>NC_138732.1:22349875-24790644 GCF_965113295.1 Leuciscus leuciscus
CCATTGGGACCATTTTACCAACTTAACATAGTGCCTTTGTGACATTGTGCAATGTAGGCCACATAATAAACTAGACTTGCATATCCTGAAGGAAAACCAGTGCTTGAAATGCTGAAAAAGTTTAGAAGTAATATGGTAGTTTGAAAAGTTATACATCTGAATCCAGACAAAGAAAGGGAAAGGTGGTGAGATGTAAAGTAAAACACAATATTGAGGGATAAATAAATGTGAGAAAGAAGACAAATAACAATTCAGTACACAGATATTATCATGATGTAATCTTTTTTGGATAAATTATAAATATGTATCAAGCAGTGTCAAAATGTAGATAAAAAATCCATTAAATATCTACAATTATATATATATATATAATGTCAGTGTCAGGCGGAAACCTCGTGTCTCCATATTTCATCCTTTTTTTATTTTTATAAATCATTAAAAGTAGTCTGTGGGTTTTGCAAATATTTAACCAATAAAAAGTATTAAAAAGAGCTTGTGACTAAACCTTGTAACCCTATTGGATCCTCATACTGTCATACATACATATGAAAAAATTAATAATATAAAAAAGTTTTAAAACTATATTGCAGGTATTTGCAGACTTAATCCAGAATATTGTAGCTATTTTAGCAATATCAATATCCTTGCTTTACAAAAAAATAAAAACTACTTCATCACTACTTTTAAACCAAGATACATTTACCTCAGAAGCAAAACTGAGTTATACAATAATAAAACAAGACAAAATTGTCTACTGAGTAAGAAAACCATTTTTGCAGTATTTAATTCCACAAGCACAGGCTGTGGGGAATTAATTTATTTTTGTGCACATTTAACCGTAAAAAGATTCAAGAATGCCCTGCACATATTTACTTAAGTTATTTTTGGATTAAGCCCGGATGATAATGTGCACTGCATGTAATGACTGCCACAAGACTCATTATTGACGAAGCTCATCAATTCCTGACCTTTATCTCTTCATATTGCCACATCCTTAATCTGCTAATCCACAGGGCGGGAAAGACACTGGCCGCTATAAAAAGGTTGTTAATGAGCTCCAGCGGTTCAGTTTGGGTACAAAACAATCTAAAGTGCTGTTGAACAGATGCCACTGAGCAGAGGTCTGTTTTTTTGTGGCAGCTCTGATTACTGTGTATCTTTCCCATATGCTGACAGATGGGGCAGGTCTGAGTGCTCTAAGTGCACGGCTGTACAAGGCGCTCCTATGGGGCCTGTCTCATCACCGGAGAGTCCAAGTGGCCCTGTTAAAAATGGATGAGGGAGAGGCATATGCATCACAGCATGGCGGCCCTCACCACATTGGTGCACACATGTACACTCGGTGGAACAGCAACAAAACAAAGTGTCCCTTTGCACCACAGGGCTAATAACCCACAATGGCCCAGAGAGAGCACCTGAAATGTCAAGCAAGGGACTGATGGAGTCCAGGCTTCAAATCACCAAAGCTAAAATGGAAATTCCCAATTGAAAGTGCAAAGTTCCCCAGACACCTTCAGTCCCCTGACAGCATCCCTCATGAGTTATTTATACAAGGACTCTCTTAGGACATTTCCTAAAACACTTTGTCTAATGGAATCCATAGAAAACTTTGCCATATATGCTATGTTTCATATAACGCGTACAAAGACGGCTGTAAGCATCACTGCAGATGTTCCTCTCATACAACACAAATGCCGAAGGGTCAATTTGATGTGTGTTTTCATCTGGATAACATCATTTGTAGAGAGTTTGCATCTGCAATACATTGCATTCATTCACTGTTTAATGCTGGTTTAACTATACTCAAGCAGATGTTTTTGTGTGAATCTGCTTTGAGATTTTCTGATGTTAGCAGATGTTACCCTTAAAATAGAAAGTGATGCATTCCAGATGATGCCCTTATTGACAGACATCTTTAGGGCCATACCCAGCTATATACTCTAGGGGAAAGTTACGGTATTCAAAGTAATGATGTGTGTTCAATACACATTGACTCAAGTCAAATTTTTATACAAGTTTAAACTAACAACTGAAAACTGCTTATGAGGCTGAATATGCTGCTTAACTTGAATGAACCACATCAAAAACCAGACAGCTTCCTGCGTCTCTCATATGGGCTGTCCTGTTAAAATGATTGACAGGCAGAAAGCATCTCTTCAAGAAAGCAAGTCTTTTGGTTGGCTAAATTGGGTAATTGGGGCTTTTTTAAAATTTTATTATTACATAAATAATTTATAGCACATTCACATTATATTATCAGCATATGTGGCAAAATGTTAATTACCATGGAAGATAATTCTGATTTGTATGCTTTTTGGGTCTCAGTTTGGCCACTGTAATGCACTTACAATTGAAACTCAACTATAGCAGCATTACAAGGGATTTAAAGAAATAAACAGAAATAAATGGAAATTTTCTTTCTTCTTACTTTCTTCTGTGGAACAAAAAAGAGGATATTTTGAAGAATGTTTCAAATGTCTTTGTACATTTAATGAAAGTCAATGGGATTAAAAAAAAACAACAACAGCAAAAATAAAAATGTACCTTACTGATCTCCATTGTAAGGACATAAAACAACATTGATTTCTCATAATAGTTTCTTTTGAGTTCCACTGAAAAAAATAAAAATAAATCAAAGGTTTGGAGCGACGGTGAGTAAATGATGACAGAATTTTTATTCTAATCAGAAATGTGAAACTTGTATTTTTTGTTAAAGCAGTTACATAAATCATTTAATAAAAATATTCATAATTTGAGAAGTAAAGGTGTTTAAATGGTCCGTTTTAAGGTATGGATAGAACTGAAATGAATAAACTATGTACTTTATCATGACTACAAGAGTAAAGAGCAAAATAGCATAATTTAACTGGCTGCTTGAGAAGTAAAACTCTAGATGTTGCATTTTGATGCACATTTTCTGTTCATGCCAGTTCATATATAAATTCAAAAGAAGAACAGAGTTCACAGCTGAGGAATTTGGGGTCAAACCTTCAGCATTTAATCTCCAAGACATTTAATTTGCAGTGTCCCTGAAATCTTCTTTAACATTATCACACCTCATTCAATCCTCAATAATTTACTGTGCCTTTCAAATAAATATGATACAGCAGGCCTGGCCTTCAAGAGACTTCTGAAGATTGACAAGCTGTTCAATGATTATTCTTACAACAGTCAGGCCTGAATAATGGATCTAGACTTTAATAATTACGTAGAAAAATCACACAGAATGCAGTTAAACCTTTTTTTGGATTGGTTTAACGGTTTTAAATCACCTTACATGTAGCTGGGGATTTACTGCAGAAAGCTGTTTTTAAATGCTTCAAACTGTACGCCCTCTTCCACACTAACTCACTCACCTGAGTTGTGATCTACATTGTTTGTGTGCTCAAAGCAGCCGGTGCTATGCACAGATTTTTTATGTGCGGTTCAGCTGAGGTCAGAGACGTGATACGCATGCAGTCCCCCTGGGGTTCAACAAGACGGATTCAGCTAATGAAGTAACAATGCCTTGTCACCTGCTTTCTTTTCTCAAACGGCAAGGACAACCATCCTGACAGAGTCATTAAAAAGGATGCTCACATTTGAATTTCCCTTGTGCCTGATGTCTTAGTGCTGATCTTGAGTCATATTTGGAGTAAGAACAACTTCCTCAGCCGATGTTCAAGGTGACATCAAGCAAAGGCCTAAATATATCCCTGGTGCCTTGTTTGTCTTGCATTTAATAAGCTTTGATTCAAAGATAAATACTAATTGACTTTCAAAAGAACCGTTTATCATGTGTGCTGATGTGTATGCATAAATATGCCACATCACTACCAAACAGCAGCTACAAATATAGACTTTATGCACCAGAGAACAAGTGCGCAGCCTTTTTTTTGTGTTTGAACTTCCATTTTTGCTGTAGCTCTATATATTTCTATGACATCGCTGTCAAAGAGTAATTAGCTGGTGATGTGTATTTACTTATTTACTTCCGCTTGCTTACAGATCTATCACAGGCTCAGCTCCTTCCTACTTTCACTCAATCCTACGGGTCTACATCCCTACCAGAAGCCTACGATCGGTCAAAGAGCGACGTCTCGTGGTTCCATCACAGAAAGCCACAAAATCACTTTCCAGAACATTCTCATTCACAGTTCCATGCTGGTGGAACGCTCTCCCCACCCTCATCCGGAATGCAGAATCCCTGACAACATTCAAAAAACAGCTGAAAACCCATCTCTTCCGTGAGCACTTAACCTTATAAAAAAAAATAAAAAATAAAAAATAAAAAAATCCTTCCCCTTCCCTTTAAAACCTCACTTGTCGGGTTTATGCTACTCTGAATAATGCCTGAACTTTGTTTTTTGAGCACTACTTGCGTTGTTTTTGCCTCTTCATGATGACTCGCTTAATTTTGTCCTAATCTGTAAGTCGCTTTGGATAAAAGCGTCTGCTAAATGACTAAATGTAAATGTTAGGGATGGGCATGATTAATCGACGATCGATAATTGATCGTTAAGAATTTCGTCGATCACGTTTATTTGTTATCGATTAAACTAATGCAGGTTGCGTTGCGTAGTGTGAGTCTTGAAGCAATGGAATTAATTTTAGCGCGGAGGTACCTGTGCATCCCGGCAACGTCAGTCCCCTCAGAGCGGGTGTTTTCGGCGGCTGGACTGGCTGTCACCAGGTTGCGGTCGCGTCTGATCCCAGATCATGTCAACATGCTTATCTTTCTCAACAGAAATCAGTAGACTGGTGCAGAAGTTCTATGGGAACTTCATGCGTTTTCTCAGATTGGATAGCTATCTGATTTATCAAAACGATTCCATTTACACCTGGTCACATAAATGTGTTTTTGCAAAACGGATATAAATCCGATCTTGAATTCCCGCGCTATATGCATATTTAAATTGTTGCACGTCATCGAATCGAAAGCAACTGATATGAGCTGCATTTTATTGATCATCAGCGAAAATTTCTAAATCAAAGACCGCAACAAGATATTGCGGCAACAGCCCTGGTAAGATCATTTCGGTTCTTTACTTTTAATGAAGATGATTGTGTGTTGATGAATGACTTTCACTTTGATTTGCGATAGTTTGCACGTTGGCTTGATGAATAGATGCTCGTCTGTGGTGATGCGTGTTGAAGTAGCGTCGTCATATCTGGATATAACATGACATATAGCCTATAACACGCTCTCACACGTTTATTTCTTATCATTTTTGGGATAAGTCAAATTTACATATGTGGTTTCAACAACCAGATGCATTTATTCTTGTCCAGTTTCGTCTGGAATGCGTCTCAGATCTCCTCCTGAAGTGGTTTGAACGATCGGATTTAAATCCGTCTCGAATGCGTTTCGGAGGGCATTTAGATTTGGTCTTTTCACAACCGGATAGCTATCCGATCACAGAAAACGGATGAAGTGGCCATGGGTCTCTGTTTAAGAACGCCGGCTCGCAGCTGCAGGTTCCGCTGGTTTAGAGCACCGCAGGAATCTTCAAGTCTACCGAACGTCCAGTTTCACTGCCACAAGTTGATCTTCTTGTAATAAAGATCTCATCGAGGACAAACAAACTGTATTTTTGTATTTTCATTGCATTTTTAATTTATAAAAAGTTAAAGAAATAATGAATTTCAATATAAAAATATTAATGATTAATCGATAGTCGATCGTTAATTCTCCCGACGATCGACTAAGAAAATTTAATCGAATGCCCATCCCTAGTAAATGTTATTGTAGAGTTAACGAAAGTTATCATGAGCATTGTAATGTTTGAGGCGGATGTCATAAGAAACGTCAGTAGACTGCGAGAGGTTGATTCAAAAATCCGTAAGATATTACCTTCATGCTGTGGAAATACAAACCGGAAGACAGAACACAACGAGCGCGGCGCTGAAAAGGGGCGGGGCTATATAAAGAGTATAGAGGGAATGCATTGACGTCACTTTCCCACCGGAACACGCCCCCCTCAGCCGGACTGAGTGGCAAAAGAGCCTACAGCGTGACTGGATTTAAAAGGGGAAACTGCGAAAACTTGAGTAAAACAAACAATTATCAGTTTAAACTAAAGATTGGACTCAATATAGTGTTCCTTACAACTTACCAAAGGTCCAGTCTGCCATGCAAAGGCAAAAGACCGTAACTTCGTTTTTGTTCGAAAAGGAGTTATTGATATTTTTGGCACATTGAAGACCTCCTTTATCATGTGGATAAGTATCTTGAGTCAATTCTGTTGTTTTTTTGAGAAAATAATGGGTTGTCTTAACACCAGTAACACCAGTTACCGCTCTTTGGCTTCGTTTTGAAATGCACAAATTGAGTTACAGTACTCGGCCTTTGTTTAGTCGTGCGTATAATAAGTTATTATGCCGGTGTTCTGTCAAATAATGCTACCTATCAGATTGTATAGTGTTCTGCCTTTGTTTTACTGTCCATTCAAATTGAAATTACGGTGTAGCCTGTGTACTTTGTACAGCTGCCATCAGTCCCAGTAACTTCTGATGTCCTCAGAGCTTTGTCCTGCACAAATATGGTCAGAACATTTAGTATGCTACAGTCTTGGAGGCTCTTCTAGCCTTTGGCTCAGCAGTTAAATTGAAAGAAAATTTATGTCAATACAGCACTACAGGACAAGCCATGAAAAAAGCTGTTCATACAGGCGACTACTGGACTGTGAATAAAAAAAAAAAAACATTCATTGATACATGAATGAAACCCACACAATCACATAAAACATTCATACAAACACAGAATCATATAACTGCAACAATCATATCTAAATAATAACTTAACTATCAAATATACATTACTCTTTACATTTTGTAACTGCATCCCTGGAATAGCCTTGAATCTGAGAAGCATTTGGGCAAGAAATCAGAACCACATTGTCACTAAAAATAAAATGTAAACTAATTTGTTTGTAGAACTGTCAAAAACACATCTGCAGATGTGGGGGAAATAACTGAAGGTGGAATGAAATGAGTATGATGATGATAATGATGGTGATGTGAAGGATGAAGATTATAATGATACATTTGCCTGGACTCACCTCTACCTGTTGACAAATCTGGATGAGTTTGGCCATCTGGTTCTCCAGCTCACTGTTCCTCTTCACCAGATTGGTTAAGTTATTCTCAAGGGTTTGCTGTTGGAATGGCAGAGACATGGCACTTAGACAGAATGAATCACTCTTTCTGTCTGACACAGACAAGCTTTTTTCTTTTAATCCCATCAAGATATGATATATACACTACAGTTCAAAAGACTGGGGTATTTAAAAAAAAAGAAATGAATACTCGGCTTATTCACACATTAAATTGATGAAGTAATAAAAAGGAATGTCCCTGAACAGCAAATCAACATATTATAATGATTTCTGAAGGATCATGTGACACTGAAAATTTTGATTTGCCATTACAGGAATGAATTACATTTTAAAATACATTAAAATAGAAAACAGTTCTTTTAGATTGTAATAATATTTCACAATATCACTGTACAAGAATAAGTGTCTTTCAAAAACATTAAAAAGTCTTACAGACCCCACACTTTTGAATGGTATTGTATACAACCTAATTGTAATATAATTATAAAAAAATGACAGAATGTTCATGAACTATGCCTTTACTATAACATTGAATGCACACTTCCAAAATGCAGTGCTAGAAAACAGGCTTTTACATTTGGAACTGAAAACTGTATCAGATAATATATCTGCTCTCAAAGGATTTAAACTGTGTTTTTTGAGAGCGGCAGATCTGTCTTGTGCGGCTGACAATGTTAGTGTAGGTGCGCATAGATAAATCATACAGAGCCCACAGAGATCCCACAAAGACGGATTAGATTCAAAACAAGCAACTAGCAGCAAATTAGTTCCACACCACGACCACTAATCGTCACTAACGAGAAACTGTGTGCGCTGAGCTGAGACTTTACACTGGGGGGGGGGGGGGATGTAGTGTGTCCTAATTCATGAGCTCTGATATGTACTTTGTAGAAACAGGTTTGTAGCAATTTAAGTTTAATAAGAGGTTTGAGGTCAGAACTTGTGTGTTTGGGTCACTGTGAGATGGATTTTTTAGCTCATGAAAAAGGGATGGTGAAGTACTGGCATGTCAAATATTGCACAGGAATGGGTTTTTACACTACATACGAAAGATTTATGAGGGTGTTGAAATTCATTGGTTCTGAATTGTGACATCACGATGGCGAGAGGTGGAGAACTATGTAATTAGAAAAAAGAGTTGCACATGCTTCACTCAAACACAAGTTGGAAAGATAAAGATAAAGAGCGACAACTCGAAGATAACCACCCCACCATGCTACACGAGCAGCTGAAGTGATGACCCCCACAGTGGGATAAATGGAGAGAAAGACATGATCACAGCGCTGAGATGAACAGCTGATATTAATGACATGAGAGGAAACAAAAAAAAGCCCAAACGGATTGAAAGGCAGGAGCGATGGGAACAACAACATCGGCAACATTGGCATACAAAAGCGAGAACAGAGCCCTTATGTTCTCTTGTTTTGTGTTGTTTGGCTATTCATGCATATGTGATGCAGCCTGACCCTGTCCACCTGCACGCCCCGCACCCCCCATCTACGGTCTGAAACGCTGTCTTGCACACATCCAGTAAATAGATTGTAAAAGGCAGCCGGTGACTCACCGCGGCGCTTGTCTTTGATGCCTCCATAACCGCTTCAGAAACTCTGGCAGGGCTCACTTGAAAAGCCTATGAACACACACACATACACACAGAGCCTTACTGGTCTGGCCCACTGATGGACGGAAGTATTATTGCCCCTGCTCTGTCCGAGTCCGACGACTGGTTTTCATCCACTCTCGTGCTTTATCTCTCTTGCTCTGCTAGGTAAATGGGCTGGAAGCACCTCGGAGCAGGCGAGGGTGTCTATGTCAGACTGCCTATTCTCTGTGCGCTGATAGCTTGCTTTACTCAGGGGCTTGTTGCGTCAGGCAGTCGCAGAGGTGCTTGTTTGCTTGGTGTGTCAGCATTTTAAAATTCAAACTCACCCGGCAAGGACAGATGGGGGTCATTAATTAAAGACTGAGGAGTCGAGGATGATTTATACATCAAAACCAAGTATCACCTCCCAGGAGACAGAAGACAAGCTGCCGGGGGTGTATGAGCCTGGAGCCCAAATGGAGCAATAGAGAGAGTGAGTGACTGAAAGCAAGAGGATGAAAATGAAAGGAAGGATTGAAAGAAAAAAGAAACAAAGGAAGGAAGGATTGAAGAAAGAAAGAAATGAATAAAATAAAAAACAAGGAGGAAATTAACAAAGGAAGAAAGGAAAGAATAAAAAAAGAATGCAAAGGGAAGGACAGAAGGAAGAAAGGAATAATAGTAGGAAATGAAAGGAAGGACTGAAGGAAGTAGAGAAAGAAAGAAAGAAAGAAAGAAAGAAAGAAAAAGAAAGAAAGAAAGAATAGGAATGAATGACTAAAAGAAAAAACAAGGAAGAAATTAAAGAAAAGAAAGAAGGAACAATAGAAGAAAAGAATAAAAAAACAAAAACAAGGAAGGTAGGTAAGAATGAAAGAAAGAAAGGAAGAATAGAAGAAAAGAAGAAAAGAAAGAAACAAGGAAGGAAGGTTAGAAAGAAAAAGAAAGAAAGAAAAAGGAAGAAAGAAAAAAATGAGGAAATTAACAAAGGAAGGAAGGAAGAAAGAAAGAGAAACAAAAATAATGAAAGAAAAAAGAAAATAAATAAAGGAAGGAAGAAAAAGAAAGTAGGGAAAGAGTAAAAGAAAGAAAGAAGGAAGGATTGAAGTAAATGAAGAAAAAAAGAAAGAAAGAAAGAAAGAAAGAAAGAAAGAAAGAAAGAAAGAGGAATTAAGGATGGAGGAAAGGAAGGAAGGAAGGAAAGAAGTAAGGAAAATAAAGTAGGAAGGACAAAAAGAGTTAAAACACCAACAAACAAAAAAAAACGGGAAAGAAAGAAAAAAAGGAAAAAACAGAATGGAAGGGAAAGAAAAGAAAAGAAAAGGAAAGAAAAAGAGAAAAAAGACAGAAGGAAAGGAAATTATAGGAAAGTAAGGAAAGAATGAAAGAATGAAAGAAGGAAGAGAGAGAGAGAGAGAGAGAGAGAGAGAGAGAGAGAGAGAGAGAGAGAGAGAGAGAGAGAGAGAGAGAGAGAGAGAGAGAGAGAGAGCGCAGTGGCACTGCAGTGGCCTCAGGACAGCACAGGCCTAGTGTGGTTTGGGCTGAACAAGTCTGGAGAACACTCATTAAAGCAGACACTAGACTTCAAACACACACAGAGCCATGCAAGAGGAACACAGACCAGAAACAGAATCTCACATGAACAAGCGCAGTGCTGCAGTACACAACACACACTGTGGAATAAAGCAATGAGTGAGTCACTTGCCATTATTAAACTGTAAATGCATGGGTAAGATGTCACCTAATAGATGTAAATGCATGCCGTCTAATTTATTGTTTCCTATACCAGTTTACGACAGTTTACGACTGTGCAGCTGTGGTGCTTTTGAGTGACGATTCCTCATTTGTCCTTTATCTGTCCATGTTTGGGCCTAAGTTATGATTCAAGTCGAGGTTCTAGTGCTAAAATTATTTTAATCATCATAATATAATAATTACTTCTACAATAGACTAATGCTTTTGTTTTAGACAAGTGTTTATTTTAATTTCACATTTTTCTTGCTGTGGTGTCACACAAATACTAAAATGAACACTGAGGAAACACTGCTACCAGAGAATTTCGTATAAAAATAAAATAAAAATCTGAACGTTTTACACATGAACCCGTCTCTTCTTTTGTCAACAGGTGTGGTAAACTGGAACACATTTTCAGAGGTGCATAGTAGGACCTACAGAACTCCGTATCTAAATCTCTTGTTGCATTCAATGCAATTCTCTCTACAAAGACTGTAAAACCTACAGGGGATGTGGACAGAGGGGAAAACTACAAGGATTAGATTCTACTGTTTTTATGTGGCTGGGGGCACTTTCTGAGATCTGATTTTCTATTGGATGTAATTCTGCAGCAGTAGCCCAGAACAGACAATATTAGTGCTAGAACATTTTAGATTGGATTTGCGTAAACCCTCATTGTGTTGCCTTGATTTTGTTATGGGTGTGCTTGTATTTCATTTGTCTCAAAAGTATCATAAGATTTGTTTGTCAGCAGTGCATTTAGCTGTTCATTAGTGCTGTTGATATCAGTAAAAATGTTTAATCATCAGCAAATCAGGCATACATTAATACATCAAAAGATGTTTAAAATTATTTATATAAAAAAATAAATAAATAGAAATAAAGCCCAATTCCAAAAGGATATATTAGTGCTTGCTCCACATTTGAGGTGGGACAAATAATTGATAAAACAATACATTGCAATATGGTTTCTTGCAGTACATTATCTGTACCCTGGCACTAATGCAGATTGCAGCTTGCTTTACTGTATACCAAAACAAGCATTTCGGTTCTTGAAAAGCTAAGAGTCAGTTTAATCAACTGTAGTATGTTCAGTTTAAATTAAACTTGTGCAAGAGCGATTCAAAATACGGAACTGTATGTTCTCTAATCGCTCTCGTGGTACTTTGACACCATACATCGACCGGTCTGTGCTCTTGAAGTGGGCGTAACTTGAAGTGGGCGTAACTTGAAGTGGGCGTAACTTGAAGGGGCATAACTTGAAGTGGGCGTAACTTGAAGGGGTGTAACTTGAAGTGGGCATCACTTAAAGGGGTGTAACTTGAAGGGGCGTAACTTGAAGTGGCCGTAACTTGAAGGGGGTGTAACTTAAAGGGGCATAACTTGAAGTGGGCTTAACTTAAAGGGGCGTAACTTGAAGTGGGCGTAACTTGAAGAGGCGTAACTTGAAGGGGGCGTAACTTGAAGTGGGCGTAACTTGAAGTGGGCGTAACTTGAAGGGGCATAACTTGAAGTGGGCGTAACTTGAAGTGGGCGTAACTTGAAGGGGTGTAACTTGAAGTGGCCGTAACTTGAAGGGGGTGTAACTTAAAGGGGCATAACTTGAAGTGGGCTTAACTTAAAGGGGCGTAACTTGAAGGGGCGTAACTTGAAGGGGCGTAACTTGAAGGGGCGTAACTTGAAGGGGCGTAACTTGAAGTGGGCGTAACTTGAAGGGGCGTAACTTGAAGTCTTGCAGGCTGCAGACAGATTCTATTGTACCAAGGACTTACTATCTAGGCTGCATTTTGGGGGGACTTTACTAACATTGACATTGCTGATACTGTAATGTCTTTTAAGCACCTAACCTCACTAAAAGAATCAAACAACAGCTTGTTCAGAAAACAGCTCTCACACCAACCAAGTCGGAAAGCTCTAGTCCAAATGATTCCCAGTTTGACTAGAACTTGTTTTCAGATAAGAGATGATCCCAGATACAGGGGGAACTGGAGATGTACAAGATATTTGCGGAGCTGCCGTTTGATGCTTGCACTGTAGGCGTTTCACGCTATAACAGGCGTGCGCCGCGTCCATTAAGTTCTGGGTCAGAGCGACAACAACAACAAATCCTGAAACAGAATTACATCCTGAGGCGAGAAAACAAACTTCAAAGTGGGTGTGTTTAATTATTCCGTGATCCTCTCCTCTTGTGTTTTTTTATGTTGAGGGAACACAATGCGGGAACACAATGCGGAAACACAGCTACGACGCTAACAACGGGCGGTTGAGTGCGTGCATGTGTCAGCAACCAGAGCCTGCTGGGAAACGTCGCTCGCACCGGATAATATTCGGAACCAGCACTCTCTAGAGACTCGCAAACTCGCTCTAATGAGAAGCCACTGCTGTTTCTTCCCAGCCTTCGCTCTTCTAATTAATTAGACAGTCATTTAATTCTGTCTACATTACCCTTGTTTGAGGCTTGTCTGGGGAGTGCCATTAAGCTTTTAACGCAGTCGAATACACCCCCTTTCTCTCCATCAACAACAAAAAAATCAATCCCGTAATGCCGAGTTTAAAGCTTTGACCTCGTCAAACCGTCTAGCATGCCTTTGCTTTGAATCCAAATGAAAATGTACGGTGGAGTTCAGAGAGCTCAGGTGTTTTTTTCATGAGAACATCTCTTCCCTGACCTCACTTTTTCTAATAAGACAAGGGCAGGTGTACATCTACGTATTCCTCCGGGAACAGATCCGCAAGCCTGAAGACCACAGTTTCCCCCACACACTAACCGGCTTGAAGGTTAAAGGGACGAGTGTCAGAGGAATTACTTGCTCTCATGGGGAAGACGGATCCCTTGAGGGAAAATGTGCTTCATGCAAAACAACTTAAGAGGAACTCGTTCCAGTTAATTACACCCACCGAGGACATTAAAAGGAAAGGAATTGCTCAGTTAGACAATAATTAATTTTAATAAAAAAACAGAGCTTCTTTGAACGACGCAGCGGCGCCTCTGCTTGTCAGAGTTTGAGGGTACAGGGACACTTCAGCTTCTACCAAAAGACATTAGTGAGGTTAGTTAATCATATTTTAATTCAAGCAAACAAAATCAAGGCTGTGTGGGATTGAAGAACATATAATATTTAACGTTAAATATGTCTTAAAAGCCCTGCATAATTGTGTGATGAGTGCAGTGTTTACTGTATGTAGTTCCTTTTAGGGGGGAAATATTGAACTTTTCTTTTATAAAATAGACCATTAAAAAAACACAGTTATGATGTCATTTCGACTACACCGAACATTGTTTCCTCCACATAATGTCTCCCCCCAAGAAGACAAGTGTCAGTGAAGAGCATGAGGCAAAATATTAAGATTATTAAGAAAACAAAGAAAAATCTAAGTAAATATTTACTTGTGAACTAAGTATTTTTAAAACAATGAAAATATCATTTAATTGTGTTTATTTAGGATACACTATGAAATTAGTCTCAGAAATGAGGCTAATTAAAAACTAAATACATTTCACTGCTGGACAATATCATTAGATAAATTAAATAACAAATTGAGAGTGTGAAATAACGTTTTGCGATACTTTATTCTTTTGAAAACATACAGTGGAATTATATTGACTCCATAAAGTGGTTTTTTTTTCATTCTTCCGAGCTATTTTGTTATTCCAGTTTAAAAAGCAAAGATCATGAAAAGTGAGGTATGCGTTAATTCAGAGTGGTGATTGGCAGCCGTGGCTGGAGAGTGTGTCTTCACCATCGGTTTCTAAGCTTTTCTACACATTATTAATGAGAATGAACTCTTTTTATCCAATCACTGCGCTGTTGTCTCCCCTCTTCCTACCCTTGTACTTTTCCACAGCTTTAAACGCCACTTTCACAGTCTTTTTCAAATCTGAGGCGTGAACAACCAGTACTAAAACAGGGGGGTTTCATGACACTTGGTTTACACTTGGTATTAAGATGCGTTTTGGTCGATCGGATCACAAGTAGACGACGGTGACACATTCCTGTTTACACCTGGTGTTTTAATCTGTCTTTTTTGTCCACTAAATAAGCTTGCACATCTTGAGTGTGTGAACATGAAAAGAGACGATGGAAAACAGAGAGCAGCAGCTTTGTTTCTGATCTGAAAGCCGCAAGACCACGCTGTGAGTGCATGTTAGAAAACAGGAATGGTGAGAGAACATTGTGCTTGGTACGTTTTTCATCATCAAACCAAACTTGGGTCTCCACTCGACAAGTTTAAATCCCGTCTGGCTAGCGCACTTCCCATAATGTTTACGCATTAAGTCAGTAGGTGTAGAGTAGGTGGTCTTTTGTGGTTATTTGAATGCATTCGACCACATGAGTCGAACACACCACGAAATCAATCCGGTCCAATGCGTTTTCAACTACCTCTGGAAGTGGCTGAAAGTGGACAAGCACAAAACTTTTTTAGCTTCAGACTGTGAATCCATCAGTTGGAGGATATCAAACATGTTTGTTATTTTGAGCCTATTTCACTTTTCATGCATCTTCTTGTATTCGGAGTGTGAGATCCTCAGTTTTTTAGTGTATGATACCCAGTTTTCCTCTCTAAACATTCACAAAGCCGGCAAGTGTGTGATGCCTAGTTTTTAAAAACTGTTCAAATTTACAAGTTGTAGAATATTCCAGCTTTATTCTCTGATAAGATCATGTTACAGAACACTCACTTATCAAATAAACACCTGAGAGAGAAGGGAGTAAAACATGGGAGACGTAGAGGTGGATGCTTTTTTGGGTGAAGTGCGTTTTTATACTTAAAACTGGCAGAAAGAGAGGCTGACAAGGCCATTATCTCCTCTTACTGAATGTCTGGGAGGCTGATATTGGCGTCTGCTTGAAAGAGGAACATTGGGGTCACAGCTAATGGCCATTGTGGAGCAGGAACGAACTCTGGGTCATTGCAGTAGAGGTCACAGCATAAAAAAAGACATGCAAAGCTGATGAAACTACATGATAACAATGCACGGCAGAGGCTGTTACACAAAAAGCCTAAGCCCTCGAGAGGATCCAGAGGTCTCAGATGCAAAATAAAGCTTGTGATTTATTTATAGCTACAAAACTTCTGAGACTCTTTTGCTCTTTTGGAAAGATACCGTCTCCTCCATTTGACTTTGAACTGTATCCGAACTCAACCCCGCACGCTCCATGTAATCATAAGCTGAAGACAACTTTCAGCCTGACATCCATCTTTGACAGGCAGCGTAACAAACAGTTTATTCAGAAAAATTAATTTGCAGAAACAAGCCTTGGTTCATCTGCCAATGAGTTAAGTGCTATCAATTTGGACAAGCATGAACACTGACTTACGTGGCATGTCTGCTAAATGGCTTTACATTTCATTTATGTAACAATTAACTGCTGTAGATTTTCCTGGGATTCTAATAACATGGTGATTCACTTTCTTTGGAACGCCGTGCTTGCTAGTGACGAATCGAGCAGTCCGATTGGCCTTGGGGTTCAGGTTTGTCTCGTTCTTCAGTTTGAAAAATCACTTGGGTTCTGAAGCCCAAAACATTTGGCTGTAGTTTGGTAAAGCGTACACAAGTGTGCACAGGTGTACGGCTTATATCACCACCCAGGAATGCCGTACACTGCCTCCAGACTCTCATTAGGCTGTGAAAACTGGTGTTATGAATTCAAGGTGAAAGAGGGTGGGTACATAGCAGAGGTGGAGAGAAAGAGAGCACTGTTGTGCATTCGACAACATGAAATTATTCCAGCTGCACTCAGGGAACAACAACAAATCTACAATTGCCGCTTACAATGTACACCCTAGAGATATTGTGAATGCCGTAAATCATTTGACGGGGCTTCAAATGAAAACTAAATTAGCTAAAGCATTACTGCCGTGCAAAGGCAAAAGACCTGCCAAAACTTCGCCGGCGCCTTCAGCGCCGCCCTAAACACAATCAGACCAACGCTGGACTAATATATCTATGGAGGTATTTTGTCATGTCTAATGTATTAATAATGCCAATCAGAATGCAACCAAAGCACAGGATAGCAATAAGTAGATGGCTATAAGTAATTGTAAATCATACAAAATAAATGCCATGATCACTAGATTTTATACAGGTGTCAGGCCTACTATAATGATTTTGTTAATGGTGATCAGCAACCAAATATTGATAATGTGGAAGTTACTGCCTTTTGCCTTGGCATGACTTCTCACTTTTGGCTGACAATACAAAGGCAGAGTACAGTAACTTTAAAATAGTGGTCAAAAGTCAAGTTTGAGGTCAAGATTTTTTTATGTAGATCATTTTTATTACTAAAACATCTAATTGCCAGGTTTCCAGTGTCCTACCTATAATTAATTTGGCGTGACAACTAAAAATCTTTAAAGTCATTTTTCTCAGTTCCACACTCTAGCGAGTTAAGGTCTTTTGCCTTTGTAGGGCAGATTAGCCACCCTCAAATCAATTAAATGTGCTAAATGAGCTGAAATAGTGCTGTGCCTTGAATATTTACATTCTTTACAAAACATGCCTCCTTTCTATGAGGCTTGCTATCGTTTTGCACCATTTTTAAAACATTGAAATTTGTCTGGCACCTCTGAACAATGGCTGTGGGAAGCTTAGAACTTGATCAGTTCAGGCAAGTTTGAAATTGTCATATATTACTCCTTTGAACATGAATTATTATATTAATTCATCTTTCTTTCTGACACTTCCCATAATTCCTCTCCCTTGGAGACCTTCATGTTTGTTGAGCAGAAAGTCTCAAAACAAACGTCCTTCTCAATTGAAAACCCATAAATCCATAGATTAGCAATACCCGGATAAGTGACTCAAATACAAAGCAGGAGAAAACAAGAATTCCCTCTCTTCAGGCAGAGCACATGGGCCGGCATGTGCAGGGACTTGCCATTTGAAACCTTCAATTGTGGATGAAGGGTGAGTCACACTGTCGCCCTGCATCAAGAGACCTTCTGTCCTCATCTTCCACATGTTGTCCATCTCTCTCTCTACTCTTGATCGCTGAGAAAGAGCAAGGCTGCCAACGGCCTTAACAAGATTGGGTCAAATTCTAGAAAACTGACCAGTGTCAATTTTACAGTTGATACAACTGTATTGGAATGCCTTATATTTCTTATCATACAGTTCTGCTATTACTTTGCATAAAAAGACTCCACTCAAATATTTTGGGGAAAATTCGAAAAATGTGGGTGTGGTATTTTGTTGTTGTTTTTTATAAACTTTTTAACTTCATAAATGTGCAACTAATATAAAACAAATTCAAGTAAGCTTCAGACAACCAAGCAAATATTTAGTGATTACAATGCTTAAAATAAAATGTTAAAAAAGTATTATTAAAATAATAATCATTACTAAAATAAAATAAAACATAATATAAATATAGTAAAAATATACATAAAATTTAGTTACTGCCACATTTCTCGGTTGAAATTAAGCCATACATTGAAAAATAAATAATAGACATTTATAAATAAATTTATTCTTTACATTCCCCCCTATTTCAGTATTGTTTTGTACTGACATTCAAAACCTTCCAGTGATGTCAAAATGTCATATACCAAATTATGACTGTTTTTTTTATTTTTATCACACATCCTCTTACAAGCATTGCACAACTTGCAAATCTATGTATAATACAACATTCCAAAATTACCACAGTAAATCAAGACAGATCTGCGCACGATCATCCATATATCTACATCTGCTTCTGGCAGTCAGTGTGCTCCTGCCTCCCTCAAGAAAAAAACAAACAAACACAATTTCAAAAGGCACAATTGCAGACGAATAGAGCACTATACATAATATTGCACTGACATCTCTTGACTCATCACAGCAAGAGAAAAAGATTTCACAAGCAGCCATCTCTAACACATTAAAGCTCCGAACTCGGGGAACACTATAATCTTGAGCTGGACTGGAAGGTGACTTTAAATACAGGCGGTCATTGCTGTTGTGGGCTGTAGAGTACCGAACGACTTCACACAGGCAAAACTTCTCTGAAGTGTAAACATGTTTTCAAAGGCGGATAAAAAAGGAGTGTTGATGCCAAGAATGACAAGTGCTGCTTTCTTTAAGGGTTCACAGCAAAGACACGGCCTAGTTCTCAAACCACAGGAGACTGAGATGGGCATTTGAGATGCACAACAGGGACGACTGTAGTCTCACAGCAGCAACAGACACTGAAACTACTGTATCACGCTCCAAACTACAGTTCTCTGTGTCTAATTGGCTACATAAGAGTGAAAAATCCCTTTGATGGGCCTTTGAAACACTCTGGATGATAGTCTCCGAACCACACAGCACTTTATGAGATATTCTGTCAGAACTGTGTGATCTGGGTTTTTAAAACGCAAGCGAGCTATAATAACAACAGATGCCGAGTCGTGATAGCCTCTGCAGCATATCCAAACCATTAGATATTTGTCTATAATACATACCAATGAGAAATGCTTGAGCCAAATGAGTCACTAATAAACTGCAGCTCAAAACTGTGTGGAAGTATGTCATTTTCTCAACAATCTGTAGGCTGACTTCCTGATAAATGAACCATGGCTCTGATGCACTTTCAAAACATTGTATCTATCAAGGCTTAAAATTTGGTTTATTATGGGTATTACGCACAATTTAAACAAGTCTTGAAAGCAGTGTTATTTTAGCAGTATTTATATACTATTATAGTATTAATTGATATTTGAATTTGCTTTGAATTGAATATTTTCAGTTTTCATTAAATTTAGTAAGTTCTAGTATTTCAACTTAAACTCATTTGATTTAGCAAATTTTCATTTAAGTTTTTTAAGTTTCACATTTCAAAATTATATTTTATTTTATTTCAATATTTTATTATATCAATTACAGAATTACAATTCTGGTTAACAATAAGAACACCGCTTGGAAATTTCCTGCCCCAAATGATTTGCTAAAACAAAGAAGACAAAATTAGTAAATTAATCCACACAAATGAGTGCATCAAATTATTTTGTCTTTCTATTTGACTGTAATTCCAGTCAGTGTCTGAACCTGCATTGGCAGCTCATTGGACTCTTGATAAGTTTAGTGCGAACATGCTGTGACCTGCATTGCGTCAATAAAGAAAATGGCTTCTCAAACATTTGCTGAACGTTGGTAGAAATGTTAATCAACATTTTGGTTAAAAACATCCCCAGGGCTCATAATGAATAATGAGCTGTTCAATCTACTAAATGTATGGCACTGCACATTTAACAACTAATGGTACAAAACATAAATATTAATTTAACATGCAAATGGAACTTCTTACATCTTGTCTATGAAGCAGTGCAGCAAATCTGGATCGCTACCATCATAAAGCTGTCAACACACCAAGCATAAGACTTTGCTCGCTTGTAGAGTAACAAAAAACACAGCAACAGCATTTTTGATGGCTAATGCTATCAGAGATGCTCTGATGCAGGAGGAAGGAGGCTACTTAAAACAAACTAGCAAGTACTTATACATACACAATGTCTTGGTGTCAAAATCTTTCTCCAGACCAGTAGATTCATTACACTTACACCGTGTCTACACCGGACACGAGCGGCACGATGTGATGCGACCAAAGACAATAGAACTCATTATAATCAGTTATGCTGTCTACACTGGATGCGACACGACAACTTTTTTATCACAACTATTTTTCTTTCGTCAAATCACCTCAGATAATTAAGCTGGTTCAGATAACATAATATTTTGAGTTTCTGTTGAAACTCAATCTGCTTCATTGTATTAATCATTTTTTTTAATTAACAAAATTTTAACGCAAACAGATAACTTACTATTATAAGTTAAACCCACAATATATATTTTTTTTACAGTGTACAGTATATACTGTAGAAAAAAACAAGCTGAGACATTTTTAGAAATATCTCCTTTTGTGTTACACAGAATAAAATCCTCCAGGTTTGAAATTACATGAGCGTGAGTAAATAATGATGCGAATAAATAAGGAACTGTCCCCTTAAGAAAAAAAAGAAGAAAAAAACAGGTTGGGAAACATTGTGCCAGACAGACATCTTTGGTCGTTATGGACACTGCCTCATCATATTTTTTCAGAATCTTATATAAAACATACTATTTTTTTAAGAGGATGTGTCAAGTTAAAAATCTTTTAACACGTTGCACAGTGGATCAATGTCAGTTTTAAATCAATAGACCAATCGGATGAACCTGGGGATGTGATGAGCAACTTAAGTGTATTTAGTGTGTAGCAATGGAGTATGGGAGTTAATGTACCTCTAACCGTGCCTTCTGATCAATTCCGTTGCGCTCTGTATCGATTTTTTTAATGCGAAAACACATTCTGGACCCTGTGAGGGTACCTTATATGAGTATTTGTTTATGACACGGCTTTGACAAACAAAAAGCCTTTTTTAGACCGGATTAGTTTTGTATGGAGAGGTAGGATAATGTAATAATTATCAGACTTTCTCCATTATTTTATTCCTGTCTGGTCTGGCCATGTCAGTAGCTGTTCAGTGAATTCTTAAAGATTGTGAATTCTCATGCTGGTAAACAATACAGCATCTTTTATCTACTATAAAATGTAAAACATATTACATTTGCAATAATTAACATATTGGTAAAAAGGCTTTGAATCTACTCTCCACAGCCCATGTCCAGCCTGAATGCCATTTAACTACTGCTGTACATCAATCACTCCAAGTGTCTCAAGTGGATATTGGTCAATGAACAAATACATTTTTTTTATCATTTTTAAGTCTAAATAGTTTTTTAATGCATAACATTTGTTACTTATATAAAGCAGAAATGTTTTTTTTTTTTTTTTTTGCCATTTAATTTTACAGGATAGAGCATGAGACATGGTACAGATCGGATTCAAACCCACATTCCCCTGAACACAACAGCCTTTGTGTCACGACAATCAAGGATGTACACTACCCACTGTGCAACGGCCCCGAACTAAGCATTGCGACTGGAGCAGGGAGACGAGGGGAAGTTGCAAGTGTGTATGTTGTTCAGAGACTGTTTTTCTGAAAAAAATGCAAATAAAATCGGAACAAAAAAAAGAAAGAAAGGACATACTTGAACTGCAAAAAGTGAACAAATAGCCCTTCTAATGTGCATTGCAGGATTATAGGTTCAGTAATGTGAACAAAATCACTGCATTTTGCTTTAAATTCAATTCAACCTCCTAATAATATGCATAATGCAAAATGCAGTACACAAATGCATAATGCATAATCCGGAGCACAAACCTATTTCAGTGATTTCTACATGCATCACTTATCTTGTGTGAACTGACATTCAATATTACGTCAACAGAAACAATTACTTTACAGACATATGTCCCAAAAAACTAATCCCATCTGAATAAGGTTTAAAGACATTTTTACTAGGGATTATAATCCAATGACATTTTCATTTAAAAAAACAACAAAAAACAACAACAACATACTAATCTTTGTGTGTGTGTGTGTGTGTGTGTGTGTGTGTATATGTATATATATATATATATATATATATATATATATATATATATATATAAGTATATACACAAACATATGCACACACACACCCTTTTGCAGGAAATTCTTCACATTTTTACATAAGAACTGTAAGTAAATGATCAATTAAAAATACATTTTATACTTATTTATCACAACAATGAAGCAACCGTTTGATCTAAATTTACAAGCAAAGGATCTTCTGCAATAAGGAAGCTTTCAAACTAATAAACCACAGCTACTAGTTGGTGCCTGGTGGGGGGTAAATAAGAACTTCCATTTATAATTGACTTGTGCTAAAATTTTCACTGTTTACCTTGCTTTTCCGTACTGATAGGGAGAGAATTTTGGATCGCATTGTGATGCAGAATGTATAATTACGTAGATGGCACATACTATTTTTACCTCCCCGGGTTCTAATCTTCTAGAATAATTAGCATGCATGGCACAAGACTTAACGCTAGAGTCAAGATAAACAGACTGTATGATGGGAAATAAGCTCACTGCTGGAATTCTCTTGTGTGCGGCAGCATGGCAGATTTGTTGGACCCCGGGCTCTTTGACACTTGCACTATGGACAGCTGATAGGTGACATTTTTAACAGTCCATTAAGGATGGCTTTGGGAATAAAGCATGCATGATGTGCCTGCTCTTTAAAGTGGGCTGAATAGGCAAGGAAAAAATCTCAGAAAACCTTAGAATGAAAATTCAGTCTGGGACTCGCAATATATCTCATTTTCCAGACTCTTTTAAACGCATGAAATGAGTAAGACTTGAGAGCAAGGCATGCTCCAAGGACCAACTGTGCCAACTTAATACTTCCTCGCTGGTGAAGATAGAAAGTTCATTTAAGTTTGCTTATAGAGGTCTGTTGAATAGAGCATGTGATAGTTAAACACACATCAAAATTTGAATAGTCCCTTACATCTGCTTATATTAAATGTTTAAATAACAATAGTGAGAATTAAACTGCATATCGATTTAGCCTAAATTCCCCAGTTTGACCCAGATTGATTTAGTCTAAATTCAAAATTCAGCTTTGCCATCACAGGAATAAATTACATTTTAGAATTTATTAAAATATTTTTGGAAAAATAGTGAGCATTAGAGACTTATTTAAGAAACATTAAATAATCTTACTGACTCCAACATTTTGAACAGTAGCCTCAGCCTGTTTTTTGTTTAAAAAAAGGGACAATACCATTCATACGACCAACATACTGTAAAACAACAACAACAAACCCCTGATTTCATGGGGTCATTAAGTTTGTTGCATCTTGTCCGATGTTCACAGTGACCTTCATTGGTCTGTGATAAGATCCAATCTGTCTGTCTCTTCAACTCATTGGCAGAAGTAGAGATAAGCCGAAGGGGAAGAATAGGTGGAGGGGGGTCTTGTCATAGTCAATGAGTGTCCCAGGGCAGGAAGAACTGGTTCGGTATTCCCCAGAGGCCGAGAAACAAGGAGAGAGGTCTCAGAATCAATGCAGACGTGCTTGTGGTCTCACACAATCTTGTTCTCTCCTAGGAGAGGCAGTGTTCTTGGCTGTTGGACAACATGCTTCAGTCATGCAGGATGAGCTGGAATGACCACAGCCTTTCCTGAAATTCCTACCTTGGACTGTCTTCTGACATTCCAACTCTTGGCGGAAAAGCTCCAAGCATCCCTAGCAGAGATAATGGATGACCCATGTCACCTCAGTTTTAAACTGATCAGAATAGCTCGGATGGAAGTGGATGCGGAGCAATTAAACCATTTTTGATCTTTGAAAACATGGCCGGAAAAGAGGCAAAGACAAAGCATTTTTGTTCACAATCGACCACAACCCAAGCAGAACACAGTAAAGAATGTATTAGGAACCGCACTTGATCCTGAAAACTGTTGACTGACAAAGATGGAGGAATGCAGATATATGCCACCACATCAAAGCTTGAACAAAACCAATTCTGTGTGAAAACCACAGTGAGGTCTGCGGTAGAGAATCAGAGAGAAAAAATATCAAAAGGCTGAGTGAAAATTCCAAATTCGTATGACTTTCTTCTGTGTGACACAAAAGGAAAAGTTTTCAAGAATGACCTGGTCGCTATTTCCACAGCTTTTATCAAAAATGGTTATCAAAAAAGTGGTCTATATAACTCTTAACTGTTTTTCAGTAGCATGACAGTAGCTCAGCTGCTTCTAAAACAGAATAGCTTTTACTTTAACAAGCTACTTTTTCCAACATGTAGTGATATAGAGTAAAAAAAATGCTACATTGTTATTTATTTTTTTAATCAACTAAACAGCTAAGCTTTATAGTTAAGCTATTTGAGGGAATAATCAAGTGAATCGATTCATTTATACAAATAATAATAAACCACATTCGGTTGTTATTTCAGTTTAATTTTCAAGGACTTTTAGTTTGTCTTCATTATTTCCTGTTTCATTTGTTGTTATGGTTACTAAGTAAGTTTTCATTGGTTGTCATGATGACTAATTGGTTCTTTGATTATATCACACCTGTTTTGTATTCAGTTCATTATCTTGTGTAGGCAATATATTGGCCTTTGTTCTTTCAGCTCTTGGTCTAGTGTTGAGTATGACTTAACACACTGTTTATCTTGTTGGAAATTGTTCTTTTGTTTTATTTAATAAATGTTTATCCTGCTTAAGATCTGGAGATACACCTTGCCTCATCATCTTCATCATAACGTGACGCATCAACATAAAACATAAATACATGCAGTATATTTAAAGTAGTCTTTAGAGAAACAGATCGACATTGACTGAAATCAAGAACCAGATCAGTCTGATTCGTGAATTAATCTATTTTAATAAAAATAAAATAATTTGTTCACAAATTGGTCACATTATATATTTTTTTGTCACAAAAAGCTATTGTATAGCTTCAGAAGACTTGTAATACAGTATACTTATTTGATACTTGTGTCCTTTTTTAAGACTGGTCATTTCATGTAGTGACCAACAGAGGCATCAAACTTTCTCCTTTTTTTACATGAAGAATGTAAGTCATATAGGTTTAGAAAAACAGTTAATTTGGGGGTGAACTAACTCTTTAAATACGGCATTCCAAAGCAAAACAGCTTGCGCAAATAACTTTACAGAACCACGACAGGTCAAATAAGAAATAAAGGTAGAACATGAGTGCAAAAGAATCTACATGAATTACTAATACATAAATCCCATTTCAAAGAGGGGCAAGACTGAGTGGAATAATCTCTTAAAACCAGAGCCAGTACAGCTTTTAATCCCACTTTCTGAGCATTACTGATATTGTCCATCATGTATGCAGCTGGAAGATGATATATGTGGTGCTTTGCACTTCACACCACAGCACAAAGCAAAGAAACACCATATTATCCCCCCCGCACTCAAGAAACTCCTGAACTTGGAGACCAAAGAGGAGAGAGAAGAAGGTGGATCACATTGTAAGGCTGATGACTCCACTTCACTGCTCTTAAAAGCTTTTCAGTTCCTCTCTGCATTAATTGTGTATGGGGAGCGAAAGGTTCAAAGCAGTTTAATAACAAGCCTCTATATTCACCTCTGATAACCTGTCACTAGTACATCTCTTCACAGCTTGCACCATGCATTACACACATGTGGTCATTTTTGCACGCAATCATGTGCCAGGTATGTGCAGGCTTATACAGGAGAGAGTAAAAAAGCCCCAAAGAATGTCTAGGAACGCCTACATACAGAAACAACAAGCACTCTTGCTTCATTCTGTTCTCACGCAGCTGCAAAAAACTGGCACGCTTCCATACAGATGGGAGAGAAAAAGAAAAGAGACATGTTCCAAAAAGCAATAATAGCAGCAAAAACCATAAAAACACATTTTTATTTTAATAGACTATTACCAGAGTTGGGGCATAACTAACTAAAAGGAGAAATGCTACTGATTTAACTGCTTTTCAGTAGCGTGGCCCTAGATTAGCTGCTTTTAAATCAGAACAGCTTTTCCAGTAACAAGTTACTTTACTTATATATATATATATATATACAGTACAGTACACGTCAAAAGTTTGGAAACATTACGTTTTTTTATATTTTTGAAAGAAGTCTCTAATGCTTATCAAGGCTGCATTTATTTGATCAAAAATACAGAAAAAAAACTGTAATATTGTGAAATATTATTACAACTTAAAATAATAGTTTTCTATTTGAATATACTTTAAACAATAATTTATTCCTGTGATGCAAAGCTGAATTTTCAGTATCATTACTGCAGTCCTCAGTGTCACTTGTGACATCCAGTCTATCAAATGATCCTTTAGAAATCATTCTAATATTCTGATTTATTATGAGTGTTGGAAACAGTTCTGCTGCCTAATATATTTGATGAATAAAAGGTTAAAAATAACTGCATTTATTCAAAATAAAAATATATTTTCTAATAATATAAATCTTCTTTACTATCTTTTTTTTTTTTACAATTTAACACATCCTTGCTGAATAAAAGTATTGATTTATTTCCAAAAAAGAAAGAAAAAAATTACTGGCCCCAAATTACTAAACAGTAGTGTATATTGTTGTTACAAAAGATTTCTATTTTTTTTTTAAATGCTTTTTTATTTTTGTAACTTTTTTTTATTTTTAACTTTTTATTCATCAAAGTATCCTAAAAAAAGGATCACAGGTTATGAAAAAATATTAAGCAGCAGAACTGTTTCCAACTTTGATAATGAATCATCATATTCTAAAGGATTTCTGATTTCTAAAGGATCATGTGATAGACTGGAGTAATGATCCTGAAAATTCAGCTTTGCATCACAGAAATAAATGATAATTTAAATTATAATAAATTGAAAACCAATTATTTTAAATTGTAATAATATATCACAATATTACATTTTTATTAATTGAATTTTTTTAATTGATTGTAATTTTCGAATATGGTACCGAATATTTTTTTTAAACAAATTTCAATATTAGTACAAAAATAATACAATATTTAAAACAAATGCTGCTGTTCATTACTGTTTTTTGTTGTTGTTGTTTTTTTAAACTTTTTTGGTTGTCTATTAATATAACATTTAATTTCAAGTTCAACATTTAAAGTATGACTGGCTTGTATCTTAAGCTACCGCTTCAAAATAGGTTGCTACACTGACTATAATATTGAGGGTCACAGTCTGTCCTCTGAATATGGGTGTAAGTCAGAGCACAGCTGTAAGTGCACAGAAAATCTGTATCTTTCATTACCCTCAATGAGGAGTATTTCCATAATGCGTAGATTCGTGCCATGCCATGCCATGCCATGCTATATTTCCTAATGCATTATCTCTACTAAACACCTTGGGCTAAAGGATAGGCAAAACCAGGCTAATGTGGCTGCAGTAGGGAAATCTGTCTGAGGCTGAGGTGGAAGGAAAGCCCAGGCCATATCAAGCACCTTTTCAGCTGACTTGCTCTATTGGCTTTTAAAACTGTCTGTTTTTGAAAATGACCCCAGCGGCCTACTGATGGCTCACTGAATGCAGCAGAATTGGGCGAGCTGGTGTCTGCTGAGCTGGGCTCATATATCTGTGAGAAGATAGACTGCTTCCCTAAGGAGCTTAGAGTAAGAGGCCCAAACGCCAAACCGGGTGGAACTTTAATCAAAGCTGACTGCTGCGACTTGCAACTTTTCCGAAATAGAAATTAAGCCTTTAATCGCCACTTTTTTTTCATATTTTGTGTTTTGGCTCTGTAAAACCTAATCCCTGAGTGTTTGTGAGACTGCTGTCATGCTTTGAAGGCCCCACCGCCCAATGTTACTCATGTAAGTCACGTTCAAACGCAGGAGACGGGTGAGATCAATAGAAGGATGGAAGGCACATGCTGAGTGCAGTGGACAGCGCACGCCTAAACATAATATTTGTCTTGGCTCATTTCTGCTGCTGTTTAGAAGTGGAGACTGTGAAGAGGTGTTGATGAGGTTATAAACGAATGGCAGCTCATTAGCTCCTTGAAGTATTGCACACAAAGTTGAACGCCATGACTGAAGTACCTGCTCTTCAATCAATTAGCTGCCTGTAACAAAGCATGAGAGGATCAACACTGAAAACCCAATTATCAAACATACTGTATTTTTATACACTACTTTCAAAAGTTAGGAGTTAAAAGATTGTTTAATGTTTTTTTAAAATAAGTATCTTATGCTCCTCAAGGCTACATTTATATACAGTAAAATACAGTAAAAAGAGAAATATTGTGAAATATTATTATAATTTAATAACTGTTTTCTATTTGAATATATTTTAAACTGCAATATATTCCTGTGATGGCAAAGCTGAATTTTCAGCATCATTACTCCACTCTTCAGTGTCACATGATCCTTCAGAAATTATTCTAATATTCTATCATCGGGTATATTCGGTACCCGATGATAGATGCTGCTTTCAAGCGGCCTTGTTCGCATTTGTTTGAGTGCTCTCTGCGCGTCAAAGGTTTCTATTTACAGTGTGTTTTTTGTGTTGTTACCAAAACCACTTATTATTTTAGAAAAACAGTCAATTTGGAGTACATTTACACAACAACGATATGCTTAAAACGAAGACGTTTTTCCTTTGAGTTTTCTGCGTACAGACGACATCATTGGATCCGCGAAATTGACTAAAAACGCTGTATTCTGCTGCCAGGCCATTAGATGGCGAGGAAACACTATAGACTGAACATGTAAAACATGTGTGACATCATCGTCTTCAGAGATTCGTGTTTTTGTTGTTTACACAGAGACATTTTCATCTTCATTTTTACATTTTCAAAAACTTGCACTTTGAAATCTGTTTTCAAAGGTTTACGTTTGCAGGCACCCAAAGCGCCATTGTCGTGTAAATGTACGGGCAAAACGCATAAAAAGTTTTACGTTTTTAGTTGAAAACGGTGTTGTGTAAACAGCCCCTTACTCACAGACAAATTCTTTTTTTTTCAGGGCACGAGCATGTAGCAAATTAGCTCAAAAGGGAAATATAAATGATTAATTATAACTTGCTATAATTAAATAGTAATATTTGCATCAGTTAATAGAATTAACTTGATGTAGCTGAATTAACATTACAATCAATTAATATATTCGTCCAGCGAACACTTAGTATTGATCGTCTATCAACTCTTATAAAGGATATTTTCGTGGCCACAGAAAAATAACTCTTTCTTAGCATGTAGCTGTGATCGCACCGTTAAAGGGACATTGATTTACAAGCAGGGACCAGAATCAAAACTCACATGAATGTGCACAAAAGTTTCATTTGACTAAATCAAGAACACAATGCGAAAGTTGACTAGGAAATGGCAGAGCTCATTTAAACGCGTGAAACTGTTTGAATCAACATCATCATCCACCATGAAGCTTACGTACAAACAAGGATTTCTCATTTTACTTGAGCCGGAAAAAGATTAAAAGTTGGAAGCCCTGAGCCCTGATGGCGTCTTTACTCTCTCTCTCTCTCTCTTTCTCAGGTTGTGGATTGGAAGTTCAAAGTTAGACAGGTTCAAAGCTTCAGCAGGGGAACATTTGAATAAGCTTCTGCAATGTAGATACAAAACCCCAATCCAGACGTTTTGCATTAAAAGTGCATTTTAGACCTGGCATCTTATTTTACACATAGCACAACTTTTTTAAATCGTCAAGACCGTTACAGAGACCGTGCGGAATGTGTACACCTACAGCGCAAGAGGTAATTATGGAGACAACATTCCAATGAGTAATTCAAACTGAGGTAATCCTCTCAGTCCGCCGGGATTCCTAGAGGAAATTAAATGTCGATCTGGATGCTGTAACCTTTGCATACTGCCAGCCTATTTTCTGTTTCCCAGCAAGAAGACCTTGGGACAAGAGAAGAGCAACTTTCTAAGCTATCAACTTTCAGCAACACACAATGAAGTGCATCTACCACAATCGAGGCAGTTTCAGCAGAGCCTCGTTCATTTTCTTCAAAAACCAGATTGGGCGAGCATGCGTCAATGATCGGAATTTCCTTTGTGTGAGCTGGTGTGAACAAAGAGGTCAACCGGGATACGAGATCACAGGGAGATCACATGTGCCCTCTATGCTTGCTATTATAATGCTGATGCAGAAGTCAATGGCGGCCTATTCATGGGAGCAAGATTATGATGGTGTAAAGGCCTCTATGTGGGCTCATATTAACAAATCCACCCCATGAGAACTCAACAAGCACATACCACAAGCGACCTTAACCTGCTCTTCTCTTGTAACTCGACCCTTGCAGGGATAATAGAGGTAATGGGAAGCTGATCTAGAGGAAACCTATAAAGAACTGCTCTGAAGTTATGATGGCATTGAAAAAACAAGGCACGGATGTAATTCTGACCTTCTGCAGCTGCGAATGATTATACTGACGGGGCGCGACTGTATTCACAGGTTGGGAGCTCTGTGGCTCTGTGAGCTTCTGTATTTTAGCCCTGATTCAGCAATCAGGCTCTTTGTAGTAGGTCAGCATTGCGTTTCAGTGTCGAACAGAGAATGGCTTTAGGGACTGCAAACTCATCTAATATGATAATGAGTCCTGCTCAAAGGAACAGCTGGGCAGTTCTGGCTGCTACTATGCATGAAGCACTCCACTATGAAGGCCGACAGATATTGCATAGAATGGGTTAGCTTGATGCTAATGAAATGAAATTAGCTTTCTAAAGAGAAAAACAAAACAATTTAGCATAAATGATGGTACATGATGCAGGACAACAAAGATTTTATAAAGAGATTACCTTGAACTATTTCGCTTAAAATCAGTCAACAAAACCTTTCTATTGCTCATTTAGAGGAGTCTTAGTAGCACTTCATTATAGAAACAGCTGCTTAAGGCAAGGTACTTCAGGAAAAAACAATGTTTCTTTTTTTATAAATGTACCTTCGGTTTTTCAATCCGTACTCCCGAATTCATAATCTGTTCGCTATCGCTATCCGTTCCCACAGTTGACACACATGATTCTTATTAAGTCTTTGTCTATTCTGCTTCAAATTATAGCATAGAATTTAAGCATGCAGTTAAGACAGTTTGATGTATTCAACTTAATTATACACAATAAAACAATATACAAAAAGATTTGATAACAGAACTGTGAGCTTGTTCTGTTCTTGTGACGGTAGACTAAAGATTTCTAGGGATGGGATTGTTAAACCGAGGGAACAATTTAAGAATCTGTGAGTATGGTTTATAAACTATGGGGACAAATTGAAAAACTGTGGCCATGATTTGGGGCTCTTGTTTTTTTTTTTCTCCGACAGGTGACTTCCCTATGATCAGTATATTGATATCTATTAGTTACATTTTCTACCCTATTCACCTGGGGTGTCTTGCTTTAAGAATCAAGTTCAGGACTCACCTTAAGCTTGTCGAAGCGATCACTAAGCGAGGTGACCTGATGCTCGCGGTGCCGTCCCACCAGCTTGCAGAGAGCGCAAATCAGCTGGTCGTCCACCACGCAGTACATGTTCACCTTCTCGTTCTCATGCTCCAAGCAGGCCAGCCCACGCAGCTGAGCGTCCGCCACCGGCTCCACCAGACGATGGCTGGTGAAGGGCTTCTTATTTGGGTGCGTGGCCCGCAGGCAGCGGTCGCAGTACGACACCTCGCACGTCACGCACGTCTTGACCGCCTCCCGTGGGGGCTCCTGATCGCAGAACTGGCAGCCGACGCGCTCTAGGGACATGGCGCTGCTGGCGGGGCTGCCCCTCGCGCTCCCGCCGAGCGTGGCGCTGTAGGGCCGAGGCCGGCGACTCTCGTTGGGGGAGTTGGGCCCACTGACGGAGGCCTTCTGGAAGCGGTCGATGATGTTCTGCAGCGTCACATTGCGCTTTAGGCCCTCCAGGCCGCGCTGATTGAGCGTGATGACGTAGCGGCAGGTGGGGCACTGGAAGGCGGAGATGGACTCGAGAGGCTTGGTGCTGGAGCAGTGCGAGACCAGGATGCGGTGGGCGCAGTTGAAGCACAGGCTGTGGGCGCAGGGTAGCAGGAGGGGGTCCTCAAACAATTCCAGGCAGATTGGACACGTCAGCTCGGACTCCAGTGTTTCCATCTTCAATTGAACCGATCTAAAGGTGACATCAAATCCCACAGAAGCTGGTCAGTCACCTGTGCGGCGGATAGCTACGGGTTAGTGGCAAGCAACTTTAGTGTGGCAAAAGCAGCACAAAGAGAAATTCCGCTCAAAAAACAAAAAGGATACAAGGTATAAAATCAAATCAGTGACTTGTGTTTATATGGTTTAAGTCAGGAAATTGCTAACACTGGCAGCTATAAAGAATACTAAAAATACTAAAAATAGTTTTTTTGTATAGTAAAAACTAAACATATTCTGTCTTTTTTCAAAGACTGTTTTTGTTGAGTACTGATGCTGAGGTAATATTGCATTTATACAAATTATGACAGTAAAGTATTTTGAAATTGGACACTAAACAAGGCTTAACTTGAATGACAAAAAATTTAATAAAATCTAAAAATAATAACTTTGATGACAACTGAGGGAAAAAAAAATCACTCTTAAAAATAAAAGGTTCTTTATTGGCATCTGTGGTTCCAGGAAGAACCTTTAACATCCATGGACATGTTCCAATCCAGAAGATTCTTTATAGTGAAAAAAGGTTCTGTAGATTATAGAATATAGCATTCTTTTGGCATCGCTGCAAATTATGGAACCTTTATTTTTAACAGTAAAAGATAGATTTTTGAGCGGAAAATCACTAGTTGTAAGCAGTTTGGTTAATGATAGCAAGCATACATTGATTTGTTAACAACAAAGCATTATATTTGGCTCAATAGTGGCAGCATTTTTAAGCTAATAGTTTTACATGGAAACATGATCAAGGATTGCCTTCAAGCTGCATTGTCATTGACAGATGAGGATACATGATATTCCAGTCACTTCTATTCATTCGCATATGCTTTGGAACAGTAAACAGTACAGCAACACGCACGCACGCACGCACGCACACACACACACACACACACACACACACCTGTTGGGCTTCAGCAAAGCAAATCAATGTCATCAAGCAACATCTCTGCCCATTGAATAAGACCCAATATGATGCATCACTTCACTTAAGACAGTTTAAAGGAAAGCTAAACCCCCTGAAGTAAAACCACTCCTACACATTTATTTTAAATCATACATTCGTGCCACATCGCTGCTGTTTTAATGGAGGGGCTTTAGCAGATTACAATGTTTCTGCATTGATGAATATGAATGGGCCCAAATCAGCACAGCACATCACTGAGCACGGGCACCTGTGCCTCCAGCCTGCATGTTAAAATGTGTTTGTCTTTTCAGCTAATGAACTGTACTTCATGCAGTGTGATGACACACTGCCTGTTTGGTTAACATATACAGTCACACAAAAAGGGAAATTATAAAGAAATTATAGTATATAATGACATTTTATTACTACCTTTGAAGTAGGGATGTGCAAAATGATACAATTATAAAACTGATTAGTTGTTGGGTTGTCTGAGCGGAAAAGGCGGTCATAAAACGTCCTGTTTAATCACATATAATTCTAAAATATACTTATGTCAGGCGTGTTTCTGACACCATGTGTACACCAGACATGAGCAGAAAAGTAAATCACTCTCATTATAATCAATGAAGTTGAAACTAGAAGCGTCCACTGTAGGATTTCTGTTATTATAAAATAAATATAATAAATAAATAATAAAACAAAAATAGTGGTGTTTTAGTCGGTTTAATAATTGTATTTTTCATTCATTCAGTAATATATTATGATTATTATTATTATTTGAGCTTTAATTTTTCTTTAGGCCTGTGTGCAGCCATGTGAATCCATATTGATTGTGCCAGACACCTCGGTAGCTTTTAAAGATTTCCATCTCTGATGTTGCATACAAATCAATGCAGGATTCCGAGCACAAGTAAAAGGCTATGATCATATTGCCTTAGTCTATCACATTTCCCTGCACCTTCTGATCTAACAACGACACCGTCCGTCTCCATCCTATCATTCTCACATTAGGCTTCAGCTCCATCCTCTTAAATGGCTATTGAGCGTGTCAGAATCTTTTAGACACACAGCTCTACTGGAGCAGCAAGTTACTGCCATTTCTGACAGGGAACCTGAAGCCTCTGACTGCTACTAAAAAATATCTGACAGTTCCTGTGAGGAGCCAAAATCTCTTGAAGTCAGCAGACATCCTGAGATTTTGTATTAAACCTTTAACTCGACAGGCACTTATGACGGCAAGCCAAGAAAAGCATGTGATTAAAGCAGCAGTGGACCAGTGGGAAACTGGATTAAGTCATTACTGGAAAAAATAAATAACATGCAGATATTATGGTAATAAGAGTTTGTGTCCTTTCTCTCTACCTCACTACACACACATTTTGAGTGTAAATTACTGGCTAAAAAACTTGTGGAGACTGTGAAACAGAATTGAAGCAAATGCTGAAACTCGGGCTGAATCCATTAGCATGAGTGAACAGAACTGCTCTTAACTTTTCTATACAAGATCAAACTGTTTGCCACCATTAGTTCCATTGACAGTTATCCAAACACACAGGACTTGGATTAGAAAAGAGCAAAAGCTTGCCTGGTAATCTGGCAGTTCTGCTAGAGAAGAAACAGTCAGCAATTGTTTTTAAGGCGGGACTTGAATGTGCAGTAAGCGATTTCTGAGAATCAATGTTGAATTCTGTTGATATGTGAAAAATCATCCCAAACAAACACACCCCTCCATTCATTGCTCCACCCCCACAATGCATGAACAGACATAGCAGAAGCGAAGTAAATAAATCTTAACGGAAAATAGAGCGAAGACGACAAACGACAAAGAACAAAAATGTACATAGTACACGAGTATATGCAAGTAAGAGTTCACTGTTAGTTGCTAGCAGCACACACTCAAAACCAATGTTACTCACGTATGGAGCAGAAACAATGTAGCCTCTGCATCCATTTTCAGGCCTTCCCGCTTCAATCTCTTCAACAAAGGAAAGCTTTTCTAATATTACGCGTGACCTAAAGCTCTTGCCTGATCATAACCATTATTTTTCCAGTGATATTCCTCTGACCTTTTCTCTTTTGTAATGTCTCTCAGCCATCTCACTTTCTACAGTCTTTCTTCAAATCTCCCTCTTGCTCTCTCTCTCTCTCCCCTCCCCCATCATAAGTGTACACGCCCCCTACTGCTGATTGGCTACAAGTTTGTTGAGATGCTCGGCCCGATCCACTTTCAACAGTGTTTCCCAAAAATCGTTTACTGCACCTTTAATGAAGGTCACAATGAGGTGATGAGGTCAGCAGATCTGTCTATACAGATCTGATGTTTTAAATGCAGATATTTGAAAACATACAGAAAGCATCAGGAGGTTTAGCATGTAAATGTCAAGTTTTAGTGTAACAAGCAGAATAAGTGATAGATTGGAGAAGTGGAGAAGCAAACAGTTTACTCCTTTCAAAGAAAGACACCACATCATATAATCTGATTCTGATGAAGTGCTCCATATGGAGGCTGATCAGAGTCTGCTTTTGCTCACGAACAGCCCTACTCAGGCACAAACACTCATGCACAAGATCTCAGAGCCGAGTCTGGTTTATTTGATCTGTTCTCGGCTTGATTATGGCATTATTTCCCCCTTTGATGTTGAATTGGAATAAAAAAAGACGGAAAGCAGTCTCTATAAGAGATGACTCATATGGTAATGATTTAACAAAGCCACTTAGTGCTCAATCGCAGATGCACACGTATATCAGGTGCCTAACATGTTTGGCTAAACACAAGCCTAGCTGCTGATATATTTGCTAATAATACAAGGTAATACAAATGTCATCTTTCTCAAATAATGTCAAGATAACTTATATATATATAAAAAAAAAAATTCTCAGCAAAGCTAGTTTAAAAGATGGCAGTTGCATTCCAGTCTCAGGCTCTCCTGGGACTCTACCTATTCTGTGTCTGTTAGGAAAAAGAAAAACCAACACCCATGCGTAGCACTGAGAAGCATGGCATTTCTGGAACAATGACAATTAGCCTTGTCAAAACAATAGGGGCAATTCACTTTTAAAATGTCTTTAAGGACTGCTCTTCCTTGAATTATTTGCATACAATGATAATGAAACAATTATTACTTACAGCTCATATAAAGGGTCACTGAAACTTTCGCTGTGGTTAATTTTAGAGAAACTAGTCAGCTACAAGGGTGGGCACACACAAATTAATATAAACCTTTAGTTCTGTCAGGACCACTACCGTCAAATACGATTGACAATTAGCATACAGTTTGGATTGGCGGTATGGTTCCGTTCTGGGCGAGAACTCCCTGCGCATCCATGCAGCCTAGCATGGATAAGAGCAGGGAGAGCAGCAATAACCCCCCTTGGGGTAAACAGAACAGAACCAACTAGAAAGTTTGCAAATATATTTAATTCAAGATTTTAAAGTACAACATAATTAGAGAATTTATTCTGATTCAAGGGGAATCTATCTAGCTGGTATAATAGAAAATCTACCGGTTTACACATAGACAAAACAAAACAAAAGTCATTGTCCTTAGTGGAGTAGGTCATATGAGAAATATGTTCATGCAATGAAAACACGTCTAAACAACAAACTCCATCTGGGTCAGTAATTCAGGCTAGTATCACATGTATCATTACATCAGTTTAAGCACTTGTCCATTCCAAATTTTTTTTTTCTAAATATAGCCTAAAATATACAATCTAGTGGTTAACTGAGATGGATTTTTACATGTCTGACAACTAGAGAGCAAAGTGGTCGATAAGATGGCAATCCATTATACCATATGATATAGTGTAATCCAATTCACGCTGAAATTAAACATTTCCTCAAACTTTGACAAAAATATTAGAATTCGACATGAAGTAAAACTAGAATGACACCGGAATCTTTCATAAACCTCCTATAATACTGACCTACCATCCATATGGTATAATATAGGCCCTCGCAGCCAGGACACAAGATAACCCACTGTGCTGGCATTCCCTGGCAGGTCCGTCCAGAATTAGGAAGTATGTTGTCTGATGTTTGTAAGTGGCTTACTGTGGTGCTGGGTGGGCCAGTGGGTCAGACTCCACCCTGCGGCCCAGACACACTAATGGAGCCATTTATCTCCTGTCAACCTGCAGCTGGTTACCGGTTCCCCACTGCCTCCTCTGCCGCTTGAATAGCCAGAGCTGGAGTCACGGGCAAAGAGGAAGTCTAGACCGGACACAGCACCACTGGAGCACTACTGCCCCACACCTCACGGACGGATGAAGACACATCGATTAAAAATGAGTGACTGGACTTTGGGGATTCCCAGAGCTCTGCTGTTAGGACAGGTGCCAGGGAAGCCATTCGCAGTTTATCACCTCCAAATTTGTTACGACTGACCTGCCGTCAAGCCGACTGGCGGCTGATGTGAGCAGGAGGGGTGTTTAAGAAAGCCAAGAGTGGCAAATTCTACACCGTGGGATTCTTAAAAAGGAACATTTTGTGCTGGATAGTGTTTCATGAGTTGCTTTATGATCCTTTGGAGTTTCAAAGTTTTAGATTTTACTTTATAGTCTCTTCAGATCAGTGTATTATTCACTATGATATATTCACATTACTCATATAAAGCACCAGTACATAAAGTTCTTTGAGGAAATACGTTCTCATATAGCGTTGAATATTTGGTCCTTGCTTAGGCTAATAATGTAGCTTATACTCAATGCATTGTTAATACTACAGACATGAACATCTCAGATATTGAGGCTTGTTGAGCAATAATGTCTGCTATTATAAGTGATTTGACTTAATGATATTTCTTCATAACGTTCTCCTGGTGGACAATTAAAAAAGGTGACATTTTGTCTCAGAAGTCAGAACAAAATGAATGTATTTAATTTATCTAAAAAAATCAAACATATTAAAATTCTAAATTGAATTCAGACATTACATTATAATTATACAGTATGAAAAATGGATATTCATTTGGAGATTTGGTAAAAGATTATATTTAACAATCATTAAATTACTAGTCTTCTTAGAGATTTATTTTAGTTGAGTGTTAGAGCTAAATGTAAATTACATGCACATCCAATATGGACCAATACAATTATGTTCTCTAATAAATGATCAATAACCAATATAGAACATAAGTACTGTGTGTTCCAAGAAAAAGTCTTCAAGACTTACATCGAAGGCAGGAGCTGAGCCATAAAGTATAGACTTGGGGCTTCTTCAGAAAAAGTACAAATCTAGCTATTAAGGAGCCCTGCATTTGGTATGCAGGAATAAAAATGTGTATATAATGGCCACAAATTAACAATTTCTTCCCACGACTTACGTTTGACTAATTTGTTCTCTCGTATTAAGTAAATTGTGTGCATAATATAATTTGTTCCCTCATTTTACTAAATCATGGCCCCATTGTAATAATGTTTTCCCAATGTGTTCACTTGTTTTAGTTAAATTAAACTGAGGGAACGAATTTAACAAGTCGAGGGAATGAATTCTTAATTTGTGGCCATGATTTACTAAAATGAGGGAACGAATTAAAAAGTCATGAGAAAGAATTCTTAATTTGTCCCCATAATTTACCAAAACGAGAGAACAAATTCTTAATTTGTGGCCATAATATATCGATTTTTGTCCATGTCATGTTCCTGGCTCTGTAAATATTTGTTTACAAATCTAGAAAAAGAAAATGTACACAATGTATTGTCAATTAATACAAATAGGGTTATCACCTGAAAGTCATCAGTTGAAGCTTCATGGTGCAATAATCACCACACAAACTCTTCAACATATGTCAATGCAAAAAAGTCTTTGACCCTCACTGATACATTTATGAAAAGCTCAATCCCACAAGAGTGCTGGAGTGAATAAAAGCATGCAGGTGTGTTTCAACTGAAGTGCCTGGCACAGAATCCACGGCTCTTCACCACTGCATTCCCTTATCCACCCTCGACTGCTAAATCTTGCCATATATATAAATACGACACACGTTTTGGAGAGCCCACACTGAGTTATAATCTGTTCACCCACAGCTAACGCTTTGAGCCAAACAGGTGAGCCATTGTGCGAGCGCAGGCACCGAACATGTGTCTTCTGTACAGTAAACCTGTCTACTTAATATGTGACATGCCGATTTTCTGCAGTGATTACCATTAACAAAAGACGTGAGAGAGACAGAACTGAGCTGCAGGAGTTAGTATGCAGTAAGCATTTCTCAAATATCTGATGAGAACAAAAGGTTATGGATGTTAATTACAAATTACAGGATTATTCCACCGACGACTTCATGTGGAACTGAGACATGTCGCTAATTAAATAAGCGTTCTGAAGTACACAGCGATGCTAGAACAGGACCCAAAGGGTGAATACGCCTTTAACAGGTTGAAGTATTGCTTAAACAGGCGGTTTATTTCATCCCCCGTGGGACAGGGTAATAAGGGTATGTGTTAGGCCTGTTTTTAGCAGCAGCGCAGTGAGATTTCAGCCACGATTGGCTTCAGCGCAACCTAACCATGTAGCCACACAGGGAGAGTCAACACAAGACTGCCTAGATCTCGAAAGTAAGTGGTCAGTCTCTAAAACCATAAGTGCTACTTTATTTATTTTTAATGTCAAAGCTTGGAATAGAGGGCAGACTTGGATAATTGCAGTGGATGTGTTTTTTTTTTTAAGGATACACAATGGCTGTCTGGTCACCAAGGTCATAGATGGCCATTTATATTATGTGTTTTCTCCACTTTTGAAAGGGCTACACTGTTCAAAAGTTTGAGGTTGGTATAAGATTTTTTTTAAATACGTTTTTTTTTTACTCACAAAGGCTGATCAAAAATACAGTAATATTGTGAAACAGTATTACAATTTAAAAGAAGTGATTTCTATTGTAATATATTTTAAAATGTAATTTGTTCCTGTGATGGCAAAGCTGAATTTTCAGTGTCACATGATCGTTCAGAAATCATTCTAATATGCTGATTTGCTGCTCAAGATACATTTCTTATTATCAATGTTGAAAACATGATACATTTATTTCAGGATTCTTTGATGAAAAGAAAGTTAATAAAAAGAACAACATTTATTTTAAACAAATCTTTTATCTAGAAGACATTATAAATGTCTTTACTGACATTATAATGAATCATTGCTGAATAACAGTATTAATTTCTTTCAATAAATAAATAAATACCAGTTAGGAACAGAGAGACGATTATTCAGAACCAGTTCAACATTTAAAAAAAATATCAGTACAGAGTGACCAGATAGCACGACCAGTGTAGACCAATTACAGAACGGATTATTCTAATGATTTGGTTCTTTTTAGTGAATCAAAACCATACAGTGTGCAACCAGTAGTCTGATTCCCAAACGATTGATCAAATGATTCATTTCTTTTTATTTACTGTATATTATTTTATTTGACAATGTGTAGCTAAAGATACACATTATGACTTTTCTCAGTAGTATTTTATAACAAATATATATGAATATGTTTAGTACATGTTTACTGCATTTATTCCAGCTCTAAAAAGACTGTGAAAAGTCATTAAAAAAAAGTGTGTAAACACACCTCTAGCAAGAATTGTTTTAATTGATTGATTATTGAAATGATTCATTGGGAATGGAACTGCATTTCTTTTCCCAAATTTTTTTTTTCCTTACAAGTAATAAAAGAATGGAGTAACCAGAATCGTTGAGTCATTAAATTCGTTACGAATCCTGTTTCCATCACAAGTAACAATTCCCAGAGGTGTGCGGGTTTTTATTTTTTTATTTTTTTACCATGTTGCACATCAAATGTGTCATATAAAAAAGTAGTGAGAGTTTTTCACACCAAGAGATTACAGTAGCTTCTACTTCACCGCGACCCTTGTGGGTGCTGTCCTCCACATCCTCTCTCTGACACTGGGCTAGCTTAATCAAACATGTGGTTCTATTCATAGAATGTAAACAGTGCCGTGGTGGCTTAGTTTTGTGGAGATCAGAGCAATGGCCGCTGACTAGAGGTTCAACGCTCGGCATCTGCAAAAACACGGATGGGTAACCTTCACAATCGAAGACCACGGATCCAGGTCAGAGCCCATCTGGTGCCCTACTACCACTCGGGAATAACAGGGTTGAGAAATGATGGAAAAGGCTTCCTTTGTCCCAGATATGGAAGTGGCAGGATCTTGATGTAGGCGGGAGGAGCAAACACCAGTGGAAATGTGTCTTGTGTTTCATAACATACTGTAGTCACGAATAAAATGTAAAAAGTGTATCATTTTTCCAGAGACTTTTTTTCTTACTGAAAAATTGTGGTTCTGTGGGGCTTTTTCTGACACACAATGACGGATATGGCAATATTACAAGCATTTTGGAAATAATCTTTGTGTGATTGTGTGTGTTTTTCTGTTTGGTGCTGCTAATGGCACAAATACTCACATCACCTTTAACAAAGCAGCACCTCAAACATCTAAAATAAATAAATAAATGGAAAAAAGAAAAATATATATATAAAAAAAATATATACATATAGTTTGGAAACAGTAAAACATTTTTTATTATTATTTAATAATTATTAATGAACTATTTAATATTTTAATTTAATTAAAACTTTTATTCAGAAAGCATTTGATTGGTCAACAGTGACAGTATTTTTTTTTTAAAGATTTATATAAATGATGTTCTTTTGAACTTTCTATATATATATATATATATTTGAATTGAATACATTTTTTGTGTGTTTAATTTTGGACGGAAGGGGACTGATCCCATAAGGTATAATACATTTACAGTATTTACTGTACATGTTTTTCACAAGCGTCTATGGTCATAATTATAAACATCCTAATGTTATGATACATTCACATAAACCTGCACAATGCCATTGAATATATACACACTACATTATGGGAGCAGCCAATTTCCCTACAAAATTAAACACCAAAAAGTATTAATGCAGTGTTTCTGCAACTCCTCAGGAAAAAAAATGCTATTATATGCAAGTAATTTTAGTGTCAAGGTAATAAGCAATGTTCATTATGCGTCAGTATTTACCGATAATTGCTGCAATAATAGCTGCTGCTCTCTGCCCCCGCTTAAAATTATTGGCAACACAAATTGTTTGGAACTATTGAGAGCTACACGAATCACGTGACCGCGCGACGGCGAGATCACAGTTGGCTTGTTCGACTTTTAATGTCATCGGTGAATGACATTAAAATACCGCAAGAGCGATTAGAGAGTAGACGGCTCTGTATGCTTTTCAATCGCTCTCGCGATTTCGCTCTATACTTTGATGTCATAAACTGATCGGTCTGTGCAGCGCCGGTTCAAGTCGAACAAGCCGTGTGTGTCGCAACCTCTTATAGGTGGCTCGTTTGACCAGTTAAGTTTTTATCCACTCATAAATAAAAAGGAACGACTGATTTTTGAAAATGTAGTAGAGTAAAAAGTAAGATATTTGACTTTGAAATGTAGTGGAGTTAAAGTAAAAGTCTTCCCAAATTTAAATACTTCAGTAAAGTACAGATACGCAAAAAAGCTACTTAAGTACAGTAACGAATTACATTTACTTCGTTACTGTCCACCACTGCACACACACACACACACACACACACACACACACACACACACACGCACACGCACACGCACACGCACACGCACACGCAATTAAGGTCTTAATTAAAATGCATGCACTGGATAGTCCAAATACAATGAGAGTTTACTATGGATAAATTACAGCAACCATCAATGTGACATGAAAAATAAGACATATTTTTTATAGGAAGCTTATGACTAGCTTATTTCCCTAAACAATCTTCAGGCAAGAATTGGGGTCAACACCTTAGTTTCACTACAACGACAGTTTCTGTTTGTACAATTATTTATTTACTTCCTGTAGATGGAACTGACGCCAAATAGACTAAACGCAATTGAGGTAATACTCTAGAAAGACTTGCCATTGTCCTAATGCTCTTAGCTGAAGAGTTGTCAAACACTAACAGAATACCTTCACGCTTTCTCTCTCTGCTACCCCAAAGCACGTCCATTATTGATGTGCATTTGCTCTGGTGAGAACAAAAACGGGATAAAAATGCAGCACAAAATCTCATGAAACATTAAGCGCAGATTATGGAGAAACAGGCAAAATAAAAAAGAGCTGTCGAGAGTTGGTTACATTTATTGCCTTAGTGTTCCTGATTCGGACTACTGACTCTATGTCTTCACCTCCAGTTCAGGGAAGAGACAGGGGTGAGAATTTGAAAGTGCTTATGCTGCTGTGTCCAATGTTGAAGTGAATCCTCGCAGGAAGACACGGAAAAACAGGTATGAGAACAAACTGTCCCACTGGAGCTAACAGAAGAGCATCAGAAGCTTTTAGGCTGTGGTTCAGCATCATGGGCACAGGCATCGGACCACATAGACCCTTTGATTTCTCCATTTTACATGTCAAGAAATCGATTCACAAATATTAAAGATAACTGCGAGTTCCTCTGATGTTTCCAGCCTGTGATATTTTCTTACATATTCTTTGATATTCCCTCTATTTCATGCATTTTGGAGAACAAGATGCATTGAATCTCTAAACATTAGTAGGTCTGGTTCAGCACTGCGATGGATGTCCCTGCTGACATGCATTAAGAATTTGATCAATAGGAGTGTAAACATGCAAAAGCTGCAGCAAATCCTTTCGTTATGCCGCACCATAAACACAATTTCACTTGCAAAAATTCATTTTCAATCTTCTTTCATTTCCAGTTTGCTGACACAAAATATGCGAGGAACTGACTACCAAACTAATGGCGTACCTTTTCGCTAAATTTCCCATAAATATGCTAATTTGCCATAGCCTGAATGAAATGCAGCCTGTGCCACACATAAATGGCAATCTGATGGGTTGCTGTGTAGAGTCTCAAACATAATCTGCATCCTCATCTGACAAATAATGAACACCAGAATCTGCTACAGTATCATGGGTATCACTGATCCTTTCCAAATATTTAAAACAAGTGCCTCCGCATTTTAAAAGTCACCATACCTGGAACTAACTGATTGTGGTTACTAGCAAGAGTACCATGTTTTGTTTTTGTTTTTTGGTACCATGATAACACCATGTTTTTTGTCTTGTCTTGATTTTGTCTTGTCTTGTCTTTTGACATATAAGACATCTTGTTTTAAGTTGTATAGCTTAAAACATCCTCCTCATATAAACAAAGCATTTATTTAATCAAGCTCCAAAAACAGCTCATTTGGGTATTGTGGGATCTATGACGTTACATAGGCAAATACATTTGCATATGACTGCCTCCAGAACAAGACATTGACGAAATGATGTATAACATCATTGTAGGCATAGGCCCCGCCCACTATTGTTCAGTCGCTTAATGGCTGGCACCTGTCAACACCGGATGTGAGCGCCACGTCAAAAGCAAATAGATTATAATCACTGACATGATCTACACTGGATACAGTATACAGATAAGTGTTCAATTTCTGACGTACTCCACATGCCTACAACAGGACAAATGGAAGAGTGAACGAATGTTTGCTTTGATGCGTTCAGTTTAAACAGCTCGTTTGCCTCTCTGTACAGATTTCAGAAGGATCCCAGCGTCAGGAACAAGAGTATGGGTTATTTGTAATGGTGCACAAAATCACATCCGAGGATTATATGTTTGTTCGGTGAATTTGACTGCAGTTTAAACTATTTAAAAATGCTCTGTCTGTAAATTACGTTTTTATATGGATAATGTGTTCAAAACACTTACTCGTGTGCAATAGCGACGGGCGTTGTTTGCTATGCAATGACGTTAGCCAATCATAACAGTGGCCATTTACTGACAAGTCCTTAAGGAGCCGCCCCTTAAAAATTGATAATTTTCAAGGTTTAGTTCACCCCAAAAATGAAAATTCTATCCACATTTTCTCACCCTCATGTCGTTCCAAACCCGTAAAACTTCCGCTCAAATTCGGAACACAAATGAAGATCTTTTCAGAGAGCTTTCTGTCCTTCCGTTGACAGCTATGCAACTACCACTTTGACGCAAAAAGTTCATTAAGAACTAATCCATATGAATTGAACGGTTTAGTCCAAATTTTCTGAAGAGACACGATCACTTAATATGATGAACAAATTTAAATTAGGCTTTGATTCACATATAACCATTGATCAGTGAACACAAACAGAAGCTCAACCGAACATGCTTGACGCTCGAGAACAAACCTCACTGGTTCTTGAGGCTCAAACGTGCTGCATAACACACGAGAATGAACCTCATTGGTTCTCGCACGTCAAGCGAACATGCTTGAGCTTCCGTTTACAACGGATGTGTGAGTTAATGAATGTTTTAAATCTATTTATCATATAAAGCGATCGGATCTAAGCCGCTCAGATTTCATCAACATGACCTTCATTTGTGTTCTGAAGATGAACTTTCCAGGTTTTATAGAACCTTGCAGCCTGAACACTTATGTAACCTTACAAAACCAATCCAGTGTTTCATCAAGGTCCTAAACTAAAATGATTTTTGAGATTGCATGCTGGCCTTTCTTATTCAGAAACGTATAATAGAGAGAGGTCACCTTTTTAAAAACCTAGTCAATGAACCCCATCTGGTGAAATTCCTCAAATAAACAACTCTACTGAAAATGTAAATTTCATACCTACTCTTTCACTGAGTCTATAATGGATAATCCACTGAGGCCTTTGATTAGAGTAGAGCTAAAGCGATCAAGAGAATCCATCTTTTAAACCCTGGATCATTGGACAAGCAAAGCACAGTGTTTAATAGGAGAAATATTCCTTAAGAAAGATTTGGGATCAGTTTCATCATTAAGCCACAGAGGCCAGCAGTGAACATGAACCAACTGTACCAACAGATATCTCCTCTGGGTAAGAGGAAATGAGAAGATTAATAGCTTGAATCAATATCTGGGTGTTTCTTTAACTAAAGGCATGTGTGGCCCTGTGGACCCTGTGGAAATAATTAATATATTAAAATGCAATTTACACTCTCTCTCTAATTTATTAAATTTGCACACTAAAATGTCAAACAAGAGAATTCTGCCACATCTCAACTGATTTATTTTGAACTGTCATAGAAATAATGGCTATTGAAATTACATTTCAGATTTTTTTTAAAATAAAATGACCGATTCCTTTGTCTTGCAAAGAGTAATTTCACAGTTATTATTTTACATATTCTAAATAGCCTACACATATTTTCACACATTTAGCATAATTTGACCAAATTACAGCTTGATTAGAAATGATGCACAATTAAAATATTCTGCTCACAAGTGTTATTTCCTCAATAAAACAAGTAGACATGTATAGAACATTTTACATAAAAAAAAATATTAAAATGCTTAATGATTATTTTACCTTTTGTTTAGATTAATACCACTGGAGCCAGTATGATTTTTACTTTAAAGAAAATAAAACTAAAATCAGTATTGTATATACAAATATAAACAACTGAAAAGTAGCAGAAAAAAAGATGAAAGACATGGAAAACCAAGTTTCCAAGACTGGTAGCTTGAATCCCCCCCCCCCCCCCCAAAAAAAAAACCATCTGAAAAACAATAAAGAAAAATAAATTGTTTTTCATGACAAATAACTTACTTCTGGAACATAAATGCCGCAAGTTAAAGAAACACCCAAAGAATGTACAGTAGTTCTGGTTCTTGCACTAATGCCTTATATCTATATTGTTAAGTCACTCGGGTCAATGTCCATATACACACTCCCCCATTGAAGCATCCATATGAAACCACTCTCCGCACAAGTGCAGCTCCTTATTAATAAATAAACGGCTGTTTGTGAGGTGTTACAAGGTTGCTAACCCATGCAGAAGGAGGGCAGATAGCGAGGAAATAAAGAGTGCAAGGGAAGTGCAAGACAGACGTGCTGGAGATGTTGGCGTGTTTCCAAAGCCCCCCAGAGAAGCAGAACCCCTCCTGTACTCGGCTGTAGGAGATGCTATTTATACGCTGCTGTAATGTTTGGTATTTCCTCTGGGGATGGGGTAGGGAGAAGGCATTGTTTTCCTTGGCTGACTTTGATTGTTTTGCTGATTCTTTTTGTTGAAATGTCAAAGTCTTGCTGTTCCGTTTATGCATTTCCATTTGTGTTGAGTTGAGAAGGCCATTATGTCCCCCCACCCCCCTCACAGTCAAGCTGTTTTTGTTTTCTTTCATAGACTCGGGCTTCGCTGTGTACAGTAGCACAACGGGTTTAACTATTATATTTTATGTTCATTCAACACCCTAGGCCTCACATTTAACACTGTGGATTCACCATGGACTAAACACTGGCAATCAAACTGAGATCAAAAGCCAGAGCACTTCTATGAGCCTGTTCAGTGTTTTGCATGGATACTGGCTTCGTGAAGCAACTTAGCAACTCAATTAATGCGAAAATTAAAGGTGCATGCCATTTCTTGCTGTTTTGTGAGTACACGACTGTTCAAAAGTTTGGTATCAGTAAGATTTTTTTAATGTTTTTGAAATAAGTCTCTTATGCTCACCAAGGCTGCATTTATCTAAACTAAATGATTAAACTTACTACAGTAAAAACAGTAATATTATAAAATATTATTACAAATTAAAATAAAAGCTGAATTTTCAGCATCATTACTTCAGTCTTCGGTGTCACATAATCCTTCAGAAATCATTCTAATATACTGATGATGCTCAAGAAACATTTCTTATTATTCTCAATGTTGAAAACAGTTGTGCTGCTTAATATTTTTCTGGAAACCATGATACATTTTTTTTTTTTCTCCAGGATTCTTTGATGAATAGAATGTTCAGAAGAACAGCATTTATTTGAAATAGAATGTTTTGCATTACTGTCACTTTCTCAAAAAAATAAAAAAATAAATCTTACTTTTGACTGGTAGTGTACAAGGTAGTAATTTTCAAAATTGAAGGTTCCCCACCCAAAGCATGGAAATGAAGCTTCAAAATGGGCCAATCAGAAATGGTCATGGTTATAATGTCATAAGCAAAAGTACATTAGCATATGTCCACAGAAGTTTACATATCAACACCTATTCAGTACAACTCTGAACTTCTAAAGAGCATCAGTGCATGCCAAAGTTAGCCAATCAAAATGTCATTTACATATGGAAATCTTAAAGGTATGGTAGCAAAATTCAGCAGGTTACATTTTTTTTTAAATATGACTTATTTTACACAAAAGTTTCTGTATTAGTCGTGATGCATTTCCACCTGAAACAATATAAAGGGCAGTTCGATTTCTATGAATATTCAATCAATACTGAATGAGATAATCAACCGTCAAATAGACAGCTAGGGAAAAAATATGCTTCAACACAATGAGCTAAAGATAGCATTCCTCAGCTAGAAACACAAACAAATGACTCGTTTGTTTTCATAATACATGGATTATGCATCGCATACATTGCAGGGAGCTTTTCAGGCATGCACCGTAATCCTGCTCTGCCTTAAGTTGGTCTGTTACTGAGCTGACGGATAGCGTAGGAGTCCCCGTTCTCTCCGCTCACACAATGGCAAAGTGAGTAAGTGTGAGTGAGCAGCCCTTCATCCCTTCTCTTCCTCCTACCTGCTTTCTGAGCCTCTGCCTGTATTCCTAACAAAGGGCCATAAATCCATGGAGCTCAGCTTAAATGTGCAGAGCTCCTTCTGCTGAGAGTCCTAAAGTAAACACGCAAAAGGTGAGAAGGAGTTATGCACGTGAATTTATTTTGTGGTTTTATATGGTCATAAATGAGTCAAGAACAGATGATGTGTATGCTGAAATATGGATTGCTGACGCTACTAAGGTCACTGGCAGTGCATGTACAGCATTTGGGTGTTACTAATTCAAAGTCAATATGAAATCAACATTAACCCTATTTGCTTTCTTATCTGTCTCTGGTCTTTCCTAAATGCCTCATGATTCATAAGCACATTATTATGAAAAAATAGGTTGTTTAACTTGTTTTCATTGCTTTCTTCAAAATGTAATAACTACTCTGGCCACCTCAACCAATAACAGAGTAGAGCATCTCTCACCAACTCACATGCCATTCAAATCCCATGACTGTATTTTCCACCAAATATTTTGCTTAACTAGTAAATATATCAAATTATAGAAGTTAATATACTGCGAACGGCCTTTCATGTTGAAACATTAAGGTTGAAAATTCACACTGTATACCATTCGAAAGTTTGGGGTCAGGAAGATTTTTTTAATGGTTCTGAAAAAAGTCTCTTATGGTCACCAAGACTGCATTTATATAATAAACCTCAAAAACAGTAATATTGTGAAATACTATTACAATTAACAATACCTGTTGTTTTTAATATATTTTAAAATGTAATTTGTGTGGCAATGCTGAACTTTTTAGCATCATTACTCCAGCGTCTCATGATCCTTCAGAAATCATTTTAATATGATGATTTGGTGATCAAGAAACATTTCTTATTATCATCATCAATGTTGAAAACAGTTTTTGTGGAAACCGTTACACATTTTTGTTGAGGATTCTTTGATGAATAGAAAGTTCAAAAGAACAATTTCTTTTTTGTCTTTTTAGATTCTTTTTGTAACAATTTAAGTCTTTATTGCCACTTTGTAGTGACAGATACTTGAAAGCAATTACTTGTGAGTTTGTGAATATTTTGACTAATTCATTCAATGAACCAGCTTTAAAAAAGTCAATAGTTTGTGTAGTTTGATTTTGCATGCAGCCAATGGAGACAACTCAACAAAAGATGTGTTGATTATTTATTTTCTTTGCACTATTTTATGGTAGAACCTTTTTTATCCCATTCGGTCCAGAGACAACAAACTCACGCTTGCCAAAATATCTCTTTGCTGTGCTGTAGATTCAGTAGCGGTGCAGGAAACACTGCATATATTCTTACAGGATCAAGGTAATACTGTAAGTGTCTGTGACAACAATAATATTAATACAGTGTAAAAGGCGCACTTGTGTCTTCTAGAGTTGAAAAGCACACTTTGTGTGCGTCTATAATCATAACGCTAAGCCGCACTCCACCCTGTCTGTGCTTTACCAGCCCTTGAGGACGAGGTTCTGGGATGAGGGTGGATGACGCCACTGCCTGACCACCATGCCAGGTGAGATCACAGAATGCACGCAGACACACGCATACATGCACATACATGCGTGCGCGGCAGGAAACTCCTGACCTCTCGCCTGCCTCCACAGCAGCACAGCCAATTACTCCCATATGCTCACCTCTGCCTCCTCCGGCCCAGAGTCGGAGCAGATGCGGGCCTTGCGTGGTCAGAGCGGTATACACTATATGGCTGGGTGGTATATATTGTGTCGACGACATAAACCGTCTATCATTCAAGATTTTTTTTATATTATTAATATCCCGGTATATAAATATATCTAGTACTACTTAAAGTTATTGACATGTTAGAGTGATAAAGAAACATGTATGAATGAGAAAATAAATAGCGGTATATGCATGATGTTACAAAGTTTTATTAAGCAGAATAAGCTGTGAAAAAAAGAGCTCAATGTGTTACTCGCGATAACTAACAGAAGGACGCCTCTCTCAGACAGCATGCAATCCCCAATTCAGTTCTCTTTTGCAGCTTATTGCACTTGAATGGTCAAATACACACACTATTAGTGGTACAATGGATCACAAAACAAGAAATGAATCCACGAATCACAAGGGTGGCAAACCATGGGGACTGGTCTGTATGGATCATGGATCAACTACGATCCATTAAACCCTTACACACAATTGTCAAAATGCAAAAACAGTCGGTTATGTCTGAAGTTAACATGCACAGGATATGTCAGTATTCGCTCTTAAAGTGACAGTAGCCTAAAGAGAAAGAAAATCACCCACTGCTCTTCACTGAGTAATTTTTGTAGCTTTAATAAGAATCAATATATATTTTAATCATACACTGACAACTATGCAGTTTTTGGTTATTCCATTTCTGTATTTCCTACTACATGTTAAATAAACTTACTGTAGCTGTACTGTGTTTGTCTTATTGTTTGTAATTTGCTTCTTTGTTCTTATTTTTAATAACACAAATAAAATATAACTTTATTGTGATATATATCATTATCGTGAAATAGCACTTCTCCTTTTGTGAAATAAGATTTTGGTCATATCGACCACTACTAATGCCAAGGTGTCAAACAACAAAGAAAAACATCTGATCAACTGAAGATCTAATCGTTTATGTTGACATAGCATCAAATTTGTAATATGACAGCATAAATGATGAATAGCCTCCAAGGGCAAAACTTAAATGGATTTCAGAGGGTTCCCTCCAAATCAGCACTGAAAATGTGAAAAAGTCCACAGATTCTGCCTGTCACTACTAATTATAACAGCTTACGGAATGGTCTAAACATTCCCAGAGCACTTACAATCCCATAATTTGAAATGGATGTGCTAGTGGTTTGGGTCTCTATGGAGACTTCTCTGGCACCGATCACACCAGAGCCCATTTCCTGCTGAGCTGCTGTTTGCTGGAGGAAGTGGCAGAGCTGCAGTGAAACAGCCGGTACATGAGCACCCAGCCTCAGGGTCAGCAGTCCTGTGAGAGTCAACCGTCCATCTCACCTCCAGCGTCTCACAGCTCAGCACTCTCTTTGGGAGCGGCGGGATGGAGATCAACATAGGCAGAAAATCCAATTAAGCCTCATTATTTTGTTCAGAATACACTCAGAAATGTGACATACACAAACTGTAAGTTCGAAGCGGTACAGGAATAGCCCCAGGACCGAAAGCAGAGTGAAAGCATCCAGTGTGGTTCAGAAGTGGAAGTACTGCATCTCATGATTTCACGGGAAGATTTGATCTAAGGGTTGTCTCTAATTGGAACTATATAACAAAAATATGATCAAACAACTAACAGAATATTTGCTGTTATCATGAAAATTCCAGAACGGGAACGGTTTGTAATCGTGCCGTGCCATGACGTACCAGGCTCAAGGGGAAACATAACTGGAACCGTTCCTTGCCGTTCTTAGAACGGTTCGGCCAGACGGTGGAAAAGCGGCTCTGAATACACACTGAGTATGGCACTGTGGAATAACCAAGGAGTTGAACAGGATCATCACGCCCTGCATAAAACATTTAAAAAGGGAGCATGTGATCAATATGCAACAACTTCATTAGGCACACAATGACCTTACCCTACAAAGCACTGAGATTTACGCCTCCCTTCTGTGAGCAGCAAGAGCGACCTGATCAGTGCAACGCCTGTGCAAAATGTACCCTTCACGCTTCTCTCAGAGCCAGTGCAATCCAGACGCGGTCCCCAGCCGGCCCCTCTAGAGGCTCTCCACAGAGCTCTATGTGAGCTGAATTTAAGGGCCATATGATGTACTACTGCTGCTGATGAATCCCCCTAATATTTCAATTCAACTCTCAATTTCACTTTTATTGGAATTTCTTCCAAAAATGATCTTGCATCTCACAGCATTCACTGTCTCAGATAAATACACTTCAGTACCACATCAATACAATACAATAAACACCATTAATTCTAATAACAATACATAAATACCAGGGCTTTCGATTTAACGCATTAGTTATGGAAAAAATAACACATTAAAATGATTAACGCATTTAACGCACCAGCGAGTAAATGATGACAGATTTTTCATTTTGGGGTAAACTATGCCTTTAATACCTATTTAAAATGAAACTCATGTCTTATGGCATTATTTATGCCCATGTAATTGCAGTGTAAATGCATTCATGCCACCTCTGAGCTGAAATAAACGATCTATAAATATATTTAAATACCAATTCAGATGCCTGTTGATGGCCGTTGCAGCCTAAAAGTTTGTGTGTTTGCTTTTCTCATTTAACACAATAATGACTTTAAATGATCTTTTAGGGTTAATTTCTCAGCCAAATTTGATGTGCGATTAATTATATTATTTAATCAGCACATCATGGAATTAAATATACATATATATGTGGACCCTGGACCATAAAACCAGTCACATGGGTCTTTTTTTTTTATTGAGATTTATACATCATCTGAAAGCTGAATAAAAAAGCGTTTTATTGATGTATGGTTTGATAGGATATGACAATATTTGGCCGAGATATTTGAGGGTGCAAAAAAATCGAAACACTGAGAAAATCGCCTTTAAAATTGTCCATTTATGTTCGCGATTGTGCTGCATTCACTCACAAAAATAAATGTTTTATAAATTTACAGTAGGAAATTTACAAAATATCTTCATGGAACATGATCTTTACTTAATATCCTAATGATTTTTGGCAAAAAAGAAAAATCGATAATTTTGATTCAATACAATGTATTGTTGGCTATTGCCATAAATATACCCATGCGACTTATGACTGGTTTTGTGGTCCAGGGTCACTCACAATTTCATAAATCGACCTACACTACTTGCACTGTATGTTTGTTTTTGAATGCATTCAGCATCCAGGCAATTTTTGCGCAACTCATTTTGATCTCCTCACAATTCAATTCAACCTGCAAGCAAAGCAGGTGAAATATGATTTATTTTGCCATGTAGAATCAGCAGCAGCTGAATAGCTCCACAACCTCTGTGTAACTGGCCACAAAGGATGCAAAACAGATCATTTCACCATCAGTGACAAATAATGGAGTGAAAGATGGAGCACATCTGCAGTACTGGACAGAAAGTTTGCATGTACAGTAGACTAAAAATATCCCTCTAACTGTTAACGACAGGAAGGGTGCAAGCTCTGAACGCTGTGAAAAAGTTATTGTTTCTGTTTACTGTGGTTATAACAGAGTTGCTCATGGAATGCTGACAACAATGCAAACTCATAAAATCCAGCCACACCTCCCTGCTGTCAATGAAGGGAGGTTAAACTGCCTAAAAACTCATGCTTTAGGAATTGCAATGCATCTTAAGCATAGTAATGCACAATGTATCATTTAGGCTACTCAGACTATAATTATGATTAAGGATGGGCAATATATGTCTATATATAAATAAATTTTACTCAGCAAGGAAGAAGAATTTATACAGAATATTTCTATTTCAAATAGAGGCCATTCTTTTTAACTTTCTATTCATCAAAGGATAATGTAAAAAATAAAATAATAATAATATGATTTTAGGGTTTAAAGTGAAGATTTTTTCCCCCCAGCAGGCGCAATTACAATTATACAATTAAATGACAAAATGTCAATTTGTGGTTGCCTTTTGAACACACAATAGTCCATTATTCCTCTGTTCATGTCCTAGACGCAAAAACAATGGCGAGGCACAAAAGAAGCACAGTTCAACCCATTTAGCCTTCCGTTACCCAGAACCTCATATCATCTCATTACGCTCTTATTCATGTGTAATTCAGCTGAGAGGACGTGTCATGTCACGAGTCACAGGAGCGTAAAAAAGAGGTGCTCTCAAAACAAGTGTATGCTCACGCTTTCTGTTTGTTTTGCTCAGAGAGCCGCAGTGGAATAAAAGTCATGTTTTTTTAAGGGCTAACTGTCCATATTTTAGCTGGCAGTAATCTAAGTCTGTACAAAGGAACATGAAGGGACTGACAGCCATGGTGTACATGACACTAAATATCACTTTTATGTATTCTGGTCATAAATGTTAAATGGTTTAGCACTAGGAGCTATGTAAGCCAACAGTGTTGCTCTTTCATCAAAGACGCAAATCAGATCAATCTGCCACAAAATATTTAAAAAATGACAGCTGCTAAATGACATTTTAATGACCTTCAACTCGGGGTCTGCCTACAGGGTGTTCTGCATGCCAGAGGAACAAACAAACCCCCATAATACCTGCTTTCTGTTAAAGGACTTTGACAGCCTTTGATAAAAGCTCAACAAAAGAACCACGCTTATTATATTGTACAAAGAAGTGTAAACAATCACTTACAAATCAAAAACAGCTGAGGTATGAAAACAATTGAACTGAGGTCCTGTGATAAAAACGGATCCAAACCGCCATTTATGGATTTATGCTCTGATTTGGAAAAGTAGCATGAGTTTCCAACAATCAAAAACCAGTGAGTAATGCTAATATTAAAACAATTAATAATAATAAAAATAAATAAATACAACCGACATTTTTATAGTGATAAACACATTTTCAAGCAGGTAGGCTTGTTAAATGCATTTAAATTTCATATAAATATTATAAATGTACTATAAATGGATAAACACTGAAAGGTACAGACTCCAATGTAGCTGATCACATAGCATATGTCCCTTAAACGCAAAAATAAATAAAATAAAGATGTTTTACAGTTAGAGTAAGAAATGCACATTTTATGGCACTTTTTTATGAAGGTGCAGTATTTTAATTATTTTAATGTAATTTATTTTAATTATTTTACAAGGCTACATGTTGTGGCCCCCTTTAAATGTTCTAGTGGGCCCCGGATCCCAGGTTAAAACCACATCTTTGAAAAAAAATTAAAATAAATAAATAAAAAGTTTCCAAAGGTGTTGAAAAAATAAATAAATAACCTAATAAAAAATAAAATAATACAAATATAGAATTTAAATCTAAACATAATCTATACGTTAAATACACTATTACTTAAAAGCCACAGTATTGTTGTCCTTTCTCTTATTATGAAGTCTATACTAAAAGAAAAGCTGAGTTTCTAAGGGATGTTTTGACGCAATGGTAACGATATGCGCAAATCCTCCAAATGTTCACATAATGACATTAATCATCCCTTTATTTCTGTCTACAGGAGAACATCACAGCTGATCGCTACAATACAATGTTAGTCAGCATCACAAAACAGACGTTTATCTAGACGACGTCGAAATAAAGCGCAACAGCGAACTGGCAGGTTAAGAAGTAAAACACACCGACTGTAGTGCGTTGTTCTCAATATCTAGCGAGTCCACTACATAGACAGCATTTCGAAGCGCCTACGATTCCACAAAACACCGTCTAGGTAAGCAGCTCAGAAGGTTTTGCAACACAGCCCTGGTTCAAAGAATTATTAAAACTTCTCCGCTATTAGTTTACTTCAGGATGCATTAAACTATCCTCCGTCTGACAGAGTTTAAATCCTGTCCAAAGAGCAACTAACTACAGCACAGCGAGACATACGACCACATACTCACATACCAGCTTTAAATGTCGAACATTCTTTTCTTCTGTCATCTTGAAAGAAACCAAAAGGAGACACAAAAGAAATATTGATATCAGAAACAAGTGTTACTGTCTCGACGCGCAGTCCTCTGCGACGCAGTATGTCTCGAGAACGCAACTTTAGAGAAATGAGTGCAGAGCGAGAGCAGACAGACAGGCAGACAATCGCAGGAAACCGGGCTCCTCCCACCGGCTACACACGCGCAAAGAGTCTCCCGAATGATGGCTATGAGCGGCTACGGGCTCCTTCCAGTCAGGCTCTCCTTATTGACAGGGTCATTCATCACCAGAAGGCACTCATGCGTCTCTATACGGTTAGCAATATCAACCATAAAAGGAATTATGTATGTTATGGTCGGCTGTGGTGAACCGGCAAGGAGCTGCCATGACCCATTTGTTACACCTCGCATATAACTGTGCCTAAACCCGTTGAGAGATGATATAATATAGCATATTATTAACGAGAATCCCACAGAGATGTATGGTAAACAGAATTACTCATGGACAGCTATGAGAACAAATACTATGATGATAAAGAGGGTAATTTGCTTGTCTCAGTTAGGGGTTTACAACAAATGGGAGACTGAGGCTATAGTTGGCATGGCACTTTTTTCCCCCTCCGGTGAATTATATTATTTCTATATAAGCACATAAGTCTTGACTTCAAAAAAAGCTATTGTACAGTGATATGAAAAAAGGTAAATGAACACACATTTATATTTAGTGTCTTGTCACAATGGGATTAGACAAACTATAGGCTTTTCAGCCAAATTTAAAGGGATAGTTCACTCCAAAATTGTCATCATTTACTCACCCTCATGTTGTTCCAAACCGGTATGAGTTTATTTCATATGTTGAACACAAAAGAATATATTTTGAAGAATGTTGATAACCAGAAAGTTGGCGGTAGCCGTTGACTTTCATTTTATTATTTGTTCCTACTGTCTGGTTACTAACATCCTTCAAAATAAAACATCTTATTTTGTGTTCAACATAAGAAAGAAACTCATATGGTCTGGAACAACTTGAGGGTGAGTAAATGATGACAATTTTCATTTTTGGGTGAACTATCCCTTTAAGCAGTCAAACAGATATGAAACATCAAACATTTAAAAGATAACAATATCAAACCATTGTTTAGCCAACAAAAACTAATACTAATCAATACATTCCAACTTTATATAAATTACACTGTAACTTACTTAACTTTAAATAAATAAAATAACTATTAAACGTGTGATCAACTTGCCCCAAGCTATAGCAAAAACATTATCATACTGTACAAGTTCTGGGCTGCATTTCCCAAATGCATCGCAATCCTAAGTTGATCGCAGAACAATTGCCACCAATGGTCTCTACAATCAACTTAGGCTCACAATGCTTTTGGGAAACGCGGCCCTGGTTCTGGTTCTCAAATTTGATTGGCATAGCTCCTCAAGACGGACTACCTGATTACACTTAAAAAAGCTATAAAATCCCAAACAAATTACTTCAATGCATAACAAGAATGTACCATATTAAATACACAACCTGCAGTTGGAGTTTATTAGCAACATCCTGATTTTCAGCTAAGCAATGTGAACCTAATTTCCTGTTTTTTTGTGTGTTTTTTTCTGGGAAAAACCTTGCAAATTGAAGTAGACACATGGTATTAGCTTTTAAAATATGAGCACACACTCCCCCCCATTGAGAGCATCCCACTGAGATAAGGCCATGCTGTCCTACCACTTGGCTTTCAATTCATGTCTGAAGTGTTATGTGCGACCACTCAAAACAACGAAAAATTCAAAACAAACAATTGCTAATTGCTTCCTGGGTTGTTAGTCCAGAAATATACAGTCTCACGGCACTGCTGACAAAACAATTTACACTTGCACTTACAACAGAGTTCAGAAATCAAGGGCACTTGCTTCTAACTGGCAAGTATGATTGACCCTGCAGCGGAGGTTCAACGAGAGCCATAGGTGCAGCGTACCCATGGTCAACTGAGCAAACAAGACCTCTAAATACTGTATAAAGAGATTTCATTGAATGATATTAGTAAAAAACAAAACAAAAACAAAAACGAAAAACAAAGGTAGCTATGTGCTATGAACTACTGAGACATTTTCCATTGATTTCTTATTTGCAGCTGCTGAAAAAGTCTTTATGGCAGGGGTGCCCAATACTGTTCCTGCAGATCTGCCTTCCTGCAAAGTTAAGCTCCAACCCTAATAAAATACACCTGAACCAGCCAATTAAGATCCTTAAAGGGATGGTTCGGAGTAAAATCAACCTAGGGTCCTTTGCACCATGACCTCGAGCCAAACACCCCACCAGAAGCCTTTTTTCCCTTGGTGGAACATTATTAAAGTTAGAGCTTATTTAGAGAAATCAGCCGGATGGCTTAGTGCAGGCGCTAACGGATCCAAGGATGTATCTCCTAAATTACCCCACTAATAATGCCCAGAATGGTACCAAACGTATACAGTAGTCCGCCTATAGGCGCACATTACTAACGTGCTCTTTAAATAACAAAAAAAAATATTGCGCCATTGACTTTAGATTTCACTTGGTCAATGCCTCAAAATAGCAACGTGCCAACAATGCACCTGTGCACAATGGGCACACAAATGGGCGCAAATGCAATTGCTATTTAAACAACGTGGCTCAGTACATGAAAAGGATAACTGCGTCTGGCTGACACTAGCATAAAACACTTGCGTTGCACCTGACACTGTTTGCGCCGGGTGTATGATAGGGCCCCTTGTGTGTGACCTGCCTAGTAAACCCTAAATTATGTGTGACAAAAAAATTGGGTAAATTTTTTGGTCCCCATGAGGAAAACGTCTCCGGTTACTATCGTAACCTTGGTTCCCTGCAAGGCAGGAACGAGACATTGCGTAGCAATGCTGCTGGAACTCCTCCTTTCTCCACTTTTGTTGAAATCTTGCCAGCTTGGAACAACTGGCCAGTTGTCGCGAAGTGTGCAAATACTGACAGTATAAAATACACGGACGCAACAATTGCGTCAGAATCACAACTGAACGCTTGCACAGTTGATCAAACAGCGAACACGGTGGCTAACGCAATGTCTCTTTCCCGCTTCTCAGGGAACCGTGGTTACGATAGTAACGGGAGACGTTCCCTTTTGAGAGTGGTAACTCTACATTGCGTAGCAACGCTGCGGGAACTGTATTAAATCCCGCCGTGAGAGTAGTGAAGATAAGCCCTGAGAAACAGGGTCAAGCTACACCAGAGGTATAGCGTAAGCGTTAGCGTCACGCAAGGATGACGACTCAGCAGATAAAGCGGGCAGGGAAACAACCTGTGCTTTGAAAGGTGTAGAGAGTGACTTTGGCACGTAGCACCTTCTCGGCCGGAGAGTAACGCTGCAGTCGCCGGGTCCGAAACAGATACAATCATCGTTCACTGAGAACGCGTGTAAGTCTCCAATGCGTTTCGCAGAGGCGAGAGTAAGGAGTAAAGCCATTTTAAGGGAGAGCTCCTTAACCGCAATCGAAGCTAGGGGCTCGAACGGCGGTAGAGAGAGAGCCCTCAAAACTAGTGCTAGATCCCACGGTGGCCCAGGTGTGGCCATGAAGGACACAATCTCTACGCTCCCCTGAGAACTCTGGTCACCAGAGTGTGCTTACCGATCGATTGCCCGTCAACCGGGGAACGAAACAAAGCATGTCCTGACACCATTTTGCAAAAACTCCCCATTTTAGAGCGTAAAGGCACCTTGTAGAAGGCGTGTGCGCTTCCGCAAGTGTGCGTCCACACCAGGAATGGAAATTAGCGGGTAAACTCGCTTCACCTACCGGCCACCGTGGCGGGTAAATAAAAATAGCATACTGTTTCACATGGACGGCGGACACTTTTAGAGGAGGCACACCTTCAAAAAAATGTGGCGTTACATCGAAGGTCAAAAAACGTTTTTTTAAAGAACGATGGAGAAAAGCAGACAATGGGGAGTCCCGTGATTGGTTAGTTTACGACGAGACAAGGTGGGCCTTAAATTAAAAACGTTAAATTAAAACCGTTATTCAATCACTGTTTAACCTAATAAAAATGACTGATAAAATAACAGATTAAAATATAAAATAAAATATAGATTTTAATAGCTTGATGCTCTTTAAATATTTTGTTGCATTGTAAAAAGTGTCGGTGCATAGGACGGACCTATCCGCGATCGCTCTCCATGGTTCTGACCAAAGAAGAGCGCTTTGGAATCTCCATTACGCATCATAACGTTGTCTCTTAGTGCGCTACGAAGACTCTTGAGGTATAACTTAACTAAAGGTACCTATACTACCACTAAAGGTATACCATTGCTAGGCGTCTTCAGGGCTATCATCCACTCGCGAGGCAGAGGCGCTGGCGCCCTCCCAGCAACGGCGTTGTTCGCCGAGAAAGATATGATACATCATGAGATGCGCAAATATGTCTGGAGACATGACATGTAAGACATGATTTTGACCACTTCATTGAGTTTTGTTTTGTAGAAAGGCTCTTTTTAAAAGATTTTCGTTTTGTATAAATTGTATCTTAATTTTGATCAATGTTTTATCAACAAATTGCCTGTATTTAATAAATAAGAAGAAAATATATAGCAGACAATGTAATAAGGCGCCGGCATGATCACTTGCATTGCATGTGAACTGGAGGGCGCCGAAACTCAGCTTGTGCCTCACAGATTTGAGAAATATAGGCTATATATTACAGAAAGCTTGAAATGTCTACTTTTAAACGAAAATATTCATACTCTGATTGTGAAATCCATATGAAATGTGCATTTCTCTCTGGCGTTCATGGCGAATCCGCAAAACACCGGTTTATTAATAAATAATTAAATGTCTCCTTGCTATTTTAGACACATTCATTTTCATTACTTTTACCGGTTCTTTGTGGCAAGCTTTATGCGTGCGGTCGTGCGCTTGAGTGCGGCTATGTTACGTAAACGCGCATCCTGTAGGCTATAGCCAATTTAAGCATAATTAAAATAATATACAGGGGCGATTTGTCCACGAATGGCTTAAATGAACAACAACTAGTCGACTAGAATTTTTTTTAAGTCGGAGGCAGCCCTATTCCACATATTTTCGAACCAGGATCAGGCCATTCTGGGTTGAGCGAGCGACCTTGCGGAATGAGCGAGCGGAGCGGAATATTCAGAAATGCGCTCTCCACTCACGAGCTCTGATCGGAACAAACCCGTCTGCTGAATTTGCGCAGAAACATCAAGATAGTCATAACCAGCTTTTTAAAAATGTTAAAACTAAACATTTAGACTATTTTAGCACAAATTATGATCTTATTGACGATTTTTATAGTTCTTGACAAAATTAGAATATATTAAACGTTTTTTTTTTTTTTTTTGAAGACAAGTTTTGGGTGGGCCTGTTGAAAAGTGAAGTGGGTGGGCCTACTAACGCACCCATAATGCCTTGCCTGGTGTGTGTATAAGAACGAAAGAGAAAATGTCAGTATTTAATTGAGACTTGAGATTAAATAAACTGCTTAAGTATTGTAGATCTTATAGTATTAATTTTCACATGCAGTTACACATTGTAGGTTAAAAACAAGAAAGTGGCTGGTAAAAACATTGAGTGGCTGGTAGATTTTTAAATCCACCAGCCACAGTGGCCTGTGGACAAAAAAGTTAATTTCCATCCCTGGTCCACACACTTGGAAAAAGTGCGGGGGGCTAGGGCCAACCTGAACGAAAGCACTGAATACTGGTATGCCGTGCCTTCAAAAGCAAATCTCAGGAAGCGCCTGTGGCGCGCCGCTATTTGAAAATGGAAGTACGCGTCCTTTAAATCCACTGAAGCGAACCAGTCCCCGGGACGGATCTGTGCCAGGATCTGCTTGTGTTGTCATCCTGAGCGCGCGCTTGTGAAGTGCTCGGTGGATGGGTCTCAGGTCCAGAAGTCCTCCATCCTTCTTTGGCACCACGAAATAGCGGCTGTAAAATCCGCTCTCCTGCTCGCTCAGAGGGACACACTCTATCACTCCTTTCTCGAGCAGACTGAGAACTTCCTGTCTCAGAAAGGGGACGTTGCCATTGGCGACGTGTTTTGATTGGAGCCCCGCCCCAGCGAGGCTAGAAGCACTGGCGGGGAAACGGCTCGTAGCGGGGTAATATTGGCACTCTCGCGTTCTCGCGAGGCCATTATAGTTATGGGCTGTGACTCAGCGCTGCTCTGGGGCAGGGCGAGTGACACAGTGTTGGGTTTAAGAGGAGGAAAAAGCTATTTTTTGTGAAGGGATACATGTTTTTATTTTGAAACTCACACAAATAGACACAGCATTTACACAAACATTGCATTTGTCACCTTCAGGAACACAGGGGAAACAATGCAGAACACCGCGCTTGAGGGCGGGGCCTCCAGCGAACTCTCTCCTCCTCTTGACCGATCCGTCAGGATGAAGGCTTGGTAGCAAAGGATGGCGCGCTGACTTTCTCGTGGCGCGGGCTTCTCCTCTGACCCTGATGCTTCCTCCCAGGCCCTGTCCACTGCTTGCGGCGAACATCCGGTTTGGGGTGGGGTGCCGTGGCGGGCTCTCTAGCCGGTCCCTGAGTGGGGCGAGGCGCAGAGGAAGAGCGATCTCGACGAGGGCTGGAGGGAGCGACGGGGTGTCACGTGGCTCATAGTTTTCGCGCGCTCCTGAAACGCTCCGTGACTGACTCCACGGCATCACCAAAGAGGCCGGAGGGAGTGACTGGAGTGTTAAGGAGCGTCTTGCGGTCCGCGTCCGTCAGGTCAGCTAGGGTTAACCATAGGTGCCTGTTAAGGACGATCATAAAACCCATGGAGCGGCCAATGGCCTGGGTGGAATCCTCTGTCGCTGCGCACAGATCCTTGATGATGTCAGAATCCGCGACGCCGTCATCCAGGGACTGTAGAAGTTTGGCCTTGAACACCTGCAGTATGACCATGGAGTGAAGAGCAGATGCTGCTTTGCCCGCAGATGCGTAGGCGTTGTCAGCCTGATGGGCAGTGAATCTGCACAGCTTGGGCGGCAGGCTAAGATCCGTGCTCAGAGAAGAAGAGGACGGGCACAGGTGCGCGTGCGGCGAAAGCTCGCGTCCGTGAAGAGGACAGGTGAGCGCGATGGCAGTGGACCTCGTCAGTTATAGCACAAACCATTTCCCTCCTGGTTCTTAGGGCGCGCACTGGCAGCTCGCCGCAGTGGGAGTCCGTGAAGGCCGCCTCGGAGTGGGCGAGGCCCAGGCAACAACAACAACAACAACAACCTTTATTTATAAAGCACATTTAACACAATAAAAATTGATCCAGCTAGCAGGCAGGCGACGCAGAACTCATGTTCGTCGGGCGGGTCGATGGGGCCCGCTCAAATCTGGCAAGTTGAAGCCATCGGATGCTTAGAGAAAAATATCACTAGTCCTCCTGGTGCAGCTTCCACGATGGAGAAAAATATCACTAGTCCTCCTGGTGCAGCTTCCACAAACTGCCGTTAACCCATAAGATTTCAACAAAAGTGGAGAAGGGAGGAGTTCCCGTAGCGTTGCTACGCAATGTAGAGTTACCGCTCTCGAAAGGGAACAGCTTACAAATCTAAGTGATGTTTTTTTAAATGTAAAAAGGCAATGAAAGTTTTCTGTGACGGGTAGGTTTAGGGGTAGGATTAGTGTTAGGGGACAGAATGTACAGTTTGTACAGTATAAAAATCATTGTCTATGGAAAGTAGTGTTGCACGGTGCACCGATACTTCAAAAGTATCGCGATTCTCGGAAATTAAAAACGTCACGATTCCTAAATTTATTAGTATCGATACTTCTAAGAATGACCGCGTTCCAGATTTGTAAGGCCGGCGACACACTGGCTGCGTGGCGTGAGTGTCTCAGCTGCATGGCGTGTTCATTTTTATTTCGGCTCCCATGTTAACAGGTTAGAGCTAGCACAATGCCTGCGTGAGAAGCGCGGAAAACGCGTGCATGCTAGAAATAGAACCGACGCCTATTTTTCACGTGACACGCAAGCGTGTTGGAAGCGTTTCCAGGCAAAATAGAATAGGAAAATATGTTTCTATGTCATTTTGACACAAATACATAATAATAAATGACATTTTGATGTTTGAAAGTCTCTAGGTTTTGACATAAATGCAGATTTATGTAATTAAAAAAAATATTATCGATTTTCAAATACTGCACCTCTCCATACAGAACGAAATATTCTGTAGCCTACACTGCCGACGTTGTCTTTGCTGCTATATATTTATGTTTAACATGAAGTATAGGCCTTCCACAACTCTCTCCCCATATGTCAAATATATCACCAATGAGGCTTATCAACATTGTTTAATATAATCGCTGTTCATATTTGTATTCAAAGTTCAGAATCAAGATAAAGTTATTACCGGTAACTCTAATGTTTCTTATGATAAATGAGATAATGCTGCTATTTTTATTTTATTAATTTTTTTACCTTGAATGTCATTGCTCTAATTCATTTTTTATATTTTTATATTTCATATTTTGTTCAAATGTTTAATATATCTGCTGTTCATATGTTCATTTATTAGTGTGTTATATGATTAGAATGTTGTCCCGGTTTTAAAATAAAGCACAGCAATGATATTTGAGAGTGTTTCTCCCTTTTCAGGAAAAGTATCGAAAAAGTATCGAAATCGCAATTCTTGACTTGGTATCGGTATTGAAACAATAATTTTGGTATCGTGACAACACTAATGGAAAGTCCCCATAAAACATGAAAACACAACATGAGGTGGTGCAGTTTGTTCTTGCCACCTAATATGAGTGTTTTCCTAAAGCAGCCAATATGCAAACTGACTGTGGTTTAGTCAACAGAGAGGCCCAGTGAGGCCTGATATAAAATGCTTGTGGTCATGTAGATGAAGAAAAACACTGTGTTTTCCGAATGCCTGCTGCCACATGACACACCCATTGCAAGAGGAAAACCTGTCAGAATTGTAAAGTTTATTCCACTCTGAGGGGAGATGATACGTCCGAAGACATTACAGCAACATAAAAAGCAGTGTCTGTGGTCATCTGACGTAACAAAGACAATTTCTGCAAGAGCTTCCTCAAGAAGCTTTCAAGTCCAGATGGGGGAAAATTATTATAATGTGGAGAATAAATCAATTTGTATTTTGCTGGAGTGTGGTAATTTTTGAGAGGGAGCGCTCTCAGAAACAGTCCTTTTCATTTCATGATGAATTCATTCATTCTAGTCAAAGAGTCTAGTGCCGCCTGCATGCCTTGAATGCTTCTGAGACATTCCTGCCATTCTTTTCTCTTTTTTAAAATTTTATTTCAGAGGATGAAATATTACAAGCTGCTGATCAACGGTTTGAGAAGCCTGGGTGAAAGAATGAGGGTAAAACTCTAGCTGACAGGAAGCACAATGACATGAAGGCTGCTTACATAACAGATCATCATCAACACATCAGCATGAAGATCCAGGGGAAACGCATCACCGCCCCTTTTTTACTCCGTCTGTTGACTATCTGAGGTGGGCGACAAGCTGCCTCCACACGCCCTCATGCGTCGGAAACACAGGAGATGGATCAGATCGGCTTTCAAGTTAGATATGTTAATGACAGAGGTGGGAGTAAGTCACACATGTGCAAGTCACAAGCAAGTCTCAAGTCTTAACCTTCAAGTCTCAAGCAAGTCCAAGTCAATTTTGTGAAAAGCAAGTCAAGTCAAGTCAAGTCACTGCTTTATGTCAAGCAAGTCAAGTCAAGTCGTAGCTTGGGTCACAAGTCACTGGCAAGTCATACAAACGTTTGATGATTTCACTGAATTTATATATTAAAATAAGTTAAAACTACAGAAGTTGTGGACCATGGTTTTATTTGCAACATTTTTTTTAAATATGCATTTCCACATACAGCTGAGTGGTTACTACAATAAAAAAAAAAACAATAAAAAAAATAAATTCAAACTACATAGCCTAAAATGTAAATGTAACTGAAATTAGGCCAACATTAAAGCATGATAAAATAAATATGCCTCAAACATTGCAGAAGACCATTAAAATGTATTAAACAATTCACAATTCAAGTATAATGGTTCCTATGCCACCAAATGGCATTCTTCAAACTGGCATCCCCTTTATACAAGTTATATTATTTTTAATTATGAAGTTAAAACCGCCAATAGGTGGCGCCAAATCACCGTCTTAATGTACGAGTCATACAAGCATTCATTCAACTGATTTGTTCAAAACGGCAGATTCGTTCTGGAACTAAGCAACTATATGTCACTGAATCACAAATACGCATAACTCTTTCTGTGGCTTGTTTGGAACTATTGTCATTGGAGAAATAGAGCAAAAACAGAGAATATTTGGAATATTATGTCTAAAATGTCACATCACAATATTCACTCTTTGTTTACTGAACTGTTTTATAAAATCATTATCACATTTGCAATCGCGCCAATATTCTGGAAATATTTTTTAATAGCATATGTTATAGGCTAATTATAAAAATAACTCATACTAGGGCAATTTTTGAATTTTGGGTGCATATTAATTCTGCTGGCATTTTGCCCCCAACCCCCTGATAACATCTAACCCTGCTTTAAGAGAAACATAAAACACACAAAACATTAACAGTTTTCTATGTTGTTTTTCGTCATTGGAAAGAACGACATATTTGGCTTTAAAGCATGATTTGAAAGAAATGTGGCAAATGTTATACAAAACATATGCCATTATCATTTGAATATTGACAACATTAAGCTACATTTGAAAACATAATTGTGTATAAAGAGGCATGCTGTTTTGACCAATATTCTCTCTAGATTTAACGATAGTCAAATTAACTATAACAAACAGGTTAAACAAGCCATAGCTTACTTTTAGACGTGGTGAATAAAGTTCGACTGTTCGAGGTTGTGATGGTCGTCCGATATCCCTTGCCAGTTATTATGCGTACAGCAAATCATCTTGTATGAATATGGTCAATTTTAGTGTTTATATCCAAAAAGAAACGATGCTGGGAGATGTTATTGTATTTAGCGCGCTGCCGCGCTCACCGCGATGTATGTTTTTCCTGTGCTTGTGCAGCGTCACGCAATCGCGCAGAATCTGATGACTGGCGTCAATGGTTCCGTTGCTTTCATTTTGTTCATCAATTGATGTTGCGATGATTTATATAAAAATGTATATCAAGTCATTCTCGAGTCATACAGTTCAAGTCAAGTCAAGTCTCGAGTCATTGGATCTCAAGTCAAAGTCAAGTCGAGTCATTTTCTTAATTTAGTCAAGCAAGTCTCAAGTCCTTAAATTTGCGACTCGAGTCTGACTCGAGTCAAGTCATGTGACTCGAGTCCCCCATCTCTGGTTAATGAAACTTTCAAACACATTCAACGGATGGATGCTCCAAAATATTTAAATTGGAGGCAGGGTTAGGTGACATTGAGCCAATCAAGCCTCTGAGAAGATACAACAAAAATAACAACAAAAGAAACAATAAAAAGTGTGGAAAAAAAAGAGAAAATGTTTGATTGCAGCAGAAATAGCAAGTGGTTGAAGTTCACAGGAAGCTGTGGAGCTAAAGACAGATGGGCTGTACAGTTCTGGTTGGTTTATAAAACCTCCACTGACTTTCATCTGAGTTTGGGCTGAACCACAACGTGCACAAAACCACAAACAGAACTTTCTGACTGTTCTTAAAGCATGTCTGTTCCTGTTTTAGAACAGTTTGACCATGTCCTGATTAGCACTGTGTAGCTATACACAAGTTGGTTTCTTGAACAACCAGTGGGTGCTACCATGATCACCCCCTATTTCCGTTGGCCAGTTTTCTGTGTCTGTTCATTGCACAGGTTACACACCACTGGAGCCATTTGAAAGCTATGGAAGCTTGTTTCCGACAAAGAATAAAAAAGAAAAAATGTAATTGTGACTTTTAATCTCAGAGTTACGTGATATAAAGTCGCAATTGCGAGTTATAAAGTCAGAATTGCATGATATAAAGTCGAAATTGTGTTATAAAGTCAGAATTGTGAGATATAAACTCACAATTCTGACTTTATAACACAATTTCGACTATATATCATGCAATTCTGACTGCATGATATCTGAGTTTTGTTTGAAAAAAGTATTGGTTTTCCTTAATTGGATTTTTTAACTCACAATTGTGAGTTTATCTTGGAATTCTGACTTTATAACATGCAATTTTGAGTTTATATCTCGCAATTCTGACTTTATAACACACAATTGCGACTTTATATCATGCAATTCTGACTTTATATCTTTATATGAAGAGTTCAGATGCAAAAGCCTCTAAATGCCATTTGAAATTTTCTTATAGAATGATCATTTTTATCAAGCATCTATATTTAAGTTCAGTAATTTCACTTAAATGATAATTAATAGGTAATCTTCATTGCCATTTAAGTTAAATTATTGAATTTAAATATACGAGCTTGATAAAAATGATCATTCTATAAGAAAATTTCAGATGGCATTTAGAGGCTTTTGCATCTGAACTCTTCATATGTTAACACACAATTGTGAGATAAAAAGTCGCAATTATCTTTTAAAAACGCTTTATTCTGTGGCGGGAACAAGCTTCCGTAGAAAGGTCACACAGGTCCAGTGTGTAAAATTAATATGCATAGAAATTAAACTCAGCAAAAAAAGAAATGAGTGAACATGCCATAGTCCTGCTTTATGCATATGATTATAGACCAATCTTAACATATAGCCTAGATATTTCTGTATTTTATAGAACAGATAGTTGTGGTAAAGGCCTCTGATTTGTAAATAATACAAAACTCCAGTTTTGCTAAAACTCTTGACCTAACAGCTATGGAATAAAATGCCTGTTTACCATTGTGGACTATAATTTCTGTTCCACTGCAACATTCTGTTATGTCAAGGACTATATCTTCTAGCAGAACCATGACATTTTCTGTAATGCATTTGCTTAAATAAAATAAAAATAAAAAATGCATAAAGAATTATGCTAATATTACAATTTTTAATATGTAGTAAATTATTGAGTTAAATAAAATCAACATGCACAATATGGCACACATCTAGTACTCTATATGTTATTTTAAGTATTTTCAATAAATTAAGGACAAATCATTTCTGCATAGTTTTGTATTTACAAGTATAGTGTGTTCTGTACTTGACACGATGTTAAGTGCTTGTCTTGTAAAAAATGGTTATATTTTCTGCACCGCAGCTTCGTCAGTCTTTATTTCACTGTAACTCCCACACTACCGTAGAGAGATGGCAATAGACCCACTTTGATTTTTCTTCTAAGCAAGCACTTCATTTAGATGTGTATGCAATTTTTTTCAAAAACAACAACCTTTAACTAATGGAATAACACATTGTGAATGTAAAATACTCTAGAAAATGACAACATCCTTGCAAAAAAAAGAAAAGAAAAAAACGAAGAAAATAGTTAAGCATATAGAAATAGTTAAGCATAAATGAAGCACAGTATATTTTTATATTCTATATGTTGTTGTGTGTCTTGGTTATTAAACAATGGCTGAGCTGTTGTCTTGGCCATGCTGCAGAACTACAGCAGGCGGGCTATATTATCACTGTTGTTTTTGTTGCTACTTTCAGTCAAACAAAGACATATTGTTTCCGACAGAAATGTGGAGCTCTAATACACAGACCCCATCACTATCATACACAGATGCTTTCACACTGACTAACCGAATTAAACTGCCACAAATGTCAGTTATACCCTCCCCCTGTCCCTAGAGGGATTCTTCAGCCTGCATAACCTCATTCACATACTTGTGACTCACACCCTATAACTTTAACATTTGCACTGTCTTTATTTATTCAACATTCTTAGGAAACAAGCCAAATGATCAATAAATCAGAAGCAACCATGCAACTATTCATTACATGACAATGTTTAAAATCGATTGAGTCAGATTCAGGTGATGCAAAAGCTTACATAATGCAGAATGTGGCTATAATGCATCACAGGAACGTAGGAGTTTATTTGGCGTTTATAGCCGAATGGCTATCTAAAGTTAATTTCCTATCTTTCTCTTAAAATAAATTAGCAAATAGCAATAGAGCCACAAATGTCACAATGTGTAAGATGTTAAAGTGTGAGTAGACCCCCTGTTGTGGATCCCACTGAGATAAAGGCCATGCTGTCCTACCATTGGGCTCTCAACTCATGTCTGGAGTGTTATATGGTAATACTCAACAACAACAACAACAACAAAAAATAATAATAATAATTATCTGCATACTGCATGCTTCCATATATCTACTTATATCATATTTCTATATCACATAGGCCTATATCTATTATATCTATATCTACTTTCAATGAATTTAAGGTCTGGATTCAGATGTGCTAATTCATGTGTGAAAATGATTCTTCATGCCCCCTTCCCAACCATTCTTTCACAGTTTGAGCCTGATGAATCTTGACATTGTCATCCTGGAATATGGCGTTCTGGAATACATGATGCGTCTTCCTATGGTTGTTTAAGAAATGAAAAGCTACACACTCTATCAATTAGGGTTAGAAGAACTGTTGCCAAACATATAACATGCTAGAAACATAATACATTTATATATATATATATATATATATATATATATATATATATATATATATTCCTTAAATGTCCGTCTAGTTTGAACTTGCCGCACTACTATCTGCTCTATCTGCGGAAGCTTTGCGTTTAAAGACCTAATAAAATATTTCAACTCAGATCAATATTTCATGTCTAATTATTTACTTATGTAGCAAGTAGCCGTGTAATAAGCGGGATAATGTACATCCGGTTGTTATCTCAGAATAAACCCCTTCAGGCTGACGCAAAAGCCCTCTGCTTCACGTCAGGGTCCTGATCACCCTGTCGGGATTGATTCTGAGATAACAACCGGCTGAATGCATTATCCCTTACACATAAGCTTCAATGAAGCGACTCAACGTTCCTTCGTTACTAGTTCTAAAATAACGTTTTAGAATTAGTAACGGAGGCTTGGGCTCAACTGTGGCGGAAGGAAGTAGTTCTGCACAAAAGAGGGTTTTTAATGACATTCTGTTGTTGTTTATTATTCATTTACTCACTTGTGCCGTCGTACTGTTGTATAAACGCAATATCACACTCATAGCCATGCGATTTGGCTGTATATCAGCACGATGTGATTCCCTGCGGCCTTATCGTACTACCCGTGTGATATTGCTCATATGTAAGATTTTTTTTTTTAAATGAACACTCATACAATAATTATTAATTCAATTCTTAATAATACTTCCAAGACTATGTACCTTTACCTGGGTTATGTATTCAAGAGCTGAATACGCAAGAGCAATGTTCAATATATTACAGGAGACCATGTGGCCCTCCTTATTGCTCTGTATAGCCCTGTATAAACTCATATCAAGTTCTCAGTTCAATGAGATTGGAGGCATAGCATTTCCTGAATCCACAATACATATGACAAGAGGACCTTAATTAAAAGTGGGTAATAGCACTATTGCCTTTAAAAGTAATTTACAGAATAGCAGTAAAACAAATAATCCAGCCAATAAAGCAGCAGGAACACTACTATTGATTTTAAAATAAAATAATTAGGTATATACAGCTTGCGTCTGTCACTAGTGCCTTCATGATTGCTGAGGGGGTGAATTGATCTGAAGACTTGCTAGGCTTCCGTTTAATTTAGACGTACACAATTAATGCATTTACGAAAAAAGAATTACAGTCAAAGACAAAATGCAGGGCCAGTAAAAGACTATCTTTTAGAGCCCAGTGAAACGCTCTGCATGAGCTACTAGCTCCACATGTGGTCTCGAACTAAGTGTCTGTCGTTAGCTGTCAGAAAGAATAGGATCACTAGCGACTTTAAATTGCGCAACAAGTTCTGCTAAGGGCTATCTCAGCGCTGGCTTTTAGAGAGCAGATGATTGCAGAAGGCAACGATTTGTTTTATGGGGATGGAAAAGCTTGCTTGATTTCATGGCCTGTACAGCCCTGTGGAAAGCAATAGGAAGTAAAATGTGATTCAAGTTGTAAAATAAGTAATGAATGGTCCACCGCACTTAACCATGTGTTACATTCCTCTCACACACAAATCCAGGTAATCTCAGAGCCTGTAAAAACAAGTTGGCAGTGTGTGCCTCTTGACAGCCTTTGTGTTGCAGTCATGTTGGCTGCATCCAAAAGATGAAAAATGCTGTCTCAGCAGCCATGATATGACCAGTACCAAGGCAAATCTGAATACAAAGGTCACATCCTTTCTACTGAGATACCTTTATCTGATCAATTTTTTAATGCAGCATAGATGCATCTTTTCACTATTCTGTGACAGTTGATGTAAAAAATTTAATGGTGACTGAAATATGCGGTTGGTGGTCAGTTTGTGTGTAGATGAATGGGTAAGGTTTTATAATAAGTATACAGTAATAAAGTACTTACAAATCATTTGCAAACTATTAGTTAACAGTTAATTCATAGTTTATATTTTATAGTCTCTGAATTGTTATGCTATATACAAAGTGAGTTCTTCATACATTGCCACTGTAATTAACAACAATATTATGTAACACTTTAGTTTAGAGTCCAATTCTCACTATTAACTAGAGGCATATTACTTGGCCTGTCACTTACATTACCGGTTACTTACTAGGATATTGGCTGTTTATTAGTACTTTAACATTTAACATTATTATGTGGTTTTGTTAAATAAAAAGCATTAATTTCTAAGTACACATTGTGCTATGATAGGAAGTGTAATTCTGAAAGTTTACTGAGAAAATTTCTTTGGTCTTTGTTTTTTTTTTAATGAAAAGTTAACTGGGCTGCGTTTCCCGATAACATTGTCTCTTAGCGCGCTACGACTCTTAACTTAACTAAAGGTATACCATTGCTAGGCGTGTTCTCCGAACCATACCTGAGGAAGCTGCTTAAGATATACCTTCTTACGTGCGACGTTACCCGGTGTTGTCAGTGGCGATGCTGCTGAATTGGATGAAATCGATGGCTCAAGAATCAATTATTCTCTTGTGCAGAGGCTGCTTCACTGCGTTATGTGAGAAAGCGGTGTTTATAAAAGAAGCACTTTAGAAATAGTTGAAGTTGCATTTATTAGGACTCATGGGATATTATAAAAAATAATCCAAACTATAATAGCCTAGCCTACATATTTTAAAATTGTCTCATATATTGCTGCCATGATAACCATTTAACATTTTTACGTGCTTTCTTCTCTTTCCCATTTTTGTTCGCTGCGGTGGAGCTGCGATGAAATATTGTTCTTGTAAATACTTTCCAGCATTTCAGTAATAAAAGTGTACATCTAACGTACGGTGCTCGGCAGTGATCAAAAAGGATTTAAACAGTGAATTTTGAATCTCTTCCTGTAAACGTGTAAACTTTGTCAAAAAACAGTAGGTACTAATTTGGCCAGGGATTTTTACGCGGGTGGGGTGAGAAAAAACAGTGATATTATGGATTCAGACGGCACTAAAATCACAGACTTACCCCTGTACATTTTTTAAATACGAGCACATGAGAAACAATTAGCGTCCGAATAGGACTTACTGTAACTGACAGTAGCCATGATTTCACTGGCCTTTAAAAGCGCTCTTTAATTAAATTAATAATATAATATATTTAATAATATAATTAAAAATCTAACAACAATTTTATTCTTTGCATGAAAACACTTGAATTAGCCTAATTGAACACTGTCTGGGTATATTAAAACTTCTGAATTATATTCATATAGACCTGCAACAGTGATAAGGTAAAGCTAAGAGTGGTCCAGACCAACTGTCCGAACGTATGACTTACAGAAGGTATACTTAACTAAGAACGTTTCGAGAAACACGTATTATCGATAAGGTACAGCTTAAGGTGTAACTTAAGAACGACGTAGCGTTAAGAAGGTTTCGGGAAACGCAGCCCTGAACAAAATACTGGTTACCAGTTTTAACCTAATTTAAATAACTATGTATTTTTGTAAAATCTTCTATTGTGTTATGCAAAATATTCCAGTTGTTTTTGTTCCTTGAACCGTTTCTAATCCCTGAACTGGAAACATCACCAGCTGGCTTTATATGCAATGATCAAAAAGTTTTATATAACAAAGAGCAATCCACTCACACATATGATATCCGTGGAGAAACAAAAAAAAAGCATTTACTTCAGACAGAAGGTCCACAACAGCTGAAATGATCATGAATGTATGATTGCATAATCAGCATTCACATCAGACTTGAGAAAGTTTAGCGTGGCCAATCTGCTTATAATGTGATTTAGAAGTGTTTTGTTTAGTCTGAATACATTTATGAATCTTTAATCAATTATAAACAAAGCACCTGCTTTTAGAAACTATTACCATTAAAAATGAATAGTCGAGCCTTGGTTATTTAGGATTAAACTCTCTTTAAACATGTTAGTGTATCTTATCTTCTTAAGGCAAAATCAATACAGAACTAATCTCAGGGACCTCTGCTTTCATTGTAAACCGCCAGACCTCACACAAGTCATTAGGAGGCATAATGCGGTCTCACCATGCTGTGAATGGAAATAGCCAGTGAGGGAATTGCTGCTGGTGAGGCATGTGAGATGAATTCTCACGCGTGGACCATTTAAAATGACAGATCATTAACAGAGCAAACCAGAGCGGCTTCAAAGTAATTCGGCAGGCAGCCCCTTGGCCTACTGATGACCTCGACACACAAATCAGCAGCCCTCGCAGGCATACATCAGTCTGGGTGAACCTGGGTGGGTTACATGGTAATTCTGGAATTATTGCTTAATAGTAAGTGGGGTGTTTAAACTTACTTGCGTTTGTAATTCAGTCAAGACAGCAGGGCCTGATATGAATCAAAACTGGTAAACGAGGTTCAGACTAATCTCATTACGTACTCCTCCTACAAGATCAGAGATAAACAGAGGATAAGGTTAAAACAAATCGAATTGTACAGCAGAAACAAGTATCATGTATACACACTACCCTTCCAAAAGAATTGCGTCAGTATGATTTAACAAGGCCTTGTTTTTTAACATTAGTTGTAAAAAAGGATTCACAAGGAAGTAACAGAGTTGATGCATATTAGTTGACATGAACTAATTATGAGCAATGTATAGTTACAGCATTTATTAACCGTTGACTATGTCATTGAATAAAAATACAAATGTTCATTGTTTGTTTGTGTTAGTTCTGTTAACAGATACAACTTTTGATTTAAAATAGTTATTAGTAAATGTAGAAATGAGCATTAACTAAGATTCGTATAGGCTAAATGCTGTATAAGTATTGTTCATTCTAGTTCATGTAAACTAATGTAGTTATCTAATTTTAACAAATGAAACCTTAATGCAAAATGTTACTGATTTAAAAAAAAAGTTTTTAAAGCAGTTTCTTATGCTCACCAAGCCTGCATTTATTTGATCAAAATACAGTAAAAGCAGTAATATAATGAAATAGAGCTGCACGACTGGATAAATTGAGAATCATGATTGTTTGTTTAAAATAGAGATCACAATTTTTTTATTTTTTTTGCCAATTTGTCAATTTTTCCGAATAATTCTCCCACGATTATGAATTGACAAAAAATAAATACATTTTTTTGACTTTATGTTCTGACAAAATGTTAATTGTTGCAGTCTGTTTAAAATAAATAAATAAATCTATTTCTATATAAAAAACTTTTGGCACTCTGGTGGTTAATAAACAAAACTGCATGCGTCTTGCGGAAGAACATTGTAGCCGGAGCTACTTCTCTTTGTTTATGCATAAGACGAGTCACACTGGGATACTCCACTGCGTTTGCCAGAATATAAACGATTATTATAGGTGTACCATAGTTATAAGACAAAAGAAAAGATGGATTCATGATGTACTTGCTCATTCTATAATTTAGTAAATTCTGAAGAAAAAAGTTACATAGTGTACCTTTAAAAAAAATCAGTTTGAATGAATGATTCAATAACTCACTCATAACGTTTTTGAACGAATCTCTTGAATTAATGAATCCATGACAAATACGTTTTTTAACAGTCACTTTTTGCGATCTACTGGTGTAACAATGTAATACAATATTACTTTCAAAAGGTGATTTAGAGGGTTTTCACACTTGGCAAGTTGGCTGTGGTCCGAATCTGAGTGTCATTGTTCCCGGTACCCCTGCGTTGGTCTGTTTTCACACACTTAATTCTATCGAAACTTCACAAACGTGAACGCAACATGATAGAAGACAGAATGTATGGTGTTTCTTTTTCTTTTATTAATTTGGTGCTCTCATGTGCAGCAGAGTGATCTAATGGCACTTGCATCTACTGTATGTGTCACATAAACGTGGCTTTCTGCTGCTTGCAAATGAACTCTTGGAGACATCTTTCACATTAACAATTTTTCATGCGAACCATGCCCTGTTTCGAACTAAACTGCCAGTGTGAGAGAGTACCCTAACTCTATTTTGATCGCCACCGTAGACATCAGTGTTTACAGTATATATCCGAACTATTGGCTTTTATCCCAGTACTTCTGTGATCATTTGAATTATTGTAACACAGAAATAATGATACTGTGTGATTGAAAGTTTCTGAAGCTGTTTGATACCTATACATGACAACTGCTCTCTCTGGCTCAGCGACAGCACAAATGCAGATTTGAATCACTGTGATCGTACTTGTCAAGGGTTTAATAGACATCAAGCAGAATCGCTGTCATATAGGAATACGATTGCGTGGATGTTTGAATCGAGGTCTCGATCTTTTAAAGATTGATTGTGCAGCTCTACGAAATATTACTATTTAAAATCTTAGTATATTTCAAAATGTAATAATTGATAATATTAATAATACATTTTTCATGAAGGAAGGAAGGAAGAAGGGAAGGAAGAGTTATGTATGTCAATGCAATCATTGTTTTCTTGTTTCTACAGCAATACAGTTCATGCCAAAGGGGTACTAAACATCCTACATGTGTCCCAAAGTATTGATCCAGAAGGTCAAAGACAACACGTAAAGAGAGTAAGAACGAGCAAAAAGGGAAGGGGTCAAGTTTTTTCTTTGTTTGTAGAAACAAACATTTATGTACATCTTAAGGGCAGTAAATCACAAAAGGAATAAGTGAGGTTTCTGAATTCACCTTTCTTCTATTGAAATCACCTCAATCAATACTGAGCAATTGCTTCAAAAGGATAAAAGTGTGATCAATGCCATTGAAACAATGCTGGCTAGAGGCTTTTATAAAGACATCAGGTGCGTCTCAATCAGCTCCCTATTTCAGTAGTCAGAGCACTGATCAGGGATTCGGCCATTTTAATCTCAATCACAAAATCCTACCAGTGCACTGAGACGTTCGCTCCCTAAAAAGTCCCACATTACACCATGAAAACCAGGGAGCATCGATGCTCACTGTTCCCTTAATAGAAGTTCTGAAGCATGAAACATAAATCAAGTGAGCCAACTCACTACACATATTGACACGCATTTATTTTTTTTCAGCATAAACACACAACGCTAGAAATGTAATGAATATAATCTAGCTAACATTTATAATTTATTAATGGCTGAAGTGTTGCACGTATGTGTAACGAGCAAAGTATTTATCATAATGTATTTTAAGGCGAGACACTACAGGTGAATAGTACGGTGGCCGAGAGAGCTCAACGCGCTGCAACTGAAGAAAACACATGCAAATAGAATAAAACACCCGCAAATTAAGAAAACATCTTCATCAGTTTTACAACAGATGTGTGCTCCAAATACTCACAACACAACCAAATACAGAAACGCGCTGCAAAAATTCACAACACAAACAAATACAGAAACGCGCTGCAAATAGGACAGAACACAACGGAAATGTTTCCGGGGAACCCAATAAGTGACAGACGGACGGCTGGGACGTGCTTATTGCTCGTGAGCTTTACCTATGCCCTACTCTCTTAAAAGGGCAGACGGCAGAGCCCTTGAATTGGGCACTTTGGAGGGAGCGGGGCACTTGTGTGCCATTATGTTGATGAAGGGAGCAACGAAAGACAACGTAATATTTTCCTCATTATTTTCACCTGGGATGTTCCCATGACAGCGCGTGTCCATCAGCTGAATAGCTGTTCTTACCAGAAATATAGTATTATTGCTGTTAACATAACTGTTGCAAATAAATATACATTTTATACAACAAAGTTTTTAAAATATGCGTTATATCTGTGTGTGAGTGTCCTTGCTGTCTCATATTTGGACCCTAGCTGCATTCTAACATTTCTTATGAAACTTATTTTAACATAACAGCACAAAATGTGTACAATGTAACTGATGTATAGATTAATGTCTTTCCCTCATGTTCGTTTTCTCTCTCTTTATTTATTTGTTCTTTTTAGTATTCTTATGACATTGAACATATTGTAAATACATTTTGTATATTGTATACAAAGTTGTATGTCATAAACGTGTCATCTCTGTATGTTTTGCAAAAATGTTTTATAATAATAAAAGTAGACAGCTGTAAGCACGTCCCAGCCGGGTCCGTCACTTATTGGGTTCCCCGGAAACATTTCCGTTGTGTTCTGTCCTATTTGCAGCGCGTTTCTGTATTTGTTTGTGTTGTGAACTTTTGCAGCGCGTTTCTGTATTTGGTTGTGTTGTGAGTATTTGGAGCACACATGTGTTGTGAAACTGATGAAGATCTTTTCTTAATTTGCAGGTGTTTTTCTATTTGCATGTGTTTTCTTCAGTTGCAGCGCGTTGAGCTCTCTCGGCCACCGTTGAATAGGGTAAAAAATGTAACTAGCAGATATCACCATGAAACTTTCCCAGTTGATTACCTACATTAAGATGAGAAAAAAATGTATTACAAGTTTTCTGTAATTTAATGTTTAAATATGCAAATTAGGCAATATCTAATTAAATATGCACTAATTTGCATATATAAAAAAAAACGAAATCTGAGTATTGGATAAAGCCAGGTTAAAAATAATTTTTTTCATTGTGTTCACATATTAGATGGGGAAAAAATTACAGAGGGATTTATGGATATCTACTTTTGTTATCCTGTAAATCAGAAAATACTGTCAATAGCCTTATAAAAAAAATTTTCGCCATGATTTTTGGAATAAAATGTTACATAAATCAGGCTAGGAATAATATATTTACAAATCCCTCTGTAAATGTCTTCATAATATAAGTAGGTACAAGACTGGAAAGTTTGGTGTATATAGGTGCTACTGAAGTGGAGATTTCGTACTTGGAGTATGAGAGAAAAGTCATTTTGAGAAAACGGGCTTTAAAGATTTATCATCAGCCAATGAGATTGCGCATTCAGCCCTTTTACTTTCACGACTGGTTGCTGATAAAAAGGAAATGACCATATTTGGATCCGACAGCATTGTACAGGAGAGAGAGAGCTTTCCAACGGTGCATGTGATGACAGGGTGCAGACAGCGATCGCGGAGCAGCATGTTGATTAATAACGGCAACTTTTGTTGAATTTATGAGAAATCTACAGACGCAAACAGACAAAGTGTAATAAATGTGACCTAAATGTGTATTTCAGACTTTTTTTCACCACAAGTCTGAAAGAAGACATGTTATTGAAGACAAATATCCCAAAATCTCAAAATTGACCAGTAAAAAAACCCTGATGTTTTTGCCTGCCATGTCTCGCCTTAAATAACATTAAAAACATCAGAAAGATATCAGCTCTTCTGTTTTTCATAAATACCAGTAGTGATGTTGTAAAATGAGGATGTTGTCATGTCAACAGAAATGGAGTCATCAATGTCCCAATGTGTAGTGAGCCAGGGTCCTTACTGTCCTTGCCAGTGCCCGAATTCATACAATATACTGATTCACGACCTTAGAAGATAGAGAGCTGATTGAGACGCACCCTTCGCTTATTTACGCTAACATCTGGGAGGCCATATGGCATATTTAAAAGCTCATAATTCTTTTTTGTCAACAAAACAGGTATGTTATCATTTATACGTTAATGTGGGGGGAAAAAAATCGATTATACACATAATTCTATGCGTTAAAATCACACCCAGCATAGTCTCATGTTCAGCAGGTCAAAGAACGCCCACAAGCTGGTGGGTTCGCTGACCATTTGATGCATAGATTTCTTCATTATTTAAATGATTTTTTTTTTTTTACACCAATCTATCTAAAACAAACATCATATACAAACAAAACAAACTGTGGCTGGTCACTGTGTATGTCAGTTCTCTTCCTGTTTAAGTGTGCGGTTCATGGCCAGAATAAGCTGCAATGTGTGACTGCACCCGGGACTCCTTTAGCTTTTTATATTACTGATCTTTTGGACATACATGGATTGGAAACGCCAACAGATTTGTATATATCATAACAGTTTATGTCATTCATATGATTATGGAGGCCAGTGGCAATGGGTCACACTCTGGCCGCCCATTCCTTAACTGATGAGACTGGAGATCGAAATTCTAAAAACGCAACAGACAACTGGAGGCATTTGTTTCTCCAGGGGAAAACAAGAAACTAAAACGGAGTGAGTGGAGCATGAAAGCAGCACATGTACTTGGAATAAAACAGCCGAATAAACAGACAGAGGAAGTGTGCTGGCCATGTGCTGTGAAAGCAGAAGCAATGGAAAGAACAAGTCCTCCAAACACTCCGAGTCAATCATAAAAGCAGCCACTGCTGGTACAGTGACATCATTACTCATGAGGCTGCACTTTAAGGCAATAGCATTAACAGACACTGCACACCATTTAACCGCAGCATTAGTCAGACTTATCTGATTTTCACAAGGCTGGCTCAAACTCTTCTGCATGACTGGTGTTTGGGTTCCTCACTTATGTGAAATACAAGTGCTTCAGACTGAGCTCTAAATCTCTTTTACATGTGTGATTCAGCCTCACCTAAAGCATCTTTACACTTCTGAATTAAAGGGATCATTTACCTGAAAATACAAATTATTCACTATTTACTCACCCTCATGATATTCCAAGCAAGCAGGTACTTTTTTCCAAGGAACATAAAAGAAGAAATTGAAGAATCATCAGATCTTTTCAACACACAATCTTTTCCTTTTTAATACCTATTAATACCTATTAATACCTATAGTAGCCTATTAAAATAATCATAATAATAATACATTTAAAAATTACAGTATCATGTCATTGTTTTTTATTTCAATTCATTCTTAAAATAAAGAAATGGAAGAATCTTCAGATCTGTTCTATACAACATAAAAAATAAAAAATAAATAAAAATAAAAATATGGTGCCTTGGCATGTGGTACTGGTTACAATCAAGTTATACATTTAAATTCAAGATTCAATCATTATTGCATTCCATTTAAAAAGAACCGCATGAGGGTGAGGAAATAATGAATCATTTTTGGGTGAACTACTCCTTCAAAATGCGAAAATGCATACATTTTGGAAAGAAAATTGGAGCCACATTAGCAGCCTCTAGACAGTTTACAGGAACCCAAACTGAAACCACTAGCCAGAACAACCGTCTCCTCTCATGTGAAACTGCAGACGACAGATACTGTATTAAGCTTATTTAATGATTAGTCAAATGATGAAATAATACAGCATGGAAGAATGAGCATTGTTCTGGGGCTAAATTTAATTACAGCCAATGATGCTCAGACTAATGAGCAATGCCCTCCTTTACCTCCTAACTGGGTAAAGCAACAGTGGCCACTGGGCATGTTCTCTGGGGATGAGTCAAGAGATGATTAAGTAAAAGTCAGAGTACACAAAGAAAATCTTTCTTGAGCTTTCACAAGGAAGAACCAAGACTTATTTCAGACGCCTGTTTCTAATGTAAACAGAACCCAGCACAAATCCTAACTTGTTAAATCATTCTCTAACCACCAAGGGTGTAAGAATTATCTGAAAAGTGTGGAGGGACACATTATAAACCTTATCAGCCTGGCTCATGAATATGAATTAAATCAATCGCCCTGTAGTCATATAACTAAATTGCTGAAAAACAAGGAAGTCTTAAAGGGGTCAGGAACTGGAATATTTTAGTTTCCTGGGGTGCACCTATAATGTTAGTATGATTTTTACATCGAAAATGGTAATAATTTAGAAATATTTCCTTCCCTGATTTTAGCCCTCTGATTTAAATGCTGTTTGAAGGGGCGTGTCTGCTGTGAGACTTCAGCACTTCTGTGATTGGCTTACGTCGGTCTTTGCATATGAAATAGCTAAGTATTACATATTTAACTCTCTCGAAAACTTTTAACATGTTTTTACTATTACAGCTCTCAAGGATAACTAATTGTGAAAAGTGTTGATTAGTATTATATTTAGATCTATGGCATTATATTTAGATCGTGGCATGAAAGGTTGCAGTGATGAGAATTGTAGCCGATAAATAAAAGGCTAACAAGGACGTTTTCAGTTTTGAAACTTACAGGATATTCTTATAGTATGATTACCTCTTATATGTCAAAAGCTCAAGGAAAATTAGATTTCTCAATTCATGGTCCATTTAAAGGGGTAGTTCCCCCAAAAATTAAAATTCTGTCATCATTTACTCACCCTCAAGTTGTTCCAAACCAGTGTGAATTGATTTCTTCTGCTGAACAAAAAAGAAGATATTTTTAAGAATATGGGTAACCAAACAGCTGATGGGCTTCATTGACTTCCATAGTATGGAAAAAAAATACCATGGAAGTCAATGATGCCCACCAACTGTTTGGTTATCGACATTCTTCAAAATATCTTATTTTGTGTCAAGCCGAAGAAAGATTTTTTGTGTGTGAACTATCCCTTTAACTGCTTATCCAGTTTGTTAGACTGTTGATGTTTTTGCTTGGACTTAAAATCCATTTTTACATGGCTGGCAACGTTTTTCTTTTCTTTTGTATTTGTTTTTCTTGGCTAAGCAAAACAAAGTTCTTAAAATACGATGAATATTGGCCGAAAGAAGAGGAGGCAAACATAAAAATGCCTAAAAATGTGCATTTTTGAAGAATGATTTAACCGTTTCTATCCATACAATTAAAACAAGATTTAACCCCACTGAATTTCATTGAATGATAATAATAATAATTAAATAAATAAATAAAAACACGGACAGATTAAAAATATATTTTGTGGTCCTGATGAAATTATATAATATACTCAAACTCAAAGTCCAACAACAACAAACTAAACTAAAACCACTCTATTAACTGTGCAAGTAAATACACAAAAACTGACACTTGGTTAGTGAGTTGTTGTGCTTCCTTATCTCTCTTCTAGGTCCAGAAGACCCAGACAGATAAACATGGTCATTGTATACACACATACAAAAATGAACATCACAGAAATTCATGTTACTCCATGTCTGTGAGGCATCCTCTGTTTGCAAGCTGTGAATTATGAGATATCTTGGCCATGTGCATTGGAACAGAGATGATATTGATAGTCTGGAGGAGTGCCATTAGACACAGAAAGCCTGCATTTGTGCTACAAAAACCCAGTCTCATTTCAATTCGGTGAAGCAATGATGTCTCACTATTTATTGTGCATTAGAAAAAAAAGAACATGCTCTCACAGTCTCATAAAGAAATAAATACAAGGAATTTTCACTGCTTCGTGGTGTTATCATTCAGCTAATTAAAAGAGAAAATAACAGCCAAGCTTCAGACATTCTGTGTAGGATGAAAAGCAGAAGAATAGATAAAAGTATTGCTTTGGCTGACTGAGATGTTATGATTAAACACAACTACACAACAAACCCCCAAACAAATGCTGTTTTTGATAAATCAATATCCATCCAGTATATCTGCAGAACATTCTTTAAAAAAATACAACTCTTGACCACAAACTCTGACATGCTCAAAATGAACAATTCTTTTGGCTGCTGACAGCTGAAAATATGCGAGGTTTAACAACGTGGGTCGATAATGAGACTATTAGACAGCAAATAATATGGATCAGTGTGTCAATTCGGAGATTTTAATTCATTTCAGAAGCTCCAGCATCAGGCTGATTGCAATTGAGCCCTTAGGATGGGCTGCAGCAATCCATCATTTTGACATTTTGGGGGCAAAGTATAAAAGTTTAATGATGGTTGGAGTCACTCTTTTGACATACTGTGTTGGTACAAATGTGAATTTATTGCATCCAGACTTCCAAACTCAGCACTAGCACTATGGCACTGACAAAGTGTGAAAAAGTGATAGTTTTGCCCAATGTCCAATGGGTCAGAAAGTCATCAAAATCAATTGTGTTGGGTTTATTTTGCTCTCCTTTCCAATTTGTCTAGACGCACGGGTGACAAAACCATCAAAAGTAGGAACGGAAAGAACACACCCTGGGCCAAACAAGCTTTTCAGCCCAAGCGCTTTAATGAAATTTAACATTGTGTTCCACTTCTGCAAATTTGCTTTGGAGAAGACAGGACTTCTTTCACCCTTTTAGGGACAGCTTTTCAAAGAGCCCTGAGAGTTCCACATCGAGCCCTTTGAAGGCTGGAACTCTCATACCCACTTTCATCTGTCTCAACCCAGGCAAGCGTCAGGTTTCTCACGGCAGACATCATAGAGAGAGGAAAGGTACATCTTATTCCTTCAGCCTCTTACTGTGCATGTTTCAGCTCGTGTTTTTCATGTTTCCGTTGAGAAGAATGAGTCAAAATGGAAATATTATTCTTCATAGCCTTAATCTCATTAAAGGGCTCATGTGTGGCATTGTTTTATAACGTATCCTAGGGGGCATTTATAATGTTAGTGTCATGATTCTGCCATCTTGTTCTTGGTTTTCTCTCGTCTTGCGGCAGAATCATGACAGGCCCTTGTTTTCAGCACATGGCCATTTGTTTGGCCATGTGCTTGCGTTGTCTCGTCATGTAACCCCGCCCCCTTGTTACCCTTGGTTAGTCATTATTGTTTCATCTGTGTCACCTGCTGTCTTCATTAGTTTCTCCCTATTTAATCCCCTTGTGTTTGCTGTCCTGTGTTGGTTCATTGTTAAACCTGCTATGGTGTTACATGTTATCTGCTAGCCTTCATTGTGAGACTTTGCTCTTTCCTGTGAGTACCCTGTCAAGAGTGTCATCAAGAGAAAGTTCTGTTTCTGTATTTGCTTGTAGTCAAGTTATGTCAAGTCACAGTCTAGATTAGTCACTCGTTGTCCTGCCTAGTCTTGTTTTGCCTTTTATTTGTGTATATAATAAACCTTGTGTGTCCTGCAAACTGTCTGCGATTGGGTTCAACCTCATAACAGTTAGTATGATTTTTACATAAAATTGTCATTTAGAATTAAAAGGCAATCTACCCTGATTTTAGCCCTCTGATTTGAATGCTCTGTTTGAAGGGTCGTGTCTACTTTGAGACTCAGTGTAAACGCCCACTGCTGTGATTGGCTAACATATTTGCATATGAAATAGTTAAGTATTACACATTTAATTCTCTCAAACTTTTACCATGTTTTTTACTATTACAGCTCTCAAGGTTAACTAATCGTGAAAAGTGTTGATAATAGCATTATATTTAGATCTATAGCATTATATTTAGATCGTGGCATGAAACGTTGCAGTGATGAGAATTGTAGCCGACCACAGACATGTTGAACGCATGAATGCGGCGCTGGTCTCATCATTGTAACTCGATTTCATCATAACTAACAGTGTAAACACAATGTAAATATAAGATTTGTTGATTATAAGGGGAGTTTTGGCGAGAGTCCAGCACTCAGTCACCGATAAACTTGTGCTATTTGATTGACAGCTCCAACGATTGTAAAGGGAGTAAAGGTTTTCTATATAATTTAATCACAGTTTAAATAACAGATTGTGAAGTTAATCATTTAGTCACTGGTTTGATTTACTGACACATTAACAGCAATTAATGATTTTGAGACAAATAACCTCTCTGACTGTACATGAATCATTACATATCACAGATCAGGCAGTAGTATTAACACTGTTACTGTACATCGTATAGTATATCGTAAAAATCTGTTTGTAAAGCCTGTGCCGAAATTGCGACCAATGAATCCACAGTGAAATGTACCAAATACAAATAAATAATGCTCAACTGAGACATTCATATTGTTGAAAATAAATTACCACATTCCTAACATTAGGATCCTTTGGAAGGTAATGTTATTTTTAGTCCAGTGATCCTGTATCACTCTTCTCTCCTCGTCATCTCACTAACACGCCAGTAGGCAGGGTCAAAGTTGTGATGATGAAGTAGCCGTTGATTTTCTTGTGCAGAGGCGGTCTTTCACCTATCTAGGCACATTCCACAATGAGTCGTTGTCTGGGCTTGGTTATGATAAAAGCTGTTTTTGGACTAAGAAGGAAGTTTTCAGTTCTGAAACTTACAGGATATTCTTATAGTATGAAGGCCTCTTACGTGTCAAATGCTAAAGGAAAAAAAATATTTCTCAGTTCATGACCCCTTTAAAAACTTGCATCAGTCATTTCAGTGAAGTTAAATATATTGTAAGTAAAAGTCATGACTGGAATATGGCTGGTGTCCACCAATAAGACCAGATTGGTTACTAAGGCATGGAGACTTAAGATGAATTCAAAGAAGCTGCATGCCAACTGCTTGTTGATATAGGCAAGGACATGTACTGTACCTGTGCCGCAATGTGGAGAGATAACACCAAAATGTGCTAAACTTAACAGCAAAATAGTTAGCAGCTCAAATGATCTTTATAAAGTGTTCCAATCACTTCCATTGATGTACAGTGCAGGCACACAACATCGGCACCACATCAATTATCGCTTTTACGTTTATCAGTATTGGCTGATACTGGATATTTAATTATGGAAATTTTAAGATCTATATCATCTAGCACTAACTTAAAGTGATTCATTATGGTAAAAAGTAAACCCCTAAGTCAGCGTGAAGTGGGAATTATCCATATTTTACATTAGACCATGGAACTGGTCAACATTAGCTTATGAACAATGATTTATCATTTGGCTTTCTATTGTGCCACCTGTATTATTGTGGTGTTATTGGTACATTTTAAGGTTAAAAGACAGATTTTGGTAGTTAAAGTAGGTATTTTAACATTATATCACTTACTGAAATACACGGTAATAAGTAAACTGGAAATATTGTCACAAAATATATATATTTTTTGTGAATTTCTGGCAACCACAGCTGCCAGTTTTTCTCTGTAAATTTAACAGCAATTTTTTTACAGTGTACATATTCATATTCTGGAGAGGGGAAACACAAGCATTTACATATGCATTTTAAAATCATATAAAAATGTTATGCTCGCAAATTTGCAAGAGGATCTAAAAATTACCGATTGCGTGGCCGATTGCGTTTAGCATTTTGAATTTATATTATTTGTGCATGCACATACCCAGCCTAGTATTACTGCACTATAAGACAGAAGGCATTGTGAAGTGTTGGTTTGCCATATTCCCCACAGAGAATCCTGAATGCAGACTGCAGTGTCTGATGAGCCAGGATGAGAAAAGCAGCGTCACTACAATGATCAGCAGAATGCTGAGAGGACAAGATGTACGGTACCCATTCCGTACAACGAGCACCCATTCTTTGCTCACATTCACAATACATCACAAAGAGCTTACTGACAGCACCCAGCCACTCACAATTGTACAAAAAAAATGTAACGGATGCTTCTGGTTACTCTGAGTATTCTCAGCAAATCGGACCGGGAGGAGTGTTTTCCCTGAATCCCCCTGACAGCTATAGAGGTGCCAGGGAAAAAGACTCCTGCAAAGGGATCATTAGGCAGGAGAGGAAGGTATCTGCACAGCAGGGATGACAAATGTCTGTAAGGGAAGAGCAGAAGGAACCATCTGAGACAGCGTTTATCAGCCGAGTTAGCCTGAGAATCCTTAATGCACTTTCAAATCATTGGCTCTTAACTGCATTTTGCCACAGAAAGAGAATCATTACTTTCCAATATAAAGTAAAGTTTACTACAGGATTGGAAGAGAGGATATTTCGTGAAAAGCAACTATTCTCACCACTTATTTGTTAGTGAAAGGCCCAAGATCAATGGTATGTTATCAAATGTAGCAAAGATGGAATCTCCTCTGCTCATTAGGATTCAGTGGGACTGCGCAGGGACTCCCTGAATGACCTATGCGTTGAATGATAACATCGGTTTTAGCCCATTGCATGTGGTCACATTTAAATTTAAAATGACTCACAAAAAATATGTGGGTCAATGACATGAAGTGCATATTTTTGTGTCCAAGTGCATCAATTCCTTTTAAAATAATTTGATAAATTCATGACATGTATCACTTTATACTATAAAACCTATTTAGTTTGAATTAATTTCCAGTACATTCAAATAATAAATATTATTTTATGTTTTGATATCTTAAACAAACAAAATGTCAGGTGGCACAACCGTCCACACAAATGAACAGACTAAGAAAACTATTTAAAATAATGTTTTAATAAGAAGAAATTCAAAATAAAACACTATGGCATAGTTTTATGTTTGAAGCTTTTTATATAAACAAATTGTATACATATCAGTATAGTTATCTACAACATAAAGCTGTTGAGATAATTGAAAAACGTTCTGTCAGGGTGGCACAACTGCAAACATGTTCATGTTGTACTTGTTCATGTTGTTTTGCAAAACACTTGTGCTGCCATTGAGGTGGATATGGGTTGGGACACGTTTAGTGGTATGGGTAGGTTTAAGGATGGGTTAAGGGATTAAAGGGATAGTTCACCCAAAAATGAAAATTATCCCATGATTTACTCACCCTCAAGCCATCCGTGAATACGACTATCTGCTTTCAGACAAAAACAATCGGAGATAGGCTATACTGTATTTAAAAATATCCTGGCTCTTCCAAGCTTTATAATGGGAGTGAATGGAGGGGGATGAGATTTTGAAGCCCCAAAAAATGCACCCATCCACCATAAAAGTAATCCTTACGTCTCCAGGGGGTTAATAAAGGCCTTCTGAAGCGATGCGTTTGTGTAGGAAAAAATCCATATTTAAAACTTTATTAGCTATAATAACTAGCTATTTTTGACTGACTGCTATTTTATAACTGACTTAAGCTGATGATTATTTTTTAAATCAATATAAAACATGACTTCGTTGTTATTTAATCACAATGGATTACAGTGTATCTAACAAATCTACTGCATATTCCAGTTTCTACATTCTGAATGTGATTTGTTTCGTTTTTGATAGTTTACTTCAATAGAGACTGCCGACTAAAAAACTTTTATTTGTATTTAATGTTTATATGCAATTGAAATAAAATCCAGTATTCAGCATATTCCGTCACTATTAATGTTGTCAGGTGGCACCACTGATATTCACCAATAGGTGCAAACATGTAAATTCTTGATTTAAACCAACAAATAATAGGTCAAAGTGAACAAATGTCTGAAAACTAGATTGTGTATAGTTATTGTATTGAAGTGCATTTACTGGTATACTTGTATGATTAATGTCTTTAAAAGTAAAATAAATTTACAAATATCTGGTTGTTCAACCTGACCAAAAAAACAAACAAAAAAACATTGAACTTATTAGCTTTATTTGTCATTGACCCATGTACTGTATGTTTGGCAACCACTCTGTAAAAATTTAAGGGAAAAGAAAGGGGACTTTTTACATTTCACTGATACGTCAATGATAACTGCATACGATTTCCATTGACTTCTTTACAGTCTCTCTCTATAAAGTTGCAAAAGCCTAAAAATATTTTAAAAAAACTGTTATTGATGAATCACACCAAATGCCAAATGTTCATCTGTGACTAAGATGAATCAAAAAGCTGTACGATTCTGAAATGTAACAAAACATCCATTGGCTCAAACCAAGTACCACAGAGAGCCATTCAAATGGAAGATCACTGCATTGATCCCTGAAGGAAAATTCAGGTAAACTAATATATAGCTTAGACAAGCAACAAACAGCAGCTGTCTTTGCCTAGATAAAACACCACTTTGTCATTCATCATGATAAAGAAGGGCATATATTTGCTCTTGGATATTATGCCTAATAGAGCCATCTGCGGTACGAAATGTTGCCTTATGCAGCTTGTAAAATGTGGATGTACGCCTTAGTGATTCATGGGCTCTCAAGCATAATGAGAAGCATCAGTTGCGTTATAAAGAAACGAGGCTGGTACCTTCTCAAACATACACGTTCACACATAGTAAGAAAGGGAGATGATCTAAGCGGCTGTCAGGAGCCAGAGGGAGGCCCTGCTCTGAGAGCCCAGCAGTGTTATCTCTCACTCTTTGGGAGGTCTGACTTCATGCCATAGTACAGAGCAAAAGAGACACACTCAGCAGTAATGTGCTCTGAGACCTGACCAGACCCAAAGCTAGAGGTAAGATTCGTATACAGGCGAGTTGCTGTGTGTATTATTTAAATCCGAACGGCGGTATCTGGATGCACGGTCTCTTTTTGCTGCCCCCGCTGTGGATGAAAGAGCAGGTAAAAATAGCACAGAGAGCAAGCGTGCACCTGTGGGCCACAGCCTACTTAGTGCTGTTCAACAGAGCCGGGGACAGAGCTGGAGCTCGAGGAAGAGACAGGATGAATAGGAAGAGAGGGAGGGAGCTTAATTAGAGTGGATGCCACGCTGAGGCGCAGAGAGCGAATCAGACCGTAGATGTGGAGCGCTCAGCTGAGTCTCACACCTGCGCTACAGGACTTTCCAGCATGGCTGCTGCCAGAGCGCTCGCCTAATGAACAGCTAATGTAAATCCCCATCAACCTCGGCAGCCGATCCCATGACCCCGACCAATCAGATGGGCCTGAGAACAGGAGGAAAATAACACTCACTCCACCATGGTACAGGCTATAAACACCCATCTCATTAACTCTTTCCCCACCATTGATGGAATTTTCCATCATTCATGACTCAATGCTTCCCCACCATTGGCGGCAATCCATGTTTTCACTGTTATACGGTAGAGGGCGCTAATATGCATCTTCTGAAAAGTACAGAATCTTAAGACCAAAACCATAGACTGTAAAAAAAGATGGACGACACACTTTCTTCTATTGTAAAAAAGTAAAGCCGCCTATGTCCCAATATGGTATCACGGCTCCGCCATCACTCCCGCAGAAACGGCTAGTACAGTTTATGCAGAACAAATCATTATGTCGGTGTTAAAATTAAAGTAGAAGTTCCAATCTCCTCCTGAAAATCCCCCCAAAAAGTCTGTTGGTGCCTCAGTGACTACTTCGCTCAGAGAAGCTGTCAATCATGACTTCACACTCCCGTTTTTATAGCATCAAATAACTAACTAAGACCAAACTTAAAACGAACACTTAAACTTACATCAGCGTGATAAAAACTACCTAATATGACAGAAAACACACTGAAAAAAATGATTCTGACCCCTTGTAAATGTTACATGTTTTTATCTGGTTAATTTCACTGATTTTAATGTGTTATTTAATCCTACTTATTTTTTATTATTTATTTTCAAATTCACTGCCCTTGTTTAAAAAAAGTTAATTTCATTAAATTAAAAATAATTCGAAAAAAATAAGTTTAATTTAATTTCCATATACACTGTAAAATGAATACGCTATATCTACTCAATAAAATTGTGCAGATTACAAGCAATGTTATTAATTAAATTTAACACATTAGAATTGAGTAATAATCAAATTAATTCCTTAAAAGTTAACCATTTAAAAATGTTTAAACAAAAAGATATTGTTATTAAGAACTCTTTATTTTGTATTGCCAACACTGCAGACACCTGACCCACTAAGCAAAATGATGTCCAAAATACGTCTTTTCAAGGTCTTGGTCACAAAAGTCGGACGTTGAAAAGACGTCCACGAGGAGCCAGAATGAAAGTCTTTTTTTGACGTGTTCTGCACGTCCGATATAGACGTTCATGGAACCTTCGTACAAGGTTATAACTAGTTCAGATGTGGCCATTGTGGACATATTTCAACATCATTTATGGTCTCATTTATACATAATTACTTTGACTATTGCTGTCAGATGATCTTAGTGAGAATTAACAGAGGTTTAGATGTTGATATTTGTTTAATTTGAAGTGTCACCATTTTGGTGATCAGTGTTTGCTTTAGTTGGGCTCTTGGTCCCCGTTCCTTTTACTTTAACTTTTATTTGACTGCTTTAACTGTGTGTTTGTAAAACACAATTGTTGTGGCAGAGAAAGCCAATAATAAGTAAGATCAGCTGTTTTCAGCTTATTGATGATGATAATGAAATCATCACAAAAAAAGCATCTATCAAAACAAATCACAATCAAAACAAAAAAGCTTGGGAATTATGGATGAGTTTTGTACTATGAAAGCTACCCATCATGCATTGCAGCATGAAGCTTCTTTTTTTTTTTTTTTTTGTCACCATTGTTGAATCATATGCTAAATCTTGATGTCTGTGTGTTTACATGATACACTTGATCAAAACATCATGTGCACATGCTTTTTATACACCTTCAAATAAGTGATCATTTTAATGCTTTTGGAACCAATATTGCAGTTCCTGCATCTGACAACATTAGATGCTTTTTTTGTGATGATTTCATTATCATCATCAATAAGCTGAAAACAGCTGATCTTACTTATTATTGGCTTTCTCTGCCACAACAATTGTGTTTTACAAACACACAGTTAAAGCAGTCAAATAAAAGTTAAAGTAAAAGGAACGGGGACCAAGAGCCCAACTAAAGCAAACACTGATCACCAAAATGGTGACACTTCAAATTAAACAAATATCAACATCTAAACCTCTGTTAATTCTCACTAAGATCATCTGACAGCAATAGTCAAAGTAATTATGTATAAATGAGACCATAAATGATGTTGAAATATGTCCACAATGGCCACATCTGAACTAGTTATAACCTTGTACGAAGGTTCCATGAACGTCTATATCGGACGTGCAGAACACGTCAAAAAAAGACGTCATAAAAACGTTCATTCTGGCTCCTCAGTGGACGTCTTTTCAACGTCCAACTTTTGTGACAAAGACGTTGAAAAGACGTATTTTGGACATCATTTTGCAGCAGAATCACTGAAGGACAAAACCGTAATGTTAAAACCGTAATTCTAAGTCACCATTATGGGGATTAGTGTGTGTTTTAGCTGGGCTCTTTACCCTTAAACCGTTAACTTTAGATTTTGTTTGGTTGCTATACCTGAGTTATAACAGCCAGATGAACAAATAGAAAAGGTGATCTGATGGTGTTGGTTGTGATTTAACATAATCATTATTTCACAATCATTTGACCTGAATCATTGAATTCATATAGAGCCCAATTAGGTTTACTTTATTAATTATAGCAGCACTGGCCTTGTACAGCATAATATTTTTTGCCTTTTCAATGAAATCCAAATGATCAAATCAATAAAAAAAACTTCAACATTTTCTTTTTATGTAGGCACACACAGACATCAAGAATTAGCGTATGAATCTCAGCAATGGTGACAGACAGATCACCTCTGATCATAAGCTCATTATTTATTCATGCAGCAATGCATGATGGGAGCCTTGAATGAGTTTTGATTGGTGGCACCCAGAATGCACTGCAACATGCTTTATAATTGTCACCATTGTTGAGATTCACAGGCTGATTCTTGAAAAAATTTAGTAAATTCAACTCAAAATAGTTTAGCTAAAATTATGAATATAATTAATCTGAAATTACTTATAAAATATAAGTACAACCAATTTACAAAAAATAAGTACACTCAACTTAAAAAAATATATCTGGATTTAGATCAATTTATTTCGTGCAACCCCTTGACATAATAAAATTAAGTAAAGTCAACATAACATTTTTTTCAGTGCATCTTTGGAAAAAATGTATTTGAAATGTAATTTGATTGTTTAGTTTGTATCACGTTTATTACATTACATGGAGAGGGACAGAAGAATTGCTTATGCAAATGTAAAAGATCATCAAATATTAAACCATATAAATCAAAACTACCTAATGTACCGAATGAAATGTCGACCGAGGACTGTGAAGCTTTGGGGGTGTTGATGGACTCAATCTACTCCATCTGTGTTTCGATCATCATTCTGAATCCCATCCAGACATAGTTTCACAAAAATGTTATTTTCTCAGATTTTTTTTCAAAATGTTGCTTTTTATGAAACTTACATTTAAGTGTTGATAAAAAAGAATGCATGAAGCTAGAATAAAATGTTGTTGTTGTTTTTAACAGAGGCTCTTTCTTTTGACATATTGCATGTTCAGATATTCAAACAGTACAACAAAATTCAATTAAAATTCTAAACTATTTTGCCTAAATAAATTAAAACTGAAAATATAAAAATAAAAGCTAATTCAAAATTAATACTATAATATATAAAATAGTAAAGTAACAGAATAACCCACACACACATACACACAGTAAATAAATAGGATATTAGATTTACTCTGGCTGGAGTCTGCAAAGCACTAAAAAGGGTACAAATAAACAGCTACAGGAAAATCAGTACCTCGGACAACACTGGCTACCCAATCAAATATCTTCTATTAAGAAACTGGGTCATTATAGCAGGATGTTCAACTAAAATCTATATTAAAGCAATGGCTAACTAAACAATCTTTATAAATGATGACAACCCACAGCACTGTTTGCATTGTTAGGCTGGCTATTTCTGCATAACACATTACAGCCAATCCCTTTGAGCAGGCTTATTAACAGAAAAAAATACAAACTGTCTAGCTCAGCCGTAACTAACGACAATGAAGTCCGCTTTGTGCATTACATACATTTGCAAATAGCTGACCGTGTGCGCAGGACAACAAATTAAGCTTTTATCAGAGGGGGAAAAAAAGAGAGCCAGGCACCTTTTTGTTAGAGCAAGAAAAGAACCAAGCCAACAACAGACTTACACTGACAGTATTTTATGTCCACACAGTTGATTCTACAAGATTTTTGTGATGTGTAATGAAAAAAGCACAGCATATTAGCTGACTGTTAGAGAGAGCTGCAAATGGACAATGTCCACAGGGAGGGACTCATGATCGAAATAATGTACTGCGGCTATAGATGATTCATCATACAGAAAGAGTATCACACAGGAAATTATTACACTAAGGATGGTTTCTGCAGAGAGCAATTTTTTTTAATTGAGGTATCATTAAACTTTAATTACTTTTCCCTTTGTTTTGCATTGGTCTGTAATACAGACATGAGTCAAAAAAAAAAAAAAAATCACGCTTCAAACAAGTGAATGAATATTCGGAGGTGATGGGGACATTTTCATTTCTGAGCCAATAATGAACAGGAAAACTTCGCTTTTATGTTTATTCACCCCATCTAGACTATAAAATGGCATCTGATAATGAAACTGGTTGCACGATAAATACAGTCCAGTGTGCTGTTTACTGATGCAGAGCAGAGCTCAGGATGTAGAGCTTATATAATGAAGGACAAGAGATGGCCTCGTCTATGGGGACACGGCTCGTCCACCCAGCCTTCATTTATCACTTTGGGTGAGAGGTCAGCTTCACCCTGGTTTCACAGCCTTTCAATAGGACTTTTATTACCACGGACTGCTCTCGAAAGCGTGGCCCGCATAACCAACAGCACATCACCGAGCAATCTGCAGATGGAAAGCTGGTGGGAGTCGCTTGGATTCGGGTCTGTGTTTACGAGAACGTTTTCTTTCTAAAGCTCCAGCCGGGAAAAAAATCTTAGGGGGACGATCAATGCCTGAGGAAAACAACAGCCGCATTTGGACATTCTGATGTCCGCCCGCTGTTCCAGATTAGAGAAGGAATCGAGTTATCTCTATTTGTATCTGCTCAATCTCTCCCTGCATTGGAGATCACACGGAGAACAGATGGAGCAGGTATTCAGCACCATAATGACTTCATACAGACAGAAAGAGCTGTTTCCTGATGTTTTATATCCCTTCCCCATGCAGAATTAATGATTCTGCAACAGATACTGAAGGCCTATACTTAAAAAAAAAAAATTGTAGCAAACTTATTCCAACATTGCAGTAGCAAATTTATTCCTTAAAAAAAACTAGTATGGTATGGAATAATTTTATAAACTGGTATGGAATAATATATTCAGCCTCTACATGGTCAAAGACATGTCATGATTAAAGACAATGTTGCATGAAAGCTGTATTAAAGTAAAAATAAATAAATAAAATAATAATATTAAATAAATATAGAAATAATTACATTATTAATTTTAATATAATAATACAAATAATTCATGCTTTAATTTAAAGACAACGTGGATAAAGGCTGTACTAAAATACAAATAATAATAATAATGATTTAATATAAGTAACCAGAGAGCTTGCAATCGGAATTAAATATGATGAGAGAGAAATAAAACTAATATCAAAAAAGATAAAAGATGAAAAAAAGATAATAAATAGGAAAGACACACCATAGCTGCATCCCAATTTACGTACTTACTGTATGCTTCTATGCCATTTTGTAGTATAAATAGGGCGAGTAGTGTTCACGTAACAGGTACGGATTCTTAGCGAGAGACGCACACATGCATGCCCAAACCGGCTCCATTCACACTGAAAATTCCAAAAGGAAAAAGTACACAATAAATACCCGGATGATGCAATTAATTAAAGGTAGGGTAAGCAATTTTTAGAGTGGTTAGCAATAGTGAGCTAGCTTTGAAAGCATAAGATCCCACCCTCCCTTCAGAGCGTCTCTAAATCCACACCTCCTTCAATACACATGAACGCACTAAAGTGTCACGAGAGATGGCATTAGACTACCTATTTGTCTCAAAGCACATAACATTACAATAATAATGAACATAAACAACTTGAAGAGCACTGACCTTTACCACCTGACTGTATAACGTCACGGGTTTCCATCTCCTCCATCCAAATTACAGTAGTTATGGCATGAACTCAGCATGAGCTCGTTGTTCTGGTTCAGGAGGAACTGTAAAAGGCGGCTGCTGTTTCGGTTGCGGTGCTCGGTGACTGACGTCTGTCTAACTCATAGCATGAAACACACTGATGACGTGTGATGTCTGCGCGAGCAGGTGTGTAGAGGTATGAAAATACATACGCTGACAGGCCGGTAGGACAATGCAATGACTGGACGAACATTTTATGGCCCTACACCTTCCACAGGTGAGATACATATACTGTAAATACATGCAGACCACTTAACTTAGTGATTGCTATCAGGCAACACAAATTGTCTACCCTGCCTTGTTGGATCTTTAATTATGTAGCGAATGGGCTATAAGACCTTGATGTTGATGACAAAATAACTTATGTAAAGTAATGCAGCAATACAACACAAATATTGCTCAGTTGTCAAGCAGGAATTCTTTGATTTCTAAAGGTGGATACAAGTTTCCACGTGCTTTTCAAATACACCATTATTAACAGAGCTTCCAAACTTGGTAATGCAAGGTCGGTGGCTGCTAAAAAATGTATAATCTGCGAACAAAAAAGACCACGTTCAACCTGAAGGTTTTTCTGGCAAAATGATAAAGCAGCATAGGAAAAGCCTTGATGGCCACAAAACATTTTCCACTTCCAGTCATGAATATCTTATTAGTTTTCAATGACACATTCACACAACAGCCACTTCAAAGGGTGATGGTTTCCATAATCCAGGTATCAAATGACTTGTGAAATATCTTTGCCTCTTGTTGCCAGATAAAAACACCAAAGAAAGTGTTGCCCTTTTGATGATGAAATCATGGGAAACACCAACAAAGACATATCTGTAAACCGCCACGAATCAAAGTGAAAGCTTGAAGAAATGACTGGTTCAAATAAACACAACACTCGTTCTTCTGTGTGCGCTCCCGCTTAATCACATTACTGAAACTTCATTCACACGCCGACATACTTCTTCATTAGCATTTATGTTTCATGTGATTATGACTATGACAGATGGTTCTGACCCGATTCAACACTCTCTCCATTTCCGACAAAAGAGAAATATAAAGGGGAAAATCAAGTACGGATGACATTCTCTGATGTACCTACATTTTAATGGAAACAGGAGACTATAAATACAGGCAGGTGTGGTGAAGTAAAGGGTCAGCACTTTGGGGAACCTGTGACGCAAGGGCTCTCTGCTGATGAGGAAGTGAAGCATGACGCCGAGAGTGAATCTGTCAGCATTTCAAAAGTTATAGCTTCCCCCATCATCCCACTCGCTTTATGTGAAACCGTAATCACTCTGCAACTGAGTCCTGATAATACCGCAAAGAATGAGAGTCATTTCCTGTGATATTTTAGGAGGGAACACCCAACGCCTTTAAATCTTCATTCGGATACTCTGTGTTCATATTAATGGGAGTCGATGTAAAGATTCTCCTCCAAGAAGATGGATCTAGGTGCACATATTTTTGCAATATTTGTTCAGTGCATTTGTTTGAGCTTTGTCCAAATTAATATATACCTGGTCCTCAAGCCTCTCAAATTTCCATGCATACCCAACAAGAGCTGCCCTTTTCCAGCGCTAAAATGAAGGCCAAGGCGAATGGAGGTCATTGAGCTTTTTATGTAGTCCTAAAACCCAGAGGAAAATTTGAATTTTGAGTCATGGGTTTCCTCAGGATATTTTATGCATTTTTACATTGTTTGATTTATGAATAAAATAAGGTCTGTGGTTAATATTACTTGAGGATAATCTTACGTTTTGTTCTAGATAATCCCTGAATGTGAAATTCCAAGTTTTCCAATTCATCAAGCATTTAAACTCACATACTTGTGGTGGTTGTTGTCCTTATATAGCAACTTGTCAGCAACTAAAATCTAAAAACAAATGAAATTCCTGAGGAAACCCATGACAAATTCAACAAAAAATCTGATTGTCTATGTGAGAGAGTACACTATTGGGGTCGTATTGGGGGCTGCATTCAAACAAAAATGCAGTAAAAACAGTAATATCGTGAAAATGTCAAATATTTTCATACATAGTTTATTCATGTGATGGCAAAGCAAAGATTTGTAGCAGACACTTCAGTGTCACATGTTCCTTCAAGATCAATCTAATATGCTGATTTGGAAACATTTCTTATTTTTATCAATGTTGAACACAATTGTGCTGCTTAACATTTTTTTGTGGGAACAGAATTCTGTGGATTATTTGATGAATAGAAAGTTTAAAAGAACAGCATTTACTTGAAATAGAAATCTTGGTGTATCAGTGTAAAATATTTAGTCACTTTTGATCTATTTAATGCAATCCTCGCTTAATAAAAGAATTAATTTCTTAAAAACGTACTGACCCCAAACTTTTGAACAGTGTATATAAAGTGAAATATATAAAAACAAACCAACCAAACAGACTCCAACATACTCTGAATATAAAGTTTGATTAATTTGTTAGCTGATGTGCAGAAACCGAATAATTTACATGATATAAAAAAAAAATTCAGAAGGGGTATAGATGACAAAGTGTCTTGAACAAAGCTAAATTATGCTTCACAATGCTCAAAATTACCCCAGGAGGCGGCCGAATGAAAGTTGCATAGAGACAAATGGCAGTTGTGAAGTAATGAACTATGAACGTTGCTGACACTAGTTTGTGTGTATAGGGGACGTGAAGGCACAGGACTGATAAATACCCCCTGTGTGCGATTAAACTGCCCACTTTGATTTTACTGCTAACACTCATCAAACATCCTGCAGGCCAAGCTGTATTTCTCAGACACGGAGGAAAGAAATTAAGTGTCACCATATCCCTGCGTCGAATAAATGAAATGTTGCCTTCAATAATATCCAGGGCTTATATTTGGCAGAAGGCTCATTTTCATGTTTATGACTTTAGTCAAGAGCTCCATTTCATTTGCAATTGCAATTCCAGTGCAAAGAAAGTCAATGTATTTATTTATTTCAGAATCTTCTTTTCGGAAAAAACTGCCTTCATAATAAAGCAAACCTCTAACAATGTGAGTAAATCACGCGCATATGCAAACATTTTTTAATAGCCTATTAAAAGAGAGAGGCACATGCCACGTAAAGAGAATCGATGTGCTAGATCCAAATGCAGGGCTTGGAAATAAGCAATGCCCGATGGCCAAGAGTTGACGGTACTGTGACTGTCCCGATTGGGCCAGTGCTGCATTCTGCATAAGCCATGCCAATTTAAACACTCAAGTGCAAGAAGACATGAAAGAGAACTCAATTCGGTACTCTGACGACAAGCGAATGCTTAATTGAGTTTTCTTGTGCTTGAACGCTTGAACAATTTCTGTACCTAGTCTAACTAATCTGTACCTAAATACAACTGAAAAGCGCTGTTTATTTCATTTTTATCTTCTATTGCTGTTCTATTGTGTTTATTTGTGCTATTGCTTGTAGTTTGATTTTTTTTTTCTTATTATATTACAGACTGTTTACTTGTTTTTACTAATGTTTGAAATTTATAATTATATTATTATTTATTTTTTTCATTTGCTTTGTTCTTGTATTCCAATAAAATATATGTACTAGCCAATGGTGACTCATACTTCAATGTGAGAAATTAGGCTATTGTAAAAAATTATTAAATTGTTTGTTTTAAGAAAGTCAATGAAACTGTCACATCTGCTCTAAGTTTTGCTCATAGTCATGTTTCCTGTTTTGTAGTACCCTCCAGCATATGAAATCACATACTGTCTGAGTAGGTACTACATTTGAATTTGAACTTACTTTGCGACCGTTAAAAAGGTACATTCTATTTAGTATGAATTTGGGAAGTATGAATCAAATTCAGATGTTAATCACAATATGTACAGTAGGTGCCATTATTACTTGCTAGTATGTTGTTGTCATACCAATATCAGTGCTAAATAACATTTTTGATAAACCATCAATAATGATCAATAAAAAAGCAGATTCAAATGCAGCGAATCAGTCAGAGTTATGTTGACATAAGTATATATAAAAGAAACTGTTTTATAAATAAAACTGAGAAGTAAAACTGAAATTGTTACCCCAAAAAACTGTAACAACTTGAAGCAGTAATAAAGAACACATAAATAATTTTTCTCTTGCATATTCAGCTAAGGTCATTTTCCCCTTAAGCAGTTCAGAGAAAAAAGAAACTGTGGGAAAATGGCAGGTCCAATGGGACAGAGTGGAGAGTGTTAATCAGAACTCCGGAATTATCTCACCCCACATTATCTGCCGGTCTCCACTCAACACACCGTGTGTTTTTATCAAACTGTGGGAACTTTTACTTCTATGACCTCACTGACCACAGCAGTGTGTTGAGTACTGATAGTAGTTTCCTGCAGATGTTTCAAGCATCACCTTGATAAAGAAAGCTGTTAGTATATTATTAGTAACAAAGGGATACAACTTTTTATTATTATTATTAACTAACTTAAAACTATCTTTAAAAACAAACTTTGGGCCATAAGGACAAAGGCAGGTCATTAAACTTTGAGCACATTTCAGGCATTCTCAATACTTCTAAGGCGTCCAGTTTCCTATTAAGGTTGACATGTCCTGTCAAGATGGTCACTACATCTGGGTAATTGTGTGTGAAGAGCAAGCTAATTGAACTTTGTGATGCTGGGCTATGACAGCATTAACACCTCCGAGTATTACACCTTAATAAGGTTCAGAGAGCTCCATTCTGGGTCCAGTGCACTTTTAATTACGTGCACCTCAGTCGGCGCTAAAACACCCAAGAGATGACACGGTTCCGTTCAGAAAACCTTGGGGCACTTGGAGGAGATGAGCAAGCATTTTGAACTGAACTAGCAACTCAGGCATTACACAGCTTTTCTTCAAAGTAAACTTTACATAAACAGCTTATATATATATATATATATATATCTATCCTCACCTAAAGGATTATTAGGAACACCATACTAATACTGTGTTTGACCCACTTTCGCCTTCAGAACTGCCTTAATTCTATGTGGCATTGATTCAAAAAGGTGCTGAAAGCATTCTTTAGAAATGTTGGCCCATATTGATAGGATAGCATCTTGCAGTTGATGGAGATTTGTGGGATGCACATCCAGGGCACGAAGCTCCCGTTCCACCACATCCCAAAGATGCTCTATTGGGTTGAGATCTGGTGACTGTGGGGGCCATTTTAGTACAGTGAACTCATTGTCATGTTCAAGAAACCAATTTGAAATGATTCGAGCTTTGTGACATGGTGCATTATCCTGCTGGAAGTAGCCATCAGAGGATGGGTACATGGTGGTCATAAAGGGATGGACATGGTCAGAAACAATGCTCAGGTAGGCCGTGGCATTTAAACGATGCCCAATTGGCACTAAGGGGCCTAAAGTGTGCCAAGAAAACATCCCCCACACCATTACACCACCACCACCAGCCTGCACAGTGGTAACAAGGCATGATGGATCCATGTTCTCATTCTGTTTACACCAGATTCTGACTCTACCATCTGAATGTCTCAACAGAAATCGAGACTCATCAGACCAGGCAACATTTTTCCAGTCTTCAACTGTCCAATTTTGGTGAGCTCGTGCAAATTGTAGCCTCTTTTTCCTATTTGTAGTGGAGATGAGTGGTACCCGGTGGGGTCTTCTGCTGTTGTAGCCCATCCGCCTCAAGGTTGTGCGTGTTGTGGCTTCACAAATGCTTTGCTGCATACCTCGGTTGTAATGAGTGGTTATTTCAGTCAAAGTTGCTCTTCTATCAGCTTGAATCAGTCGGCCCATTCTCCTCTGACCTCTAGCATCAACAAGGCATTTTCGCCCACAGGACTGCCGCATACTGGATGTTTTTCCCTTTTCACACCATTCTTTGTAAACCCTAGAAATGGTTGTGCTTGAAAATCCCAGTAACTGAGCAGATTGTGAAATACTCAGACCGGCCCGTCTGGCACCAACAACCATGCCACGCTCAAAATTGCTTAAATCACCTTTCTTTCCCATTCTGGCATTCAGTTTGGAGTTCAGGAGATTGTCTTGACCAGGACCACACCCCTAAATGCATTGAAGCAACTGCCATGTGATTGGTTGATTAGATAATTGCATTAATGAGAAATTGAACAGGTGTTCCTAATAATCCTTTAGGTGAGTGTATATATATTGAATTTTCAGCAGCCATTACTTCAGTCTTCAGTGTCTAAGATAATTTCTTACTATTATCAATGTTGAAAATTCAATGCTGCCATTCAAAAGTTTGGAGTAAGTAAGATTTATTTTTTTAAAAAGAAAGAAATTAATACTTTTATTAGCAATGGCACATTAAATTGATCAAAAAAGACAGTAAAGACATTTATGAAATATTACATATTACAAAAAAAGGTATATTTATAATAAATGCTGTTCTTTTGAACTTTCTATTCATCAAAGAATCCTGAATAATAAAATAAAAAAATCAGTTTCCACAAAAATATTAAGCAGCACAACATTAATAATAAGAAGAAATGTTTCTTTAGCACCAAATTAGCATATTATAATGATTTCTAAAAGATCATGTGAGCGTAAATCTGAACATAGTTTTATAGGTCACGTATTCAGAGCTATAACTGTATATATTCAGATTTCAATTATATATTCACAATTTACCTTTATATATTTAATCTAATATGCTGATTTGGAAACATTTCTTTTTATCAATGTTGAACACAATTGTGCTGCTTAATTCTTTTTGCGGGAACAGAATTCTGTGGATTATTTGATGAACAGAAAGTTCAGGTTTGGTTTGCAGGTTTGTATCTATCTATATATTTAGACCTATATATATTCTAATTTACATTTATCCATTCAAAATTATTTACTTTATATTCAGGAATCATAAATGTATATTTAGATTTCATATATATTCAAATTTGCAGTAAGAGTAACAGTGTCACAGGAATAAATTGTTGGTCGCTTCATTTTTAGACATTTACAGCAATCTGAATAAGAAAGAAATAATCAATGAAAGAACTGCAGGACTGCAGATGTACTTTGTACTGACTGTAGAGCGATTCTAGTCATGGCTGTAGCTACTGAAGATGAAAGCAATGCCCAACTAGAAATGTGTTAAACAGTAAAGTTTTACATTATTCATGTGTTTATTATTTGTTGAGAAGATTGAAAACACTGAAATGGCTCTGCTCTGTTTGATATGCTAAAAAGATTTTTGTTAGTTTTGTCCATGTCTCCATAAACAGACTTCAGACAGAAAGCAAAACGCAAAGCAAAGCAGATGCAACCATTCCAAACTTGATGAACAAGGGACGTTCGCCTTTATTCATGAATGTTGTGTTCCTCTGCACATATAGTAGAAGAAGTGCCTCAACCCTGCTCTGCCAGTTATGCACTGTCTGTTGGAGGTCTTCTGTTAACACAAACATTGACAGCGAGAGCTAAATTATTCAGGAGGTGAATATTTCATGATCAGAATGCACTCCGGGGGGGGGGGGATCACAGATGCCTTTGATATGTCTATTAACTAATTCATTAATATAAATAAAATGTTAGTATAGACCTCTTCCTTAAGACTATCTGCTGACAGCAGGTAAATACACACTTATCACCTTTAACTATACCTCCCAGTTGGGCTGCAGCATTAAGTCAAAGCCAAAATGAAAATAATTCTTATTAGTCATAACACTACTGAATACATGCCAACACACACACACAAACACAAACCTCAAAAGACAAACATATCATTGGATAGTAACAAGTAGTAACCGTCATCAGAGAAGAGAAGAGATGTCACTGCAAGAGGAAGGGGAAGCTATTTAGATAAAAAAATATGAGGGCACATGAATAAAAAAAAATAAAAAAAGATCTGCACAGATAAATCAGTTAAATCAGATAAATACTGCAATATTCTATAAAAACAAGAATTTTCCATTTTAATTTCATAGTGACTTTAATATTACCCAGTAACAAATTATTAAAATAAATGTTTCTTTCTAAATGTATTTAAAAACAAATAAAAAAAATGTTTTATACCTATATAAAATGTGATTATATCACACAGCCACAAGTTGGCTGGCTCACCATGAGTATTCACTGACTTAACTGACTTTACTTAATGTGAATAGTGGCATAAATACACTATTAGAACAGCTGTTTAACCTGGATTAGTCTATATTGGTGTCAAGACCACTAACCACGCTGAGCAATAACACTGCAGCCTCTCTTTCTCATTGACAGTGTGTTATGTCTAGTTTTGCTAGGTCTCTAATAGAACGAGTTCATGTACAGAAGATCGGTACCTTAGGCTAGATTAGAATACACTCCTGAAAAGGACATTACACACTAGAGTAAATCAGACCCCCTGTGCAAATTCACAGCAGCCAAAGCGGATCCAATAATGGATTTAAAATAGAGATGCAGTGTTATTTCGTCTTATAAATAGGGAGGAATTGTGGAGCACCTATTTTTACTCTGTCCTATTTCTTTGAATGTGCTAGAGTAACAGCGATAAGCTACATTGAGTCTTGCAATTTCCCTAAGTAAATGTAATATCCTGCATGTGTATTTTACCTGGATCGGGTCATTCCTGTTACTTGCTTATCAAATGCTTATCATATAGGACCTAATGCAAAATTTAAAATTCACATTTTTTAAATGTGAAAATTATAGTATTTTTCTTTCATCACAATATCACAATTAAGTCAACATGAAGATCCAAAACAACTCACATCCTGTACAGCCTATGGTCCACATTACATCTTAGATCTAAATCGGGCCTGTCACGACTCAAGCATCTTCTAATAAATGTCATCTCAGTGGAAAATTTGCCATCAGAAGTTTATCAAAGATATTTTTTTTTTCTCCAGAGCTCCATGTGCCAGCACATATGTGAAATATTTGTGATATTAAGCCACCAAAAAAAAAAAGTGAAAAATCACAATGTGCCTTCACATTTTTGTGACAGGTGCTGTTTCACTGAGAGATGAAGACTGTCTCATGTCCAATATGATACTGAGTCACTGTGCTGTGCTATTAAAGGATTAGTTCACTTTCAAATAAAAAATTCCTGATAATTTATTCACCCTCATGTCATCCAGGATTAAAGATAAATTATATACTTTTTAACAACAAATGCCCGTCTTGTACTATCTCTGAGATGTGCCACGCATTACATCATCACGTTGGAAAGGTCACGTGTGACGTAGTCGGAAGTACCGACCCACTGTTTACAAGTTTGGAGTAGGAAGACCGTTCAAAGTTATTGTATGTTGAATGACACATATTTATATGCATTTGTGTCAGTTTATTGTTTAAAATAGTCCTTACGTGTGCATATCCTGGGTGTTTAACGATGTCACGCGTGACCTCAGCATCTCAGAAATGTTAAAAGACGGGCATTTGTGATTAAAAAGTATATAATTTTTTCTTTTTTTTAAAATGGCGAACGATCGTTTCGCTAGATAAGACCCTTATTTCTCGGCTGGGATCGTGTCGAGCCTTTGAAGCTACATTGAGACTGACATTTGGACCTTCAAACCGTTGGTTGCCACTGAAGTCCATTATATGGAGAAAAATCCAGGAATGTTTTCCTCAAAAACCTTAATTTCTTTTCGACTGAAGAAAGACAGACATGGACATCTTGGATGACATGGGGGTGAGTAAATTATCAGGACATTTTTATTTGAAAGTGTAACCTTTAACCTTAAACATGCAAGGGAAATGCAGCTAAATAATAAGGATAAAATATATTGTAAAATACATAAAAAGGATCCAAAATACTGTTTGTGTTTTCAGTAAACAAGCTAAATGATTAGCTAGCTAACCTAGCACAGCCTATACTACTTACCACACACAGTCAATTCACCCCGATCTCATCCCAAGGCGTCTCATACTGACGCTTTTGACATTTCGTCTACATCCAACGCACATGGCCCCCTTTAGCGTCAATATGAGACGCAGATAGATATGGGCCAGAAGGCGCCTCCTAGCGGTCTAACCCTAAACCTACCCCAGACCTAAACCTACCCATAACCGAACAAAGCTCTGTGCATGTCATATTGACGCTAAAGGGTGCCATGTGCGTTGGATGTAGACGAAATGTCAAAAGCGTCAGTATATGACGCCCTAGGATGAGAATGCGTTGGTCAATTCATATATAGAATTCCATCCCATATGGTTATATTATTAGCATTATTAGCATTTTATTAAAGGGATGGTTCGGAGTAATTTCAACCTAGGGTCCTTTGTACCATGACCTCAAGCCAAACACACAGGAACACACAGAGTTTTTTTCCCTTGCTCAAACATTATTAAAGTTAGAGGTTATTTAGAGATATCAGCCGAATGGCTTAGTGCAGGCGCTAATGGATCCCAGGTTGTATTGCGTAAATTACCCCACTAATAATGCCCAGAATGGTACCAAACTTCTATAGTAGTACAAACAGATTCTGTGCTCATAAAAGAAGGCATTGGAAAGTTTGTAAGTACATCAGGAGTTTATTTAAATAACACTTGCCTAATGGCTTATGCTACCGCTAACCCCGACGTTGAGGTCACTTCGTGATTTGGGAAAAGCCCTAAAAACTTAGTGTTAACTAGTAATTGTTACAAACTGGTACTACCAACAAAATATTAGTGCATTCCTGGAACTGGGCGTCGTTACACTACATCCTTATGCATCGGTTTCTGCAAGGACTTTTACGGGCTTTTCCCAAATCACGGAAGTGACCTCGACACCCGGGTTAGCGGTAGCATAAGCCATCAGGCAAGTGTTATTTAAATAAACTCCTGATGTACTTACAAACTTTCCAATGCCTCGTTTTATGAGTACATAACCTATTTGTACTACTATAGAAGTTTGGCACCATTCCAGGCATTATTAGTGAGTTCATTTACGAGATACAACCTTGGATCCATTAGCGCCTGCACTAAGCCATTCGACTGATATCTCTAAATAACCTCTAACTTTAATAATGTTTAACCAAGGGGAAAAAAGCTTCTGGGGGGGTGTTTGGCTCGAGGTCATGGTGCAAAGGACCCTAGGTTGAAATTACTCCGAACCATCCCTTTAAATTATTATTTAGAGAATCACAACAAAAATAAATTGTTTACGTTATGTTATCTTTGTTTTGTTTCTTGGGCTGCAAAAAGTGGGCAGCCACTGGTGCACTGTATGGCATGAGTTTGTGGGTGAGAGTCTGACCAATGACAGACGGGGAGTTTCAAAAACAGTTATTATTTCCGTTTGGTGACACAAATTATACACTACATCTTTACTAACCTACATTTATCACTGCCACATTATAGCTACAAACAAGCCCAAAGTAACAAACACATATAATAGAGCAAATAATCAACAATATTTTAAAAATGACAACAGTATGTGCAAATCAGATGTATTTACAGATAGTAGCAGTTGTAGAGAGAAGAAAATGTGGATGGCATCAGCCCAGTGCCTTCACAAATCACACTCTTTTGAGTTCAGAATGGATGTTCACAGCATGACAACAATCCCACCATTTGAAAAGGTACTCCTCCCTCTCTCTTCCCAAAGCTACAATAGAGGTATACTACAATTTTGGGAGCCATACATTATCAATGCCTGTCAAAGCAGTATCAATGTTCCCACACAATACGCCATAAATAGATTTGTATTATGTAATTCTTTGAAGGCATCGGCTCTATGGCCGATGATGTGTGTTTTGTGGTTCTCCTTATGATTAAACACAGACCACCTGCTCAAATATCAGTGTTCTGAGGCTTCAGATGGATTCCCGTCTGCTTCAGTGTCTGTGGTCTGTCTCTCAGGTCAAAGACACAATACAGCAGTAAACGGAGATGCGAGTCTCCCGATGGCATACGGCTCATGTTCTGTCACCACACAGAAGACAAAAGCTCGGGGGCGAACATCTATCAGCCAGCTCCGCTTCATTTTGGGGGGCCGTCAAAAGAGAGCAAAATAATATCTTCTTTGTGCAGTATGAAGTCAGAGCATGCTGCAAAAATACAGGGTGTTTCCCACCCCATTAAATGACTCTGAGTCATAGAGAATATCTTTGTTGGAGCTTGTGAACAAGCAAAGGACAGTCTGAACAGAATGAAAGGTTCCCAGTGTGAGATTGTAGCCATCTCACCCTCATTCTGCCCAGGCCTACAATCCGCCACACACTAAATAAAACTAAAAACACCTCTTTTCCCTTATACGCCACCTTTATGGCTCCACGAGGAGAGAAAGGTCAGTGAAAATGGAGAGCAGTAAATTCAATTCACATGCAATTGCTTTGGAAAATGCAATTCTGTGAAAGTCTGAATCTCACCGGCTGCAGTGAACCAAATAACAGAAAAAATCCAATGTTCTATGCAATCCAGTCTTCTCATTAATGGCTTAAGTGTCTATACTGCCATTCTTTTACGTAATCCAGAACATTCCACAAAAACAGCCTCTCTTTTATAGTGCATAACCTCCTCATTTCTACAATGTGTACTCAAACAACAGCAAAAATTACAAACGCACATATGCTCTATTAATCACAAATCAAGATACGTAATTTCATAATTACATGGTAGCTATCATTTCATTACCCAAATATAAGATTTTACACAGGATCCTTTCAACCATAGCAAAATATTATAATTTATTTAAGCATCCGCGACAACATCAAAGAAAAGAAGTAGTGCTGGAAATTCAACCTGTATAAAGCTCATAATACTCTGTATTCAAGACGCTGACCCTGGCAGTAAATGGCAATTTTGAATTTTGAATTGAAAATAAATTACCTATGGCTTAAATGTCATTAAAGAGTGTATAGCTGTCTGGATTAGATGTGTAAAAAAAACTGACAACAAGTTAAAGAGCTGCAAGGCAGAGTCATGCTAAGGCATGAAAACTCCATTGTTGAGTTTTATCATGCAAATCTTGGAGACAATTACTTGATAATAAATTAGACAATTTGATGTCTGACAATCCAATTTCAGTTGAATAAAAGCTGTCAAAAATTGTTTAAAAATAAACTCAACCAAAACAAAACGGTTGGTCTGTGTGAATACCAAGACATAAAGCAGTGGTCGAAATAAATATGCCTCACAGGAGTGTTTCCTCTTGATCTTATTAATTGGATCGAGCAAAGAGGAGAGGGTAAGTGCATCTGTCCTGTGTACACTAACCCCTTCAATAAAGATGAGCTGTAATGTGTAAAAAGCCTGTTTCTGAGGCAGTTTGTCTCAGGCAAAATCTGCTTATAAGGATCAAAAGTATCTCAGCAGAACTCAAATGATAAAGCTGCCAAAAGCTGCCAAGGCACCGTTCTTAACTCAAACACTTTCTGTTAGAGAATAAATCACACATTATATGGATATAGCTGAGTTTTGTGAGAATACATACTGTGTTGTTGGACTGTATATATCAACTCCTTTCGGATGCTGTTTGGCCAATTAAATTGGAGAAACATAATTAACTGTATGAAGGGGTTTATGTCATGACCAAAAACATTTTTCGAGATACAGCTCATTAATTTCTTGCTCTGATCCATGAATTAATTTAGTTTATAGGCAGGATAGAGATTTCTTTAACACAAAATACAGGCCACACATAGCTTGTTTACACTGGTTTGTGCAAGTGTGGGTGCTGGAGTGTGCATCCACACTGCCATCTAGTGCATCTGAATGAATCACAATGCATGTGGGCATTTAAGGGATAGTTCACCCAAAAATGAAAATGTTGTCATCATTTACTCACAGATCTCATGTTTTTCCAAACCTGCATAAGTTTCTTTCTTCTGCTGAACACAAAAGAAGACATTTTAAAGAATGTTGGTAGGCTAAGCAGACAGTTGATGGTAGCCATTGACATCCATAGTAGAAAAAAAAAATACTGTGGAAGTCAATGGTTACGTCAACTGTCTGCTTACCAACATTCTTTAAAATATGTTATTTTGTGTTCAGCAGAAGAAAGAAATTCATACAGGTTTGGAACAACAGGATGGAGAGTAAATGATGACAGAATTTTTGGGTGAACTATCCCTTTAAATGCATACTTGTTCAACTCTAGAGCAGTTACTTGTCATTTAATAAACACTTTCTCTTCTAAAATGATTTATAGTATAGTATTATGACAGGTACAGTACCTTTGGAGAAAGTGTTCAATTGGACAATTAACCCTTTGCTCCGCCCCCTTGTTTACTGTTGCAAACAAGCTTTCCAGAATATTTCAAATGAACAGGAGATTTCCATGAACAGCACAGTGTGCTTGTAAATCCATTTTATCTGCATTTTTTCAAGAAATTGTTCAATTAAACAGTAACGTGATTAAAAAGTGCTGCAACTGTAAGTGAAAATCGATGCATACGCCTATCACAGTCAAGTGAACAGTGAAAAATCTACTTTCAAAGTGATTACAAAAGAGAGAAAGGGAACATAACTGTTTCTAAAATCATTTTCACTAAAATATTGTGAACGCTTTACTATGTTGCTCTACACTATGTTGACATAGTGAGCGCAGATAGACGTTCTTGGAATGTCATATATGTTCATCTGGGAATAATGGCTGACACCGTTTAATCCATAACAATACTTAATATAACAAGAGACACAACAACATTTTACTGTATTTTTTTCACCCTGTTAATTCTGTAAAATTAAGTTTAAATGTATCCAAACAGGCAGGATTTGGAGGAGGGTCAGTGGCCCAATCTTTGTGTTCCTATTGTTCCAATGGCGTTGCTAAATATCACAACACATGCTTGCACAAACAGCCTGTTGCAGTTATGAGTCAGTTTAAGTGTATAGTTATATATTGTGTTATACACAGTATAAGGACATACACATTGAAACTAAACTCTGACGAAGAACTCTTTAAGAATTCAAACGGCGAGAAAGCGCCTTCTGAGACAGATCATGAAGGCAGCCATTTCACCATCCTAAAATTCATTACAAATTATTTCTTGCTTGTCTGAGAAAACGTGTGTTCCTCCCTCCCTCTCTCTCTCTCTCTAATTGCATTTGCTAAATGGGGATGATTTTCAACATTCAGACTAAATGCATCACCTGAATTAGTCTGTACAAACAATATTACACTATCCTAAAGCTTTTATTTTACAAATTACAAAGTAAATATTGCCTGCAACCACACAGATATCCTTTACTCACTCATAAATGCTGAATGCCGTCTTTCCCGAGATGTACTCTATTCAATGATCATAAAATTGCAGTGGAAGACCATTTACCACCAAATAAAAAACATACTTTGGAAGACAAACTGGCACTCGGGTCATTATCGGTCCATTTTCTCGGCAACAGTGCTCTCACAGAAAGTGCCTCAGGTGCTATTACGTATCCCGGTAGAAATTCGATAGCCAAGTCCCGTGAGATTGACTCTGGCATAGGTTGAGGTTTGGCCAGCGGGGTGGAAGTGGAAATTGAGCTCTGAGGATCAGAAGGAGGTGAGGTGGAGGGGGGTGCCACTGAACTGTGTGGTTCAACTGAGGGCCAGCCTTCTGTCACTAGGCTATCCCTTTACCTCAGCCAATCATACACAGTTCGGCTCCTTGTTGAGACTCCCCGCCGGCCCTCTGGCAAACACTCTGTGTGTTCCTTAAGACTCCCATGTGTTCTTCCACATGTCTGATGTAACACACTGTCAGGTGATGGGATAGAGTGCCTGAAGTCATGCAAACACTTAAAATATTGTATTACACTTAACACATGTTCAAGTTACATAATCTGATAAGCATTCAACTACTAACATTGATCCATGACGCATTTGTTAATTGATGTCAAAATGTATTTAGTTCAAAAGAAGAAGCCACAGGTTCTATTACATTAAAGCTACTGTAGCTTTGCTTGCATTCGTTCATGAAATACATTACAAATCTCTTAGTGTTTTCATATTTGATGTCAGTAATTTTAAAAGAGCTAAAGCTAGACATACGATTCTACCGTGAAAGTATTACACATATAAACCTGCGTAATATTTAAACTCAGTTCTCAAGGCATCATGAATGTCTTATTTTATCGCTCCAAAACAACCAGAAGATTATTTATAGTTCAAAAAGTGCACTTTAAAAGCACAAAAGCCTCTTTACAAGGAGAGAAAAGGAAAGAAAAAAAGTGTTGTGCAAAGAAAATGCATTAAAATGTCATTTCGAATTCCACAAAAGGCAATTTAGCCTCACAAAGACCTGATAAAAACCACTTAAAGACGACAAAAGGGCAATGAGAAGCCAGATGATACACTACTAGCTCTAAAATCCACTGAAAATGCAAGGTTATAATGGATGAGAAACGAAAGCAATGTTGTATGTCAGATGGCAGAGGCTGTGCCCACCAGCTGCGGCTGATGACCCGGAGAGAGAAACTAAAGCTGTCATTACTGCTTTCTGAATTCATTATAGCAGGAGGAAGTGACAAGATGCCATCATTGATTTTCTTGTCTGTGTTCTTGATGTTCAAAGTCTTACTGATGAAGAGCAGATCTCAGGCTGCTCATTTAAGAACAATATGCTTGACAATTAGAAGAGAGAGTCTCTGTGTGCTTAGCCTCTCCCTGTTAATTGCAGGTTGTGGGCTTTTCAAAGATTCACCGGCAGTGAATCTGTGGGAAGACAAACTGAACTGAAACAACAAACCATTGTGTTCACATAGTCCTATATTTGAATAAATGTATTATTACATTTATTATCACCACATACCGGATTTCTGAATCGTTCTGAAAGGGATATTTCATCCAAAAATGAAAGTTCTGTCATCGTTTCATGCTATTTCAAAGCCATTTGAACACAAAGGGGATGTTAGGCAGAATGACAGCCTCAGTCATCATACACTTTCATCATATGGAAGAAAAAAAAAACAGATGAAGAGAAGATTTTCTGCCTAACATCTCCCTTTGTGTTCCACGAAAGAACGAGTCGTACGGGTTTTGAACTCCATCAGGCCGAGTAAATTATGAGATTAATTTTGACGTGATCGTCTTTGACTTCATCTCTTGCAATAGTAAAAGATAAAAGTGTTGACTTATAAGTGATGTCCGATTTGCGAATCACTCTTTTTAACCATGCAGTTATCTTTAATGATTCAGTTCTAATGATTCACAAAGCATTTTGTAAACCACTTGCTACTGAAAAAAATATTAACAGCACTTTTAACAAAATGTATGTCCCATTGTTCCATTGTTTTACACATATTTACTGAAAGATATGTATAATTTATTTGCTTTATGCAAATTCTTCATTGATTCTTCAATCATAAATACACAAATGTCTTTATAGCAAAGTCTCAGTGCACATGTTTGGAAATACCATTTCCCATACAAGAACGGAATGTTGTGGATGGATCCAAGATTATCATGTTTCGTTTAAGATGGGTAAGATGGGAACAAACTTTCCCAGCATGCCTGGCTGACTCCTTCAGAGGTATGCCAGTTTGCTTTTGTTAGTGTTGTGGATACATTTCCCTTCCAAAGCTCTGGAATCCAGAAGGCTGACTGGGTGGCAACAATGTGAGTCTTTATTCGCTCCTTAAGGCAGAGCGATGCACGCCTACTCATGGCGAGCGTAAGAGTGCAGTGATCCACATGCTATGGCCTTCAGCCCAACCAGGACGACAATTAAACCAGACAAGACAAAACTGCAGGGCTCGTACGCAAACACCCAGGAAAATGTGATACTTTATGAGTGACAAATAACTGACTAACTGACTGTCTCTAGTTCATGTTGCTGTGCACATGTGTGACTTTAAGCAAATCATTTAATGAGATGACTTTATTAGAAACCAGTAAAGAAAAAATATAAGTGAATTTAGGCGACAAGGAAGTGAGGGAACTAATGACTTACTCTGAACAGCGGGAGATTTGTGATGATGCATCAAAGTAATTAGTCTTTCTTTTTTTCTGAACAAGCACTTTTCACTCTTCTGAGTTTGTAGCACTGCTCCAATCTGGGCGCAGCAATTATCTTATGGAGGTTTTCTTCCGAAAGCAAATATCCGAAATGAAAGTGGTGACCTGACATCTCATGAAGTCTATTTATGACAAACTGCACAACCCTCTATCCATGTAATTAATATTTGGGCAAGCAGCAGGCAGAACCAAGAACAGCAAAATGCAAATCGCTGGAGTACTTAGTAGAACGGAATCATAAAATATGCATGAGTAGAAAAGGGCAAAAAACCCTCGCTTGTTAGATCTCAATACTTTAGAAACCTGTAAATGAAAGTGAAATGCTAAGTGAAATATGACAAATGACAGAAACTGGAATAGCTTAAAGTTGGCTTCAGCACAAAATTCACTTTAATAGGAACACCCATAGATAAAAGCAAGGAACAGGGTGAATTCAGGTAAATTTGACATTACGATCAATGACATTAAGATATTAAGATCAATGCAGGGTTTAAATATATTTGTTTAAAGGTGCAGTAAGTGATTTCTGTGAAACATTGTTGACATTTGAAATCAAGCCAAACATCCCTCCCTTCGTTGCTCCACCCCCAAAATGCACAAACATGCAATACAAGAGTGGATGTCTGCATCCATGTCCATGTCTGCAGTGAAGCAATTTCAAATAATGCTTTGGGAAAAATAAAGTGAAATGATGAACGAGCGTCAAGGAAGAACAAAAAATGTACATACAGTACACGAGTATAAAAGCAAGAGTTGGTTGATAGTCGCCAGCAGCACACCAGCGCCAGACAAACAGTGACTACGTTTACATGCAGCCAATAACCCGTTCAAAACCGGGATATTAGCAATAACCCGGTCGCGCACGGCCATGTAAACACCGGCAAAAACCCGGATATGCTCATATCCTGGTTTTTAAAAACCCGGATATTATCCCTGGGGTACCCCTTTTCTAACCCGAATATTTGGTCATGTAAACGCGTATCGGTATATCCCCATCAAAAGGAACATTGATTTGTGTTCTGCGCATGTTCTATTCGCAAGGAATCTTGGTCTTTTGAGTAGAGACGGCGCATACAAAAACCCGCGTGCAGTATACCGGAAGTAAACAAGAAGTATAGGTAAACATGGCGAGACGCAGCACAGCACCACACTTTTGGAGCGAGGAGGAAAGCGCAAACAAAGGTGATCGCTATCTGCCCCGAACTATTCATTGCCCGCGTGCTGCTGCTGTTGTTGTTGCCTTTGGATACAGGAAGAAGAATCGGAAATGACGCACATTGCGTCTTAACGTTGTCCGTACGTCCAGACGCTAACCGTGTGTCGCCGTTTACATCGGGATATTGCCAATTGATTACAAATTCCATGTATACAGGAGTAACTCTCTCTACTCACGCATGTAAACGGGTTATTCCGAATGTTTCAGAAACCCAAATAGTGACCTTAACCCGACCATAACCCGATATTTGACAGCATGTAAACGTAGTCAATGACACTCAAAACTGTCCTGCTACTATAGCAAACATTACAACAACAGCATATCTTGGTTCTGTGAAACAACAAAACCAATGTTACTCGCATATGGAGCAGAAACAACACAACCAAGGCATCCTTTTTCAGGCACTGGAAATATTTTCTGAAATTAATACGGGTCCTAAAGCTCTTGCCTGAATCCTTCTTTTTCCAGTGATATTCTTCTGAACTTTTTTTTCTTTTGTAATGTCTCTCAGCCATCTCTCTTTCTACAGTCTTTCTTCAAATCTCCCTCTTGCTCACTCTCTCCTCCCCCATCATGAGTGAATACGCCCCCTTCTGCTGATTGGCTACAAGTGTGTTGCGGTGCTCGGTCTGATCCACTTTCAACAGCGTTTCTCAGAAATTGCTTACTGCACATTTCAGGCAACTTACTATACCCAAAGACTATCACTATAGAAAGACGGTTCACTCCTATTACTTTGTGAAAAACTGCAATATGGCAGAATGCGTCCCGCCTTATAAGTAAAAGAGCCAATCGTTGATTAGTAAAGTCATTGCATCACTGCAGCTGCCGTTAGAAGCTCCAGTTCCCATAGAAACCTGAGACTCTTGCTTAGACTGCACATGCACATTGGCTGGTCTAGCTTGAAAAATACACGTTTTTAACACTATTTGAGCATAAGAAACAACATTTATGGGACAGTTCATGTCCGATTTTGTTGCTGATTTGAAATGTTATTTAATTGTGAGTTCAGGAAGCAGTTTTTGTAGATTTCAGGATTCCCCCTTTCAAATCGATAGGACTTGGCCAGAGGCGTTGCAAATATGGCAGCCGAGTGAACAGACTTTACTTGAAAGGGACTTTGCTATAGCTAGCTAACATAGGTTGTAGAAATTGTAAAACTGACTTGTGTTGGAAAATCAAAAAATAATTAATATTTTGCACTGCATGTATAGTGTGCATTTGAATTCATAGCTTTCATGAAATTACATGAAATATATATCTTGAAATATAAGAAAATAATACTTTTAATTTTAATTTTACTAAGCAAGGATGTATTGATCAAAAGTGACAGTAAAGACATTTATAACGTTACAAAAGATTTCAATTTCAATTAAAGCTGTTCTTTTTTAACTTCATACAAAATCCTGAAAAAAATGTATCACTGTTTCGACAAAAATAAAAAATAAAAAACTGTTTTCAACATTGATAATATTAATATATATATATACATATATATATATATATTTTTTTTTTTAGCAGCAAATCAGCATATTAGAATGATTTCTGAAGGATCATGTGACACTGAAGACTGGAATAATGATGCTGAAAATAAAATTTGCCATCGCAGGAATAATAATAATAATAAAAAAAAAATTATAGTATTATCAAACAATATTACTGTTTTTACTGTTTGATCAAATAAATTCTTTGTGAGCATAAAAAGACCTTCAACAACATTAACAAAATCTTACCCACCCCAAAACTTTGTATGATAGTGTATTCACACAAGAAAATAATACAATTTATAATTGTATAGTTTCCAGAAATAACATAGCCTACTTAACATAGCAATCATTAAATTAAAAATATACATTTACTTATCTGACATATCAAATATGTTGCTAAAATAAAACATGTTGGCAGGGCAAGTGAAATTTGGCCGCACTGGGCAACCAAAAGAAACCTTCTTACAGTCCCATGTGAAAAATGGCCCAATTTTCTTGAATTCACCCTATCCAGATAAAGGCTGAGACACTGTAAGGAGGCTGTCTGTAAGGAAACTAGTGACTGAGACAAAGTACAATAATAAAAGTCTGGCCCCAATGGCATCTGATCCACACACATAAGAGCTCTACATTGCATGGCGTTGGCTGGCCAATGGATAATTAAGGGTCATCTGCTGTCCGGGACCTGTTCTTTTGGTCCACTATTTTGGTCATTACACAAACACAGGGTCTAGACAACCCCACCCCGCTGACTGGCATTCTATTGCTCCCAACAAACAAAACAACTAAAACAATAGAATTGAATTTAAACTTTCCCATTGAGATGATTACAAGTTTCAACATCTGTGCCACTTTTCTCCTAATAGTTAAAAAATGATGTGTGAGTCTAGTGTATCCTATCCAGCATTGCATGTAAATGACTTGATCCCAGCAATTATTAAAATGGAATATGTCTGGTTCAAACTTTCTATGATATTCAAGTAAGAAGTGAAGTCAAACACTGTATGTTTGTTTTATGTGAAGGGAGAGGTGTGTTCGCCATTGACTGAAAGACAAACAAATTAAAACCTTTTGAATGCCACTGGCTATGCGGTTGTTTGAGTGAACAATGAAGCAAACGTTAGCAATGGATCTAGTGGCTGATTCACAAAGATTACTATAGAAAAAGATGACCAGTCCCTGAAGGAATTTGTTGGGGTTGTCTCATGACCCGTCTTGACCTCGTACTGTAATTTTTTTCCCACAGCAACCATTAGGGATTCATAAAATGCTTTTATGTTTGCTGAGGCAGACTGACATTATGTTTTGATGCTGAGAGACATGCAAATCTTTCTGGTTTGGCGAATGTCTCGACATCCATCTCAGTGACACTAATGTGCATTGAGGCTAATGAGCTTATAGCAGTGTTAATTATTTCAGCAGGAGAAAAATGGCAATTTGCAATGTCTTCTGTGTCTTGAATAACAGTTTACACTGCGCCACATCCTTTAAAGTGAGATAAACTGCCACCATACAGAGGACTGAACAATTTATGATGATGTCCTGTCTGTGTCTCGAAAGAAAAATGGAAATTGAATGAAGTCACAGACAGGATGCCACTTTTATGAGGTAGCAGTATTAATAAATAGCATACAAATTAGGCTACTTTTCATTATCCGAAAGGATGAAAGTTTTCATATAAATATTTTGTATTTTTATGTTAAATACTATTACACTAATATTGTACACATTTACTATTAACAAAAATTGAGATTTTTTTTTTTACGTTTGACATCAAAGCAGTCCATATGTAAAGTACATGAATCCATTATATAAAATAATGATAAGGTTATTAAAATGTTCTTTGCAACACCTTCAGAGTTCAGCAACTTATCAACAACCATGTTCACAAGTTGGCTATAATATTTGGAGATTCAAATTCTTTTGATACAGATGCTTCAGATCATTTTGTTGCTTTTAAGGTTCCTCAAAGCTCTTTTTAAAGAACTAGAAAATAAAACGTTTTTTCTTTTCTTTTCTTGAATTTAAAAAGGTTCTTCAGTAGTATCAGGCTATTAAACCCTATTTGGTTCTGAATTAAACTAAGATTGCATGATATATCGGCCAATCGGTATTCATTTTTAATGTTTTAATGAATTTTGTGCAATATATTAAAGCCGATAAATAATGGATTATTTCCTTCAGTGTCTGAGACACTTCAGATGTGCACTGTTCACCATGATGTTTCTGAATTGCTTGAAATATGATTGGAATCACTTCAAAAAGGAAGTTAAGAGCAACATGCAAGTCTGCCATATACATAAAATTATAATGAGAACGTCATTATAATTCTGTGTTTGGGACATGGCTTTTAATGGTGAGACTTTCATTTTTGTAATCAGGTTCTAAAAAATTATATAAATATTATTAGATTTATCGGCCAATATACTAATTATAAGCTTTCAATAATAAATAATTATCAGTTGTCAGTATCTGTATGTGTATTAAATAGCACTTTATAAAATATATTATGATTTGAATCCACCAAAAAGTGGAATGAAAGTCACATCAGAATGAGTTTATATGCCATGAGGGGCTTAATTCCCAAACATATGGATCTTGGCCAGCACTGGGCATTTGAGATGAAAGCACAACTTCACCTCATCTTGACTCTGGCTCAAAACAAAATTAGTCATACCTATTTCAACAGTGCTGCATTATTTGAAGGCTCTCCTAGAAAAAGCTGTGTGCATTATGAGACGGCCTGCCATGCAGCCAGCTCCATTGAGTCATCATTCAGTGAGAGCTCAATATACAGAGTGAAAACAGAAGGAGAGTTTAAATCAGCACACTAAGTATAACCGAAAACCACAATGCGAACCGTAAATCAGTGTGAGATCGCATGCTGGATGTGCTAAAAAGTTTATCGAGAGGAAGATGAGGCTAGAGCAAAAGATATGAGTCATTCACATAGATGGTAAATGTGCAAGTAACTGCAATCATCATCACAACATGCCATCTTGTCAAATCACCAAGCGACCTCGCCTCATTGATACAGTAAACTAGAAATGCTTATTATAACACATTTTTAATCAACCTTCAGGCCTCATTTATATAAGTGCTGGCATGAACACAGGACACCCTAATTGAATATTAGACCCCTGACGAGAAGCTAACAACATTAATGGACCCCCTTCCTAATCTCCACTAGAATCCTGGCATCATGGAATCATATCTGAGACATATCTCAATATTTTCTGTAGATATATCCTCCAGCTCTTCACAAACCTTTCTCGGGCTGCCTTGCCTGAGATAAGAATAGTACATAGCCTCAAGAAATACATTTGGCACAGCAGGTCAGCCATGGAAAATTACCTTCTGTGCTTTTTAATATTGAGAAACTTTTCTTCCTTTTGGAGCTGCAAAAACACCAGTGGTAGAGAAGGAAATAAAGGTCTTAGAGGATGGCATGAGAGTTGATTTTTCCATAAATATACAAGACAATATAAAAGTAGGCTTTTGGCTAGTGAAGCCTTTATATGGTAACGGATTTTCTCATGTGTCACGTAACGTTAGGGTGGTCTAAATTGGATGTTTGTTGCCAGTTTAAGAATGCCCTACAATACTGGCAGGAAGTTGAGACTACTCAGCATAAACTGAAGAAAAGCTGAAATAACACTGAAGCCCTTTTCAAATGCAGTTCTGGCCACCTTTTAACTGCATCTTAGACTGCCAACATGATACCTTCTATTCTAAAAGTGTCACTTCCTCAATAACAAACATATCATATGAGCAACTCTTATTATCATCATCACAAAACTAATTATATTCTTCCTAAATAGCTTTAAGGACTGGTTCCAAGTGGTGCATCTGAAAAGCTGCACTGTAAACCATTATGCCTGAAATGCATCTAACCACATGAATGTCATATCAGTGCTGACAGCACAGCCGGTGACACAAGTGTCAGTCCCCTGTGGATATACAATAAGCTCAGTGTTACTATGGGGATGACAGTACTTTTATGAAGAAATAGCACCAAAATAACCCTGCAGTGCACAACAACGCATTGTAACCTATATTATATTCAGATGTGGTATGAGATGAAACCAACTGGCTACAAACAAATACACCACATGAACTGCTCTGAATGAAAAAGACACATTTTCAACATGGGGGCGTGAAATATGCTTCCTCATTGCTAAGGGCAGGTACACCTCCACACAGTTCTGATATTTCTGCCACGGGAACAAAGCATGTCAATTTAGTTTAAGATACTGACAAACACACACCACACTGAACTTGTCCAAGATATAAAAGAATAGTAGAGCCAAAAATGAAAAATCTTGTCATCATTTACTGTACATTTACTGTGAAAAACAAGAACAATTAAAAAATCTGCCACTCTTTTGCAAGCTAACCACTCTATGTACTAGCTTAGCATAACGCTAGTTGATTGGCATGATACCTTAGATTATAGGCAAATGTGCAGTTATACATTTTTAAGTGTATTATCCACCGGTTTCACAGACCAGGCTTAAACCTAGACCCTGACTAAAATGCATGTCTGAGCTGTTTTAACTGAAATAAACAGGCACTGAGAAATCTTAAAATATGTCTTTGCTATTGTTTTGTCTCAAGATGCAGACCAGTAATGTTTTTTTTTTTGTTTTTTTTTGAAGCACGTTTATAAGCTACTTAAATGTACTAAATTAACTAAGGCCTAATCCTAGCTTAATCTAAGCCCTTTCTGTGAAACCAGGCCTATATGTTTTTGTTTGACCAGGCATTACAAACAGCTAACCCCCATGCGGTCCTTTGGTTGAAAACAACTTAACAGGCAGACCGAATTTTTCATGATACCAGTTCAGTGGGTGTATTCAAAATCACCCCCTACACCCTTATAAAGTGCACCTTTGGACAGGACAGCCATTTGTAGTGGAGTCCGAAACCAAAGTGGACATTTTCGAGTGCACTCATTCAATCTCCACCTCAATAACAAGTGTACAATCAGGCGAATAACAACTTAAATTTACTCCTGTTGGAAGACTTGGAAATAATATGGACCACTTTTTATAATTAATCTCTAGTTTGCTATTTGAAGCATTATAATTTCAGCAACCTGTCACTATCAATCGAATATTCCATTTATTCTATGAGGGTTAAAAAATGATGACAGGATTTCTCTGGGTGAACTATTCATTTAAAGGAATAATTCTCCCCAAAAATTCTGTCATTATTTACTCACCCTCAAGTTGTTCCGAACTTCTATGAATTTCTTTCTTCTGCTGAACACAAAAGAAGATATTTTGAAGAAAATAATCAAACAGATGTGGGGCACCATTGACTTCCATAGTATATGGGAGAGAGAGAGAGAGAGAAAAAATACTATGGAAGTCAATGGTGCCCACAACTGTTTGGTTACAAACATTCTTCAAAATATCTTCTTTTGAGTTCAGCAAAATAAAGAAATTCATACAGGTTTGGAACAACTTGAGGGTGAGCGTGAGTATGAAGACAGAATTTTCATTTTTGGGTGAACTGTCCTTTTACAAACAGTTTATAGCCATAATAAACGCAAGCACCTCGCCTTGGTGAATGGCATTTCTGTGCTTTCTATCTTGTGTTTCGTAATACAAACATTACACGAGGATACTGAAAAATGGAAAAACAAAAACTCAAGAGGAGACGAGACAGAGGCAGAAATGGGATCCTTGTTCTTGCAGGTTATCCAGAAGCTTTCATCACCGCAGAAGTCACATGTAGGCAACCTGCTGTTTTTCATTTAGTATAGTGTAGCTATAGAAAAACACAGAATTCTAGAGCAAATACAAATAATGTATAGCATTAAACGGAAAAAAAATATTTGTTCTATAGGCATGTCGATATAGTGTTGAATTCAGAGTAAACAGTAAAAATAAGTGTTGTTGTTTAATGGACAATAAACGGTCTGTTACGTTTTAATTGTCATAAAACTTATAAAACGGTAGAAAACCATGTGCTTACCTTGATTTGTAGTAACAGTCTTTTCCTACGTTTGGGTTTCTTGTTGCAAGAGTAAACAGCAGCGTTGGTATTACACAGATAATGCTGAGTGTGTTTGTTGCGATTGAGATGCGCGCAGAAGTTTATGGAAATCAGTCGCCAGATTCCCAATCCTCAAGTGCATTTTCCTTTGCCTTGAACAAAGCAATAAACACAATCGCAATTACGCAAAAACGCAAATACAGTCAGCCGTGTGTTGACAGCTTCCTTACAGTAACAATCAAGTCTAAACGACGCGCTTGACGCTACACCTCCTATTCCACGGGCTCCACACACAACTACTCCCCACGGACACGTGATCATCCCACGGGAATAGCTCTCATCCCTCCCTCAACGGTCGCAAGCTAGGATCGGTTACACCGGCATCGCTTCGGCAGGACACGTCCTTGAGTTCGGCTCCGTCGTTTCAGTTGCGTCCTTCTTGATGGCATGCACATAATGTATTGAACAACATTTGACAAGCATTGACATTGAAATCAGTTTGAGCTGACTGCATACAGATATCGATCTATGTAAACTGAGATGCATAGGCTACATTCAGCCTGATAATTATGGGGGTTTGGACGGGTATCCCTTTCAAGTTATGTTACCGAAAAGTTTGATTACAAGTTAGTCAAAGCACGCATTTTAACCTGCTAAATAAGAATAAGAATAATACAAAAAGATGATAAGGGTTGGCTGTTCATTCTTTTGTTAATTTCAGGGTGGAAACAATAGTCGCTATCGCTTCATTATTGATTTAAATATCACAAATATATTAATAAACTTCTGGATTGTGTAAAATGAACAGAATGCATCCCAAAAATTCGCAATAGAAATCCCTTTAACCCTTTGGAAAGTCAGTGTATTATTTAAATTCCTTGACTTTACACCCTTATATAAATTCACCCTGGTAACCATACTTTTTAATAGTGTCAGTAATAACATTAGCCTAGTTATTAGTTGTAATGGTTTGTCCATATTCATAAGCGGGATATTCTTGTAAATTGTAAGATTAAGTGGACAGATATGAGTCTAGTCAAGTCTCACATAAAATAATTTAATCTGAAATCAATATTTAATTGATTCAAGACTGTCCCAAGGACCTTGTCGGGTTCATTTAGCAATGATGAGCAGCTGACTGTGTACAGTTTTATCCCTTACACTTAAAACAAATATATTTTCATGATTTATTACAACTTTTTTTTCTTTTGTCAATTCAACTTAGATAATTAATGTGGTTCAGATAACATGATATTTAGATTTTCTGTTGATTAAACCAATTTCCTTCATTGTACTAACTCACATTTTTTATTTCAATTACCTACAACTTTTAAGGCAACCAGGTAACTTACTTTTTAAACTAAACCAATAATATATATATTTTTTTACAGTTTAAGACCACTGTCAAAATTGTGACGTAAAACCACTTTGTGGCAGGGAACTCTAAATTAGTCCAAGAAGCTGCAGAAAATGATATATATATTGTTTTTGTATATGGAATATCTAGCTTTGGTCTTGTCTCCTAACCTTCTCTATACAGACTGTGAGTTGCGAGGGCTGAAAAACTCAAGTAACATTCTGGCGCTTGAGCACACTGGGCCTCCTCCACACGTGGATTTCCAAGTGGAAAATCTTTCCTTGGAACACAGGTTTCTGCCAGAGTTCAGTGAGTATTCATCATTACATAACAAGAAGAGAAATATTGCACATGTTAGGCTGTAATGTGAACTGCTATTGTCTGAGGTCAAACAAATAGTGAAGTGAAAATATACAAGTGAAATATACACAGTATAGTGACAAAACTTCCATTCAAAGATGCAATATTTGTGGAGCCTGAGATTTTCTCTTGGTACATTTTAATGATGACAGAGTGAGAGCAGAACATGGAATTGCAATTACCACAGTATGACTATCCCTGACTAATAGGGGTTAATTCTCTGTAAACCCCTTCACGACAGGGATGCTTTGATGTTTTACTTCTTTCTGCACAACATTATTCCTTTTCCATATCTCTGAACATTCATTCACACTTGCTGTGTCTTACATCAGCATTTTTATTTAAATGTTCTTATAATTCCCCTCTTACTGCACACGTTTTAAGTGCCCTGCTGCAAACAGCTGACGTGAAAACAAAAATGACATTGTGCCAGAGAAGGGTTTGGACAACAAACAAAATGAGATCCCTTAAGGGAGCCTGCTTTTGAGAAGAAATCTCAATTCATTCAGTTGCTCGGGACCCTCATGGAGAGCAGCTGTGGGAAGCGGATGGATCTTTGTAGTGCTGTCATGACTCGCCTCCAAGTTCTCATGCCGTTTTAGTAATGAATTCTTCAGAAGCCATTTTCTCCCTGAGCTCGAGGACACATTTCAACATTTGGTTAGTTTGAACAGTCTAATATGATCCAATAGTTCTTTGCTAAAATATTTATACTCGGTTTAAATGAGAGCCCATTTACAGAACTAAGTGAGGGGCCCTTTTCCCCGTTTCATTTCGATTTGTGCCCAAGCTCTCGTGCTAAACTCCTTTAAAACACATTATTAAATCTTAAACCTTTATTTGCGCTTCCACATCCTGGTATTCCACATCCACATCCTGCAAAGAATGTCAGGAGTAGTTGTAGTATGCATAAACAAGAGCTTTGCGGTTGTGTTGTACTGAAGGACACTCAAGGCAAAGCCTGGATATTGGATGTAGCATCCTGTTCTGATTGCTTATGTTGAATTTTAAACAGGTATCCCATGAGCCACAAACCCTCGAAACACGATAAAATCGCACTGTTTCATGGCAACTGCATCTGCAAATGACTACTGTGGGTGCACTGCTTACTACCTAGCATTATAATGTAGTGTTATGGCCCCTACTATGGAAATAGCCACGGTTAGTATAATTGCCAGTTGGACTCTTTACGATAAAAGCCTTTATTCCAGATGAGCCAATGGAGTGGCGTTTTCCCTGGGAGCTCATTATCATTGAGCTGTTGACAGTAAAAGCCTGACAAATATCAAGCATCACAATTGTTTCCCTTTCCGGCAAGGACAGAAACTTTTTAAGGAGACACACAAGAGTCTGAGGGAGCTGTGTAAAAAAACTAATGATCCATTTATCTGACTATGCGCCCTTGTGTTGATGCTTAAGTACATGAAAACACATTTATCTGTGTCACACGGTAAACACCATTTTAGATTGATTGTAAACCTCTGACAGCAACTGCATGATAAAATTGCCATTTCTTTGTTCCTCCTCGTCATCACGAATTGGCCAGCAGAGTGAATTTAGTATAAGTGAACTCCATATCAAATATTTAATTAAATTTATTTTTTTTTATCCCCTAAAAGCAGATAAAAGTAATCTCAGATAAGTCTGGGGTTGATGTAATACTCTGGTGAGTTGGACCTCTAGGCCATACGCCTTGCTGGTTTACTCAAGCAATCCTATAAATCTTTCTACCTCCATGGTCCTAAGCAAAAATACAACAGACTGATCCTAGCTGAACAAAGGCTTGGATTTTAAATCCCACAAAACTCATAGTCGAGGCTTTTTTTTTTTTTTTTCAGGGTTTTCGACTATATCACAATCCTAGATTGTAAGCTACTTAAGGGCCTCTGAACTGTAGGACTGGAAAAAGATTATTTCAGCAAATGCTCTTTATTTATAATTGTGCCATGCAAGTTTCTCTTTTATGCAATGCTCCCTCTAATCCCTTCTGTTTGGAATTGGAAATTACATATTTCGATATTGAAAAGGAAATGATCTCTTTGACATATTTTCAGATGAGTGGAGTAAGATAAGATCGCATAGTATCTGATGAATCACGCTTCTCATAGCGTGAATCATTAAAGGTTTATAAATAGTTCATTGGATAATGGGGGACTCAGGCAGGTTCTGAGCAATAATTGATGAGACACAGTACAGATGGGCCACGCTGCCTAATTAAGTTCTGTAACTGATAACCTTGTTCTTTATTAATGGCCCAAAAACTTTTTAGAGCATAGGCAAACTTAAGACCACTTAAACAATTAGAAACTGTGGTCACATTAGATGACATGATGTATGCAAATGTGACTCTGGGTACTCAAAAAGGGATTTTAATCGTTTCCCCAGAGTTCACCTTTGCAAGTCCAACTTCTACTTTTTTTATTTTGCTCACATTTAAACCTGTCTGGCCTCCGGAAAAAGTCGTCAGGAAAAAAATGGTTTCCACCTGGGCTTTAATTTTTTTGATCATAGAGCAATGAAAAATGTTCTCTCATCTCATCATCAAAGAGCCCAGAGCTCAGTTTCAATATAACCTCCAGAGACCAGAAGTTGATTATTGCTTTTTGAATTTTGCTAATTAAAAAGTGAGAGCAGCACATTTTGTATTGCTAAAGTAAGCAGATTTTGTATAGCGTCCACAGAGCAGAATATTGGATATTTGACATCCCAGATGAGGCAATTTAGAAAGATTCTTGGTTTCACTTTATTTTGATGGTCACGCCAACACATTCTGTCACATCCTACTTGTCTACTAAGTCTTATTAGAGTGTCAGTTGACTATTAGTAGACTGTTGTGGGTAGGGTTAGAATAAGTTGACATGTAGTTTTAAAGTTACTTATAGTGAGAATGTCTGTTCGGGGAGCATCACAATAAAGAGTAGATATTAAGCAGACAGTCTATTAATACTCTAATGAGAGTCAGTTGACATGTAGTTTGCAAAGTTACTTAGAGTCAACAGAATGTTCAAAAGGGACCATCAAAATAAAGTGTAACCAGATAATTTTGGGGAAATATAGCATTATCTTACTTTTAAAATCATACCTGGAGATCGTTCAACGTTATTAATCATATTAGGTCCAAATTAGCGATTTACATAAATCATTGCAATATATGCCGTGTTGGAGGATGGCAGATTCATTCTCTTTGAACTTAAAAAAGTAGGAAACAAATATTCAAGAGCTTCTTGCTGTATTACTACTTCCAAGGAAATGCATCCTCTTTAACTTGACCCCCAGACAAGTTTGAGGCTCAAAGCACAAACGCTGAGCTCGGCATCCATAACCTTTCTCACATACTGCAAAAGCTGGTTGTTTTGAACCAGATTTGGGGTCTTCTCTCAGCCATGCATCTGCTGATATTGGAAATGGCCCCCTCCAGCTATCATTATCCACATCCATGCACGGCACATGACACTGTCAGCCTCTGCAATTCAGATTGGGTGCATTCATTGGTTGCCAAGTTTGTGAGATTCATGCAGTTATGAGCCTGCTGCTGAATTGCTTATCACACTGGGAAATCTGTCTTTTGAAATATGAAGCGTGCAAAGCGCTAGATGGGAGCATAATTTCATTACAACAAAATGGAAATGTATGATGCAAACTTTTGTTTCTGTTTGAGAAAACCCTGTGGAATCCATTTTCAAGCATGTATGCTGAAAATACAATTGTTTCTAAGCATCAGTTTACTTCTTATACTGATGATAGTGTGCGTATTTGTTTGAGAATGTGGAAAACATTCAGTCTGACTGACTGACAGTATAACTAAGCAGCTGCTGTCTGTCTTGGCCAGGAGGCAGAATAGAAATTGCAGGAAAGGTCACTGATTATCTGGCCAGGTCTAGTGTCACATTTTAGAAATCCAACTGAGCTCTGTTCTAACAGCATGCAGTCCTGCAAACAGAGCGATAGAATGAGAAAAGCACTTTACTGTCAGGAAGGTAGCAGATTTGGGCATAGTTAAGGCAGACAGATGGTGACCAGTGACCAGTCATTTCACTGATTGGCTGCTGGCCTTCAAGGTCACCTTTTGAATGGCTGGAAATTACTCTGACTGCATCTGTCCCGACAGGGAAATAGTTTTGGGAGGTGATCACTGCTTCCAGTGTCTAGAATTAGGATCTTATGATGTAGGCCAGTAAGATTGCATACACTGTAAAAAATATTTGTATCTTGTAAAGAAAAATACTGTAAAAATGCTATAGTAAAAACATTGACTGTAAGTTCCCTTTCAGGGAGAAAGGAATGGACGGCACCTTTCTCTGCCAGAAACCGCCTGAGTAGCTCCAGTGGAGCGGTCTGTTGCAATGCAGCTGTGTCCAGCGACCGTTACCTCATGGAAGGGGGATCCTCGTCTCCCCTCTAAGGCCTGCAAGTTTTCGTCCATTCTGACTGGCAAGGCTTACAAAGCCTGTGGGCAAGCCGCTTCCTCACTGCATGCCATAGTGCTGCTTCAGGTCAATCAGGCCCAGGCACTCATGAACATGCTCAAGGGTAACCCAGACCGTGAGCTCATGGGTGAGCTCCGCACTGCAACCGACCTTGCCCTCCAGGGTACGAAAGTTGCAGCTCGCGCGATCGGTCTGGCATTATACACCCTTGTGGTCCAGGAGCGCCATCTCTGGCTCAACCTGGCTGATATGAGAGAAGCGGACAAGGTTCGATTCCTGGACTCTCCCATTTCACAGGTTGGATTATTCGGCGACGCGGTAGAGAACTTTGCCCAGCAGTTCTCTGCCGCCCAGAAGCAGACGGAGGCCATTTGGCACATCCTGCCCCGGCGGCCTGCTGCTGCCCCCACCCGGTCGTCGGCGGCATATCTTCCGCCTGCTCGTCGCCAAGGGTCCCTGTCTGCAGCCGCCTCCGCTCCCGCTGGACCACCAGAACAGCTTCCACCCAGGTCTCAGCATGGAGCCGGCCGCAGAAGGGGCGCCCCGTCCGCTTCAGGCACTGACAAGTCAGGTGGCAAGCGACAGTGGAAACGCTGACCTGAGCGGACCACCCAGGGATGGAGGAATGCTCGTCTAGGAGATGGTCACCGATCCACTCCCTTCACCCAGTGGGGAGGGCTGGGTGAAGTTTTTTGTTATATGTGTGTGTGTCTGTTCCGCCGCTGGCTCCCAGAAAAGTGGAGCCTTCGGGCCTCTCGAGCCGGGTCCCTGTCCTCCACCTCGCTGCCCCACCTCGGGTACGTCTGTGATTCCCTGGCCCCTGGTCCGGTTTCGTAGAAGTCTAAAACACTTCCCAACCGGTGCCCAGCCTGGCCCCAAACGGTACCTTCAGACTCGGCTTGCGATTCATTTCGCTCGGCTTCCGCCCAGGCTCAGTGATATTCATCATACCTAGGTGTTGAGCAGACATGCTCCTAAAAGTTAGTGAGGTTCATCACACCTAGGTGTTGAGCAGTGCTCCTGTCGTGTGTGTACGTCACAGTCCTACTGGCGAAGGATGCAAGGTAGCCGTTCCCTCCAGCCAATATGAAGCCTGGCTTCCAAGAAAGCCCGTACTTCATTGTACCCTAAATGTGTGGTGGGTTATGACCATCTTGGATCTGTGCCAACTGAAACGGGCCCTTTTTCGAAAGCCTCCGTTCACTTGCTAAACACAGAGATCCATTTTCAAAAATGCCCCGTCCCCAAGCTTGGTCTGCAGCTTTCGACCTGAAAGACATGTACTTCAGATCTCTATCTTTCCGCTCCACAGGCCTTCTGTGTTCTTGCGTTCGAAGGTTTGAAGTATCAGTACGTGGTCCAACCCTTCGAGTGCTCCATAGCCAGTTGGGTCTTCAGGTACACTGGGAAAGAGTAAACTCGCCAAAGAGTTGAGGATCTCTTTTCTAGTATGGACGTCGACTACGTCTCCATTCCCTCCTTCAGGGAATGAGGGTTGCATATGCAACTGAGACGTTACCTTAAACGGTGAAAAACTGCAAATGGTTTAACTTCACCATAAGTAATTTTACAGTAAAATGTATGGTTTTTGGAAGTAAAAACCATGAAGTACCAGTCAAAAGTCCCTGCATTACATATCACATTTGGCTATATATATTATTGTTTTTTATTATTTTTTTAACAAATAATTTATTTAGTTAATGTATATGATGGTGGTACCCTGGTACCCTGATGGTGTTTTATCTTGTGTGTACAGCATGACCTTATGCACTGTCTATAAGTATTGGTTATGTTTTATAGACAGGCCTATTCTCACCTGTATTATCAGTACATTTTAAGATAAAACTATATTTTGACAGTAGTTTGGCATGTTAACATTACATAACTTGCAATAATGCAAATATTACATAAATGCAAAATACATTTAAATGCTGTAAAACATTCAGGCACCAATATGCCATTCCATTTCATTTTATTTTATTTTTACCATATGGCACTTTTTAGCAGCACCATATTCTTTAAAAAAAAATGATAAAAATAAATAAATTAACAGCAACCATTGCAACACCCTGGCAATCACCTCACATTTTCTGTAAAATCTAAAAATCTAGTTTATTTAAAGTAGTTTTCTAATAGTGTGTTTGCTTAACATGAATCCTTATTGTGTTTGGCAGTTGCCAACACAAACAGAACTGTTGCTTTTAATGATGAACATTGTCATTCATTTTGATCTCCGGTAGTCGCAATATAGTGTCTCATCATTTCCCAGCACCATATGTTCTGGTATGAAGCTCAACATGTCCAACAGTTATCTGGAGAGAGCTCAAATATATCCAGTATGCCTTACAGGCACATATTGTAGAGTAGCTTAAAAACAAATCTCATCTTTCACAAATAGATTGAAACTCAGTCACTGAATACATGAAGGGAAGAATCAGACTGCCTGCAGTTATGAGTGGAGAAGATATCTACAGTATAAGTGGAAGCCATACTTCATTGCCTTATGAATAATTACTGTCAGGAACTGCACTGTTTTGACAAACCGGAGCTGTTAAATCTATCCAGTATAAAGCCTGATTCTGAGCTGTAGATGCTTGAGTGTGGCACTGGCAGTGATGGACGAACAATGTGGCTCACAGAGGATGATGGTAGGGCAATAAATGTAGTTTTTCCTCATAGATTTCTGAAACATCTGTGAATAGGAAGCACTGAAATTGTCAAATGACTTTTATGTTTTAAAAAATGGAGCAATTATATGATGCTATCTTTCAGATGTATCTTTCTGAGGGGAATCTTGTGGCACAGTGGAAGTTGTGAGGGTCTTATAGGCGAGAGTTTAATATGAAAGCCTCTACAAATCTTTTGCAATCTAGCTATATAAAAATTACTTTCTTTTATGCCACATTTATACCACAAAAAAATGTGTTACATCATACATTTATTTGCACATGAATCAGAATCAGAGTTTCACACACTAAATTGTAGATGTAAATCTTTAGATTTAGATATTGATTGTCATGCACAGACAAAAAAATACAAGAAAATGCACGCGCAGGCACACACACACACACACACACACACACACACACACACACACACACACACACACACACACACACACACACACACACACACACACACACACACACACACACACACATTAAAATAAGGGAAATTAGCATGCACAAATAAATATCCAATATTGGCTGATACTGATACATATTTTGTGCATTCCTAATAATCTGTTTTATGCACATTCTAAACCAATTTGGTTCCACCCTCAGAGGGTGTAATGATCCCACTGGCACCCCTCAAGCTCTCCCAATGTCTGCACTGTTAGGCTTCTCATGAGGCAAAAAACTAAAGCCTATAAATATACGGATGCAGGAAGCGGGGCCAAATATACCCAATTGTTTAGTGTTGTCACTTCTCTCAGCACACCAAAAGAGAGGAATGCATTTAGACTAGTCTTCCAGGAAGAGACAGAGTAAAAGCCTGCACTGAAAGTCTCATGGCGCGATATCTTGAACAGTTGTTATATAGTCGAGGGAGTGCTTTCATATGCAGGTACAAATATGGTGCCATGACCCTTTGTTCTAGTATGCTGTTGCTCTGATGTTGCTTAGCTGGCCCATGAGCATATCATATTATATCATATCATATTATTTCATATCAGGCAAAATAAAGCCATCACCTCATATCCTTAGAGGCCAAACTGTATATAGAGCAGCACAGAGATATTCTATATACATATGTCTGGTATACAAAACCATCTCACCAATAAGCCGACAGAACCAAGGATGGGAAAATGTTGACATAAATGACCCTTAGTCTAAATAAAGTAACTTAGATAAAAAAATAAAAAAAATCCTTAGAGAATTGCATTAAAGGGTGCATGACTTACAGACAGTGCTTCACTTCCAATAACATTACAAACCAAATTGGAGAATCCACTTTAGACCAAAGCAGATATTTAGGGCCTTCTAACATCTTCAGGCTGAACACACACTTCAAGCTTTATTATCAAAATGTAGTTAAAGTTGGCATGAGATGGAAGTTGGGATAGTTTTTTTTCTCCCCTCTATCAGAGTGAAAGGGCGGTTTGGAGGTGGTTAGGGTTTGGAGGATACAACATTTGAAAGACAATAATTGTTAGTGTGTGTGTGTGTGTGTGTGGATAGCAAGAGACAAAACGCAGGTTAATATAATGCAAATAAATTAGTTTAGAAAAGAGTTTATTACACACAATTGAAAAAAAAATTGTAAAAGATGGGAATATTTATAAGGAAAAATATACGAAAAAGGAAATATGGTGCTGTGTATATAATACAAAAGAGAAAACTCTACATGTTGCACTATTTACTGTATGTCACTTAATGTCTTACCTGTCAGCTTTTCCCCGATACAAAGAGAAACAAGTCACCAGCAAAATAATAACTGAAGTAAAATGAATAAATAATTAAATTATGTAAATGACAAAAAGTGACAAAACTTATCAGTAAAAACAATACACACAATATCAATAGGTTAGGATATACAGCAAGATAAATTATAAACGCCAAGTCAGCGATTCAAGACACCTAGTATGCGTTCTCACTGGTGTCCTAATACCTAGCGTGAGTTCTCTGTTGGCAACAAGAGTGGTGACATTTAATCAATGTAAATCAGGATGGACAACTCACCTGGCCAATAGTGGGCAACGGCGTAGAGAGAGAGAGAGAGAGAGAGAGAGAGAGAGAGAGAGAGAGAGAGAGAGAGAGAGAGAGAGAGAGAGAGAGAGAGAGAGAGAGAGAGAGAGAGAGAGAGAGAGAGAAAACAAACACAGGCACACCCACAGGGATTCTAATATGCTGATTTGCTGCTCAAGAAATGTTTTAATATTATTATAAATGTTGAAATCAGTTGCGCTGTTATCCTTCTGGAAACGGTGATATTTTTTTTTTCCAGAATTCTTTGATGAATAGAAAGGCTTTATTTTAAAAAAGAAATATTTTGTGCACTCATTAAAAATTAATTTTAAAAAAGTTCAGTGAGGTTCCATATGATCCTTGTGTTCTTGATTCAGTTTTAAAGAACTCTAACTTCCCAAAAGGTTAAGGAGAAATGTAAATGATTGCACAATACTTTCATGTTTAATGGGTTACTTTAATTTTATAGTGATAAAGTATCTTTACAAGAAGTTTATTTCATAAAATTTCATTAAAATAAAAAATGTATTAAATCTAAATCCATAAAATGATCCCATGTTGGGAACCCCTAAAAGGTTCTATAGGCTATATGTAGCGCCTGACAGAGCCCTTTAAATTTCAATATCGTCACCTTCCTAAAATAATTGCCTAAGTCATTTTTCAGGTTTCTCAGAAAACACACAAAAAAAATGAAAAATAACTTCAGAGGTTCGTTCTTCTTGATGCAGCTCCCATCTTGAAAAGCTTGTAAAATTGCCTTTTACAAATTTAAAATTGCTTGTAAAATCTTTTGACTTAGGCCAAATAAAACGGCCTAAGTCACACTCTTGAGTCTTGACATAGGCCATTACACTACAGGGGTAGAACTGCATGATCTGTTCAACTGAGGATGTGGGGATTTTACCAGAGGTGGCCAGCATCATGAGGAGATGACTTATGCAAAAAAAAAAAATTTTTGTCAAAAAATGACTTAGGCAATTATTTTAGGAAGGTGACGATATAGAACTTTTTTTTCTGAGTGTTACACTTTTCTTTTTTTTCTTTTTTTACAGAGTGTTAGATTATAAATGTCTTTACTGTCACTTTTCATCAATTTAATGTGTCCTTGCTGAATAAAAGTGTTAAATTATAGAAGAAAAAAAAACACTGACCCCACAATTTTTAATATGCTATTTGAAAGAAAGTGGAGGGCAGCATCACAGCTGCTAAAGAAAGGAGTTCCAATCAAAGCTACAGTTTGTTGGTGTTTTTAGTCCTGAATGATTCAGTGTTTTTGAACTGTTTAGCACTATGACTTTCTATAAAAAAAAGCAGGCTGGATTTTCAATATCATAGTTTGCATTCATAGATCTTGTGTAGTAGGGGAGAGCGGGGCATAACCTAATGCTTTTTGACTTTCTCAGTTTGTGCTAATCTACTTCAGGTTCAGAGTATTTACTTTTTTCCCACATTAATTTCACACGTCTACTACAATTATGTGGTTTTGTTTTATTAATACAGTATACACTTTTTTCTTGATATACCCCGAAATAATGGAAGTGAAATGTGACAACATGCCCCATAGGTGGGGCACATTGTAACATGACCATATGACAGATAAAAATGCAATCTGATCTAATAAAAAAAATATACAAGACAAACTAAAATACAATTATTAACTTTTTCATATAAAATAATGAAATTTTTTAATAATTAAAAATAAAATAATTTTGAGTTTGACAACGAACACACCGGAATACAACATAGTTCAAACCATAATAATAATGAATAATGAATCATTTCTGAACATTGACTCTCAGTCTTTATTCACCCTTTTCTCATGTTTTCTCAATAGAATTAATAAAAGTATAGAATATAATAGCATATTTCTAATATGGGCACATTGTAACACAGTGACATGCCGCACCTGCACAAATGGGATTTAAACCTGGCTAGTGTCTTCTGCTAGTTAGCGAACCATTAAAGAACCATATCAGCTGTTAAATAACAAATTGGAGATTCAAATAATATCAGATTCGTCTAATTTAAAATAAACACCAAAAATAGAGATGAAAAATTAACATAAGAAATTTACTTTTGCTATGGTTAAATAAATGTTCAGTGATATCTTCCAAAGATTTCGGAATTGTGGCACATTTTTTTCTCTATATAGTGTTGATATGGCAACTAGTAAATACACTAAGTTTTGTCATGCTATAGCATTTGTGGAAGTATTTAAAACAAGGGTGTTACAACTAGCCCCGTGTTAGGTTGTGCCCCGCTCTCCCCTAGACTTGCCAGATGTTTTGTTTTCATTTTTTAAGAAGCACTAAATGCAAGAAAAATGCAGCATCCCAAATCGCATACTTCCCCATATACTAGGTGAAAAAAACAGTAGGCTATGTGAAAAAAGAAGTATGTCCAAATTCACAGTACTCTGTGACCTACTACTACCGGCAGGATTCTGAAGTGCGCATACGATGGACAACTAACTATCCCATGAGGCCACAGGAGAGGTTTTGTGAATGGCAGTGAAGCGACGTAACTGGCGCTGGTAGGTCACATGATAACGACAGCATGGCGAATGTAGTACGTAAAGATTACATTCATACTACACACATTCAAACTATATAGAACATACTGTTTTAGCGGTCATTAAGTAATTACTAATTCACAATATTCAAGAGAGTATGCAATTTCAGATGAAGCCATAATTCACAAAACTGTCATATTTGTCATGCTTTTGACAATATGAGCTAGCAGTGTTTAAACATTTTAATTTCTATGCAAATAATATTTCTCTAAATGACAATCATCTGCTCAGATAGACCATGTAGAGAGACAATCTTTTTTTCTTTTTTTTTACTGAAAATAAGACACTAAGCCAAAGCAAAAGAGAGTAATGCTAATAAACTTTATTTACAGCACTGGAGGAGTAACAACTATAGGTCATAAGCTTCACATAGGTGAAAGGTGACATTGTTATTAGGACACCTTTGCCCTGAAACATTCTGCTATGTTCCATCCAAACACACCGGAACACAAACTGTTCATGTTGGCTAAGGATGCCATTTACACATACCAGAGGATTGTAGTCATGCCTAATTCTGTCTTAGCGGCTCCGTTAGCAGTTTCACCGCTGACCTAATTAAAGCGTCCTCTCATAATGTGACAGCAGTAGTAGCTGTGACCCTCAGAGAGTCTGTCCCCTTTTCAAACTCTCGTCTCGTGTCTAGAATGTCGCCAATGCTAATAAAGGAGCAGACCCTCAGCAGGGAGCTAAGAGGATTGTCTTGAACTGACCTCCGGTCAGATTCGTGGCAGCTATGGACACACCACAAAGACTCACAACTAAAGTTAGCACTCAGATGAGACATGCACCCCTCTGGCCTCAGTGAGGGTCTCTCCGTTTCTCTTGCTGACATTCCTAGTGCAAAAAAAAAAAAACTATAAGAGGCAAAACAAAGGTATGTGTATAGGTAAAATAAGAATAATGACCGAAAAAGGCAATAAGGCATGTTTGCACGACTTCACTTTACTCTTTGCATGTTACATTGATTTGTCCCCCATGGAAAGTCCGCACTGCTTGCATGGGCTTTCAGATTCAGCTAGATATGTGACCCATGCTAAGCTTTTTAGTAGAAGCAAGTGAAGGAGAAGCCCTCTGGCCTCTAAGGAAATGTTTATGCACACAAGGCAAACAAACCATTACTGCTCCATACACAGAAAACGTCTCGGTTACGGATGTAACCCTCGTTCCCTGAGTGGGAACGGAGACGTTACGTCGGATGACGACGATTGGGGTTTCGCCTAGAAGCCTATCACCTTCGAGTATATAAAACGAGCCAATGGCAATGAAATGCCATGGGTCTGCGGAATTTGCATAGCGTAACTCCGCCCGCCGCAGGGGGTATATAAGGAAGTACGCTGGCACAATGCAGATATGTCTTCGCTGAGGAGCCGAGACTAGCCCCAGGCGTTTTTCAGCGGTACAGCGGAAGTGGCAGGAAGACGTAACGTCTCCGTTCCCACTCAGGGAACGAGGGTTACATCCGTAACCGAGACGTTCCCTTTCGTGGTCACTCCGAGTTACGTCGGATGACGACGATTGGGGTTCCAGTCTAATCACGCCACCTCGGCTGTCTACCAGTGCCCTGCGTGAGTCTGAGCTCCCTGTTGTGAGACTAGCACGAACGAAGGAGTCCTACTTAACACAGGGATACCAAGGTACACTGGGAAGCATATCTCCAGAGAGAAATATGCAATAATGCCCAGCCATTGATGGGGGGGACTTAGAATACACATATGACCCAGAGGGCTGCATATGGAAAATCACTGGGGTGTCCAGCCGCAGGTGGAATTTTAAACCCCAGGGGTGGCAAGGTGGCTTGCCAAGGGAAAGACACACGCTCACAAGGAGACTTACAGTGGAATACACATGTGGGGGTCGCCCAGAGGGGAACCATGCACATGGAGGCACCTAGTCAAGCGCAAAAGCTGCGTTATGGCAGATTGGCATAACTCAGGCGTTGACGTAACCAGTGCTGGAGGAAACTCAGAGCTTATCAGACTCACCTGAGAGAAATATCGCACGTATCCCGTCCGTGGAGAGGAATGGCGAGCAAGCGAAGACACCTGAGCAGAATCTAGCACCGGCTGGTTGAAGCGAGTACATGAGAAGAAACTGGCTCTACTCGGAGATTATAGAATCTCGCGAATGTGTTGGGTGTCGCCCAGCCTGCAGCTCTACAAATGTCTGTTAGCGAGGCGCCATGCGCTAGAGCCCAAGAGGAAGCCACACTCTGGTATGCCAAAGCAATGGTATCCACTATCCAGTGGGATAACCTTTGCTTTGAGAGAGCCTTTCCCTTCAGCTTCCCACCATGACAGACAAAGAGCTGGTCTGAGGTCCTGAAACACCGCGTTCTGTCCACGTAAGCACGGAGGGCGCGTACTGGACAGAGCAGTGCCAAGGCTGGGTCTGCCTCCTCCAAGGGCAGCGCTTGCAGGTTCACTACCTGGTCTCGAAAGGGTGTGGTAGGAACCTTGGGCACGTATCCAAGCCGGGGTCTCAGGATCACGTGAGAGTTAGCCGGCCCGAATTCCAGGCACGCTTCGTCAACCGAAAATGCCTGCAGGTCCCCTACCCTCTTGATGGAGGCCAATGCAACCAGGAGCGCTGTCTTCATAGACAGAAACTTAAGCTCCACTGACTGTAAAGGCTCAAATGGAGCACTCTGCAGGGCAGTTAGAACCACTGAGAGGTCCCAAGAGGGTACGAAGGGAGGACGAGGAGGATTTAGTCTCCTCGCTCCCCTCAGGAACCTGACGATCAGGTCGTGCCTTCCCAGAGACTTACCATCAACTGCTTCGTGATGTGCGGCAATGGCGGCAACATACACTTTCAGGGTGGAGGGAGACAGCCTTCGCTCCAACCCTTCTTGCAGGAAGGAAAGCACGACACTGATCGGGCATTTCGTGGGTTCTTGATGTTTAGAAGAACACCAGTTGACGAAGAGGTTCCACTTCAACGCATAGGCATGTCTCGTGGACGATGCTCTAGCGGAAGTGATGGTAGCCACCACCGCAGGTGGTAGGGTACTCAAACCTGCCTCGTCCCGTCCAGGAGCCACACGTGGAGGTTCCAAAGATCGGGACGAGGGTGCCATAAGGTGCCCCGTCCCTGAGAAAGGAGGTCCTTCCTCAGAGGAATTGGCCAGGGAGGTGCTGTCGCGAGGAGTACTAGTTCGGAGAACCAGGTCCGGTTGGGCCAATACGGGGCAACCAAAATGACCTGCTCCTCGTCCTCCCTGATCTTGCGCAAGGTCTGCGCAAGAAGGCTCACTGGGGGAAACGCATACTTGCGTAGGCCCCGCGGCCAGCTGTGCGCCAGTGCATCCGTGCCGAGCGTGCCCTCGGTCAGGGAGTAAAACAGGTCGCAATGGGACGAGTCGTGGGAGGCAAACAGGTCTACCTGTGCGTCGCCGAACTGACCCCAAATCAGCTGGGCCGTCTGGGGATGGAGTCGCCATTCTCCTGCGAGAGGCCGAACTCGAGACAGCTCGTCGGCCGCCTGGTTCAGGTGTCCCGGGATATAAATGGCTCGAAGCGACCTCAGATGCTTCTGACTCCATATGAGGAGGTGGCGAGCGAGTTGCGACATACGGCGGGAGCGTAGACCACCCTGGTGGTTGATGTACGCTACTGTTGCGGTATTGTCTGATCGGACTAGTACGTGCTGGCCCCTGAGCAGCGCATGGAAGCGGTGCAGGGCGAGACGTACAGCCAGCAACTCGAGGCAATTGACATGCCAAAGGCGCTGGGGTCCTGTCCAGAAGCCCGCGGCAGCATGACCATTGCACATGGCGCCCCAGCCCGTGTTGGAGGCATCTGTTGACACAACAACATGCCGGGAAACTCGTTCTAAGGGCACTCCGGCCCGTAGAAAATTGAGGTTCGCCCACGGGGTGAAGGTCTGACGGCAGGCTGGAGTCACTGGGACTCGGAGCGTGCCGTGTTGCCATGCCCACCTCGGGACTCGATCGCGAAGCCAAAGCTGAAGCGGTCTCATATGAAGCAATCCCAGCGGCGTTACTGCGGCTGCGGATGCCATATGCCCCAGGAGCCTCTGAAAAAGTTTCAGTGGAACCGCACTCTTGTCCTCGAACTGACGAAGACAAGTCAGCAGTGACTGCGCGCGCTCGCTCGTAAGCTGCGCGCACATGGCGACCGAGTCGATCTCCATACCGAGAAAAGAGATCCTCTGCACGGGGCAGAGTTTGCTCTTCTCCCAGTTGACCCGAAGGCCCAGACGGACTAGGTGCCGGAGCACTAGGTCCCTGTGTTCGCAAACCTGGTCTCGAGAGTGAGCTAGGATAAGCCAGTCGTCGAGATAGTTCAGGATGCGAACCCCGTGTTCCCGAAGGGGAACAAGGGCTGCCTCGACGACCTTCGTAAAGACGCGAGGAGACAGGGCTAGCCCGAAAGGGAGAACCGCGTACTGGTATGCCTGCCCCTCGAAAGCAAACCGTAGAAACGGTCTGTGTCGAGGTAAAATGGAGACATGGAAGTAGGCGTCCTTCAGGTCGATCGCTGCAAACCAATCCTGCGGCCGCACACACTGGAGGATGTGTTTGGCCGTTAGCATCTTGAACGGCAGCCTGTGAAGGGAGCGGTTCAAGACGCGCAGGTCGAGGATTGGCCGTAACCCACCGGACTTCTTGGGTACAATGAAGTAAGGGCTGTAGAAGCCGGACTTCATTTCGGCTGGAGGGACAATCTCGATCGCACCCTTCGCCAGCAGGGTGACGACCTCCGCTCTCATGACAGGGGCATTGCCACCGACCATAGTGAAGCGGACTCCGCTGAAGCGGGGAGGAGATCGCGCGAACTGAATCGCGTAGCCGAGCCTGATGGTTCTCGCGACCCAGCGGGACAGTCTGGGAAGCTCTAGCCAGGCCTCCAGAAAGTGCACCAGCGGGGTCATACGAACCACAGACGTACCGTCGGTGGGGCAGCGAGGCGGAATGACCGGCACCGGCGAGGGTGGCATCGCGGCCCTGTGCGGGGGCACGGTCATTAACCGCGTCCTGCCAGAGGAGGCCAGGGGAGGGCGCGCGTCCCACGGGGGCGTGCTCTGGCAGGGGTCTGGCGACAGAGGGGGATGAGAGGAGCGTGGCCCGTGGGCGGCGCGTGCTGTCATCCCAGACCTCTGGGACAGAGGAGGGCGGCAGTGGCGGGACCCGAGGGTGGCGCGCACTGCGGCCCTCTGGGTCTGTAGGCTCAGGATTGGGGATTTCGATTCTTTCTTTAACCACATTAGGGTGCTGCCCGTCGTGAGACGAGCAGCGGGGAGTGGAGAACAAAAGATTCTCCCCCGGCCCTCCACCGGGGGAAGGAGTGGCCCTGCTACCACCTCCTGTAGCGAAAAGAAAGCCAATCCTGAGCTGCCCGTCTCAGGAGCGCCGCTTAGCCTGGCGTTTAGCGGGCTGCGGGGCTGGAGAGGGCTGTGGCGCCTTCCTACGGCTTCCTCCACGACGCGGCCCAGATGAAGGCTGCTGCTGGGGCCGTGCGGGAGGGGCGGGAGCCGCGGGAGGGCGCCCTCGGCGGCGAGCAGGCTGAGGATTCTGCACCGACGGCTGAGCAGCAGAGCGTCGGGGCAGAATGTGCTTAATCGCCTCAGTCTGCTTCTGAGCAGTCGAGAACTGTTGGGCAAAGTCCTCGACTGCACCGCCGAAAAGGCCGGCCTGGGATATGGGAGCGTCAAGCAGACGAGTCCGCTCGGGCTCACGCATATCAGCCAGGTTCAGCCAGAGATGTCTCTCCTGGACCACAGCTGTGGACATCACCAAACCCAGGGAGCGCGCGGTCACCTTCGTCGCCCGGAGAGCGAGGTCGGTGGCGGCGCGCAGCTCATCAAAGAGCCCTGGGTCTGTCCTACCCTCGTGCATGTCACGAAGCATCTTGGCCTGGTAGACCTGTAAGATGGCCATGGCATGCAAAGAGGCAGCTGCCTGTCCCGCCGCTCTGTAAGATTTCGCCACCATGGTAGACGAGAATCTACAGGCTTTGGACGGGTGCTTAGGATCACCACGTGATGAAGCGCTTGTCGGACACAGCTGCATCGCGACAGAACGTTCAACCGTGGGAATCCCAGTGTACCCACAAGCATCAGCTCTATCGAGGGGAGGAAAGGCGGAGAAAGCCGTCGAACGATCACGGGAAGACATGGGAGCCTTCCAGGACCGCGTGACTTCCTCATGCACTTCCGGGAAGAATGGTATTGGGGTTGGGCGGCGACGGGTGTCAGCGGCCGCTCCCAAAAACCAATCATCCAGCCGCGAGCGCACTGGATCAGGTGGCGGGGACCACTCAATACCAATGGCCGCGGCTGCCCGGGAAAGCATGGCGGTCAGCTCGGGATCAGACTCGGGCAATGCTGGCACGCCCGAGGGCGGCAACACAGCCGAATCCTCACTTCCCGAGGACTCGCGCCCACCTTGTGATGCAGCGATGGACATAGTATCTTCCTCTGGAGCTCCAAACGAGACGCGCTGGGGCTCCGAAGAGGGACCAGCGGTCTCAGTTTGGACACTCGCGGGTGCTGATGCTGGAGAGGGGTGTGTGGACCGTGGACGTGTCGGCGGTATGTCCCACACAGTCACCCTCAGGTCACCCCGGCCACCAGCCGAAGTACTAGCCCTCTCGGGACCAGTAGATCGGGGTGTGGGTAGGGGGACTCTCGCTCTAGTGAGCTCATTGAGTCTCGACCGCAGCATAGAGATGGTCATGTTCCCGCAGTGAGAACATGAGTCATCCACGAACGCTGCTTTAGCGTGATCAACGCCCAAACACGTTAAGCAGCGATCGTGCCCATCAGAGAAAAATATCTCGCCACCGCAACCAGAAGTGCACGGGCGAGGCATCTTTAAAAAGACGTGCCACGTGCAATGCTCTTTTTGTGAGAGGAAAAACTCCGCGGATGCTGAAGCGAACAGGGAGAAACACACTATCTGTCAGATCACTGACAAGATCAGCAGGGTAGTGAGCACTCGCTGAAAACGCCGTCACACCAACACCGGAGAGTTCGCTCGTCTCGAAGGTAAGAGAAGACTAACTCAGAATATTTGGCTTGCAGGAGTGGAGAAGTTCTCGGCTCCGAAGCGAAAACATATCTGCATTGTGCCAGCGTACTTCCTTATATACCCCCTGCGGCGGGCGGAGTTACGCTATGCAAATTCCGCAGACCCATGGCATTTCATTGCCATTGGCTCGTTTTATATACTCGAAGGTGATAGGCTTCTAGGCGAAACCCCAATCGTCGTCATCCGACGTAACTCGGAGTGACCACGAAAGGGAACAACTTTTTCATTACGCTACGAAGAGAAATTGAGCATGAAAAGCAGAAATAAATACTTAAGGATACTGAGCAAATAGCTGTCTAACATAACTAATATAATATAATATAATATAATATAATATAATATAATATAATATAATATAATATAATATAATATAATATAATATAATACTAAAAGTGTCAAAACAAAAATAAAATATTAACACTGACCTTTATAGCTGTGTTTTTTTTTGTTTGTTTTTTAATCAGTCAGCACTCAAGATAACCATGAGAATGATGAATACTCAAATTTCCAAACAAACTTCCACACATAGTAAAGGACAAACAAAAGAAAAGCAGTAAATAAACAGAAGGCATTGTGCTGTGAAGTGTTAGTTTTTCTATTATTAGCAGCCGACTCTAAGTGCAAAATCAAGAATCAATAGCTCAGGACCGAAAGAATTAAAGGCAGCTAAGGCTTTTTCCTTTTCAATGAGACAAGAGAATTGCAGGATACTCCCCAACAGTCCGTCTCCCCTGGATGCTCCCCAGCACACATGCAGCTGGAAAAGGAAACTCAAACAAAAAGTGAATTTGGTGAGAATGATAGGTTTCCTCTAAGAATGAAAGACATAAACTAAACTCACATCAAATGAAAACGAATTTCTGTAACGAAACTTCCTTTCAAGCGTTACCGATAAATATAGTGAATGTGCCACCGGACTGACCACACATTAGAGTAGTAACAGTGACATATTGACAACAAAGCTAATAATATTGCTCCATATTAGCACATGTGTCTCTGTTTTATTTTTGTTTGCATATTACTTCAGTTGAAAATAGCACCATGTCATGTGATGTTTGTTTAGTCTGTATCTCCCAGGCTGTGTCTGAAATCGCCCTCTATATCCCCTTAAATGGGACACTATTTGAGGGGACAGCCATTTGTAGTGGTGTCCGAAACCATAGTGGACATTAGAGTGCACTCATTCAGTTCCACAATGCACCACAATAACGAATGTGCAACTGATGTGCGCTCAACGGCAAGATAATACCCATAATGCACTGTGAGAGTCGCGAGGTCAATGAATTCCCGTGTCTCACCAGAAGATGGCGCCCGCAGCTGAATCATCCATCCATTCACTTTCCAAAACGCTGGTCCAATGTGATATGATAATATTATACAGGTATAAATTCCTAAGGTTTATACATAGTTTCCATGACAGAGTTCAAGATAAATCTTTTCATTACTAATGGAGCTGCTAGGTTGCTAAGTTAACTCTTTCCTCGCCATTGAAGGACATTTTCTGGCTTTACATGTTTTCACTGTTATACCGTAGGGGGCGCTATTACACATCTTCTGAAAGAGTACAGAATCTCCCGATCAAAACACTGACGAAGAAACAGTAGAAAAAGTGATATCATATGTAAGCATATATGCATATGTAAAATAATGTGTTCACCATCATTAAACAGCATATTAAACAAAACTGCCAAACATTACTGAATTAAATATAGATACAGGATGACCAATAGGACTGTGAAGCTTTTGGGGGTGTTGATGGACTCGATCTACTCTATCTATGTTTTGATCAGTGTTCTGAATCCGATCTGGATGTAGTCTTTGAAAAAGTGACATTTTCTCAGCTTTTTACTCAAAATGTTGCTTTTTTTTTTCAATGAAACTTACCCATATTCAAGTGTTGATAAAAAAAGGAATGCATGAAGCTAAAATAAAACTGGTTTAAAAGCATTTTTTTTTTTTTTCTGTTTAAAAGCAGAGGGTCTGTTCTTTCTTTTGATATATTGCATGTTCAAATATTCATACAACCAAATATTCTCAGGGCCAAGAAATGTTTGTGAAAATGATCAAAAACGCTGGTGCTGGCTGACAACTAAAAAAAAAAAAAAAACACTGGCGGGGAAAGAGTTAAACAGCAAGCACAAACTTTGTAAAAGCAGCAGCCCTTCCGGCACACTCAGTGTCTGAATTCACTCACTCATTTTCATTCACTCCTTCAAGTGGACTATATTAGTGGAGTAATGTATGGAATAGTGCATGGACACAGCCTCGTTTTAACTGTGGTAGTTCTGGTTTTCTTTGTCCCGGTTCATTTGTTTCCATGGTTACTTATTTGTTAATTGATTTACCGTACCTGTTCCTTGTTTTCGCTCTTCACTAAGGGGCAGTTTACACAACACTGTTTTATGCGTGTTGGCCATTCATTTACATGACACCAATGTTTTGAAAACGGGTTTTAAAGTGCAAGTTTTTGAGAACGATACCGCTATCTCCGTGTAAACTACAAAAACGCGAATTTGTGAAAACGGTGACATAATGCGCATGCGTATTACATGTTCAGTCTATAGGTGCATAGTGTTTCTTTACAAAGTGACATCGCAAGGGACATCGCCAACTATTGGCCAGGCATGAATAATACAGTGTTTTCAGTCATTTTTGCAGATCCGTGTGAACGGGGATCGTTTTGACACTGTTGTCATGTAAACGTACCCTTAGCCTGTGTTTAAATAGCCCTCACTTTCAGTTGATCTTTGTCCATTCTCATTTGCACAGCAAACAATAACCGCCATTTCACCGTCTATAGGTTAACTATAGACCCGATATAGTCCGGCTATGAGTAACCCACTTCTTGCCAGAATAACCTTGAACTTGGTTACATGTCGTTTTTTGCCAAAATAACTTGCGAGATGTATGATATTCCATCATGTAAGCAAAGTCAACAGTGATTACAAGGTGTTTGGTTTCATGTTATATGTATAGCCTGTGCGTCTATTCTTGGGCTTTGGTTAGACGTCTATAACATTTTCACTGACAGCCCAAATTTTCCTTGTTTTAGCCTAGACGTCAAGGCTGTGTTTGGACGGTAATTAGACGTCTTTAAAATTCAAAGTTGCTTGCCTCTTGCTTTATCCTGTATTACTTTGTATCTGTTATTTTGTTTGTATTGCACGTTACTGCCTTAACACTTCCTTTGCTGCAACCAGCTGTGACACACCAGTTATTGCTGTGGAAACTGAAACCAGTGATTTAGGAAAGAGAGTAAACATACGGAGCTGGGCTGGGGAAGATGGTGGGAATGCAGTAACAAGAATTGGACAACAGTTCCTCATAGATTTATAAAACCCCAAATGCCAACAGTAAAAGTCGTTGTTAAACCCAAAAGCCACAAAGAAAGCATCTGTGTAACAGGACATAGGCATTTTCATTTTAAAATGTAGAACATTGTCCAGATATTAAAAGCATCAAATCCAATAATTAGGACTTGACAATGTTTCATGTGACAATTTATTATTTTATATGATTTGATCATTTGTACTTATGTACATTACTCAAACTCTTCATTTTCAGTAATAAATTAACCTTTGTATGGCTGCACTAAAGATTCTATAATATTTATATTCACCATGTATTATTATTATTATCATAGATATCAGCTCACCAAGATAAAAAGCAAACACTAATTCATATTAATCTTTTTTTTTTTTTGCCTTTTCCTAGTTTGGATCAAATTAAAATCTCCCTGACCAGGGAATTTTATAATATAAAAGTGATTTGCAGTGCATATAAGTAGTTAATGATTTCCATTATGCAATAGAACGTAGGTTTTATTCTCAAACTGTGCAACCCTGCACTGCGCTTGCACGTTGAGAAAGAGTCTATAGCCAGCAGTCATCCTTTCCTGGACAACCATGCTGGCAGAACAATAAAATAAGTTTCATTCTTCTATTCATTCTATTTCATTTAGGTTATGCTCAAATAATATATACTCAAGATGCCATTAAAATTTAATTTTATAATAAGGTATTTCAGTATAAATGAACCAGCCTTGAGAGTTCAGAGTCCTCTTCGCTTGCATAACTACTTTTTGTTACTTGTACTCATTAGTTAGTAGAACATTATATAAACTATGTAATGAGAAGGTAGTTGATAAAAGCAACAAAAGATACAGATGAATATACAGCTCATGTGTTTAGGCATGTGACACATTCATTATGCTCTCAGTATTTTCTTTTGTGAAAACATTCTATTTCAGATCTAGTAACAGCGCTTTACAGATTTCCTACAAAGGAATGCTAAGCCTTTTCTTACAATGAAAGAGAAATACAAAAACTTTCTGTGATGCATGGAGCTTTGGAACAGATGGAGATGTAGGGGATTGGGAAAAACAAACCGCAGCTCTCATTTGACCACGTACAGTAAAGAGAAGCGTGTTGCTCTGCTTCCCACCATCAGAGTAATGATAGCTGGATTTATAATGAGGCCTATGGGGAAATGATTGAAGATACCTTCTATTCTGAACAGAAGAAAAAAGTGAACACTTCAAAGTGGTGCTGGCAGCCAGAAGAATTCCTTATGAACCTTGTATGAGCTGAACGTAAAACCTAAGAAGAGTGTGGAACTGAGGGACCTCAATATCCCGGCTTAGATCTGGTTTACGAGCAGCAGAGCAGAGAAATTGTTGAGTGCCTATGGCCATTTTATATATAATATATCTTTATTTATATATATAAAAATTATATAAATTATATATATATATATATATAATATATATAAACTCAATAATATCTTAAAATTAAGCACTGGAACATCTAATATCCATGTTCTTTTAAATTAGGTTAAACTTTGTCTTTAAGTCAACTTTATATCTTTAAAAGATAGTCAGAAAGGAATAGTTCACTTATGAATGTTGTCCAAAACAACATTGGACCCCATTGGCGTTCATTGTATAGGGTGATAAAAAAAAATACATCTTTCAAAATATCTTCTTTTTGTGAATTTTCATTTTAGGTGAACTATCCCTTTAACTCTTTGGGTGTTGTGTGATGACAGATTGATGTGGGTTGTGCTTTATTTTCCAGGGTGTCACTGAGCATCATCAATGACGGCTCTTAAACCTGTCAAAGAATATATAGACTCTGAAGGCTCAGATCACATGGATGCTCAGATCTGACAGGAACTTTGACCTCAGTCAGATGCTTGACAGCGGCTTGACTTTGAGAAGACACAGCAGGTTTCCCCTGGAGGATATTCACTGACTGAGCTAAAAATCACTCTTCTGCCTAGCTTTTCAAGGTCCAACTCAAACTCTGAGCTTCAGGTGTGAAAGTTTGAACAATCCTCAAGCTGTGCTTGCCTGAACACAAGCAGCGGGCAGTAGTGAATTCATATACAATGCTCTAAACAGAGCATATGGTCTATGAAAGCCATTGGAAAAGATACATGATGGTATCTGACATTTCTTTGCCGATACAGAGTTCGCATGAATGTTAACCCTATAAAGCCTACATTTGATGCACAAATCTAAGTTACCAGCATGTTCAAAACTTTGCTGAAAGAACTTGTTGTAAACAATCTTCTAGATGCCTTCTGTCATCTGACTGATAGTTTATCAATCAGATGACAAGTAAGTAAAAGGCATTTTAAAGGCATTTTAGTATAATTCTGAGTTTAGTATACATTTTAATATAACATATCCACCTTCAGGTTGTTGTACACACGTCTTTCTGCTCTGAAATAAGTGATTATTTTATAACGTAAACATAAGAATAAATTATATATTTTTAGTAACATTTCAAGGAATGTTCTTTTGAGGAATGTTCATTTGTACATTTCACGATCATCATTACATTACATTATGTGTTTTACCCTCCACAATAAAACTACAGAGATTTGATGAGCATACAACTAATCATTTAAATATCAACTTACTATGACATATTATTGGGAGATACACCTCCCATATTTAACACCTCCCCAATAAACAATTCCATTTCAGAAAAAAAAAAAAGATTTTTCAGACTGCTATTTATAGGCTTTAGAGGGTTAATGCTAGCATGGCTGAGCACAGCAACCATTGATTTACTGCTAACTGAATTCAGCACAGATGCGTAATCGATTGGAATGGGTGCACTCATTTATTTTTTTCCATTTTAGAATTTCTGTCTGTTAAAGTTGTGATGTAAAAGTATTAAATAATGGCATCTTCAAGATGAAAATACATTGATTTGGGTAATACATTTGCTAGCATGGAATGCATAGTGAAAGTCAAATAATGTGCAAGTTGGACATTTCAAAAATTTTCACAATGACATGATGTCTGTTTAGTATCACAGAAATGGTTGGTATTATGTTTGCATGGATGGACTACATGAATCTGGGAACTTAACAGATGCTTTTTGTCTCTGAGGACTCAATCCACATTTGCTCCTCTACTGGAGATGGCCTACCAACACTTGGTGGAGAATTAATCACTTGCTTTCAGCCTGAGGCAAATCCATCATTGCATGGGAATACTGTGGTGTGTTCCTTTGTTAGAAGGTATTTTAGATTTCCCTGAACAGGCTCATATCTATTTAGTCTTTTAAAAATTAGCATAGAAATACAGGACACTAATATTCTGTCAGCTTGGAAACATTTGTGGATGGCATGCCTAATGGAGATCTCACTCATTTTGGCCAGGCTCACTTCCCCTTTACTATTAGGGGAGAGGGTGACATCTAGTGTTTGATTGAAGTGAAACCAAAAAGGAGCAATTTGAAGAATCAATAGGAAAAATCTCTTCGGATTATTAAAAAGTTCTTCACAATAAGAAGAAGAAGAAGAAGAAGAAGAAAGGGGGTTATTTTAAGAACTGTTCACTGAAAGGTTTTTGGGGAACCAAAATGGTTATTCTGTGAAAACCCCCTTTTGGAACATTTATTTTTAAGAGTGTACTTTTTTTAACCCAACTGCTTAACAACATCAGTAAACTACTTGTTTGATGTTATCATTTGTTCATGGACAGAACTATTTCTGTTATGACAACTCTGTGAGTGTTTGGCATGTTAATAGATTTGACTCATATAGCCACTGTGGCCAGTGGTTTTTACAAAGTTACTAGCGAATCAACATGTTCACTGGCCACAATTTTGACATCGATCGATACCATGGGGAAAAACCAGGGGGGCAGGGTTTCATATTATTTAGAAGTTTCCCCGGGCGCCGCCATTGGCTAGCGGACCATCACCTGCTGTTAGCATCCCATTGACTCCCATTCATTTTGGCGTCACTTTGACAGCGAATAACTTTACATCTGAGGCGTTTAAAGACTCCATTTGTCCATTATTTATTTCTAAAGAAACACGAAAATGTATAAAAGGCTCCATTACCTTGTATCTTACGTTATGGCCCCGTAGAAGCCGTTTTTGTAAAAATAGGCTAACGATTGCGTCATAACCACGCAACTCTCTGTCGCACAGTAGAGAGATTATCGTATGGACAGGAGGAGAAGCTCGCTCGCAATCGGGGGGACGTGGAGGCAAAATGACAAAGTAATTAATCAGAATACTTAGCAAAAGTTTCTCCTGCTCCTAGCTCATGGACACCTCCTACTCACACTCTCCGTCTCTGCAAGTTTCGGAAGGGAATGTTTCAGATTTCTCTTGGCACAGCTACTAGAAGACAGACGGGTTGCTCACGTCACATCTACGTCGTCAAGCTCAGTTTGAGTCTACGCAGTACGCTCGACCATCAGGAAGTTAGTGCTTCTAATTGACTTCACTTGTCTCCGTTGAATCCAATTCAACTCCGTCTCCGCTGTGTCCAGTTTATAAACTGTCTATGGGAAAAACTGCCATATAGATACTTTTAATATGGCAGCAGATAAAATAGGCTGCTGTCACTTTAAGACCTGATGGATGGAGCCATTATACTGTTACACATGCGGTTTTTTTCTCAACTGTTACGCCGGTTTCACACTGCACGCGGCGGGAGCAGGACACACGCGTTTTGCTTTCACACTAGCAGCGTTTGTCACGGGCGGCTGAACCGTGGCGTGTGTACAGACAGAGTACTCTATAATGGGTAAGTTGCCATTTTTTTTTCGTTTTCAAATACATTTAAGAGAAAAGACTTGTCAAGAAGCTTATTTTATTAATAATTTCATTTATATAACTTTTGGTTCATCTTTGTTTTTATTGTTCGGGCAACAAGTTTGTTTTTGGACATTTGTTTTCTTTTTAAATTGCTGTTGGTCATTTGATTGACTGTTTAAAACACAATAGATATCATCAATGTGCTTTTTGGGTAAACCTGCTGTGTATTTTGGCCATGATCAATGCATAGTCACTTTAATTCAGCGTAAGCGGCGCAGCAAAAATAGACTTGGCGCCGAAACTATCGCACTGCTGCTCCTGCTCTGCTCCTGCTATGCGTTGCCGCGCCGCCTCTGCGTGCGGTGTGAATGCTCTAATCTGTTAACATGGGCGCCGGAAAAAAATACGCTCTGCTAACGCGTGCAGTGTGAAACCGGCGTTATCCCTCCTTTACACTGCACACGTCTGCGGTGCATTACGTCTGCGACAAGGTTTTATTCCGTCCTCCACGCGGTGCCAACATTTCAGAAGCAGAACGACTGGATGCGCGAGACCACGTGATTTGCCTGTCTGACGTGGTTTTTCTTGATTTTTGGGTTTCTACCATACAGTCTATGGTTTCTACCAAGGATATTGGTGTGTAATACGTTTGGGGGTTTGCACAGGGTGTTTATTTTGAATTTGACAATGTTTTTTTACTTATTTTGTATTTCCGGTGCGACTTGGACACGCGTCCATCACAAATACACTAGACGCCTATATTTAGTGAAACGGCGCGGAGAGCCGCTTCTGGGAAGCTTCTGAAACGCGCCGCGTCGTGGCCGGTGTAAACACAAGCATTGACTAGAATGGGCACGATCAGTTCCGGTAGCCGTGTCGCAGCCGTAATGCGCCGCAGACGTGTGCAGTGTAAATGAGGGGTAAGGTTCATTAGCCGCGTTTCCACTGTCGGGCCAGAGCCGGGTGTGCTAGTGCGTGCCAGGGCCCATCGCGTTTCCTCTGTCACTTCCGGGGCTTGACTGGGGCTTATTCGGGGCCAACGGGCAGGGTTTTCTGGCCTGCCGAATACCTTGGTCCAAAGTGGGCCAGCTCGGGCTAGAGGACTGGTTACGAACAGAGGAGGAGTGGTTACGAACAGAGGCGGAGTTTACCTGAGTCTGGAGACCGGCAGCGCCGGAGGATTCTGTCAGCATTAAAGACTTTTAAAATAATTTACCTCAAAACTCAATTTCATGTTTGAATGCCTTCTGTTTGTGATCCGATGTGGATTCTGATCACCATATAAGGTAGAAATATTTATACGTGATGCATAAGACTATGCACGCTAAGTCGCTAACCATTACCATTGTAAACATGGTAAATATGAATGCTTGAAGAAATCAGACAAATCATAAAGGCTATCACAATCCTGTTTTTATTTTATCTGTCAGTATAGGCCTACGTCTCATCTCTTTATACCGGACTATCATAAAATAAAGCAACTTTCTTTTCGGGAGCTTCCTCTGCTTCTCTGACTGAAAATATAACTGTAGCCTACTGGGAGAGAGTGCTAAAGCTCATCAGGTCGTATTTTTGGTGGCATATTTGTAGAAATTATCATTCTTTCAAAATGTGATGTACTGTAAATATGTCCTGTAACTACCAAATAAACAGAAACAGCCTCGACTGAATAAAACTGTGTCCTCTTTTGTGAAATAGACCTAATTGAAAACCACTTTATTTCTGTGTGACTAATGTGCAATTTTGACACAAATTAATTCATTATGGTCAATGTATCACTTTTTATTGTAAATATGTGGTAAAACATTGATTCTTGGGTTTTAAATATTCAAGTAAACAACGAAAATGCCAGCAAACGGTCATGTTTGTTTTGCGATCACGCTGTTTGCAGTGATTTATTTCTGATAAGTATCTCTCGCCAAAATTGAACCTAGGCTCTTTTTGTTAATCTACCCGAGTCAAACTTTCATGTGAAAGCATAGAATGGAAACGCCACTTTTAAGATTGACCGTATTTTCGTTTTAGGTCAAAATGCCTTTTGAATGGGAGTGCATGGGGCACTTCTATGATAGCATCAAAATCGCTATTTTTAAAACACTAAAGCCCTATTCAGACGGGACTAGTTTAACATGGAGAGGTGGGGTAAAGTAATAATTACCAGAGCTTCTCTGTGATTTTAGTGCCGTCCGAATGTGCCATCTCAGTAATCATTACGGACAATGGCGACTTTTACCTTCAGTAAAAAGGTCTGTAAAAATGACCTCATATTCATAAATGTTTCATCATTTCCTGTTTAAAAGTAGTTTTCCGCGGGTTTTCAACTATGGAGACGCTTGGAAAAAGCATTCAGCTGCATTCTAGACGCTGTAGTCGGGGAGCCAACGTCTCAAAAGCTCAATAAAATGGGTTGAACCTGACATGGTCTGCCATACTTTTTATTTGTGTTTTTTCTGAACTTTGACCCTAAGAACCAATAATTGGAGGGTCTGCTCTGCCGGAAATATTGCGAAAAAAAATGGTGGCCATTTTAGTGTATGCACCCTTTATTTTTTTATCAGAAAAATATTTTAATTTTTTTCCTCAAATCCTCAGTGGGTTGGGTAGGCTGTCAATAAATGCATTCCAGATACACAGAACACATGTGCTGACAACATCTACTGAAAAAAATAACATTGGCAATCAACTATTCCCCCAAGTTATGACATCAGTCAATATGTCATTCACCAAACAGTATACTCATTCCACAGAAAAAATCATAAAAATCCAACCAAAATCAATGGATCTGTGATGATTTCACTACTAGTTGATCAACAGGCTCAGAACCTCAATAATTTTAGGCTACTCAAAATTCTGAAAAACATGCTGGATATTTAACATCATGGCACACTGACTTACGCACACACACATGATCTTAGTAATTTTAATGAGTTTGTTTGGAACAACCAACCAACGGTAACCAACGGTTACCGGACTTCAAAGCTGCTCATCATTGTCTGTGGTAAGTGACAGTGACTTTAGTGAATACCGTTAGGTCTACCCCAGCGTTTTGAGGAAAGAATGGTAATATGGATATTGTAATGGTAATTAACTGAAAGGACCACGCCAGTTTTCAAACAAGTATATTTCTGATGATTCCTCATCCGAAAACGTATCCCTGTAGCAGCAGCATTCATTCTCTACTAGTTTACTTAGCTAGCTTTAGCCGTTTTAGCTAATTTCTGCGGTTTCTTTAAACCGCCATAACTCCTCACAGGAATGGGGTAGAGACTTGCTTTTTTTTTTTTTTTTTATGCTCAGAACCGTGTTAATTTCGTTGACACTATAATTTTTTTGTCATTGACATTGACGAAAGTGTCAATACATTTTCCTGATAGTTGTCGTCATGTAAAGCTGGTTTTCTGAGTAATCTGAATTGTTTTAGTTTTAGTCTAGTTTTAGTCGACGAAATACAATAAGATTTTAGTCGACTAAATCTAAAATCGAATGGGTTTAGTTAAATTGTAATGCATTCATTTAGAATTTCTCTAAAATTTCCAAACCCATTATATACTCCCGGAGAAAACATCTATTAATTAACCTGTTAATATGAATCATTTTTAAAGTTTGAAAATGCAATACAGACACATATTTAACTGCAGTGACATAAAAAAATTTCACTGATGAAAACGAGACGATAACTAAATAAAAACCAGCTTTAAATGACTCGTACAAAACCTTTCTTTTTAGTAAACTTTGTGTACACAAACAATGTAGTCAATGCTCAAGTTCATGTGTAGAGCCCCTGGTGATACTTCGAGGACAGTTTTATGTTGTGTCGAGCCTTCTTAGTGTTTTAAAAATAGCGATTTTGATGCTATAATAGAAGTGCTTCATGCACTCCCATTCAAAAGGCATTTTAACCTACAACGAAAATACGGTCGATCTCAAAAGTGGCGTTTCCATTCTAATTATGCCTTTACACGAAAGTTTGACTTGGGAAGATTAACAAAAAGAGCCTAGGTTCAATTTTTATATATTTTGGCGAGGAGATCCTTATCCTTTAAAGCCCTGGCTCACACTGGCCTGACAGTGGAAACGTGGCTATTGACTATGCTTACGTGAATCCTTGCTAAGACCGGAATTATTTTGTGGGTATTTGACTGCAATAAGCAGTGGAAAAGAACTCAGTTTAGTACTGAGAGACGGCTTTATGCGTGCACACTTTGGGTGTGAAAAATCCCACGCCGAAATTCAAGCCCTGTAAAACCAACAATATTCTGGAGCAAAATAAATGAGTTAGTGAGGGGAGGCGGGTTTGTGTGCCAACTTGCTGTCGGAGAGGTGAGAGAGCGAGAAAGCGCAGCTGGTCTCCTGTTTTTTTGACATATTTTTGACAAAGCTACATTGCACTTATTTCAGATTATTTATATATTAATATAAAATTCAACCCGCCAAAGTGGCAAGTAGGAGTGACTACGTTACACGCCACTGCTGAAATCCACCCGCATTTGGCAGGTTGGTGGATGTTAATGTCAAGCCCTGGATATGAAAATGTTGATATGTTTGGTATTGGCGGCAGGGTTCTCAAGTTTTATCAAAAGCTTGGAGTGAGATCACATGCGGTTAGGGGAGCCCTAATGGAGCCCCGCCCCCGCCCGTCCCCGCCCCCCAATTTTACCCATTGTTCATAATTAACCAGCATAAATTGAAATTATAACAATTGGTAAATCTGATAAATGACAGAGCAATTCATCACATCAAATATACTCTTTAATGTTATATTTCAAAATTACAAAAATTACAAAAATATAACAAATTGCTCCAAACAGTTTGGAAAAACAAATCTTTTTGCATTTTGAATGTGTCTAGTCGAAAGGGTATAATGCTTTATTGTGTGGTGGGACATTGTGAACAAATGACATATTAGAGTATGGTGTGTGTGTGTGTGTGTGTGTGTGTGTGTGTGTGTGTGTGTACACAAGAGTACACACTCCAGCTTATGAAATGTGTTTTGTGTTGTAAGTGTTTGTTGCACATTTTGATGCCTTGATAACAGGGGTAGGGGGCTCCCACTTGAAGCACTGTGGCTCGATGCCAGACATTTTCATAAAATACATCTTCATTCCTTCCCATACCCACTAACATTTCCCTTAGTTTCAGATAACGTAAGCTAACCAAACTGAGCCAAAGCAGCTTCTGGCCTGGTTGCAAAGTAGTTGTAGAGTTTTTGAATGCATCAATAATAATGTATACGATGGGCTATATATTACATTTTCTAGCCTAAAAATGTTAGAAGAAATGGTTAACTTTCTTCCAACTTACCTTCTCCATCACATGTGTTCGCGCGATGTTATTGGTTACCTAGTAACGAACATACGGTGGCCGAGATATACGTGCTGGCAGCAGAAAACTTCACTTTGTGTGCCTGCGCCTCGTATACAACGTTATATATAAAGCTTGCAGGACAACTTGGTTGGCATCGCCTTTTCAGCGTGAGAAATACACGGTGTGGCGTGTGAGCGTGTGAACTGGTTGAATTGCGGCCAATGCGTGAGACTTGAGAACCCTGTGGCGGAATAGATCTGGTACGCTGCTGCTGTTATTGCTGCTGCAGAGCAAGTACGGGACTTGCTACAGTCAATACATACACAGACACTGTGAGCAAGAAAAACATGCTGCTTCTGTACAATATAGCATACATGAATTACCCCTAGCAGATCTATACAGGTGGAGCTGGGGAAGGTGGAGGGTTTCTGAAAGTGTGTTCCAACTGCTACAGCAAATGCTAATCAAGTATTTGAATGCTGAGCAATGAGCTTATTGGCTACTGATACAGTAGGAACCAATCAGGTGTGCCCTGTATGATGTTATTGCAAGCAGGTTGAGTTAAGGATCTATCAGCCTGTGCCATCTAGAGTTTCATGACAGAACATCATGGAAATTAGCACTCTTCGTTAAGTAAACTGGTTAAGAACTATTGGCTGTGTTAGTGTTTAAAGCAGTGAGGTACAGTTATGAGCAGCAAGAAGGTGGAATTAACATTTACTCTCTTTTCATTAATTAACTCATTTATTGGCTTTATTTGGCAACAAAACCCAGATGAAATGCACCCCGTGATTGCATGTCATATGAGGCTGGCTTACAGGAGGACCTACATTTTGATCTAAAACACTAAGTCATCCACTTGTGGCTAAACTCGACTGAAAAAGAGGAGATCAGCAGACCTTGAACCAGAATCGAGATACTAAAGCAGAGCTATCCATCACACACTGGCCTACCAGCATGGGGTCATTTATCTAAGTAGATTGTGTTATGCTTAGTGACACAGATTGTAACACTGATTAGAGGAGCCATTACCAGAGTTCAACTCCTGTTCTTCTTCCAAAAAACACATCTGTCATAATAATGGAACAAAGTGAATATGTATTACTTTCTTCTTAGAAATCAAAAGATTCAAAGCTAGTGTTAAGCATATAGCTACCTGAGTTAAAAATATATTCTTATATTTAGTACATTTTCAACATTAGCCTGTTTATACTTGTTATAAGAGTTTTGTCACACACACACGCACACGCACACGCACACACACACACACACACACACACACACACACACACACACACACACACACACACACACACACACACACACACACACACACACACACACACACACACACACGTTGGGTTTCCATGGGTTTTATGGGGACATTTCATACACATAATGATTTTTTTTACTGTACAAACTGTATATTCTGTCCCCTAACCCTAACCCATAACATAGGGTTTACCAGGACCTTCACTTGGCTGTACGCACTCTGAACTATGAACAGGGAGATCTGAAATCAAATGCTGTTATAGGGACTTTGACTGCATGTGATGAATACATTTTGTACCAGGGATCCTTGCCATTTCTGTCCTGACTCTTTCAGTCCATGTCTTAAAATATTTTTATAAATGGGTAAATGAACCTTAAATGTAACTAAACTTTCATTCCAAAAGGTGGCAGCAAAACTCTACACCAGAACTTCCAGTTTAAATATCACAGAAGAAAAAACAACAAAGCAGCAAAAGAGTTTTAAGCATTATTACAGTTTTTTTCAATTGCTAAACGACAGTGAGCACAGCTGGAGCTACATGTGCAAAACTCTAACTACAGTCTGCACTACCAACAGTCACCTGAGCTAAACAGTTCACATCACCTGCAAAACTCATTCCAAGCAACACAACTCTTAACACATGGCTCAAAACAGGCTCAGTGCAGCCAAACACTACACACAACCCTCACTGAGATAACACACACTGTTACTCAGAACACACTGAGAGGAAAAACACTAGCATCAAACACCAATACAGAAAATAATAACTTTTCATCTTTACAGTTTGAACAATTTCAGTGACTTCATACAAAGTAATATTTTCTTCAAAGAAAAGAGTGACATTCTTTCACATGATTTATTTAAATTTTTAGAACATAATTATTTAAGGTAAATGAAAATTAGCAGTTTGCTTCAATAGTCTGTAGTAATTTACGGAATTACAGTAATGAGAAAAAAAAAGGTAGAAACTAAAAGTACATACTGTAATTCAAACAAATAATTGAGGGGCTAATCCTGCCTCTCTCTAGCATCAGGCCACAGGTTTTCATCAACATCACATCTAATGTTCTCTCTTGCCATGCACCTGTGGAAGAACCTTCTGGAGTGCCTTATCCATCCCTGGCAGTCCTCTGGACTCGTGTCCTCACATCCGGCATGCATGGCTTCCAAAAGAGACATTTGGTCATGTGGGTGGTGACCAAACACTTTTCACCTCCACAAAAAAAAAAATATTGAAATATATCTTACGTAAAGTGTCGAAAATATATGTGGCATATATTCCAAATTGTTGGTCACTTATATTTATCATTTTGAAATATATTATGAAATGTAACAAAAGTATATGATGTTACAGTAAGTGTGAAATATATTAACATATATTTAACTAAAATATATTTATTGGGCCAATTTCGAATATTTGCATATATTCCAAAAATCTATTTCAAATATATTTATTTTGTGTATGGGAGCCTTTCAGCTGAAATTGCAGTCAGCAGTGTTTGAAAGGCACAAGGCTGAAATCTATTCTGTTTTGAATGTGTGGTTCACAGTTTTGACAGCAGTGTGTTAGCATTTGAACAAAGTGCTGTAAATCCACAGTGTTGTGCAGGTTGTGGTTAAAGTCATGGGATAAGTGTGTAGAGTTTTGAAAACTGTGTTCAAGCAATGAAAAACGAACTAGAGTTTGGTCCACATGAACCGCTGCTGTGCAGACTGTAGTTAGAGTTTTGCACATGTGACTCCAGTTGTGCCCACTGTCGTTTAGCAATCGAAAAAAACTGTAATGCATTAATTATTAATGTCTTAACAGACTTCCTAATCTTTTACACAATAATGGATGAGTGGTAGAGCTGTATTATGAACATGAGTATTTAATACATCTTGAAATATTTTTCTTAGCTTATTGGTAAAACACTCTTGTTATAATCATCTGAATTTGAATAGATTTTCAACAAGAAAATAAATAAATAAATTTGCCAATAGGGTTACAAAAATAAACAGTTCAAGATATACTATCTAAACTCAAGTCAAGCAACTGCTTTTCGGGGAAATTGATCTTGTTTTAAGGATATTTAGGTATTTTTACAGGAAAACATGACAAAATACTGATTAAGATTTTTTTTTTGTGTGTGTGCCTTGTTGTTTACAAAAAATGGTTACAATATAAAAAAATACTAAGGATGCCAATTTTCATTGAAGTATATTTTATTAGTAATTCTTCTAAAGGATATAGTCCCTGGCAGTGAACGGGTGTTTTGTGTATTTTAGCACAGTTGGAACACTGTATTGACCCATTGGCATTCAGGACGGGCACTGTATGTTTTTGTACTGTCTCTGCAGTAGATAACAGGCAAAACGATATCAGTCACTTTAGAACTTATTGACGAATCATGTGGCATTTACAAGCCGAAAAACAAATAATTTGGACATTTTAGAAGAGTGGACTACCCTAAACATGATAATAAGTAGTTGACTGCTAACCTGTATTGTGTGTTTGGATTGATCAATGTAAGATTGGTACGAAGCACACTTCTTTTTTTTTTTTTACTTAAACATGTTTACATCTATGCAATCTGTGAAGAGACAGTTGAATGACTTGTACAGAGTTCTTTGGAATCCCTCCCATTTTAATGATTTAATTATCATCACTGATAATGAAAATGAATCAATAATAACATGCAAAGGCCTGTTTCCCAAGCACAACCCAGCATGATTGCCTGGACAGCGGTGACTGTTATCTAAGTGGTTTGGATGTGTTCAAACAAAGAATCAATGTAAAGCTTTAGTGTACACATTATCATTCATAAAGAGAGCATTATATGTCCTTTTTATTCACCCCAGGCCCAGTGTAACAGTACTGCAGGGAAAGATTGGGAATACTGGGACTGGGTAAACAGCATGGGACCTTTGCTAGCCCAACTTAGTGAAACATTTTCCATCAATATGCTGTATGTATAATACTTTCCCACCATTTGTATTCTGCATATTCCAGTAAATCACCAAAATGTGAATTTTCAGCTTCATTACTCTAGTTTTCAGTGTCTAGTGATCCTTCAGAAATCATTATAATATGTTGATATGCTGCTGCTAAATTATTATCAAATATTACTGCCACTCAATTATTAATGATGGTTAATATTTAAACTTATTTTTGTAGAAACTCGTGATCTACACACACACACACACACACACACACACACACACACACACACACACACACACACACACACACACACACACACACACACACACACACACACACACACACACACACACACACACACACACACACACACACACACACACACACACACACACACAGTATTTATATATATATATATATACACTGTATATAATATATAATAATAATATAATATAATTTAATATTTTTGTGCAATTAATTAATTGTGCTGTTGTGCTACCTTTTATTATATATATATATATAGCAAGTTTCTGGGATGACTAGGATAAAACAGAATGCTAAATGCAAGGTCAGCCTTTTTATTATCTTACAGTGCATCTGTTTTTGCAGTACGGTAAACAGGTCTAGTGTTCTCTGATGACAGATTGCATTCACCAAGCCTATACAAGAAACCGTTTGTTTGCTATCTGTCTTATGACGCATTTGATGTTTTTTGTTCTCAGATTGTGTTACAAAACCTAAACACTTGGACTCAGAGAGCTTACTGAGCATAAAACAGAACCATTTCATATCCCACGGTCAATTCTTCATCTGTTATTATCTGAATTTCACTGCTCCTGCCAGCAGAGGGCCAAATAATGAACTGATATGACCCCATGCTGGCAAAATCCTTAAATTGCCCTTAAGTGTCTCAACCACTTTATACACTCAATAAAGCAATCATAATTCACCTATTCTCTGCTAAATTAAATTTCTCGCACTCCTATTAGGTAAGTCTTATAACACAATAAATGACATTTCAAGAGATGATCCAAAGAGGCATTTAACATGTTATTAAAGGAGCACAATGCATTGAATTGATGAGCTCTGCACTACACACACATAACACAAGTGCATAATTAAAACTTCATATTATACACAAGAATCATCAGACTTTTAACATTTCAATTTCTGTCATTGCACTGGCCCCAACAATAACAATATTTGGTCTCGACTGAATTTCAATGGAAAGTGCAACTAAAAATGTGGTGAAATCATTTTGCATATTTCCAACATTCTCTCAGAAAAGAGTGGATCATTGGAAGGTGTTCTGAGAATTTACTGACCACTGAATGATTTTTTGAGCACACTGTGTTGCGTTCATGTCAGCATTTCTTCTTTACCATGCTAAGCAATATGATAGGAATCCTATTTACTTCAGATAAACAGATCAACGTCAAAATCTCTCCCTGAAATAAGAATCTAAATATATTGGATTACTGACCTTTAACCTTTAACTAATGATGCCAGAGCAATTGTTTGGTATGTTTGGAATAATGGTGCGTTCCATTTATCCTCGGATGGACGCAACAACCCTGGCTTCAGAATCCAACATGGCTGCTCAGTGCATCAACCATAGTGACACAGTAGTAAAATCACTTTTGTTTGTCTGTCTCTCAATAAACACAGTGGTCTACACAGTACTATTCAACCTCTATTTCTGGACATGATATCGGCATTATCTGTGCAAAATACCGCTTTTTTATGTTTGTATTCTGAAAGAGCAAGCAAAACAAAGGTTTGCCTGGACGTGTCCAACTTAGTTGTCCGTTTACTGGAACGCTGTCACCTCGGGTGTTAAGTCATTCCCAGTGCATACATTCCTCTTCCCAGGTAAATGGAATGCAGCATAGTACGGTCTTCAAACAAAATTAAGATCTGATTAAGTAACATTTTATAGATACTGGTACTTGAGCCAAATTCTCTCTTTAAAAGGAAAGGGGAAAAAAATGGTACAAGTAAAACAAGACTGATAAAAAACATTTTAGTGATGAATCATTGGACAAGGAACACTACACACAAGCAGTATTTGTACTGCCAGCACGCAAAGTCAAGCCTAAATTCAATAGCCTTAGGAAAGTGAGACCAAACCAGTGATTGATTCAGTGATATAAACAGGGAAGTACTACATGTTTGCTCTCTCTCAGGGTTCCGCCCCTGGCAACACTGAAGTGCACATGTTAAAGAGCATGCTTTTACTCCCTTCCTAGCTTCGCTCCTCCCCGATTGTGATGTTGAGGGGAAAGTAGGCGGGATCTTTTTGTGAACTGATCTGCCTGCTTTACCAATCAGAGAGATTCCTCCTCCCTCCCTTCCAGCCCTCTCCTCCATCCCTCCTCCTCCTCTCTCGCTGTCTGCACTGTATGCACGCACAGGGGCAGAGAAAAGTGCGGGACAGGGGACACCGAGAAGAAAAAACAAAACAAACAACAAAAAACAGAAGCAGCTTCTGTTTTTTGTTTTTTTGTTTTTTTACGCATCATTACGAGCGAACAGGCGCCCCAGCTCATAAAAACCTGTGTTGTGTGCACACACACACACACACTCTGGCACTCGCTGTCGAGAAGGATCAACTCACAGCAGCTTCTCCCGTGGCACCTGGTATACACTTGCGTGAGAAGGAGGGAGGTCTGCTCAAAGATCACCTGGAGCAGGTGGAGGAGAACCTGTCACGGCTACTGTCTGACTCCCTCGTGGGGAACCTGACCCGCCTGATGTCAAACGAGGAGTGCCGTTCGCCCATCGGCCTGGACTGCTGCAGCTGCTGTCTGGATCTGGCCAATGGCTGCGAGCCTGAGCCGGGCCAAGCGAGCCTGGGAAGTCCTACATCAGTCAACCACTTCAAACAGCTCCGGGAACAGCTTCACTTTCAGAACCTAAACACAGATAAGCTCAACAACATCATGAGACAGGACTCCCTGGAGTCGGTGGTCCGGGACCCCTGTTACCTGCTCAACGAGGGCATCTGCAACAGCAACATCGACCAAACCATGCTGTCCATTCTGTTGTTCTTCCACAGGTATGTGAATAAACTCACATGCATCACACACCTGCTCTGGCACACACATCTAGTTCAGGTCATAAAAACCGTAAAAGTCTCTGCCAGAGCTGTGATTGCTGGTTAATGACCAATGTCAGGATGTTTGAGTTTGATGACAACAACATTCTGTGGTTTTCATTTATTTAATTCTGGCCTCCTCCTGACTAACTGGTTATTCATGACTAAGTATAGTGTTAAGTGCTTTGTTTTTGGTTACACTATCGTTTTGCTTGAACCAAATCAGTCTCAAGCTCATTTTCATTGGTTTGGGTCAACTAATTCATCACTTATTAATGTTACACAATCTCAATTCAAACACTGAACACTACTAGTTATTTACACTTCCTGATAAACTCGTGATTAAAGACCATGCTCAACTGTGTTATTTAAGAACAGGGTGGCTCACGTTCTCAGCAGGGTTCCAGGAATGTGTAGATTTGTATGAAGAACATGCCTTTGCGCATGCAACATAAGAGGATCTTGAGTCAGTCCACCTTATAGCAGTACTCACTTCTCAAATCTCACTCCCCATTCATTGTAACTCATTAGGTTCATGCAATGATTTTGTGTAAATATTCTACACACGCTGCATTTTATTTGTGTAGAAAGTGCATGTGGATTTTTCCCCCCAACCAGTCCGATTTGCAAAACACCCATTAATTTACAAACTATGGGCAATTTACATACCGTTCTGGCATAGTCTTTCACCCCATAGCTGAAGTATGCAGCAAAACAAATTCCTCTCCAGGTAATATGCATGTTTGTCAAATTTAATGGTCAAAGGAGTTTCCAAAACAACCCTGGATGCAATGAAATCTCATAAACCTTTACCATTTGCTTTAATCTAATGTCTGACAGCATGTATACATGATATTGAATTTTGGAACAAGCCGATGTGATGTACTACAGCATATTAAAGTGTCAAAAACAGATTGCACGCCATCCAGAGCAGGTATTTGGCAAAAGTGTCTAATCAGGATCAAGCTCACAGCACATTTCCCCAAGAAACCTTGCTATCCCAACTGAAAATAAACATTTGGACATCAGGATAGTTTGTTAAAATCTGATAGTGGTTGAAATGTTTAGTCTGCGGGAAAATTAGAGATGAGGCCTATGGAAAAAATGATCAGCTGACGCCAGGTAATTACAAAAAGATTGAACCGTATTTAATTGACATTTGCAGCCAGAAGATAAGAATGCATTCCATATGCTGTTGATAACGCACATCATTTTGGAAATATTTAATGTCAATCTAGCAGTATTTATAGCTAGCCTGTCATACTGTCTACTTTTTTTTCTCAGATAGTGCAACACTTCACACCTGCTCAAATAGTAATAGTAAATAGTAAAATTGGTTAATACCATAAATATATCAACAAGTCAGCAAATAAATTGTACTCTGGGAAATAAAATGAATATTTGAAACAGCTATTGTAAATGAAAAGATTATAATCTGAATAAAGAACGGAGCATGGCATGACATAATAATGAGACATATACATTTTTTTTTTTTATCTCAAGCTGTTACATTTAAGATAACAAATACACATATGAAAAGTAAGGCCGTCAATTGACTAAAGTTTTTAATTCATTCAATTGATATGTAGAATAATTAATCACAAAATCCAACAAAATTGCATTGTTTTTTAAAATAAATAAATAAATAACACACATATATATATGTGTGTATATATATATATAACAAAAACAAACCAAACATTTATATGTCCTTGGTGAGCTAAATTTTTTTGCAATAAATATGAGCATAACATGCAATTTAAATAGATTATTCAGTGGAATCTTATTTATGGCTTAATGCGATAAAGTTCTTGCTCAGCGTCTAATCTGTTTTACGACAGGACAATATACTTCTTAACCTTACTGGGACGCCTCTGAAACTATATTCTTGTGTTCCAGTTAATGTTTAATCTTCTTTATCGGGGTGTCCTCAGTTTTATACGTGGCAGTGAAAGGTTACAGTCTACGTAATTAGCTTTTCTTAATGAGCCTGGTGTCGGGATGTAAACAGGAGCAGTCTGCATGGGACCTCTGGCCCAATGACACTTCACAGTCTCAGTTACTAAATACACAGAGTTCAACAGTCCGCTGTTTTATTATGATCAAATAGCCATTGTTAGTCTGTACACCGACCCATTCTTGTATTCCATGACAGGAAAGGCAATTCTCTTTGGTGTTGGACCGCTCTCTGCTATGGGATAGACTTTCTTTCCTTGTGATCCCAGCAATTTTCCAAAATTGGCACTCTAGTGTCTATGGATAAGATTATTCCTTTCTCTCCTCCTTATATGGTATAATATTTCATATTTCACACTTCTTGCAGACTAAATACTAACGTATATGTGTTACGGTCAAAGGTTTTGATGTCTTGAGAAAGGAACATTGTGTTATTGATAGAACAATGATAAGAAAGGTGTGTCTGTATAATAGTATGTAGGACACAAAGTAACAGAGGTCTTGCCAACAATAAGTCCTGCATGTCCACTAAACCCACAGACATATTTCTAATACTGCCAGTCTTATTTACTTAATATGCAAAAATGTAATCCACATCTCCAGGCATGCAGAGACATGAATCCAGACATGCCAAGCTGAATAGCTCATGATCTGCATTATAGCATCTGGGAGCCAGTGTTTTTGGGAATTATCCAAGGGGATTTAAATAAAAGGTGTGTTTATAGTGCCTGGTGAATGGGTGCAATTGCAAAACATATTAAAAGTGCACTCGGTATTTTTATATCATATATTATATTATATCATTGCATCAAAAAAAATGTAAATAAAAAATCTGACAGCCCTAATTCAATATTTTAAACACCAACTAATATTTAAATATCCTTGGTGAGCTCTAAATATAGTGCAATAAATATGAATATTTATAGAATATATTTATTCTTCAGAACCTGATATCCCTATCTTAGATCCACCTATCTTAATGAGAGTTTTATGATAAGATAATATACCGCAGATGACCGAATGTCATATGATGCCCACAGTTACTACAAAACAAAATATCTGTCCAGCAGGGAGAGAAGCACACAGTGCCATGCAGGAGCCGGTCCAATACAACACAAACCTCAAAGAACATATGGAAAGAGCCAGTGGAACATAGACAAAAAAACATATGTTTAAAGATAATTGAGAATAAGGCCCTTCACCTAAAATCACACCCCAAATCCATGTTCAAATGCAGAGTATGCACAAGCTTGCTAAATGCCGTCTACGCCTTCCAAAACATGTTGAAAAGACAACACTGTGCCACCCTTCATGGTCGATGCCCATGTGTGAGATTACATCTGAACCCTTAGCCTTGCCCAGACTGACCCCTAAATCTCTGACCAAACAGTTTGATTGACAAACAAAAGTCAGAACTGCTTGTTCTCAGGCCTCCATCCTAAGTGAGAATTTTTGGCTGCTTCTTTAAAACTCTACATTAAAAGTAAACAATTCTACAATAACATTTTAAACAGTTTAGTTTAGGGTCCGATTCTCACTATTACTGTAACTAGTTGCTTATTAGCATGCATATTACTAGGATATTTCCTGATTATTATTACTTATAAAGCACATTTTAATGTCTTGTTCTGCATGACTATATTTAATTTCCCTTAATCTTACCCAATACCTAAACTTAATAACTACCCTACTAACTATTAATAAGCAGTAATTAGGAGTTTATTGAGGCAAAAGTAATAGTTAATAGTTAATAGTGAGAATTCGACTCTAATCTAAAGTGTGACCGTTCAAATACTGTAAAAAGTGAAATGGTGCAATTGTTAGGCTACCTTAAGGATCTAAAGGGTTTATGTAAGGGGTAATGTACATCCAGCCGCTTGTTATCACAGAATAAACCCTGACAGAGTGATCTTGCATCAGCCTGAAGAAGTTTATTCTGCAATAACAACCGGCTGGATGTACATTATCCTGCTTATTACACGGCTACTTGCACATAAGTAAATAATTAGACATGAAATATTGATCTTTGAGTCTAAATATTTTATTGCAAAGCTCATGAGAGCAATTGCTAGCAAGCGGCAAGTTCAATGTAGACAGACATTTAAGGGATACGGTACAGTCATACCACTTATTACACGGTATTTCACGACATAAATAATTATGTGGATAAGAGATATGGATTTGAGATGAAACTGGTTTAAAATTGTATCTGTTTTTTTAATCTTATTATCCATTATAGCGTTCAAAACAATCGTCGCAAAATGACAGCAGCTGCGTTTGTATGAAACGAGAAAGCGAGTCCATGGTACACTGAAAAAAAATTATCGTTGAATTTAATAAAAAAATGTATCATAAGTGGTTGCATTCAATTGATTTTACCTACATTTAAACAAATGCATTACATTGAACTTAATCAATTTTAGTTCAACTTAATGCATATGTTTAAATGTAGGTAAAATCAAATCAATATTTATAATATATATTATATTAATATTATTTGAATTTATTATCAAGAGAAAAAGACAGAGAGAGAGATGATGAGAGATGCGTGCGTGAATTACCCGCGTCTGTCTACTAACAGCTGTGAGTTTAATTACTTCAAAACCTGAGAAATATAAGCTTTGATAAGTTTTTACAATGTATGCACATATGGATCAGATGTGCACACTCACACATGCAAAGTCACGCGTATGTCTCCACAGCCAGCATGAAACGGAGCCACTACTAATAAAAGGCATCCAGCACATCACATGAGGAAAGAGAGCTAATGTTCGCCACATGAGAGCTCAAGCTTTTTGTTCTTTCTCAAGATGCTGAGGATCTGTTGAAGCAGAGACTTGAGAAAACCCTATCAATATACGCAAGTAGTTCTGATATGCCAAAAAATACTCTTTAATAACAATGAACGTCTGTACACTGCCAAGTCTACAGCAGAGGACAAAAACATAGCAAAAGATGAAACTTTTTTCCGAGAGATCCTCCTAAAGCCTGCAGGATATTATCTGGAAGGGAACACGCAGCAGACTGTTACATAAAAGTCCTGGGGTCATGAGGGTTACGGTGGTTTTGGCTGAGCGGTCTTTCTTTTAAAGTTGTTTTGAGAACGTCAGCCTGATTCTGCACTATAAGCGTGAAGAAATCAAGGCTTTGAGAAACCCCAGGCCTGGAACCTCTGAGTATTATTTCCACCCATCCCTGAGTCTCTGTGGCCTCAATGGCCTATTTATTTCACATGGTCATCGTTATATAGAAGATCAGCTTAGACATACATTACACCACATTCTGAAGACATGCTGACCACTCCCAGCTGTGTCAACAGGACCAGGAACCATTTCATAAGACTTCTGTTTCAAAAGAATAGCAATCATTTAAACGCCGATTTGATCAGATTTCCAAACCATGAAAAGCGAACAATCAGAGACAATGTGGAACATTACCCACGGACTGCAAAGCTGTGATATAACTTTTAATTAGTACTCATATACAGGCTAACAGCACTAGGATGTGCAGTCTAGACAGGTTGGCTGAATTCGAAATAGCATAGCTTACTTTTCCTGCCATTCCTGCTTTTCTGAATGATAGGGGAAAAATAGGAGTTGTATGCTATGTCGAATTCAGCCTTTACGAAACACTGATTTGCATGAATAAAATTGGTAATGTGAAAGCTATCATGTGTTGACTGGGGAGCAGGCTGCAGAATCGAACCTGAGATTAAACTACCTGATTCTAGGGGAGACGATGACTTCACTTTAGATATGAACGTGAGTGAGTGAGTTAATTCGTGCCGCAAATTAGCTGCTCGCGATCAGCTGTTTCCTCAAAAAAGGCTGCATTCTTCTGACATCTGTTGAATTATGCAACATAGATGCAACTGTTGTATTTGTTAATAACAAATACATAAATACCGATGTGTGTTTTGTTCTCCATCCAACAGTATGGTGATGACCACTGAGACAGAGAGAGAATATTCATGCATTTAAGTGTTAATGCATTTTTAAATATAAACCCACATACTAAAAAGAAGTCAATGGAGAAAAGCAATACATACATTCCACCCGCCTTAGATCACGTGCCATCAGTTTCTCCCTTCATAAATATAAAACCTAATGAACTGATTATGTCGAAGTTAATTATTTGAACGAGATGCAGTCTTTTGATGTAACACATGCGATGCATTCAGTCGTGCAGCTGGTCTGAAAATTAAACCTCCATTGAGCTCGTGCTGTGAGAACAAGTCATTTGCATTGATGATTCTGAATATGAGTTCACACGCAGTTCTGAATGTAGCGAGTGCTATCCCCAACACAAGTTGTTTGTAAAATGGCTTGCAGACAGTAGATGGAGTGCTGTAATAAAATGCAACAGGTGGATCAAGTTTCATAGCGGCTTAACAGGTCAATTGTCTTCATGGCAGAGGCTTGTTCAGTAATTTACTTGTCATAGTCAGACAAACACGCACAGAGGTGTATAATATCCATTTAATTGGCTGACTGAATAGCAGCATTGTTGTGACTGGGCCGGTGGAGAGTTGACAGTGAGCCAGAGGCTCGGGGCCAGCCCAGGCTTTGTTGTCTGGTATAAGGTGCTCCTGTTCCCAGAAGGAGGGTTCAGGGTACTGACAGGCACTGTCTGCAAGCCCACCCAGCACTGGCATTCACTCATCCAGAGCGGCCATGCTATAGCCAAAACACAAACATATTATTGAGGGCACTGGAGTGCCTCAGAGTCCATGACCTGGGACAATGGACTAAATGTTTACACAGGCTAATAAAGAGACATTGTGCTGTTTTATAATCTAACGGGCCAAATAATGTCACTGATAATCATGTGATATTAATATTGTCTAATAAGGCTTACTGTGAGTGATACACTGTCATGGTGGCATTTGTAAATTAATTGCAAAATGAAGGCTTACAAGTTCCATAAAAGTGGTCAATTTGACTCATGTGCTGTATTGCAAGTCTTTTGAAGCTATATAAGAAAATGTGTTATTCAATGATAAACTTAATTTACATTGAGCTGTCAACAAGAGAATGATTAATTCTTGAATCTGCACATTTTATTTATCTTATTAACACTAAGAGAGCTACAATATTTTCAGTGAATAATGACTTTAATTTGGGTCTGTTCCTTACACCAACATATTTTAAGTTCAGGGTCAGTAAGATACTTTTTTTTTAAATACATTAACAGGCATACTTTCTACTTATCAAAGAATGGAAAAAATACCATGATTTTTATACAAATATTAAGCAGTATAACTGTTTTGAATAATTATACCGGTAATTAATAAAATAAGAAATGTTTCATCATCATATTAGAATAATTTCTGAAGGATCATATGACACTGAAGACTACAGTAATGATGCTGAAAATTCAACTTTGCATGACAGGAATAAATAACATTTTAAAATGCATTAAAATAGAAAACAGTTCCTTTAAATTGCAATAATATTTCACAATATTACACATTTTATGGTACTTTTGATCCCCCAAAAATGGAATGACAGAAGGGTGAGTAAATAATGATATCATTGTCATGTTGAACTGTCCCTTTAAAGCCAGTTTTTCAGTGGCACAAGGTTTCCGCTGGGAGGTAACCTAATGTTGTTGATTGTGGCTGGCCTTCAACATAAATATATTACCACAGTATTAGTGAAGAGGTCAGATCAGTTGCTTGTGAAATAAAATTGCCCCGGTGGCTTGTGAAATAGCCTCCTGGGTTCATGGTTTGTTGACTTGTTAAAACACTCTTCTGGTTGGCTTCAGTTGTGTTTACCTCAGGGTAAAGCAGAGGTTTGATCGTGTTGAGACATAATAGCAGTTTGATCGCAGACATACGGGACTGTATCCTTAATTTCCCCCAAGGCCAGTTTAATTGAAATGTACTGTACACAGCACCTTCACTGCAGTCGAAAGTGAAAGGACTTTTTTTTTTCATGTGATATTGTGCCACATTCAGAATTGAATGTGAAAAAATTACATTTATTGGCAAAAAATCAATGATCGCACAAACTCTGAAAAGATCAGTGGCCAGAGTCGCTTTTATTAAAGGCGTTTGTTTTCATGTCCTCAAAAGGCTTTGATGCATGGTAACTCTCTTGGAGTGAAATAACTTCCACTACTTCCAACATGAGAAAAATGATTTTTGATGATTTTTTGTTGTTGTTGCCTCGTTTATTTATGAGAATGCAAAGTTGTGGAAAGCATCAGCATGAGTTGTTTATATGATGATACAAAGGTGAGCCCTGCAAAAATTGCTTGCCCTTTATTGTCTTGTCTGCTCACACCCTGGCAATGACGTCCATTGAGATAATGACAGAACTTGTCAACAGTAGTCTGTCCTCTGTAACGCTTGCCCTTGTTATATCAGCGTCTGGGAGCCCACGTGGGCTGAGCAGAATCTGTGCATGACTTAGGCCTTTCTCACTTCGCACGAAAAGCAGTGTGCAATTATTTAAGCACCCATATTAACAGATTTGAGTACTCACACTGCCCGCCCGCCCGCCCGTATGAGGAACGTAGCAAAAGGTATAGAGTTTCGGTGCCTATTTTTTTCCACACATGAGCTGAACTCAGCAGAAAACATGTTGAAATGCACTGAAAACATATTCATCAACATTATCTTTTGTAATATAGGTTTTTATAAAGGAACATAAAATAATAGGGTGAATTACTCACCCATTGTTGGGTACAAAGATGTATAACTGGCTTGAGTTAGAGGAATAGTTCACTTCAAATTGAAGATTCTGTCATTATTTACTCACCCTCAAGTTGTTTCAAACCTGTATGAATTTATTTCTTCTGCTGAACACAAAGGAAGATATTTTGAAGAATGTCGGTAACCAGACATCTAAGTAAATTTGACAGACATCTGGTAAAATCTAAGTAAATTTGTTTTATTTAAGACAAAAATATTGTTTAAAATGATTGAATCGACCGGAATAAATTAGATTGCACCAACAAATCTATGTGCCAGATAAAGTATAGATATTTAAATTTGCACTTTACTAACTTTTTATAATCAATTTGCAATGTACCCCATTGACTTCCATAGTAGGAAAAAAATAAATACTATGGAAGTCAATGGGGTACATTGCACATTGATAATAAAAAGTTAGTAAAGTGAAAATTTAAATATCTATACTTTATCTGGCACATAGATTTGTTGGTGCAATCTAATTTATTCCGGTCGATTCAATCATTTTAAACAATATTTTTGTCTTAAATAAAACTAATTTACTTAGATGTTACCAAACACATTTTTAGGATACCGTACCTGACAAAACGTTTTTTTTTTTTAGGTACAAGATACATCACAGCTATTTTCACTTGATGTTGTATAGTCAAGAACACTGAATGGTTCTGCTGTGGAGAGAACAGACCTCTAAGGAAAGTGTTTTTCCACTGTGCTAGTCTGAACACTTAACCACGACAAGCCATGGGTCAGGTTTGTCTTGACTGGCCTGGAACATTGTGTCCTCTAAAACACATAGAGTGAATGAATCCGCTTGCTATTAGAGCTCATCCCTGTTTGGCTGCAGTCCCGTGTGAAGCTTCTCCACAGGGTTGCTGTGCAGCATCCAAGCAGGATGTCATAGCTCTACCTATGGACTTTGCCCGGTATTTACAGATCACATGTTACAAACCAGCGACAAATCGTCTCTTCACTGGCGTGTTGGGCATGTGCACAGCAATTTGCAGAAAAATCTGTGTGCGTGTGGCTACGCAGTGAACAATTTTCAGTCCAAAACAGCCCTTTCACAGTAAACAACTCTCCGTTTTTTTTTTTTTTTTGACTTGACTTGGCTATTTAAAGGAGCTTGGTTTCTCAAAACACAAGTCTCATGCGACAGAACTAAAACCATATTTTAGGCAATAAAAGCTGAGATTGTTTTGTGGCGTAAAGTTGCCAAACTTGCATTTGCCTGTCCACTTTGGTTAAGAATAAGATATTGCAGTATCATGTTGGGAACTTTGAGTCATCCAACACAACTTAAACAAGCTTGTCTAATGCATATTATGCACAGTGTTCATATATGAATAGAACTGAGTTTATCTTGATGTACTCAATCAAAAGTGTGGTTATGGTATGGATGCCACTCGCATTCATTTTGATCGATAACATACATGGAGCAGTTTTGTTGCAACAACTCAAAAGCATTTCTTCCCATAAGCATGTAATTCATTATAAATGTCAGGCTTGATGAAGGAAAGGCACTGTGTCTTCTCATAGACACAAAGCTCTTATGTGAAGAGATGCTGACTAACTTAGACACTGCTAAATCTAAACAGACATTACTTACAAGCTTTATTTACGTAGGTTTACGGTTTGTTGATGTCAATTCTCAAAGACAAGAAGAGAAGAATAAAGAGTCAATGACACTGATTCATCAATCTTGCTTTTTCAGTGGAATTGACTTGTTTGCATGAGTAATCGAATGTAGTTCTTAAGTACCCTTCCTTTGCTTTTATCGGAAACGTTTGGGGGCATACTGGAAATCCTTTGCAAAGCTATTTTTGCCAAGTATCTTTCCATAACATGTCCATGCCAGTAGACTGCTCTGTCTTTAATTCTTAGTGACTCCAAGAGTCAATGTGATAAATGATAACCAAGTTCAGTCTTGGGTTTCCTGTAAACCGGGATGAGGTTGTGCAATCCAGCAATAGCAAAAATAGGTGATTTTAATTACTCCTCATCTTTTTTGTGCAGTCTGATCTGTAGAAAGGTTGCTTAAAGGGAACATTCACCCAAAAATGAAAGTTAAGTTATGTTAATATGTGGAACAGCCTGAAAGAGAAGTAACGATACGGTTAGTAAACATTCTTTTGTGTCAGATTTCTTCAAATAATTGGCTGAGTTAATTCACAAAAGCCAGGTTGCTTTTGTGAATTAACTCAGCCAATTATTTGAAGAACGACTGAAGAATGACTTGAATGATCACTTTTATTGGACATTTTGACATCTGTTTAGTTTTAGCAGTGTCTAACAGCGAGTAAACTTGAATCTTGACAGCCCAATTTTTAATTTACTTTCATTAAATGTAGAAGAGCTTCCGGGATTCTTTTAAGAAAATCATATTTCATGTTCCATAATTTTCATTTTGGGTAAACTTTCCCATTAAGTCAGAGAAGTTAAAAAGTGGCACCGAAGAGGCAAACCCACGGTCAAGATGCGCTTTGTAAGCCGTGACTTCTTTCAGTTATTTACAGTATCTTCCATGTTCAATGTGCATGACTAGTGTTATCATGTAGTTTATTTTCACGCTGCTGCCGGCTTGTGTTGTGCTAATTACTAGTGCCACTAACCACGTTTGCATCAGCATTCTTTCCACTGACATGTCATGGAATGGATCATCATGATGGGTTGGTCATGCAAGCAAATACAAATAGACAAATGAGTAAACAGTGAAGTGAACTCTGGGACAGTCGGATATAACTTATGAACAAAGTTCTGCCAAGAAATCTAAGACACTGGGATATGGAATGTGAAACATGCTGCTCTCAGCCTTGTCCAAAGGGGCAATTGGGTTCTTTTTGGACTTAAAATACAGAGCTGTGGCCCAACTTTGCAATCTCCCAGGGCCTGCAATTCATGATGTGTCATTTGTCCGAGAACTGGGCAGCTCTTATGTCCGATAAGAAAGAGCAAAGAACGTTCTAGTCTTCATAGAACGTATTAACCAGAGACAGCATCTGAGACGAGCCGTGCATAGAAAATTTACAGGGATGTTTTCTTCTTTTTTTTTTTCAGAGTGAACCTTTGACTTTGACTTATCTGACATTATCCCAAACTCTCTGGTGTTCTAAGTTAAATATAACCATCAAATCAGTTCCTCACTAGGAAATGTATGTTCCTCCATATAACTGTACCTTATATAAATATGTATAGAGGTTCCTCTTTTGATTTCCTGGATCTCAGAAAGTAGAGTGTGACATATACTTAACACCAAGGTCATACTGTAGGTTTAATGGGAACACACATGATATACTTTATGTATACTTTAAAGGGGTCCTATTATGCCCTTTTTACAAAGTCTTGATTTTGTTTTTGTGGTGTACTAGAATATGTTTTCATGCCCTATTGTTAAAAAAAAAACATTATTTTTTCACATATTTTAAATTATTACAGCTCCTCTCTCCACAGTCTGGCTGAACATGTCATTTTCAATGAAGCCCCTCCTTCCGAAATGTACAGTGATTGGTTAGCTGTCCCAGTGCGTTGTAATTGGCAGCGCTCTGGAAATGCCACACCCCTTCATTACCGCAAGCTCTACTATTATCTGTAATAATGAATAAGGATGGCGTCAATTTCAAACCAATTCAGACCCTGACAATGTTAACGGACAAGAACATCTTGACTTTGCAAACACTTTTCTTTTCTTTTTTTCTTATAGATATGATGTTATCCATCATTTAATCATATTTGTCGTTATCATTTGTAAAATTTTTGTATTGTGAAATACTATTACAATTTAACAATATATTTGATCAGTAGCCATTACTCCAGTCTTCAGTGTCACACAATCCTTCAGAAATCATTCAAACATGCTGATTTGCATACAAAGTAATACATACAAAGTCACAAAGGAATAATTAGTTGTCATTTAATCATTTGAGAAAGAAGCTTTACATTGGATTTCTATAGGTGAATGTACTTCAACATCAGTCCAAAGTTTTGGATGAATTTTGGATCAACAAGACATTTATCTTTTCATCCAAAACAAATATTTATTCTATAATGATACGATGCCATACAAGTACAGCCTGGACACACAGAAATTATTGTAAAGTTGCACAAAGAAATTATGATTTTCAAGATATACTCATAGCGGTTAAAAAAGTATGAAAGACTGACAGAACATCTGCTTCCATGGAAAGTTTGTGCTGTAGATGAAACACACCTTTATTTTAGGTGTTAACTTGATACAGATACATTACTAGACCTGTCTCACAGACCACACCTGAGGGTAAAAGACTGAACTTGTATGAGCCAAATGTCTTGGCATGTTAAATTGATTGTTAACACAACAGTGCTTTTAATAATATGCATTACTATTATTTTTATTATTACCAAATTCTGTTACTTCCTTGTTGTCCAGAGCAGTATCAATTACAATATGCAGTTGAAAGTTGATGGATTTTCAGCTTCAACATTACACAATTCTTTAGTGTTACTGGTAAAATGTATATAAAAGACATTCGATGCACATTGAAATTCAAGAAGACGTTATCTGTCAGGTTTTCAGTGTTGCCATGGTCACCTGGAGAATCATGGTTGAGGGCCCATTGGGATCTTTGTTCTCCTCAATTAGTATTCTAGAATAAGTTCCGTCCCTCCAATGTACCGACCAAGTGCAACTCGCAAAGGGTCACTTGTGAACAGATTAAAGAATTAAAGTGTGCATGTGCCATAAGCTGATCTAGATATAAGAAGCTAATGTCAGCATTGTCAGCATTTTGTGTGATTAGCAACAGTTTTATAAGAGGATATCTCTAAAGTATTTTTCACAATAATATGGTTTAACATGCTTTATTCCTAAAATATTCAAAATATTCAAGCAAAACAACCCAACTATGCATATATATTTAAGAGAAAATTAAGAAATATTGGTGGGAATCCATAATGTGTGTTGTTTTGCATACTTCCACCTTGTCTTTTCATAAAAAGGCGTTGGAGGTAATTGTGTTGTGAGTCGTTTACCTAAAGAACTGGGAGTACAGCCAAGTCCACTATCAGAGGAAACACAGCAGAACAACAGCTGTGAAAGCCCTCCCACCCCAGTTCTTTCTCTTCCTCATTTTTTTTTTATTTCCCTGTTTCAGTATGTACTCTATGTCTTTCTTTCTCACAGTCATCCAGATCTAAAAGAGACACAGGACATCCCCCAGATAAACTTTACACGGCATTACATCACGTGTCCGTTTAGATCTTGACAAATGATATAATGGCACGAATCAGAAGAGAACTATATCTGCGCCAAGCTCACTTCAAACCATGGCAAGCTTCTTAGGATTAATTATGATATCACCAAATCAAAGAATATTAACAACAACAATGGCAAAATAAAGAACATTTAGCCAATGAATAACCTGTTTTACTTCCTTAATGTGACATTTCCAAGGGAAACAGGATATTTAATAAGAACAAAATCTAGAATAAGACCTTGTATTTGATAAGGAGGTTGAAAAGAGTGTTACATATCAGAATGAAGAAATACCGATCAATGTATTTTTGTCTTAGTGAAAAAAAACAACAACAACTACTTTTAAGAAAACAGCCTGTAATTGAAACATACGCAACTGGATGAAGTGTAATAAAATCTATAGTATAATCTCAAAGTCATTTACTCACCCTCAAGTTGTTCCTGTATGAATTTCTTTTCTTATGCTGAACACAAAAGAGGATATTTTAAAGAATGTCGGTAACCAAACAGTTGATGGACCCCATTGACTTCCATAGTTTTTTTGTTTTTTTTCTATATTAAGGAAGTCAATGGGGCCTTAGGCCTGTTTGGTTGCCCATATTCTTCTTCATGAAAAACATGAAAAACAGCGGTTTTGCCTGTGGTGTCTTTTCTTAAGTGACATCAATAAAAAGTAAAGACGCTAAAGAGGAAGACCAAGTTATTATAATTTAACAAAATTGTATTTTTCTTGGAATGACAAGCACCAATGAACCATCAATGAATGTCTATTATAAGAGTAAATAGGGTCACTTTTGATTTCACGTTGGCTTTGAATGTGGGAAACTGCAAGATATGTAACCACTGTAGGCGCTTCATCCGAAGTCCATCCACTTCGTTCTCATATGAGCAAAGGGTAGTCAGGGTCTTGTACGACAAAAACCACAACTTCCATGCCAGTGTCTATCACGAAGTGTCTAATAATAGAGCCCATGTCAACCAGCTTCCTTCTTGTCCTCATGTGAGGGTCATGCAGAGTCTCTTCCCGTGGTCTGTGTACTTGGGCAGGGCTTCTGAGAACACGCTGCTTACCATGTGTATGTCACAGGGCCGTTTGAAGTGAGTCTGTCCACAGCCAGAAGAAGGGATATTAATGTTTTCTAAGGTGCAGTGAAGACGGTGAAGAGAGTTCCTTCTAGCAATAAAGAATGCGATGGCACATTGGTCAGAGCAGTTCATAACGAACAACAGGGCAAAAGGATCAACATAGAAGTGACTCACCTTGTTATGATCCTACAGGTAATGTCAATGTCACAGCAAACATAACACCATTGCTCATGCCAGAAATAGTGTCTGAGCCAGACAACAGACAAACACTTGCAGACATGCAAAGCTTGAAGCAGGGAAGGGCATATGCAAACATGCAGACGGGATGAGCTTAGTATGTAGACAATTGCTGAAGAGCTTGACCTTCACAATATGGCGCAGATTGTGCAACTCCGAAACAAAAGGAATGCTTTTAGGGCAAATGAAGGTGTTGGAGCACATTTATGAAATGGCAGCTATATTGCAGTCTGCAATTTGAGCAGAGATTCTGTCATTTTACAGCTATAATTCCAGTCCTTGAGCACTCCAGATGTGTTTTCGAGAACTGGTGGAAGTGTCATTGTGTGCATTGTGAGACGAATACCAAATTACTCCATGAAAATGTTACTAGGATTGAACTTTAAAAGTCACAATAAATTATTGATCACAATTCAATTTATAACCATAATATTATATATTTCCAGTGAAACAATATTCAAAGGGAATTTTTTTCCCCCTTGAAAGCCTAAATCAGTGTTATTCAAATAGCGGAGCGGACCGTGCTCCTGATCATCCGGCTTGTTACACCATTTTTTTTATTATTAGATTATGTACATTGTTTGCTTTAAGCAAAATATAAAAAATGGTCCCTACTTTTCTTGAGAGGTAAACCTGAAACCCCGTATGTTTTCTCAGTCCCAAGGCCTTATGTGCCATACACAAAGGTGTCTAATGTTAAAAAAATTAAAAAATAAAAAAAATAAACAAATAGCCTGTTAAACCATCTGATCTAACATTTTTATATTCATATTTAGGATAAATATTAACTTTTTTGGGTACATTTTTGGTACAAATTCTTAGACATCACTGTTTTGGCTCTCTGGGCCCAAGATTCTTATCTTTGATGACTATTTTGATTGTTTAGTTTTATTTTACAAAGTACTACGGCTGCCTCAATGGAAATGTATTACTGTTCCAAAAAAGTATTATCCAGACCTCCGCTGGGAAGGAAATATAGAGACCAGGGCCCGTATTCATAAAGAATCTTAATGCAAAGAGTAGCTCCTAGTGACAAAATTCTAAGAAAATTCTTAGAAATGTGGGCGTTTTCTCTTGAAATTAAAGAAAAAATCCTAGTAAAGAAAAAAGTAATTCAGAAAGCATCTTAACTCTTAAAAGAGCTCTTAAGGTCAAAATTGTTAGGAGCACGGACGAGGACTTTTAAGAGGCTTAAGAGTTTCTTTAGCAGAGGAGAAAATGGCAGAAAGACGAAGAGGGAGAAGAAATGTGTTGCAGACAGTGAATAACAGTGAGTTAATAAGACGCTATAGATTAGATCGTGCAGGGATCATGTTTGTGACTGATCTTATTAGAGACACGCTAACATCTCCGACACAGCACAGAAATGCCATAGCGCCAGAAATGAAAGTAATCACTACATTACGATATTTGACAACTGGGAAAATTCCATGTTTGATACATTAAAACCAACATTCAAACCACCACTTAAATAGACATGCCAGCAATCAGTGTAATTGGAAAGAGTGGAACAATTTTTATCATTCTAAGCCAAGCAAATACCTTATAGGAAATTAACAGCATGGTAAATAAAAAAAAAGGATTTATATACACATATATAATGTGTGTGTGTGTGTGTGTGTGTGTGTGTGAGAACGGTCAAATAGGAAAAATGACGCATGTAATTTCAAGGTGAAGGCTTAGAATAGACCCTATACTTAAAATCACTTTTTTTTCCCTTCTTGGACAACCAACCAATCACAGTCTTCAAAAGATTGTGTCATACATAGCAACGGGGTCAACCCCGCCTCCTTACTAAGATGAAAGTTTTTGTCTTTTCCTTACTCAGAGTTGCTCTCAGATCGGTCCCGAATCGCTTTTAAGCTAAGACTCCTACGTAAAAGTTTTTAAGCTAAATTAAGAGTTTTCTTAGAGGATTCTTAGAATCTTTATGAATACGGGCCCAGACCTCTTGGAACTTTAATTGAATACCCCTTGCCTAAATTATCCAATAGCCCACATTGTCTAAATACAGAGCCCTTAAAGAGACATGGTGATGGGGGGAAAATGAGATGGAAGGGATAATTATACATTCGCTTACAAAACATTTGCACTCCTTTGAGTAAATTTGCATTGGCTCACAAAAGTTTTGCGTTTCCCGGAGAAACTGGTGATGGAAATCATATGAGGTTTAAGTGCTGTTTCTGGGAATGCAATGCTTTTGCGAGAGACGCAATAGTTTTCAATGAGAACAAAAAAAATATTGCGAGCAAATGAATTTTGATCAATTTTGAATTCAGGAGGACACTAAAGTTGAACATAAAAGTGTTTAAAGTCACCCTGAATCGGAAGCTGCGACCGATTTTACTTCAGTCACCTATTTTCTGATTGAAACTGAAAATGGAATAAGACAAATAGTGACTTGTTTTTCCCACTGAAAATGTAAAAGTGGGCATTTCATTCAGGTCGTTGTCAAAGCTCGCAGCAGACTGAGGATGTTCTACCCTAGCGGTCAAAATGACGTCATCAGAGAAGGAAGGCCATTCCAGAGGGGAAGTACATTGTTTACTACAAGACTAGTAATGTGCACTAACAAAATAAATAGGGTCAATTTTGATTTCATGCCGACTTTGAATATAATTTTTCTACCCAACTCATATTTTCCCATCACTATGTCCTCTTACAGGCTAGTGTAATCAGCAGAAATAGAAAGTTGTATCAGAGATGAAGCAGGATATTTTATTTTGATTAATGAATTACAAGGAATATTTTATGAAGCATCCCGTGCATGGATGAATCATTCACAACATCACCAGGAACATGCATCAAGGAAGTAAATGGGGTCAAGTCAGATTTTATGTTGAGACTACGCACTGAGAAAAAAAAAAAAATGTTGATGGTTGAGTCAATGTTAAAACAGGTTTAATACTATATATATAGATAGATATATAAAAACCTGAAACAGAACAAATCTGTTGTTTCGAAATGGCTTTCTGCACTTCTGCATTGCTCTGGGTGTGGCAGTTGACTTAAGTTCACTGTTATGTAAAACCACGTCTGTGTGCCTGCGTATCTGAAAATAAAAGTAAGTGGTATTTTAAATATGAATAAGGGCCATACAGAGATAACTGTTTCTATAAACATGGGAAGCTTTTATAGTATAGTGACATGAACAGGACTTCTTTCACTGCTTTTGATCTTTAGCTGTGTTGCCATATATTTGAGCTAAGAAATCCTATCAAGTCCTTTTTATGGAAAATACTAATAATATATTAGATTTTTTTAAACAAAAATTGGAATAATCATGAACAGTGACCGAGAGAGAAAGAAAGTGAAGATAAACTCTTTGTGTGCAAATACACTGAACTTGCTTGCGCCCTTTGTATTTGCATTAGATTGAAACTGGCTTTCTACTAACTGGCTTGTTTTTACAGTGACTAAGAACTGCAAACAATGTCTCGAAAGACACATTCTTGATGGCATTGATCTGTTTCAGTCTCAGTATATTAAGTTTGCAGAGTAGAGAGAAGCAGTTGTCTTTCAACACGCACTGTTGGCACACAAAGGTTCTCAAATTATGGAGCAAATCAACTGTTGCGCCACTTTTGCACACAGCGTTTCAGTGGAAAAATCGGTGTGTTGTTCACTGCAATCCAGTTTAGTCAAGCACACTGCTGTACAGTCACAATAAAGTACGGCAGATCGTTTTAGTGCGCGAGATTGGAAATTGAGGCATGCAAACTGCATTCGGCACTAATTAGAGTGTGTGCGTGTGATATTATCTGATTTGCATAATTCATTCCCAACCAATACCCCCCATGATGTACGTTAGATAATCAGAGATCATCTGAGGCCAGTACGCGAACCCATTGTAGTTCATGCTGTTGGGCAGCATATGGTCTCCACCTTCCCTGACTCATCCGAACATTGCTCGTTTCTGCAAAATAGCTGCATGCCAGCATATCACCATTTTTTGGAAAACTTTCTAAAGTCTGACTAGGCTTCTAGATTGTTTGGAGATATATGCTGACAGCTAATTGGCTCAAAAGCTGGCTACGTGTAAAAACACTGCACATCAGAAAACAGCATCTCTGCATCGTTCAGTTGAACTACGTGTTTCTGTCCGGTTGGTTGACTTTGATCTCAGCTTTTATGTCACTGCCTTTGCTACCTGCACATATGTATCATCTTTCAGGTCATACATTTAATCCTTTTGTGTGAAAGGAGATTAAGAATGTACAAAGCCTCAAGATAACACATTTTCATTCTGCAGAGGTAATTGCTTGAATGCACATAACTGGAAATACGCACACAAACACCTGTACTCAGGCAGAGGCGGTTATATTTCAGTTATGGCTCAGGGTGAGTGAGGTTACCACGTTTCTGGGAAATTCCTTTTTTAGCTAGGATCCATTCATGACAAAGAGAGAGGAATGAGTTTGGGGTAGAGAGTTTAAGGTGTTGTAAATCGTCCTTGCCCGGCTGCCAGCAGACTTCAGCCAACACATGGATCTCATCCGGCCTGGTATAGACTTAGAGGTACAGGATTTGTTCTTGTCTGTTTGTGTATATCTTTAAATGTGCGCTGTGATGTCAACATGCATACAAGATAACACGGTATCTTTTAACCTTTGCTCGTGTTCCTTAGTTATTTAGACATCAGTGTTTGCCTTAAGGTTTATGGTTCAATTGTGTCAAAGGCATTTTGTCTGTGTTGTCTTTGGAAACTATCCGATGACAACATATGATTTAGAGGACAAATTCTTTCAGTGCAGATTATACAATGCAAGAAAGTAAAGCAAAAAATGTTTTCTCTCTATAAGTAAATAATGAAGGATTATTCTCAGGATTCACTTAATGAATACAGTCGCTTTTTGGGTGATTTATGGCGGCATTTTATTGCACTGATTAACACAATTATGTTTTAAATTGATTTACTTTCGTTTTCAAGCCTCATTGGTCGCGCAGAATAAAAACAGGCAGATCCCCAGCCAACAGACACTGAACCGTACCTGATCAAATAAATTAGTACCGCTCCACACACACACGTTTTGTTTTCAGTTGAGATGAGACACACTAATGAATGGATTTAGCAGGAGGCACACCGCCAGGCTTTGCACATTGTGTTGATGCCAGCGGATCTACGTTAAAGCGGATGTAATGACCGCGCTCTGACATCAGAAGCCTTATGCTTCACCCTTCTCCTGGCATGTCCACTTATCTTCCGAGGCCAGAACACTGGGGCTTCGCTAGCATTGCTGCCACTTTGCAGGCAGGGAAGTCACTGGCTACCCACAGACTCCCTTCAGGCTAAGTGTAATGAAACTTTCAGCTGATATCCCCTCCCCAGTCACAAGAAAAAAAAATATTTTTTAGTTCAGTTTATTAAATCTGATATATTATTTCATATAATAAATAAGATAAAATTATATATAAAACAGTCAAATGTTTTTGAATTGTTTCTCTTATGCTCACCAAGGCTGCATTTCTTTGATGAGAAATACAGTAAAAACAATAATATTTTGAAATATTATTACAATTTAACAGAACTTTTTGAATTCATATTCTATTTTAATATTTATTTTTTTAATATAATTTATTCCTGTGATGGCAACACTGAATTTACAGCATAATTACTCAAGTCTTCAGTGTCACATGATCCTTCAGAAATCTGATTTATTGCTCAAGAAACATTTCTGATTATTATCAATATTGAATACTATGATACAATTTATGATATATATATATATATATATATATATACTGTAGGCTATATATAAAGAAATCTATTTTTGTGTGTGTAACTTTAGAATATCACTTGAAATCATACACCAAGAAAATCTAAATCAAACTTGTCAAGTAGACTGTACGTGTTTAGAATGACTTGGTTATTGTACAATATTGGTTATTATTGGAATACGTGCTAACTCTGAAAAGTTGATGGAACATATACAACAGCCCTAATGCATTTTTGATGATTTCACTGCTGTAGAGGAACTGCTGCATTGGCAATGACTTCATGACCAGGCTGCAGATGCTTACATAAGCCTGCCATGGCATGCAAAGGCCACTTTCTGAGGGAAGGTGCTCTTCCTCATCGCCGAGCCCATGGGAGATCACGGCCCATGCAGTGAGAGGCATTGATCAGTATGACCCGTGAGCAGCCGTGCAAGAGTAACACGCTCTGATGGTTCTCTGCAGAAAACAATGCATTATTAATTAAGAGTGTACAGACACATCTGGAATGATCTCTTTTCATGTTTGCACAGCAGGGGCTGCTTGAACACGTGGATCATTGGTACATACCGTACAGAGCAGAAGGCAGATACTCTCTGACCTTATTGTATTATATGAGAAAGTAGGATCATCACTTTTATAGATGGAGACTACTCATTTTTACACATCTCACTGTGCTGATTTGTGAATGCATGAATGGATTTTATTTATTCAACATAACCTAGGGACTAATGTTTATGATTATGTTAATGATAGTATAATGATGATGATGACACTTATGTCATTAGAGTGTTCCTTTATTGCTTGAATATCTATGACAGATACATTAGAGTGATTTGATATAATTTTACAAAGTGTGCAGAACAGCCATTTTTTGTTGGAGAGAAGGTTCTCCCACTGGACTCTGTATGAAACATGCCAAGCAGCATTTCGGTTTAAGGTTTCTTTGATTTGAGCTCACATCTTGCAAAAAGAACACAATATTCTTGAATATAATATTAGTCAGTGTTAAATACTCTTCTTTACTTGAAAAACTTTTTTTTCCACTATAAATAAACTTTTATGCAAAGGAAAGGTTCCAATGATGTCAAAGGTTCTTCAGGGATCCATAAATGCCAATAAAGAACCTTTATTTTTAAGAGTGTACCCAGCTTATTACTGGGACAACTATAAGATATTCATAGATTTGTCACTCGATCTCTGTGGCGCCATCAGTACTCTTAGAAAGATGGACATAAGGGACAAAACTGCAGCTTTATCTCTACCTCACTTAATGTGTCATTCCTGCATTTCATGCTTTACATGTATTAGTCGGAGTGATGTAATTTGTCATGTAATTTGGAAATGGCACCAGACCAATTATTTCCATAACATTTTGCATGCACAGTAAGACTGCAATGTGCATTCAAGAGTCAAATTATGTTTGTATCTGAATGAGACGCATTTAAGTTTTTATAGTAAACAAATAAAAATGTCGCTCAAACACTTCCTTTCAAAAGTTTTCAAAGAAATTAATAATTTTAGTCAGCATTAAACTGATTTTAAAAAAGTCAGTAAGTAATTTTACTGTACATTGTCTCATCATGAACAATTTAAATTAAAATTAGAAATGTTCTTGGGCACCAATGGACATATTAATTAGAAATAATATTAGAATGATGGCTGAAAAATCAGCTTTGTTATCCCAGAAATAAATTATAATTTAAACTATATTAAAATAGAAAAAAACAAAACATTTTACAATATTACTGGTTTAACAGTATTTTTATCAAATGAATGCAGCCTTGGTGAGCATAAGAGAGTGCTTTAAAAAATAATAAAAAATATATAATTATAATTATAATAATAATTATATATATATATATATATATATATATATATATATATATATTAATATTATATATAATCTGAAAATACAAGCCCATACAACAGGAGAGGGCATTAGATTCTCTTTAGTAGCGTAAAGACAGATGACTGCATTTGCTGAGATGACACAGCTCTCAAGCGCGTGTAAATATCCAGCAAGAATAGGGGATCTGAATGTCCACAACAGCCTCAAGTGGCTAATTCAATGTATTACAGGGGACCTGTGCTTTCTGTCATGAACAGATTGGGTCTTTAGTGGAGGCTGTGCAGAATTTCCATGAGGCCCATTGGAAACTGGGTAACAGAGAAGTTAATCAAACCCATACGTGCTCTAGTCCACACTGAGTCTTGTCTAGACAGATAACAAAGAGGGTCGGATCTGTGACACACCTGGGCTGTAAAGGTAACCATCTGCTGATACTTGCTGTATGATTCGAAGCGGTTCTATAACTGTTAAAATGAAGTCTTACATAAGCAGCTCCTTCATGCACTAAGATAATAGTGCCATTGACAGTCTGAGCAATCATAATTGCTCAGTCAGCCACTGCAGACAAGTTGCTGCATGGGTGATATAATAACCTGTTTTCCACCTCATTTCATCACGTCAATAGGAACAGGCATTCATGAGCACTGCACAGGGATGCAAGCCCTCACTACAGTTAAACACATTTGGGGTTAGTAAGTAATTTATTTTTTCAGCAAGGGTGCATTAAATTGATCAAACGTAGATATATATAAAGATTTATATTTCAAATAAACACTGTTCTTTTGAACTTATATTCATCAAATAATCCTAAAAAAATCAATAAATCAAAGTTTTCACAAAAATAAAAACCACTGTTTCAACATTGCTAATAATTAGAAATGTTTCTTGTGTATCAAATCATCATGAATGATTTCTGAAGGATCATGTGACTGGAGTAATGATGCTGAAAATTCAGCTTTGCATCACAGGAATAAATTACAAAATAAAATAAAATATAAAAACAGTTATTTTAAATTGCAATAATATTTAACAACATTACAATTTTTTACTGTATTTTTGAATAAATAAATGCAGCCTTGGTTAACATAAGAGACTTCTTACAAAACATTTTTTTTTTTATCTTACCAAACTAAACTTTTGAATGGTAGCGTTTCTCACACTTACAAATGTCAAAGTTCTACGAATGTTCTGTTTTGTATCTTTCTGGTCTAAATTGCCATCTTATTGGTTGTTAAAGCAGGACCTGGCACTAACACTATTAACGCTCAAGTAGGTCAAGTCAAGAGCTTCCGTGAAAGCACAATACATGGGGAAGCCATCCTGACATGGGAAAAAACAAGCAGAACAAATTCGCACACGTTGTTCAAAAGGAAAGTTTTACTTTTGGAACATGAAATTAAATTACATTATAGATGCCAACAAACAAACACCTTGCCTTCAGGCTGACCTGAATTACGTCTGTAAGAATTAGTAATGCGTTTTTGACTCAGCTCAGTTAGACAGTTTAATGTATTTAGATTAAAGCAATGAAAATGAAGTTTTACATAACACATTGTATGTGCATCTCCTGTACCGACATGATTTATGAAGGCAAACAAACACCCAATCGCTATAGCATGCTTCATAACTGGTTTTTTTTTTTTTTTTTTTTGTCACGCATAAGTCCTTTCAGACAGTCAGACAAAACAAAGCTGTCTGCTGAGAAATGAGCATGGTATATACATTAAAGTTGAAGCACGTCTGTTCATCCTACAAAAGGGAACTTAAACTGAACAAACTTCTTCCATAAACTGTTATGGAAAATTGTAGATGGAAATTTTGCTGTTTTTGCAGAGTCATCTGAGATGGATATGCTCGGAAATTCCAGATAGCAACAACTGCCCCGTTTACACCTGATATTAAGATGGGTTTTGGATCTGATCACAATCAAACAAGGAAGACACAAACCCGTTTACACCTGATATTTTAATCCGTGTCTTTTGTCCACCTTCAACCACTTCTGTCGTAAGTTTTTCGAGGGGAAGGTCTATGGGTGGGTAAATGTGTGGACTTTTTTGGACTTTTTTTATTGGACGAAATTTACATATGAACACGACCGAAAAACATACGGAGAGCAGTAGCTTTCGTTTCTGCTCTGAAAGCCGCAAGATCACGCCGAACGCTGTGAGTGCGTGTTAGAAACCAGGAATGGTGAGAGAACATCGTGCTTGGTGCGTTTTTCGTCTTCAAACCAAACTTGGGTCTTTAGCTGACAAAGTTTAAATCCCGTCTGGCTAGCGCGCGTCCCATAATGCATTAATTCCGTAGGCGTAGAGTAGGTGATCTTTTGTGGCTGTTCGAATGCATTCGACCACATGAGCGTCTACACCATGAAAGCAATCCGGATGAATGCGTTTTCAACTACCTCTGGAAGTGGTTGAAAGTGGACAAGCTCAAACCGTTTTAGACCCTGTTTACACCTGTATTTAGCGTCATCCACTTGTGATCCGATCGACCAAAACGCATCTTAATACCAGGTGTAAGCAGGGTACAGTGAGACTCCATTTGTATAGCGTTGTCATTTTGTTGACTTTAATCATTTATCATACTCAGAATATTCTGCTCTCAATCATGTTGTTACTAGAGTCGCTAATCAAACTTCCTATGTGGAAAAAAAAGAAATTCTCCATATTCTCCATATCTCTGACAGACAGAGAGTGAACAGAGAAAACAAGACACAACATCTCTGTATGTCCACCTCCCTCCCATCTAATAGAGAATGGGCATTTTCACACCATCCACGCTGCTCGAGTCGCAAGGTTGCATCTTGGGCTGCATCCGCAGAGACTTGTTCATAGTGACCGTCCACAGGGCAACAGCCATGAGTTTGCCACCTATTTACTCACCTAGTCTATTTAAGAAGAGGGACAGGCGGTAAGTGTAAGAATGTTGCGTGAGTGTATCATTACAACTGACAGCTGATGGATTAATTGTGTATAGGTGTGAATGTGAGCGAGGAAAGTTAGTCTGGTCTAACCACTCAAACTGGCGAATACTGCAGGACTTGCTCTACAAGGTGTGAAAAATCGTTACGTTACAGACAGTCAGCAAAGTGCATTACCGGATTCATCGCTTGTGGATCATGTTACTTACAGACGTATTGCATAACTTGTTTTTTCAATTCGTAGGATACTAACTCAAGAGCTTACACTGATGATGCTATTTACATATTTTATTCTTCACTATGGCGAGGGTCTCTCTATTGCTGTCCTCCTAAAGAAACTAGATTTAATTTTTTGACCTAATAAGCAGCAGCTATTCACAGAATGCAAACTCGACAGAGATATGTCATTCCACACATTCTTTCGTAGGGATTATTGGTGTGTTCTTGAGTACGCAAACGCTAACTAAGTTAACCAAGTATGGTTAGGTGTGTCTTGAGAACTCTAATCCTGTTTTGTGGGTTTTTATTAAATGAAGTCTTGTTGCAAGAGTAAATAATTAGTGCCACTCAGTATAACTGTATTGAACATAATATATATATATATACACTGAGACCAGTCTTAAAGTTTCCAACCTTGTTTAGTAGCAGTGTAAAGCATTTGTTTATCGGAGAGTGTCTGGGACATCTCCACCCTGGCCATGGTGACAGACGGAGACATACTGTACAATGGCACATCTGTGTTTACTGTGATGTACGAGTGGCGGTTGAATGAAGCATCTGTTTGCTCATCTGGCTGCATCAAAACAATGTGAAAGTTATCATTTATTCAATACCGAACAATTTTTAAGCAAATTGATTTGTCAGTCCCGGTTTCCTTGGAATGTAATGCATGCAGCTTTCTCTGTGCCAGAGAGGCTGGTTGTCCTGGTTTTGTCACGTCACTAAAATGACGACGATTAACACACTATTAGCAGTACTTTGTAACAGGGAGGTTCTGTTGACACTTCATTGCCTGCAGACTCTCACGAGGCATAACTCTTCAAATTAAGAAGCCACTTCATGGTCTTTCCCTCTTCGTCTGAGGGATGATTATCATTTCATACAGTACAAACTGTACAAGCACTTGCCAATTATCCTGACTGTAACAGCTCACCAGGAGTTCGGTTAACTCTTTCTGGAGCGTTCCTCTGAAATCTAATCTGTCAGCTTAACTAACTCTGCATGAAATGGAAAGTGACAGCACTACGGTGACTAATTTGTGCTTTTCTGTAAAGTCTCATTAGGAGGATCAACTTCGAGCCGTCCCCTTTTAAAGGGCTACACTAGGATCCAAACAAATTCTTGCTCTGCTCAGGAACGATAGATGATAGATTGTAAAATGTAGTGAAAGAGTCTATAATGTCCGTAAAATTACGTTTTGTGACATACTGTAATATAGATTCATTTTCATAACTTTGCATTGTGCAATGTTGCTAGCATGTCCCATAAAACGATTTCCCCCAAAAATTCAATTCACAAAGGAGATATTACGTGAATAATAACAGTGTCTGTTTGTAAGCCATGCAAGTTTATAAGTTGGACAAAATGTATGTTTGATTTTGTTATAGTTTATATTATTATATAGTTATTATATAGGTATAATAGAGGGATTAAAACATTTGTTTTGGTTACTTATATTTTTGTTTATTTTTTTGGTGTGGTTTCTTTCACACTGTTTTATAACTGCAACGTTGTAAAATGCGTTAAAATGTACTTGCTGAGGACTTTACTGTTGTATTCTTTTATTATGGACTCATTAGCTTTAATGTTAAAAAGTAAACTGATGGACAGCGAAACAGTGTGTTTATGTTCTAAATGAGCAAAATGTGCAAATATTAGCTTACTGATATCAAAGTGCCAGTGACTTTGATTCCAAGTTTGGTTGAGCATGTGTTTATGACTGTTATACACAGTTTGGCCACTAGAGGCACTAAAGGCTGAAGTTAAACATTAGGGAAAAAAGTGTTGTGAGAAAATTCTATTGATTCATCTTTCCCATCCAGTTCTCCGTATCTCTAAGCAGTCAACTGCAAAACTATAAACTTATGAAGACCTGGAGGCATCGATTGAAAGACCAATTCGGTCAATTTACTATTAATAAAATTGCTCAATTAGGCTACTGATTTTCACCATGTAACAAATTACTTAGGTTTATAGGAACGCGTGGTTCCTTAAAGTGACAACTTTACATGGATAAGACTTGTGCATTAGTAATAGGGCAGCTATATATTTCACGAGGCATGTCATAACGCGGGAAAACGTCTTGTTTGTGTTGATATGTTGTGGAGGTTTGTCCCGCGGTTTGCTGCTGCTGCATGCTGTGTGTTCTTTAGGAGAGTTCAGTGAGAGGGCAAAACGAAAATCTATGCCACAAACCTCATTTGAATAAAACATGCGCGCGTCATGTGACGTCACCGAGCGGAGTATAAAAGCCCGCTGCGGCAGAAATAGCATCACTTGCCGACAGCGTTTCTCTGAAACCGCTCCTAGTTCACTCATAGTGCCCGGTTTTATCTGCGCGTATTGCTACAGAGCAACGCAACACAAACAACCAGGATCTTAAAATCGTGTTCAAACAAGTCGCAAACGTGGCGAGAAGTATTATTCAGACGGGTCTTGTACTCAACATGAGCACGGAGATGTTTAAAACGCCAATGGAGCTCGCAGTCTATCAGCTACACAATTTCTCCATCTCCTTCTTCTCATCATTCCTTGGAGGGGATGTAGTGTCGGTCAAACTAGACAACAGGTATGCCGATTTTACGAGATTATTAGATGCTTTTGACAGTCGACAGGATTACAGTCGGGCATAAATATTAGTTTGCTGTTTTGTTGCATCGCCACAGAATAGGAGTCACGCACAAAGCTTGTTTACTAACGTTACTGCACTGTCTGAACTGCGTTTTAATACTTTGTGTCTTTGTCTTTTGCAGTGCCTCTGGCGCAAGCGTTGTGGCAATTGACAACAAGATCGAACAAGCAATGGTAAGATATATTATTTTAACACTATGATCAGATGTTTGTAGAACTGCAGTGGAAAGTATCTAGTTTCTGTGTAGGCTGTAACCAGAGCTGTGGCACGCTCTAGTCTAGAGCTGCTGCATACATTCATTGCATATGCTTTGTTTGCCCACCTGCAGTAAAAGTCAAAGGTTGCTGTACAACACCACATGCACCATTTTATATAAAGCAAGTCATTGTTTAACCCATTTAATCCCCCCAGTAACATCTGTAACCAAAAGTCAATGTACTATTTACTTTATTTATTTATTTATTTATTAAACATTACTATTAATTATAAATGAAAAGCAGATCATAACTACCATATTTGGCACAAATAATCTGAAAAGTATTTTATTAATGTATTAAGATGGCTCATTATAGTATACATAATGCTCACAATATATGTAAACATTTATGTTAACCCAGAGACACATTTGAATAATTAACTTGATTGTAGATTAAGCAAAATAAATATGTATTAAAGGATTCTTAGATAATTATTCTTAAATTCCCAACATCACAATTACCTGATAGTAAAAGTGTGTTTTAACCCATTTAACCCCCTAGTAATATATGTTACCATTTTTTTCCCCTTTTAAAGGGTATTAAACTCATATTAGTACTATTTAACTATAAAAGCAAATGCATATCTTTAACTACCATATCTGGTACAAATAATATTTAAATGATCTGTTATTAAAGTATACAATTACTCTGTCTTACAGTATATAAATCATGCTCACAATAGATGTAAACATTTGAATTGCAATAACTTGATTCACATAAAAAAAAAAAATTCAAATACAAATAGGAAACATGCATTTATTAAACATGACTAAACATTACATTTATATACTAAAAACGGAAAAGTTTTTCTTTTGCGTTTTTCACGTACAGACGACAACATTGTCAAAACGATCCCGTTCACACTGATCAGCTAAAACAACAAAAAATGCTGTATTACTCATACTAGGCCAGTAGTTGGCGATATGACTTTGTAAAGAAATACTACGCGCCCATAGACTGAACATGTAATATGCATGCGCATGGCGTCACCGTTTTCACAAATTTGCGTTTTTTAACTTTACAGAAAATAGCGATTTAGTTTTCAAACACTTCCACTTTGAATCTTTTTTTATTTATTTATTAAAGTTTGTGTTTTCAGGCCCCAAAAACGCTGTTGTCGTGTAAATGAATGGCCTAAACGCATACAAAGTTTTCAGTTTTTAATTAAAACGATATTGTGTAAACAGCCCCTTGGATTCTCTTTCCCTCACAATGATAGAACATAATGTACAGTTGTTGTCATTACAAATTCAGGAACCCTGAATAAATGACAGTTTATTTCATTGGGCTATTCAAGGAGTAAAATACATGTGCTCAATTAGCTAACTTCTCAGAAGGAGTTCATACATTAATTCCACATGCAAACAGATCTGTTTCAATGTATTTAATAGTCTGAGAGTATGTTTTGGTGTGATCATGGAAACTCAATTCTCTGTATTTCTCTTGTAGGATCTTGTAAAGAATCACTTAATGTATGCAGTCAGAGAAGAAGTGGAGATCTTGAAGGAGCAGATCAAGGAGCTGGCAGAGAAAAACAACCAGTTGGAGCGTGAGAACAGCCTGCTGAAGAACCTGGCGAGCCCAGAGCAGCTGGAGAAGTTTCAGTCCCGTCTGCCCTCAGACTCCAGCCTCCCCCTGGAGCCTCTGGAGCTGGGCTCCCCCGAGAACAACGAGCACCAGTACATCAGCACGGGGTCTGCTGTATAAGTGGCTCTGCCATGGGGCGGGCAGAGCCACAGCTCTCACCTGAAATGGACCTCCAGATATGCAACTTCAAGATGAAGCTGGCTGTACAGATTCAACCTGACCTGAAATGAAAGCATTACGACGTACCAGTGGCCAAGTTCTGTATTATCCGACAATCTCTTCGGACTAACATGGAAAAGAGAGAGATGTAGACGTCTGAGGTTACTGTACAACGGGACTGACGTGCCCCTTGCTTGGAAGGGGGCCCCAGCCTTGCTTTCCTTTGGTCCCTCTCACGAAGAGACGGAGAGGGGTTTGCCTGATGGAGCTGGCCAAGAGCGCATCTTCGGTCAAGCCAAGGAAATGTACGTCCCTACGAGATGCCCCCACAGTCTCACGAGAGCCCCACCTGACGCAAGCTGTACGGGACTCTTGTTCCTGCCCTCCGTGTCACTGATCCCTAGTGCTGTGGACATTCTTAGCTCCCGTAGTTCAGGACGCTTGAGACGGACCTGTACGGAGCACCGGTCCTCTCGTCCACAGCGGTGACTCCTGCCATATGATTTGTATAGCATCGCTTGTATCTCTGCAGATGGGGCCTGCTGCTTATGGGGATTATTGCTTGTTTGTGTTTTGAAAAGGAACAAAATCAACTTGTTTATGTGGGCTGTGTGTAAAAATGATTTTTTTCTTTTTGTGGGAATGAAAATCTGTATACATTTGCTATAGTTCTGTAAATTAGCACCTGATGTAAAGCGAAATGTTCTGAAACGGACGGAGGTGAAGGGCGGATAATGTTGCTGCGAATGTTCTGCTGACATGTCGAACGTGTGTTCTGTTGACCTTCTATGCCAACCAACTAACAGGCACGATGGTGTCTGAAGGAGGCCGCATGTTTTTCAATGAACTTTGTGTTTTCTAACCACCAAAGACTTGCCTAATACTCACAAGCCAACAGGACCATGTGTAACTTTTCACAGGAAGAAGTTTTATGACAGCAGTCTTTTTGTAACATGGGTATTGTTGCTTTATTGTGTCCATGATGTGTTTTTTTTTAAACGATTTATGGATGCAAAATGCACATTGCAATAAACCTGATGTTTACACTAAATACTACCCTCAGATCTTTTGCTTTTTCTTCATGAAGGACAAGAACATTTTCTGTAGTTTCATATTTAGTGCATATACGACCTCTTAGAAGTTACAATCAGATTCTTAGCATCTATAAAAATTCCAACTTTAAATGAGATGTAAAATCAGAGCAATCTTCCTTAGGCTCAATATAAGACTGAGAGTCTTTTAAAGATGAGGTGTTTGACACTACATGAGTAAAGTTCATGCATGGAAGATAAGGCCTTCACAAAGCAATTCTTTAGACCAATAATATCCTCTTAGCATGCATGGTAGTTTATGATAGACATTTGCTATTCAAGTATGCACTGACATCACTTGCTGCTCACATTTTACTACATGCAATGAAACTTCTTTATATGAATAATCAAATTCTTTCCAGTAATTACATATATATATAAAGATAAATGTCATTGACCTCAGTGAGCGTGGCACCATGTGCATGATAATAAAATATGCTAAGTTTGGACTTTCCACTGGACTATCAAAATAACTATTAAAAAAAACTATACATGGAAAAAAGAGGGTTTAATTGCAGATGTTTATGTACATACACAGATCTAGAGCTAAGTGCACAATGGCTACTGTGCTGAAGTTATCCACAAGGCTTTGGGGCAAAGCATAGTGAGAAAACAGATCATGGCGTGTGAAACCCTCATCTTTCTCTTCTTAGGAAAGGCACGCTCAGTGTAACTCAATCCTCTCCCTTATGTACGACTTCTATGTAAGACCCACATCTCAGTATTCTTCAGAAGTTCCTATAAGGTAGACGGTAATAAAGTATATTCAAAAGATTATGCGGTTCCGGCGGGTCACGTCCTCTGGGTCCTATTGCAGATGGGTGGAGGTTTAAAAGGAAATCACTTCTGGAAATATCAGAATACAAATGCACTCTGATCTGATGTTTCATTCATGTTTTATTGCCGTTATTAACATCAAGCTATCTATCAAACTAGAATATCAAACAGAATAGACAAACCACACATTCAAAATAAACACATGAATAAATATTCGTGAAGTTTATGTGAATATGAAGACTGGGTTACACTTTATTTTAAGGTGTCCTTGTCCTTGTTACAGTGTAATTATACATTTGCATACTGAGTAATATCAATTAACAACATCTACTTACTATAGGATAGGATTAGAAATAGGGTTTGGTTTAGGGTTAGTTACTTGTAATTATGCATAATTTACTGTTATACAATAAGTACATGTAACAAGGAGTCTGTAAAATAAAGTGTTACCGAAGGTTCATATTATGTTACTTCATTGTGTAATAGACAAGATAACTTCTTTTGGCAAATAACTAAGTAACCAACAAACTAAATAATAATAATAATAATAATGTTATAGTATTATAATATTAACCATAATATAAATAAATAACAATAATAAAGCTTTGGTAACAATTGAATCAAAGCCTTTATGATTAATGCATTATAAAGGTATTGACAATGTTATATTATAATGCATTACGTATATCGTTTCATAAATAATAGTAACCAAAGTTAAAATGCATTATAACATGATCCGATTCCTTGTTACATCTGAAATTGGTTGTTTGTCGTGTTTCAATGCATTATGCTTTCTAAAGGTGTGTTCAATTAATAGATTAGTATTATAATGTTTTATACCTGTGGTTACAATTATTCACGAGACCATGCAATGCATTATAAGGTGCATTACCAGGCATAATTAATGCATTAAAATACATTTATAATGCATTATATATAAAGGCATTAAGTAAGTGTAACCAAGTTTTTGTTCATGGTATTTTTGGACTGGAGTAAACAACCATGGACAATGTTCAATGGTTCAATGTTCAGACTCAGAGTGGATTCAGTGGTGATCTGGCATTTGTTCTGCTTCCCAAAACAGCTGCAAGACCTCTGCTGTTATGCAACTCCCAAACATCTGTTTCAGTTTGGTGTAGTGGGCGGATTTCTACGTCAAGGCCTGGTGAAGTGTGGCCGGGTTTGCATGCGAGCGAGTTACAGTGCACTGATACATTTACTTGTTTGTTCTGTATGTAAATATAGGCTCAGAGTAGGCTGTTTGTGCCATATTTCAGTGGAGTGACATTATTTCCTAAGCCTCAGATCTAATACCCTGTTGTGGAAAATTATTGAGTGTGATCCGCAGTGTAAACGGTGTTACCTCATTCTCACTTTATACAAACAGCTTCTCGCTCCCAGGTGCATCCTGTAGAGACAGAGGCAAATGAGAGATGTTTACTTCGGGAATATTTTTTTTTTTAGATCCTTAAGAAGTAAGTTGACAGTATAAATAGACAAAGTCATTAGGAGCCCAAAGTGTTTACTACTTTTATGCAATGCACTGACTGGTATCCTGCTACCAAAATGAGTAATTAAAAATTGCTGCAAATTTTCCATTGAATTACATCAGAGAAACTGACGCCCGAATCCAAATATTCAAGAGTTCTATAACTTACTTATATTTAAAATACATGATCATTTTTCATTATATAATTTAGAATTAGATTATAGGAAATTCCACTGGAATACAAGAATCATTGTAAAAGGTTTCTAGAGTAGTGCTAGGCGTATGGTCAATCTACTTCAGACATAAAAGGCAAACAAATACCGGTACATGACCCATTGTTCAACTTGGGTTGCATATAAGTCATAACCACAGATATGTATAAAATTTCCATTGTACAAACCACAATTTCAGATTTTCTGTGATGCGACAGCATGTTTTGCAAGACTTATGTCTGTGTATGCACAAATTAATGACCTTGAAGACTCATGAAGTTGCAGTCAGACTTAATGTATACAGTCAGAATAAAAGTATTGAATCTTTTCAAGTTCTCTAATATTACTTTGGGTGTTTTATCTCAGTATCTACCCAAGCCAGTTTGACCCAAATCATTTTCATCCAAAAAGTCTCTCATGACTATTAACTGGTCATTCTTAAAATATAATCTTCTAAATGGTCTCTCTGTTTTGCAGAAGCAGTAAACCGTGAATAGTTGGCGACTAATGAATTTAATTTGCCTCCAAGTATAATTTACGACAACATCTTGTTTATTCCCATTAACATACACACAACTATCTCTTATGATAGAGCATTTTGTGCATTTTTTTCACAAGACCAAATGTTCTGTTTATTTGAGGTAAGCCACTATTGCTCTTGTTTTTACAGATTTCTAAGGGTGTGGGAATGTGATAAGCTTACCACACTCCACCTATAGAAAGAGGATTTGGAAACCAACATTAGTTACTTTCACACGGCCATAAAAGGATGTTGCCTCACAAACACATATGGGTAGTAGTTTCCACCCTAAACTCTTTACTAATCTCTGGGCTGGTGCAAGAGGTCAAATATACCAACATAAGTTGGCCAATGACTCTGAGTTGCAGGAAAATACAGAACTTATGTTTGTTAGTCCCTCAACTTGATGAGTTTTAAATGAGGAGGGTATAAATATATCAATAAAGATCCTCCAACTTTATCTGAGAGGCTTTAATTAGGCTCTCCTCAAAAAGAGACTCTTTGTAGGAGGGAGAAGGGAAGGTGCTCTAATTTAACAGTGCTGGAATTCTTCCTAGACGCATTAGATCTGAGAGGAACCGTGTCCATCTTTCCCCAGGGGTTTGGAAAACTCTGTGAAACACTGTGTGTCTGTGTGCTCCTCTGTGGTACCAGTCTCGCAAAGAATGTGCTTGGAACACCTTATTTTGACCAAGTGGGGCAGAACAAAGGCCACCAGCATGAGGTTGAGGATTTGAGAGGAAAGCCTCGAATTCAGAGTCCTAACACGAGACAAGCACAGTTTGTTTTCTAGCACTGAGGTGTGTCATGGGGAAAATGATGTGCTCTTATTACATAACTTTTTCATGATGAACCCGAGTACCTCAAAATTGTTGGGTTTCTGGGAGTTGTTTTGCTAGATTTGATTAAAAGATATTATTTAAGATTAAAGATTCAATCAACTCCTCAGATAAACTGCTTAGGGGTGGGTGATATCAAAATTTTGAACCCTGTTATTTATATACATCGCTGAACTATGTCTGTGATACACATCACCAAATTGTAATTAGGCTTGTCACTACACCAAATTGTTAAAAATGTAACAAAACCTCACAGGTTTCATCAAGTATAAACAGCATATATACTATATTGCAAATCTCAACTTGATTGTGATATCGTTGAAAGAATGTAACATTTTCGCCAGTGATATTTTAAAAGTTATATATAGTACGTCCTACTTTGCCTGCATATAGACAGTATACACGCATTAAGGTAGGCCTATATACAATCTCAGCTATGTGATTGTTTATATTGCTGCAAAATGGAAATTGCATAATATAACTATCAAATACACTTACGTAAAGCGATATTTACTATATAGCAAATCTCAACTGCTTGACTAGTTTCATTGCAAAATGTAACTACATTTTATAACTATAGCTCTTTATTAACAAAGATTCATATATACAGTATATCTTTCTGTAAAGCTACTTGAAACAATGTGTATTGTGAAAAGCGCTATACAAATAAATCTGACTTAACTTGATTTGTAAGTAATGTGATGCGTGTACCAGACAGGTCAACATTTTTTTCCCCTAAAAGGATATAGTATTCAGAGCAGCATGGATTTGTGTTTAAGAATGTTATCTGAGCAGTTAAATTGCTGCTGTATTGTGTTGTTGTATAACTTTATATGTGGCGAATGCATGTGAGTGCAGGGTAGAGTACAGGCCGACTGGGGGGCAGATGTCTCACCTGGGATGCTGTTGCAAAACCAGTGGAACTTTAACCTCTGCAGGTCCCCTAGGGAAAGTTCAAACAGTTTTAATTTCACATGAGTGTGTAAAAAGCAGAAAAACAGCCAATTGTAACACGGAAGACTCTATTATTGTTGCTTGTGAAATATCTTATGAATCTTACTCTCTTTTAAGAGACTCATATGGCCAAGTGCTGTTGAGACCATCAAAGTAAAGAAGCCTTTGTATTCTATTAAATATGCACATATGGAGTTGTTGTTCCCAAATACCAGTTGCAAAACAGTGTACAACAATTATGAAGTGACTAATGCAAATAGTCTAGTCACATCAGTTCTTGGAATTTAAAGCATCTGTCTTAAGGACACCTCACGCTTGACAGTCCTAGTACCTAGTCTAGGTACAAAGCAAAAAACTGCCTGTGAATAAGAAACAAAGAAATACCTTGTATTGCTTACTGAATGTCAAGCGTGGAATGTGAAACTCCTACTTGATTTGCATGCAGAATATTGAAAGGTGCTTTCCTTCTGCTCACATGCAGCAGCATGAAGGAATACCAGAGCGTCTGTTTGTCCTGATCATGATTCTCAGCCAATCAACACTTGGATCCCCTGGGAATGATCTCAGCATGTCTCCAGCCATAAATACACTCTCCACTCCCACAGACAACCCACTGACCATCTCAAAAGACCATGAAGGTGTGAAAGCAATTCATCCATCCATCCATCCATAGTATCTATCTATCTATCTATCTATCTATCTATCTATCTATCTATCTATCTATCTATCTATCTATCTATCTATCTATCTATCTATCTATCTATCTATCTATCTATCTATCTATCTATCTATCTATCTATCTATCTATCTATCTATCAATCTATCTATCTATCTATCTATCTATCTATCTATCTATCTATCTATCTATCTATCTATCTATCTATCTATCTATCTATCTATCTATCTATCTATCTACCTACAATGGCATTATTTCAGAGGGTTTAAAGTCTTTATTTTATTTTATTTGGCTTATAAGGTACAGTTTGGTTTGTGTTGACATATTTGCCCAACAAGATTTCATATGTTATAGTGGAGGTAATATGAATCCTTCTACCACAGAAGAACATCATGCCTTAGATTCAGCATTTCATAATCTTGCGTGTTAACAGCAGTCTGGTGTTCTTTTTCGTGAATCATCATCTGAAATCTAATTTTGCAGATCTCAGATGCCCACAGAGAGATAACTGAAAAAAAAGAAAAAGAAAAAAAAGAAAAGAAAAAAATTCATCAGCAGAGCTGCTTGAGGCTAATTTTTCTTGGAAAGCATTCAGGTTTGAAAGATTAGTTTCTGAAACACACAGCTCCTTGGTCACATTCCATAACAAGAGAATAGTTGCTTAAAAGATGCTGGAAAAATGCTAGACACTGTGCTTACCTCACTTCTTTACAGTGTATTACAGTTTTTCTCAGTCGCTTTGGTGCATTTCTCACATCACTATTTACATTTGCACAACAGTTAATGCAGTTCTCAAAACAATTAGTACAAACTGAAAAACTTAGTTGATAACCTGCAAAAGCGTGTCACTTGCTCAAAATGGAGATAGCTCATTCCTCAAAAGCAATGAAAGTGTCAGTGTCATCAAGATGAAAAGTCCTGACACCATTGTTTATGAACAAGATAGTCAAATGGCTTTGTCATGTTTTCATTATGACAGTTTACTCTGTAAATGTTTCCAATGCAAAAAAGTCAGATCTTGGTGACACTACCTGAAAATGCTCAAGACAGCACTATATACTATTTGCACAGCCATTTGAAAAATACAGTAAAGTTACACATTACTGTATTTAGTGAGGTAACTGAGTACAAGACACTGAATATGTTTCACATTTTTACTGCATATGCTCTTTGCTATTCTAATTTGTTCACAGCATTGTGCAAAAGAAAAAATACACTCTTATTTACAACAAACATAAACTCCCTTTGGGTAGAGCGGTGCACAACTGGAAACAATATTGCAGTACATATTGGAACTGAACATACAACATAGTACTGTAATCATTCATGCACATCCAGACGTTCCTCTCTGTCTGGCCACATAATTTCATCTACATCACAGCGAATATCTTCTCTTGCAATGCAGCGAGGAAAGTATCTCCTCGAGTGGCGATTAAAACATATTTTTTTTAAATGTGTAAAATTTGCTTGACAGATTTTGACAAATAGTTCAACATTTTTGTATGTAATGACTCAAGCAATGAAATGAGGACTATTAGTTTTATATGGAATGACTATTCAGCATTCACAAGTATAGTTAATTTTGACTGACATGACATAAGCAAATGATAATGTTATAAAACAGCAGAGAGTTGTATGAAAGCAATTGATGCATGTCCAAAAGCATTTGCAATTTGTTAGAAGGAATGAGAAACTGCTACTATGATGTGCACAAATGACTAACTGTTGTGCAAATGTAAATAGTGATGTGAGAAATGCACCAAAGCGACTGAGAAAAACTGTAATGCTGCACGTTGCATACTTGTGTATTTTTTTCTGAATTATGTGTGGCGCCTGTCATGACTGTGGAATAATCATAGTTTAGATCTGCTTGGCTTGGCAATGCTGAATCCTATACAGGAAACTAAATGCAGTAAACAACACTGGATATTACCTCAAGGGTAGGTATTGTTAAAAGTGAGTGTTTTCAAAACACAACCCGGATGTTCATCTCTTCCTTATGACGTTGGTTTAATCCAACAACAGAGGCCTTGGAGTGCAGTTTGCCCGACGTCTGCACAGGTGAACCATTCTTGCTATTGTCTCTGCAAATGCATCTAAAATATAAAATGAGGGCAGCTGGGCCCGTTGTTTTCATTCTTTAGTCCATCAACAGTTAGATTAACAGTAGGATCATGTCATATCTTCAGCTCAATTCTCGCATGTTTTAATTGTGTTCTGAATGAGGAGAATATTAAATGTTTTGATCTGGTTGCTGGGTGTGGAGGCCAATGAGAGCGGTCATGATATTCCCACCACAAGTGAGTACATGTTGATTTTACAGGCATCTACTAAACTGAGAAAATACAAGCTATTTTTGACCACATAAACCATTTAGTTTTTCCTGCCTCAGGAAACTCAGGAGTCATGAGTTCCAGACCTCATACTATTTAAGGAAATTTTACCCCTGTGACGTGAGGGTGAAGTTGACAAAAATGCTTCTAAACAATGGTGCTAAAGGCTAAAGCCACCAACGCAATGACAAGGACATCGTGTTATCTCTCATACTGTACCTACACAAAGACATTCATTTAAACCAGAACAATTATATAACAGGCAAATTTACATTTTTCCTAATAAATAACTCTCTGACTGAAACAATCACTGTTGAGAAATCGCTGAGTTTTTGGAGAACTTCAAGGATTACTTCACCCAAAAATGCTAATTTTGTCCTCAAACCAGTATGACTTTCTTTCTATAGTGAAACAGAAGTGCTGTCCACTTTTGGTCTATGCAGCTACAATGAATGAGGGCTAAAGTGTCAAAAAAGATGTAAAAGCACCATACATTTATTTTAATTTAGTAATCCATATGACTCATGCAACTCTATGTATTTCAAATCTTTCAAGTCATTCAGTTTGTGTGAGAAGATTTTCACTATAAGCCAAAATGTAGGCTGTAAGTCACTGATAATCTTCCCCTCCAGCAACCTGTTAACCAGATCATTGAGTCAGTGAGTTGAACTTGAGAACTGAAGGAGTCAGATTTACGAATAAATCAGATGTATTGTAAACTGGACCAATGAAAAAGTCAGACCTACGGCAGATGTTAACATTTTCAGTGTTGTGCAATTGTACATATATATGGACTATCTTTCTCATTTTGGAGCTTGACAGCCTCCTCACTTACTTTTTAATTATATATAAAAAAGAGGCCAATATATTCTTCAGAAAGTCTCCATTTGCGTTCTACAGTAGTTTTTTTTTTTTTAACAACGTGAGGGTGAGTCTTTTAATGTGTTACTCCTGAGGGCAAGGCCTGTGCACATTTCTAAAGGACCAAGTAAATCTTTCAAGATCTGTTTTTCTTAGTCTGGAAAGTAGGGAAAAAATCATTCACACACAAAGAGAGGATTAGAAACTAGTTCTATCGTATTCACTATAAAGAGGCACAACCTTGTCTACACAGCTAAGACATTTGGAGTAGTCACAGACATGAGAACATGCTAATCAGACATTGAGACAGTTATGTAACCCACCGTCTTTTCGTTCCACGTCTAAAGCAATAAAGAAGGCATTAGTGTAATGGACACAATTAAGCCTACCTTGGCAAGGTACACGCTTCAACTCAGCCTGAGCTTAACCTGCTGTCTGTGTGCTAACGTCTCTCACTTTCCTAGTTATGAAATCTCAAAATATTTACCATAGACCTCCCTGTACTGTACTGTATTTTAATAGAACTGTACAGATGCCTTCAAAAGATGTGTTAAAGTTTTATGATTGATACCTCACTGACAAATTGGAGAATTTGTCAATCAAGAAGTGTCAGTTTGATCAGAATCAATTGGATTCTACATAAAATGATAACTAAATGTTTGCTAATTTCATTAATGAAAGCTTTTAAAAAATATTAAGATGTGTTTTAGTTAAATGGTGAGATTGTTATCCGGTTTGAGTTCTGCCTAAGCCTATCAGTTTCTCTTCCTGTTTACACCTTCAAGGGAAGAAATGCCTCTAACAGACCAGCGGTGGGAAATTTACAGCATTCCATATGTGAACTTCTGCAATATCAATCATTTAAGCCTGAAATAGTGCAGACCCGGTTGAACTTGGCACAATGAAGATAAATTAACAAGAAAAGCCCTTGCAATAAGCTGATTTAAGTGCTTCAATGCAAACACATCAACATCCAGCTTGTTTTTGCTTTTGTTTTGAAGCCTCAAGCACCGTTAAAGATTAAATATGGGAATTCACGGAGAAATAATAAATGTGAAGAGCGAGACTAATTGCATGGTGCTTACACGGCAATGCAGGATGGAGCTGAGCCAGTGTGGCTCCCTGTACATTTTTGTGTTTGTTTCGTCATATAATTTTACATGGTAATTACTACCCACCTGTCACATATACTCAACAAACAGCATTTTTCAACAGACTTAGGAGGAACATAGTGTTCTCTAGAGACTTTTACAACTCTCCTGTGGTTTGGGAAAGGCAGCACTTCACACGAGTATGCCAGAGATTATTAGTGTGCTGCAAACCTCATCCACACAAACACAACACCACTATCCTATAAAACACATGCAAGACTCTTGGGCCAGGGCTTTGCACACAAATGACATGCACATTGGTGTATTTACTTTTTTATATAACATTCATTCCATTGTTTATTGACTGCAGATGGGGAGATGTCCTAGTTTACTAACGGTTCAACACACGCCTTTCCTGTATGCATGGCAAATATAGTCATATCTCATCAACACAGAAGATGAAAACAGTTCAACTGCAAGCTGTGAGACTCAACTACAAGAAGGACACTAACAAATAATCCAAGCATTAGATTTGTGTGTGAGAGACATTTTTATGGGAAATGCCACAGGGCAGATTTGGGGTATTGAAGAAAGGACTGTGCAATGGCCAACTCCACTCAGCCAGTGAATAATGCTTTCAGGTTTAATGAATGTTCCGGGTGAAGGATGAACCTCTCTTTAAAAAAAAATAAAAATAAACTGCAACACATACAAACCAAAGTTAAACAAAAAAATTAATAATCTAATGGTTGAAGGAAATAACACGATGTCTAAAGCACTCATTTGATGCCTGTTTGACATGAAGAAACATCCAGACATTTTAGTCACACATTAGCTCACTGTTTATTGTTTGATGGATTTAGTAGACTACTTTAATTTTAGTGAAACATGAACTTCAACTGAATTCAGAAAGCCGCTGGCAGAACACCTGGACATAATAAAATTACAGTCTCACTTCTTCCCAGACTTTTTAAACTTGAGCAATAACATGAGTAATGACATATAAGAAGAAAAAAACAAACAAACAAAGAAATATTACCATGCCTGACATAAATGGCATTTTCAGAGGCATTTTTGGTCTTTATTTAGTTTTTATTATGGCGGTAAATTTAAAGCTAAATTATAATTAAAGTTAAATAAAATCTTAATTCTGGTAATTGTATTATATTAAAAATCTTGAATTAAAAACAGATGCTGAAAAAGTAGTGAGAATGGTGCAAAAGGGGTTGGACAGGGATAATCAAACCATAAATACATATTAGATGTCCCCCACTTATAAAACATAAGTGTGCCAAGTATCTATATTCCTCCTAAAGCAGGGTGCACACTGTATGATTTTGGCCGTGATCTGGCTATCTGAGACAAATGTTGAGAATCCTCTGATCCTAGGCCAAAATCTGACGAGTCGACGACAGTTGATTAATGACCGGTGCGATCAAATTTGACCTGATGAAATTCTGGCAGTGTCAGAAGATTTGACGCACAGTCCTACAGAGTGGCTTCTCCCACGACAACGCCAAATGCAGAACATTAGTGAGACAACAACAAACCATCACTCACGCCACACACATCGTCTTTTATTCCATTTTTCTTTTCAAGACAAGCCATGATCGAAATTACTGCTAGAGATTGTTTTTGTTTGCAAGCCACCATTTCAATCCTGCATGTAATGCATGCTCGGGTCACGGATTGATGATGTAAAACTCCAGACGAGTCTCGCATGTGTCTGTTTCTAACGCGTCTTGACTGCAGTGTGACATCAATGACAACAGATCCAACAGTGTGGCATGGCTTACAGTGGGGATCATGTTCATACAGTCTGACAAGCAACATTCGTAAAGGACTATTATAAATCATACAGTGTATAGGCTTAATTCATTTAACCTCCAGAGAGCTGCTGTTCATGCTATTTCAGTCATACACACACTATGAAAAAGATTATGGTCTGACTTCACTTTGAACATGCAGATATACAAGTGTAATTAAAGTTTTAAGAGTATAAATACACACTTTGGCACTTCCACCACAGCTTGGAAAGGATGTTTAAATACAACAGATTTTAATTTTTACTTTATGGTCGTAAGGTTTACAGCAAACGTTACTAGCGGTGATTTTTCAGCTGAATGTATTTTGTGGTTTTTAACAGTTTTTATTTGATTTTTAATGTGTGCGCTGAATCAAATGGCAACAGAAAAAACATGTTAATCTGCAAATTTCTTTAGGATGATAAAGTTGAAAGCAAAATACAGCTTGTTGAAGTGTTCTGATCCAAGTACAAAGCTCCACCCCACACGCGTTATGCCAGGCCGTCCACAGCCAAGATCATTAGATAGGAACTTCTGACCCTGTACAACTAATGTGTTTTCAAGCATTTGACCTGTTTGGCACTCTTGCCTGTTTAGACATTCTGATCTCTTGGATTTAATAGGGTAGTGTTATTTACACAATCAAAGATTTATCTCTCTGTCCTCAAATAAAAAACGAACTGATGCAGCAGTAATGCCTAATTGTTAACCACATTTGTTCAGGTTTTTTTATCATCCACTTTTACACTAGTTGGAGGGGCTCCAGTGCTGGCGCACTAAATATGCTGAACACTTCCAATTTAAACTAGCATTTTGGCAGCCAACACTGAAGTAATGCATTCAGATAAAATTAGAAAATAAACAAGGCTTGCACCTACTGAGGATTCACGGTCTCCATTTGGACGAAGATAAATTTAAGCTTTCTCTATGCTAGACACGCAGAGAGAGATTTTACACTGGGGAGCACAATTGGTTCTTGTTAAAAAGTTAGTATTGAGTGTAAATGTGACCACAAAGTTCCAGCGTAAATCACCAGCTAGGTCGCAGGGGAGGGGTGGAATGCTGATAAGACAGGGCAAACTGTGGATAGAGGGCCGAAATCCAATTGTAGTTCATAAAGAGTTGTGGTTGTAATGCACAAGTGTTTCTGCTAGACTGCAGGTGGGAAACACATTACAGATCATCTATCATCTACTAAACCAGGGGTTTTCAAAGTCTTTGACTCTGTTGGGCTCCCTCCTGATCCCCACAAGATTTAATGGTGAAAAAAAAAAAGATATACTCATCCTCATGTCATTCCAAACCTGAATGAAAAGAGGATATAAATGTGTTTATAATGCATAATCCAAAATAACTTAAGTTTTTCTGCTTAAAAAATTCACATTTAATTCAATGTGTTACTTTGTAATTGTGAAATTTACTAGCGATTTCAGAGTAAAAAAAAAAAAATTCTACATATTCTTTCCCCAGTGTATGTTTATTGCATTGGTGTTCTGCTGAAAACATTTCAAAACAGTTAACTCTCTTTTAATGTGAGCTAAAATAAACCTGATTCGTGGTGCTATGTGCATTCCAGCTCAGTCAGAGTTCTTTGCACAAGGGCCAGTCAGTGCACATGAGAGCACATGACATTAGGGAGGAGGTGTAAACACACGCATGCAGCACAGGATTAGAGTATCAGCCCTCCCTCTTTCTACCCACCACTGAATCTCTGGGCAATTTTGTGCAAGAGAAGGTGAAAAACACGCAAAGCATAGTCTGCCTATCATCAGCTACGTCAGCACAGACTCCAAAGGCAATAACAAACTCAAACGCTGCATTGATTCATCAGCGGTGCGAAACGACAGCTGCATGCAGATTTATGCATGTGAGCGGGCTCGTGCGGTACATTCTGTCCTAGTTGGACGGCCGCCCGCACTCCCTCTTTAAATCCGCTTTGTGTCCAAGGAACCCTATCACACGGATCATGTGCGGAGAACTCCCACTGTTTTGAAGGACTGATAAAGTTCAGGCCACTACTGAACCAAGCAAATGAAATGAGCTTAATCATATCAATAAATTCCCAGAAACGCATGGACAAAAGTCCCTCAATCCATCACTCTTTAAACACTGTCCCAAGGACTGTTTCCATTGGCAATTGGTGGAATATTTGTCAAGAGGGGCAGATTTTATTTGCCTTGTTCCTTTCCCCTTGAGAGAGAGAGAAAGAGAGAGAGAGAGAGAGGAAGTGTGTATTGACTTTTTTTAAATGCAGTCCAAAACATTTAGCTGACTTTGTCTCCGTTACCTCCACCTCAGAGCTTTGATTTCAGTGTTGGAAGCAGAAAATAGCTGTTATATTGTATGTTTAATGGGTCACAATCCTTTCAAAGCTTAAGTGAGACATTGGCCTTTGTAATGTACACAAGATGTCACAAAGAATAAGCACCATCAAAGCAGAACAAAAGTGTGACAGGCTTATGCAAGTCTCGGAAATGAAACAGAAAGGACAAGGAAAGGTTTCCTTTGAGGAAAATGGCTGCAGGGCAAAGAGCCCACAAAGAAAACAGGCCAGACAAAACAACCTGCCCTGTAAAATACATTTGTTACAATGGAGCGGCTGGCAGAACTGTAGCACCCAGTCATATCCCGGTCACAAGCAGCTTCCTCGCTTTCATTTACCGTCCAAGAACAAACACTGGAGACGTTTGTTTCCAAGGACTGGAGTAGTTGTGGAAATGTGTTTGGGGTTAATGCGTTTGGGCACGATCATCAAATTACACTTGGCAAAAAAAAAAAAGAAAAAAAAAAGAAGAAGGTTAATCTGAATTCAAATCTGGACTGGACTACAATAAAATACAGATTAAGCATTTTAGCATGTTTGGCACTCGGCAAGACAAGATGGCAATGAATGAATGGAATTCTATAACGGCCACACAAATACAGTCATTTCAAACCAACAGTCCAGTGGTTGCTGTTTTTTAGTGTTTTTGCATGTAAATGTAGGCTATGTGAACCATTAAAAAAATAAAAATAATAATAATAATAAAATAAATACTGTTAATCACGTATAGCATGCGGTTTATTTTAGAATTTATGTAAGAAAATGTAAATATAATTAATTTTAATTTCATTAAAAACACAACCGAACAAAAACACAACAAAAAACAATATCAAGTGGAAATATAACCTTAACAGTTTTCATAGAACCACTCAGCTGGCCATTCGGTTTTGTAATGGATTACTGTGGACTCAGTAATAAAACAAACAATATATGGACTTCCACAATAATGTTTTTATGTGGAGGCTTTTCACAGCAAATAAGTAATTTGACTAATTAACTGCATATCATAAATCATTTTGATTACAATTTTAAAATGACAGCACAATTGACAGCTCAATCTTATTTGATGCAGCCTGAATCATAATCACACCGTGTTTGTTCGTTGACCAGAGGAGGACTGGTCCCCTGACTGAGCCTGGTTTCTCCCAAGGTTTTTTCTCCATTTTGTCACCTGGTGGAGTTTCGGTTCCTTGCCATAGTCGCCTCTGGCTTGCTTAAAGGTTGTATCAGCGATTTCAGGCCCAAAAAAGGGCCAAACATAAATGATCACATTCATCTAATCTTTTCTAACGATCCGCTAGCTGCCCGCCCCATAAGCAGGCCGTCAAAAAAACGCGTCTCTGTAGGCAGCCTAGGCTCTGAGATCTGCACACAAAAACAATTGGTTTCACCAACCACTCAAAACCAAAATAAATAGTGTTCCAACCAATCAGGGGGTGGGTGTTGTGAGGTTTTGCTCTCATGACTCGGACTTCGCATGCAGCCGTGCATGAGTGCAAAACCTCAACACCCACCCCCTGTCGGTGATTGGTTGGAACACTATTTATTTTGGTTTTGAGTGGTTGGTGAAACCAATTGTTTTTGTGAGCAGATCTCAGAGCCGCTAGCGGATCTTTAGGAAAGATTAGATGAATGTGATCTTTTTTTGGGGGGGCCTAAAATCGCTGATACAACCTTTAAGCCGGATGCACACTGTGCAATTTTGGCCACGATTTGGCCGTTTGAGACAAATTGTGCAAATCCTAAAAGATTCCTCTGATCCTAGGCTAAAAATCAGAAGTATTTGATCCTTAGTTTGACATGTTCACCGACAGCCGATTAATGATGTTGCGATCAAATTTGACCTCCAACGAAATTCTGGCAGTGTTAAAAGATTTGGCTCACAGTCCTGGAGTGTGACTTCTATGACGGCCGTCAAATTGTCTTCTTTTTTCAAGACAAGCCATGACCAAAATACACGTTGGAGATTTCTTTTTAGCCACCATTTCAATCCCGCGTGTAACACAGCTCACATCACCGAACGTGTCATTGATTGATGATGTATTAACTCCGGACAAGTTTTCTAGCGTGCGTCTGTTTTTAATGCGTCTTGACTATCGTACAGTCTGACATTAATAAAAACTGAGATCTTACAGTGTGACATGGCTTACAGCAAGGATCATGTTTGTACAGTCTGACAAGGAACAATCGTAAAGGACTATAATAAATTGCAGTGTGCACCCGGCTTTAGTTGGGGTTGGGGAAACTTAATATTCAACAATATTATTGATCTGACTGTACTGACGCTGTTGTATGAGAACTGAACTGAGCTGGATGATGAAGAACTGCAGAAATGCTTTATAAATAAAATGAATTAATTTAATAATTGATTATCTTCACAATGGAACCGAATCAACACTGAACTGACTTCAGCTGAACAGCCGAAATGCATCATTTACCTGTTATCACTGTAAAGCTGCTTTGAAACAATCTGTATAAAGCGATATATACTGTGCATAAAGGTGACTTTACTGAAAAATCTAACCTAGTTCTCTCAGCTCTGAGGGTTTTCATATTTCTGACTGTGACATCATCCTACTTATTGTCTGTTAACTCTCTCTGTGTGTGTGTGTGTGTGTGTGTGTTTGTGTAAAATTACAGCAATTTATGCTTCCGTCTGGTCTGCTAATGTGACCTGAAATGACAATTAAAACCTCTGTGAGAATGTAATGCATGTCCTGACTCCAATACCGTTGTCAAAATGAAATAAGATGAAGCAGATATAGAACAGGCTACATAATCGAACGGGAAATCAGAGGTTCCCTTCAGTCTTTAACATCCTTGTCTGGTTATGATCTAATCTTTTCAGCATTTCCTTCTGCAAAAAAGCAGTATATACTACCAGCACCATTATAACACTAAAATAAACATCAGCACAAAGGGTTGGCAGAACGGCGCTAAAAGTGTGATGTTTACTGAGTTCTTTGAGTGTGTGATTTTACAACTACAAACCTATAATGTGGTTATGCAGAAGGGCATCTATATGTTTCTAATTTGATTTTAAAGCTCATTATCCTCGCAAGATTAAACTAAAAATGTTTACCAGCCATCTTAGGTGGTCCATAGGATTTATTGAAACCAAGTGCATTTGCAATCAAACTAGATTCAAGAGGCTGCCGCAATTTTGGGCTTACTGTGGTCTATATATGGGTAAAATACCTTTCCCATGAATTGATTACACAAATCTGGATCCCCGAATGTTACATAACAGGACAATTTTGTTGTTGAAAGCCTTATGCATAAGCCAGCATGAACACACAATATGATATCCGTAAACAGAAACCTGAGCAGTCTTCCATTTATTGACACAGGCTGCTTCTCACAGGACCACTCGGCAGTATTTCTGACAAAAACAAACAGTCTGGACCTTTGCTATGGTTAATCCAGTTCACCCCCAGGATAATGCAACCGAGCAGCTTGTAGAAATGTGGTCAAGCATTCAAAAGCTTATTGGATGTGAAAGTCAGCAGCACAAGTAAATTGGTGGAGAAATCCAGAGCTCAATCTCAACAACCCCGTTTTTGAAAGGATATGCAAATACAAGGTCTCTCTAGGCCAATGAGGAACGGGAAGAGAGCACATGGCTAGGCGGTGGATTACATAACAGTTAAAGCAGACAAGGGCGCTGTCTAAGGCCAGCAGATGCTCTATGAGCTCCAAACGGCAAACAATTCACACCAGTGTTGCTGAAACCACCTGTCCTCACGATTCCTGAACTCTTGTTTGTTCACGTGGGACAAAAAATTAATGAGAGCTAAAATATAGAGTTCAGTACAAACAATTTCAATTATTTGCATCAGAAACAAACATTTCCATAATCTAAAATTAATAAACAGACATTCACCTTGAAGTAATATAAAATAAAATAAAATGTCCACTTTATGAGCATTTTAGTCTGGTTGAAACGTCAGCATGTACAGTAAATGCAAGATTCCTCACAATGGTGTGGAATTAAGGGAATATAATGTACTATCATACTGTTCATCAACATCTCAGACTGGAGGAAGTCATCAAGCCAGAGCCTGTGAGTGGGAGGTAAACACAATAGCTGGCACGCAATGCTTGTCTGTGTGGTCTATCGTTCAACAAGGTCAAGCTTTGTGCGTGACTTTTCCAATGGCTGCAAATGTTTGGAGCTGTTCTCTTGCAAATGAAACCTCATACAGATGCCTTCCATGCGGAACAGTGGGACAATACCAGCATTTTCCCACTGGAAAATATACAGAGAACATCACATGCTGTTCCTGAACAATAAATAGCTCTGTTTTAAATTGAAATGTACCGTCATTTTTTTAAATTTAATTTAGTTTCATTTTTCCTTTTCCAAGTCAAGTTCTAAATGGACAGTATTTAAAAATAATTATTATAAAAAATATGAACAGCAAATCAGCATATTAGAATGATTTCTGAAGGATCATGTGACACTGTAGACTGGAGTAATGATGCTGAAAATGTAACTTTGCCATCACAGGAATACATTACATTTTTCAATAGATTCAAATACAAAACAGTTATTATAAATTGTTTCACAGTGTTGCTGTTTTACTGTATTTTTTTATCAAATAAATGCAGCCATAAGCATTCAGTAAAAGACTGTTTAAAAACATTAACAAATCTTATCAACTCGAAATAGCTCAATTATTTAAAGGTATAGCGGAGGATTTTCCCGAATTTTTGAAAAGAACCGCTCTCTCCACTTTTTGAAAAAATGCACATGCGCAACACTCTACCTGCTCCCAAGAGGGAACGCCTATTTTAACGCTAGCATCGCTAATCATAGCTTACATTAACTTTTACTAGTGATTTTAAATGGATTTCTCCAAATAGCATGCCAAACTTTACCTGTCGAGTAGAAACTTCGCGACTGAGGCATCAGTGGGAAGCCCAACCTGTGCTTTTAGCGCATGCCAGCGTGTGAAATATTCTCCCAAAAACACTGGTCTTGTTTCTTTCTTCAGAGGCCTTTCTCTTCTTGTCATACAATTCGTAGACACTTTTTCTCTTGCGACCCTCAGACATTTTGAAAAAACCCGGTGAGAACGGCGAGCTTCAATGAATGGCTGAAACCATAGCTCACCACACATATACACCTGAAAGTGCGCATGCGCAGAAAGGACGAGCACGTTCGACGGCCTTACGTAAACATATCACCAGAATGATTGACACTTAGGTGGACCAATAGTATAGGCTACCCACCCGGAAAAAGAAAATCCTCCGCTATACCTTTAACATAAGATAAAGCCATTTGTGTGCAGTAATTGTAGCTAGCTAACACTGGTCATGCACTGTTGGGCAAAAAACTAAACAAAAAAACCCATAAAACTATAAACATCCATTTTAGGTCTCAGTCTGCATGCTAAACTGTGTCCAGCAGCAGCCACTCTTCACACAACTGTCACAAGTGACTTACTTTCAACTGTAATTGGGCAGCATGTGGTGGGGCAGGTTAACACTATGGAAAGAGCTGTAATAAAGAAGGGTGACACCTAGAAGAACACAAGCCTGCCAGGATTTCCTTTGCAAATGTTTATGTGGCTACCCACTGACCAGATGAAATGACCCAAGTCCAGACATCTCATGGCATTTGCAGAAGGCATGAGGAGGAAACGCAAAGCCTTTGATCACTGAGCTGTTTTGCAATCATAGTCTTCTATGGACTTTATCTTGTGGATGTATGCAAAATGCTTTCAAATATAGGTTGGCTCTTTTTCCATCATTCCAGATGGATTATATCTGTGGTACGCAGAGGTGATGATCTACAGCCTGCTGGTGCACAAATAGATCGACACCGAATCCCAGAGAAACATACTGAGAAATGAGAAGCGATTGCACTTTTGAGAATTGAATGCCTATTAAAGCTGCAAGGATCATGTTGACTAAACTGATTACAAAAACTAATAAGTAACAGTCCCAAGCAGTTCCCACAAGCTTTGGAAAATTCCTTTCAGCACTACTGATCTTTTGCAAGAAAAAAAAAAAAATCCTCAATTCCTTAGCAGTTAGCCATAGATTACAAAATGCGTTCATGTAAAAAAAAAAAAGAAAAAAAAAAAGATTAGAAATTATGCAACTCTCTGGAAATTTCAGAGATAAAAACAAAAAAACAAAAATCCATTATTGGTTCAACGGATCATACAACTCGCAATTCGGATCATATTATGGTTTTTAAACCACGGATTGCATATTTGCTTTGGTAAAATGTTTAGCTTTTTTTCAGCAAGAAAGATAAAACATTTTAGGTAAGTTTGCTTTCCATTTATTACATAAAGCACACTTTAAGTCCAATATAATGATACACATCCAATTTCTTTCTCAACTGTTTACTTTCACTTAAGACATAACTGACTGTGTTTATGAAAATATTCGCAGAGACGAGTATTTTGACATAATTTTGTGTGTATGTGTCCATTCAAGTGCAAGGAGACGCTTTCATTCTATGGTGGTTAAAATTGCCTGGTACGTACGGATCAACTACGATACGTTTAACGCCATCCACCCATCCATCCGAAAAATATCCATCTGTCTGTTTGTCTAGATCCTCATAACAGAGTTTTCTTTTATATTCACAGGAACTGCTTTGATATAAAAAGACTGTGGTACAGGTACGTGCAGAATGTGAAACAGTTTTGTGTGCATGACACCAGAATGACAAAATCAAAAGGGCAAAATCTATTTGATTGGAGTGTACCCTCTGAACCCAGCGCAAATAACGTTTGTCATGCTTTCATATTTGTATAGGCAGTTGTAGAGTGCCTGGTAGACACTCTAGACGTACTGGTACAGTCACATGTTGTGGCTTTATAAGCCCTGCCTGTTCATATCGAGTCAAAAGACCATGAGACTTGTATTATTTATCAACAATGCCCTAACTTCGAGCCATCCATCATACCCTGAAGCATGGAAACACTAGGATCAAAATCCACTGTTGCACCTGGGTTACACTAAAACATACAAATATAACATATCTCCCTTCCATTAGCAATGTTATAGTTCAGCATAATGAAGTAGCAGCTTAATTAGTGAGCTGGAAAGTTAGATAGCCGGAGAGCTTTGCAGAGGCTGTAGAGTGAGGTGTACTTGACCTTTGACCCAGACAGTGATAAGACAAATGTACAAAGTTACCAGCCAGCTGTCAGCTCTGCTGAGGTATTGTAGAAAACACACACAACACTCGTAATGGGCTATATATATACAGTACATATATATATATACAGTATATATATATATATATATATATATATATATATATATATATATATATATATATATATATATATATATATATATATATGTCTTCGATTGGCCACGCCTGAAGATGGCCAATCAAATCAAAGTAGGCGGGTTTTCTGTTCACATAATCAGAACAAATTCCAGCAGAAAGGATCAGTTAATGTTGAAAGAGTGAGGTAAAGTTTAAATAGCGAAACAACAACTGACAGTAACATCCATGATGCAAACTACTCGCCTATCTTTTTCCAAATACAGCCGTTTTGAATTGAAAATTTGCGAGATTCATGTAATTCCTTACTGAGTGTGACGAGACAAGAAACATTTTACATTTTTACATTATTATGCATACAAATAAAATTATATGTGTGCATACTTAAATGAAAATAAATGCAAATATTATTTGCGAATAGTTCAAAGTGATTGAACAATGATTGATCAATGATTCCTTCATTGTTCTACTTGAGCAATCCCAATCCCATATTATTATATATATATGTGACCAACATCTATGTGACCAATATGTGACCAACATATTATAATATATATAATATGGGTAATTATAGTGGTTTTGCTCAAAATAAACATAAAAAAAAAAAAAAAGCATTCTCACACTATTGGAAAGCACAGATGTGTAAGTGACAGCGGGGGATGTTTTCATTTGTTTTTCTTATCAGTTTGATAGGGCAGTGGGAACTCACCAGTGATCGTAGTTCTCATTAAAGGTTCATGGGAGAGGTGAATCAACCAGTTATACTTTATATTTCAAATGGCCTCATTACATCTGGAATATTGGTGTTAGCGCCATGTCGCCTCGAGCTGTGCACAGAAGGAGGTGTCTCCTACCGCCTCGGTGCCCGTTGTGTATTATTTCAGCTGCTAAGGACTCCGCTCAAAGCATACTACAGGTTACTATTGGATTAAGGAATTACATTTAATATTACATAACCCACATCTGTGTGGGCGCTCCATCTTTACTAGGACTTAAAGTCTTTTAAAACCATTTTACGGATTTTACACATAAGGTAAAGTTTATGCGTGAAACGCTGACCATGCATTTTTCCCAGGACTTGCTGAGGCAGCCTACAGTTTGGTGTTAAATCCCAGGGGCCTTGTACCTCCTGTGACACACATCTGTGCTTAGCAGGAATGCCCTTTGCGGCCAGGACCTGACCCACTTCGCTCTGGGAGTGAGGCTGGGAAAAGCTCACTCAGCCTGGCTGGAGGTGAAGTGCAAGCAGCCTCAACTACCACAGTGTGGCTTAGCCAGCACCACTCATCAACCAGGCCGCGCCTGATGAAATCTATTTTCATCATTCTCCAAGTTCAACAGATCCCCTGTCTGTTTATTTGCATACAACCAGAGTCACCATGGCAACTATGGTGTGAAGAGTCCGTACCGGAGGGTGAGACAGAGAGAGGGAAATAAAAAGTCATCAGTGAGTCATGCTGGCCATCCCAGAAACCTCTTCACTATAAAAGGTTGTATGGGTGTACGGAGTGTTTGCGTAAGACTAAAGACTGTCCCATATTTGCTGAAAAAAAAAAAAATCTGATTCATTATTTGCATTGCTGTTTCTTAGTGAACAAAAAGCATTATGGACTGAAAAAACACAATAACACACTGATCAATTAAAATGAATAGGAGACTGCCACCAGATTAACACATTTATTTGCATATATATATTGTATATGCAACCAATTTATATATATATATATATATATATATATATATATATATATATATATATATATATATATATATATATATAAATTGGTTGTTTTGTCTAAATATAGACTACACCAGGCTGTGAGACCACTCATAGCCTTGAGATTTTCCCTTAGTTTTTTTTACCAGGCTGAGTCAGGACCTAAAGTAAGACCTTTGAATGACTAGACCAGGACTTGGCAAGACTTGTACACAACAGTAAGGAACATCCAGTGACAGATTATATAAATTCCTGTTGGGAAGCACAGCTCTGCAGCTTCTTAACATGGGCATGAACACACTATTCCCTATGGAGTCTGGAAGAACTGAAAGTACTCATATGCTGCCAGGGCTAAAGAAATGATCCGAGGCCGTAAAGACAGCCATCTTTATGACACCATTGAAACAGGCACATTTGCTTTTCAAGTTGCTAGCTATTTGTTATTTTTATATCTTTTTCCCCCATGTGCGCACCTATTATTACTGAAAACAATGACTGTGCATTCTTGCTGAAAGAGAGTGGTGGGCTATTGTCAAGAATAGCCAAAAATAGAAGGAATTTCAATGGTAAAATGTTGTATTTTATTTAGTCCAGTGCACCTGTGTGTAAAACAACAAACTATGTTTTTTAAAAGGACACAAAGCACCCAACACACGCACACAAAAACAAATGACCAAAATAAAAATAAAAGACCAGTGGGTCCACACTGTACGATTTTGGCCACGATTTGGCCATCTGAGACAAATGTTGAGAATGTTAAAAGATTTCTCTCATCCAAAATCAGAAGTCTTTGATCGCTAGTTTGACATGTTTGGCGATAGTTGATTAATGACCGTTGCGATACAAATTTAACTTCCAATGAAATTCTGCCAGTGTTAGAAGATTTGACGCACAGTCCTGCAGTGTGACTTCTCCAATGACAAATAAAAAACCAATAGGATCGCAGAACCTGATGGCTCAATTAGCGAGACAACAAAAAACACCACTTGCTCTACAAAAATTGTCTTCCTTTTTTCCATTGTTCTTTTCAAGAATTAGTTTTTTTTTGTGATATTGACATTGGTGACAAGAAATGTGAAATGTCTATGGTATACAGTTTGTTTTATATAAATATTATAAAGCAAAGATGACTATATTGTGAAATGTGTCGTTATTGTAATATTAATTTACTCATATCGTGATATAAGATGTTGGTCATATCGCCCACAAACAATAATCAAAATTAACGCTAGATATTTTTTTTGTTTGCAAGCCACCATTTTGAATCCTGCATGTAATGCAGCTCACAGTCACCGAACGTGTCACGGATTGATGATGTAAATCTCCGGACGAGTCTTCTTGCATGCGTCTGTGTCGCGTCTTGACTACAGTCTGACAATAATGACAAATGAGATCCTATAGTGTGACATGGATTACATCGGGGATCATGTTCGTACAGTCTGACAAGCAACATTCGCAAAGGACTATTATAAATCGCAGCGTGGACCCGGCTTTAGTGAATTAAATAAATCTAATTAGTTTCCAACTTTGTAAAAACTAAGTAACTTTTTTCAGTGTCTGTTGTCACATAAGGCCTTCACACACAAGCATGGCAAATATTAAGTCAGATTTACTGAAAACAATGTGTTTTTGTTTCACTAATGGGTGAGAAATTCACAACAATACTTTATATCGCTTCATAAAGCCTATATTGTAAAATATCATGTTGATGAATATGTTTATAGTGCATTTTTTCTGCTGAGTGCAGCAAAATAGGCTCAGCGGTGAAACTCCTTGACTCCAGATAAACAGCATTTGACTGCTCGTGCGTGCAGTGTGAATGCTGTAACCTGTTAAAACGGGCACCAAAATAAATACTGCTCGCACATGTGGTGTGAAACAGGCCTTAGGCACCAGTCCAGTAAGACCATAATATATGTTTAGCTTACTGTGACAGTGCTGTCTTGAAACAGCCTGTGAATTTCATCTGGTTATGAAGTGTGAACAGACATAGGTTTCTTTTTGCAGATTTGCCGTAGGTCTAGTTTGAGGGCTCAGGTTGCTGTCTCTTTCTGACAGGTAGGAACAACAAGTCAAGGGTAATGACATGAAAAAAAAAATACTGTTTTGCAAAGTAGGCTACAATACGACAAAGCGGCCGACGAGACAGGAGTGGCATCAGTGATGCAAACAAAAGAATACATGCAAACTCACACAGATACAGTACATGGATGGATGTCACGTACAGATGTTATACAACGCGTCCAATAAACCCATTTATAAACCTCATTTTCTGTCAGCATGATGTCTTGTTTATGGAAAATTTGGTTATATTGTCTTGGGTGACTCATTTGATCACTTTGATTGCTCTACTGCAAACAGAATGGAGACCTCATGCCTCAAAGAAGCAATTTCCCTGAAGAGGGATTTGATTACACTCTTACCTGGAAAGCATATTTCCCTTATCTTAAATTTTTCATAGTGAAATTCCTGTCTGCTTGATTGGTCAACGACATTGTCAGAAGGTCAGCATTTGTGGTTTTTAAGGGAGGCAGGTGGGAGTGATCAACTAAACATGAGTACATTCACTTCTCACTCTCAAAAATGTCCTACGTGTCTATACTATTTGTCCACAATAAGACAGTATTTAAAAACACACTTAAAAAAAAAAAAAAAAAAAAATAATTCAGCATTTCCTTTTAGCGCAGAACTAAATTGCACTCAAAGGTTCTTTCAGCGAAGATAGCCGTTTTGCTTATTATCAACTAATGTAATTTAAGTTGAAATTACTTAAACATCCAAGTTGATTGTACTTAAAGGGCAACAATATATATTGTTGTTTATAAAGCCTACAGTTCACAGACAGAGCCAATATCTCTGAACGCCTATTTTAGTGATGATATCTGTCAGGAAATAGGGACTTTTCCTGCAAGCTATTCCTTTAAAAAAAAATTGCAGCACCTTCAACTAAACTGGGGACATGTGATTAAGTGTATCATGGCTAGAGAGACACTCAAGACAATCCTGTAGCATATAAGCCTTGTCCTCCAAGCAGGAAGTCTTATCTAATGCTAATTAAAATCTGTGTCGCAGGAGGCTTGTATTTCCTGAGCGAAAGTATAGCAAATGCGGCTACACATAGACACTCAAAGACATGTGCGGGCTGTTTAGAGCAAATGGAGTTTGACATGTTCATTCACCTGTGTAAGTGCCATGTTAAAGGTCTTGCAACACAATTTAAAGCAGTGACTGCAGATGTACCGACACAAGTCGAATAAGAGACAAGCGCTATTTTTTGCAACAAGTAATAGTAATATTACCATGACAATAGCTAATACGAGAATGAAACTGTTTGTACATTTGACAGATTTCAACTTGATTTCATCAAGTAGATTTTCGTCATTCCATCGACGCGTGGCTGTCTGTAGTCATGTATTTTGAGTCACCACACACAAAAAGAGATGCTGCTGTGTTACCAGGCAACTGATAACAACACTTATCTACACTGAATACACACAATGGTGTAGTGTTAGTGTACTGTACACCCAGACAACCAGTTGTGTCATACAATATTATCTTCTTGTATGAAGCACTTCCTTTTTTTTTTCTTTGGCCAGTTGGTTTTTAGAGGAATTAAGCTCTTCATTATATCACTTCAGAATAAATTTACAACACAGAGGAGGTTAAAAAAAGTGCATGTTTATTGTTTTCGAAACTCCCCTAAAAAGCAGGGCAAACAAGATGAGGTAAAGAAGAATTAATGTGTGGGTGCTTTTGATCAGTAACTGATTGTGATTGAGAGTCTAAAAGCTTACGTAACTGTTATAATAACATGAGTGTTATTGTGCATGGAAACTATTTTAGATGGTTTTGTTGAACTTACACTATGTTCAAAAGTTTGTGGTCGAGACTTTATTTAATTATTAGTAATTAATAGTTTTTTTTTTTAAAACTATCACAGTTTTAAAAAATCAGTAGCACAACTGTTTTCAACATTGATAAAAACAAGAAATGTTTCTTGAGCAGCAAATCAGCATATTATAATGATTTCTGAGGGATCATAAGACACTGAAAACTGGAGTAGGCTAATGATGCTAAAAATCACTGAAATTTTCATTTCAAATTAATTGAAATAAAAATTGAAATGATATTTCACAATATGACTGTTTTATTGTATTTATCAAATAAATGTAGCATTGATGATCAAAAGAAACTTCTTTCAAAAACTCAAACTTTTGAATGGTACTGTTTTTTTATTTTTATTTTGTGCTTCTAAAACGCATGGAAACAAGTCCAATAATCTGTGAGTTTATATCAGTGTGTGTTATTTTAAACCTCACAATTACTTTTATTCTTTAGCAGAAACAGGCCTCTCTTACAAAGTGACTCCTGCCCAACTTAAAGTTAATTCATTATTTCAGTTGTTTATTTATTTACATATTTATTTATTTTGGAGTCTGTAATCTTTAAACTCTGCCTTTGCCAATATTAATGACTGAAATCAAATAAAAAAGTTATTTTTTAAGTTTTTAGAATTTAATGAAACAGTGAATTTAATTTCGCATAGATTTATAATGGTTATAATGTGTTAAGATGTTGAAGGTTAGCAGTTTGCATAAGGCCTTAAAGTATCGGACACTGGTGGCAAGAAAGCTGGCACGTTTCATTTCATTCTGTTGTAAAACGGAAATGGACCCTGTTACACATTGTCATGGCAGCTATGTAACATTAACAAGACTGCAAACTGCAAATAGAGGATACATTATAATGTCCTTGAAAGGACAAAGTCATCCATTTGTCAACGGAGAGAGACATGACAACGAGAGTAAACACGTCGACTTCGGTTTGTGGACTTCATGTGTGAGATCAGAGATTAACCATTAATCAAAGGAGCCTGGAAGAACTCACGCCAGCACCTGTTATTCCTGTCTCTTAAGCTCAGAGCGTACAGATATACCTCAGGTAAAAAGGACACCGTTTTCAAAGAGCAAACATTAACATGATCCCACACCATGTAAGGCAATGCAACAACGTCACCTGGCAGAATTCCTGGAGTAATTAATAATCTATCTATGACTTCCTGTGTAAACAACGTAGGATCAAACAGTTCTGCAAAGTAACATGACTGTGTTTTTCTAACCACATAAAATATGACTGTAATGTGACAGAACTGTGAATACCACACATCATGTGAGTTTGAGGAAATATTAACCATTTACAGGAAAACCGGGTACTTTCCTAAAAGAGAAAGCGTTAATCGACGCAATGTCTTTTTCAGTTTTTGGATGGTGCTGAAAGGCTGTCAGAATTTGCTCACCTTCATGTCATTCAAATTGACTGACTTTCTTCTATAAAACACAAAAGGAGAATTTTTGTACTAAACATATTTGAGTTTATATACAATACTATACCGAAGAATTTTCATGCTGATTTCTTCCATAAAATGAAAGTGAATGGTGACCAGGGGCTGCCAAACTCTAGGGGACCATAAACACACCATTAAAGTAGTCCAAATAAATCATTCACTATATTTCAACAAGTCTTCTAAAGTAATAGCTTTGTGTGAGGAAGTCATAACTCTTAAAACTATAAGCTGTAGTCACCATTCACTTTCACAGTGTGGAAAAGAGCAGCTTGGACATCATTTTAAATGGCTCTTTTTGTGTTCTATGAAAAAAAAAAACTGATTTTGTTTTTTGGTGTACTATCCCTTTATGCAACATTAGTCCACATATTTGGTCATTTCTGGTAAAAAGGCTCACCAAACACAATGTTTGATGTTTGATTTAAGGCTTATAACCAAACAGATGTTTCTAATGTACAAAGTCCAGAGGATGCATTGGAAAAACAGCACCACAATTTCTAAACTCATGCACTCATTTCTTTCCATATACAGTGTATGATGTGGGTGGACAACACTAACAACACTGGCTATAAACATAACGAATGTGGCGTCACTCTATTGCATAGCTCACAACAGATTGAATGAGATAAGCTGTCCACAATTAGCCTGCCATAAGCCAACGCCGCCCACCACCCCACCAACTCCACATTAAGTGTTCATGCCCTGACATCTAAAAAGGATACAGACCATGGGTGGGGAAAAGTCTCACTTAGGCCCAGGAAGAACATAAATAAAGATGCCTTTATTATCCTAAAACTGACAACAGAAATCTGTCAATTAAAACAGGTGCAAAGTCTGGGGAAGATTTCAAGGTCTGGTTTCTTTGAAAGCGGCAGGAATTCAGGTCAGCGTTCAATGCATCTTGACAGGATAGACTAACACGAATAAGAGTTTCCTAAACGGCGCGATTATGTCGGATGATTTTTTTTCTTTCTTTGTAGGCAAGGGGGCTGTTTCCATGGTAATGCAAAGTAACTGTAAACACAGACGGGGGAAGTGAAGCAGGAAGTGGCTGGCCCTGATGACGCACACGCAGTCTTTCGAGAGGACGGGCATGCAAATTTGACACGTTTTTGCCATGTGCTTTTCATTGTATATTGTGCAAGTGCACAACACAACAAAATGAGGGATGGCACTATTGTAATGCAAATTATTATATATATTTTTTGTTTGTTTTTTTGCTACTTGTACTAAATCTTACTCATTAACTATGAACATAACTTTAATATGTGTCCTTAAAATTGTATTTCTCATTTATCAAAAGCACATGTCTTTCGATGCGTTTCAAATAGGCCACTCCACCCTCAACTCAGTTTCCTCTGTCAAAACCACAGCAAAACTGAGTCTTGGGGAGAGAAAAAAACATTTTTGCATCAGCCGTTACCATCGCAGTCATTGGCTGTTATAGCAACACGAGTCACACAGATCGACAAAGATTACTGGCTGCCCAAGATGTCATACCACCACTCCCCACACCCACATTACCACAGAAAACCAAAAGTAAAACATTATGTCATACTTCTGCATGAGATATTTTAGACGTTATTGCCTGATGTGTTTTCAGTGGGATGCTGGTACAGCAAATTCATTCATTTTTCACTCCGGCCACTCACAATGGCTCATTTAAATGGCCTTCCTGGGCAGGGCTCCCAGAGAATACGGCTAAATAAACAGGTGAGGCGTATGATTTCTAAATTTGGTCAATATTTGACACTTTTACCCATGAGTCACTTTCCTACATTTCCTTACTTAGTCCTCTCGATTAATGGTCCTTAAATTTAGAGAAAGGGCTACGTAAACAAAAATGTTTGTCAAAAAGGAAGACTGCTTGTTTTTTTTCCAGCAGTAACTATTTATATCTTCTTATCTATACATTTACATTTTTTTAATTCTACAATAATAATAAAAATAATAGGCCTATGCTATATTTAGTTTTCAACAATTTAATGTTTTATTCAATGCGTTACCTGCCATTTATTTGTATTTATGAAATTTGCTAGTAATTACTAGTGTATTGAAAGAAATGGTGTACAAACTATTTTTACTCAGATATTACTAGTAAATTTTACAATTACAAAGAAATGGCAGGTAACATTAAATAAAACATCACATTTTTAAGTTGAAAAGTTGAAATAAAAAAAAATAAAAAAATTATTGTACAATATACTACAATAATCTATTTTATTTACAATTTAGAATTGTTCTTTTTTATTTTATATTTTTTACAATGTATCTGGTTTTTTTTAAATGCTTAATTTACCCTAATAATAATAATAATAATAATAATAAAACATATTATTATTGAGGCTTTTTACATACATACATACAAACATGCATACACAAACACACACACACACACACACACACACACACACACACACACACACACACACACACACACACACACACACACACACACACACACACACACACACACACACACACACACACACACACACACACACACACACACACACACACACACACACACACACACACACACACACACACACACACACACACACACACACACACAAAACAACTACAACTAAATACCATACAATTCATAGTACATCTATGATTATTCTGTTGGTATAGTTCATATACTGTTCTCCCTCCAAGACTCTTTTCAGTTACAAAACAGTTGAAAACCAGTTGTATCTGGTTCTTCCCTGTTCCCTCTTGTACTCACAGGGGAAACCGAAATCAGCAAATCAAGTTGGGATGAGTCAGAGCTCTGCAACCAAGGTCTTTGTTTCCAAATGAGAAAAACATACATGCCGAAGAAATCGGCGATGCCTGTTTTTGTAGACAGGGAACCCCTCATTATATGTGGAAAGGGCCACGTCATGTCTTTTGCTTCTGGCTGTTGCTTGGCCCTCATCCTACAAGATGGTTCATGGACCTCAAAACAAACAGAGAAAAAAAGAATAATAATAACCTCTGTAAAATTTTCCCAGAGATGCAGCTGAACATAAAAATAGCACAAGCTATGATTAGACAAGTTAATTTATATTTATCAAACCTTTTTTTCTGTTTTTTTTTTTTTTACAAAAGCTTGTAAACAAAAAGAGGGGGGTGGGGGGGTTGTGAACTCCGGCCTGCAAACAAATGTAGCTGTTGCTTTGGATAATATTTTTTTAAACATCAAACCTCCTAAAATGTTGTCTTCTTAGCATTACATTTCTTAGCATTCATTGGAAGTGTTAGGCAATCTCTTAACCAGGAAGTACCAGACATGTTGTTTTTAAAAGGGTTTATAGTATAATACAAAAGGTTTTTAGTCTGGTTGTCAGTCACAGATAAATCAAATGTTGTCACTGACGTCACACTTGGCAGCGCTAGAAACTTAAATGTATACTTTTGATTAGGAAAGGTGTCATAAATCAAGCTGTTAGTGAAACAATTTATGTGACAGTGAAAGCTGTGGCACAATGGACACTATAAAGTTGTTGATAGAAAACATTCAAGCTATGACATATTCAATCTCTTAAAAGAAACAATGAAAAGCTTGTTTGGGTCAAGTTCCAAATTCTGTTGTGAATTCACCTTTTAAAGCTTAATCCTCTTCAGTACACACACACACACTCAATTATAATTGAATGGATTCATTCCCGTATTTAAATGTGGTTGTCACTCCTGAAACTTTTCAGTGTGTATGTGGCCTATAGTTCTCCACAAGCTGCTGACCCTGACGGTGACCTGTGGTTTCACACCGAGCTCTCCTCTCTAATACAGACACTAATTCAGAGGATCACAAGAGATTACTTACACATTAAGCCAGTTAAGGACCTCAATGAAAACCATTGGATCTTAGGGTCAAGTGTGGTTTTATTTAGAAGCTCAGTAGCTAGAGGTCAGACAACTAACATCTTGCAGACATATTAACCTTTCAGAAGCACTAACGTCCTGATCTGTTGCACTAGCCTATTTTCAGACGTCTGGTTTCTGGGATTTTTCCTGTGTAAACACACTGCTAGTCATATGGTGCTCCATGACCTACATCTCATATGGAACTGGCATCCAGCTGGACGCACCCAGTCCTTGATGAATGAACACTTTCACCTCCTTCAAATTAGGCTCTTCAGAACTGCAATAGAGCTTCAGCTAAAATTAGAGCAGTAAATGAACACACACAGGGGGTGTTGATCCTCCTGCCAGAGTGTTTTCATCTGGTTTCACATGTGCTTTTGATTATTTTGCTTGGGATGAAGGGAATGGATCAGGAAAAGCGCAAACAACAACATATTTTCTTCAGGTTTACAGGAAATACACAAATATCCAGGAAACAATGACTCAAAGTTTGGGTCACACCAAAATTAGAACATCAAACCAATGGCATCCTGAAGTCTGTAAACTCCAGGCACACGCTTAACCAGTGAAAACCTTTAAGTTTGTATACTGATACAGTGATACAGACTGGTACAGTTAACTTATCCGGCTCTTAAATGTAAACCCCTTAGGAAAGTACAGAAAGTACAACAAAACGAACCTATAAATTAGGGAATAAAAACAGTCCATGGAAAGAGTGTATGCTATGAATTACTCTAAATATGTTCCATCCCATTCAGCCTGAGCTGCCAGTTATTTTGAGTAAGAATTTCTTAGACTACCTTGAAGCTTAGTTTCCTACAGGCTTGCATGGCAAAAGCCTGTGATCGCCTGTGATATTAGGAAAAATGTGTTTATGGGGAGCATGATTAAATATAAAATTCCCCATTTTGGTTATTAGGGACATAAAGGAAAGGACAGGGAAGTTTGCTTGGCAAAAAGTACAGACTGCTTTTTGGCTTGGAGAAGGCCAAACACTTGGCAAAAAGAAATGAGCCACTTCAGTTTTCTTTGGCTAGTCTTCACGCCAGATGCAAGTTCGAAGTACGGTCACTGGCATACGCCTGTGCTGAGAAAATTAACATACTGTCTTTTTCACTTTGTGAGAAGCTGTGAGTTATGCACATTAAGCAACAATCACAAGCCTGAGACTTCATTTGACCAATATTGAGCATTCCTCAAAGGTCGTGTTGCTTATTAAACTATCGGTTAGGTTTAAACACTGCTGCAGTGCAAATCTGGTGACGCAAAAAGGCCCTCCTTCTACCTAGTACTAGATTGAAAATATTTAATAAACTGCGACCATACTTGTTTTGAAATTTAAGGAAGTAAAAAAAAAAGGTAAAAAGGTAGTTTAAAATTAAAGGTCAGAAATATGCTGTGATCATGCTCTTAAACCTTATAATTATAATGTAATTATACAAGTGCCCTTTAGCAGGGGTGTCCAAAGTCGGTTCTGGAGGGACACTATCCTGCAGAGTTTAACTCAATCTTGCCTCAACACCTGCCTGGAAGTTTCCAGTAGCCTATGCCTATAGTGAGAACTTGATTAGCTGGTTCATGTATGTTTTATTGGGTTTGGAGCTAAGCTTTGCAGGACACAGTGTCCCTACAAGAGCAGGACTGGACAACCCTGTCCTAAAGAAAATGAACTAAACAGAACGGATATACTAACAGGGTGGAAATACAGAACAAAAGTTCGTCATTGATCAGTGACAAAGGTGTCAAATGTTTTTAGTTTGGCATTACCATATATTTTGAACATGTATCCAACAGAGTGGAATATTTCAGAGTGAGAGACATCAAACAATACCACAAAACATCAGAATTCATCAAATCCATTGTTAATAATGACTGATGTTAGCCCACCAAAAATGATGTCACTTCCAAATGATTAAGTTTAAAAAATAAATCAATTTCTAATGTCTCCAGACTCACAACAATATCACTTTTCATTTAGAAACAGATGAAAGTGAAAGCCGCCTGCCTCTATCTACTGGCCTATTTCCTGTGAGCTGATGGCTGCATCCTGAAAGTCTGTGCTGTCCCACCCTCTCCATCCGGACTGCCACTCCTTCACCCTTCACGGCAGAGAGCAGACAATCTCACTGGAACTGGACCTGCCTCAAAAGATATCAATCTTTATCTGTTCCTATCATTCCAAAGAGATATGAGCCACAATGTGATTCCAGCTAAAATAGTTATCCTTATAGATAGGCTGTTGTTGTTTTAGGTTAGGTGGGGAAAAACATGCAAAAAAAAAGTTGGGTCATTTACTCACCCTCATGTCATTCCAAAGCTAAATGACTTGCATAACGTACTCGGTTACCTAACGTAACCTCTGTTCTCTCTAGAGAGGGAACGAGTATTGCGTAAGTTTAGCTTACGCTACGGGTAAAGTCATCTTTTCTCGAGATATGAAGCAAAAAATTATCCTTAATTTTTATATCTTGTCAACGCAGTGCGGCAGCAAGCAGACCTAGAGCAGGCAATCTAGCGTGCTCATAGGCTGCTCTGCGGCAACTGCAGCAGCCTATCACTGAGCCCTTGGCGTGACGTCACGCCCAATGAGCGCGAGCAGCGCGCCTACGCGTCACGGCCCGAGGCGGGGCGTGGCAGAGGGTATAAATATGGGCTGAGAGGCTGCTTTCACTGGTTTTTGTCGCAGAAGCGAGTGAGCTCGTGGCGCGAGCACGGCGGGTTACGCAATACTCGTTCCCTCTCTAGAGAGAACAGAGGTTACGTTAGGTAACCGAGTACGTTCTCTTACGAGAGGTTCTCTCGTATTGCGTAAGTTTAGCTTACGCTACGGGAACTCCCTTGTCAACGCCGTGCGCGCCCGGCATCCACTGAATGAGTCCCAGGGAAGCCCGGGGAACACGAGAGTGTGAGCCAGGCGGCCAATGATATGGCTAGCGCAAGTACATAAGCACATAGTAGGGGGAACAGAACGGCGCGGCCGGTCTGACTAACCAACCCTTATATTGTACAGCTCAACCAGGAGGGCTAAATCAAACAGCAGTAGCCCGCGCACAGAAGTGGGCCGGCCTACGCGAGATTTAGACTGATAAAAGTTTAGCCTGCAGGGCGGGAACTTCTAGATTGTAAAATCTAACAAATGTAGACGGGGAGGCCCAGCCCGCCGCCGTACAAATGTCATGAATAGAAATTCCGCTAGTCCAAGCCATGACGAGGCCATGCCTCTAGTAGAGTGGGCTCTGATGCCCAAAGGGCATTGCAGGTCTTTAGACGCATAAGCAGCTGCAATAGCGTCCACTATCCATCTGGACAGAGTGTGTTTCGAGGCGGCGAGACCCTTGGTGCGCCCACCAAACGAAACGAAAAGCTGCTCCGAGCGCCTCATGGCGGCGGAGCGCGTAATGTAATTTCTCAGCGCTCTGACAGGGCAAAGGAGATTACTGTCAACTTCGCTGCCGGTAGCCGGCAAAGCTGAGAGAGAAATGACCTGTGCTCTGAAGGGTGTGCCCAACACTTTGGGGACATAACCGTGTCTCGGTTTGAGAATGACTTTAGAGTCATTAGGTCCGAACTCGAGACATGCCGCGTTAACTGATAACGCATGCAGGTCACCCACACGTTTGACTGAAGACAGGGCTATCAGAAAAACGGTTTTGAGTGTGAGGTATTTCATATCCACAGTTTCCATGGGTTCAAAGGGATGCGCTTTCATGGCCTCTAAGACCAGGGAAAGATCCCAAATAGGAACCGAGGGGGGTCGCGGGGGGTTCATCCTCCTAGCTCCTCTAAGGAAGCGGATAATGAACTCATTCCTCCCTAATGCGCGGCCCAGCGCCGAGTCGGAAAAAGCTGATATGGCCGCAACATATACTTTGAGCGTGGAGGGGGACCTGCCCATGTCCAACAGCTCTTGGAGGAAACAAAGCACACGCGACACCTCACATGTTTGTGGATCCAGCCCTTGGGCGGTGCACCATTTATTAAACACAGACCATTTAGATGTGTAGAGCCGTCTCGTAGAGGGAGCTCTAGACTGTGTGATCGTGTTCACAACCCCTATTGGCAAGTCAACGGGTATCCGTTGACTATCCATACATGCAGAGACAGCGCTCTGGATGAGGATGCCAGATCGAGCCGCGGGCTTGAGAGAGAAGGTCTCTTCTCACCGGTATCGGCCAGGGGGGTGTGTCCGCCAGCCGTATTAGATCTGGGAACCACGTTTGATTCTCCCAATACGGGGCTATGAGGAGCACCGTGTGGCGCGCTTCCCTGATTCTCCCGATGACTTGTGGCAGCAGAGAGACAGGGGGAAAAGCGTAAAGCGGGCCGCTGGGCCAGGTTTGGGCCAGCGCGTCCTCGCTCTTGGAAAAGAACCGTGGGCAGTGCGCGTTGTCTTTTGACGCAAAGAGGTCGACTTCCGCTCTGCCGAAACGGCGCCACAGTGACTGGACTGTTTGGGGATGCAAAGACCACTCCCCCAGGGGAACATTGTCCCTGGACAGTCTGTCTGGACCCTCGTTCAGGAGACCCGGCACATGCGCGGCTTTCAGCGAGCGCAGTGAGTGCTGAGCCCACACAAGGAGGCGTTCCGCCAGGGCGCAGAGTGTTTTGGATCTGACACCGCCCTGACGGTTCACATAGGCTACCACTGACATGTTGTCCGTGCGGACTAGTACATGGTGGCCCTGTAGGTATGGGAGGAAGTGCTTGAGCGCTTTCTCGACCGCCAGCATCTCTAGACAGTTTATATGAAGGTGACTCTCCTGGTCTGACCAAGGGCCATAGACCGGTCTGCCCTCTAATAGCGCTCCCCAACCTAGGTTGGACGCATCTGTCGAGACAACTTTCCGGTGCGAGACAACTCCCATCGTCACTCCCGTGCGATACCATTCGGCTGCTAGCCAGGGCTGCAGGGCTGAAACACAGCCATGATCCACTCTGACTCGTAAGCGGCCGGCCGTCCAGGCTCGGTGAGGCACTCGCGCTTTCAGCCAGCGTTGAAGCGGGCGCATGCGCAGTAAGCCCAGCTGGAGCACTGCTGCAGCTGAGGCCATATGCCCCAGGACTCGCTGGAATGTCCTCAGCGGAACCTGACTGCCTGTCTGGAAAGACGCGGCGAGATGTCGAATGCGGCGCGCGCGCTGCTCTGACAATCTGGCCGTCATAGCCACCGAGTCCAGTTCTATTCCGAGAAAGGAAGTCGACTGGCGGGGCAGTAAATGAGCTCTTGGTCCAGTTGACCGAGAGACCCAAGCATTCCAGATGGCTGAGAAGCGCTGTTCTGTGAGACAAAAGCTCTGCCTCTGACTGCGCGAGGACTAGCCAGTCGTCCAGATAATTCAGTATCCGCATTCCTTGTCTCCTCAGGGGAGAGAGAGCCGCGTCCATGCACTTCGTAAATGTACGGGGTGCTAAAGATAGACCGAACGGCAGGACGGTGTACTGATATACCCGACCGTCAAAGGCGAATCTCAAGAATGGCCTGTGACGGGGTATTATCTGAATCTGAAAATATGCGTCCTTTAGATCGAGAGAGATGAACCAGTCTCCCGGGCGAATTTGCGCGAGGATTTGTCTGGTTGTGATCATTTTGAACGGCCGTCTCATGAGAGCTTTGTTCAAATGTCTCAGATCTAAAATAGGTCTCAGCGCTCCGTCCTTCTTGGGTACGAGGAAGTAACGGCTGTAAAGCCCGACTCGCTCAGAGAAGGATAAACCTGTTCTATAGCCCCTTTGCGCAGCAGCTTCGCTATTTGTGCTTGAAGCAGGTGCGCTGCTTCTAAAGTCACTTTTGTCTCCGTCTGCGCTAGAAAGCGCGGGGGGCGACGAGCGAATTGAAGCGAATAGCCGTGTTATATAGTATTCAGCACCCATTCTGACGCGCCCTGAATAGCTTCCCATGCTTTTGCACGCATAGCTAGGGGTCGAATGGTCTCTGGGTTCAGATCGCCGCGCTGAGCGGGATGGGGAACCTGTATCAGAGAGGATGGGGCGGCGACGCGCCGCCAGTGCTCGAACACGGGGGCTGGAAAACAGTGCTGACTGGCTGTACAGCATATGATGGCTCGATCGCTACGGATGGAGCGCGTTTTGCTGCTAAACACCCCTGGCGCGAGAGCGGCGTGGGGGTTGTCATGTCTGAAAGTGGGTGCGCGTGCTCGTGAGCGGGCGCAGAGTTTACACTTATAACACGGCCAGTGTTTGGGAGCTTTGTAACCCGAGGTAACTGAGTGGCAGAGCAAGCAGCGGGTAGTTGTGAGCACAGGGTTGTGGGCACATTTACTACACTTGGTACTCGAGCGTGTGTCCGCTTTATGAGAGTGCGCTCTGAGCGTGTTACCATGGGGATAGTGTTTGTGTGTAGTGGTGAGCACAATTTCTACACTTATGACACCTTCGGCCAGAGCCGGAATGTTTGTGAGCTTTGGAGGATCTGCAACCCGGGGTAACTGTGTAACAGAGCGGGCAGTGGGTAGGTGTGGGCACAGAATTGTGGGCACATTCTCTACGCTTAGCACTCGAGCGGCGCATGCCCGCTATGAGAGTGCGCTCTGTGAGCGTTACCGGGGAGACCGTGTTTGTGTGTAGCAGTGAGCACGTGGGAGTGGGCACATATTCTACACTTATAACACCATTGGCGTTATAGGAAACTGATAGAGCGAATGCTTTGATGGCTCATATGTTTAGACGCTCATAAATACTCAAGCACCATCCTGTGAGCGGGAGGGTGCGAGATGCGGGTTCACTTTCTGTATGTAAGAAAGCTGCCGCGAGCTCGGAGAAGCCAGCAGAAAAAAATATATTTATCTGCCGCCAGAGTCGGATTCGAACTCGGGTCCCCCGCGCGGGAGCCTAGTGTTCTGCCACTGAGCCACAGGGGCACACATAAGCTCTTAGTTAGCGCGAGCATATGACAGAGCGTCGTGTTTCGTTTCGGCGTTTGTTTGCAGGCGCGCGTGTATAAAACAGGCTCGTTTACTGCAGTATTAGTATTTCCAGCCGCCTGAACTTTAGAGGGGACTGAGAAATATGTCAGGAACGGAGTTTAGTCCGACCTGGGTGGGACTTCCTCTTTTCGCCGGTGCTCGTGACGTCCGCTCTGATATCCCTTGAGAACGGCGCGGTTGCGCGGCTCGGACAAAGGGAGAGAGAGCGGGAAGATGTCATCATGTGCTGTGACATCGTTAGTTTGCAGACGTGCGTGTATGAAAACAGGCTCGTTTACTGCAACATAGATATTTCTAGTCGCCTGTAGCTTAGGAGGGGACTGAGAAATGGAGGTGGCCGGTAGGTGACGCGCACGACCGAGACGCGGGGTAGCTTTCTTATAACGTAAAGGAAGCCAGCCCGTGACCGCCTACTTCTGACATCCCTTGTGAGCGGCGCGTTTGCGCGGCTCGAACAGAGGGGGAGAGCGCAGGAAGGGCGAGCGTCGTCATGTTTTGCGTAGCGTTAGTTTGCAGGCGTGCGTGCATAAAAACAGGCTCGTTACTGCAATATATGTATTTCCAGTCGCCTGAGCTTAGGAGGGGACTGAGAAATATGTCAGGAATGGAGGTTAGTCCGCTAACACTCTACTCTCCTTTAGCCAGTGACGGGGGGGGTAGCTTTCTTGTAACGTAAAGGAAGCTATAGCCCGAGACCGTCCGTTTCTGACATCCCTTGTGAGCGGCGCCGTTTGCGCGGCTTGACAGAGGGGTCTGACGTCATCTGCTTCGTCCCCTGAGGCGACGGCAGTGCGGGCAATGGCCGGCCGCTGCGCGTCGGTGAAGGGCGGGGGAGAAGGAGAGAGCGAGGCTCGCGGGAGGGGCTCCGGCGAGCGCTCAGCTGTCATACCCGGCTCGCTGAACGCAGCCGCCCGGGTAGAAGGCCAGGCAGAGAGCGCAATCACAAGGCGGTCTCCGTCGCTGAGCGTGGCTCTGCACGAGCCACAGGATGAGCGAGGCATTTGAAACAACGCCTCGCGCTCTTTTAGATGCAAAGTGTGTCGCGGGGCGAGCACACAACACACACACATAGAGCAAATAAAGGATATATTCGCCGGATAGCGAAGCAGGCAGGGATAGCTGAAGGCGGCGAAGGCGGCCGGCTTCCTCAGGCAGAATCCTCGGCTTGCAAGGCGCTGGTTTCAACGGCGGCTTCCTCAGAGATCAGCGATGCCAAGAGCTTCGCTGAAGAGACAAAAATCAGTGAAAGCAGCCTCTCAGCCCATATTTATACCCTCTGCCACGCCCCGCCTCGGGCCGTGACGCGTAGGCGCGCTGCTCGCGCTCATTGGGCGTGACGTCACGCCAAGGGCTCAGTGATAGGCTGCTGCAGTTGCCGCAGAGCAGCCTATGAGCACGCTAGATTGCCTGCTCTAGGTCTGCTTGCTGCCGCACTGCGTTGACAAGATATAAAAATTAAGGATAATTTTTTGCTTCATATCTCGAGAAAAGATGACTTTACCCGTAGCGTAAGCTAAACTTACGCAATACGAGAGAACCTCTCGTAAGAGAACAATAGCTGCATGCAAGCTGCATGGTTCTGGATAAATTGAGAATCATGATTTTTTTGTGTGTGTGTTTCAAACAGAGATCACAATTCTTGCATGCTACTGAACAGAAAACTAAACAAAATAATGTAATTTACTAGAGGTTCAAAATGTTCATTGCTGCAGTCTATTTAAATTGATTACAATCATTGTAATTGATTACAGTAATTGATACAATCGTTATTTTCAATCGCTCTTTTGCACTGTACAGTATATAATGAAAATGAAGGTGACAAGGGACTATTTAACTTTATATATAAGTGGTCCATACGACTCATATGCTACATCTTTATGAGAAGAATGGACAAAAATTCATATAAATTATATATAAACTATATAAAAGCGCTAGATGAATGTGTTTGACTGTTGCGATCACATTTCGCATCTTTTGCATAATCTCGTGAATGATACAGATTTCTTAAAAAAGTTCAACTTTTCAAAAAACGCAACTCAAGAGCTTGTGTTTTTTTCATTCCACCGACCTTCGTCTCATGTGTGAATGGCTTGATGTTTTAAAGGAAAAGAACAGTGTGAACATCCATAGCATCTCCTTTTGTGTTCAACAGAATCAATCAAATGTGATTGGAAAACATGTCATGAGGATGAGTAAATGAGATTTAACTGTCCCTTTAAACCAATCAGGAGTATGATTTCGAATGGTGAGGGGGTTTGCTGTCCGACACTGATGTTTAGACTGGACTGGGCACAGAGTCTGGGAATGGAGAACTCAAGACAGCTGCTGGCCCGTACTACATTGTCAAGCAAATGGGCTAATGAGTGCCTGAAGCGTCTCATTATCAAGCTCACAGCAACGTCTGACATTGCCAACATAGAATCAATCTAATCTAATGGGCATGATACACAGAGGATGACGTCCAAAATTCACTTTCGGTAAGATGTGGGAGATTTTTCATTTGTACGAGGACTGGTAACACATCAACAACATTTCTTGATGACTAGGATATTTTCCATTACACCATCACGAAAGTGCTTACAAACATCAATGTGTCGTAGAAAGCGTTATTTATCCGTTTTGATCGATCGGTGTAACAAATGGCATGGTACAGCAATCAGGTTTTCGAATTTTGTTCTCTGGCATCATGCCTGGTCCTCTAATGGGATCCTGGACTGGGGAGGCTATGAGTGCCAACACTCGTGCTCTTGTTTTGCTCTGTCTGCTTTATAAAAAATGAGGACTGTTGAGTCATTCCATTCAAGTCACGCCACTGTAGGTGAGGCTCCACTGTGCAGACTATGTGTTCAGACAGAACATGTTTCTCCATTTCACTGTGCTACTCTTCCATTGTTTTTCAGTGTAAACACGTGCTAGACGGACATCTTTAACCGTTGCGCTCGTGTCTTTTGCAGTGTTTCGTGCATTACACAGCATTCTAAAACACGGCGTTCAAGTTAAAAGAAGTTAAAGTTTAAAAAAAACTCATCTCTGAACATTGCGCTTTTCGTTCCACTGACATGCGTCTCACGTTTTTAACAGCAAAAACCCGTTCTGTGTGAACCAGCCCTTAAAACGGCAAGGCAGACAAACAAGATTGGTCGCCAAAACTAAAAACTCCAGGCAAAACACCTTAGTCTCCATTTATGGAGATCCTGAGGTGAGAGTTCACCAGACTCAATGCTGACAGTATTATAACTGAGAATGAATCCTGCCCTATCATATATGATGAGTCATAATGAGATAACATTATCTTGCCTGACTGATGAAGTGGTGGTCTTTATCGCTCTTTATCTGAAGCCATATCTGAGTTAAGGAAGACAACATGTGTAGTTGCTGTGCAATACCTAAGAGGAAACTAAAAACAATATAGGCCTAGCATTTGTTTTTTATATCTGGTGTCTACGTGTACATGTATAGGAAACAGCAGGAGTTCCTACTGTACCCTCAGATATATCAGGTGTTCCCAAATAAAACAAGGGTTTCTATTGGACTCTGAACTTTTATAAGATAACCAGGGTCATAACCTGTTTGAATTAGGCCTTATCAGATAAATAAACAAAGATGTTCATTAATGAAAATTTTTATATTCTCAGAATTTAGAATTTTCAGAATTCACCAATAAATTAAAACTATATTATTATTTACTTGCCCTCATGTTGTTCCAAACTCATATGACTTTCTTCCATGGAAAACAGAAGGAACATTCTGCTCACTCGTTTCCAGGTAATTACAATAAATATGGGCTGAGGCTTTAAAGCTACAAAAGGAAGCAAAATCATCATAGTATATTAGTATCATAAAAGTGTCTATGAACTATGCACTATATTTAAAGTTCTGTGAAAACATACAAAAGCTTTGTGTTGAATGACTGAAATGTGGGTCTGATTCCTCACACAAAACTACTTTTATGATATATTAAGTTTTTTGTGTGTGTGTTGTGTGTGTGGAAACGACTCAGTAGAACAATTGTTACCTAACCATCCATACATAAGTTATATTGATGGAAATATGTGTCACATCATACAATGGTCTAACCTCTCATGAAGTCATAAACAATACATTTTTTCCCAGTACGGAAATTATTTATATTTTCAACACTGACACACTTAAAATAAAAAGATTGAATGCTTCAGTTTTCATTAATTGTAATTGCATAGAAAAGAGCGACCACTGACACGTCTTCAAAATGTCTCATGTTGTGGTCCATGGAAGAAATAGTCATACAGCTGAGTAAATATTGACATTTTTTCCTCCGTTTGCTGCAAGTATTGATGCAAATGTAGATTCACAGATAACTGACATTCACAGTATAAATCCACATTTAAAGGCTTAGTGACATTTGACAAGTAAAACCTTATGCAACATGCATGAAAGACACTTAAAATCAGACACTTGAGAACATCAATGTGACAGTTGACAAACTATGCTTTTGCACGCATCACCACCTGTCATATACAAATTTACTGCACAGTTCTGTGAATTTCTCTTTTGGCTGCGCCGTGGATTAATTTGCTATTTAGCATGAATAATCTCAGGTGTTACATAAAAACTAAAACGATGCCTGAGGGTGGCCTAAGCAATTACACAGGGATCACTGTCTGCAAACCACTAATTAACTGGTAAAGTAAAATGGCAAAGAACACGACATGTGGCTTTGGATATCATCACTTTAACCTTGGGACAAATATTCAACGGTACATTATGTAGCCTCTACATGGCAGTGTTAACCATAGATCAAACTTACTGTCTGTGAACACCACCTTTGTCAGGCTTTAGTTTGCAGACTTACTGACCTGGTGAGAGCATGAGAAATGATAGCGAGGAAATCTCTTTTACTAGTCTAACCCTTTTGTGAGATATTTAGCAAGCAGATGTTTACAGTGCTACGTGCAATGCCTTATATTGCTAGACAAGACACCTCAGCACAAGTGTGCTGTGGCCCACGGTTACATAAGAGACAAGAGCTCCTCTGCTGGTGATAGTGAGATACTGCGTTGAACTGTTCAGTTCTGGCACATATCCTATCAGTGTGACAGGCAGATGAGCCTCTGTTTTCTCGAAAAATCTATTTAGTGCTGCTGTACAAGGCCTCACCAGGCAAACAGCCAACATCATGCCAAATCTGACAGTGGTTTTATGAATTGTGTATAAAGGAGGTAAATGACTTAATAAAAAATACGATTGGATGGATGGATGGATGGCTAAAGTAAAATTTTAAAATACATTAATAAATAAATAGACAAATAAATAAATCAATGTTCAGCTGACAGCAGCTAACAAGTAAAAATAAATCAATTAACCCTTTCATGCATGAATTATGATAACCTCAGTCAGGATTTTTTTTTTTACATAAATATTCAGTAGTGAAAACTAAAAAAGGGAATAAATAAATGATTATTTAATTTTCTTTTTACTTTTTCAGTATTACTTTAGTGACTTCACATCTTCTTGCAAGCACTTTTACTACTCATATATATATATATATATATATATATATATATAGAGAGAGAGAGAGAGAGAGAGCACTATATATAAAATATATAAACAAAACAAACATCAACAGCAATGCATAAATGCATTTTTGGATTATCATATAACCGTGCTGTACCCATTACAGCATCTCACTGATTAAAGCAAAAGCAAAATAAATATTAATAATAAGAGAGTTAACTTTTCTTTACAAAGGAAACACTGTGTGACACCCATCCTTTCCACTTCCTGGAACAGGGCACAACCCTTACAGATGGTCAGAGTTCATTAGCTATACTGTGCACTTAATGCAAGTTAGCACAATAAACTACTTTGTTTCCTGTTAGAGACACATTCAACTTCATTAGTACAGGTTTCACTCACAGAACTAACAAAGGTGCTAAAAATATCTATACTTTGGGTTAGAGCAGGGTTTCCCAAACAGAGACATACAAGGGAACTGCAGGGGGTTGTGAGTTGATGAAAAGCTAATCATTCATTAAAGGGGACCTATTATGCAAAATTCACTTTCGCATGGTGTTTGAACATAAATGTGTGTTGGCAGTGTGTGTACACAACCACCCTATAATGATAACACATATAAAGGGTAAAGGGTTAATATCTCAGGGGGTACTTCAAGTAAATTTTACATGTGTTTTGCTGAAAAGTTAGAGTTAAAGAAAACTACAAAAATCTCTCACCTATAGTAATATGATAGTATCCCTGAACAGATTTACAGTAGAAATTTACAATGATGATATAAAAAGTATATAAACATTACAATATAAAATATATTTTAAATGGGAAAGAACTAGGACTTCATAATTTCGTTTAACCATAATTTTGATGGCCGTGTCTGGACTGCATCCAGACAGGTTTCCATGCATGTGCAACAGTTAGGCTGGCAGGGCACAGCGGTTCCAGAGGTGGGACGACTGCTGACAAGATTAGTGGCAACACGGGGGCAGGAAGGAGCTTTTCCAGACTGCTGACCAGACCTTATCCGATGACGGCAGTCACTAGTTGAGGACGGCATGGCCCTTCCTTCCCCCTCTGATGGGAAAGAGAGCACGAACGGGAAACACCCATGGGGGTAACAGGTGCACATGAAAGCTTATGCCACTGCCTCCGTAATGCTCCCTCGCATGCACACAGAATGACAAGTAGTGAGGTTAATAATTGCACAGCGTGTCATCGCAACCAAATCTCAGCAGCACCACAGAGTCTAACCGAACCCCTCCCTCAGTGTGGAAGAACCCAGGCCTTAAACTTAACTGACCTTACTACAGGATTAAGACCCCAAGCCAGACAGCAGGACAGGTGTGTCTGGAACAAACCGTTCATCCATTCACAATCCCCTTTGACAGCGGCCCACTCGGGTCTCCATTTACACAATTTACAAAACAAGCGCTTAGTTCAGGAAAGCAGCGGGTACCGGGGCACGTTGTTCCAGCTCTCACGTGTTGAGCATGCATGCGGGAAATCTTCATCATCTTTCCAGGAAGAAACACTACAATAACAACCATGGCAAATAACTTTAATCATATAACTATAACGAAATAACTTTGTTACATTAATGTACCCATTTTAAAGACGTCGAGGGCAAATTCAGTAACAGTTGAAATACTTTTGTGTGCATTTGACACATTCATTTATCTGAAACGCAAGTATTAAACGCGAAACGCAAGTAACTTCGTGGGCGGGTCTCGGGCGCTGTTGCTATTATACCGGCGGGATAAATTATTCTTGCGCCCTCTAAAATGGGTTGGTCTGAAGTAGCTACATTACTCTTAGGTGTGGTTTGGGTGTAACGTGAAATAAACCAACCAGAGCGTCATCTCACATTCCTTTTAAAAGCAGGCGTGCTTGTTTCATGGCGGGTTGCTATTATAAGGGCGGATTTGCCAGGCGCACGCCAGGAGCAGTTCATAGCCGAGGAGACCGACGTTCTCGTCAGGGCCGTAAAAGACAGAGAAGTGACATAGTATGGGGATGGGAGAAACCCAACCAAATTAGCTTCGGTTAAACAGGCGTATAATAAATTGGGTAAATGTGTAAGCTAGATTTATGCCTATTTTTTCACATCTTCATGGACACCACAATGATTTCCCTCGTGTGGAATATTTTTCCTTGTAATTATGTATGGTTTGCAAAAATGGGAACTGCTGCGTCTGTGTGTAGATGAGAGAAGCAAAGTGTATGCGCACACTCTACATTATGGCCAAGCATGCACCCTTAAAATAGCATCTGAATAACGCGCCACTGACTTTAGACTAGGTTTTTCCTGGTCAGTGGCGGAATTGTTCTCTGAAACTGCAAAATAGCACCAGGGAACGTTTGCGCCGGAACACGCCTCCTCTTTGCGCTGAACCGCCCCCGGGAGCGCAAGTTAATTTCCTAATTTACCGACGTGCGTCTGTGGAGGGAAAAGTCTGCTGTGCGTTGGGTGAAAAAAAAAAAAAAAAACATACATGGATGAATCGTTCGGCAATAAGATCTATAATATGCATTTACAAAATAGATAGAATAGATAGGGACCATTTTTCATTTCATGTCAACTTTAAATGTGAGCACGTCGAGGGCAAAGACGTCATTCACTATATATGGTTCACATGCATATATGCATGCACAAGGCCGTAGGATATTCAACATTCAAGAGATAGAGGTCACAGGCTGATGGACAATTTGACAGATTTTAGATAGATAACCATTACATAATATCTGACAAGTTGAACAAAATTAAGCAATCAATCAATGTAACAATTTGCTATTGTCTCCTCCTTGCTCTCTCTCTCTTCTCATAGCAGACTGAGTCACACAGGTAAAGCCATAGTGATGACATCTTATGTCTCAACAGGTCTTCTAAGCTGCATTCCTGCTGCCAAAGGGAGGCTGTGAAGCATTTAACAGGCAATTAAACAGTCACTCATATTATTTATGATCTGACTTTGCTCTGAGCACATTTATACTTTTAGTATGAGCATATGTGACAAGTGCAAAGTGGTGTCTTTGAAACTGATAGGTGATGAACAGCTACAGTTGAAGCCACTCTTGGAATGTTACAATACGTATCTGCAGATAATATTTTCATATTACAATCTATACAATGTATATTAATATGCATGTTGTCTACATGATCCAGTTTCCTCAGATCAGTGCAGTATTCTCAGTGTGTATTATTTGTGGAAGTCATGTGTATGCATTTTAAATTAGTAACAGAATTTCTGGCCACTCTCAAAGGCGTTACATAAGTAGAGAATTTCTGAATTTCCTGTTTTATGCCATTACATTTACTATCAAGATCAACAATAATAAATTCACCTCACCTTTTATAGGGAATCATAGTAGCACAAAACCCAAAGCATGCACTTAAAACAGACTGAATCCGTTGCACGCATTTTTATAAATTTCCGAAATATGCATTCTTAGCAAAGACTGACTAGGATATTTTCCTTCCAATCAATCCATTCTTTGTGCTGTAGGGGTTGTGGGAATTCTAGCCTTTTGCATGACTCAAGGCTGCTGTCTTCAATGTCAGACATCTTCTAGAACATTCCAGACAAGCCTAGAAGTTTATTGCGCTCCGATTTCTGTCTGTGGTTTGGCATAGTTGTTCGTAAATTACTATCGGAAGTATGCACACTTGTTTTGCTTTGAAAGTTCAAGGAACATTCTGTACCCAATTAAAATGTAAATACTAAAGATGTAACCTTTTAATTTTCACCTTTTTGCTTTCTGCCAGGGAGGTGTTGTTTTGTTTTCAAACGATAGAGGACATTGTGGACACCTCTTATTAAACAAACTGTGTTATGTAACAGGCCCTACATATAATACATAGACATTTACACCCTAAATTGAGCATTTTAAAGTAATTGCAATGCCATAATTTCATAAAATGTAAAGGAAATACATACATACATTTAAAGTGTATGTATATAAAAAAGAAAAACTATATGAAATCTGTGACCCTGTGGACTGAAAACTATTCCTCATGTAGTTTAAGCTCTCACTAGTTTATTATTTTTTATTAATTTACTATTTTATTTGTGCACTAACAATTGTGTATATACTGTACATACATCACTAGAAATATTTTCTGAAATGCCATTAACATTTCCATCACATTGTCATTTGCACCACATGGAAATGGCAGTGGTGGAAACAACATTTCATCTGCATGCTCTGAGATGTAATTTATGATGTAGGAAAAAAGAGCCACAATGGCTTCCTCGATTACAGCAACTTCCATCTTTATTAAAGATATTTTGTGCCAATTTTCCAGGAAGTGACGGTGCTGGTGCTTTATTCGCATATGTTTTATGAGATATTCCAATTTTGCGCAATAGTTAAATACCAACTTTGGATGGAAACATAGCTATTGAAATAAAATGACACCGTTCTCTTGATTCTAAATACACACAATTAAATAATATTTTCACAGGTTGCAGAATTATTAAAATATATTATATTAATTTATTTTTATTTTTTATATAAAATACAATATATTATAAAAGTGATACAAGTGATATTTACTCAAGCTCATTACCAATACTTATCTCCTGGATAAACAAGTACACAACACTAACTTTTAAAAACTTTAGGGTCATAAATGGTTGTTGTGATGGAAATTATGGCACAACTATTGGACACCAGAATAGATGTTGAGAAACAGCCATTACAACTGCTTCACATTCAGCACATAACAGGATGCAAACAAAATCATGGTGTGCTTCAGTACAGCCAGTTTAATTTTATCTCTCTTGCTTTTATACCTCTGCAGAAAGCAGAAGTCTATCACATGACCATTGTAAGATTTTCCCACCCCGCCTAAGATGTGACAGAGAACTTTAAAACACTTGAGGTAACTACGTTGCAACCGCAGCTTCCTCAAATCTATGATGGACTTGCCTCAATCTTCTTAACTGGGCTGGGAGATGCCATTTCCTGTAAAACCTTTTTGTAATCATGTTGGACAATATATTTTTAACCATGTTACAGTCAGCATTGTCAAAAACCCTTAGTACGGTCACAGTGAAAAATGAGGGTTTTGTTTGTAGTACTGTAAGGAAGTCTGAGGAAAAACTATCCCCCAGGACAGTATGAATGATTCAGTTTTCTCTTTAACTGTGGATTTGTGAGAAATGAATATAAAAAGTGCTTTCCACAAAGTCACGGGGTGATACATCCATACCCTTATGTGTTATGAAAAAAAACACCGCACTTAGGTTGTGGTGTGACACAATTCTCTGCAGACAGATATTTATGGTTATTATGGCTATTAAGTGTCTAAATATTTAGTCTAAGCCACACAATCTATTTTGAAAGATGGTAAAACTTGTTGATAAATGCCAAGTGGTGGCATGAACAATAAGATTGATTTTGATTCTTAAGAGGCTTTAAGTGTTTGAATATTGTATTGTTCCATTTAGTGCTGTTTATGACAGACCCTTGTATACTAACCTCAATTAACTTTGTTTTCCCGTAATGTGGCAACGAAGTGTGGGAGAGTCGAGTTCCCAGTCATAGAGCTGCAGGACAAAAGCCCATACAGAGGGCCAGAATATGCACTCAGAGCCCCCTAGGACTCTCTCATGGTACTGCAGTCCCAGTCATACAAAGCCTCACATGACCCTGCTTTCTTAAAGTTTGTCAATAAAGTACTGAATCCAAACATACAAACAGATGCATTGCAGGACATCCTTTGATATCACTGTTTTCCTCCTTCCTTAGTACTGGAAAGTTTGGCAGTGGCTATTAAAACATTTTCCTGTGGACTTCAATGAAACCAGCTTCTAGAAAACAAAAGATTATAGCATGCTGTTTACAGCTCTAATAATAATAAGCACTTAACTTTCCCACCAGCAAGACGAAAAGGCCTTTGCCCGAGTTTTTAAAACCGCAAATACCTCAATGGATTTACGTGTTGTACTGGCAATGTATTTGACTCTAAGAATGGCTCAATGCCAGGTCAGGTTGCGTGCTGCTTCTGTCAGAGAGATTCATATCAGTGTTGATGGTAAATACAGATATTAATGTACTATGGCTGTGTATACGTGCTATAAAGTACTTGCGTGACAATACAAAAAACAGAGCTTTCACCTAAGGCTGACACCATTATGTGCAGTGAAAATGCAATATGCATGAACATTAAACAAGCACTTATTTAAGAGTTTGATTAAAAGCCACAAATAAAACCTCAAAAGATTTGTGGAGATTGGAGAAACATTGGACCCCAATGACTTTGTATTGACCAAAAAGAAGAAAGTAAGTCATACAGGTTTGAAAAAACATGAGTAAATTATGACAGTTTTAATGAATGAAATAAGCTGGCTACAGCACTTTTGGTTATTGTTTCTCTTGTGGAAATGTGACCGATTTTATCTGGTAAAATGCCAGGACATTATCTTTAATCCTTAAAAAAAAAAAAATCTAAAGTTTGCAACGCATGCAATGAAAAAAGTGACTTTTATAGTTTTGATAATAATGCTTTAGCCATTATTGAATTAAGGAAAAGGAGAATGCTGGGCAGAACAAATGTTGTGTAATATAGCATTTAAAAACAATGCTTCATATTCAAAAGCACGCACAGTTTTTGAAAAACAAATTTGTTCTTGTGGAGAGAAAGTCTTGTGCAACAGTGCGTGGTAAATAAACAATGATGTAAACGGCTGATAAATTTAAAAGCGTCATAACAAATGTACCGTTAATTTTTGGCACAGATAATCAAATAAGATTGCTTGAGGCGTCAAATCTGCCCTTTTTCCCTCAGATCCAAGCCAGGAGGAGAGGTTAACTAAAGGTTCATGACATTACACAACTTTTCAAACTGTCTAGATCACATGACCTCTGGTTTAAAGATCACTCTGTACTTTGGAGCGTCACAAGCTTGTGTTCTGTCAAAAATCACACCACAAAAACCAGCCTGTCTGTCCACAAAAACAGCTCTCTTGCATCTCTGGCATTTGGTGTAGTAAGTCGGAGGTCATTTCAGGATGTACACATGTCCTGAAAACAAACCCTGGAGAACACTTAAGTGTGGCTTCCAAAGCATGCAGTGTTGGTGCAGTTTAATTATAGGTCATATATCTTCCACTCATTTATCTTCATTAAGCCCTAAAAACAAACTGTACAAATTGTTCTTTATTAAGAACTAAGCTAAGGTGTGTTGTTAGTGCACAATAGCCATGTTTCCATCTACTTATTTTTCATGCACATCTTAGGATATTGCTTTAAAAAGTTGGATGGAAATGCCAAGATGCACATTAATTCTAAAAATGCACAAAAACTTGTGCGCTCAACTAGGAGTGTGCAATATAAATCGTTTGCGATAATATCCTGAAAAATTGGAACAAATGCCTCTGTGTGCCTTATATATTTATTTCATTTAATATAGTTAATCAATATCACACGAAGAGTGCCGTCATTTTCACCAAATATCAGCACAATTACAAATGTGATATTTATTTTATACAACAGTTCAATAAACAAGAAGCTAATATTAAGGTATTGCCTGCTTTTGCTACATTTCGCAAACGAAAATAGTTTCAAACAAAGACACATGACTGTTGAGTCTCTGAGCAACACATGATGGTGTTTCGTTACTGAATGAACAAATCGTTTGAACGAATTATTCAATGACTCATTCATTAAGACAGTCAAATGCTTCATACCTGAAAGAATCAGCCGTTTGAATGAATCAGTTGAAACTCAATGACTCACTTATTAACAGTGACTTGCTGTTACCTACTGGCGGTTTTAATTTAACAATTAACGTATCTTTTCAGTTTTTAAAAAATCATTTATAATATCAATATTAAACATTTTATGTTTAAAACATCAAAACATGATTTCTGCATTTGTAACATAGACTGTAAAAAAAGATGGACGCCGCCCCTTCGCTCTCTTCCATTGGTGAGAACTGAAGCCGCCAGTGTCCCGATATGGCGCTGACATCTTGTGACTTGAGTCTGCGCAGTAGGGATCTCGGGACCAGACCTGCACAGTAGTGAGCAGGAAGTAAAGCCGCGAAATCAACGCCCCGCCCTCACTCTCGCAGAATGCACTCTCCCTGCACTTTTTTAAGAGGCCTATGTCTGCTCCGTTCCTCTGTTCTGCTCCAGGCTTGTTAAAATAAAGTAAATACAATCTCCTCAGTCCTCCAAAGATCCCGAAAAAAAGTCCGTTAGTGCTTCAGTGACTACTTCGTTCAGAGAACCTGTCAATTACAGCTGTCAATCATGACGTTACACCACCGTTTTTATAGCATCGCGTAACTAACTAAAAACAAACTTATTTTAAAAACAGACACTTGAACTTACATCAGCGTGATAAAAACTACAGTAAATGACAGAAACCACCTTTGGAAAAAAAGATATTTGAAGTGTAATTTAATTGTTTAGTTGGTCTCACGTCCCGTTGAATAACACGGGGAGGCGGATCTTATGACCTATACTAGAACCAGTCACCGGGGAGCGTTTTGGCTTCACTTTTCAGGGCTTGTGCGGCACGCTTGATTTGTAACTGCAGGTTAAATGCAGGTCTGAGCTGCATTAAACAGTCTGTGTAAATGCATCTAAATGCCACTTCATATGCAGCTTCTGTGTTTCCTCTGCATTGCAAAGATCAATTTTGTTGATACTTATCTCATTTGATTGTTAACAGCACTATTGTGTCTTATTATTCTAATAGAATTTGATTCAATGTAAGAATTTGATCAAAAAATATGCTTGCATTCAATAAAAAAAAATAAAAAAAAAAAAGGCTTTATAATGGATTTTTTTTTTTTAAATCCCATAAAAAGGTACAAATCTATTTAATCTTATTGGAACAGATTATTTCTGTTACTACTGCAAACTGACCACCATATAGAATGTGAAGAATATCAAAAATGTTAGGAGTCAGCTTTCCACGACAGTCCTAAACCTGCAAAAACAACACAATAAAAGCAATAGGCAAAATATCGTCTAATAGGGATGTTCGCCGGAGTCAAATGTGACGTCACGATATGGGCGTGGGCGCGAACTGGTTGGCAGAAAGAACCAAAACATGTCGCATATATACAGCAGTCTACCTGTGTTTTGTCAGCATATGTTAATTATTTGTCCGAAGAAGCTAAAAAGAGATATAATTAAGCTTTTATATAACCAGGGTTCATGTTCTCTGCCTGATCCATATCACCTGAGTGAGAATTTTTTTTTGTTCTTTGACATTTAAACGAAGTCAGCAATTTCGTTGGATTTACAGCTAAAAAATCTGGCGGCACATTACTGGAGTAAACAAGCATCTGTGAAAGCAGCGCAGTTTGAGTGTTTCGGAACGTATATGTGATCGGAGAGAAAGATGAGGCCCTTCTCTGACTACGTTTGAATGTGTGAATTAAGTATTAAACTGTTGGTGAGATGAGATGAGATGAGATGAGATGAGATAATGCAACGCTGACATAGGCTACAGTACAATGACAGTTGCACAGATGCTGGGAGTTGGGAACCGGTGAGAAAATGTCCGGTAGCCTACCCGGTAACTTCACCAGTAATAACAATATTAATTTAGTTCTGCTTAACGGTTCCTGAACGCTGTATAACAGCTGCCCAGCCATCAACACAGCCACGTGTAATTTGTTTACATACGAGCTGCACTAGGTCTATATCTGTATTCTAAGAGTTATTATTACTTGTATGGATCTCGTTAATAACTTGACAACACTTAAATGTGTATTCTTACAAGTTAAAGAACAAATGTTTGTGCAATTCCTTTTTTTCACCTTTTATGAGGCCCCCCAAAAAAACTGTCTGGTAAAAAGTCACAGTGGCTGGTGGTCAAAAAAGTTAACTTCAGGCCCTGTATATAACATTGGTTAACATACGTAAAAATGTATGAAAATACGATAATTTGCCCTTAATTTATAAGGGTATGTACACAGATGATACACACAGTACAGTAACCAATCTTGCCGATCACACAGCACGACACAACCATTTTTGTTCTGTGTTTGCGCTGGGCAGCAAGCGGCTATTACTTTTCTTCTGCCAACCAGAGCGCATGTAACCGCGTCGTGACGTCACGGCGAAGATCCCTATTATCGTTATCGATAAAATCCCAGAAAATAGAGATATTATTTTTTGTCAGTATCGCACACCCCTATGCTCAACTGAGGTGGATACAATTTTTTATAAGACGACATGTGCATAAACTACGATGGAATCACATTTACCAAACAAAACCCTCAATGCGCAACAAAAAAACATGCATGCCTCAACAGTGGATGTGATAACTGGACTATAACCAGCGGACCAATTTCATTGCACAACATCTCAAATGTTTGTTTGATCATTCTGAAATGCTTGAGCCAAAGTCTGTCACAGCAGGCATCTGAACGCAAGATAACATGACAGTGTTTATCGTGTTTCTTCTGCACGCTCTGAGATGCAAGTCATTTATAATGTAGGAAAAAGAGCCACAGTGGAGCCTTCCCTGATTGCAGCAACTTATTTTGCACCAATTTCCCAGGAAGTAACGTTTTCATTCTCTTGAGCACATGGGATGGAAACGCTGCTTTATTCGCAAATGTTTTATGCGATATTCCAATTTCTAAGTTAAATTCCTAACTTTGGATGGAAATGTAGCTAGTGATAATGTGCACATTAAAATGTAGACATGCAACATTAACACAACAAATCTATTGGACTTGTGACAACATGCAAACGTCCCAAACAACAACAACAAAATTGCTGTTATTCTAAATAGTGACCGTGAGATTAGCCACAGGGAAGGAACTTTTTGATCTCCCTTATGTTCTTATGGAATATGTAAAGCCAGAGACGCAAATAATGTGGCTAATTTTATTGAGGAACATTTTTGCAAAGCACAGCAGGTTCATAGCAAATAGCCCTGATAAGAGAGAAGCACTCTGCATGAGAGATTAGCATGCTACTTTATAGACTATACTTGCAGAGGGATGTTCGTTTTCATTAAAATAAGCTGGTTCAGGTGAGTCAATCCTTCTGGTGCCATTAATACTGTGGTCAGGTTTGTGTTCACTCTGATATAAAAGGCCTTGATGTAGACAGGTTTATGTAAACTGTTTGAGCTGTCTCTGGCAAAATGCGGTCATGGTTGTGTTTGTTTGGGCTCAGAAAGAAGAAGAATGTTCTGAATCTGTGTACAGGCAACCTTTGACCAGACTCGCCTGATAATAAAAAAATAAATAAAATGAAATAAACATTGTAATCTGTACTTTTGATGAGCAATCTCAACCTTCCTTCTAGGCTGTTTTTCTAGTTAACTTTATAAAACTATACCACAGTATTGACAGTACTCACAAAGTTCAATGAGTTAACATTAATGCATTAGGTATTATAAATAATAGAAAGTAATCAAGGGTAATTAATTTATTTGATTAAATACAGTAATATTGTGAAATATTATTACAATGTAAAATAACTGTTTTCTATTTTAATATATTTTATGTACTTTAATTTACTTTATTCCTGTGATGCAAATCAAATATGCTGATTTACTGCTCAAGAAACATTCTGAACATAAAGCATTGTTAAAAATAGTTCCCAGAATACAGATCAATGATTTTGATGACATCACTGCACTTCAGCTTCTCATCAGATTTTCTGTCCAATCAAATGCTCTCTAGAATCTGAAGAGTCCCGCCCCCTATATTATACATTTGCTCCGTGCACAATATGGCGACCACTGACGTTCGAACTTGAGTGTGTGGGCTAGTAATTATTATTCAAATAATAATTACAGATTGAATATTCGAAAATTCGAATATTCGTGCACATCCCTATTTTTATACATGGTGAATGGCACATAGTGCATTATATAGGGGATAGGGAACGATTCAGACAATGTAAATATGTTTTCTGTTGGGGTGAATGAAGTCTGGTTTCACGTCAGTGTCACATGAACAGTCGCAGTGAACACACAGTCTGCTCCGGTCCAGAGACACAATAGCACAGAGCGGATCATGTCCATCAGACCATAAAACGTATCGGACCCATTAGAATTCCACACAGAAGGCTATATTTAAAGTGATATGAAGGAGATGAAGGCCTCGTTTACACTGCAGGTCTTGATGCCCAATTCTGATTTGTTGCCTAGTTCCGATTTTTTTTGACCGTCCGTTTACACGTTCTTTCAATTGTGACCCATATCCGATTCATGTGTTTACATTTGACATACTATCTGAAATATCGCGCATGCTTAAAGGGGGTTCTTGCACAGATGGACGGATGCAAAATATGCTTGATGCTAGCTTTGCGATGTATGCGAAGATCCATGATTTTGAGGCGGAAGAGAACGAAAAGGGTCATCACTGCAGAGTGCGCATATGCTTCAGTTATTGTGTGCGAGAGAGATCTCAGGACTTGTGGGAACATACAACACGATCTCATGAAAGTGCGTATCTATACCACTAATTTTGTTTCTCTTAACACATTCCTCTCCTACGACGACACGACGTTTCATCGGGCCTAATGCCTCAGAAAATCCACATATGAACAAGGCCTGAAACCGATTTCGAAATATCCGAATGCATGTGTTTTTTTCTTGTTAACACTGTCATAGAACACATCCGATCTGTGTCACATGTGAGCGAAAAATCGGAATCGGTCACATTTCACTGACAGTGTAAACGAGGCCTAAGAGGAGAAATGGTTAGATAGACTCAATAGAAACAGCACTGACGGATATAAGCATCCTCAGCATGATTATGTTCACTGTTTTGCTTTAGTAACAGGGAATATATATATCAAATATACCTGTCAAATGCAGCTTTACCAAGCTCAACGGCTCTGGCCGAGCTGTGATATAAACGAAACGCTATTGGCTATTTAAAAAAAGGGGAGGAGCTGTCCGACATGCCCCACCCTGTCTTCCTGTGTATTTACATCAACACATTGAATAATGCTGCGTGTTTCAAGGCAGTTGAGGGGGCCTTTAAGTTTTATTTTCCTAGCATTTACATTAGGGTTAGTCATTAGTATTTCAAATGAACTTTAATGGTATTTTTCCCATTTAGATATCAAATAAACATTGTGCATTTACACATTTCTTGATACTAAGTGTTCTGGTTAGTGAACTTTCATAATCTTGGTTCGTGACTGCAACAAATTTATTTTCAGAACTGGATGTGCAGACTGAACACACCTCACAAACTACCAGCTTTCAAACACTTCAGTGTTTTTCAGCCTGCATTCAGTACAGGTGTGTGCTTGAGCTCTGCATTTATGGCTGTATTGCTCAACCGACTAGTCGTAAACTCCTGTAAACACGAGCTATAGGTAGAACTTAACATTCACAGGAAATTGTGCACCATGGGAATTTATGCTTCAAGCATTTAGATAACTAAATTAAACATCCAGCATGAAAACTGATTTTTTTCCTGTCCTTTAGTACCCCCACTGTCACTTAAATGCATACATGTACAGTATAACAGCAAACCTCAGATCCTATCTGATAACATGTGACTGTACCTCCCAACATGCACAAGGCAGATGATGTTTTTGTCACACCACAACAGACATGAAACAACTATGACTGGAGACAAAGATCCCCTTACTCAACCATAAATTATATCATTTTCAGTGGTTAGCCAGTATAGCCAAGAACAGCCTCCAATATACACAATCATGCAACATAGACATGACTTTTAGAGATATAATTTACACTAAATAAGAATTTTCAGTATGTTATGGTACAAACCATTAATAGCATGCTATTAATATTAATCAAGCTAATCTACAAGCAACTTTATTGAAGTTATTTAAAGTACTGTATAATATGTGTGTAACATATACTACCATAAATGTAATATATAGTATAAAGTATATGCAGATGATACGATCAAATAATACAATATATCTTCAAATAATATAACAAAATATAATTTAATATAAAACAATATAATATATATATTAATTAACTATATATTTCATTTCATTTGTTTATTATTATTATTATTAGATAATAGCTCTAATTTCTCAGGACTTTGTGAGAAGACCTAATCGATATAATCATGTATATGCTGTGAATGCAAAAATAACTAATAATATTAATACAAATGAATAAATAAAATAAAATATCCTTGTCACAACATGTGCTGCTTGGTCTGTGATGCATGAGCAAGAGATAACTGATGCTTTTATCTTTACTACAAAATTATTATTTAACAATTTCATCAGCCACTTGACAGTGCAGTCGTTTAGGGTACATAAACTGTCAGATACATTTGGTGTCTGTGTAAAATGCCACACGAAACCTTAAGCATATGACACGCAGTGTTATTTTGATGGTGGTGAGCAACTTCCCTGATTGACACAAAGCGGGGGACAAAATGTTCAGAACACTGGTAGTTTCGGTTTGAAAATTTGCACGCGAAGTGGCAAGCACAGATGTGGGCGAGCACAATACTACTCCCTACAACTGTAGCTTATTGAAATATACAGCATATATCACGCTTCAGAAATAAATAAACTTGATAGAAGTATACTTTAACCTTTTATTAACCTTTCATTTTTGTTTTGCATTTGGTTGTATGATATAATCAGAATGTTGGGAACTCAACAGCAGTCGTTTGAGAAAGGCTTGTAAAACTAGATCAAACTAGTTTTTTTTAGGGTTGATAAGTTGTCCTACATGGGTTTACCTTCCTCTGCAAATCAGGACTAGCTTTGTGTACCCACTGACCCCTTGTTTACATATGACCAGATGTCTGAAAGCATCCCTGATGCATACAGAACAGTATGGGATGCCTGCATGGCAACGTAGATCATGATCAAGATATTTGCTCCCTTATGATTTTTATCTGCAGTTGTTATCCAAGTCAGGGTACAATGCACTGGACAGACTGAAGCATATTCTTGCAGATAAGATGACAAAGTGATCGCTGTATGAATTGTGTTTGCAGCCACATCCCTCTGTCCTACCACAATGTTCTATAGACAGATGGAGCTACGCACGTCGGCAGACAGGAGACCTTCAACAGCCCAAACACGCTCGTAAACGCCTCAGATGACAGCTGTAAACATCGTTCAGTTGATGATATATCAAATCTGAACATTCACCACAACAACACTTGCAACCATGTGACTACGGTGTAGGACTAAATGTTTTGTGTAATTTCACCAGACCGTATCAGGCACTGGAACAAGCAACTGTTTTTTTTTCTTTCTTTCTTTTTCTTCTCCGTCTCTCCTTGGATTAGCCAATGAGAAATTTGAAGAATGTGATTAAACACTTGTCTCGGCCGTTGACTGTGAACTCAGTTTCATTGTGTGACCTCATGTGAGGGAACACTGTGTTCTAGACAATAAAGTAGGTCACACCTAGTTAAACAAAGTCATATATCTCCCCCTGCTGGATATAAGTGGTACTGTATACTTTATGTCTGTTTCTCACAGAAAAATAAAATAAATAGAATGTATCTGCCATAAAAAAAACTAAAACAAATGAAACATATAACATTAATAAAAAATAGAACATTAATAAAATCCCTTTTCTAAAAGTCTATCAATATTCTATATGTTTTTACCTAATACAATCAAGCAAATTACTAAACAGGAAATAGAAAAAAATGTAATGTGATGTAGTTGTGATATGCATGCTATTTGAGGTAATGCGATAAATCATACATAATTTTTAATTAGAAGTGCATTAACTGTGGACATTTTTCATTAATGTGTATAGAGGAGACACTTGTTAGGTTTGTTTTTAAAAGTACATTTCTCTATAGACACATTCATAAAAGGCTTGGTTAAAAAAAAGAAGCAATTTTACATAACCTGCATAAACTTTTACATAACATTTGTGTAATTGGACTTTTCACTGAAACAGTTTTGAGTTGTACAACAAATGTGTGATTAAGGTCATCAAGGTAGCATTTAATTGGTACAAATAGCCTACTTTTATACATTTTAAAAATATATTGTTTTACCTGTGATGGTATTTTTAGTAGCCATTATTCCATTTACATTTAGCAGACGCTTTTATCCAAAGCGACTTACCAATGAGGAGAGCAACAGAAGCAATCAAACCAACAACAGGGCAACAATATACAAGTGCTGTGATCAGTCCCAGTTAGTCTAGCACAGTACACGTAGCGAGTTTAAAGTAAAATTATATATATATAATTTTATTTCACGATAACGACATACATCACGATATAGTTATTTTTGCTTTAAATGAGGTTATGATGATATCAACATTTTTGATTCCATTGAAATCTCATAATTCTTCTCCTTATTTTAAATATTTAAATAAACTAATAGCCTAAAAAACCTCTCATGCTTAGTGAAAACAAGTAAACATTGATAAAGAAAGAGCAAAGAAAACAACCTACAATAGAACAAAGACATCAAGACATAGACCTACCTGAAAAACTTCAAGCATAGACTCAAATGTATAAAAAATAATCCATAGTCTATTAAATATATATTTATTCTTATTAAAGTTACAATAGTGATTCAGTCAAGAGCAGTAAGATATTTTCTCTCTTTTTTGTTGTTTGATTAGCATTAAAGGGGTATTGTGTAGGATTTTCTCCCATCTAGTGGTGAAATTGTATTTTGCATTCACACGAATAGTGCTCTCCAGCGCCTCGTTTTTTAAAATGTGTGTTGCATCTACGGTAGCCGTTATGTACCAAAAAGCGAAGCTTCTAATAGCACTTCATTGAGTTTTCCTTCGGGTGAACTGGTTTGTTATTTCAAACAAACTGCAACTTGACACAACGAACAAACGAATGTTACAGTTTTGAACAAACAAAATTTACAACCTTGTTTTTAGGGCCTTCTGTACTTTACTCAATAGCTGCTATTCATCAAAGAGCCTGTTTAACTTTTAACTATAAATGTTCTACTGTCTATATAATAAAGTACACAACCAAGCAATGAAAAAAAGCTTGTAATTAAGACCGTAACATTAACTTACCTGTCGAGAAGAAAGCAGGCAACTTAAGCGTCTCTTTTGAAAGCTTTCTCCTGCATTAGCTCTTTCCACCTGGAAAAAGCTAACCCAACATTAACCCTTGTTTTTTGTAATCTCCGGTCACATTTCGTTTTTACGGTCTATTTTGGACTTTTTCGACGACGAGGACTCCTTATCATGTGACTCAGCATTTGTATGGTCCTCCATTATAAATAACTTGCCGGGACAGTGACAAGCGCCTCCCACTGCTCTGCTCTGCTCCTCCGTTTCTGCTGGTTTCAGTCACGTGACGCTGTGGAAACGCGTTGGCCTAGTACTTTTTGTCCCTCTCTGCTATTATAGTTTTTCAAGATGGCGGAACTACATGGAAGCCTCCGTGAACCTACCCGTCCAATGTATATAAAGATAATAAATTCTTCGTTTACGAGGATAAGTCAGATCATTGGCAGAGGTATTTGTACATTATTGAGGACATATTTATGAATAAAAATATTGATTTTAGATAATAAAATACCTAAAAAACTACACATTGTCCCTTTAATAATTACAGCAGTTAAATCTGGATGCTGTCACTTTAAGTGATCCGACTGCATGGATCCATTATACTTGTGAGTTTTCTTTCTCAACTGTTTACATTCACTTGAGACATAAATTACTATGTTTACTTGCAAATACAGTCACTTTGACATATAGGTACAGTATGTGTATTTAACCATTCAAGCCCAATTAGGTGGCAAAAAGCACTTAGTTCAGTACTCATGCGCTCTATGAGCAGCGGCTTCATGTGCACGTGCATATACTGAAATGTGTTGCCTTTTCGCTGCTTATTACGCTTTAACGGTTTAAAATAACTTGTTTTACGTCGCAATGCTTAAAAACGCATGCAAACGATAAGCTTCTGTGACTGCGTAGCACAGCAACGTCACGTGAGTGTAATCGCGAAAGAAATTATAGTCCAAAATCTCTACCGGTTGACAAATTTCTATCGGGTCTACAGTTATATCGCCTTGAAACACGTTTTTAAAAGTTTGCGTTTTCAGGCCCCCAAAAAACTGGTGTCATGTAAATGAATGGCCAAAATGCATAAAAAGTTTCCAGTTTTTAGTTGAAGATGGTAGACAGTGTAAAATACATAATGTAATGCAATGATGTCTTGAAAGAAGAAAGCAAACCAGGTCAGAGAGAAGTGGACAGACTAGATGCACAACAAATAGAGAACAAGCACATTCACAGTACCTACATTTAAATCAGCTGGCAGCATCATTCACTAGTACATAATAACACCATCTTCATCTGCAATAGGGAAGAGAAGACTCTGAGATAGAAAGAGCCACATCTGACACTGACAAAAAAAAAAAAAGGAGAAAAGAAAAAAAGGTAGAATGGGCAAGACAACCTAAAGACTGAATGTTAAATAATTGCAGATAGATAATGAATCTTGAGGTTTTTGCGAGGTTGTGAAAAGTTTGTAAGAAGTGTCAATCACGCCTATGAGAAATGCTCCAGAAAGCATGAAATGAAACAAATATCTGAATATCTGAATGCACGGTCTGAATAGCTGTCATTGCTGCAAGCAGAGGATTCTTTGACAAACAGAAAGCTTGAAGAATACAGCATTTATCTGAAATAGAAACATTATAGTCAGAGCCATAGCCTTGTGGGCAGCGCACTCTTTGACTGCTATATGTGAATCTAAAGGCAGAAAAAAAAGAAGAAAGAAATATGTCTTTGCAATAATTATTAGATTCACTTCAATGCATTTTTGGTGAATAAGTGTACCAATTTCAAAATGTATACAATTAGAATGTGTATCAAGTCCTGGTATTAGCTATATTTAACAAACCTTTGTGTTTAAATCTCCTTTATGGGAACAATGTATAGACTATATATGTGTTAAGGAAATGTTGTGACAGTTGGAACAGAAAGTGTGAATAAGTAATCAGCCTACACATTCACCTCACTTTATCAGTGAGTATTAAAGGTTTAGATGTCCCTCTCAGAGTCCCGATTAAAGCAACACCAAGTAACTTTTGCTCTCGGGGTCCCCCTACAGTTGGGAAACAGTATTGTCTTCTACTACTGTCGTAAAATCTGTCATGGTTACACCAGGGGATACACGTGGATTTGTTGACAAGCCGATACCCCCGAACTCTGCAGAAGGAGTTCTCACGTCTTGGGCAGACTGCCTGCGTTGCGTGTGAAATGTCTTCATCCCAGGTACAGTATATATTTCAGCATGTCATATGAATATAATTTCATGGGTTTTATTTTTTCAGCGAAAACTAGCATGTTAGCGTTTACTAGCTACCAGATTGATAATTCGCTCCTCTACTAGCATTACTTGATTCATGAAGATAAATGGAGGACCAGATAGCTTCCGTAACATAGCCAGTATAGATAGTATGCAAGCAATACACTTACTAGTCCAACAGCATGGCGGCCAAGTCAGCATCGGTCGGGCACCCCTCCTCCTCCTTTAGCTCACGCCAGCGAGCGAATGCTGGACCAATATTGATCCTCGTCCGGTGAAGCAGTCGATTCTGTTCCCTACCGGAATTCCTGTTCCCTTAACGCAATCATGCTACAAATCATGCGTAGTTGCCGAGTTACCATACGTACCATCAGAACTGAATACGAGCAAGAAGCACAACTGGATGTACGGGAAGCCAAAAGGTTAAAAAAGGATTGTATTTTGGGGGGTGGGGGGTGTGAGATATGCCGTAAAGCAGTCGAATTTTGTAGTTATTTTTGTGTTCGGGTTACTGCCCGAACCCCGAAGTTCCGTAGTGCCAGTAAAAGCGATGCAGACCCCGTCAGGCTATGGCAGACGTGTCATTCAACCTATTGTAAGTCGATGTACCATCACAAGGGTCTTGGAAATATATTATGAAGGTTGAAAAACGACATGGTGTTGCTTTAAACAAGTCTTAAGGTATAAACTAAAGTGTTTGCTTAATATTTGCAGTTATCTTGTCTTGTACTATTATTATCAACTCTATCGATTTTAATGAAATGCCATCACTCTGTATCTGCAACATGGCATATGCTGTTTAAAAAGTGAATTCAACATACATGTGTGGCTTTACAACATGCTATAACAACAACAAAGCTGATAGAAATAAAATCTAAACTACACTGAAAAAGTATTGACATTAAGTTTGCCGTTATTTCTTCTTTAATCACGCTTCTTGCTGTCAACATCACTTTATAGCACCGCATTAAATTAAACATTTAGATTTAGATACACGACACTGTAAACAAATTATTGCTGTGATTAGTTATCACAACTTAAAAATTCAACATCAGAATAAGTAATAATGTGTTGTTTCAACTTAAAGTGCTCATGCTTGACTTAATTTTAAGTTTATCTCCGCAAAGATTAAAAAAAAAAATCTGTAAAGCAATTATGTAATTATATGCCTGTAATATATTATTGCAATGATAAAGCTAAAACTAAAGAAGAATTATTCTAATAACATATGATAATGTTTATTTGCATCTCAGCTTGCTTACAGCACTGCCACAGATCCACAATGTTGTTTCTTAGTAGCACTGTGTACAATGTGCATGATGCAATATTGTACATAATTATTACCTCTGCAATAAACCTAACAATAAATATAATTAAGTTTTAGTAATGTGTGAGGAACAGCAGATATGTATAGCTACAAGTGTGTTACCAGGCAGATATTCTCAAATAGACTTTGAGATACCAACCCACTTCAACCCAGCTCACAGACCTCTCTTGTAATGCATTTCTCCATTTAGACAGATATTCTGTGCTGTTTTTTGCTTCTCAATGTTCCGCACTGCAGACAATTAATGAGATCCAGTTTCATCTATTAGCAAATCTTCTGCTGCAACATGTCCTACATGTTAGCCGTGCAATTGATCGGCAATTCAAGCGCACACTGACATTAATCTTCCTGCAAACCGCTAACCCAGTGCTGCTAATTCAACACAAAGGCAGAGGCTATTTAAATACCCAAACAGTGGGTGAAATGATCCATGGTGGATACATGAATTTCTGTAACATTATTGATGAGACCACCATAAGATGGAGTGGGAAAATAAAGAGCCGAGATCAATACTGCCTTTATTGATAAGCTTTGCAGAATAAACTTGACATTTATCTGCTTAACGGATCTTTCAATACATCACAATGAAAAAAATATATATTTCCATGCTAACACTATTACACTTTGAAAAGGTCAAAAAAAAAAAAAAAAAAGAAAAACCCCGAAAGTCTTGAAATCTGTCAAATAACAGAGCGTACAGCTCTCTATTGTACCTTTCCATTTACCGTCTTGAAAAGCAGTTTGTGCAACAGGAGGCAGAGTTTTTCTTTTAAAGGACAACATAGAGTCATCAAATCAGTGGCAGTTTGCCGTTTTGTCGAGAGAGTGCATGCAGCGGCCAGCGATTTGGCCTTGGACTAACAGTGTGACTGCGGCTTTCAGCTTTTAGCTTGGTGGAAAGGAAAGCTTTCACCTCCAGTTGCAATCATTTCATCGCTCATAAGGCACATAATGCCCCTTTACCCTCGGCTTCAATCCTCCGCCCAATCAGGCGGTCTCCTCCGTACCCCCGAGTGGGCCTGCTGAGCGCTACCACGCTGCGATTCGAACGCCTTTCCATGGAGGACTCGTTCTGCAGAGGAGGATCAATAGGAGGATTCCACGTGCAAAGCTAAGGTGACAGGCAAGACTGTGAGAAAGGAGAGCGTGACCTTTGAGAATACAATTCGAAACATCTCCCAAGTACGCCGAGCTAACTCTGACACCCCGCTGCGCCTGCACTTGTGGATCATTTATTTTTCTGGACAGTACCAATTGGGGAAGGGAGTTGATCCTGGCAAACAAAGTCAGATGCATCAATTTCAACACAACCTGCGCTTGTGCCAAAGCGTGTGCTTGTTTTCCTTTTCCTTTTGTCTTTACTCATCAGTGTTTGACTGAGGGTTATTTGTAAAAGACTTCTCCCTAGCTTCCCGTCTCGTCCAAAATCACTTTTGCAGAGTGCTTTCTAGCTCCTTGTATTATCTCTCTTTCAATTACAGCTGAAGGCTCATCTACATAGTGCACATTGTAGGATTCACTCTCTTAGCCTGTGCTATTACACCACAACCCTGACAGGAAATCCATAGCCGTCCACCGAAACGATTTAGCTTCCACTTTTCCTAATGCAGCAGGAACTTGCGTGTCATTTCTTTTGTGAGAACCCTGATAAATATTTTAAAGGCTAAGGCCTTGTCTGGAGGGAAGGTTACTGTCAAAGAACTCAAAATTATAACCATATATTTTGAGACGATCAATTTTTTTTCTTCCACCGAACAACATGCCTGACATTTCCTCGCTGCCCTGCCCCCCGTTGGCGACATTTGTTGCTAATGCATTTCGTACAACGCCTGTTGTCTATCATGAAATCTCTGTGTTTAAGATTACTCGAGTTGCTTTCTGAAATCATCTGTGTCATTTCATGAATTATCCATTTTGCACAAACCCTGCAGATGCGGATGACAGTCAACAGGGGGCAGTGTGACCTGCCGAATCAACAGCCAGCGTGTCTGTGTCTCTGTCCCCCAATTGGCGCAGTCTTGTTTGAAGAGAAAAATACTGCATTGCATTTAGGACAATTGTGTAGCAACAGCAGGATGAAAATGCCTGTGGATTTCACACAGTCTGGCAGTCTGTATTGTGCACCTCAATTTTGTTTGGACAACCTCCTCTCCATGTATAATTAACATTGATACAATTACTATTCTTTATGTTTGGAGACATGCATAAATATAAACTGGGGCATGCAGTGAGTTTACAGAGCATTTGTGCAGGAGGTCTGCATTAATACTACACTGTAATGAACAGCTCTCATTGTGCACTTCAAGGACAATCAAATTTACATTCATGCTTATTTTTGCTTCCTAAAATTGCCTGCTTGAGACACCACATAATTAGCACTCTGAAGAGCTCTGGTTGGCTGCTCCTCCGTTAGCACACGCTCATGTGCCGAATTATCAGTATGAGCAACACAAAGAGGATTTAACAGATTATCACTTGCCATTACTTGGCAAAGAAACACTTTTACTGTGGGTTTTCAACTCAAAATGGGAGAAGGTTTTTTGTTGTGATAATGCTAGGATATTTTAGAATTGTATATATTTATACTATTATTATTAAATTTTAAAAATAACAATTATATTACTGTATTTTTAACATTGAACTTAAAACCAATAAATGCATCAGTTTTATTTTTTGAGGTGTTATCATTTCTGTATTATTATTATTATTTCAAATAAAAATGGCATTGCTGTATTTTACACAGCAGATAGCTAAAAACAAATAAATGTGTCAGTACATTTAATTTATTGATGCATTTAAATCCAATGAATCATAAAAAATGCATGTCATTTTTCATGTGATGTTGTCCGCTTTTATAGACATTCAGACGATCTCAAATGCAAAGCATTAGATTTCAGTCTTCTCTCACCAGAAAACGTGACCTGAATCGACTAGACCGAACCAAACCTTGAGCTTTTCCCAGAAAGAGACCATCCCTCATGTAAAATCATAGAGGCCTTGAGCTTCCATCTCATAAAAGCCATGTCACAGTGTCGACAGCCACACAAAAAGACACTTCCTGCAGAGATCTTACATTCTCGCGTACGCAGCCTGAATTACAAAGGAACTCTATTTGATCCTCTGTGAGGCAAGATGCAATTAGCACTAGATTTTTGCATGCAAATTGAATTACTTGTTTCCATGGGACCTTAAGACCTCAAAGACATATTCCCTCTTGTCCCTGAAGCAATGTGGGTCTGGCAGCATTAACATTTGATAAGAAGGGTCGTTTACAACTCCCAGCAGCCTGCGAGACTCAGACAGTGACCTTTCAAACCACGGTAAATTTCAGACCTTTAAGATTTGTGCCGCTCTTGTCTGGACAATCGAAAAGTTCCTTTGTTCGAATGCAGAACGCAACCCTTTATTCTTTAAATAACTCACATAATAGCATTAGTTCTTCAACTGGCGATGGCTATTATTCATAAGATACATGATGCATTTGGTAGAATGCTATTAGGTTACAGATTGGGACAACACTCGGTTCCTGGTGCCTTGTTGCCAAGGAATCCATCTTTTGCATGTATAGCATCACCTGGCGTCTACAAAGCAACATTAGCGAGGATATTGTGGTGATTGATTTCATAACGATACAGTTGTATATCATCCTCTTGTGAAATCTATTTAATCTAATTTGAGTGCATTGTAAAATGCTCTGCCCAGAGAAAGCAAGTGACAGGGAATAACAATCAGCTTCTTCCCAGGAGTGGGAGGCATCCAGGGAATTTGTTCTGAACAAGGCAAAAATCTGAGATGAAGTGAGTAATATAATGTTAGCATATACATATTCATCATTGCTTCACATTATGTTTGACTTACAAAGCCTACAACTGGTTATATATTGCCAGTGGGCTCAAGGACAGTGACAGACTCAAACAGCAAGATAACACAATTTGTAGGGTGAGGTGTTTGTTGCCATAGGAAGAAAGATAAATCATATCAAGTAAATAAAGAAACGCTGCAGGCGGCTGAGAATGTCTTTGGATATACTTCCAATCGTTTTGATAAGGAAATCACTGATGCCGAACCGTTTTGCCTTATGCGCTCAGAAACAAGAATGACATGTTTATTTTCCTACGAAACCAGATGTTAAGTGGATACGTGAGAATTGCGCTAAAGACTGTGGCTGAAGTACAGTCCTTAAGAAGTGTGTTTGCAGCTTGTTCGCAGAAAGGATCAATCGCGATCCATCATAATGTTGCTTCAGTAGAAAACTTCTACTTGCTCTTTTCTCTGGCATCACTTCTGAGCAGAATCAATGTGAAAATAGTGGGAACTCTTGAACTCTTCTCACACACACACACTCACCTCCGTCACACACACACACACACACAGCATCAAAACCAGAACATCCTGCTTACGGCATCTTCCCTCTATAAGAGTTCAGAGCCGAGAGTCTGACTGTCTTTTTACACCCTCATCTATTTGGAATCTACACCAATACTTCACTGGTCTCATAAAACCACACTTACAGCTTGAATTTCACATCTAGTTCTGCAGCTTTTATTTGTACTCGGGTTTTATAAATGGGTGCTTTTATGTTTTTAGAAGATTTCTTCCATCTTTTCTTCCTTATTTTTCTGCTCTTCCTTCCTAATGACACACATTCTTCCTTTCTTTGATAATTCCTGCTGTCTTTCCTCAATTCTTCCCTTCATTCATTTTTCTACATTCCATTCTATTTTTGTCCATTATTCCCTTCATTCATTTTTCTCCCTTCTTTCCTTGTCTCCTCCATTCTTCCCTTCATTCCTACTCTCCTCCATTCTCCCCTTCATTACTTTTTCTCCCTTCCTTCCTCCTTTATTTTCTACTTTCTTAAATTTTTTTCTTTCCTACTTTCCTCTATTCTTTTCTTTCCTTCTTTCTCTTCCCTCCCTCTTGCTCTCCTTTCTTTAGTCCTTCCTTTATTCTTGCTTTCATACCCTTCTTTAATTTCCCTTCTTTCAGTCATTTCTTCCTTTCTACTCTCCCCTTCCTTCATTCCTTCCCATTTCCCTTACATTTCTTTTTTCCCTTTCTATTTCTCTTCATTTTCCCTTCTTTCAGTCATTTTTTTCCTTTCTACTCTCATTCCTTCCCACTTTCATATCTTTACATTTCTTTACTCAGTATTGTCATCATTTAAAATACTGTAAATGGTTAAACAGTTATTTGTCTTGCATGGACCTGTTGTAATAAAATCATTTTTGAACCAAATCTCACAATTTGCCCTATAGTGTGACTGTCTCAAGCATGGTTCAATAAATTACAACTTTAATAAATTAAAAAGAAAAGCATAAAAATGTTATTAAATACCTCAGGCATAATTTTACTATTGTCAATTTTAGTAAAGTAACATTTAGTATCATTTTTTTTTCATCCATATATTTGTAAAAGCCTAGGAACTTGATACATTTTGTCACTGAAAAGCATGTCCTTCGTTGTGACACCATACCCTGATTCCGGACAATTCCACAGACAACTTTAATTAGTTGAAGGACCCCATTCAAGGTCATGTTACTGAAGCCCCCTGTAAAGCCCATGGCATGTGCACATGATAAGTTTTTGTCTGAGAATTGTTCAAATATTTAACTTTGTTCACAAAAGTTTTGTTTTCCTTTGGTACGACACCCCTAAATTATATTTTTTTATTAAAAACTGTATGTTTAACTTCATACACTTCATCATGGAACATTATGCAAATGTTTCTTGCTAACTGCTAATGCCAGGTTAGCTAGGAATAGCAAGGTCATTTACTGACACAAAGGGCTGAAACATCATTTGGTGGAACAGTACAGGTGTCACACCGGTGGACAAAGATGTCACACAAGAGGACAAGGTCTCTTTCAGAAGCTTTTAAATGTTAAATTAAATGTTTTTTTCTTCTTTGACAAACAAATAAATGACATTAAAAAATGTTTTCAAAAATATTTGCTCTGTCAAAGAGTCAAAAGCTGGGATTCCATCCAAATGTGGATGATCCATCTAACGTATTTTCAAAGTTTGCAAAACAAAACAAAACAAAAACAAATGCGACGTTTCCATCAATTTGTTCGCATTCGAGTGATGACGGTAGTATTAGTAACCTTGTACCCAACAAGCGATGCAATACTTCAAAATCCGCATAAAAACAGGGTGATCGAAACACAGCTACAGTTCATTTTGTTGATGACTTTTTTTGTTTTGTAAAAAAAAAAAAAAAAAAAATGTTTATATTGTTTGTATCAAAATTAAATTGCTTCTTTGACACATTCAAAATTAAATAAAAATACTTTAATGTAATGCCTCTCAGTTTCTCTTAGATGCAATAACTACCATTTCTGTCCTTTAGTGTGACACACATAAAATAACCACACATTTTTTTTTTTTTTTATCTTAAAAGAACAGTTGAGTATTGCAGTAGGGGAGATATAATCATCACTCATCTTAAAATGGTCAAATTTTCAGCAGTTTTGAAAGGATGACAGCAAAGTTTGTCCCGTATTTCTTGAAAATAAATAACACTATATGAAAATAAGTGTCTAACAATGAAGGTAAATCTCTATTTGTAGTTTTTTTTCTTAATTTTTGTTATTTTGCACCATATGACACATTTACGGTACAGTAAAAATAAAATAAAAAAGAACACAGTGAAAGAATTGACAAAGTAGGTGACCCCTTATATTTTCTCAAACATCAGACTTCACACTACATAAATATAAGTATTTTGGTAACACTTTATTTTACGGTGCCCTTGATACAGAGTAATTACTTAATTAGGTACTTAGTAATAGACGTTGTAATAACATGTAACAAAATGTACTTAACATGTAACTAAGTTATGGAACAGCCTGTACTTACAGATTGTAATTACACACATGTAATAGGCAGCTACTGTTACACATGTGTAACAAGCCGAGTTGGATGAGGTTTATAGATACACATGAAGTACACTTAAGTACATTCTTGATACACTTTATTTTACGTAGCTTATACCTGTGTAATATTATTTAATTACAATGTAATAAGGAAACTACTGCATGCATTTAAGCTGTGAACTAGTGAGTTAAATCAAACTAAGGCAGAGAAAGATAAGGTATGTATACACAAAGTACACTTAAGTACATTCTTGATACACTTTATTTTACGTAGCTTATACCTGTGTAATATTATGTAATTACAATGTAATTAGGAAACTACTGCATGCTAGAGTTCTCAACGGGCCTGAAAATTACAACCCGACCCGACCCGGCCCGTGGTTTTTAAAGCCCGGACCCGATGTAACCCGACACATCAACTTGAATTATCTGCCCGAACCCGCGTTTTTTTTTTTTTTTTTTTTCTTCATACACCTATTATCATGACCAGCAGACGGGAATTCAAATCAACCTTTAATGTTCACGCCTTTTAACAATACAAACAATAAACACTTTCCAGACCTCTGATTTTCCCACTCCTGTAGTAGCGACGGTGAATTCACCTGCGGCAAGTTTACTTTTCACCAACTCCATCTTCTCCAGGCTAAAGGCTTGCACGCAGCGGCGTCAGGTCTGCCCCCACCCCTCTCCATGATGCACGTTGCACGCAGCAGCCAGACTTTCTTTACGGTGAACAGCAGCGATGATTAATAAAAAATTGTTTGTTGTTGTTGTTTTTTTCACTGAGCGGAAAAGATTAAGCCCGAGGTCCGACCCGACCCGAGTCATTTGCTTATATTTCCGACCCGAACCCGGACCGAACCCGCGGGTCCCGTCGGGTTTGTCGGGCCGACCCGACCCGTTGAGAACTCTACTGCATGCATTTAAGTTGTGAACTAGTGAGTAAAATCAAACTAAGGCAGAGATGGATAAGGTATGTATACACAAAGTACACTTAAGTACATTCTTGATACACTTTATTTTACGTAGCTCATCCCTGTGTAATATTATGTAATTACAATGTAATTAGGAAACTACTGCATGCATTTAAGCTGTGAACTAGTGAGTTAAATCAAACTAAGGCAGATAAAGATAGGGTATGTATACACAAAGTACACTTAAGTACATTCTTGATACACTTTATTTTACGTAGCTTATCCCTGTGTAATATTATGTAATTACAATGTAATTAGGAAACTACTGCATGCATTTAAGCTGTGAACTAGTGAGTTAAATCAAAGTAAGGCAGAGATGGATAAGGTATGTATACACAAAGTACACTTAAGTACATTCTTGATACACTTTATTTTACGTAGCTTATACCTGTGTAATATTTTGTAATTGCAATGTAATTAGGAAGCTAATGCATGTATTTAAGCTATGATCTAGTGGGTTAATTCAGATGGATACCATTTGTAGATACACAGGAAGTGCACTTTAGTACAATCTTGATACACTTTACTTTATGTTACATACAAGTAATGTGTATGTAATATGTAACAGACTCGGCTTGTTACACATGTGTAACAGTAGCTGCCTATTACATGTGCGTAATTACAATCTGTAAGTATAGGCTGTTCCATAACTTAGTTACATGTTAAGTACATTTTGTTACATGTTATTACAAAGTCTATTACTAAGTAATTAATTAAGTAATTACTCTGTATCAAGGGCACCGTAAAATAAAGTGTTACCAGTATTTTTTCTTCAGAAATGGTGTTTTACAAAAAAGCATTTTACTGTATATTTGTCAACTACCCTTTTCCTTATTTATTTTTCTTTCCTTCCTTTTCCATCCATTCCTTTTCCTTCATACTCTCTATCTTTAAATCTTTTACCTCTTTTTTCCATCATTCTTTTCTATTTTCCTCCCTTCTATTATTTTCTTTATTCTGTTCTTCCTTCATTCATGTGTTCTTTCCCTTTCCTTTCTATTTATTTCCATCTATCTGTCCCTTTCTTCATTTCATCTCATGCTTCTTCGCTTTCTTTTTTTCTCTTTCTTTTCATCTCTCTTTCTTTCCTTACCATACCACTCTTTCCATACCATTATTTTCTTACCATTCTTGCCTTACCATTCTTTCCTTCCTTCCTTTCGTCTTTCCACATTTATCATTCTTGGGGCATGGTGATTTTTACCTTGTTTGATGCCAGACTCACTCATTACAGCAAAACTCCTAGAGGAACAAAACAGGTTTGCTGCCAAGCAAATGACTGTTCCCACAGCACACAGTATTTGCTGTTCCCCCTCTCTTGCCTGTGGGGGTGTTATTGGAGTAGGTACCACAAGGACAGAGTAAAAACCAAAGGATTTGTCCAACAAGCATCAAACACACTCTGTCATGGCTCTGCAGCAGTTCCACCCAGAAGTAAATTCTAGACCTCTATTTCAGAACATACATGGATACATCAATAAGATAAAAATAAAAAAACAATAATCCAACGACAGCATGGAGACCTAAAATCCAAACACTAAATTGGACATTTATATGTAGTACACCATAAAGGAATAGCCAAAATAAAGTTAAATCTGAAAGCATGTCTACTTTGAATGTGATGCTTTAAATCAATAGCCTTTGCATAAAACAGGAAATCCCCAGTTAAAAAATTCTACGAAAAGCAGTTTGGCACAACTAGGAATGAGCAGGTTTCAAGAGCAATGGAGATAAGACTAATGGGAATTGTATGATGTAAGAGACTTGATAGGTGTGATGAAGGGGATTTGGAAAGGATATGGCTAGATAGTGATCCTACATAATCTGTCCCCCTTCATATCGAACATTTAGCCTAGTGTGATGGGCATGGTGCTCAGGGACCAGCACACGCTGAAGATCAGAAATCCAGCTGAGAGACTAGCATATGGGCCTGTCTTTTTCAGCACACTGACAGTGTAATCAGCGTCTTGTCAGGCAGTAAAAAGGAGGAGTGAAGCAGTCTTCTGTAGAGCGCTCAGCCCGTTGTAGCCTACGCTAATAAGCTTTGTGCCTCCTGTTTGCTGCAAGGCAAACGATGTATAACAGGATGGCAAGAACAGAGAAGGAAAAAAGGTTTTTAATGTCACTGATGGGTTGAAGGTATTTCTTCAACATTTCCTGTGTGGAATCTCTGCAAATTTACCAAGCACACATTCACTTTCTGGTGAGATTAGATGGCTGTTGGAGCCATTCCTGTCTAATGACACCGCTTTAATGAGGGGTCATTTCTCTCTGGCTGGTCACTGCTGGGGTGGATGAATGAGCTTGGGAGGGAGGGAGCTAGTAGGGAGGCTGAAATATCCCCCTCTGGAGGGAGAACGGATCTTCAGATACAGCTCCCTGGGCAACGGCGTTAGAGCCACGTCTTGGCTCTACAAGCCGTGCGCGCCAGCCCTCTCCGACTTGAAGTTTCTCTGACCACAGCGAGGCCAATTAGGGGTGCGCTGTTGAAAGAGCAGCAATTATTCTTTCGCACGACACGCATGGCTCCTGCATTCCACCCATTATTATCTCCTGGCTCCCCCTCTGTGAAAAGCTGGCAAACTCTTCACGCATCCCTACTCCTATGAGCTTCACTGAGTCTGGCTGTCCAAAGCTGGAGACCGGCAATGACAGCACTGAGGTGTCTGGGCTAAAATAGGGCATGAAATAAAAGCAAGCAAGGGAGTGATTAGGAGAAGACCAGGGAAAAGACAGTGCTGGTTTCAGTCGCTGCCTCCTACTTGCAGAACATGCCTCATTCAGATTCACAATAATTGCTTATCCCACGTCAAGGCACAATGCAGGCAGAGGCATCGGTAAAACAAATGATTTAAGATATGAAACGGCTGTAGTGTTTTGCGCCATTAACGCAGCGTTATGCAAATCCTTTCAAAAACTAACTTAAAAGCTGTCCTTCGAATGAACTGCGAACAAAGATTGCATTTAAAGCAGGCTTGGTGCAATAGTCGTGGTACCAGTGTTACATGGTGTTAAACCGCACACCGATTACATCACTTGCCCACAATGCCCCTCACCGTCGTTTTGATTTTTTATGTTAATACAAATAATTTAGTTCAGTTAGAGAACAGACACTATAATTAGAAAACCGCCGAACGAGAGTTGCAGTAGGAGTCAGATTTAATTTATCACGTGACGAGAGTGAGGTGAACTAACTGACAGACGATGGCGGAAGTTTTGGTTTCAAAGCGAAATGTAAAAGCGGCTATTTAGCAACATTTGGGATTCAAACCCGATGCTAATAGGGTCCCTGTAAACATTAATGAGGTGATCTGTAAACTTTTCCTGATGAAGGTGGCAGCATCCGAAGGGAACACTTTCACCCCTTCAAGCGCACCACAAGAATGAGGCTGCCGTGCTTATTCTTTTTGTTAATAAAGTTGTCTTATTCGTTTTTTAAATAATAGTTCTGTTTTAAGTTTGTCATTGCACTGTTTTTAATTATTAATAATAATAATGAACCCACCATTCAAGCAATTGCCATTCCCGAATTGCAGCTAATTCGAAAATGTGAATGGCTGCGCATGAAAATGAAACGGGCATTCATAAGCGATTTAAAAGCGAGGTGGAAAAGAGGGTGATACCGGTATTACCGGTGTTGTCACACGTCGAGAAAACCAGTGGGAAAATTTCCTCACTGTCACATCACAAATTGAAAGAGCTCAGGGTATGCCTCATTCAAGATGGCACATTTCGATGTGGAATTTTTAAGCCACTGTAGGAGCTTCTACACCCTTGCACTGGGAGTTACGTCTGCCCTTGGCGTCGGCTCCCCGTAGTCACCCTATCTTCTTCCGAGTCATATAAGTAGACAGCTGAGGGGCTGGAATCAGAGGCCTCCTGTGAGGAGCTTGCTTGGGGATATGTAAAACAGCTTGTTAATACAAGACGAATCCCTGTGAATCAGTCAGACGCATTACGTAGATGTAACTTGATGGTAAGTAGTGAACGGAGTGACAGCGAGCAATTAGTTTGTGACTTAGCACTCGGATCCTGAGAGATTTCACCTTGCCCTCCTATGAAGAACTCCTGTAGCTTCTTTCATATCTTAGGGTCATACTCTGCTTCAAAACAAAATACATGTTTCTCCTTTAGATAGATGTATTGATGAAAAATAAAGCTAGTATCAGAGAGAGGGTTTCCAACCGTGGTGCAGAATGAGATACTCCTCAATTCACAGTGACTGTTGAGCTTTCAAGTCTTTGATTTTTTCCTTTTTCAGACAGTCAAGGATCCACTCTGTTGGTGATATTACTAGGAAGGCGAGATGATAATAAAGGACATTTTGATGGGGTGCACAGCCTGCTTTCTTCCCTCTTGTCATACTGTAAAAAAGAAAGTTCAGTGAATAAGCAATTCACTCCTTTCATTTTGATCTGACACATCTTGCTAGCTTTTAGTTTATTCACTCAGGAATCATCTTCAGGCCACGAAAAGGCGTTGCTGGACTCCACTGTGCCGTGGAAGCAAACCCGCGCTCTCTTGTCTCTTTGACCTGTCTGAGCGGATATTCTTTTGAAATACTTTTCCAAATAGTGCAGTGCTCTGTCCACTGACTCAGACCCTGAAACCCAATCATTGACAGCAGAGAACAACAAAATGTTCCCAGGGCTGTCATTTACAATGGACACACAACCACAGGAGCTTGTTTTACAGCTCTGTTGAGATAATCAATGAGTGACTTGGCAGCACTGAGGTCCTATTGAGGCACATTTCCCACTCACTGCCTTTTCCTTTCTCCTTTTCTCTGCCTCAGTCCTGTCCTCACTCCGTCTCTCGAGAGATTGTTCTCAAATAAATTGATTTGACGGTATTGCTGTGTTTGATAACATGAGAAAGCCAATGGAATCTGTCAACACAAGATCCATCATCCAGCACGCCTTCGCTACATTCATTCACAACCCGGACTGCCCTACTTAAATGATTGTTTATTACTAAGACTAATTTGGTTCAACAGGCGACTACACGTGCTGTAACAGTTCTCGCTGATGCCAGAAGATGGAGGACATTGGGGCCAAGATTTCGCTGGAAGACGGATAGCTTTTAATGCTTAGATAAGAGAGACATGCTGAAATAAGTCACAGCCATCTAGCAGACATAAAATCGAGTGGCACTGCCCAGCCTTGTCACACAGCGGCTCAGGATAAATTGATGCGTGGCCTGTCCACTGGGGCTTCTAATTGTATTTTCTTTTACGTGGTAGGTTTTGTCAGGGTGCATCTGTCATGTATGACATCTGTAAAATGACAGCCTTTCTCGAGTCCGGAAAGGAGGCTGCTGGGTCTGGGAGATCATGATACCCATGAATTTTTTGCTCAGAAATCACTTCAGTGGTTTTTAGCCATGATGAAACACACAACAGATGTTTTTTGTTTTTTTTTACTGATAAAGTGTCATATTTTCTCTTTGACCATCTACATCCCTGCCACAGGATCTTATACAAGCATTAAATTGCTGTTTCAAAATGTATTTGCTTATTTTCTATTGTCATGAGATACAAGTCAAGTCATTTCTAAATGCTTTTGCATGAAAGTCCTACATTCTGAAGTGTCCTTTTTAAATACTATCATTTTCACTTGATGACAAAGTATGTACTTAACGTCAATAGAAAACGGAGGCTTATGTCTGTTACAACTGATGTGAATTATATAATATTACCAACACCAAAGCCATGAATAACATACTTTCACAGCCATTTCAGTACCTTGCGCTTTTCTGTGGTCATGATGTTGTACATTCATATTTTACTGGCACAGCAAGCTACTAAGAAAAATGGCACCACACAACAGCAACCCTAGCTGTGACTGGTACATAAATGCAATCTTTTCAACTGGAGGGGCTTACAATAAGAAGTCTTGTGCAGTATTTAGAGGTTCAATGGTACAATAGAGATAGTAATTCAATACAGTAAAATTCCAAAGATATCTACATCTCTTAGTGCCCCACCTGGCATCTGAAGTGGCACTCTTCCAACAGTTGAAAACACAGTGCCCTAAACCTCTGAACTACATCTGAATACATCTGTCCTTCATCTCTGTGGGTGCATGAGCAACATTCCATTTTCATGCTACAAAGAGAAGCATACAACTTTTAGAAGAAAAGAACAAGTACAATATGGTGCTGTATGCAACACTGTCACAGTTTGAGAGTTGGCTTGTTTTCAGTTTCCCCCCTAGTTTTACAACCATTTTTATGTGTTTTCTTCCATTGATTTACTCATTAAGAATACATTTACTAATTACAGCATAGCGTAAACTGCCATGCATGTCTAATTCTATTGATTTTTATTTATTTTTTATTAACATTTGAAGAGCTGATCCAAACAAGATGAGATATATTGATGGATTTTATTTCAGCCTTGAAGGGAACCCTTGAGAAAAAAAGAAAGAATAATCACGTGATTATATATTGTGAATAATTTTCATATCATTCTGCAACTTCATTCTAGAAATAATCCCAACAATCTTGTGTCTGCCATATAACTACTTGAAAAAACAATGGGGGGAAAAAAGCTGAAAATCGCTTAGAATTCACAGACAAGGCAACACTTTGCTAGTGATGATGCAATAGACATGAAGGTAGTTTCAGCTTCAATGCATATCATTTAGATAATGAATTGTCATGTACAATGACGAATATAAGTAATATCTGACCACATAATCTCTTGAATATCTTGACCAAAGTCTTACAGAGAGCAGGTAATAAAATAATAAATTGGTTAACCTATAAAAATAAATAAAAGAAAATCACATATTACAGCACCCTATGCTACAGTCTAACAGGTTTTTTTCCCCCATTTAAATGCCACTTTGGCCATTTGCAGTCCTAACACTTTAGTGTCCAGTAATGGGTTGTGGACCTTTGCTATAATGACAAAGATCAATGTCATTATCCTAAATTAATACACAGCCCTCTGGAATACTTAATTCTTACTGGTCAGTCTCATAAACTGTATTTTTGCACGAAACACCATCCCAAGCAACTGATTTCCTACATAGCTGTGCTGGTTTCACATATAATTCTGTGGTCTCTTTCTCCTCCAATAATAAAATCATTTCAACCCGAATCAATATTTAATGTCCAATCATTTATTTATTTGACAAGTAGCCACATAATAAGTGGGATAATGTAGTATCAGTCGGTCATTTCAGCAAAATAAACACCATTTACCCCATGATACAAGACCCCTGTTTATCTTACAATAATGACCTTTATAGGAAAACTACATAAGTGCATGTAAAAGCACTGCATAGGGACTGGGAGTTTTGCAAACATCCAAAAGCTTCTGGGGTAAATAGTGGGGGAAGAGGAGAGACGGAGAGGTTAAAAGAGAGAGAGTGAGGGAGAGAGAGATTTATGTAGGAAGAAAAATTACCTTTGTCGCACAGAAGGACAGTGGTAAATGGTGCGTCATTCTGCAGTAATTTACAAATCGCGGAGTGGAAACAAAATTAGATTAAGAGGGTACGTTGAAATGGACCTGCTAAACATCACTATTAATTACACTGTTGTCAAGGGCAAAAATTATTTATTTTCATGGCAGAGGGGAAAACAAAGGCTGTTGGTTGGTTTAAATGGGTTTACAGGCATTTTTCACTTGAGCAACCTTAGAAAAAAACAAGGAAAAGAAAAAAACAAGGAAAACATAGATTTTCAATTAAAGGACACTAATGTCTACATTACTACTGAAGCAATAAACTTTCTGACTTATGGTGAACAGCAAGAACAACAAAGACACCGCCGCTTTACGATTCATTGCAGACATTAATGAGCAAGAAAATGTGGGTTTTCGTGCCTCCAAAGATCAACCATTTTGGATGTTTCCCATTAAATTAGTCTCTTCAGATGTCTCGATTCTATCATGCATAACAAAGGACAAACCACCCTCACTCAAAAAAAAAACTAAAAAAAAAAGTTATCTCTGGCCAAACAAATAAAACCTCTCTCAGACCTTGTGTCATCTTCACATTCTTTTGTTTTCTAATTGTAAACGCAGAAGAGAAACTCTGCAAAGCTGTCAAAGCAATGAAGATCTCAAGCTGACAGTGCGGTGAACTTCTCGGAGACTTCACAGGAGGTGAGCGGTCCGTCCAATCCCAGTCTGAGCTCAGCTCATTAGGGCACGTCTGCGCAGGCAGCCGGGGGGACGTGGCTGCACCCGGTCTACCCCAACGCATGCATCCAGAGGGGCATCTGGCAGGGCTACACTTTAGGTCAGTCTATCTGAGAAGGGAGCGCATCAGCGACCACTTCATGGATGGCACGCTGTCTGCTGCTGACAGCTTGTCATTTATCACAGCTGAGCAGTGGCGTCAGGTGGGATCATGATTAATTTCACTTTACCACTTTCAGAAATAAGCCCAATAAATCATCTTAAGCTCCGTGTGCAAGTTTTGTTGTAGCCACATGACAAATCTTTACCACATCCCGCTCCGCCTCAGCGGCCTACAATGGATCCTGCCACACGGCTCACAAAAACCAGCCAGCGATGGCCAGGAAGGAGAGTGACATTTCGTAAATACCCCTAAGGATTATTAAAAGCAAGACAGCTCCGGTTAGAGCCCACGGCGACAGCGAAATAAACCACTTTGGCCATTTGTAAAGATACATGCCTAGCACTCTTCCTTCACTGTCCATCTGTTTGTCGCTTAGCTGAACGTTTTTAGCTTTAGCTTTATTTGGCATCTTAACACATGCTAATGATATAGATGTGTCATTGAGATGTAAAACATACTTTAATCAACTGCGGGTGGAGAGATAGCGCTCTTCATAAGTCAAGAGGTAAATGCAACGTCTTCGGTAGCGCAGGTGGCAGCTTGCCAAGCCGTCAGTATGCTTATTAACAGTTTTTATATTTAATCAGATGTCTTGGACTATAAGCTAAAATTGTGCTCTGCTTTCACAGGGTGACAGATCAAGTCATTTTAAAAGCATGAAATTGATGCCCATGTCATATCTTAAGTTATCATCTTCCGCTGAGATGCTGTTTTTCTTTCCAGCTTTGGATGCCAGGCTCCTTAATTAAGTGATGACTTCCCAATTCAAATCAGATCGCTCCAAATGCATGGCACTTTTTCCTTAAAAGTGGCTTGTCAAAGAACTGATTCAGTCAACATATTCGGTAGCCAAGCGTGATGCTATCCCTTAATCTATTGTCCACCGCCTCCATATCTCTTTTCTGGATGGCGGGTAATACTTCAGGACGGATGCCCTACATGCTAGAGTAATGTGACACTTAAACGATTCCCTCATAAGGCCCGGTGACAGATAGCAGTGGGTAAACAGCTGCCGCATGTTACATTTTCTGTCCGCTCTGTATGCATTTCAATGGCCGCACTTTGCTCCAATTTATTCCCATCTTGGAGATATAGACCGTTTCCAACTGTGCCAAAATCCATATTCCCCAATAACACAGTATGCACTTCCCTGGTGAACTCGACAAATGCCACACAATCAGTGCTCCCCAGCTGTTAAGCTATGCCCCACAACACTTTGCTAAGGCACAGAGGCAAGTGAAGCTAATCGATTCCTAGGCTGTGCCTCTCAACCAAATGTAGTCCTGTTTCTAAGACGTAGTCCCTGAAAAGGAACTTGAAACTCAAAATTACATTCATCGCATGGAGAGAAGAAAGGGAAAAAGCAAGATGCTTGTTTTTTTTCACTTGAGAATAAGGTCAGAAAATAGTTTGTATGCAACAGATGTGTAGTGTACTGGCATCTCTAACCTCGATAGAGTACCTTGAAAAATAACAATATTTTATACTATTTTCAATACCATTAAGGGCATAAAATTTGAACAGTATAAAAGCTAATTACATGTTGACCAAAAGTATTTTCTTGTCAACTGAAACTGTCTGAGATTTCTTAGGCCGATAGCTTTGAGTGGGATCTGAACGTATAATAAAAATATTTCTATAACAGACATATGTTACTATTGTAATACAACTGTACTGTGAATTTTAAAAAGGTATATTTCATTATTAGCTTATTTCACAGTAGTAAAATTATAATAGCCTACTTATGATTTCATTTCTTCACTTGCACGAGTTAAACTCTCAAGCTTTTATTTTATTTGTTTTATGGAAAACTGCAGGGACTCTCCTGTCTGTGACAACAGGTTTATAAACACTTACTAGAAGAAATCTACATCAAATGTTTGAAATGCTGTTCAGAATCATCTGTCCACAAAAATGTTGGAAATTACAATTGTAGAAAAAAAAAAAGAAGAAAAAAAAAAGTGTGTATCCATGATGGTACAACATTTCACATAGTCAGAATCGACATTTATCAGAAAACTATTTTTACCAACACCGATGGTTGCTGTTGGACATTTATATTCTCATTGAAGTATTCTTGTTCTGAAGGTTTAATTGGCTGCAATAAATAAATCATTTGTGCTCCACCTAAACAGATGTGCACTCCGCTGTTTCATAATATTTGCGGCACGGCTTTGTGGTAGGTGTCATCGATGGTACTTCTCAAAGTCTCCCTGAAAGAAGTAAACAAACAATGAAAAATATATATACATATATATATTTCAGAACTTCATCATTGTGACCCATTTTCAATATTGCACAAACCTCACAGAATCTCCTGAGACAACATTATTTACAGCTTTGAGCTACAGTAACTGTGAGATATGATTGCTTTGAGCACTTTTCATGCGCAGAAGTTTCAGCTGGTACAAATGAAACTAATTTGACAGGGGGAAAGAGCTCTTTAAAGCATTTTGAGTGCTTTTTGTAGGCTCTGGCATTTGTATGGGTGTTGCACACGCTCACAGCACCGTTGTTCGGTTAGGAGGGCCAGGCTCGGATTGCCATCGCCACAGGCAGAGGGCCAACTGCGGTATCAGGGTGCTGGGAGGGTATCCCATAAAAATGCATGGCCACATGCTGCTTCCAAAGGCTTTTCATCTTCCCTCTGTCTGCCGAGCCCCAAACACCTGGAGCACAAGGGGAGTCCGGAGTGCATGTGTGTGCACAAGGAGGAATATGCACACACACAGGGATGCGTGGGCTTTGTCTGCCCGTCTGCCGGTCAGCTCTCCGACTGCTTATTAATTTAGAAGCGTTTGCAGTCTCTAGGGACAGAGAGATAAATGCCAGCAGCAGAGGCAGGCCAGCGGTGAACTCATAAAACCTATTAAAGGAAGCTGTTCATCACCTCCATCAGCAGGCCTGATTATGGCCAGGGCCAGCTGTAAACCTCCACAGCCCTCAGCAGAGCCCCAGACACACACACCACTCACTCCGTAGCTGAGCTGCCCACCCAGCGGCTCCCATTACGGTGAGGGATGAGACCGCTATCCCGACTACATATGGGATTTATCGACAGACGCAAACACGGTGCCCAACGTGGCTTTAAATGCCAGTCACTGTGGCATTAGTGTCTGACTTGATTTCCCTCACAATCACGTTTTGTGCGTGTCAACAGCGTTGTATTATCATACAAATACTTGTGAGATGAACATTTATTAAAAAAAGACATTTCCTGTCTTTTGCGGTTGCCACAAATACAAGATAAAGATAAACTCATCACCCTCCATCAGATTTCCCCTCGGTTTTGCTTGTATCAGCATGCGAGCGCAAGCAGCCAGAGCACTTCGCTCCTACAGTATATAGTTTGTTCTATTAGGAAGTTATATTCTAAGCCCCCTCCCCCTCCCCCTTCTTCAATGATGTATTTCGCTTATTTGTGTCTTTACGCATCACAACCGCCGTTTAGAAGCTCTTGCCCTCAGAGAGCAGGGAAACGGCGTGCCAAAGCATCAGTCAAAGACCGAACCTACTTTACAATCAAACATTATGAACTGCTGTTGGAATTAGGACAGCTTCCAGGGAACTAGGGGACACAAAATTATCCAAATCCCATTAATCTTTTTTGAGAGAGATGCTGACATTTTGTAGTCTAATTAAAAATGCCACACAATGAATTTTCGAATGGTAACAATAATTAGCAACTGTCTAGGGATGAGAAAAGAGGACACAAATGCAATGGCTACGGCGCATACGTGCTTGGCTTTCTGCTTATCACAGTCAGATGGGGAAAACGGGTGAAAAGGGGCTCTTTGATGCATTGTAGTTCCGCATGTTATTGTGGTCACACATTCTCTGAACCTCAATTAATTAAGTAGCGCAAAATGCCATTGCATGCTGCGAATAATTTAGATTAATGCATCGATTAAATTATCTGTTGTTATCATAATCAGGCATTTCCAAGGAAAATTTCCCTAGTGATTACTATTATATCATATTTATTATTACAATATACATGACCTTGAACCATGCTACACTGTTTACATAAAATGTTAAATGCATAAATGTCAAGTTTCAAACATAACATTAATATAATATAATATAATATAATATAATATAATATAATATAATATAATATAATATAATATAATATAATATAATATAATTTGAACTGGACATTTATGCACTTGTTAAGGCATGTTATGTAAACATTATATTATATTATATTATATTATATTATATTATATTATATTATATTATATTATATTATATTATAATATAATATAACATTATATTATATTATATTATATTATATAGTATATTGTTTACATAACATGCCAAGTGCATAAATGTCCAATTCAAAATATATTATATTATATTAAATTATATTATATTATATTATATTAAATTATATTATATTATATTATTATTACATTATATTACATTATATTACATTACATTACATTAATGTTATGTTTGGAACTCGACATTAATGCACTTGGCATGTTATGAAACAATATAATATAATATAATTAATATAATATAATATAATTAATATAATATAATATAATATAATATAATATAATATAATATAATATAATATAATATAATATAATAATATTTGCATTTCCTTATACATTTTCTGCAGGAGATTGGAGGGGCCAAAATGACATCTCCAGTCCAGATGCTGGGGCCAATCATGATGTGAAACTGCCAAGAGATACACTCCTTAAGATCCATCCATCTGTCACTCCAATTCCCTGGTCAGCAAATCATTTCTTTTCCAAAGACATGTGAAGCAGACTTCTCCTTCCCACTTTAATCATCACTTCGTGCTCGAAATAACAGAGGCTGTCCCGTGGACCGCTGTCGTTTCTGGTGATCATAACAGATAATTACCCGCCTCCCTGGACAGCCATACTGCACATCTCTCCCAGAAGCACTATCTCCTAGTGAATGTGCTGTACTCGTGAAAGCTCAGAGTGTGAGTAACGAGCTAGAAGTGGCAGTGATTCAGTCCCTTATGTCACCCAGATAGTCTTCAGGTGGCAAGCAAAGGTAAGTCAAACTTCACCTACAAAAAAATTACTTTTTATCTTGAGGAGGAGAATGAATTAATCAATAAAAAGGATGACCAGTAAAAAATGGCCAGCTCATAATTCCTCACAGGTGGCAGGTCTAGATCTGAACACGTATTTTGGCAACAGGGGGCACTGTTGCTGTTCTGAAGGAGAGAGCTAGCAGCTTGCCGCAGTGAGTGAGTGACCAAAGGAAAATCATTTCTCAGTGACCGACGGGGAAGCTACACTGATCGCCATTGATCCTTTAGTGCTGTCCCCTAGCTTGACCACTGCCCTTGTGCCTGTGCAAGGCTAGCATAGTTTTATCAGACTGGACCACTGCACTCCATAAACAGAATAAACCCAATACTGCACAGATGCCTCTGTGTGCAATGAGCGGAAAGTCAAGCGTGAGACCACAGAAGCTCAGAGGATGTACCTGGAGGCTCAGATGTACCTGGATATTGAGCATCCTCCTTATCAGTTTGTATTATTGGACATGTGTGATATGACATGCAATACATTATAAAATGTATTTATTTGATGGGGGAAATTATTACTGTAGCTCATCCCAATCTGAATGTCAGCTGTAAATTCATAAATACTGTACATTGAAGAAAACTACTAAGACAACACAAATTATCATCATCAGTGCAATTGCATTAGTAGCATTATTATTTTTTAAGAATTGACTAATTGTTGCAAATAGTAAATAGAAAGAAAATTCTGTTATGGATTGGTAATGAACTGTTTTGCTGTTAAATAAGTTATGTTGATTAAATAGGTGAGCAAATAGTCAAATAACATTACAGAAAGAATGTGAGAAATAAAACTCCTAATAAAAGCACAACAGCAGGTTTTGATGGAATGACAGATGGATGGATGGATGGAATGATGAATGGATGGATGGACAGACGGATAGATGGACAGATAGATGGATAGATAGACAGACAGAGCTGGTTGATTGGTTGGTTAACTGATCCATTTATTTTCTAGACACATACCCAAGACACAAGCTCCCACACAAACACAAACAAACATGTACTTCCACATGCACACCCACATTCACAAACGTCTCAACTAAAATCTATAATCAAGATCCTGTGCTCCACCCCCTCCAGTGAGGCCAATTGGTATTCCGGGAGATCCTCTGCCCCCTGTTGCGTTCCCAATCTCCAACCAGGAAAGAGAGAAAAGAGGTCACTAAGCCGAAGGATGGAAAATGCCTGCCGATGGATTAATGGCTGGTAGAACAAATGAAGTCTTGGAGAGAGTTTATATCTTTCAATACAAAGCAGAAAAGTGGATGGCTACCTTATTTTATACTGTTCCTCCACAGTTTGTCTGAAACAGCACTGACTTTCACCGTACATGAGAAGGAGAATAGGATGTAATCTACTTACTGCATTGAAATGAGGTAACGCACATCTTGCAAGTGAAATTGAGTGTTGTTGGCAGTACAGTGGAGTTAGGGCTCGGGTTGAAATTGGATCGTGGTGTAGGATGATAGTTATTTTAACACACATGGACAAGGTATAAATGTATACATAGTATAGGGGTTGAAATAAGACAAGAAAAGTATATGAGGGTCCTTCTTAGAATAAAAATTAAATAATGCATATATTTTTATTTTAACAGCCAGCAAAAGAGCTCATAATTATTCATTTAAGGAACACCACATGAAAGAAAAGAAAACATGACCGGTAACTGGACATGACTACTACGATAAAACAACATCAAGCAACAATAAACAGAAATGCAAATTCTATTAATCACTAATAACATTTTTCTGTTGGCATATCCAAATATACAGCCACCGAGATATGTGGGTGCTCAAGGGCACTGCTCACAGACAGTGCTACAAATACTATAACAGGCAAAAGCTCTGTTGATGTTGTGTAATGTGTATAACAAAGCAGTAGGTATGATGGGGCTAAAGGCCTCTGGGGTAGAAAGCCCTTTTGATTTTCTTTTCTTTCAAAACTCGAAACCACACACAGCTAACCAGCACAGCGCTTACCTAAACACTTAGTTTGTCTATATGCCCTGCAAAACTGTCCTGATCCATGAGGTCATTGAAAGATACTATACGAATATAAGAAGAATATAACTTCAAATGTAACAGAATGACAAAGCTACTGAGAATAAATTAAACTACAATATATATTTTGAGACAAAAGACTTACGGCTTTCAGTTATGTTAACAATGAATAAATGGTTACACATACAATAAGGTTCTATTTCTTAACATTGGTTATCGACATTAGTTAATGAAAAAGCCTAAAGCATTTATTAATCTTAATGTTAATATCTACATTTAATACATTATATAATTAACATTATTTAATGAGCTAACATGAATACTGTAGCAAATGTATTGCTCATTGTTACTTAATGTTAGTTAATGCATTAACCAATGTTAAATAATGGGACCTTTTGGTAAAGTGTTAATGTTTTTATAAAGTAAAGTAAATTCGGGGGAACAAAGGTCTCTTGTTGAGAGAGTTGTTTTGACTGTGGTCAAAAAAGCCATCAAAAACACTGTTTCATTGGAAGGAAAATGCAGAAGGCCTGCAGCGCAATACAATTGTTTTCCATAACTGGGAGCGAATGGATTTGTTGTGAAGTATGTGCAAAGTGGGCTCACATTGACTGCTCCATTCACGGAGATTCAAGTGTGAAATACACCTGTCCTGTACTACATTATAGCTCCAGGATCAACACCATACTGTATTAAAAGCAAAATGCTAACACTTCACAAAGTTCTATGCGTCAAGATTGCAAAAGATTTTCAACAGAATGTATTAATCTAGGCAATACTAATTCCTAATTTCACTTGTTAATTTTTAATTAATGTTTGGTCATATTGCATTGCAAATACTGATGTTAATGTATCTTGAATTGCTACAAATTTATTAATATATACTATTCAAATGGTTGGGGTCGGTAAGATTTTTTAACATGTTTTTGAAAGTCGTTTCTTATGTTCACCAAGGCTACAGTAACATTGTGAAATATTATTACAAATTAAAATGACTGTTTTCTATTACATTATATATTTAAAATATGGTTTATTCCTCTGAAGGCAAAGCTGAATTCTAAGCAGTTTTCAGTGTCACATGATCCTTTAGAAATCATTCTAATATATTGATTTGGTAATCAATAAATATTTCTTACTATCAGTGTAGAAAACAGTTGTGCTACTGAATATTTTTGTGGAAACCGGGATAGAAAGAAAGCCTTTTATTTGACAGAGAAATCTTTTGTAACATTATAAATGTCTTTACTGTCATCTTTGATCAATTAAATGTGTCTGTAATGAATAAAAGTATTAATACAAAATAAAGATAAACCTATTGCCCCCTTATATGAGTATATCATATAAGAATTAATGTTGTAAAAGTAGAGTTAATTATTTTTTTTTTTTTAGCTATTAGCTGAACGCATACAGTAAAATATTCCGGCTTACCAGCTAAATAAATCAGTTGCAATCCTTTTGAAATGTCAAAACAAATACACAACTTGTTGAACAAGTATGTAGCCTACTCAATTTTTTTTTTTTTTTGATAATTTAAAAATAAATCACGTTTGTCAATGTGCATCATTCCACCTTCGTGTAGCCTTTCCATCTCGGATTTACACCAATGCACGTGTTACTTACGCGTGAAGACTTGAGTTAAAAGACTTGCTGAAACAAGGAACACCAGCGCATCTATTCAAGGGAACTTTTAAAAACATACAATCAATACATCAGGGTGATGAACTCCCAATCAATAGCATTCTGTGGAGTGGAATGGAATTGAAAAAGCAGGTATTGGGAGATGTTTTATTATCTGTGCTGGAAGCTCAAAGTTGCACTGGCCAAGGAGACCCAGATAAGAATACAATAGCTGCTCTGCTGTCAGCAGAGGTCATACTCCAGTGAGTTGAATTCTGCCCGTAACTCCTAAACTAAAGTTTCCACACAACCATGTTTGTGCTCACCAAACTCCTGTTAAGAATCTTTGAAAAAGCCAGTTACTTTTGTAGAAGCCGCACATATATGTCGAGTGGTGCTTCAGATGAGTGTTCTAGTTTCTCCTGCACAAGCTGATAAAGCCTTTAGTCCAAGAGATGTTGTGAGGGAGGCTAGCTACAGCAGTAGCCTTGACTCCTGAGGATACCCACGCAAGAACCCATAGAGAGAGCCTCGGGACTAAGGCTGCAAATCCAGCCTGATCCGTGTGACCTATCCGAGCTTCATAGATCTCTCTCATCTGACCATGGAGGGAAAGGGAGGGCCTCTGGCATGGTGCTGTGTGTGGCCCACTTGCACTTACTTGTTTAATTGCCTCAGTGTCTTTTCCACACGCTCTACCTGGCCCTTGCCCTGTACACGGAGATGTGTTCACTATAATAGTGCAGCGAAAGCCGAGCGTGGTAATGTCATTATCTGTAGGACTTTCTAGCAACTGTCAAAATCCAAAAATATTGTATCTCTCTGGCAGGATTTCCTAGAGTGGAGCTGCTTTTTTTTTGTTTGTACTTTTTTTGTTCTTCTATTGAGCTCTTGTTGGCCTAGGAGCCAGAAGCCGAGAAAAGAGGCACATGGAAAATCATTTATTTGTGCTTGTTGAACCACACAGCAAATAGCGTTTTCACTAAATGCTGGATCAACTATCTTCAGTGCTATTTGGATGGGATTCATTTTGTAAAAGATTTTTGAGTTGCATTTGTTAAATGAAGAGCGTCTGTGATTTCATGCACTGGTTCAGGCGGGATTGGGATCTCTGTAGTTATTACTGAAGCGGGTTTCTGGATGTGGGTGTTACAGAAGGTTGTGTGCTCTGGATGTGTGCATATGTATGATTATTGTATACTGTATATTACCAAGGGAAGAAAGTAAGGTTGCTATATCGGTGCTATATCACCGGCTGTTATTTATTTCATAAACAACTATACAGCAACAACACAAATAAATAATACAAATCACTGTATAAACAAATGTGTTGAAAAAATGCTGGCATGTGTGTAAACTAATACCATAACAGAGAAGAAAAATATCCCCAAAACCTATGATTCGCAATATATTATTTCATTTATTTCTATTTAAAAAACAGATAATAAAAATTCTGCATACTATCAAAACTTGTAAAAACATATTTAATGCAACTGTTATGGTCATCCAACCTCGTCATGCATTACAAGAAAGCCTGACAAATTGAATTCAATATTGATACGGCCACAGTTACGTCCAGAGCCGTAAGGTTTTGTTTGTGTGTGCCCAAGCTGTGCTCTGTTTCTCTATCTCTCTCTCTCTCTCTCTCTCTCTCCCTGTCTCTCTTCATAGGATAAATGGTTTCCACCTGATGCCAATAATCAATGCCCTGCTGTGATTGGATGCAGGGAGGGGAAGGAGAGTATTTAAACTGCAACCATCATCAGAGCTGTGGTGGATTGACTGTGTGCAACAGCTTTTAGGTCTTATCTTCAATCCCAGACTTGATGTTGTGTTGAAGCAAGTAGTTGGTGGTGTTGTGTATCTTTACCTCATTTGTGGTCTACTTATTGAAGTAGAGTTTTAGTCTCATTTGATCACACACTAGTTTAGTTTAAGTAGTTTGGTTAATAAGGAGTTAGACTGATTATGTTTGTTGTTTTGGCAATACCCCCTTCTGAATCTGATACCCCTCTTTTGCTTAATTTGTAAATAAAAACTACTTTCTTTCATGAAATATTATGTGGTTATTTGGGTTGTTGTGATTATGGGTCTGGAGACGGGATGGCTTCATGTTGGTGCAAATTCATTTCACCACCATCCATTTTTGCTGTTGCTTTCCTCCCCTAGATCAATCAGGAAATCGTAACAACACGTGTGTGTGTAGCTATCATTCCAGCTTTATATTATTATATAAGATGTGTTCAATCTGAATGGGATTAAAATCATAAATTATGTGAAACAAATTGACCAAACTCCGCAGAGAAAACTAATCTTGTCCGAATAAGGCTTCTTTCTTCTCTGCTTTATTGCAAGAACAGTTAGTGAAAATAAGAGCAACAGATGAGGGGATTAATCCCTTTGTTGGGGTATAAGCTCTCTGTGTAATATTAGTACAGTCTAGGTGAGCCAGCCCTCACTCTCGTTTGCCAGTGAAGAAGCAGATGGCTTGGACACCACACATCCCACAGGAGGCGAGCACTGTTGCGTTTTCATCCCTTCCTTCAGTTCATGAGGTCATTCAGGTGGATCGAAGTGTAATTGGCAACATGTTTGCAAATGAGGACACTAAGCTAGTGGGGTAACATTCATCCAGACTTGTAAATATCAAATGAAAGTGAAGAGTGAAATTACCTGTCAAGGGGCTTCTCTTCATTAAATACCATCTGAAACGTAACACAGTTACTAATGGGTGCTGCAGCTATGCTGGATGATATCAGAGAGAGGCATACATCAAGAAACAGATTGTTAATATCAACCGTTTCATCTGGCTGATGGTGAAATAAAGGCCAATGGAGCTTGCAGTAACACGGCGCGACACGGAGCGCCGTCTAATGGGACGAGCAGTCTGCACGGCAGGAACGTAATGGAGTGAGACGTCATTTTTCAACAGGGAGCATGACGAATGTCAAGGTGCCGCAACACGCTATTTGTAAACGTAGTGCTGAGACATACCCTGATTAGTCAAGGTTAGGCCAGGACAAATCAGACCGCTTCCCTCACGAACACTGAAAGTTTCAACCTCAAGAAGCACAACACAACTGCAAGTATTCATTTTCAAGAGTGAACAATTTCTGGCGACATTGGTGATGTGATGTGGGTGTGTCCAGTGATTTGACAAAGTTGATAAAAGTTGAATGTTGTGTAAATGAATAGTGATTCAATGTGGTGACTGCCATACTATAAATTATAGGATACTATATGTGTGTGTGTACAGTATATATAAATTGCAACATCCAGAAAAAATATGCTGCATCAGTTTTTCCTATTCACACGCCGCCAGTCTACTCTGTCCTGGCACAGTTTCATAATTAATCAAAAATACTGGATATTTAAACTTCTCATTATAACATAAAAGTTCTTTAACATTGTGTTTTGTGCCATTGCTTTGGCAAAGTATCTGTCAAACGAACTAAAATCAAAAGCACAATATGGCTTAATCCCCTTATCATTTCGTAAAAGACTGCAACTTAATTAAGTGTGTGTTTCCAGCATCTCAGAACGGCTCAGTTCACAGTGAACTCCATCAAAGTTGTGCATGTGCTGTGAGTTTAATGTGCATTTGGGAACGCAAGGGGCACCGGTTACTCTTTATGTTTACATTCACATAATGTCCACAATTATTTAGAACAGATGATTACGGCCAGATAATGCACATCCACAAATAGACCCAAAGTGGTCCTCAAGCACCTGCCCTTTTGACCTAGATAAGTGCCCCTTTAGCAGCGTTTTTAGTTTTTGTTTAAATTCGCCCTGTGGCCTAAATTCTCAGCGTGTGCCTGACAACATATTCGTAATAATTCACGAGACCGCACAAGCCCCTCCCACTCACCTACTGTACATCCCTTGTCACAGTTACCACAGCGTTCTGCAGAGTAGGCGAGCAGCATCCACGTCTTTATTTTTGACAGCCAGGTAACGATCGTGTTTCCCCTAAACTTCGGCACTTGATACAGTTGTGAAATTAAACCACTATTAAAACATCTCAATACAGCCAGCCTAACTTGGGCAATAGCCCTCCATTAAGCTTCACAACAAGCAATCTATTCTGGCGTTGACGTAAAATAGCTTTGAGCAAGAAATGCCACCAATATTAATAAAAATGCCCCCAAAATTCAAGATATGAATTGCCCTTATACTGTATGAGTTCTTGTATTTTTGCGTTTATAACATAATATAGGTAAAGACCCACTGAAGTGCCTTGGAACGTGCAGCTTTGTATAATGCGTTGACGTAATTTCCACTGAAACAGGAAGCTAAGGCGGGACATAATGAATGGCTCCTCCTCCTTTTCAAATAGCCAATAGAGTTTAGTTTACCTCACAGACTGCAATTACTACTGGTACTTGACAGCACCATGGAAGCGAATCCGAGCGCTGATGATGAGTTGGATTCAATAGTAGAGGTGTGAATCAATTCTAGACCTTTCATTCTTAACCAACGTCCAGTTGGAAAACAGAATAAAACTTGACCGTTTGAGCAACCGAACACACATCTCCAAACCATATTGCTCCGTGACGTCACTATGGCCAGAAGGTATTTATAGCATAGGGAGTGGGATGCTTTAGATTCTAGAGAGCATTTGATTGGACAGAAGATGTGATGAGAAGCTGAAGTCCGCGGTGATGTCATAAATATCTGTGATCGATTTTAGCGGAAGTGAGAGCGTTTTGTATGCTTAAGTTTTGAATGCTTGGATCTCCTAAATGTGAATTGTGTCATTGTTTTGGAACACACCAGCTTATTCATAACCTTTATTCATACTAAAAGCTAAAAAAACAAAAACAAAAAATATTTCAGAGGGCTTCAAGCAATATCACACAAGCAAGAGTGCCATTTTCTCGAATATCAGCAGATTGCAAAATTTGATATTACGACAGTTAAATAAACAATAAGTTGATTGTTTTTGCTCTATTTTGCCAACAAAATAGTAACAAACAAAGTAGAAAAGTTTGTATATCCCAGCAACACACAGCGGTGTTCTTAATGAATCGGGTGAGTCAATGATTCAATGACTCATTTATAAAGTCAGTGGACACTTTCTTTTTCCATGAATGAATCAACCACTTTGAACAAATCGGCTGAATGAATGATTATGTGATTCACTTATTATAACTTGCCGCCACCTAATGGTTTTAGTTTCATAATAGTATCAGTTAATTTTCCCCAACATTTCATATTTCTATATTCACAATGTTATATTTACAACATTAATCTTATAACATTATTTAGGCAATTGTAAGTGCAGTGTAAATGGATTTTGATAAACGGTAAGATGGATTTTGCGATTTTCGTTCAACTTCCAAACACAAATGAAAATATTTTTTTATGAAACCTGAGAGATTTCTGTCCCTCCATTTAAAGTCCAGTCCTCTAAAACTTAAAAGTTCGAAAAATGTCAAAGGCATCGTAACAATCAATCGAGTGGTCTAATCCAAATCCATGTCTTCTGAAGAGAAACGATGGCTTTATATGATGACCAGATTTACAATGACGGGCACACTGTAGTAAACACGGATGTCCAAATGTTTGTGAGACGTGTGAAAACAACATGAGAGTGAGTAACTATTTACAACGATTAAAACTGTGATTGATTGCATTGATCATCGAAGCGCAAGCGCTGGAACAGCACTCCTTAAAAGAGCAAACATCTCTTAAATCACATTTAGTTTAGTTGGCATTTTAGATGGATTATTCTTATATGTATAGTGCAATAATAGCGGGAGAGGGGGAGCAAAATGAGTACCTGGAGAATCTGTGCGTGCGTGGCTTGTCTGTGTAAGAGATCCAACAAATGCCTGCTTTGAAAGTGTCAGTATTCTGTTAGGAAAAAATAAGTTTACAGAGTTTTAGTGACATTAATACATTAAACCACTATATACAGTATAATGTTAAATATGATGTAGAATAATGCAATGGGGGAATATTTGTGGGTCCTAATAATAATATTTTAATAATAATAATAATAATAATATTTTAATAATAATAATAATAATAAAGTAATAATAATTTTTAAAAAAATCTCGTATCGTATTGTGAGCTCAGTATCGCGATATGTATCGAAATGTGACACGAGTGTATCGTTATACCCCTACTGGCAATACATTAATTAATTTAATCAAACTATCAAAGCTACGGCCAGTTGTGCAGCCCACCAATACCGTTAAAATATCCAGCAGTATAAATGCCAACTAGCAACCAAATACCCAGCAACCACCAGTTATGAAATCCCTTTATGTCTGAACAGGGCATAACGTTTCCCTTACGAATGCTCTCACAGAAACTTGCCTCTCCAGTACGTCACCTTTACCTGCAGGGTGTTGGTGCTTTTCAGCACAGAGTACTATAGAATTGATTGCAGCATCTGAGCCATGTTTTTTCCACACATGCTTACCACTCAAACATGATCATCGAGGATGCGGCACTGCGGTTTTATAGGTCAGCAGGCACGAGCGGCTTCTAACGGAGCTATTTTGAGTGATGATGGAGAAAGTTGCTGGCGTGGAGAGCTGTGATTTACTGGCTCGTCCGGCTCGGTAATGAGGAGTAATTCTGCCTTGACACCCCCTCCCCTCCTCCCCGCTCCGCACCTCACCACCCACCCCTTTTGATGAGCGGTGTCAGAGAAACAGTGGGACGGTCAGTGCTTCTTCACTATGTCTTCTGCAGGAAAGAAGAACCTGACACTTGTCTTATTAACCACAGGATCCAGCATGTATCTTCATTAATAGCCTATTAAAAGCGACAGGGAAAATATGAGAAACTGACCTCTTTTACACAATTTCCGTCAAAGAAATGGGGGAGAACTTACATGATTTATGTTTCCAGAAAAAAAGAAAAAAAAGTTATTTAGCTGAAGTTCAAAGGCTAAATAAATCATCATTAGCAAGCAAAGAAAAAAAACAACAACAAATCTTTAAGGTACCAAATGCGACCAAAGCAGAGTTCATCCCAAAAGGCATTCTGGATGAGAGCCAAACCATCGTTTGCTGGTTTAACTCATGACTCAGGCTAGGCTAGAACCCGCAATAGCCTCGAGGTCAAACAGGGAGTAAAACTAGTGTTCCAGAGCCTTTTTACCGCACTCCACAAAACATTCAATACATCCTGCGGGAAGGGACGCTGGGAATTGAGGTACAGGTGATAAATGTCAGTGTACATTTATATCTAAAGATCTCCATGAATTCCATTCATCTACCTGTGTGGTGAATAAGAACGAATTAACCTCGATCACCTCGAATAACTTGAAATTGAATGCGTCTGCAATGCCTGAGGTTTTCAAACAACAAACGCAACGATGTGATCAGACATGAAAACATACCGTACAGAAACTCTTGTGCAGGTCTATATCGTGACTCCATAGGGCATTAATTAATTTGAATGTAGTTTAAGTTCATGCAGCCTGAGTGGTGTAAACCAAAAAGACAAAATCAAGAATACTAAAAGCAGAAAATCAAAGCCATGTTGTTTAATAACCAGTATTAGTTTGGTGTCCCTTCAGAGAATGAGTCAAATGCAATCTCATTCACACAGAGAACAGCACTGAATCGAAGAGGACGGCTTCTTTTCCTTCTTAAGTCTTAATTAGTTGTACCAAAGCCAGATACACTCTGCTCCTTTGAATGGATTCACTCTGAAAGGACAGAAAAGCATCAAATATGTAATTTTCCCCCGTGTCAGTTTGGTGGAAGAACAAGAGAAAATCGTACCTCCTGTTTTCCCTCAGAATGATTTTTATTCAGTGTTCACACACCCAGTTAATAACTTTATGACACCACTCAATCTAAGCTCACACTTCATGGATCTTTGCTCATCAATAATTTAGTCATCGATTCACAATTAAACGTCAGGGCTTATTAGATCTACAATAAAAAATAAATAAAAAAGCATGATGGCTGTGCTCAGCCGGCAACATGCTGCACTATCTCCACCATGAGAGGGTATATTGCTGTAAGTAAGGCCGAAGAAGGTCAAGCCTGGGTTGACTAAACTGCCTTGGAGGGCTCATGGTCCACACAGTGGAGAATAGTGGATATATGTATGGATGGATGAATGGGTAAATTTAATTTATATAATGTTATGAAGCCTATGTGACAGATTTGTGCTGCACTGAATTATCTTCCTTTTCGAAGTGATTCCAATCATTCAAAACCATCATGGCGAACAGCGCGCATCTCTCAACTGAAGTAAATAGTCTATTATATAGGCTTTGATATATCGGCCTAATTTTCTTATCGGATCGAAAAAACGATAACATAAAACATTATAATTTAGCGGCCAATATCGATATGTGGTCGATATATCGTGCATCCCTGGTAAATAATACAAAAAAGGACTCCCCCTTGAAGTCTGTTTGGAGTAGATGCGCATGAAATACCCTGGGGGTGAATCTTGACAGTGATGGTCTGCCACCTGAGTTTATTTGTAACATTACTTTACTTCAAAGGATCCTCCTGTTGGATATTGCCATTAAATTGCCTTTCCACTGGCTGATCTTATCATAGCAGTACACTCTTCAATCCATCAACCTTCACATCTGAAACATTTTAAGAGGTAAAATCTAGTATTTGCTTTATGAAAAGGAATTTGAAGAGTGAAGCAAAATTGGTTATTTTCTCGGGCGGACCATGAGGTGCTTGCCAAACAGTATCCTGCGGACTTCTGCTAATCATAATGCTGCTTAAGAAAATATTAAGAGACATAAAACGCACAATGATAATAGATGCTTTACGTCCACGTTAAACACTCCACGCTTCCAGTTTTTACGTCAGATAATAATAAGTGAGAACGCAGCAGTCTATGGAGGGACAGAAAGCTCTCGGATTTCATCAAACATATCTTAATTTGTGATCCGAAGATGAATGTAGGCCTTATGGGTTTGGAACGACATGAGGGTGAGTAATTAATGACGATTTTTTTTAATTTTTGGTTGAACTAACCCTTTAAGAGTAAATGAGTTGGGGTTAAACTTCACTGTGCCTGTGTAGGATGGAGCGCAACAGAAAGGAGCGCAATACTTATGACAATGTGTTTGCCTCCGGAACATTCTAACTTTGACCAGGTGACACTATTTTTGTGATTTTTCTTCATATTTTTTTTTATAATTTAGTGATTTTACTCTGTCCTGCAGCTTTCAAATTGGGTTCCTTTTTGTATTATGTTACAAGTGTTTATAACATGTATATTTTAATCTAAACACTTAACTCTTTCCCCGGCAGAATCTTTTTTTAAAGTTGCCAGCCAGTGCCAGCTTTTTTGATAATTTTCACAAAATGTTCATGGCCCCCAGAATATTTTGTTGTACAAATATCTGAGTATGCAACATCAACAGAAAGAACAGAGCCTCTGCTTTTAAAAAAAAAAAAAAAAAAAAAAAAAAAATTAGCTTCATGCATACTTTTTTTAATCAATACTTTTATGTGGGTAAGTGTCATAAAAAATTGCAACATTCTGGACATAAGTTAAGAAATTTGCATCCGGATCGGATTCAGATCGATGGTCAGAACACAGATGGGAGTAGATCGAGTCCATCAACACCCCCGGAGCTTCACAGTCCCGACTCCTGTTGCTCTTTCTGGGTTGACATTTCATTCGGTAACATTAAAAAGACAGTTTTGATTCACAAGCTATTTAATATTAGATGATTGTGTTATTTTACATGTGCGCAAGCAATGTTTCAATCGCTTGTTTCTGCTCCTTTATCGCCAGTGTTTCAATCCGGAGATTCTGTACTATTTCAGAAGATGTGTAATAATGCCCCCTACCACATAACTGTGAGAACATGGATTGCCGGAAAATTCTGTCAATGTCGGGGAAGCGTTGTGTCATAAATGATGGAAAATTCCATTAAAGGTGGGGACAGAGTTAAACAACTATACATTTAAAAATATTTGTTATTTAATAAATTGGCCCTGGATCTACCATAATGATGCAATAATTTTTAAGGTAAAATGTTTGTTTAGTAATAAAGTTATTTTTTAAGGCCAACCATTCAAGTGTTTGTTACCAAATAGAGGAGTATTCTGGTGGAAATGTTTCTTTCCACATCAATAATACTCTTGAAATTGAATGCGTCAGCAATGCCTGAGGTTTTCAAACAACAAACGCAACAACGCAATCAGACATTAGAACATACAGTACAGAACAGCTTGTGCAGGTCTATATCGTGACTCCATAGGGCAGTGGTTCCCACTTGTACTTAATATACTGACAGGGGATACCAAAATCAGTTTATATATTTTAAATAAATGCAGCAACAGAAGACACACTAAAATAATAGCATCAACAACTACAACCGGATTTGACTTACAACTTAATGTTATCTACTAACATGTAATAAATGTTCAAATAATATAGTGGCCAAAATGTTTTATAAAATGCTAAACGTAATAATTCTGGATACCTTATACAAATTGTTTAGATATTTAGAATGCTCATTAGCTTATTTTCCATTAACCGGTTAACATTTACAACAGAGCATAAAAATGTGGTCCGAGTTTCACAAACAAAAACCGCTGACAGGCTGAATGAAAATGTAAATCCACTCTCTGTCAGTAGGTGGCACTTATGGAACAGCAGAAATAGAGCTGTTTGCCACATGGAGGGAAGATCAAAAGAAAATGCCATTAAAACTTTTCTCAAGGCAGTCAGTTCTCATCAGAGATGCATTCATAGAGTTCATTTATACTTTAATTCATTTAATTTCCCTAAGAACTCGGTTGTAAAGGCTGTAAAACATCTCACTTCTTCCCGCCATTTGTTTTCAAACAAAACAAAGCCTACGCTGTATGCTGTCTGCGTGAGACTGTTGCTTGCTTTGCTTAATACTGGACAGTATTTACTGTGAGTTTTTCAAATCCTGGCAATGAAATACGGGTTTAATGATGATTAAAATATTAAACTCTACTAATAACCATCGGAAATTGCATCTGTGTTTATCGTCAAACTGGTAACATTCACATCCCTAACCCTCAAACAAGAGTGAGCTTGGCGTTGATAAACCCTCATAAATCTTTAGCGACCTCTAGTGGGGGTCACGACCCCCAGGTTGGAAAACACTGCCATAGGGCATACATTAATTTGAATGTAATTTAAGTTCATGCAGCCAAGTCAAAATCAAGAATCGAAAGAATACTACAAGCGGCAAATCGAAGCCATGTTGTTTTGTAACCAGTATTAGTTTGGTGTCCCTTCAGAGAATGAGTCAAATGCAATCTCATTCACACAGAGAACAGCACTGAATCGAAGAGGACGGCTTCTTTTCCTTCTTAAGTCTTAATTAGTTGTAGCAAAGCCAGATACACTCTGCTCCTTTGAATGGATTCACTCTGAAAGGACCGAAAAGCATCAAATATGTAATTTTCCCCCGTATCAGTTTGGTGGAAGAACAAGAGAAAATCTTACCTCCTGTTTTCCCTCAGAATGATTTTCATTCAGTGTTCACACACCCAGTTAATAACTTTATGACACCACTCAATCTAAGCTCACACCTCATGGATCTCTGCTCATCAATAATTTAGTCATCGATTCACAATTAAACGTCAGGGCTTATTAGATCTACATTAAAACGAAAAAGAAAAAAAATCAAGATGGCTGTGCTCAGCCGGCAACATACTGCACTATGAGATGCTGTAAGTAAGGTCAGAGAAGCTGCTGAGCCTGGAGACCATGGGCTGATCAAACTACCTTGGAGGGCTCATGGTCCACACAGTGGAGGTATAGAAATAGAATAGTGTATGTATGAATGGACAGATAAATAAAAAAAATTCCCCCCTAGCAGTCTGTTTGGAGGAGATGCGCATGAAATACCCTGGGGGTGAAAAATCGAACCAAACCTAAACATTTGATAAATAGATAGAACAAATAGATAATTTATTATTTATTAAATAATATTATAAAGTATTAAAACTTGCATTGCTTATATTCTATCAGATAATCCAGTTCAGCATTGCACATGAAGTAGATGCATAAATGATTTACAATGGGTGTAAAAAATAAATCTGCATTGCTAATCCTTTACAGCCATCTTTGATCATATTAACCAAGGGGGAAAAAAAATGCTGACCAGCACTGTATAATACAGTGTAGTGGACATTGATTACATCACATTACATTACATTACATTACATTACATTACATTACATTACATTACATTACATTACATTACATTACATTACATTATATTATATTATATTATATTATATTATATGTTTCATAACTAGACCAGGGCTGCATTTCCCAAAAGCATCGTAAGCCTAAGTGGTTTGTTTGTAAAGTTTGTCGAGACTATGCAGGTTACTTAACACTGCTCCGCACTGCGTGTATTATAAATATATCTTAAAGGAAATGTCCACAGTTTGCCCTTTCTTCTTTACACTGAGCTGCCAAGCTGTTGTGTGTTTTTATCTGCGCATCTGTGTGTGTATTAGATCTCCAGGAGTTAATCCCTCTGGCCACATGCAGACTGCAGTTTCATTACAGTTAGCAGCACACAAGGCGAAAGGACAGCTTGCAGAACAATTCATCCACGTTATGTCTCTGTTCCCGGGGTTCATCAGGAGCAGAGGAAGGTCACCGTCAACCTATGAAGGAATATCAAAGGCGCTCTCGCTCAGAGAGCCTCTCACAGTCTTTGAGTCTGCCTCTCCCAAACTTGTCCCCCGCCCCTCAGCCCAGTCAAGATGCTGCCTGCCGATTCCACATTCAATAGAAGCCTTAGCCAAGCAAATAAAATACAGCTCTCTTCCTCTCACAGCACTCCCACATGCAGAATAAAAAGCAATATCTATATAAAAAAGAAACTGCAAGACATTTAACTAGCAGACGTTTTTTTTTTAACAATGAGAAAGAAAATTGCCTTCATGCAGAATTTGGAGTAAAAGCATGTGTCATACAAAAAGGAGGACATGCCAACAAGGGCGAGAGTTGTGTCTAGACCCACTCTTTACACCTTGAATAGGAAACCGATAATTTTCGACTGAACGTGAAAGCAGGGTTTCATGCATCAGTTAGATGTAATCATCTTTTACTGGGGGAAAAACACACTCAGTTTCACATTTTGACTACAATGATTGCTCGCAACTATTAGATATTTTCAGTGCTATTAACCATTGCTAAATAAACTGAGGAGTTGATTCCCTGTGCTTGACTGCTTAACTGAAATACACCTTAGGATAATTGCAGTGGAAGTGTATGGGAGTAGCATATTGAGGTTGTGCGGTGCCCTACAGCCTATTTATAGATGTGCAGCGAACTGCAATATGAGAGTAAGGTGAACCTGTGGTTACTTGTGTACCCATGTGGATGTTCGCATACAGCAGTGGAAGAGAGGGGGAGTGAGTGTGGGTATGTGTGAATGCATCTTTGTGTGTTTGTGAATAAACGAGTGCATGATATGTTCATGCACAAGGTCACATCTTTTCATTCTTTCTGTTTTGTTGCTGTGGTTTTAGGAACAATCAACATGAATGACATCTACAGCTCTCTTATAGTTCATGGATATTTTTTGTGATAGTCTCAAGGCTATTTATAAACTACTTCTCAAAGCCAACAAAATACAGTGTTGTACACATTTGCACCCAAACTACTGATGACTCATCCTGCACTAACAACCAGTTACAAGGTGAATCACAACATTAGAATCTTTGATTTAAAGTTAAACAAAAAAGTTTTTGAAATTCAGACAAAATGGCAAAAGGTACAAGACTGTATACTTAAAAGCTTTAATGAGGGAAAGAACGACATTAAGCATGAAGTATCACTTGAAGCATTGCAAACGGCAATCAAATACAAATTGAAGATTGAATTGATTACGTCATTCACAGTGCTTCATGGGATTGGGTAGATGCTAAAGTCTTCTTTTGCAGCAATTTAATATTTCTCTGATTGGTGGAGTTTTTTTTTTTTAGAATCATTTTCGTTTTTTAGAGACCTTCTTTATGTCCTGCCCTGACTTTCTCTTTCAATTGAACATGCCTCAGCACTAGGGTTGGGAATCGAAAATCAATTTCAATTCTGGAATCGGATACTTTTTCTAAAATTAATATTTCGATTCCTCTTATCGATTAAGAGGTATACTGCGCAATACTGAACTGAGTTCTCTTCCGTGTCTTTTTGCAAGTGAACGGACTAATACACAAAAAAAAATGTCAAAATATACTTATGTCTTAAGTTAAAGTAAAAAGTAACAGTGTAGTGGATCTTTAAGTGACAGAAGCCTAATATTCCTGCTGCAGTCTCTATAATATCGTTAATCAAAAAATAGAAAACACAAAGAGAAAATTCCCTTGCTGTTCTTGACTGATTAACTTTAGTAACTATTTGTAATGTATATTTTATTTTTTTGTTTTTATTAAGTGCAGTGATATTTTAAATTTGATTACAGTTTCTGTACCTGAATACCTGGAAATCTGAAACACTGTTTATTTCAGTTGTTTGTTCAGTTGTATTTGTTTGTGCTAATTTGCGATTGCAAAATGTTTACTTGTCTTTAATAATGCTTGGAATTTATATTAGTTGGGCTAGTTGTTTTTGCTGTGGTATTTTTAAACCATATGCAAAGATTCCTTGTCTAAGTGATCTCTAGCCTGTTGATTTTTGTTCATGGTATTCAGCTACAATGAAATATTTTGCAATAAGACTTAGCATAAATGTGAATGATATAAGTATTATTATTTTATATATATATATATGTATTTTTTTTTTATTATTATATATATATATTTTTTTTTACCTTATTGGGATCAAAATTAAGAATCGGAGAATCGGAAGTGATAAACGGAGTCGAAATTGTTCAAATTCAAACGATACTGTGGCGAGCAGGACGAGGCCGAGGGCCGTGAGAGGGCGGCACGAGGCCGAGGGCCGTGAGAGGGTGGCACGAGGCCGAGGGCCGTGAGAGGGCGGCACGAGGCCGAGGGCCGTGAGAGGGCGGCACGAGGCCGAGGGCCGTGAGAGGGCGGCACGAGGCCGAGGGCCGTGAGAGGGCGGCACGAGGCCGGTGGCGTGATTACTGAAGAGCGACACCTGCGCGACGCACCGGTCTCGTATCTCTCACGGAGGAGCGACGACAGTGAAGAGCGAGAGAGGAACAGGCCTGAGTTTGTGTTGTGTTTCTGTTTTGAGTTGGGTATCTGTAACGAGGTTCGTTGTTATGGGAAGAAGGAGGCGGGAACCGGCGAACATTCAAATACTTTAATAAATAAATAAACCAATACAAAAAAGAAAGTTTAAGCCAGCAGCCCCTCGCGGACGACTGCTGGCTTAAACTTTCTTTTTTGTATTGGTTTATTTATTTATTAAAGTATTTGAATGTTCGCCGGTTCCCGCCTCCTTCTTCCCATAACAACGAACCTCGTTACAGATACCCAACTCTAGCCAGCACAGGAAACACCCTGTTTATCAAGACATTTTTTGGGGTCTTGAAAATACTATCTAAACTTGAAATTAAAGTTGGATAACGGTAAAATGAGTAATTGATGCTATTTTTGCTTTCACATTTCCCAGTGCTTCTAAATCTTTAACATTTCATTCAAGATTGAAGTTTTGAAGAACAAAATAAAATAAAAAACCCATTATGGAAAGTTTTCATTCAATTACTAAAACATTTTGTGTTCTCACTCTCAGTTACAAAACTATTCTCCATGCTCTTCGAGTCTTCTGGTAAGAAAATAAAACAACAGTACTGCTCTGCTCATACAATTCTTGATCCTTGATTAGAACAGAGCGGAATGTGAAAATAAAATAATTACCATGTAAAAGATTTAATTTGAGAGCCGGATATTTAAAGCATCTTTTTAAAAAGAGAATATCTGCTTGAATGACCCAAGAGCCTCTGGCTTGACGCATAGTGACAGAAGAATCCTGAAGCGTGTCTGTAGATTATATTGTACAATGGAAGATAAATCAAATGTAAGCTGAGTGAGCAAACACAAATTTCTCTGCTGCCAAGGTGATGGTAGATAAAGCAATGCATTAAATCATTTTAAGGCTGAAAGCTATGCAATGGTGTTCAAACCACTGATTAGCAATACCTTGAATTTTCTAGGATAAACACAGATGATCTGACTGAACGGTGATGAAGTGATTAATCTAAGCCTTAAATTTCCTCATCATGCAGATCAGGACCAAACTAGGCTCTTAAAACTACACATTATATAAGAAACACTTTCAGAAATTGAAATTGACAGATACCTAGACCAGATCTCCACAAGCCAGCCATACATTCTGAAGAAATAATGGAATTAACTGAAAGCAGTTTCCGTGCTTAAAATGTACACTATGTGAAGCTGAATAAAAAAAAAAATTAAGAAACCAGCAACACATGAGTCATCCATATCTCCGTTTTGCAATATACTGTAGTCAACACCCAATTATTAAATGCCTTACTACTTTAATTACAATTCCAAAGGTTTATGGCTGTGGCTAATCACTGTCCTTACCTATGACTCATTTGTGAACATGAACATGGATACTAGCAAGGGTCTTAATCTACTCAACACTGATGACTCCATTACCTGCAACACGATTACTAGGCCGTGCATTAAAATGCAGCTGGTATTTATCAACAACATCGCTGCTTAACCCCATCGTCCATCTTCATTTTAGCTGTTAACCCTCTGAGGTCTGAGGGGTTTTTGGGGTCCTTGAGATGTTCTGACATGCCCTGACATTTGTGCTTTTTTCAGTTGCTTATAAACATATTAATGGCAAAGGTATAATTACACTCTATTTAGCACAAACAGGGCTACCATAATATGTGAGCAACATGCATGTACATGTTTGTATTTTTGAGAGAATAATGTTTATGCATGGTTATTGAAAAAACTAAAAACTAAAGTTTCTGAAATAAGGCCACAAAACACATACTAAATACGTGTCAATAAGACTTTTGACTAATTGATGTCTTTGCCTAGAGTTTTTTCTTCAAAATGATGTGAAAATCATCCTGCCCTTATCATTCACATAACACAATACATTGATTTAAATCTTGTAAAACACTTTTTGTTTGTAAAGGCAATATGCGCAAGGGGCGTCGACCATTCAACAGCATCATGCATATGTAGTGGTTCACACCTCAGGAGACAATGGGGCCCGCATACCTAATGAGCCATTCATTCAGGTGTGTCACCTATAGCCACAAGAAAGAATGCAAGAGCAATATATATACAGTATATATATATATATATATATATATATATATATATATATATATATATATGTTCACTGTTGGTGTTTAAAATCTGCTGCAGTCATTGGAAACGGTCTGTAAGTGTGTTCAGTTCAGTCTTAGAATGTCCCCGGCTTTAAAGGTCTCTAGTTTGAACTTTGAACTATGTCCTTGGAAGCTTTTTTTTAAGACCTAATACAATATTTAACTCAAGTCAATATTTTGTGTCTAATTATTTACTTATGTGGTAAGTAGCTGTGTAATAAGCGGGATAACGCACATCCAGCCGGTTGTTATCGCAGAATAAACCCCTATGATGCAAGTTCTGATCACCCTGTCAGGGTTTATTCTGCTATAACAGCCGGCTGGATGTACATTATCCCCTATTTATTTTTTTATTCTATTATAGTATTTATTAATATGCCAAATTAATTATATTTCCTTTTTAGTTTAAGGTTTAACACTAGAAGTGCCATGGCGGTCATTTTGACCGTTTTGAATTTTATATCTGCAATAACTTTGTTGAAAAAATAAATAAAATCCTGACGGTACCTGACTTTTCCTAAAAGTGTCTGTATTTTCATTTAAAATGTTTTTCATATAAATTGCACATAAGGCAAAAAAACAAATGAACATATTTACCTATTTCGGCCATAGACGGTCATATTGACCGCACTGAATTTCGCGGTATTATTATAGGCTATACCAATATACACAACAATAAAATGTGGTAAAAATACACAAAACATATTCAACAACAAATAATTTAAATGTAATGATATTCAGAACAGAACAAGAATGAAAAAATAACTATAAACAAGCCAAAATGAAATACTTTATAAGCGAAAGTGAAAGTAAGCGGCGTTAGGCTCACGTAATTCTCTAATTAGAATCAAAATGTTTCAACATTTGCGATGTATTTGGATGGTAAACTATTTTAAACTAAACTACTTTATTATAGGCTTTGTACTTCACTCACGTTCCAATATCGACGGAAAAAATCATCCTCTTCACACGTGCAAAATGGTACGAATTGTACGAGGCTATACTGACTATATAAACAGAGCAGTGGAATTTTTATATGTTAGGTTGACTATTTTATTATGGCTATAATGAACAGGCTGCAATGTCAAGACTGCAATGCTGTAATATGGTGTGTGTGTGTGTGTGTGTGTGTGTGTGTGTGTGTGTGTGTGTGTGTGTGTGTGTGTGTGTGTGTGTGTGTGTGTGTGTGTGTGTGTGTGTGTGTGTGTGTGTGTGTGTGTGTGTGTGTGTGTGTGTGTGTGTCGGCGGGCGCGATCGAACAGTGGAAACATGAAAACATAGGCTACTCCGTTATTTTGTTCAGGACATCTACAGATATTATTTATAAATGTATAATTAAACTTGTTTAAATGTACAGTTTGGTGTTGTTTTGTTTTTAAAATATATCATAATACAATAAATGCATTAATCTCTCAATTGGGTATGTATCATTAAAGATATAGAGTTTGGAATCTAGCGGTCAAAATGACCGCTCGCGGCAGTTCTAGTAGTTATGGAATTCTGGCACTTCTAGTGTTAAGGTGATGATACACAGGGCAACTTTTTGAGCAATGTTGCTGGGCAATCTTGCCGATCGATTGTTGCTTGGGCACTTTCCCATTGAAAATGGGCAGTACATTTCTGTCTGGATAATTTAGATCGGTCATGGGCCCTGTTTCTCATCTAGTTGCCCGTTGACGACAGCATTGCTCAAAAAGTTGCCCTGTGTATCATCACCTTTAGTTATTTCTTGTGATTTTGTCTTTTCTCAATTTAGCGTTTTTTTGTTGTTGTTGTTGTTGTTGTTGTTGTTTCAGTCATTTTCAGTAAACAAACTTATTTTATTCATTTGCCAAGGCATCATTTCTAAAAAATAAAAAATAAACTTTTCCATCTAATATTTAGATTTGATTTCAGATTCATTTCAATAATCAAAAATGTTTTTAGTTAGTTTTAATAGTTTTAGTTAACAATAGGAACACAGGTCTGGCTTTTGCAGTGCCAGTAAATGAACATAAGTGAACTGGAATGTTTTTGGATATAGGACAGACTTAAAGGAATAGTTCACCCATAAATGAAAATTCTGTCATTAATTACCCACCCTCATGTCGCTCCAAACCCGTGAGACTTTCGTTCATCTACGGAACATGAATATATTTTTAATGAAATATTTATTTCCCTCCATTAACAGCCTACGCAACTACCACTTTCAAGTCCCAGAAAGGTAGTAAAGACATCATTAAAGTAATCCATGTGACTCCAGTGGTTTAACCTCAATTTTATGAAGCGACACTAGTGCTTTGTTTGCGCAATAAACAATTAACCATTTTATTTACAAAATATTAATATCCAACGCGCGTTCACGAGAGCACCACAATGCATACGTGTTGTTTTGACATGAGAGCAGACGTTGTGTGAATGCGCGTTGGGCATTTTTGGGCTAACCCTTCACTAACCCTTTAAAAATAACTGACTCCCTGTGCAGTCAAGTGCACTTATTACTAAACTAGAAACACCCTATAATTCAAAAATTTTAACAAGAAAAATGCTCAAAGAAACTATGTGAAATCCTTTTTTTCTTACAAGTAACTGCAGACTTCTTTGAATTAATTGACTCTCCTTCAAGGTATATGCTGGAGTGAAATGAAATGAAAGCAACTGTTCATGCAATGTTAATACTTAACTTTCCCCCCCATGGGTACAATTAGTTAGTGAAGAAACAATTGCATTATTCAGACAATTTGAAAGGTTAAAACAATTAATGATATCAGGCCCTGTGGTCACAGCCAAACAAAGGTAAAGACGATACTTGACGCCAAATATGATGGTTTGTGTTTTGACTAGAAATGTATACTTCAAATCTAACAGCCTACAAATGTTAGAGCTGTCTGATGAACAACTGGCACAGGCAGGGACGTTGTGAGTATTTTGTGAATATCAAATTGGACACGGCTGTCAATTTGGATTTGTTTAAAATTTTGCCTTATATGAATGCAGATCAAGCATATCTGCCTTACATTGGCTGCTGTGTAGATGCAGTAGCTCATTTACCTACAGCAGGTGATAGGTGCGTGCCAGCGTGGAGATAAGCAATAATCGGCAGGAACAGATTGGAGAGAGCTTATTGATGTGCAGGAGGTGGTCAGACCCATCCATTTTTCATTAGGCCACTACATGAGTGACATTTTCAAGTTAAGAATTTGAGTCATTGCGAGATGTGACATTTCTTCCCTAAATCCACAGTTCATTGGCTAGGTTCAAGCACTACAAAATGTACCCACAATGCACTGCTTCATGCATGGATCTTTGACAGGCCTTGCAAATGTTAGAAAACTGGAAAATACTATTACTTGACATCGCCCGAGGCACTGCATATTTAAACAAATCATTCCCAGTCTGTTTCACGCAAGTAACAAGAGCTATGAATGCCTGCACGACATATTTTTAGTCGCGGATATGATTGAGCGATAGCTGTCTGTGAATGAGATTTCTGTAATATTTAAAACACTACATTGCCTATTACTGCTAGAAAGAATTTAATCAGACTTTCCTGTTTTGAAATAAAATGACTTGAAATGAAAAGCTTTTTAAAAAATACATGAAATTGTTGTTTCCTTGCCTGAAAACAAAAGTACATTCACTCCACATTAAAAAGCATTAGGTTTATGGTTCTCTCTTTAAATCAAAAGTGCCTTTGTAAATATTTATTTACTGGCTTTTCCAGGGCATGGGCAAGGTAATGTGTACACGTATCGCAAAGAGAAAATTAAATGATCGATACACAAGAGAAATCTTCAGGAGAGTACTCCATCATTCTTTGTATTAACTGGGCTCAGCTGTGGACGCTCTGTATTGACATGCTTAACGTTCATGTATTGGCTCTGATCTATGGACTTCTCCTCAGAGAAACAAGCTTTCTCTATCTGTGTTAGTGAAGGCGCTCTGGGTAAGAGGCCAGACTTATCTTAATGTTCTTGTGAAGCCATAACAATGTTATCAATGCCATACAAGAAAGAAAAAAATGGTGATCCTTCAGTTGGATGCTTCCAATCTTTTTTCATTTGTTCAGTTGATATCCAAGTAGTCGTTGTGTTTGCTCTGTTAAATTATGATTAGGGCAGGCCATAGCCGCCAATAAGAGGCATAATCTGAATCTAAAAAACACCAGTTCTGTCTTGTTTGACTATGGGGAGTCTTAATGCTTAATAAGTTCCTGCAAAGCAACTATTGATGTAATTTATATGAAACAAAATAAAATAAAATAAGTAGATAAATAAAAAAAAATAAAAAAATATTTAATGTAACTTTAAAGTTATAATAATACATTTAAATACACATATATAGACAAATAGCTCATACATACATACATACATACACACATACACACACATATACATATACATATATACACATATACATATATATATATATATATATATATATATATATATATATATATATATATATATATATATATATATATATAATGTTTTTGAAAGAAGTTTCTTCTGCTCATCAAGCCTGCATTTATTTGATCAAAAATGCAAAAAAAAATAAAAAAAAATAAAGTAATACTGTGATATATTATTACAATTTAAAATAATTGGTTTTCAATGTATTATACTTTAAATTATAATTTATTTCTGTGATGCAAAGCTGAATTTTCAGGATCATTACTCCAGTCTATCACATGATCCTTTAGAAATCATTCTAATATGATGATTCATTATCAAAGTTGGAAACAGTTCTACTGCTTAATATTTTTTCATAACCTGTGATACTTTTTTAGGATACTTTGATGAATAAAAAGTAAAACAATTAAAAATAATAAAATAATAAAAAGCAGCAAATGTTTTAAAAATATAAATCTTTTGTAACAACATACTGGTCAGTAATTTTTTTCTTTCTTTTTTTGAAATAAATCAATACTTTTATTCAGCAAGGATGTGTTAAATTGACAAAAAGTGATAGTAAAGAAGATTTATATTATTAGAATTTTTTATTTTTTTTATTTTTTTTAGATGCAGTTCTTTTTAACCTTTTATTCATCAAATATATTAGGCAGCAGAACTGTTTCCAACACTCATAATAAATCAGAATATTAGAATGATTTCTAACGGATCATGTGATAGACTGGATGTCATATGTGACACTGAGGACTGGAGTAATGATCCTGAAAATTCAGCTTTGCATCACAGAAATGATCATTTAAAGTATAATAAATTTAAAACCAATTATTTTAAATTGTAATAATATATCACAATATTACATAATTTTTTTCTGGATTTTTGATCAAATAAATGCAGGCTTGATGTGCAGAAGAAACTTCTTTCAAAAACATGAAAAATAGTAATGTTTACACACACACACACACACACACACACACACACACACACACACACACACACACACACACACACACACACACACACTTTGCATATGCAAGCTGAAAATACATATAGAAACACAATGGCACCATACAATACAAATCTATATGAGAACAATACATTTATGCATACAATTTAAGACCACTGTTTTGGTGACCACTATTTCCCCCCCTTGTTTTTTCAGTAAAAAAAAAACACAAAAACTAATAGGATGTCATTCCAAGGAATGGAATATATATAAAACGTCTGTGATTTTTTTTTACCTTCCTTGGAATGTCATCCTATTTTTTTATTTTTTTATTGTATGCATAAATGTATTGTTCTCATATATATTTGTATTGTATGGTGCCATTGTGTTTCTATATGTATTTTCAGCTTTCATATGCAAAGTCGTACTGACAATACTGGAATACATGTAATGTTAAAATCATTGCTAATTTGTGAGATATCATATTAGATGTGCCATGAGGAATAACCTCAGGGCAATGCAGTTCGAGAAAATTTTAATATGCTCTATACAAACTGATCTGAGGTAGGTACTATTCTGGGGTATGTAATGACTTTAAAAGCAGAGAAAAGGGCAAAATGAAGATTCCTGTAGATTGTTCATGGCATCACAATCTACGGTTTTCACTCTGATGACAATGTTTCATAATCCATAAGATGAATAATATTAAGAATGGCTGTTCAAACAGAGGGAAATGTTAAAAAAAGGATAACTTCCAGTCATGACATTATGAAAGAGCAATTCACATCTGGTCATGATGAAGATCACAGCGTTTTATTACTAATGATTATGTGACTACATTATGTGCAACATGAAACTAAATGTTACAGAGAAGTTGCATCACAGCTCTCTGTCATTCAAGAGCCTACAGTATCTAAGCCACACCAAAGTTTCATGCTGAGTTTGACAGTGAATTGCTGAAATTATTTGGCAGACAGTCTTTAGTTGGACAGAGAATTACATTTACAACAAGTGATTCTTAAATCAATCTGGAAATATAAATATTACTAATCCTTTTCTGTCAATTACACTCTAAAAAATAATTCAAGGGATCTGTTACCAGTACATAATTTAATACATTGTTGTAAATTAAAAATTCTAAATTGTTCATTTGATTAAACCTTTTAAGTTGCCAGCATTATTTTAATGAGTTGTCATGACAGAATAATGTTGATAATTACATCAACTTAAAAATGTATGTAATTTAAACATAAATATATGTGTTGATTAGTTTAAAACAATATTTACGTTGTAGCAACCCAACGAAATTGGCTTGACAACTTAATTTTTCCACACCATTTGAGTTCAGGATTTCAAAGCTCCTCCCCCACTTAACGAGCAAGGAGCAAGTTCAGACATGTTTTAGGCTGACCAGAATGACACAAAGGACATTTCAAGGTGAGTAATCTGAGTTTGATTTCATTTACAAATAAATTCTCTCCATTTAACTAGAGGTTTAGCTACACCTGGTAATACAGTTGATGTTAGCAGTGTAATTTGACCAGGATAGCAGTGGATAAGAATGTAAAAACGGTTTCATTGAAAAATATGCTCAGCCTGAGAGGGAATTTCATTTGTGCTGTAAATAGGGAAATAATTTAATTCACAGACACACTTTTAAAAATCTGTCGTCATTCACACAGATAGCATTCAAGTTTGATTGTAGGCAGTTTGCTGTTTGACCAACATTAACAGACTTTTGATCTCTAGGCAGTTTTTTTGTTGTTGTTGTTGTTGTTGTTGTTGCTTTTTTTATACAGTGTGTTTTTGTGTTAGTACAACCTGCAGAAAGAGATATTCTGGATTTTGGTCACTGTTGTTATGCATTTCAGAACTGCAATTTCAGCACTAATATTTATGGTACATTTGCTTCCCACAGAAGCCGAGAACATACTCCTCACTCATTGATGGACTTCAAGGAAGACATAATAAAAAGGTTTGTAAGTTCAGCCAACACAGATCAACACAGTGATGTGGAAATTAACGGTATTTCCTAGAGTAGAGTTCTTTTGACTAGAGTTTTGATTGTTCCCCATCTTCAGACAGCTATTGAGAACTTTACCAGAAAATCACCTTGAAGTTATTTAAACAGGCTGCAGAAAATTCATCACCGTTGACATTAAGTTCACTATTTAATTTGTAATTTGTAAATAAACAACACAGACTTTGTAAACATAGTATTAATTGGTGTTGCATTGAAAAAGTACTGAGGACAGGGCTGAATACAGTATTATTTAATATATAAGAACATATTACATGTAATTTGATGTTACATATGAAATATTCTACCATTCCTGTTTTATACAGATAAATGAAGAATTCAAGAGAATAACCACTGTAAGTCTTGAAGCCACCTTTATGGCCAAACTTGACAAGTGTACCCCAAAACGGATGGACCTGGCCTTATCAAAGGGAGGAGCTAAAGGAGAAAGAATCAGAAAGATCAGGGACATGCTTCTTGAGGTATTGTAAATTATTTAGACCATCACACTAGAATAATTTAGATTTGTGTTTAAAATGTCAAGTTGTTGTCATTCACCTGTTCAGATTAAAGTATATTTATTTACTGTTGGCACTTTCTCTTTATTCTTTTTTCATTTTTATTAAATAGCACAATACAATTGAAGTACGGAGAGAAGTAGCTATCCGCTACCTTGTTGTCTATCTTGGAGAGAAAGAAGAGGACCTTTTCAAGGAATTTGCTGTGAGTATTACAACATCTTGAAAATAAAATTAAATCTTTACTTGGCACAGTGTAAACGCACAGGGCAACAACATGCTCCTGCACTGGCCTCTTTCAGTTAAAATTTGAGGTATATTACACTGGCCACACACTAGGTCTACCCAGGTCAGTGATATCATAACAATGGGCTATTTAGTTTAATAAAGAGATGTATGGAAAAAGACTTGTATGGCTGTTGCTTTTCACTTAACCATTTGAATTATTTCAAATTTAAATATTTGATATTATTTCAATATTATTTCAACCATTTGAAACTTACTATTATTTTTATGATAAAATATTTTTGGTCGTTACTTATTGATGCAACCTATTTTGGCCATTTGAGTAACTAGGTGCATGGTCATAAAAAATAAATAAAAAAAGTTAAAATAGAGTTAAAGTTAAAATAGAACAAAGTTTCCAGTGATGAACTGAATTAAGTAAAATTAACTTAAAAAATCAGCAATAATAATCCAATTCATTAGCTCTAACATGCTATCTATATTTTCCCTTGCTTTACAAGAACACACAAGAGTTTGAGGAAGACATCGAAAGGCAAGTGAATTGCCATCATCGGTGATCAACCTACTTCAGGATTTGACCACAAGACGGAAACCATTGTGGTTGAGGGCATCAAAATCCTGAATGGAATGGATATCTCAAGGTGCTGTGCTCTGCTGATGGGCATAATATATGCTCTGAATCTGAGTTACCCCAAGGAACTTAAATATACCTGTGAAGTGTTTCAGAAGCTGTTTCTTGAACTCAATGGACTGAAACCCAGTGCAAAAGTAATGTGTCTGAAGAACAGTATTTTCTGAAATCTCTACTTGTTCCAGAGGAAAATTTGTTCTTTTTTTTTATTTTTATTTTTTATTTGAAGTCTACTCTAGGCTGATCTTTGTGTTATATTTCATACTGCTTGAAAAACTGAGGTTAATATATGAATGTCAGTAGCATTTATATATGCTTGTTTATGACAGTAGCAATCTTAGATGTTTTTTTTTAAATGGGGTTTACTGTTAAGAAATAGTTTTACATTTACATTTAGTCATTTAGACGCTTTTGTCCAAAGCGACTTACAAATTGGGACTAAATTAAGCAAGTCATTGTGAAGAGGCAAAAAACAACGCAAGAAGTGCTCAAAATACGAACTGAGTATGCATACAAATGTTTTGAAGGCAAATCTGTAGGGCCAGTTTGTTTATAATTTGTTGAGAGCACACATTTTTGTTTTGTAAATTGTGCAAAGTGCAAAATTTTGAAACAAAATTTTTGAAACTGCAGTTCAAAATAAAATAAAACAGTTAACTAACAAAATTGTTGTTGAATGAATTAATTTCTTACAAGCAACTAAAACATGAAGAAAAATTAGTTTAGTAAAAGTAAAAATTTATTTTAAAATGTATGTAAAAAAAATAGTTGAAACAACTTAATTTTTTCAAGTACTCAACTTAAAAAATAGAGTTTATGCTACATAAAAATACCTCTGTCTAAAGAGTAAAAGGTAATTTGTCTAACTCAATATAGTTTGTTGGCTTAACGTAATGTTATTAGAAGTTGTCATAACGCAAATATATTGATGCAAACTGTTGCGTTGATTTTTTTTGTTTGAACTACACAATATTTTTTAGAGTGTATATAAATATCTACATCTCAGAGAGTGAAAATCATAATACACAAAATATTTAACAAAGGAAAATACAAAACACTAAATGATTGTTTCTGCCTGATTAAATATGATACCTCTTAAAGGGGAGCTATTATGCAAAATTCACTTTTACATGGTGTTTGAACATAAATGTGTGTTGGCAGAGTGTGTACGCAACCAATGAAAACCCACCAACTCCTTTTTTTTAATCCCCATAAACCATATGCAGTGTCTTGGAACAAGCCGTTCACAGATTCTGGGCAAAGTGACGTCACTTTGTACAGGCCCTGCCCGAACTCAGACGTATTAGGATAGACCCCGCCCTGAGGGAGTTGTACACTGTCTGCCATTTTCTCCAGGCCGGAGCAGCTGTAGTAACAAGAATGTAGCGTAAGGAACTCAGGTGTTTTGTTGTTGGATGTACAGTAAGAGTGAACATAACAGTCTTCATGTACTCCCGACATCAGAGCAGTCTCAAGATCTTAGTTTTGTTTTTGAAGGGATGCACCCCCATACCTCAATTCGTTTATGTCAGCGCAAAATCATTTTACACCGGACTGCTCTTATGAGGGTCAATACAAAGGGACAATACACAGCACAGGTTTTGCTAAAAAGTTGTTACTCAAGGATGGATCAGTACCAACTGTTCGTGATCCAGCTTAGATTCTCCGGAGTGATACTGGTCACAGCAGTAATGAAAGGGAGAGCACACACTTTATTATAGTTCATATGAGTTGTTTTATGGATATAAAGTTTACCAGTTTATTAAACACCCCCTGAAAAGGCATAAGGTCTGTACTGTATATATTTGATTTCACATCTCCGAAAAGGCATAAGGTCTGTATGTTTGATTTCACATCTCCGAAAACGTATAAACAAATAGTCGAATAGGCACTATGTTTATGTATAAGTCGAATATTTGAGGTCTAAAAAAACTCTTAAAATTTACACTACGTAACACAACAGCAGTAGTATTTGCAAAATGATGGTGGTTTGCTTGTCCGCCATGACACTTGCAGTGAGAAATGCTGCAAGCGGAGTGATAAAAATGAGTTCCGGTGGAGATACTGGTCAATATTGCATGGCTGGAAAAGGCTCTAGGCCAATCAGATTTGAGAACCAGAACAATCTGTTGTAAAAATAGACATATTAAGAGCCTATACAGTCTAAGCCACACCAAAGTTTCATGCCGAGTTCGACAGTGAATCTGCTGCAATTATTCGGTGGACAATCTTGTTTGGACAGAGTATTAAATTGAATTAAATTGAATCAAAATGAGTGATTCTAAAATACGCCCAATCTGGATATATAAATATAACTGATCAAGACAAATTTCCACGTCTTAGCATTAGACATGGAATCAAAATCATAAATCAAAAAACAATTAAATTATAACTTGCAAAGATTTTGGAATCATTTCAGAATTGTTGAAAGCATTGCGATAAACTGCACAAAAAATTGCTTTATTTGAGCCAATTTGATCAGATTTGAATCAAATGTATTCAGATGAACTTTAAAAAATAAATAAAAATATTGCTCAAAGTCATTGTCTCTCACTGTAACTAGAACAAAGGGCATGAGAAGTTGGAAGGACATGTGGGTAAGTAAATGACGACCGAATTTTATTTTCTGATGGAACAGTCCCTTTAATGCGATCACACTCATCTAACGTCTGACATTTCTGGCACCACAAAAGTATACATGACTTCATTCCTGTTGCATCTTCTTGTCATGGACAGATAAAGAACACGTTGGGGAAGTAGAGATGGTGCTGCTTGACTGAACACATCTCCTCCAGCAGCGCTGTGTAAGCTAACTGAGATCATGTGATTCACACATTCCACTACAACTCCATCCAGCGCTTTTGCCCAGCGGAGTCATAACACAGTCTGGTACCACGAGATGGTGAATATTCCAGCAAAAAACTCCAGAGATTGCTCCGCCAGACCACGGAGCAGGCCTTGTCACCTTGTGCAGGGTGCAGAAAGCAGAATTGGGAGGGTAAAAATGAGAAGTGACAGGATATTGATTTGCTTATCGCCACAGTGCAGACACACAGGAGTGGAGGGTGAGTGGGAGGTTGGTTATCAGTCGTCCACGTCTGATAGAAAGAGAGAAAGTGAGAGAGAGTGAGAGGAGAGAAAGAAAGAAAGATTTCTCAACTGATTGGTTTGCCTCATTTTGGACTCGACTTTCTCAGTGTGTGTAGTGCTGACAGGCGTGCACTTTTACAGTAAATGAAAGTAAGCTTTCTGATGTGATAGGATTATGCGCTTATATATAGCAGATTGAAAATAAAAGAATGCTATCGCTTCTTTTGTGGATTTGGCAGAATTGCCTGCAATTAGGTGGTTTGCACAAAAAAGTGGATGGCTTTCGAGAATATACTTATAGACCTGTTAAAAAAGGTACAAAAGAATATAATTTCAGCAACGAAAGAGGCCAAGTGCAGTCCATCTAGGTCAGATACACTTCATTCATCCAAACCTAATCTGCATGGTTTAAAACGCCTTTAGCCTATCGCTACTCGGATCAAACAGAAACTTGGCATAACAATGAGGCCAAGAAAAGAGACCCTGCTATCGCTCTAGGTATTTTCTGTAATCAACACGAAATGAAAAAAAATGAAAAAAAAGTAGTAGATCAATATTTAGCCTGCCCATTGACTGCTGAACACTATCGAGCTGTTTTGCATGTGCTGTTCATGAATTCAGCCAAAACAAGCCCTGTGTCGAGAAAATGAGGAACGCAATATTACCTCCACCGGTTCTATGTAGATGAGAATGAGGTAGATTACGAATGACGGCCTGCTTAAAATGCAGCTCTATGTCAAGAGCTACAGCATGTGAATGGTGTACAACTGGAACTCATTTCCCACTCTTTTCCACATGGAGTCTCTGGGCTCCTCACGTTCATTTTCACTTCCCATTTGTTTGATAACAAATAGAGGTTCAAAGCCCAGGTGGGAAAAGACACCATTAATAAAATCTCTCCTGCATGAGACTTGGGTCGTCTCTGAAGGTGCTTGCGGTCAGGTCATGATAGATCTCGGCATTGGTATGCTACAGAAGTTCCTGGCTCTTCCCAGCACTTGTCAAAATAAAGTTGGATTTTTGTGAAAGAAAAGGAGCCCTCATCCATAAAGTGAGGTGATTAACTGACGCAGGTTGCCTTTTTCATTAGGATCATTATGATGAAAGTGCATTCATTAATGATTCTTACAAATCCCATGCTTTCTAGGGAGAAATGGACAAGTCAGCAATATATGTGAACATATATTGTGAAGCAGGGATTGAGGCTTCTTTCGTTTCTGACTGAACAATCCTATTCAGAAAATGTACCTTGTTCTGCAAGGATCATTTCATTCTGCCTCCAGTAGTACACATTGAAATTACACTTCGTTGTTGAACTAAAAAGAAATGGCCAAAAAAAAAAAAAAAAAAAAAAAAAAAAAGAAGAAGCAAATAGAGCACCATTTCTTCTATGCATTTGCGTGCAGTTCAAAACATGCCCCCGCTGGTAGAGGTTGTAACTACACCTCGTTGTTCTAAAAAACATCTTTCCTCATTGACAGACATTTAAAATTAGCTATGTATAATGACTATTTTCATCGCATTCACACTGCAGCTTAATGTGTGACCAAATCAGTTTTTTTTCTCCCCATGGCACAAATCAAAATGAAACACATGATTTAATACTGTGTAAATGTGGAACCAATGCAACCTTCAGTGTTCATATACCTTTATACATCATTCTAACCTGAAATTGTGCTTTATTATCATTAGTGTAGCAGCGGTTCCCACAATAAGTCCATAGAACGCCTATACTATAATTTTGTAACCTCATTATTAATTGATGTGTAATTTCATGCTGGCCTTCACTGAACATCAGTTCGGAACAATAGCTTTCATTTGTTTTGAGATATAATTAAATCTGGGCCACATTCAGTTGTGGAGTGAACATAACCTTATTAATCACAAATATTTTATTACAGCATGTTTTGCCACTGCCTGATTCTTTTTTTATGGCTCTTAAAGCATAAAATACAGTTTATTTGATATTAGAAACATTGCATCCAACTCAAGTATTTAAAAAGATAATAAAGACGAATTCCAAAACCGCATATTTTCTCTTTTTAAATCCTTTATTCAACAATCTCTTCTCTTCAACATTATTCTTCTTTCCTGTTCAGTAAACACACTGAAGCGCTTCCAGGTTCTACGTCAGAACACCGGCTCATTATTGGCCGACGCCATTCACGTGAGCACCACGAAACATGCATGTGATGCTGACGCAGGAGCTAGCCAATAATAAGCTAGCGTTCTGACGTAGAACCAGGAAGCGCTGCACTGTATTTACTATGTGAACCTTGGAGACTATGCGAGTACCTGTCATCACTGAAGAATGCTCTATTTTGCTCACTATGAAACCCAAGTAATTCACATTACGAATCAGCAGCATTCGTTAATTTAAATATGTATTTGCATACAGTATGTACACAAGGCGATCATCGACACATCTTAAGCCTTTCTTGTTAATTATAGAAAATACTTTGCAAGGCATCTGAACTACAGCTGCAAAGTTTGTTCTTACAAGGTTAATCTTCAGTATCTTTGTCATTGAGACAATAGAGTTGTCAGCCTATTTAAAAAAGCCTAAATTGATCCCTTAACAATTCTGTTAATAGAAAGATCTCAGGGACACAAGGGAGAGATAGAGGGAAAAAAGAGGGCTGATTAAATCGTCTTCATTTACTTAACTTGCAGCTAATAATACAATTAGAACATCTCCAGGCAAGAGTATTGTAGGGTTAAAATGGGTGCTATGGAAAATGAGTCTCTCAGATTAATGGGAGGAAATGAAGAAACCCACACACGAGTGCTGTCCATTCCACCAATTCATCACTTCCATCCTCATTGAAGCCACTCAGTTATTACAGAGGAAGTCTTTATCATCACGCTACTTATTTCATTTCACCCTTCACAGGGGGCATTTGCTCACCGACGTGGACCTCTTCGGATCTGACTAAAAAGTCATTTGAACCGTCCCGTGCCCCCCTTTCTGCTGCCCATCCCCATTACCATAAACCCACTCAGTCATGATAACCATTAAAGCAGCATCTTATTAAAAACCTATCAATACACACGCTGCCATTGCGCTAATGGGCAAGAATTCCTCTCCGTTAGGTCCGGACTTGCGTTTCCTCTCCGGGCTAATGAGAGCCATCCCTCAGCATCTCTTTGAGCTAAATCACCTTTATTTGTATCTGCCTACTCGTACCACTGGTAATTTATAGAAGTGTGCACAATGGGAGATGCATTAGTGCTGGCCTGGGTGTGTGTGTGCATGCTTACAGGGTGATTCAGTTCTCGGACTCGTGGTGAGCTGTTAATTGTTCTTCATCTGAGCTCTGGTGATAAAAGAGAAGGAGTCGCTGATGTGACCGCTGATGAGGTTTTATTTCACTCGAGTTTATTTCCAAAGCCGCGTCAAAGGGAGGACGCCCCTCCAAGAAGTTTGCCCTCTAACTCAAGGGAGGAATTGAATATTGCTCTATCCGTCTAAGCATTTTACAGCTTCTGCTCGCCAGCCGTGAGAAATGTGGGGGTGTATTTACACTGGCGTTTACAGTGCGAGACAGAAGCAAGGCTCATCCTCCATAAACTTTGCCAGGAGTCAGCAAGGCTAAATGGTGAAGTTTAAAAGATGTTCGGGATATAAACATATGTCTATAGATGAAAACAACATTAGGGTTCCAAGGGACATGTCAGAAACATGGCTAAATTGCATATTCTGCCTTAAAGGTAAGCTTATCGATCGAGTTCAACGGGTTGTGTAGGAGAAAGGTTCATATCCGTTGTTGTCACGGACACACGGGTTTCGTCATCAGGGACGACAGAGGTAAATCGTATTGTATTTTGTCTCTGTCGCTCTTGCAACATTTCTCACAAATAACTACAACTTGTCATCCTTATTATTGAGATTTTACAAAACAACAACAAAGGCACTTGTCCATGTAAGTGGTAACAGTGATAGCAAATAAGTGGAGCTCCAACTTAAACTGTCAACAATAGGCAACTAAATAGCACTGCAATTTGAAAGAGCCTGACAACAGCCAAAAGGAGCTATGAACAAACAAGACGTGTTGCACTTCAACTACTCAGCTTGATTGCCGCCTGAGTGTCGGACCCTGTAGATAGCGATGTATAGATCCTAGTGAGTCAATGTACACTGTCCCCTGAGATCCTTATAATGGCCATCGCAAAACAAGGCAATAATGTCTCATGCAATCATAATCACGTTCCACCTTGGGACCGCTACAAGCCGGCGGTGAGAAAAAACTCCTGCCAAGCATGAAAACTATATAAATACACTTTGAGGACTTGTAGGGAAGGTGTAGATTTGGATCGGTGCCAGTCACATATCCAAGGCAACAAAAATCATTGGCATGCTGAGTCAGGTGCCAACACACATACATTATACATCTGCTCTGTCGATGCCGGGGATGTGCACGCAGCATTTTAGATTATGTTTGCTCACAAACGCTAGTGGAATGCATGAAATAAATAAATAAATAAATAAATCACATGCCCTTAGGTCTAAGCAAATGCTTGAGAGGAAAATACTTTAAATAGATGCTCATTTGACATCTTAACAAAAGGAAGGTTTTGGGATGGTTAGTCCTAAAGCTAAGAGACCATGTGGATGGAGGGGGTTGGTGGGTGTATACACTGGAGGGCAGCATTGCAGCACAGAGGCTTCAAACTATAAATTCTAAATAAGAGATAGGTGGGCCATTCGTTGGGGCTAAATTAGCCCTCTATCAGTCGGACACATTGGCGTAGAAATCTATAGATGCAGAAAAACAGGTTAAATTGACATTGTTGGGAAGATTAGAGGGATGCACTTTCCAAAAAATAAAGAAATAAAAATCTCTAGCTTGTCCACTCCATTGTACTCTTCTTACACAAAATGCATTTATTACTTTCATGAACGTGGAGGGAGGAGGACTTGCACACACACACATATACATATACATACATATATGAATTGCTCTTTTAAAAAGGGCAAGGCTACCTCAAATCTCTGCAGTGTAATGCACATACAGCGAAACATATTTGTATAAACCTGAGAGCTGCCGTATAGATTACTAGCAGTAGACATCACAATTCCCAGACAGAGGTATAGTTCAGAATATTTTATGCCAACACATGCAGTCGTCAGTCCCTCGGCACATTTGTTAGGGATTTTATTGCTAATGTATGTAAGGCAGTTAATGCTCACAGATGAGAAAATTTCTGGGTGATGGGCTGTAAAATCCCAAATAGTGTAAAACAAGCCCCAAATGGATATTTTGGGAATGCAAACCCACTAGGCAGATCACAATGACTCCTCTGAGCCTCACTACCACCCCATAAATGTCACACAAATCATCTAATATATTGCCAGAGTAAACACATGCTGCATATTAAGACACCTGCTCAAATTTACTGGACATCAGTAGCAAATTAACTTTCATATTATCATTGTCATTTACCAGTGTTGTGTGTATAAACTGCCTTCATTTGCATCAGTGGGCATGAGTGTCATGCCCATTCAAATCAAGGAAAAGCACCCCCTCATATTTCCAGGTGGATTTAGACTGCAACTTACTTGTACCTTGGAAATTTAAGATGAACAATTACTGTAGGTAACAAAATTAAATAAATAAATAAGGCATTTACATTTCAAATTAAGCTGGTCAGTCCAATCAAGCTGAACTATCTGCATATAATTTGCACAGGGTAATGTAATCCTCTTCCTATAGTTTTAGTGCTGCTATCTCGTCAAATACATTTAACACACGAGAGAGAGAGAGAGAGAGAGAGAGTGTGTGTGAGAGTGTGAGAGTGTGAGAGTGTGTGTGAGTGAGTGAGTGAGTGAGTGAGTGAGTGAGTGAGTGAGTGAGTGAGAGAGAGTGTGTGTGAGTGAGAGAGAGTGTGAGTGAGTGACAGTGTGAGAGTGTGAGTGAGTGAGTGTGAGTGAGTGAGTGAGTGAGTGAGTGAGTGAGTGAGTGTGAGAGTGAGTGAGTGTGAGTGTGTGTGAGTGAGTGACAGTGTGAGAGTGTGTGTGAGTGAGTGAGTGAGAGTGTGAGAGAGTGAGAGAGTGAGAGAGTGAGTGAGAGAGTGAGAGAGTGAGAGAGAGAGAGAGTGAGTGAGTGAGTGAGTGAGTGAGTGAGTGAGTGAGTGAGTGAGTGAGTGAGTGAGTGAGTGAGTGAGTGAGTGAGTGAGTGAGTGAGTGAGTGAGTGAGTGAGTGAGTGAGGTTGGTTGCCAGGACTGATGGAGGTTATGAAACATCATCATGCCTTTAAAGGAGGTCATGATGTGACATTGTTCTGAGCTGATAGCTCTGCTTAGTGCTTTCCACATCAGCCTTGGAATGACTGAATCCTCTCGTCAGGGTCTCTAACCCTCTGCGTCCCTGCTAGTGGTGTGCATTCACACCCTTTGAAGTGGCCTCACTCTGACCTAGTCACTCGGCTTGTCTCCAGATTGATCTGTCTGCACGCCCCCCCCTAAAGGTCTCAATGCTCTCTTTGTTGCTTGACTCACCAAGGTTGCACATCATGAGAGAATGACCCCTAACACCTCAAGCCTCTCTTATATTATTTCTTGGAAAAGATTGCAACAGAAATTGTTAAAAATCACACTGAATAGCCCTATAATACAGCACTTATTTCCGAGACATGAGGCAAAGCATGCCTTGTAAATTAACCTGAAATGAATCAGACATGATCACTAGAAGGATCTCAACACAAATATTCATTAATAATCACATTAAAAACCACTAACTATAAACAGCTATTTTATATGGTCTTCATTTAATGAATTTTAACATTATTACTCATCAACATTAATTATCACTCAGTTCAACGACACCATACAGGCTCAGTGATTATATATTTAATATCATGCAGCCTTAATTCATTCACTAATTGACTAATGTGCTAGATTTGTCAATATTTATAATATCTGACATATCTGCTGGTGTTCCTGAATGACAGTGAAGAAAAATTAACATACTGTAATAAAATATCTCTGAATTTATATAATCTTATTTGTAGCCTATTTTTTCCCTTGTCTTAAGAATTAGTTATAAATGTGTGTAACGTACAATGTCAGGGAAAGCCTTCACACACAGAGACAGGGTAATGTATTCTTCTTCCTATAGTTTTAGTGCTGCTGTGTTGTCATAAACACATTTAGCAGATCTCGGGGGAGGGGGCAGGGCTAGTCTTTCACCGGCTAATTGAAAGGGATAGACAAGCTTGTTTAATAGTACTAGGGGAGGGAGGATGCTGACATTCCTTATATTAAATTGCAGTCCAGTGAGTGATTGAGGATTCTAATCCTGTCTAATGCACTCCTTGATACTTTCCTGCTGAAATCTGTCGGCTTGAACACTGTCTCCTGCCTTGCACTTAATATCCTTTGAAAAGCTTTAAGGAATCAAGGGCAATAAATTATATCACATGAATAAAATGCTCTATGATTTAGTGGGAGGAGTGTTGCATTTATTGCTCTCTTCTCTATTATTTCATTTTGTCACATAATTAGATTTAATTATTCAGTTCCATCTCTAATCTGCGCTCCTCATTTCCCCCTAAAATTAATAATGTGGATGCTTTTCTTTCTTGCGCAATCCACATATCAGTTGTTATCTCCGAAGTGCTGGTTCTTACAGCCACAAGATAAATGGTATGTTAAACATGAAAAGAAGAAAGTGTAAACAGGGAAGCTTTAACGCATGCACTTAATGTGCATTTACCACATAAAAGAGCCAACTTAAAAGCAAAACACATTCTTTTATTAATTTGTGTATTAATATCGCAGACTACAACATAATGTGAAGATGCCCTTTGACTTAAATATGAACATGGAAATGAGACTAATTGCCGGAGACAGAGGTAAGAAATAAATAAATAAACACACACAGAGAACACACAGAGAACACAAAGAACCCCTATAAATTTCCTCTTAAATCATTCAACAGAACTATAACAGCCCAAGGGGACTCTATAACAAGCTGTTTCCCTTGAAGGTTGCCATGGCCTTCAGCACTGTAGCTCTGGGGATACCCTAATATATAAAAGATAATGAGAAATTCATATACCTATGGCATCAGTCACCAGATTCGGACCAATGCACCGGTGTCACCACTTAATTCCGGGGCGGTGCCATGTTTAAAACACTAATTTAAAATCCCCACTGGATACAGGATAATTAGATCTTAATCAAGATATGTTGTTATCTATGGGAGGCGTAAGCAGGGATTCGTGAAAACGCTAGCTGTACTTGGGATTTAAGTGTAATTATATAGCCCAATGTTGGCTGAGGGGTGCAACACAGTTTCATCAGATATATCAGGAAGATATATCAGTTCGGCCCATCTTTAGTTTAGCGTCTCTGAACTCCGCCGCGTACCTTTCACCAAATCCCTCACTAATTGTTTCCGTCTCCTAGGTAGCGAGCCTCAGCTTTGATGTTCAAAACCCTCCTTCCTTACAAAGGAGGCTGGCTGTGGGAGCAGAGGAGGAGGCAGATGGGCCGCGACAGGATGCGGCGAACCTGACGTCTCTCTTCCCCTTTCAAGTGCTCTGGTTCAATCAGTCCTCACCACACAAGCTGTTGTGGAGCACCTTTGAAATCAGAACGTCTGCACAATAGTCTTGACTGCTAATGACTTCTTGTAAAGTTCCAAAGCTGCTCTGATTACCCACCCAAACAAGCGTCAATGAGTGTGCATATGCTTGCGTGCATGCTCACAGCCCGCTCGTCTCTCTGGCAACGCTCATAAAACCAACATGAGGATGCGGGTAAACAATTAATATGTTAATTCCGGGAGTCAATACCAGGCAATAGAGCAGGTGCGGGGTTGAGCGTAAAATAGAGCTTTATAAAATGCACCCTCTCCCTTCCAGCCCCCACTTTGCAGGTGACAGGAAAAGTCAGAGTGAATACATTCTATAACCTCAAGCTACTGACCCAATGAACAAGTCCACCAAATGAGCTTTTTACACAAAGAAACCTGCTCCTGTCTAGATACCAGTGCAGCAATTTGACTCCTTCCCCATTATAATAGGTATGACCTGTTTTCCATAAGACTCAGTGCAGCAACTTGACATATTTGATCTCTATGATTTGTGTGAAATGTGGTTCGGCTGCTGGAGCAGAAAATTTTTGCCCAGTTAAATCAAATGGTAGAAGATTCTCAAGTGATTCATTAAAATTGGCCATCCAACTGGACCGCGGCCATATCAAACTGAGACAGATACAGGCCCAGTAAATTTGGCACAATCTATGTGCTGGGATACCAAGAAGGGAGGAGACGAAACTTCCTTGTTTACATGCTCTAAACAAACATTGTTTAGTAACATTTTTGGTTGACACCTGTGACCCATTCTTTGAACACCAACTAATATATTCGCGATAATACATAATATTGTACATATTACCTCTCGAACAAAGCCGTACATTTAAATCGATCTATTTTCAAACCATGTATCCTTTGTAGGGTTGTGGGGATGCTGGAGCCTAACCCAGCCTCTTAGGACAAAGTCAGGGAAACACCCTGGATGGATGGTCTGTGCATGTTTTTAGATTGTGGGGAAACCGAAGCACCCCCACTGCAATACAGGAAGAACATGTAAACTCCACATAGAAAAGCCTCCTGGCTCCTTGACTCGAACCGGGGACCTTCTTGCTGTGAGGCAACAGTTCTACCCATTGAGCCTCTTATAAAATAATATATATTCAAAGTTTAATATAACATATTAATAATAAAGTATTATTAATACAATGCAAAAGTGCTTTGACACATGGCAAGGTTGCGCTTCCGACAAACCGAGTTAGGCTTGAGGTACTTTCCAATCTCACCCTCATCTTTCTCTCCCACATCGTTTCCTGTGAAGTATCTACTGTCCAACAATAGAGGCAAAAATGCCAAAAATAAGTCAAAACCTAGTTCAACAAGGAGGTCTCCAAAAAAAAAATACAGAAGCATCTGGGAGAGACTCAAAGTATCTTCTCCGCATGTAATGCAACGCATTTCTGTTTATGTTAAATAAAACTGCTCTAGAGCAGGTCAAATCGGTAACAAATCCAAATAACTTTACCCTCAAACAAAGAACAAGGCCCTACAACAAGCACAAGTCTGTGCTGTACAATATGCCGTGACAACCTCAGTCAAAACTATTTTTCCTACAGTATGTGTTTTTATTGCTCTTAGGCCTGAACTTTAAAAAAAAAAATTACACATTTTTCAAAGAGATTTTCAGATGTCCACAGTGGACAGTATGCGTTTATGGTTTTAACTGAAGAGATACTGTATTAAACATAATACAGCAATAACACAGCAATGCTGTGTGTATTTAACAAACCAATTAAAATGATAAAAAGTCATGTGAGAACTATAAAATATACAAAAACTGCAATACAGCTTCAGTTATTGCAAAAGCAATTGAGTTTGTTTCTGTTCCACCAGCAGACAAATAACTTTGTCACAAATAACAAGTTTAACGTTGCATGTCTTTGACATCAGAACATGAGGACGTAATTCCATCAAAGATGTCTATAGCCGGTGAAGGTACAACTCTGTGGAAAACCAACTCTATATAGAAAATGCTCACGTTCCCTTCAGTCAACCAGAGTACATTGATTTACCCTTATTAGCTGATAATTCTGATTATGTTAAAAATGGACACATTTCTACTGTAGCTCTCCTCTCTGAGAAAACCTCAGACTGAAATCTACACTGATCTATTGATGTTTTCAGAGTCAGGCTGTGGAAAAGCTAGTGATCAGGTGTTTTCAATCTCATCTGAAATTAGTAGTTTTGGGAATAAAGCTGTACAAGTAAAATGCATAATGTAATCAGATTACTTTTTGATGTAACAAGTAATGCATTACAGGTAACGTGCATTATGTAATCGGATTACTTTTTAATGTAACGAGTAAAGCATTACAAGTAACATGCATTACATAACCAGATTCCTTTTCTGACGTAATGAGTAAAGTAATGCATTACATGTAACATACATTACATAATCACATCACTTTTTTGATGTAACTGCAAATTACATTCTAATAACACAAATGCATGTATTTACAGCCAAAAAAGATACTGCAGATGAAGTATTTGCAAAAACAGCAGTCACAGTAATAGTATGAATAGTAGCTGAAATATAGTTATTGATGCATGATGTCCAATTTAGTGGACAGATGATTAATCAGAATTTCCTCCCAATCTAAAATCAATACTTGGAAAATGTAACAATGATATGACTCCTTAGATGTTACTTGATGCTGCAATATGTATATATAATTTTTTCTACCTTCAAGAGTCTCCTAGGATAGAAGGAATGGATGGATATTCCAGAGCAACTTGGCATTTCTGACTGGATCTTGGCCATCTTGGTTTGGAGAAAGAGAAAAAAATCCACATTCAATGGCTTGCCACTTGTTTGCAATGTATAGGATGATGCACTAGGGTCCACTGTAGAGGTTAATGTGCAACTTTGCCATTAAAACCCATGCATACGCAATAAAGTGGTTTTTGAATAGCTGCCCACTGTAGTGACCTGCGTGAAAGTGTTAAAAAAAATGAAGGGACTAATTTAAATTATTTTATGAGGTAATCAACATTATGCATAATTTCTCTTTAGTAAAAATGTGCAAACAGCCTGCAAGAGTCATAGAGATGAAATTTAGATGCCTACTGTACCCCAGAAATGACAAAGAAATGGCTAATCTATGTCACAGTAAATGTGAGGTGTGAGATATCACTTCATAGATCTGGAGGCAGCAGAGAGCAAATCAAACATGCAGATAGAAGGGCATAGTGTGGAACCTCAAATTGAGTGCCTTGAAAGTAGACTAATGCGTCAGGCTGCCTTGAAAGGGGAAGAGTGCAGTTCTTTCCATTCCTGAGCTTCAAGGACTCTCCTAAATTGGTTGGCGGGGCAAAGAGAGCAGATATATATATATATGTGTGAGAGAGAGATGGGGAAAGAGGGAGATTAAAAGATAGGTAGAGAGTTACCTGCTGTACTCAGCTCTTGAGAGGTTAAAAATTCCAGTCTTAAGCTGATAACAGTGCCAGCTGAAAGTGCTAGTCAAAAGATAGAAAGTCTCCTTGTCAGGAGGCAGGAGAACTTCTCAAGGAGATCTGGGCCAAAGGAAAGCCAGCAGCTGGTTCCATCAAAGCCATCTCCCATCTGAGTGGCCATCTTCCTCCTGTGCGTGGTCCAATAATTCCGGTATTCAAGCATCTCCACCTCTTCAATGAAGTAGTACACTTCAGCACTTCAGATGTGGTAGGTGGAAAGGTAAAAGATCCTCCATCTCTTGCCGATTTTTCCACAGTTTCGCAACAGGCTGGTACTGATACATGTAAATAATAGAGCTCGACAATATTTGACAAGCAATTATCCAGCTTTTGTTACCAAGATTGCTTTTAGAATAAGCCAAAACATGACATTTTAATTAAATGTTTTTTTTTTTTTTTTTTACATGAACAAACAAATTGCAGCTGTTTATCTGTTTATCAACTACAGTAAACAAATAATAATTTTAGCAACTGCAATGCAGGCTCAAAAAAACATTTGTGAATAATTGGAGAAAATTCTGTCATCCCATTAAAAGTTCAGCTAAAATACGGAAACTAGCTGCTGAGAAGGATCTCATAACTGAAGTCAAATGAAATTATTTGACTTTCTTGGTGCCCTGACAACTAATAAAATACAACAACCAAACAAGAACAACTAAAGCTAATTTGTTGAATGTAGTCTTAATTAATGGACACTTTCTGAGCAATTTAACCATTTTTCCTGCCAGTACAGTAATTATACTGGCAGGAAAGCAGTGGTACATAGAAATTACAGTACATTTTTATTTTTATTTAAATAAAAATTACTGTAGAAAAAAAAGACTATAGTCCATCTCAGAAAAGATGACTTAAATGCATGAAGCAAATTGGTACAGCAAGTGTGGTTGCAAGTAAAGTATTGGATGTGCTGGGGATGTGCCCCATTGGTAAAACTTAAAACATGCATGCATATTCAGTGCATACAAAGTTAAAGGGTCTTTAAGAGTACCTATTCTTTTCACATACACATAAATTTGTTAAAAGTTAGTAAGTTGTGTAGGCTATTTTCAACTGGTAAATAGATGCTCATGAGAAGTAGCGTTTGCATAAGGATATATCCATAGTGACAATAACTGCTCGAGCACATTTCATTAGGATCATTATTAGTTGGAACATTGATGTAACAAACACGGCCATTATTTATAACTCTATTGTAGATGTTTATGACTTATGTGCCTCAAAAGTCTTCCTTGACATCAAATTGTACTGCCAAAATGTCCTATACACTTACAAGGCACTTTATTAAGTACACCTGTTCAACTGCTCATTAACGCAAATATCGAATCATCCAATCACATGACAGCAACTCAATGTATTTAGGCACGTAGACATGGTCCAGACAATCTGCTTAAGTGCAAACTGAGCATCAGAATCGGGAAGAAAGGTGATTTAAGTGACTTTGAACGTGACATGGTGTTTGATGCCAGAAGGGCTGGTCTGAGTATTTCAGAAACTGCTGATCTACTGGGATTTACACGCCCCGCCATCTCTACGGTTTACAGAGAATGGTCTGAAAAAGAGAAAATAACCAGTGAGCGGCAGTTCTGTGGGTAAAAATGCCTTGTTGATGCCAAAGGTCAGAGGAGAATGGTCAGACTGGTTCCAGCTGATAGAAAGGGAACCGTAGCTCAAATAACCACTCGTTACAACCGAGGTCTACAGATATGTTCAGGATAGAACAGAACATGTCGATCTTTGAAGCAGATGGGCTACAGCAGCAGCAGATCACACCGGATGCCATTCCTTTTAGCTAAGAACAGCAAACTGAGGCTACAATTCACATGGGCTCACCAAAATTGGGCAATAGAAGATTGTAAAAACTTTGCCTGGTCTGATGAGTCTCAATTTCTGTAGCGACATTCAGATGGTAGTGTCAGAATTTGGCGTGAACAACATTCAAGCATGGATCCATCCTGCCTTCCATCAATGGTTCAGGCTGCTGGTGGTGTAATGGCGTGGGGGATATTTTCTTGGCGCACTTCGGACCCCTTAGTACCAATCAGAGTATGTGAGCGGAGTGGAGCGGCAACAATTTCCCCTCTACGCTCCAAGCATTCAATAATCACTCCACTCCAGCTCCGCTCCAGGTTCACCATTTACCACTCCCTGCTCCACACCTCGCTCACTGATATCAAAAACACCGCTCCATCTTCGCTCCCTGAGGAAATTGCGGCTAAAGTATTTATAAGTATGCTTTGAAATCTCGCAAAAGTTCTGTTCATAATATATAGGCCTATTAAATGAAAAACCCGATCATATTCAGTAGCCTATCTAAAAGGTACAAACAATCATGTTCATGTTATACATGTCCTGTATCATGTCAGCTAAATGGGTTTAATGTGTGAATTCTTGCTAAAAATGCAGTTCTATTATGGGCAGTTAGCATGAATTGTACTCGTGATGGAGCGGTAGTGGAGCGCTCTCAGAGCGAGTGAAAATCCCTTTATGACCAGTGTACTCATCTTCTGGTGGCTACTTCCAGCAGGAGCACGAACCATGTCACAAAGCTCAAATCATCTCACACTGGTTTCTTGAACATTAAAATGAGTTCACTTTACTCAAATGGCCTCCACAGTCACCCAATCCAATAACGCACCTTTCAGATGTGGTGGAATGGGAGTTTTGCATCATGAATGTGCAGCCAACAAATCTGCAGCAACTGTGTAATGCTATCATGTCAATATGGACCAAAATCTTGAGGAATGTTTCCAGCACCTTGCTGAATCTATGCCACGAAGAATTAAGACAGTTATGGAGGAAAAAAGGGGGTCCAACCCGGTACTAGAAAGGTGTACCTAATAAAGTGGCAGGTGAGTCTAAATTTAATTTAAAAAGTCAATACACTTGTAAGTCATTCTAGAATTTGTAGAGTGCATAAAAACTCATCTGGAAATCTCTGCTGCAGTATGATTTTGAAATGTACCAACTTATTTAATTGATTTATTGACTTATTTCCAGAGCAGAAACACAAGTACACAAAGACAGATGCGCACATAGAGCGAGTGATTAAAATCTAATTATTTTCTTTCATTAACTTTCAGAAAGATGGTGTCCAGAAGTCACAGAAAACCATAATTCCTTTTTTGCCATTTTATATTTGCATAGCATGAGAAAAACAATTAGACACATGGGGATTAGACATATTAGCACTGTCCCTTGGAAATTAATTTATTACCTGGCAGCCCACTTAATTGATTTCGTGCCACTGCTGCTTCTTTCTTGTCTTAAATCCTGATGCTGTCTGAATGTAAATATTCAAAAATTTTACCCACTACCCAGAACAAAAAACTGAGATCATTTTTGGTCTGCATGAATTAATCAATATCTTCTCCAGCATGTGTCAATTGACACCAAAATGTAGTTAGCCGTGAACCAGAGGGTGCGTGAAGACGCTCAGAGAGTCTTTAATGGAGTCTCAGAGGGATATAACGAGGAGCTCCTTGTACCTGTTTCAATTTCTGTTTACTAAGTAGGAACATGCACAACGAACAAAAGCCTTTGATGGCGGAATCATCCCTGAGCCCCTATTTCCAAAGAAGAGTATGTCTCGCTAACGACAACACGAGGTTAACAGCAAATTCAGAAATAATGTGCTATTTCCCTGTGGACCTCCCCCTGTCCTTTTCATTTTCTTTGTGCCTGAGGAACGCTGTGGATGAGGGGGACAGATTCCTCACTAAGTCAACATGATGTGACTGCACTGCTGCCACTGTTTGTGGTGGAGGATGGCCGGGGCTGCCCAGGGAAATTAAGTCTCTCATAGGTGCTGTTGTGATTCGTAATGGCCACCGGTGTGTGCCTGGAAAAACAAAAGCAATGTGGTGCCTCGTACTGACCACTGTTTCAAGGAACTGAAGGGTTGTTTGTTTGTATTGTTTCCTGGTAAGACAATACAAGAATGGTAAAGTGGGAACTGTCAAAGTTCATATGTAATACATAAGCAATCACCATTTCACAAATCTCAGTATCATCAATGGGGCAGAGTATGAGTCATTGATCAATTTGTATTGACTTGTTCTCTAAAACACCACTGCATTTACATGTTAAAATTCATGACAGCAGGGGCAAAAATTAACATTTACCTAATGCAGGGAAAAAAAAATATTGAGTTAAACTGAGGATAATAGGATAATATTATTTATAACAATAGACAATAACTTCATAAGGAACTGCAACATAATACATTAATTAAATCAAATTATTAATGGTAGTCTGACTGCACACATTTACTTTTGACAATCGTAAACATACTTTTTTTCTCTCTTAAGTTTTTCACGGCCCCAACACATCTTTGTGGCTCACTGGGAGTCCACCAGTTTGAAAACCCTGACGAAGTGACTTACAAACTGTTAACTCACAAATATTGACAATTTTTACCTCAACAGAAAATGTACATCCATCTATCCATCCATCCATCCATCCATCTTGGAATGAATGATTTATATATGAATGATTTGGAAGACACACATTGACACATAAATGCCCTCTACAGAAGGAAACTGCCCTCAGTGGCTTTTGTTTAGTCTCAAAGGTTAAATAATTCCAAACAAACTCAGGAATTTTGACATCAAATAATATAAATATATACATTATATATAGAGAGAGAGTGAGAGAAATAGAGTGCTCTCAGCCAAGCCAGGGGGAGATGGGCACCTATAAACTAAAGTTTAAAGTGCATAAAATATGCTGCACATCCATTGATATCAATAGGAATAGTCCGCTCACTGCGCTGTAAAGACACGGATAATTACACGCTCACATGCTCAGTCAGAGTGTACAAGTGTAGGCGAGTGAACATATATCTGTGCTAAACTTATTCTTGGCCTCTAACTCAATCATTGGCAACAGACATATCACCCTGTAGCCCAAGACTGGTTGCCCACTGAAGCTAAGCAGGGTTGAGCCTGGTCAGTACATGGATGGGAGACCTTCTGGGACAACCAGTTTGCTGGTGTTAGTGAGGCCAACAGGGGGGCGCTCACCCTGTGGTCTGTGTGGGTCCTAATGCCCCAGTAAAGTGATGGGGACACTATACTGTCAAAAAGCACCGTCCTTCGGATGAGACGTTAAATGAGGTCCTGATTCTCTGTGGTCATTAAAAATCCCAGGGTGTCCTTCGTAAAAAGAGTAGGGGTTTAACCTCGGCATCCTGACCAAATTTTCCGACTGGCCTCTGTCCATCATCATGGCCTCCTAAACATCCCCATACACTGAATGGCTTCATCACTCTGTCTCCTCTTCACCAATAAGCTGGTGTGTGGTGGGCGTTCTGGTGCACTATTGCTGCCATCGCAACATCCAGGTGGATGCTGCACATTGGTAGTGGTTGAGGAGATTCCCCCCTTTCATGTAAAGCGATTTGAGTGTCGAGAAAAACGCTATATAAATGTAACATATTATTATTATTATTAAAATCTAACAATGTATTAGCCAATGGCTAACGATAAACATTAGGTACATATTTATGCACTATTATGCCATTTTGTGATTATAAATAGTGCACTTTAAATACCTGGAGGATGCACTTAATTAACTGAAAAAACAAAGTGTGAAATATAATAGTAGTGGAGGGGAGGGGCTATCAGACTTTGATGTTGGATGACAAAATAACTTAATTCATACACTACACAGTTGAGTATATAGGCCAAGTGCATGGTAATTATTTAAATGTTGTTGCATGTGCAAGTGCATTACTCGTGATGTAGAGGGTTGTATTTAAGTCACCACAAAAATATGAGAAACAAAAAAAAAAAAAATCACAATGTGCCTTCATGGTTTTATGACATGAAATAAAGACTGACCCATCACTGGTGACTCTATGATGTGGGGTTTAACAGCAAAGTACACATAATAACAGGGAGATAGGGAGTTTTTTTTATTATTATTATTCTATTCTTTCCTAAAAAAAAATCAAAAATCAAAAAAATAAAATGTACACTGCACTTGACCAAAAGAGCAGTCAGCTTTTAGCTAATTTAGTCTCTGAAAGAATGACTCATGTCAAGTCATGAAGTCCAAGGCAAGTCACTAGGAAGTGTGAGAAAGACAGTCAAGTCTCACACACTCGCCAATTCAGGTCTTCGTAATTGAGACCGGGATCTGATTCAAGCTCAATTCACAAGTTTGAAGTCCACATCGCTGGAAATGAATACCCCAGACCTTCAGAAAAAAAGTGTGAATGTGTTCTGTGCCGAAAATGTGAACATTGGCTTTGTCATTTCCAGCCGATTAAAACCAGATTCATATGGCGAAGAATTACATTAGTGATTCTGCCTAATTATCCTGTGACTTGTCTGAATTAACACAATTAAGCACAATTTTCTGTGAGACCTCTGGATGAGATACACAAGTCATACTCCAAGACCAATTATGCCATTAGTGCCACCAGATGTTCACACAGCTGTATTCACACTGACAACAGCACAGAGGGTTAAATTAACTAGAGTAATTGAACAATAAAACTGGGCTGACGGAGTTCTTTGGAATAAATTAAAATGTGGCTTTCAGGGTGATAATATCCCTGAAGAGAATATGAGAAACACACCAATTTCGAGTAGAATATGATATAGCGGTGTGACTTATGTTTGCACAAACCATATCTGATATTAAAACTGACATGATCATCTTTCTGTGGTGTTTTAATGTTTCTAACTAGTGAATGCTGTAATTATCACAGAAATGATGAACTTGTGAAAACTATTTAACATTTTTAGTCTCACCTTCTCCACATGGGGCTAAAAATGTACTCAAACGCAAACAATCAAACATATTACGGCAGGTTATTCTTACAATCACCGAAGAACAACACATTCTAAAATAGTACAATAGGAGCTACCACAGAACTTTCATGCAATTCTCACTGGTACATCATCAAGAAAACTCAGAGGTTAATTGGGAATAAGTCACAGCGCATCAAGTTAGCTGCCACTTCATGTCAATTGCAGCAAATTATTTGACCCTTCTCTTCTAACTAAGTTTGCATCTTTCTTCGAGCAGAAACTACTCTTTCCATCAATTAGCAAGTACAATCCCTCTGGAGGTGCAATCTGTAATAGATATGCACTTTTACACACTAAAGGAAACAAAGTTTTTAAAAAAATTTAATTGAGAAGGATTGGGTCAACCAATTAACCCAAACACTCATGGGCTTAAACCATTTGGCAAATTTTCTGCTTCAAGACTTTAAAGCGCTAAATACAGTTGCATCAGTCCCTTTTAAATGCCAACGGGCTTACTCCATACTAAGGTCCTAACATTTGGTACCAATTATTGACCATTATAGAGTTCATTAATAAACACAGACCACACCATGGGCAGTGGAGCCATGTCCTTGCCCGCTAATAATTTACTGAATCATAATGAATCACAATCATAATGAAAAAAATGATTTGCATAAATTGAAAACATTTCATACAGTTCAAATTTTATAGCCTCAAGATGTTGACTTACATTTACAATGATTTCATGAACTCAAAGTGCATTTAGACAACATACAAAATGCATTTTTTCTTAAAATATATATTCTTAAATAACAGCAGCAAAATAATCAGATTTTTTTTAAACATACCTATACATAAGATGTGTGCACTGGATATATTGTCAGTTTTTATATAAAAAAAACAAAAGTAGTGGACAAATGCTTAAACACTTTCTAATCAAGTACAAATTATAAGCTAACAGGTAATTTCATTGTGCATGCAAAACACGGTGCATCTGTATATATTGATTTTTAAATATAAACTGTTTAAAATGCATGTGGATATTGGACAGTTCATGAAGCAATCTATAATTTAAATTGAATTTATGCACTTCCCTACTGATTGCCAGAAGTCATGGGGAAAAAATCATATTTGTAGCTGTCTAATATGAGAAATGGACCATATGGAATGCATGACAGGTGTAAAGTTAGAATAAACAGAACAATCTGTTCAGTTCCACATTTTCTGCAGTCTGCAACTTGACTCTCTTTAGACTGTCTATCAAGTTCACACCGGTGTCCTAACAGAGTAACCACAGGTTAATCATCACATTAACCATGCACATGATCCCACCAACATCTGATAACCAGAAAGTGTAAAAATACTTTTTTGTAAATTGAGCAATGCATCAGTTGGTTTAAATATAAAAGCCGGCAATTTTTTGTAAAATATTTTGCTTCAAAAGTCTTCTTTGAGCTACTGCATCTCTAAAGATCTCTAAAATCTACTAAACAAATTCCACTTGTTTTGATATGTTGTTATATAATGCAAGCACAGCACATTTAATCATAGTAAAAAAAAAAAGAAAAAGAAAAAGAAAAAAAAAAACACATACTGGGGCTACTATATATAACTTCAGCAAAATTTTGTAGGTCTGTTATATAAATAAGATTAGTTTTAATTACTATGAAGATTGCTGTGAATGCATAAGAAGAAGAAGGAAATAAATCTGACCAAAAAGAAAAAACAAACTGCACCAAACCAATCACATGGGTAAAACAATCCTGCATCTATTGCTCAAGTAAACCTCTCTGTTTATGAAAGCATAAATAGACTAGATCTAGCAAAAATTAAGTTGTATGCATTTGATTCCATCCTCTCATGTATACTGAATTATATTGAAGAAAATGTGATTCCGAAATAGGATATAGATATCTTGTATCTACCAGATCGTCTAGTAATGGAGCAGGCTTATCCCATATTTCCCAATTTGACATTGAACTGAACTAAATCTGAGCTTTCAGCCCAATACTGTAACCTACACAATTTCCTTCTAATTCTATCATCACACATAAAGTGGGTTTCTGTGGCACGTGAAGACATATGGACCACACAGATGACAGAAAATAGATGATCAAATGGTGTCAAATACCCTGGAAGCGATGAGTGCCGTTTAGAGCCATTTTGAGAAAAGTAGAGAAGATAGATAGTCTTTGAAAATGACTCAAAATGATGGCCAGAAATCAAAAGATTCAACTCTCTACACATCAAACAAATATGAACTGACATGAGAAATATTCACTTTGCCTGACCTTTCGTCTACGAAACCTGCAGCAGAATTAATTATGCAGCTGTATCTGATGTGTGTTTTGGACAGGGATGCCACGCAGCTGCCTTTGAAAGAAGTGAATCTGACTCCATCACGTATACAGATAAAGTGTCTGAAACTATGTTCTTGTGGTTCAAGGTAAATGTGAAGGTGATTGTCTCAAACAACATTTGATACATTTAATAATTATAAATAAAAATCTCAATGCTACATTTATGGGTCAATGACAAATAACAGTCTCAAATAATAATAATAATAAACTATAATAATAGTTTACTAAAAAATGTATTATGATTTATTCATATTCATCAGTTTGTGGGGTTATTGGTCACACCACATGACATTAAACACCCTAAACTAACTTTGTCACAAAAAAATGTATAAATAAAAAGTCACATTATCATAATTTAAGAACCTTACAGACATTAACACAGACATTTGGCAGACACTTTTTTTTTTCCTTTCAAATATTAATATTTTAACAAAACTGCCTTTTTTTCCCCTCTGAAATAATAATAAAATATTATGCCAAATAATAAGCTTTTCTTTTTCAAGAATTGTATCACATTTTTGACCATGTATAAAAAAAAGCTAAATAAATTCAGAAATTTAAAACATGATCATGCATCATAAAATAAATTAATTCAAGTGTTTTATGAATTCCATTTTTATTTCCCCTCCAGCATTTTATTCGTAAGTTGCCAGCCAGCACCAGCATTTTTGATCAGATTCACAAAACTTTCATGGGCTCCAGAATATTTTGTTGTATGAATATGTAAACAGTAAATATATCTAAAGAACAGAGCCTCGGCTTCATGTTTTATTTTTATTTTTTTCATATATTGTGTATAGTGTTAATATTAACACTCAAAGTGTGTTTCATCAAAAAATAAAACTAATAATAATCAAAACATAGATTGAGTAGATCGAGTCCATCAACGCTTGCACAGTCCTATATCTCTTTGTGGGTTTGACATTTATTAGGTCATTTTGATTTATAAGCTGTTGAATGTTTGGTATCACATTGGCTTACATGTGCATAAACAACTTCTATCCTTCTGGTTTACGCAGATCTTTTTATTCACTTGTTTTTGAATCCGGAGATGCTGTACTATTTCAGAAGATCTGTAACATAGCCCCTATAACAGTGAAAACACAGATCGCCGGAAAAACTTGTCAATGGGGGGGAATCGTTGTGAAATAAACAGCAGGGAAAGAGTTATTATAATTTTGAATAAATTAACACATCATTGAGCATAACTTCATTGACCCATATAACACCTTGGATAAAACCATCATGAGTTTCATCTAAACATAACTTTCCAAAGCAAAAACCTACAATCCCAACTGGGTTTGATCGCTTGGGTTGACATTGTGCGGAGGGCTTCACTGTGCGTTTCTAGACCCATCTCTCACTGTCTTTTCAGTCTGACAGTGATAACACCAACACAAGAGTATGAATGTGTCATTTTTCAAGGCACTAGAACCTTTCATTTCTTCAGACTCAAAGGCAGGCCCTGTTTGATAACAGCAATTCTAGAAAGGTCATAGGCGTCAAGAAAATAGGAAGAATGAGCCAGGAGGTTTTAAAGTTGTATTAATGAGAACCCCTTGCTGGCACATGCCTCTGAGGTCAGACCATCACCTAAAATGATAAAGATTTATCATGGGAAGGCAAGCTGGTCAAAGCTTCCTCTTATCTTATGCCATCCCTTTATGAAAGCAGCCACTGTCAGGACCCTTGGTGGATGAAAGAGTCTCTACACTGCTGCAGACCTCACAGTAAAAGCGAAACATCCAATAAGTCTGTAAATATTTTATGCAATATATTTTGTACTCTGAGTATTTTTAAAGGCGAGCGAGTACATTATGCTGGACTTTGAAGATCCCTTCTGAAGAGGTGATGGTGACTTGTATAAAACAGGAAACCGCTTACAATAATAAACAGGTGACCTTCTTTGTTGGGTTTCCGTTTTAAAATTTAGATTTGGCAGATTTAAAAAAAAAAGAAGAAAAAAAAAGACCTGGGGACTGTACCATGAAGCCGTTTTAGCTGGCTAGTGTTAGATTAAATATAAAACACTCACTATATAAAGCTTAAAAAATATTCAAGTCACACCTGATGTTTCTTTTAGTTATTTTATGGACAACTATTTTCTTCTTGCTGTGTAAATGTTTTAAACTTTTCATATTTCTTCCAATCTCTTAATCTTCAGCAGGCGGAGGAAAAACTATACGTCAATGCTTTTGCTAATGCAAAAGTTTTGTGAAGCATTGAAATATTTGTCATCCCATCTATTTTTTCCATCAGCATGTCCACTTAGAGGCACTGTATAAAAGCTCTGAATTAAGTTTTTTTTTAGCTTACTTTTTTAGCTTACTTACTTACTGTTTATTTAATAATGGTTAAATAAATGGTTTTTGGGTAGTGTTGACATTCATATAAAAAAAGAGAAATATTCTGCCATGTACTTTAAGTAAAATTTTCTTCACTGTGTGGATAAACTTGTATGAAAAAAAGTAACAAAGGCAAAAAAAAAAAAAAAGGAACCAGGATTGATGCTGTGTGTGAGAGGATTCATGGAAATATCTACAATACGAGAGGCTTTCATCACACCACAGGAGAGGCAACGCATGCATGGGTTGATTTGATATTTAATCTGCTGCCACATGGAGACCATGGGAATCTGATGTGTTTCTAATACACATGTTGCTAGCAGACATGAAACATTCCACACCTGATTTCAGTAAGAAAAACAATATTGTTATTAAACATTGCATGTAAAGATACAATCAAAAGGTTAAAAGCAACACTGAATTTCGTCAAATAAATTAAGGTCTAATTTAAAGCAACTAACTAAATCAAAAGGTTAAAATAACAAATGAATTTTAGCAAATTAATGAATGTCTAATTTATAGGTGAATTACTCTGGGGCAAAACATCAAAGATAACACAACATTAAAGGCTCATGCTGCAGAATTTTATTCCACCTACTTTCATGCATCCATCAACTATCACACTTAGTTACATATTCATCCTTATTCTTAAGTGATTTTTATTTTGTTTGAGACGGGCACCCCTGGGGGCAGGAATAAAAACCATAAATCCATTGTTGACATGGCAACCATTAAACCTGAATTTCAGGATTTCAGCATGAGGCCGTTTTGCAGTGTGATAAAATGTGTGAACACAGAGCAATTGAAGCAGCAACTGTTGTGTCTATAGACTGTGGTTTGTCACAGAGAATCTAAGAGTCATTCATACAAGAACTGCTCTCCTGCTGAAAACATATAGAAACTAAACTAAACAGAACCTACAGAAAAGAAAGCATGGTGCACAAGGTTTTGAAAGTGAGAAACAAATCTTTGTGGTATTGTGAAGCACTAGCTTTTGTCACTGTGGATTTCTGATTAAAGGACAAAAGGTTTTATTCCTTATCTGTTTGTTTTTATATTCATGCTGGTACCTTGAGCGCAAACATGATACAGAGAGTGCTTTGGCAAAGTGTGCAGAGACATGCTGTGGTAAACTGATACGAGTACAGTCTTGGGATTGTATCACAAACATATTCTGGCTAGTGTACAGCAATACAAAGCCAGAAGCCTTGTAATCCCTAAATGTTTTAAACAGCATTGAGTCATCATCCACAAAGTAGGCCCTGAATTAGCAGCACAGTCAACGCCAAAAATGAATAATTAGAACAATGTCAACAATGTGACATTTCAACTAACTATACACATTATTTAACCTTCATGTTCTGTTGAGAGATCCTGTTATTAACCGCTTATTTTGCCTCCGATTCCAACAAGCTCATTTAACCAACTCAAAATCCATTAAGCAGAAATTATTTGCTTTTTCATTCTGTTTTGCCAGAAAGTATTTGCACACTTTAAAAATGGGAAATATCCATTCAAGTTATGTTTCATAGGGCTGTCAAGCAATTAAAATGTATCTAATTAATTGCTGTCATGGGCTGTAGCAGAAACAAACTGTGTGTGTGTGTGTGTGTGTGTGTGTGTGTGTGTGTGTGTGTGTGTGTGTGTGTGTGTGTGTGTGTGTGTGTGTGTGTGTGTGTGTGTGTGTGTGAGACAGTACGTCCCCTCCTGCAAGGTGCTACCCCGCGCCGGCAGATGGATGGAGGAGGCTTGGGTGGAATACAGGGACCCAGCAGAGGGCTCAACAGAATAGTCCAGGGTGGATTAGGTCGAGGAGTGATCCAGGGAATGGCCTTGAACAGAGGGAGATGGTGACTGATCCAGGCCACAGCTGAGACTGCACCCCACGGCGGTGTCACAGGAGTGAGGACCCATGGAGATGTTGCAACAGACGCCGGCATGGGGACGACCAGAGGCGACAAAAACGTAGAGAAAGAGCTCATCGCGCAGCCAGAGAGCCGATGAACCGAGGGGTCACTGATGGCCTTGGCGATCAGGAGGTGGAAGCAGGGATACGGAGAGCAGAGGTGGAGCTGGAGGGACCGAGGGCGGAGGTGGAGCCTGAGGGAGGGCGGAGCTAGCCGCAGAAGAAGGGGTGGAGGAGCAGTGGACGGCCCGCAAGTCCACAGCAGAGGCATGGCGATGTCCGACCCAGGCGGAGCCGATGTCCCCAGGGAGCCCAGCGAGGCCGAATGCCCGATGGTCACTGCTGACATAGAGGGTGGAAGGAGCGTAGACATAGGAGCCAGGGCAACGGGTCGAGGGGGAGTGGAGTGCTCTGAGGATGGAGGCGGAGCCGCAGGCTCCTCATGCCCAGAAGGAGATGGCTCTAGGGTTGTGTACCAAACTCTGTACTTTTAATGGCACCGACCGAATTATGCCGGTACTACCGTACCAATTCAGATTAAATAAACCGGTGCCAAATTTTGGTACCCGAGTACGCATCTGGGCGCGATACTATTTAAATATGAATCCTGCATGTTCTGCGCGTCTCTGTGTGAATGAATGGCGCAGACGTGTGGTTTCACTTACACCACACACACACACACACACTGAAGCATGCGTGACACTTCTTTCTTCTTTGTTGTAATTTTAACAGTATAAAGCGCAGTTGTGCCGCATGTTGTTTGACTATTTTTATTTATTTTTTTCATATAAAAGATCAATTAAATTAATGTTTTATGTCTTTGACACAGAATTTGTGGAAAACAAAACATTTCATAGAAATTATTTTTTTAATACTTAAATGGTTGTTGCAATTAATATTCGAGCATCACAGACAATGGCAGACAACGCCCAAGGCAGCTCTGCCATAAAGTCAAAAACACTTCTACAAATTACTTAGTTTTTTTTACAGTTATTATGGTAAACATGCCAAAAGTACCGAAAAAAGGGTACCGTTGGGTACAGGGACCGAATTTCAGGTACCAGTACCAGTTAAAATGTGAACAGTACCCAACCCTAGATGGCTCCCAGCAGTCCCGAGGTGGACCCACGCCAATAAGAGGAGGCTGAGTTGAAACTGAAGGGCTGATGGGAGGCAGCGATGACTGGGTGGCAGGTGTGGCTGGCGACTGGAGAGGGGCTTGGAGAGCGATGTAAAATCCCCCAAAAAATAAAGTCTCAAAAACATTCTGGAGAGGTGGTGGGAGAGGGAGGTTGGGCGGGACCATTGAATTAGAGAGAGCAACCAACAGATTCAGATGGTAGCAAAACGGGCAGAAAGTTAACCTCTCAAAAATCAAAACAGTTCTCCCATGTGCTTGCCAAACTCACTCTCAGTGGCGGGAGGGTTGATGGGGCTCACTTCCATACCCTCCAATTCCACTAGCACTCCCTCGGTGACAGATGGCGCAGTCGGCTCGCACACCAGATCAGACCCGCGTTGCTCAGGCTCCATGATGAAGTTCTGCTCAGTCGCTCTCGTTGGCGCTGGCTTGAATGTCACGGCGAAGTCCCTCTCGTGGCCTGTGGTGTGCTCATGCTGCCGATCCTTGCAGTCGGAGTGGTTTTGGCTGGGCACTGGATAATCAGTGGGGCTGGTGTCGTCGTCGATGGGTCCTACGGTGAGCGGCAATTTATAGGACACCAGCACCCACTGAACAAAGTCCATGAAGCTCACTCGAGGCCCTTGCCCGAACAGCTGCGCTCTGGTAGCGGTGTTCAGGCTGACGAGCAGAAAGATACAGAGGCAATCGTCCGGGAATGATGTTTCATTGGCGATTCTGAGAAATTCCTCAATATGTGCATCGAGTGAGCTGTCCTTCTGTTCAAGGCACAACAGCTGTACCGCTGGCAGATCCATGGTTGCCGGGAACAGAAAAACAAACACGAACTTTAAACAATCAAAATAAATGCTTCAAAAAACGCCGCAAATTTTGTCTAAGTCTTGAACTGAGATTCAAGGGTTGTAGCAGGAACGAACACGAAGACGATAAAGAAGAATCAGAAGTATTTTAATATAACTCAGGTAAACAGGAACACAGGATATTTTCTACAAAGTGTTATAACTTAAATATTAGTGAAAACGGGTGAACACGGCTGAACTAATTGAATAATCAATTAATAACCATGACAATGAACTAAGGGAAACAGTTCAAACTGAAAACAAAGTTCAAACAGCGTGTGAGATACAATTATTGTGTTTTTTGCCCCAACATTGCATGCCTATGACTAAAAAAAGTATTAAAGATCTCTTAATCTATAGATTTAGCGTCTTAAACTTTTATTTTGGTATCTTTATTTCAAAGGCCCAATATGGTTCAATCCCAGAGATATGGAGATCTTAATGCAGCTCAATGAGTAAGTTGGTCAACAAATTTTCAGTGGCCAAAAACTGTGGGTCACTTTGCATACAGCTGATACTTTTTTTTATTTTAAAGAGGAATATCTGAACAACAAATAATTTTTTCTATCAACACAGTTGCATATAATATACCTCCGAGTGTCATAAATAGGCCATTCTTTCCAAAGTTTGCATGCCTGTAACTCAAAACAAATTAATGATATCTCAATATGATTTTATATTCTGGTTCTTAGCAAAGTTTTCTTTTGAAATCTTCATTTTTAAGGTCCTATTTGGTTCAATCCCATAGATATGGGGATCCCAATGTGACTGCATGTTCAAATTGTTGAATTTTACTAATTTTCAATGTTCAAAAACCAAATGTGGAAAACTTTTCAAAGGGCTGATACTTGAGTTTAAAGAGGATTGTCTGAAGAATAAATAATACTGAAACTAGACATGTATAATCCATATATTTTCTCTAGTGTAGTGTAACTGAAGTTTCTAATGATTTATAGTTATAGCCCGCCTGCATTTTTCCCTAAAATTAAATGTTTTCTGTAAAGAAAAAATATCATTGCAAGTATTATTTTTTGCAGCCCTACAAGTAGGCACAAAAAAAACTGGTGTTCTTTATATTTTTGAGCAAATTTCAATTATGTTAATAATCAAAAATCATGTATAATGAATTGAATTCATAAAAACAACAATTTATTAAAAACAAAAAGTCATAAAAACAACTTTTTTATTTTCAGAAATTCTGTTGTGTATTTAAATTTTTCTGTCAATCAAATGAAGACATACATAATAAATCTATTATCTCTTAATCATATGCAATTAAACATTTTTGTCAAACCAAAGTGCTGCACAATTTTTTTTTTTTTATAATAATGTATTATTATTAGTGTTAGTATTATTTTTACATTGAGACGTAGCTAAATTCTACTGTACAACAGTAATATATTTCTGTCACAATTTCTATTAAAGTTAAACCGAACATTTATTTTGACAGGTTGCTATGAAGACCTTTGAGTTTCTGTGCGTTTATGATATTACAACATTTTTCTCAGATGAAACGGTAAAATTTTCGGGAAGTGATTTTCAGAGCGGCTCTGAATAGATAAATAGATTGTTTTATTTAATGCCATGTCAGCATCTAAGGCTATTTTCATGGCAAAAATGTAATTACAAAAATACAAATATTATATAAATACAATAAAACCAAGCAAACACAAGTCAAGTGGCTCTGGAGATGAAGTTCATGCATTCATGTCTCATACTGTATGACAACAGAGACTGAAAACACAGCGAGCTTTCCCGGCGAGTGTGTGTGTGTGTGTGTGTGTGTGTGTGTGTGTGTGTGTGTGTGTGTGTGTGTGTGTGTGTGTGTGTGTGTGGTAAATGACACCTGCGTCTGTGCCAATTATTCACACAGAGACACGCAGAACATGCAGGATTCATATTTAAAGGAGACATATCATGCTTTTAAATTGTTCCTTTTTACATATAAATCATACATTTGTAGTCTATATAAAGCGGAACTGCAATGCTTGGGTCTGAATTCCTCATTATTATAGCTCCACAGGCCCCTTTTTTACCCCTTTTCTAATGTGCTTCTGAAAGCAACTCGTTTTGGTGCGGTCTCTTTAAATAATATTGAGACACTTCATACCCCTCCCCCTCTCCAGGTTGTAGCGGTGACACTCGGTTCAACTCCACCCCGTTCGGCCATTTTTGTAGTCTGGTAGCAGAGATAGGATTATCTAGCGCACAGAAACTTTTATACACACGTTATTAACAAAATGTCAACAACGGAAGACTTGTCCAGCCAGCCTTACATGTTCGAGCCAGAGCCGGAGCGAGATGAAAATGAAGACGACGAACCTGCAGAACAACGTCTTCATATGGATGTATCGCAATGGTGTGTACTGTATTTACACATGAAACTTTGGTCTTCCGACCTTTTACCACCGTGTCGATTTATTTTGATTAATATGTCCGAGGGAGAGAGAGCAAGACAGCGTCTAGTTTGGAGACGGTGATGTCTTGTTTACACTTTCGCCTGGCTCTGAAGAGAGAGAGTGAGCGCGCGCGCGACCGGGTCTCTCTCTCTGCTCGTTCTTTCAGTTAAACATGCTCCTGTCACAAGCGCGGCAGTTCATCTAAATTAGACGGTGTAATGAAGCGTGTGGGTTACTACATCCAACAACCGAACATTTTAACTTACCCTCTCGTAACTTCTGCATCCTTTAGCTTGGACTACAAAATTGCAGCGAGAAATAATAATGGCGGATTGCTCGAAGTGTTGGGCCGGAAGTCAATGTCCTTATTTGGCAGTTCCGCTGCAAATACTGTGACGTGATAGTTCAAAAAACGTCATAGATAACAGAAAAATCTGAACCGGTTGAAAAATATGACCAAAACAGAATATAAAGATATCAACGAAGCACCTGAAGAGAATAATTTCATCTTTTCTGTACTTCTAAACACTCCAAATATACAACAAAATGCATTTAAGGGCTAAAAAAGTGCATTTAGCATGATATGTCCCCTTTAAATAGTCTTTATGTGGTTTAATATTCACAGACACTAGTCTATATCGCGATTTGATTTAAGAGTACTGACCAGCTTTTTATTTATTCATCAACATTTGTACAAATTCAGTGACATTCCACGTGTGAAGAAGGGACCTTCACCACTGCAAGCAGCAGCACTAGCGCACATAATCACACACACACACACACACAACAACCACACACACACTTTTCTCACCTGTTAATGCCGCTATTGGAGAAGCGGGTGCACACGCGTATACTTCCGTTCAGTTATTCCCTCCGGACATATCACTCATTCTCGTTATTTGTTTGTTTTATGTATTAATATTAAATTGTGTGTTATATGTTGGCGTAACCGGGTTTGTTGGGAGTTGCGCCGGCAAACTCGAGCTCAGGTAGGGCGAGTGGTTATGACGTCATCAGACTATGCCGCGCCAGTGCAGTGTTCTGGAACCCGGTGACACCATGTTGTGTCTATATGTGGGGTACCCAAGTTTTAGGTTAAAAGACAAACAGTAATTTGAGTTATGGTTGTCTTGTTTATTATGTTATTAGATATTTTGAAATTAGTTTGTATAAAGTTTGTTTTGTTATAAGGTGGGAGTTTATATCAATCTGAATGTGGAAGACATCACCTTATGACACTTGCCTATTAATGGTGGTGCCCGAAAAAAAGAAGAAGTGTATTTTCAATTGTAAAGAAGTGGTCAAATATTAAAGATGAATGGACATTTGAATTAAAAGTGGATTCATTCAGAGTTGAGTCTTAAAGATACAAAACAGTTCTGCTCTGGCTTCAAAAGGTATTTTTTTTTTATATTTAAAAACGGAATGTTGTGTCTAAAAAATATTTAACTTTTGTATGAAATCACATTTGCACTTATGCTATTTGGGATAAAAACAGCACTCGTGTGATATTGCACTCGTTTCTTGAATAATTTTTTTGATAAGTAGTTAATTACATCGACAGCCGTAGTTGTTGTTTTTTTTCTTCTTTCGATGGGGACTGGGTCAAACAGACACTGCAGAAAAACTAAATCTAATTAAATAACTGGTGTAAGCACATCTGGAATTGTATTCACCAATGAAAGAATATCAGCATGTTAAAATGTATTATATAAACTGCAAAATTTGTGTAAAAGTACACACGATTACATATACATATATATCTGGGATCTCACAGACCCCAAACATAAGTAAAACATTTTCATGGAGGACAACTGAAGCGTATTCTAAGTGTATTTAACCCAAACCCTTATCTAAACTTACCCCTAATCCGAACCCGACTCTTAGCCCTAAACCCAAACACATTAGCAATAGGGCCTAAATGTGAGAATTAACACGTTCAGTTTTGTGGGAATTTGAAGGGGTAATGAACTGCATTATTTTATTATTTTGTGATGTTTCCTGGGGTGCACTTATAATGTTAGTATGATTTTTACAGGAAAAAAACTTAATTTTGAAAAAAAGGCATTTTTCCTACCCTGATTTTAGCCCTCTTTAGCCCTTTGTTTAAAGGGGTGTGTCTGCTGTGAAACTAGTGTAAACGCCCACTGCTGTGATTGGCTAACATCTTTGCATATGAAATAGCAAAGTATTACATGTTTACCTCTCTCAAAAACTTTTAGCACATTTTTACTATTACACCTCTCAAGGTTAAGTAATCGTGAAAAGTGTTGATTATAGTATTATATTACACGGCTTTGTGGAATACTTTATTCTGATTGGTCAATCACACCATACAGCGGTATGTTTTTCCTAGATAACGACCGCTCAAAACAGGAAAGTTTTTTCCTTGTGGAAATTTTGCATTTAGTGATCTAATAAATTATTAAAACTCAGTCGAGTTCAGTTATTTAATTATGCCATCTAGTATTGTGGATTCGCTCTCTCTGGTTTCATACAAATGCAGCTGCTGCCATTTTGTAACTATTGTTTTGTACACTGTTGGATTGTAAGATACAAACAGGTATGATTTTAAAATCTAATAACTTTAAGATTTAATCTGAAATCAATATCTCTTATCTCCAAAATTATTTATGCTGCGAAATGCTGTGTAATAAGCTGTATGACTGTAAACCGCATCTCTTAAATGTCCGTCTAGTTTGAACTTGCCGCGCAACTGCTCTCTCCTCGGAAGCTTTGCGTTTAAGGACCTAATAAAATATTTCAACTCAGATCCATATTTCGTGTCTAATTATTTACTTATGTGGAAAGTAGCCATGTAATAAGCGGGATAATCCCCTTCAGGCTGATGGAAGACTCCTCCGCTTCGCGTCAGGGTCCTCATCACCCTGTCAGGGTTTATTTTAAGAGGACCACCGGCTGGATGTACATTATCCCTTACATATTTAGGTAATCATACCTATTTTACTAAAAGAGCAAGATGGAAGTTGAGAACGAGCTGTTTAAGTTAAAGCTATAACACTGGGTAGCAAAATAATTCAAAACTAAAGTAAAAGATAGATACTTAAGTATGTTCAGACAGCAGGGCGAGTAATAGCAGCCAAAAGAATATAGGGTGAACTTGACATAGTGAAGAACAGATGGTGCAATCCAGAACACATTACTGTTAAAGCACAGGTTTGCAACTTGAAGTGCTGTAGAACTGTTACCTGCTGTGAGAGCAATGCTTTTTTTTTTTTTTTTTAAGCACAATATTTCTTTGCCACTATCAAATACCATACTGTATGTCCCAACCACTGCAGACATATCCACAGCAGAGGTAAACCATTTGGTCATTATCAAACACTTCTTAAAGGGATGGATCACAAGAAAATTTTAATTCTGCCATTATTTACTCACACTCATATTGTTCCAAACTTGAAAGACTTTCACCCGTGGGGGAGGGGGAAACATTTTGAATAATGTTGGTTATCAGTTTTGGTTTCAATTGACTTCCATTGTACGAAAAAAAAAGAAAAAAAAGAAAGAAAAAGATTTCTCTTAATATATTATGTTCCACAGAATAAGGTTTTGAATGGCATGGGTAAATGACAGAATTTTCATTTGTGTTTTATGTTTGTGGAACTTAAATACAAACCCAGCTAAACTAAATAAATTCGGATGACTTTGATTAAACCACTCGATTATTATCGACTGTATGTGACATGTATGCTGAATGTATGATGTCACCTGTTGAATTGTAGGCTACGACGCAAGTTAGTACAGACCCAATATTTGAAGCCCTCCCTCCCTTCCTTCCTTACAATTTCTGTCCAATAATTAATTTATATTCACTGTAAAAAATAACCAAATAATAAGATATATCAATTTTTTTAGTTGTTTTAGCTTATTATAATGCTTGTTTTAGCTTTTTTTAAATAGTTTTAAGTCAACCCCCTTGGAAATTTGTTGAGGCCCTAAAATAAGCATTGGGTTAATTAGATGCACTGTTGATTTATTGGTGGTTCAAACAGATCCTTCACTCTACTAACACATTAAACAACTGGAAATCCTAAGAACATTTTTTCAGATCTCAGTGAGAGTTTCTGTTTCCCTACTCACTTGAAATATGTCTCACTCTACAGACCGGCTAATCACTGTGTAATGCATGCAAAATTGACTGGGTTTATCAAGAGGCAAACTGAACCGCAAAGCTTGAACCAGTGGCCCCTGCGAGCAAAGTTTCAGCTGAGTGCAGTGAGGTGGGAAGAGTTCGGAGGTAGCAGTTGATGAGTCATGCATGGCGCACATACACAGCTTTTTTCAATGTTGACAGTCAGCTCCCAGACTGCAAAAGCCTTGTTTGTCTTCGAAATGGGCTTTGGCTGGGAGAAACACAGCTGGTTTGGGCGATGAGATCTCTAAATGTTCGACTTTCCAACAGGAGTCATTCAAAAGCAAGGAACAGGAGCTGCCTATTGGGAAATAGTCCCGGATTAAAGGAGCCAAAAGATTGAAAAAGTAATTTAAAAAATAATGGGCTTTTTAATGACTAAACCTAAGGGACACCCAGATGTGCTCTTTGTTAATTTTCACTTGTGTAATGTAAAATTCCAACTGCTTAATTACTCTAGTATACACAAAGCAAATGCTTTTAACGAAGCAATTATGGGAGACAATCTCGTCAAGGCACCACAGCTTTCACAAACACCCCCCGCCACTTGGACAGACTGTTGTTGTCAGAGAAAAAAAAAACCATTGGTTTCTCATGTGTTACATGACGAATGAAAACATATTACCGTTAATTAATGGTAACATTTTCACCTAGTCTTTCTAGTGTTACCCTCTAAATGTAACGGGTTGTTTCAAGGCAAGTCATTATACAAATGTTTGATATCAGCTATTTAAAGGTTCAAAGAGGGAATTATTTTTTTTTATTATTTTTTTCTGCCATCTTAGTCAGACCAGTATTACTCCCCCTGCCAATATTTTCACTGGCCACAAAATAATTTATTTAAAAATTGAACAAAATTTTATTTTCGCAAAAAAAAACTTTTAGTAATGTATTTTTATATTTGCCAGTTATATTTATATTTTTTATTAACTTAAATATTCTTTATTCTTTTCTTTAGAATAAATATTGCAAAAGCTGTAAAATTATAAAATTCCAACCATAACGTAACTCCTTATATTAATAATCAAACATATGCAAACAACTCAAAACACTACTGATTGCTTTATCAAATGTATATAGCATTTAATTATTTATTTATTTATACATATACACACACACATATACATATATATATATATATATATATATATATATATATATATATATATATATGTGTGTATATATATATATATTACACACACATACATAACATACGTTTTTGTTTACATAATATATTTGTGTATATATACACATCACGATTAATTAATTTGACAGCACTATACAGATGTTTATACAGATGCTTATAAGACAATCACAAGTCAGTTTTGCAATTTTAATAAAATTGCATGTCTGTCATCCTTATTGTTGTTCTCTTATTTAGATAAAATATAACAAGTCCGTATATTAGACCCCTGTTGCAAGATTACAAAATATTAGATGAAAATAATAACCATAGAATAGTTTTAAAAAACTATAAAACACTCATGTGAACAAATCTAATCAGATAACTCTTTTTATCCTGTGAGAACAATGTTGCGCTGGTGCCCAAGTTAAGATTTTCTCTTATTGAGTATAATAGTACAAAAACAAAGCTTAGGCCCTCTGCAAATCAGTCAGTGAAACTCCAAGAGCTGATGTTTTCCTTCTTTTGCCAGTGGAGATTTTGTTGTGTGCTTGTTAGTGCCTGTGTATGAAGAGAAAATATATCATGCACTGAAGTGAGCAATGTTGGCATTGTTATTGCCCTTTTAGATCAAAAACATCATTAAGGGTGCATGTCTCTTGACATTCTGTGTAGATTTTTTGTTCTTGCTGGAGGATCAATAGATTTCCAGTGCCAAGGAACATAAAGGGTGGCGATTTCTGCCTATTGTTAGAGCAGCCGAACAGCTGTTGGTAAATATCATTACAATATTGCATGTTTTATTGCTGGTTTAATAGTGACATATTTGACGGCTATACTCATTGGATATTAACATTTAGAACGATCAATAGAACTTCTGGTTGCAGATTTTATTAGAAGCACTTCCCTGTGATAGAAGAATTTGCAAAAGGCCTGTAGTCAATTGAGAGTCGATTAATGAATGGGAGATGGATGTAGGATTTGGCCACTCTGAACATGAGCCACAAAAATAGATTTGGGCATATTATGCATTCTTCATTATAGTCAGTGAGTAATTCTCCTCAGCATGTAGGTTTACACAGACTACTGACCATTTCAAAGCTGAAAAATAAGGACGATAGGACGGGCATACGGACAGACAGCAAAAGATGCTGAAAAAAAACACACACATGCCTTTGAGATGCAAAATCCAGAAGAATACTTCTCCTGTCGGATCTAAATTGCTAATGCACACCGTATGGGAGCTGAGTATTCCTTTCAAGGATGGGAGTCTTAAAGACACAAACCTGATAGCTGCTCAGTTGATCAAAGCTTGGCCATGCCATGTTTTTCCCACTGAGGAGCTTCACAGATGCATAGCAACATGCATATTCTGAGCCACATTTTCAGGTTGTGCGAGAATGACAGTACAATTGCCAAAATGAACGAACAGCAGCTAATTGGCCCTTCCAAAACATCATTTTCTTTAAAAGCAACAACTTAATAGAGAGGTTGTATTGCTAGGCAACATATATATTTAACAGACTCATGCTGAACATCTTATAGCACTGCAATCCATGCAGTTTTTTTTTATGAAATTTGATTAGTCTACACATCATTTCAGTATGTAAATACTCTTTTATATGGATAATTGTCTTTTTTGAAAAGAATGTTTTTTCGCTGGTAAATTCAGTCTAAGCCAATTCATCTGACGCACAAGTACCCGATACAGTAGAAATCAAAGTTAGTGAATCATATAACTGTGTTTCAGATAAATACAAGCCAGCCGAGGCCAACTCCTACATTCGGCCCACAGTGTTCTGTGATGAGATTCTCCATTTCGCAAAAAAGCATTCCAGCACAATAGCACTGGAAGAAAAGAACTGTCCCTTTCATGAGTGCTGCCAGTGAGTTTACACGCTCCACTTGTTTTTCTCTTGTGCTTCAGCTAATTCGCCAGAGTTGCCCACTCACCCTCTGCAAAGAACACACATACACATAATCCAAGGCCACATCAAGCTAGATAAACATTCTCACTAACTTATTACTCACTGAGAACCAGTCACAGGGGAGGAAGTGAACAGGTGTCCGATCTTCTCAGTAAGACTATGGGGATAATGGCAACACGCTCTCATTAACACATTGTTTTTCTGTAACTTTTACACACACATATTATGCAGCAAATTATGAAAGCCAAAGTCAGATGAAGTTCAGAATTCAGCGATTACCTGGAAGAATAAAAGCCGTCTGATACAAAGTTGAACTAATGAGGGCTATACATTGTAAAAAGTTTTATACCTAATAAAGCAGAACATTCTATACGCAAATTCTCACAAGCTTTCTGGACCAAAATATGAGGTGCTTGTCATGAGAGCCAGCAGCACTGGTCCGATAGATGTCCCACGAGCTGGATGTTCCGCCCGAGCCTTGTATTTTCCATATTTTCATGAAGGCATTTCACATGAGAACTTAAAGGACTAATTGGCCCACAGAGATCAGTGGTATTGTTAGTTCTGCCCGGCTTCCAATATCCAGACCTGCCATAAGTGGTTAATCATCAGTGAGCCTCACACCTGACTTAACAGACACTTTGATTTCCAAAGAGAAGCTGTTAACAGTCAGAGATGCCTTGAGCCACATTTCACCCCAGTGAGAGACTCAACCTGGGTTCAAGTGAAGATGGTCTGCTATAGTACAGCAGAAGCATGTAGATCAGAAAACACTACATTTCTCCGCCAGGATTTAAGACGGGTACATTAAAACTGAAAATTCATTTGACAAGATCATTAATTTTATATATAGGATTGTAACGGAATGCCGGTATGCCGATGTATCACGGTATGAACATGTACGGATGGTCAATCAGATGGTGAATCTCACCTGCACATAAGCAACTTCTTTCCACTTAGACTCAACTTGCTCCACCCACACATGTACATCGGAGACAATGTAGGGACAGAGCCTGTTATCTCTAATCTGTATCCCCATTGAAAAATAAGTTATCATTTTCAGTATGGGAATACTTTGGATACAGAAAAAAACGAACACATGGTTGTCCTCAAGGATAGATATCCAATTTGTAAAAAATGTGGACGCAAAGTGGCTGCAAAAGGAGGAAACACATCAAACACGTTCACCTATATTTGAGAACACCATCCCTCCGTGCAGATAAAGGTATGACTTGTTTTATACTTAAGGCCGTATGATTTCTGTGATGCAGAGGGAATCCTGGACTAGTCATGAAAATGGACAATGCAAATGCAGATGTCATGTAAAACGCACAAATTGATGGATGGATGAAATAATCGGAAATTAGAGCTGTACAATAAATCAATGGTCTGTGAATATTGAAGCACAAAAAGACAGCTATGAATTAAATATGTTTTTCTGCATCTGTGAATGAGCAGCGATATATATTGTTGTCTATGATAATATCGTGATTGCTGTTTTAACAATGTGCAATCTGACATTATCGAGTACTTCCCTCACTTTACAAAAACACACCTAGAGAGTGCATGCATACACTACATAATGTAATCTAGTGGGTTACACTAGTGCACATGCGCGTATGTTAGTTACAGCAACAACTGAACAGACATTTAGAAGATTATTTAAAAACAAAAAAGCTCTGTAAACACTTGCATTTTTTTGCAAGTCTATAAGAGTGTCCCATCCGGTAATCAAAAGTTCTATACACACTTGCAATCTTCACACCTACTTGAACACATGGGACAAATACAGAAAATATGTCATGCAAGTAGACAAGTGGTCAAGTGCAAAGACTGAAGGTGGGTATTGGACAGGGCAACAGTCTATTAAAATGCATTTAAAATGCCGCCAATATTCTAGATATATATTTATATTGTTTAATATAGTTAATCAATATCACTCAAAGAGTTTATTTTATACAACAGTTCAATAAACAATATTAAAAGGGACCTATTATGCAAAATTCACTTTTATAAGGTGTTTGAACACCTTGTGTGTCCGCAGTGTGTGAGAACAACCAGCCTATAATGGTAAAAATCCACTCACTCATTTTTTTATAATTCCCATAAATAAAAGGCAGCCTCATCAAACAAGCAGATTCAGATTGCCCCCCTACAATGACATCATCATAGGGAGAAGCCCCACCTACAGCCGGTGACAATCTGCCCTATTAGCATAGACATAGTGAGTAGCAGCTGGAGTTGTACGATGTATTCAGCAACACTAAAGGGGGTCGCACATCGGACGAGAAGCGAAGCATCGCGCCGCGTCTAGGACATCTCGGGGTATCGCACACCGGACGCTCACCAATATTGTTATGTTTAAGGACATTAGGAAATTAAGATAATGTCTGTACTTTGTTATGATTGCACTGTACAATTAAATACAATAATTGCTGAGTCTGCAGTCTGAACACTTTACCTCAGGGCGTACGTTAACTGAATTAATTAAGAATCTGACCTGAAAATACGATAACATCAGTAATTTTCATCCACGCAGGTGATTTCTGTAAATGAATGTAAAACTAAATGTATCTTGCAGCACAGGGTGAAGTCAGTATCATTAACGACGATTTGAGACAAATAAATGTAAATTTAATATAAAACTATGTAAATGGCGCTCTGTGGTGCGGCAGGATTTTGAACAAGGTCCTGAGCCATAGCTGGGCGCTGCGGACAGACGCAGAATGGCGCTGCCAGTGTGTGTACACTCATAGAAAATAACGTGTTCGAATTTTAATCTTCTTGTCTGATGTGCGACCCCATTTACTGTCCAATTGCACGTAGCCGCAAGGGACCATAGCAGGCTCGATAAATGTTACATGCATTCTGAAGAGAATACACGTTTAAACAAACTCCAGTCCAGGATGGTCAATCATACATTTGGGAGTCTGCTCAAGCTGTCGCATCAGTCTTTTCACCTATTTTGCAATACAGTACATAACAATAATGCAATAGCCTGTCATAAAAGCAATCTGACAACATAAGTTATAACCGCAAACAAGCTAAACTAACTACTACTTTATCTCCAAGCAGCATATATTCTCTGGCTCTGTAGGCATCTTACAACAGTTCCCACACGAGCAGCTGTATAGCGATTTATATTATGCTAATCGATTTATATTATATCATGCTAATCGCTGACTTGAAGATAGTTAACTCCACATCAACTACATAAATGTATCAATTAACCATTCAGAAACATCCTGTTGCATTCTACATGTTGTCACTTTTTCTCCATCAGTGTCCGACTCCAGTTTGAACATGAAGCCTGAACACAGCTACTGACAGTTTCTAATATTTTAAGTGCATGAGATTGTCCAGTTTTATCATCACGGGTATGCCGGAGCATGAGCTCTTGAAGCTCCACCCTCTTCTTGAAAGGGGTCCGGGAGCGCCAGCTCATTTGCATTTAAAGGGACACACACAAAAACGTCTCACGTGCTCACGTGCTTGTGGAAACACTTGTGGAACTCAGAGCAAGGTATTGGCAAAGGATCTTCCCTGGAGAGCAGTCAAAAGCCCTGCAAACTATGTAGTCACAAAATCAAAGGTTCCTCAAATGTCACTGGTTTTTGTACTCCCCGTCTGTCAATTCAATTTTAATACACATCTGACTCCAGCATCTCAATAAGAGAGACAAGAGACATTCAATTGTGTGCTCTCTTATGCAACACAGTACACTGATATACAGTAAATATAAAATCATGAATAAGACACAGACCTATTTACACACACATTTCTTTTGTTCTACCTTGAGGGAAAAAAAGGACTTATTCTGAGGAAATTATATGACGAAAATCGATGTTGAGTATGCACAAAAGTGAATCAAACAAGATCAAGATCAGGAGTAAAATTAACAAAAAAAAGGGGGGGGAGGGGGTTAGTATTCTTCTATCGAGTGACGTTTTAATTTAATTGCCCTCTGCAGTCAATAATAAACTGTGATACAATTGCATCATAAAATAGCTTGAATATAACTCTACAACATTGCTTTATTTAGTACGCAGATTAGTCCTCGCATCCACTCAATCACACCAGCTTGGACTACCTGATCCACTTAGTCAACTGTAGTAAACGCTGCACAATAGCAAGTGGAAATACTGGTTAAATTCAGTTTGAACCAGAAACTGATTCAGAAGAAGAAAAATAAAGTTAATTTATTCAGGGTCATCTAAGTCGATGTATCAGAAGGGTAATGCTTTAATGTATCACTCTCTACCAAGTCAGACACACAACGGTAATTGATACGATTAACTTTTAGTTATAAAGCTAGAGTGTTTTCACACTTGAGTCCTCTTTGAAAGAACCAAACTCCTTGAAGCGGACCAAGTGTGAAAACACTCTTAGTTTAAAGGGCTATTTAATATGCTATTGAAAAGGCTGCCTACATGATTATGTATATTTCATAACATGATATTTGAGTTAATTTTAATATTATGGTATATCTGATAACTCAAACAGAGTGTTCTTTAAAATATTATTTACACAATGAATGAATTACACTATGTCTTTCTAACTAGAACACAATACTGAAATATACTTTAAAACAAGATCAAATTAATTCATTTGACTTACCAATCCAATCCTCTGGTGTTCAATCAAAGGGTGTTCTGGTGTTCACCTGCACAATCCATTTGCATCCCTAAAAAGCACATGACATTAGTGTCAAAAATGAACAAAGTATAGGCTAACTGTTGTTATAGACGCATGTATATGTTGTATTACATTAAGAACTCCTATGAATGTGTTGATTAAAGTATTATATTTACAAAAAGACACCTGTTATGGACTCTTTTCCAGTGTTGCCAACTAATTTTCAGGGGAAGTTGCTAAAGGCAGATCGATTTGTTGCTAAAAGTTGCTAAATGACGTTGTGACGTCATTGCGTTATGATGTCATTACATAATCGCAACGCAAAACTGTCAAAAGATTAATCGCGATTAATCGCATCCAAAATAAGTTTTTGTTTACATAATATATGTGTGTGTACTGTGTATAATTATTTTGTATATATCAATACACACACGTGCTTGTATATATTTAAGAAATACGTGTAATTTATATATAAAAAAAATTATATTTATATATAATATAAATTATATATAAATATATACAGTATATGTATGCAAATATTTCTTAAATATATACATGCATGTGTGTGTATTTATATATAGAAAATAATTATACACAGTACACACACATGTTATGTAAACACAAACTTTTATTTTGGATGCGATTAATCTTTTGACAGCCCTAATATATATATATATATATATATATATATATATATATATATATATATAAAATGTACTTTAAAGGGTAACTAAACCAACTTTTTTTAGTTAAAAAAAAAAAGCCCTAAAACAACTTTTTTTAGTTAATGATCTGTAAGACTGGGGCTTTATTAATGCTGTTCATTTATTCAAGTAATTTATTTGACATTTTGGTATAAAGTGTTTTAATTCTACAATATATGCTGTAAAAAGGCTGTTCAACCTCTTCAGGTAGAACGGTGACTACTGCAGTTCAAATTTCCTATTGGAAGTTGTGGTGCCCTTACCAGCTCACCACGCCCTTGCGAGTGTTGTTTGGTTCTCAACTCCAGTCCGCGGGACCCGCTGCTCTGCACATTTTGTATGTCTCCCTTATTTAACACACCTGAACCATATCATCAGCTCATTAGGAGAGACTCCATGAACTGAACGGAGTGTGTCAGATAAGAGAGACATACAAAATGTGCAGAGCAAGGGGTCCCGAGGACTGGAATTGAGAACCACTCAAAAGTTGCTAAAAGTTGCCAAATAAATTTTAAAAATTGCTAAATTTGTTGCTAGGTGCTTTTTGAAAAAAAAGTTGCTAGGGTAGTCTGAAAAGTTGCTAAATCTAGCAACAAAATTGCTAAGTTGGTAACACTGCTCTTTTCCAATCATTGAGCTTCTCTCTCAACATCGCACATGCGCAATGTTAGATAATGGCGTCGCAAAGAGCAATCTCTTAAAGGGGCCATGTATAATTTGTTCCAAACTATCACAACAACATATCACCGTATTTTCAATATCATGGAGCATTTGGACTTGGTCTTATAAACTTTATAAACTTTATAAACTTTATTACAGGCTCTAGGCCCAACAGCAGGACATACACCATACAAAAACAAACAACAACAACAACAACAACAAAAAAAAAAAAAAACAATTACATAAACATATAGGCTACAATACACCCTTTTTCACAAAAGTCTTAAAAGGCACTCATACTAATGCTTCCATAGATGTGATTGATATCGGACCGATCTTGACTCGGACCAGTTTGGAATCTGACTTATTGTGTCGAAAATTTTAATTTCTTCATTTAATACATACTTTCATTTGAACAATCTTGATATTGATTCTTAAATCTTATTTAGGGGAAAAGTAACGCTTTTTGACTTTCTCAGTTTGTGTAAATCTACTTATGGTTCAGAGTATTAATTTTTTCCCACATTAATTTCCCACATGTCTAGTACAATTATGTGGTTTTGTTATATGAATACAGTATATACTTTTTTCTTGACATACCCCGAAGTGAAATGTGACAACATGCCCCATAGGTGGGGTACATTGTAGCATGTGAGGGGCACATTGTAACATGACTATACGACAGCTTAAAATGTTATCTGATCTAATAAAAAAATATACAAGACAAACTTAAATATTTTCTAAATAAAATACAATTATTAACTTTTTCATATAAAATAATAGCATTTTTTAATAATTAAATATACATTTTTTTTGAGTTTTAACTATGAACACAGGAAAACACAGCTATACAACATAGTTCAAAACAAATAAATAATTAGTAATTTCTGAACATTGACTCTCAGTCTTTATTCACCTTTTTCTCATGTTTTCTCAATAGAATTAATACAAGTATAGAATATAATAGCATATTTCTAATAGGGGCACATTGTAACGCAGTGTGACAACATGCCCCACCCGCACAACTGGGATTTAAACCCAGCTAGTGTCTTCTGCTAGTTAGCGAAGCATTAAAGAACTATCTCAACTGTTAAATAACATATTGGAGATAATATCAGATTTGTCTAATTTTAAATAAACACAAAAAATAGAGATGAAAAATTAACTTAAGTAAGAAATTTACTTTTGCTATGGTTTAATAAATGTCTATGGATATCTTTCAAAAAATTATTTTTATTTTGGTGCATTTTTTTCTCTATATAGTGTTGATATGGCAACTAGTAAATACACCAAGTTTCGTCATGCTAGCATGTGTGGAAGTATTTAAAACAAGTGTGCTACAACTAGCCCTGTGTTACGTTGTGCCCCTCGCTCCCCCAGTGAAGGCAATGCTGTTTTCAGTTCACTGAGCATTATTGCGCCTCCAATCCAATAAGCAATGACCAAAGAAACAAAGTCTTCATTTTAATCTTCAACTTTGTAGTAATGATCCAAATGAGATATCCCTGTAGTCTGCAGCATTAGTTGGGAGAGTTTTTTTTCTTCTTTTTTTTTCTTCAGAAATAGTAGCATTACCTGAAATATTAACAAATGAGTAGGCCTATATCAAATCAAGAGCTTCTGAAGCAGACACGAATCATGAAATCTACATCATAACACATAAACAAAATTTAGGCTCAAAAGATAAAGCTTTATTTATCACAAAAATTAACTACAATAATGGAACAGAACAATTGAAGAAAAGAAAAAAACGATGTGTCTATAAACATCAATGTCATCAAATTGTAACTCAGGGTATAGGTCCACACGGAGCACCCGAGACCCGAGGACCCGACCCGGGATCCGACCTGGGATTTAACATTGTGTGTAATACCCGAGTCGATCGGACTCGGAGAACACCCGACCGTGATCAGAGTCAGTCAGCACTGCTTGTGTGTTTTTTGTAACTTGAAACTTGTCAAATTAGGATAGGAAAAGTGTGAGCTGGGAAATAATGTTAAAAAAAACACTCAAATTGCATTAAAAAGCTAATATTTCAGGTTGCTCCAGACAGCTAACGCGAATGTGCACGTGCAGTCTCAAGTGCGTCATGTTTCTATGGCAGCCAGAGCTTCTGCAGTGACACAAGGACTTTACCAGAGCCCATCTACGGAGAGCCTGCCCACATTAAGTCCTATTGTACCGAATTTTGGTTGTAGTTCCACCAGAGTTCCACTGGGGGCGATCGCCCATGAGTGCAAAATGAATGGGAGTCTATGGGGCTAGACGGCTAAATTTGTCTCTTTCACCCGATTGCCGTTGAGGAATCTCAGATTTGATTGTAGGTTTTGCAAGTTCAACATGGATTATAGGTCGAAAGTTGAATGAACAAGTACTTATGTCCTTTCGATTTCTTACAGGTTGAGTTGTTGTTGCCCATAACACGCTAGCATTCTGCTAATGAATGCTGATTGGTCAGTGAAGGACTGATTACGACCAGAGATACCGCTTGATGGTATCATGGCATCTGAAGCGGGACCAGAAACAAACAAAACAAAAACTCGTCTAACAAGCTGGATGTACCGTCTGTTGCGTCACAAGTGCTTTCGGTGAGATGAGTTCTTACTCATGTATTAAAACTGTTATAACCAGCTATGCAGTAGTTACCATTATGTTGCTAACTCTGTGTTTATGGCTATTAAGGTTGATGCAGCTGTCACCGCAAAGTAAACGCCATCGACACTGTGTTTAACTCTCATGCTTGAGTGCTTATTGTGTTGTGTCTGCCCTGATCAGTGCAGCCTTCGCTTTCATTGCGTTGGGATATGCAAGAACTCTCTTACGTGTGGGTGTAGCTTGACCCTGTTATCAGGGCTTATCTTCACTGCTCTCACGGCGGGATTTAATAGGAGGATCTTTGTTGACATCTTTGTACGCATGCGCGAGTGGTTGTGTGGCAACAAAACAAACAGTATTGCGGGCAGTAAAGACGCGAAGAGCATTTTCAAGAGAGTTAGCGGGCGAAATCCACAATATATAAGCACTTTAACATCTGAAGACCGGAGGAGGTTTGGAGAGAAGCTCAAAATTTGTATTGGTGACAAAATCGAAGTTATTCAAAGCCCATATGAGATCTGGGATGACAAAAAACGTTGGTCCGACTCGCCCGTGTCTTGGCCACCAATCTGCTGGGGAGACATTTATTCTTATTTAATAGAAACCCCTGGACCCTTCACTCATGAAAGATTAAAGGCTTTCAAAAGATTATTTTGTTTTTTAGAAAAGTTGGGCCGATCTTTTCTGCCAAACAGAAAGCAGTGATCGTGCTAAAAGCAGAGGTTAGAACAGCCTTTTCTTTTGCTTTTAAGTTTTGCGATCCAGAATAGCCCATTTTGATGTGAGGAACATAGTCTGGGTGCTGTGGATCGCGGTTTGGGACACCTGAATCAGAACGCGAAAACATATGACTCGGTTGATTTGACTCAGTTTTATTATTTTTTTTATTCAATCTTCTATAAATACATAGTCACTAAGACTTAGGCCTACCATGAACAAAATGAGCCTCACAAACTCGATCAGTAACGTTAGCTGCAGGAATCCAGGCTTTCTTCGGAGCGTCCAGGTTCAATCGCCTAATTGCACGCAACCATTTCTTTCGTTTTTCGCGATCCTTTTCGGAGGGAATTCGGAAAAACTTTTTATCAGGCCCCCAACGAGCCGTACTCGACCACACAGCAAGAGTGAACCATCCTCTTCTCTAAATCCTCCTCCAAACGTGCAAAACAATCAAATTACAGGTATCTAGAGGTATCTAGCGGTGTTTCCTGCCAAACGATTCCCATGATGCAACGCGACAAACATAAACAATGACGTCACAAAAGATCCGCCTATACAGTTCCCATATACGTCACAGCTGACGTAATGTTGAGTTACCGCCTCGAAAGGGAATGTCTCCGGTTACTATCGTAACCTCGGTTCCCTGAGAGGCGGGAACGAGACATTACGTTAGCCACGGTGGTCGCTGTTTGATCAGCTGTGCTTGCGCTCAGTCATGATTCTGACGCAATTGTCGCGCCCATGCATTTTATACTGCCCGCAAACCTGTCAGTATTTGCGTGCTTCGCAACAATTGGCCAGCTGGCGTTAGCCCATAAGATTTCAGCAAAAGTGGAGAAGGGAGGAGATACCATATACGTCACAGCTGACGTAATGTCTCGTTCCCACCTCTCAGGGAAACCGGAGACGTTTTTATATGTATTAACGCAATATTACATGTTTTTAGTATGGTACTTTTGAATGTTTTTAGTTTATTATGGTAACTTTTTAATGTTAGCTGACTCCTCCATCTTGTAATGTGTAAGATTAGCAACATCATCTGCTGAAGTCTATTGCAGATATAGATATTCATTATTGTGTCTAACTCAGACAGTCAGTCAACTTGTTTTCGAATGTTCAAGGACCGGCGGCTTTGACTGTTCCAATATGGCTGACGGCTTATGTATAGCGGCCCATAGAAACAGCCACTAATGAGGCATCTCTATATATTATATGGGTCATTCTACAGAAACGTCCACTTTTGGTAGGGCAAGATGTCTTAAAATTGATTTCTTTTTCTAACATTTAAACTTACACCACATTATTAGACTACCCTTTGACTTTATGAATATGCATAAATGACAGCTTAATGATTTTTTATATTTTTTGTACATTTATTTAAAGACCGCATGTACCATTTTTTTGTCACTGGTGTTACCTTACTTCTTTGGCAATATTATTTGGTTTTTATAAAATATTATTTCTAATGTTTTTCAGCACATGTAGACAGAGTTAGCGAAAAATAATAATAATGCAACAAATAAGGAGATTATGTTTTATTTATTTTAATCAGGTTTGTTAAAAGTGTGCTTGAATGAGGTTAGTTCATCTGCGCTACCATCTATTTGCTATAACAATGAAAATATTTGAAAACCAGTTAAAATCAAGTAATGATGCAATCCTTTAAATCTTAACTTTTGAGTGTAGCAGAATTAAATGGATGTAACATTATTACTATGTCACATGTGACATTGCATTTAATGTGACAGAAAAAAAGACAGTAACACCAGTGACACAATAAAGTTTATCTATAAATGGAAGTCACTGGTGTTACCCATAAGAAAGGTGACACCAGTGACAGTAACACCAGTGACCATTTTCATGAAAAATTTATTTTACAAAATGGCTGCTGCAAGGTAACAAACCACATGTTGTCAATCATAGTATACTAACTAAATTAAGTAGTTTAATCCATTTGTATTCTAGTTGTTTTACAATTACCTAACAGTAATGTAGGTCATACCAGTGACTTCAACTAAAAGCTTCATATGAAATCATGAGATAAATGAGAAGATTTCTGATAACTGAAAAGAGACAGTGGATCTACCATGGGCTTTTCTTCATAGATATTCAGGAAATTGGAAGAAGAAAGTCAAGTGATGTCATCAGTGTGATTTTTATTTCAAAATAAGAGATTTTTGTTTAACGGTAACACCAGTGACACAACTCCAGGGGACCACTACTTTCATTATAAATTTAATAATATTTATTCTGCATTTTTTTTATATATATCATTTACATAATATATTTGATAGTTATGTATACATTATTGTATTTTAAATGGTGTAAAAATCTGTTATTGACCTCAAAATAAAGCATTTTCCCTCTGGACATGACTGTGGGGACGAGCACTTCTGTGGTGCTTGGAATTCTATATAATTAATAAAAATCAAATATTGCCACATTGATGGCTCAAGAAGGTGTAATTGTTCAAATAACATATTGTTTTATTTTAAAATGTAAAGAAATTGTAACCCTAAAGTGTTTTTTAAGTGTAATATTTCTGTAAAGGCTAGGGACAGAAAAATTGACATTTTCATAGAATGACCCATATATGGTCAGGGCTGGACTGGCCATCGGGCATACCGGTTATTTGCCCGGTGGGCCGACGTGCTTTTTGGGCCGATGCATCTCATTTTTTTATTTTTTTTACGGCCCATAAAATGTGTACATCGGCGGCCCATTCATTTTGTTTTGTTTTGCTTAATTGGCGGCGCTGGGTTTGTGCCGGTGTAATGCAGTGGTAAAAAAAGTCAGTGTTAGTTTTTTTTTTTCTGACAGACCAACCCATGAAACACGTAGATCAGCGGCCCATTGGTTCTTTTCTTGATTGACACTGGGCTGGCCCAATCACAACTTTAAACGAGTGAGCGAACGTTCAGCAGTGTCAGTGTGTATCTGTCAAAATAGTCTGCGAGATGGAGAAGAAACGTAAGGATTGTGCAGAGAAATAGCGTAAAAAAATAGAACCAGGCCCTTAAAGCAGACACTGTAAAATGTGTCAAAATATATGTTTTCTGCCCTTCATCAGCTCCAGTGATGATGATGATAGTGAGGAGGATCAGGAGAGAGATGAGAAAGTGTAGAGCCCCTGTGGTAAGCAGAACTAGTGATGTTACGTCTGACACCGACGCTCTGAAGCTTGCTTCAAACTCGAACGGTCCTTGCAATGAACCACTGCTTCGGAGCTTGTATCATTACGTCACTAGTCACGTGAAAATGACTTCTGAAGCAAACACACTGGTTCACTCCTGTAGTGAACCAGCTTTGACAGCCCAATCCAGTGTTGACAGGTTTGAAACCTGGCGGCTGTATTTCTTATAAAAGTGAAGCCAAACCATGGCAACAGTAGTAGGTGTCAGTAGTCGGTGTCTCTAAAGCTGGTGAAATTGTAAAAAAAAAAAAAGATATCACCTTTCACCAAAGACAAAGAAAATAATATTTCTGAATAAAAACCATACCATTTAATGAACACTTTGTCTAAGCCTTCTGCATGTACCCAAAGCACACCCTCTGCCACATTTTTTTATTATTAATTAGAGAACATATGAACATTGTTGCATAAAAATATGCATCAAAGACAGAAACTTCAAAAACCCTCTGCTACATCCTTTTCAACATACAAAAATATCAGTCCCACCAAGTTAACAAGTTATAGAGTTCTGCTTCCCACAGCTAAACAAGATAAAGCTTTCACACATGATACTGCCCTGCTAAAAAAAAAAAAAAAAAAAAAAAAAACTATAGAAACCATTACCGAAATTCTATTGGATTTAATGGTTTTCATGAGAATTGTATTGGTTGTAATGGGAATTATAGTGGTCTCTGTGAATCTCTACTGATATGTGTTGGGTTCTATTGGTGGGGGCATTCAATCCTAATGGAATATGTCCCAAACACACTACAAAAAAGAATTCTGTAGTGGTTTAAATGGTAAAAGCCAATGGTTCCTATTGGTATTTTAATAGAAACCATTAGTATTTCTGTGATGGTTTCCAACTTTTTTTAAGCTGGTCTGATCTTCTGTCATTGTCTAAAGAAATAATTACACAAACATCATGCTTAATGTTTTATTATCAAGGTGAACACATGAAATTCATCCGTATCTGTAAAATTCACCTACATAAATGAGTTTCACAGCACTAACACTGTTTCAGCTTTGATCGCCTCGGTAAACACGTAATAAACGGGGCGTTAACATAAGCCTACTTGCATTTTATGGTTGTCAGCTTTGTTGCATTACATTTACTTCACCAGGAGATGGTGCTGCAATTTCTATCTGAATGAAGCTTCGAGTAATGAACCATTTTCGACACAATTGTATCAGAAAGCAATAATGCTTCGAAACGCTTCATTTGGCCATCACTAAGCAGAACTACTTTCAAAACACTTAAGCTATGTCATGATCGAGTGTAGGAACCCATAACCCAGTTACAGATTATTTCCACAGTGCATAGTTGACGATTACATAGACAGTATATAAAGACGATTACCGCAGTTCACTAGAAATTTAATGAGAGGCGTTTGTAAACCATGTTTTCCGCCAAAATAAAAGCTTGATGCAGTTTGCGTCAAAATAAAAGATCATGTGCTTATCTTTTTCAAGTATAGAAATTGGTACAAAACTAATTATGAAAGTTTCCTTTATTTTTTTGTGCATTTGTTTTACAAAATATGGCTATTACTGTCATTGGATTATTATAACTATTATTATGTAGTAGGTGTAATGTAAATAGACACTGTAACTAAAAGAGGTTTGAATTTTTCGTTTAATTTGCACACTGAATATGGGTTGGAGTTTTTAATTTTGAACTCTCAAAGTGCACCAGATTGATGAATTTAACATTAAAATGCACAAAATTTTCTTACGGAGGGGCATGCCCCCGGACCCCCCTAGAAGAACCAAGGTCCACCCACCACAGTTTTACCAAAAATCCTGTGAGAAACACTGGTATTGCTATGCCATTGCAGCTTATAGCTTGTTTTAGGATTCATCACTGTGGAGTATAGTTCAACTGTATTAATAAATGTCAAATTTTCACTCGTTCCTATACTCACTCATTACATGGCATTAGTGGTTTTAAGGAATAGAAGTTGGTATGCATATAATTAAGGGCGTGCAAAGATGGGTGGTGTTTATGATCATATAGTGGGCCAGTCTGGGCCAAAATGCCCGGGCCGATTTTTTGTCCCAGTCCAGCCCTGTCTATGGTCTACACTACAAAGCGAAAACGGCGTTTTCAAATGTATCCACTTGTGCGTTTTTTCAAAAAGCTCCGTCTCTGTTGACAAAAATGCTGTCTCAGTGTGGACGGAAAGGCCAAAACAGAGAGAAAAAGATCAAACGAAAACGTATTAGTGTGGACAAGGCCTCAGACTCGAATGAGATGGTCTCAACTACAACGTTTGTCAACAATTTCAAACGAAAGGAGAAAATGATTTCCATATCTTTTGGTACTGAAGTCAAAGGATGTGCATCCAATTAATCTTCTGACCTATTCATCTGTCATTGGTAGAATTAGACACATGCCATTATGGACAGGTTGAGTAATATGACAGTCTTCAAAAATAATAATAAAATAATGTATAAAAACAATAGAAAAATTTGACATTTTATTGAAAAATAATAAATTGCTTAATTGAGTAAATTGCTTGGAAAAAGTTGTATTTTACATATAATTTTTGTACAAATACTTTACTTGTGTATGCATAATCTGCACTGATGTTCAATGTAAAATCCAGAATAGAGGGTGCTACACTATGGTCCAATCTGGTCCTGGCTGAGGGGCTAGTTGTTAGAGTAAGGGCTTTTTTTCTTATGTCATGAAGCATGAAGCAGCCAAATTAGGGAGTTTTAATATAGTCTACAGAAGAACTTGACATTTTGGTTTACAGCAGTCTGGAGACAACAACACCTGGAGTCATTAACTTTGTGACATTCAAATGAAAAGATCTTAAGAGGATGTGAGCTCAGTGAAGATTGTGTCTGAGGTGGTGAGAAGTCATCCTGTTCAAGATGACAAAGGGTCATGCAATGATATACACTGAGATTGCGGATTCAGAAGCTGAAGGGGGAATGAGATGTACAGTTGAGAGTCATCAGCATAGTAGTGATAAAAGAAGCTCTGTGATTGGGTGATGGACCTGAGCAATCCGGTGCTGACGGAGAACACATAGAGTTCAAGCACTGATTCCTTTGGTACTTCAGTGAAGGGTGTGAGCCTTTCCAGATGACTTGGTAGGACATATTATCCAGGTTAGATATAAGGGTGGTTGCACATTATTTGGTGAGAAGCTGGAGTATGTCCTCGTCTGAGTCTCAAATGAGGTTAGTAACAGAAAGGGTGAAGCGATCATGTGGTGGGGAATGTCAGGGGTGTTGGAGAATGAGTTTTTTAAAAGTGGGTCATGAAGTCCTAAGCAGTGAGTGTGAATGGCAGAGAAGTTAGGGGAGGATAGAGAAGGTATGAGAAGGTATGAGAAGGTGACAGAAACCACACACAGATGTTGTGTTGCTAATTTAATTTCTCCTCTGTCTGTGCAACTGACAAAAATACAATCCTAACATGCAATTAAAAGAGACATACTTGCTAAATATTTTTAGTTGATGCATGTTTCATTGTAAAGCCACATATATCCTTACTTGTCTTGCTGGAAGATTAATACTGCCCACATAAATCTTGTCAAGGAACCTTGGTCAACTAATGGCTATTAGAAAAAAACAACTTGCAGGATGAATGTGGTCAACATTACAGTTGAGGCAGGAGAGATAGAGCTGATCCTGCCCATATTGTGCAAAACTCATTATATCTGCAAGAAATGTTGTGCAAAGGGAGCTATGTATGTTATTAGTACCCATGAGGACATTGCATAACTCTCCAGAGGGTGAAAGCAAGTCAGTTTATAGATTTACTGGTGCTCTTGCAGTTCATGGGCTTATAATGTGTTAAGTCTAGTAATTTAACAATGCTAAAGAATAATAGAGCCACTTACTGTATAGTGTAAGACTGCTTTACTATAGTTTCACAGAGTAGGGCTAATTGTTATGCTCAATAAATGTAACATTGGTAATAATAATTTACTGCACAACACCATTGCCATTCCAGTGCATACTGTATATAATTCATCCTCAACCTCCTCTCAAACTAATGGACCGTTTCAATAATGATCGAAATATATTTTTAAAGTAAAAGAGCCTTCTTCATTTTCAGTTTTAGGGTCACAATTTTATTTAGAATGAAATGAAATCATTCTAGTTATTTTCACTTCAAAATGTACTTGTTATTTAGTGTAATTTTAAAAGTTGAAAACTGTTCCATGCACAATCACCGAAGTGACTGTAACAAAAACGATTAGCTTTCGAGGACAGACATTGAGACTTGAAGCGGCAATGAAAAAAACATCTTGTCAGTAGGCTAGACAAAACGGAAGGAAAATATGACAGATCTACTTTTGTTGTGTGAATCTGGATCTAATATTAACTCTTTCTGGTGTCTCTTATAGACACACAGCTTGTAATAAAATACCTGTTTTGGTTGAATCTTTTGAATGAATATATTTAATGAACAATGCAATGACACACACAAAAACACACACACTTGTTGCCACCTACTGGCACAACAATGAATTCTACAGAAGGGGTCAATGAACTACCAAGCCCCACACATGACATGTGGGGGGAAAAAAATATGAATTAACATTTCATTCCCACGACTTACTCAGCACATTTTACTAAATCTAAATCTAATAATTTGTTTGCACGTTTCACTAAATCATGTTCAGAATATAATAATTAGTTATTGCAACGTGGCTACGATTTACTGAATCGAGGGCACACATTAACAAATGTTTTTGTGTGAACAAATACCTATTTTGAGGCCATGATTTAACTAAAACGAGGGAACAGATTAGTAAATCACAACCATGATTTATTGAAATGAGAGAATATTTATAATTTGTGGCCACGATAAACACTTTTTGGTCCGCATGTCATGTGTGGGTCTCTGTATTGAACAAATCAAAATGAATACGATTTCTTTTTTATTTTTTTGTAGTGAAGGGCTATAATATATTAGAATCACTGGGATGAATCAAAATCCCCTGTCACTAGAGCTAAGGTAACCAAATGTGTTGATAAAAGGGTTGATTTTAAAATACAGCTGTGTTTCACTAGTTGTGTCTATAAAACAATAAAAAAAAAAAAGTAAAATAAATAAATAAATATGTTCCTGTTTTATTTTTAAACCATATTGAATATTTAACCACAGGGGATTTCATTTGGCATTTTGACACAGTAAGCAGACAACTTCTTTAATATGCAATTTTTCAAAATGTTTACAATTATTAAAAACAATGTAATGAAAGTTTGCTTAAGTTTTCACCCCTGAGAGGTATTTTTAGATGCGCCTGTAGCTTGACTGTATTGGCAATACAAATATCATGGGTTTGATACCCTGAAAACACACAACCTGATAGAATGTAAACCTTGAATGCACTTTTCATCTTTATAAAAAATAAATAAAAAAAATCATAAGGATAAAAGCCTATGCTGTGCAGAAGTCTCCATTATTGGATGCTGCACTTTTTTTCCCATTATTTCTTGCAACTCTACTCAAGCTCAGACAGGTTACATGGAGAGCCACCCATAAATTCTCATTTGGACTGAGATCTGGACTCTCACTCCATGAAGGACATTAAAATAGTTGTTTTTAAGCCATTCTTGTGTAGCTTTGTTCTCTATACTTGGAGTCACTGTCTTGCAGGAACACAAATCAGGTTTTCCTCCAGGATTTCCCTGTATTTTATTGCATTCATTTATTCACCCTTTACCCTAACAAGCCTTCCAGACCCTGCTGCAAAAAATCATCCACCACCATTATTCATTGTGATTCGGGTGATGTGGAGTGTTTGGCTTTTATTTAGATGTCCAAAAAGCTCAATTTTGGTCTCGTCAAGTTTCCGAAGAATCTTCCTCCAGCTGGTCTCCCACATACCTTCTGTGAAACTGTAGACGAGATGTCATCTGACATTTTATTTACAGTGGATTCTCATTGAAACTCAGTTTTTGAGGAAGGTCTGTATAGATTTACATCTGTGCCATGCTTTCATTTCTTAGTTTAGTTTCTTTTATTTCTTAATTGATATAACTGTACTCCAATAGATATTTCATGATGGAAACTCTTGTATCCATTGCCTTATGCTTTTTTTAAATTGTATTTCTTTTTCCCTTCATGATTCTTCCACAATAATAACTAACCAGAAGTTGGATCTTCCAGATAGATTTGAACAATAAATTAGATCATTTGAATACACACAAATGATCTCCCATTATTAAAGTGATTTTTTAAATAATTTGGCTGCACAAGGTATGATATAGGTGACTATATTAAGCAGAAAACTGTCAAAATGAATATGTTTGAATTTTACCTTAAATAATATTTAATTGCAAGTTTTAAACCTAACTGCTAATATGTTAATGATGTTTGAGGCAAAATCTCATTAAAAATGTCTAAACGTTTGCCATTGCCTAAGTGTTACAATTATACCTGGTTTCTCCAGCCAAGTATTTTTCAGGAATGAAGGCACAAAATAGCATTATCTGCTGATTCTGAACTTGAAAATCTAAAGAAAAAAGAAAAAAAGAAAAAAAAGAAAAGAAAGAAAGAAAGAAATGCTGGAAAATAGAAGAGCTCATTACCGTTAAAAACTAGCAGTCAAAGGTATGCTGTGCGCATAGTCCAACAGGTGCTTCAATAATGCAGAAATATGCACAGTTTAACTGTAATGTATGATGCTAAACTGCAACATAAAAAAAAAAAATGTGGGGGAAAAAAAGCAATGTTGAAAGGTATAATTAACATTCATTAAATCAAACTTACTTTACAAATAATTTCGAGCTTAAATGCTTTTCTGGGAAAATTGCTCTCAGATGTACCAAGGCCACTAATTAATACTTTATAAGTGCAAAAGGACCTCTAAATCAATTTATCGGCATGGAGATATGCAGAAAATAGATTTTTACTCGGAGTTGACGTTTCATTAATTTATGTTGCGCATAGTCACATAGGTGTTTACTGTGGGCACAGCATTCCAACAACACACACAAACACATGAGAATGCATTCTCATTCTCTCGCTCACACGCACATGCACGCAGACGCACACGCACACACACACACACACACACACACAAGGACCAACTTGGCATACACTGATTTAATGAGATATCTCTCTGTCTCTGTGAAATTTCTGCCAGTACATAGAGTGCTGAGATGTTAAATAAACATTCAATTCTCAATTTCACATCTGCCTCGCCTTTCAAATATTTAGAAATGCCAGGGCACACTAAAACTATCTTGGGATACTTCACAGTGAGTGACTGCTATGCAATATGTGAAAATCACTTCAAATAATCAAAGACTAGCCTGGCACATGCACAATTCTGGACATAAAAAATGCACACCAATTTATTATGTTTTTCTTTTCTATAAGGATTTCTATGTGAATATGCATATTCATTTCATCACTTGTGACATCAACAGCACATATGCACGAATGCTTGATGATTGTTTTTACATATACTGTACTGTTTGCATTCATTGCAATACATTGCATGCAACATCTTATGCAAATAAGACGCCTATTTTTGTATTTCTAAATGTAATGCTCGACTTGGACGGCATTTGTGAATGTTATAAAGAAAAGGGATGTTAATTAGATTAAGGCTTTACATTTAGCTTGTTACATTAGCAAAATAATTCTTAAAATCATACGCTAGTTAGTTAGCTGTGTATTCTTATGCAGGAAATAATCAAAAAAATATTAATATACAATGGCATTGTGTGTGGTCTGTGCTAATTTGCGGCCAATTAAGGGAAAAAAAAAACATTTCTCAATTTATTAATGGAAAGTGAACTGTAATATGTTGAATGCAAAGAAGTACGCTGGAGTTGAAATGTCAAGTATATATTATAAATCTTGTGTCTTGTGTCATGTGTCATTAACAACTGAGAAATAAGCTGTATGCCAGGACACTGAACAAGGGAGACTCACTTTATCCCAATTTTTTTTTTGTAGAAGACCCCAAAACAGTTTTTCAATTTCACAAAAACAAATAGGCAGTTTTATGTGTTTCTCTGTATCTTTACAGTCAAAACACTCTTCAAATATGTGCCATGCAGTAACAATAGTTGCTCTCTGATGTGCTCTGTTCTCAGCTCTGCATGACTTGGCTGTCAAGGAGACTCTGGTTATTAAAAGATATTCCTCTGCTTCCCATTTCCTAGCAAATCAAAGGATTATGAATCTTATTTCCTTCCCATAAAGATTAAATGAAAAATCAGTGCTCTAATGGATGGGCCTATTTTAATCTAGCACATTAATACTTTAGTATGCAGGATATTATTGTTCTATTACAATGACCGTAATCATTTTTGTTTCATAATCTCTGTCAGTCCTGAAATTGTTCAGTTCGTTTAATGCTGGTTCTTGCCATGAGGTTCATTAATTACTGACTGATCTCAAGGTCTGTTTGGGAGAAAAGCATGTTTTGACGTTACTTTGTGTCGAAGAAGGCATGTTAACCGTTCCTAATACAAAGATATCCGAGAGCTCATTTTCTAAATAACTTTAAACTGCTTCAGTTTAGTATACACTATACGAATATTGCAAAACGAAAGAATAATTTCCTATTCAATTAGCAGCAAAAGTAGAAAATAGACTAATAGAAATAAGAAGTAAATACACATATAGTAAAAATAAATGCAGATAAGTAACAAAAAGAAAAATAGAATAGAAATAGAATAAAGAACACCTCTGGCATTTGGAGCAGCTTAAATTGCAAAAATAGTCTTTATGCAGGTGAGCTGACACTTAACAAGTTTTAAAATGAAAAACATATGCCTAGTGTCATATAATCATGTCACACTTTCACTACATCAACCTGGAAGTCAAATTCAATTATTTTGTGAAGCTCTTCTCAACTTCAGTTTGAAAATGGAAGACTCTGAAATTGTTGGAATTATCAAAAACTCTTCTCATTCCTTTAAAAATCATTGACTTTTCATATAAAGTGTTAGCTGATCTCAGTGTCTATTTGGGAGAAAAGCATATTTGATGGCACTTTGTGTAAAAAAAAAAAAAAAAAGGACTGTTGGACTGTTTCTAATACAAAGTATGGGCCCCACATGGACTTTATCTGGGTTATATGGGGGTAATCTGGGCATGGGGTCAGAGTTGGCACTTTTTTTGATTGCCCATTATTGATTATTTGAGGGTCCCATATGGGCCACAATTAAGCTATATTAGGCTATATTGCAGCTGATTTGTTTTATACAATTGATGTAATTGACCAATTGATGTAATTGATTTAATTTGTTTTATATGATTATGTAATCATTTAATATAATAATAATCCACAATCCATTACTCATTTATTTTTATTTATATGTATATACTGTATATTTATACAAGTTTGGAACAACTTGAGGGTGAGTAAATGAAATAATTTTCATTTTTGGGTGACTATCCCTTTAAATACACTAATTTTCTTTCTCTGATTGGAGCATATCATTTTCAATAAAATAAGCTCTTGCCATTCTATTCAATCATTTTTTTTCCCCCAATTGCTAACACAAATGACATGCACAGCACAATTATTTAAACTGACACAGAGAGCAAAACCTCTTCTCAAGTCTCCAAAAGTCTAAACACATTTTCTGCTTTACACACATTTTGCAATTCAAAATGGCACTTTTTAACTGAACTGAACACGGTTTTTCTGCACAAGACACAACAATCTGACAAAGTCACATTCAAAACACTGCCATTCAAAATGACACTACATGAGCTAATTGGCCAATACGTGTGCCACCTGACCTGGCCAAACACCTCAATGGTTAATTGTTACAGTTTTTCTGAATTGCTAAAACATATTTCTTGAAACCATCACTCACTTTCTCAAAACCTTAAACACAAAACCAAATTTTCAAACTGCATTCACAGAACCTCTGACTCTTCTGGCAAAATCAAACATTTGCCTCGAAAACTTATCAGTGCTCAAAATCAAACAATGCTATCAGATCGTACCCACAGCGAGTCAAAATTATAAACACTGCAGATCATTAATTAGACACTACATCAAAAAATGGAGAACACAGATTCAGTATTGTACTGAATATTGAATAGTAGGCCTGTTGAGTGTCTGTATATTCACCACTATCATACTGTGAAAACACAGTGACCCAACTGCAAAAGCCAAAAAGGTTACAGTAAAAAACTCTAAATGAAAAGCATGTTACAGTAAAGTACACTCAGAAGAGTTGTGCATCAAGGTCAGTGAGAGAGATTTTATTCTGCTTCAGCATCATGTCTTCATGTTGGTCCGGCTGAAGGAGTTTCTCCACATCTCAGACACTGTCATCTCTGCAGGGAGAGGGAAAAACCCTAAAGCAGATCCAGCCTTGACAACATTCTCCACAACTTGCTCTTCCTCGTCCTCATCCTCTTCCTGCGTGTTCACCTCCTCTTACACACATACTCTTCCTCCTCTCCCTCTTATATTGTTTCCATCCATTGTTGGTATCAACATTCAGTGCAACATTTTGAGTAAATTTTTGGACTCTGAACTGACTTGACTGTATAACTGACTGTATTATGTATAGTTGGTTTGGTCACATCATTAGAAATAAGTGTGAACAATTTTGAGTTGTGTGTAAATGATGTCAACTGTGTTGCATTTGTGTTTAACTTTCGCCTACCTGTGTTTAGCATTTTGAAACACAAGTGCATCACAGTGCAAAATGTGTTTTAGTGAGTGAGAATGAGTTTTGAAAAAAGAGTGCATGAGATTTGCAAACAGTGTTTTAACTACCTGAACTTGTTTAATGCTTTACATAAAGAGTGATTTATTCGACAAATTGATTTAGGCTATTGAGAATTTGGTTCAGAGAATGGGGTGGAGTGTTTTAGCAATTCAGAAAAACTGTAACACTTCAACACTTTCAGTTTTTTTGTGAGCATATTTTTGTTCAGTCCAATGTAAATATATCTGCTGTGCATATGTTGCACTGACTTGTTTGGTGAAAAAGATAAAAAATAATGTTTCAACAGCATGTATGTGTATCTGCAAATAGTTCTGTGCATGTGAACAATCTGAAGAATATTCTACAATTTGAACTATTTTAGTATTATGGCAAAGCATACTAAAGATGAGAGTGCTTTTCTGGTTAGAACAGTGTGTAGTTGGTTAGACAGAAATCTGGTAATATGAATGAAGTGTGTGCCATTTCGTGCAAAAGTTTGATTTTGATAAGGCTATGTAGTTTTGGTTGCAGTGCTTCATTTAGCAGAATATATGAGGTATTTTGCAGTTTGGGTTTGTGGTTTTGTGAATTGTGTTAAGTATTTTGAAAAAACCAGCCTAGTTTGCAAAATTGTGTCTTAGCAATAAAAAAAAATAAAAAAATAAAAAAATGTAAGAATAAGAGTTAAAACAAATCAATAAGTATAGGAAGGATTAAACCAACACATTCATCACAAACATTTGCATAAATAGCTAAAATGAGCGGTTCCATTCAGGTTCGAACTACCTTACAGAGTTGAGAGTTGTAAAATGGAAGCTACCTGCTATTATAGTAATGAATGCAACTTTCACGCACCATTGATTGAGATAAATTGCGTGCTCCTTCAGTGTTGTTGTTAAGTTGTGGGTAGTTTCAGCAAACAGTTTGCTTTGTACAATCAGTTTAACAGCATTAAAGAGGGTAAATGCCATTCAACTGAACTGTGTGTATGAATTTTTAACACCTTATGTTGTTCGACCATGAATGCAATAAATGCACGTCCCTGAATGTTTTATAGCATATTTAATTCCACTGCGTTGATAACGTTAATGGTATGACCCTTTTCTAGGGTGTCAAAAATCACGATTAAAAATCCTTCAGAGTTAGAAATGTGTCTTCACACAGGTAAAGCTTCATATTACGGGTGCTGCAGTCTATGGTAGACTAGACTGATGCTGTCCTGAATAGATTGCAATGTCAAATCCTTAGATGTTTTGATAAATTTCAGTTTGGAAATAAGAGAATGCATTAGAGAAAATTGTTGGAATTTTCAAAAACTCGTGGCTTAAACCTAGACCCAGACTAAAATGCATGCTTGAGCTGTTTTAACTGAAAGCAACTTGCACTGAGATATCTTAAAATATGTCAGTGCCATCTGCCATTGTTCTGTCTCAAGATGCACACCAGTAATGTTTTCTAAGGCACGTTTGTCAAAGCTACTTAAATGTCCGAATTGAACCACGGCCTAATCGTGGCTCAATCTAAACCCTGTCTGTGAAACCAGGCCATAAAGTGTTAACCTAATTGGATAAGTGAGACAGGACATACATTATTACTATTATTATATTGTTTGGCAGGGCTGATATCACAATGAGTCAGAGGATGTACATGGGGATTGTTTGTCTGGAAGTTAAATGACTGAATTTGTGAAGTTCTATAGGCATATTTACTGCATGGGTGTCAAACATGAACAAGAATTTCTGTCCTCTTTAATGATGGTTTTAAATCGTCTTTTATGTTCGGTTCACTTTTGCAATAAACATGTTTGCATCATTAATCCTAAGATAATATGGTTTACTCTGTTGTAAAATAGCTGGGTTCTGGAAAAAGCATGCTAGAAAATGACAGAATGAAGATGATCAGTAAATAATGTTCACAAAAAAATCAGTTATGACATTATGTCTAATAGCAAATCTATTAGGAATGATACATTTCTGCATAAGTTGCATATTATGACTGTGATTTATGGCAAACTACGTTAAAGGGGTGGATGATTATGATTTCACTTTCTAACTTTAGTTAGTGTGTAATGTTACTGTTTGAGCATAACATCTGCAAAGTTACAATGCTCAAAGTTAAAAGATATTTGCTTTTAAAGAAATCGCTTTTTAAGGACTACAACAAACAGCTGGTAGGGACTAGACAAGCTTCCTCCCGGGTTAGTGACATCACGAACCCTAGAACTTACATAAACCCCCAGAACACGATTTATAGATTATCAAAACATAATATGCTAATCAATGACTAGAAGATAACTACACAGAAGCTACATAAATTCATCAACTAACCATTCAGAAATGTCCTGTTGCATTCTACATGTTGTCACTTCTTCTTGAGTCTCTCCATCTTTGTTTGAACATAAAAGGCTTAAAGTTTTTGAAATTTTCAGTGCATGTCTGTGTAAGTGCAAGCTGTTGAAGCCCCGCCTCCTGTGCCAGGAGCAGCAGCTCATTTGCATTTAAAGGAACAGACACAAAATGGTGTGTTTTTGCTCACCCTCAAAAAGTGACATTTTATGTAAAAATATCTGTGGGGTATTTTGAGCTAAATCTTCACACACACACTCTGGGGACATCAAAGACTTGTGAAGATGTTACATCTTGTGAAAAGGGCATAATACCACCCCTTTAAATGTGGTAGGAACCGTTCACTGGCCAAGGGTGAACATCATAATCATTACCATTTAAGTTCGACAACCAGTATTTGTACCTTTTCAGAACATGGATGATTAATTTTCCACAGTGCATTGCATGCAAAGAGATTTTGGTGCAAGGAGTAAGTACAGTGCTATAATACTGCATAATTAAAATAATTCAAAGCATAACCATGAGACATTAAGCATTTCAGTGTAATGACAAAATTGATTGTTGTCAAATCACCCTCTTGCCTCATAACCACTCATTCACGATCCTGTAAAGTCAAACGGTTGTTCTCTCCTCTAAAATTATTTCAGAAATCCTTAGAATATTTTAATGCTAATATTATAAGCTCACAAGCATAATATGATAAGCTGACAAGCTTATTCTAAGCTGTGAAGTTTAAAGAGTTTCTCCCATTAGTTATCGGACGGAGCATTAAATTGCACCGCCGCTCTAGCAGGTACAAAGTTAAATTCTCTTTTAACTTGGAAAGGAGATTAGTTTGACTGCCAGTGACAGTGTCATATACAGAAGGGCTGGGGTTTATCTGGGCTGCGTGCGAAGCACAGGTGTTTGGGTACGGGACCAGGAAACAGACAGAGGCGATTATCTGACGGCCTGTGATATGCACTGAGGTGTCAGTCGACGCAGAGAGTAACTACAGCTGTGCGAAGCAAACCATCGCCATGGCAACCCTGTTAACACAGTACCTGATGATGTGCAGTGTCCGACAGAATTCAAACACTTGTCGAAACTGATGCGAGTGAATCGGATAAAATTTTGAGGGGGAAAAATATATATTCATTACCATTCAAAAGTTTGGGGGTTGTAAGAATTTATGTTTTTGAAAGAAGTCTCTCGTGCTCACAAATGCAGCATTTATTTGATCACAGTAAAGCGGTAATATTTTGAATAATTTTCAGCGGCATACATTTTCATTACTCCAGTCTTCAGTGCCACACGATCCTTCAGAAATCATTCTAATATGCTGATTTGCTGCTCAAGAAACATTTATTATTAATATCAATGTTGAAAACAGTTGCTTATTTTTAAATTTTTTTTGGTGGAAACCATGATATTTCTTTGTTGAATAGAAAGTTCAAAAGAATATATAAGTTTTTGAAACATTATAAATGTTTTAACTGTCACTTTTGATCAATATATTGTTTTCTTGATTAATAAAAGATGAATTTCTTAAAATATCTTCACCCTTTATCCAAATCTTATAAAAAATTGTTAAAGTATATTTCATAGTTGTGCTTGGAGTGCACAATTGTGTGTGGATATAATTTCTTGCATAATGTTGATGGTTTTATCAAAATCAAATTCGTAGGGTCATTAAAATGTTTGGGTTTTAAAATTATATATATATATATATATATATATATATATATATATATATATATATATATATATATATATATATATATATATATATATATATATATATAGTTCAGATGCAAAAGCCTCTAAGTGCCATCTGAAATTTTCTTCTAGAATGATCATTTTTATAAAGCTTGTATATTTAAGTTCAGTAATTTCACTTAAATGACAATAAATAGGTAATTTTCATTGCCATTTAAGTGAAATGACTGAATTGAAATATACGAGCTTGATCAAAATGATCATTCTAGAAGAAAATTTCAGATGGCACTTAGAGGCTTTTGCATCTGAACTCTTCATATATATATAATATAAAATGTATCTATTGTTATTTATCTATTTTTCATCTTTAAGAAGTGTTCATCTATCCAGAGTGTTCCTATAGTAAATCATGGAGCTTATCATGTGTGAACAGATAAAATGTATAATTTAAAGGCAATGTAAGTCACTTTGGATAAAAGCATCTGCTAAATGCATAAATGTAGAATATATTCTCAGTCGTCTGTTACCCAAGAGGAATCTCTCTTGACATGCATGGTGTGTGGACGGTCAGCAACAATGAAGCTCATCGCATTAACCTCCAAGTCGAGCCATTGATCTGTTTTGCCAAACTCTAGGGATCCAGAGAGTTGCCAATGGATCAATGCCTTATTGAAAGAAATGATGCTTAAAACCAACATGAAATGTGCCTTTGACTTTTCAAATATGTATTTCAAGCCCTGTTATCGTGTTATTGCCCATCAATGACGATTCACATATACATTCTGGACGTTAATACAAAACTTTTCCCGACTTGAGCTTGTAAAATGACTAGATGTGTAAAAACATGGGTCTCTAATGATATCCAAATGCGAGACACTTCTTTCATCTATAGATATTTCTCTGCGAGCGTCTAAGCTTACACAAATCAAATAATTCCACTGATCTGGCCCAGAGGCCTCTCCAGGGGTCGCAGTAATTATTCCTCTTTGAGGTGCTGAATATGTATTTATGTCTAATCAGGCCTCACTTTCTCACAAACCAGCCCAGCAATTAACCTTCTCCATTGGTCATGTATTTTGGACACGGTAAATGAAGTGTTACTGGGGTTCAGCTCTCTCTGTGTTTACTGGTCTCAATTAGTCACTGATAGTGCATGCAAGAAACAGCTGGCCAGCTTTGTCTGTATAATCTCTTTCTGCAGCTGGAGTGGGCAGGCAGCATGTTCCTCTAATAAGTTGTGCTGCCTCTATTGGGAAACAGTCAAGGGGTTCTGGATCAATGCCGACTCTGACACTCATGGCTTTATTTCTATTATGCATGTCCAGGGCTGATCCCCAAACTCTAATAAATAGAGAGCACAGCGTCTTTATATATAAAATGAAAAAGAAGAAGAAAAGACCACAAACAACAACGCAAGTCACTGCATGAGGCAATGGGGCCTTACAGAGATAAATGAATCAATGCATCATCGATAAACAATCGATGTTTAAACATTGATAAAACAATAGTGTTATCTACAATAATAGGAGTAGATAAACTAGGGCTTGAATCATAGTTGTAGACTGAATGAGCTCCCAATCTTCTTGGGGATATTTCAGTAACTATTTATGCAGGATACATACGCCAGTTAGTGCTGGCAAGTTAATGTCTTTATGAGTGTGTCGTTAATTCATTCACTCAACTGTTTTGTCACTGAGTGATTCATTCACTAATTCAATCAAGAATGAAACACTACTACTGTTTGTTGCTCAGGAACGGGATTTTCATACTTGCAAAAAAAATAAAATAATAATAATAATAAAAATAATATATATATATATATATATATATATATATGTGTGTGTGTGTGTGTGTGTGTGTGTGTGTGTGTGTGTGTGTGTGTGTGTGTGTGTGTGTGTGTGTTTAATGGCCATGAAGTAAGTTCAAATTCTAATGTAGTACCTGCTTAGATAACTGTCAGTTATAGATCACAATATTTTGTACTTCATTATTACATTAACGTAATTAACATTGAGTTATTACGCATGAAATTCAGAGCACTAGAAGGTACAAAAAATCCAGTACAAAGTATACATTTCTCTTTCATTCATTCACCATCAACATGCATAAATTAAACTGAATTTAAATTTTAATCAATGTTCAAATAAAACCTAAGCCACTGAGATTAACCAAATAAATGAAGAAAAACGCATTTTAACCATGGAAATGAGTAGACAGACAGACGTATAACCAAAAATGCACTTAGAATTACAATTACAGTTTGAAAACAACCCAAGGTCTTTTTAAATATGTATTGCATATTCAGAGGCACACAGAGGAAACCCTGAGGCAGAGTTTAACAACCGGCCTGAAATTCTGGAAACACACACATGCACAAAGAGTCCTTTTTTATTATGATAGCCATACATTTTATACATATTAATTAGACATTATACTTATAGACACTATATATTTTTTTATTTATAATTTTTAGGTGCCTGCAGTTGGAAGCTTTTATACATTTATGTTAAGATTACTTTGAAAAGAGAATCAATTAGAAATAATTATGTTCGCAGGTTAGAAACTGCAACTATTCAAATCGCCCCAGCAGTCATTCACAAAGGTGAATTTGTTATTCACTCGCAGCTATTGCCAAGTGCACATATTTTCCTCCGGGACAAACATTCACTCAACGTCTTTGAAGCGTGTTTTGTTTCAGATAGAGATGGTGGTGTCATTGGTATAACCCCTGCGAGCTTCATGCCCCCCCTTAGCAGCAGGCTCCAATGTGGGTCAGAAACCTGTAATAAAGCAAGGGAGGCTGGGCTCTGTTTGGCCAGTCGGTGCGTTTTCCCCGTGTCTTGAAATGTCCAAAGCAGTGTGCTAAATTATTGGGGTCAGCGACTTTGCCTGCTCCCTTGATTTGTTTGAAGACACACAAGGCCCGTTTGACATTGAAGGACATTTTTCTAGCTCAGGGGTCATAAATTTACAAAAAAAGAGAAGAAAATGTTACCGGATCAACAGACATGAAGGCACCCAGTTGTGTGATTGAACGTCCTTGATATCGAAGGAGAGCTTGAACATTTAATACCAGCATTTCAGTGTCTAACGTGGGAGCGTTGCAGAGTTTTACAAGCAATCATGAGAGCAACACGCCGTGATTCTTTATTTTTTAATTATTTGCATGTTAAGACAGACAGCGGGATGGCTTTATGAGGTTAAAGGTGCATTTATTTATTTCCCCTCTCTGCAAGGTGTCTACCTTGCTGAATGTTATTAAACAGACATAGGCTACTCTCCATTACAGCATTGCAGCTAATCAGCTTAATGAGGCAAAGATTGCTGCAGTAATCAGGCATCATTAGGCTTATGAGTATTTATTATCAACGGCATGGATGGAACACAGAGGTGCCACTTTCCTGGCACACAAAGGAAAGGATTGCACAATCTGTTTATTAATCGCCTGCTGTCAGAGGGCCAGTACACTTCACCGATCCGGGTCATCTATCAACGCTACGTCCTGGCACGGTTAAGATAGATTTACTCTCCTTGTTGTGACCTGAACATTATACATTTCAAAGCCGGCAAAGGATGCAAATAGAAGTTCAGGGTGTCACGTAGGGACCCTGAGGCGAGCTCATTTAGAGTGGGTGTTTGTGTGTGCAAGCGTAAGTGTACATATGTATGTGAGCGTGAGAGCCGAACTCTATTTGCGTGTCCCTGTGATGGATTCCTACCGTGTCTCATCATGTTTGCCTTTAAGCTCAGTTTCATGCTGTTTGGAACCAGTTTTGCCACAAGTCGAGAATCATACGCTTTCCTAGAACTCTCCTTGATGTTTTCTTGCTGTCTGTTTGCAAGCGATGCTATGCTTGTTAAGAGGCGCATTTTTCATGTGCATCAAAGTTTACTGCTGCAGCATGATAGGGGACAACCAGCGCTCCGCTCAGGTAACAGCTGGCTTTAGAGCTGATTTTGTGCTGCTGAATAACATATTGTGTAATGTTAGCAAACAGGAGGCCTTTTTGCACTGAATGTCAAAACGATTTTTCAAACCTTTTTTTGGTGGGAGACAAAAAAGCGATCCATAACAGGCGCCGTCATTCATTTAAACACAGAACAAGTCAATAAACACAATGCTATTAGAGTAGATGTGTTTAGCTTAACAGTGCTGATGCAGTTTAAGTCAGTTTTCTATTTACTGTTTCAACTGTTTTCATGTATACCATGGCTAGTTGTCACACTTCTTATGCCAATGAATATTTTTCACAGTAGGTTTATGTTTTGAAAGTTCCACATATTTACCTTTTGTGACATACCCCTGTAGCAGGGCATACTGTCACACTTAGTTATTACAATGGAAACACAATGGCGTTTCAGCTCATTTTAAGTTTAAGTTAAATATGAGATTTAAATTTTAGTTTGGAGGACCGAGTTCACAAAACATTCTCCTATATTGGGGAAAAAACCTACTGTACAGCCATAAACATCAAGATCTAGATGAGCAACACATGAAATAGCCTATGAGATCCATCATATCCATAAAATTGGATTGAAGCATATGTGGCTGAAATTCTTTGCTTTTATCCTTTTGAAAAAGAAAGCATGGCAAATCATTTCAGATTGGACTGCAACTGTCCTGATACAGGTATATTAATGGAGCCTAACACCAGATATTTAAAAAGCATTTAGCTCAAAGAGCAAAAATAGGCATTGCTGGTTGTATTTATGGCATATATGCAGATAATTAAATGTGCATTTAAATCTGTCTCTTATGATCAATATTAATGTTTAACTGAAGCCTACGCATGATTTTAGCTCTTTAACAGAAACCTCTTCACATTAAATCTGTCATTACATTTAATGTAGGAAACAGAGAATATACATGATGCAGAATCTAAAATTAAACGATTGATTTAACACATTACCTAAAGTTTCTACTCATTTGTGAAAACGCAGCTGAAAAAAAAAAGAGTTTTTAATCACAAGATCATTTTTATAAGCTTTGCTAACTTTGAGACCAACTGAAAGTGAAGTAGAGTGGGATGTAGACAATAAATCATATTATTAACTGGATTTCATAATTTCTGCCTGAACAGCGTGGCGTGGCAACTACATCCTGTAAGCATATGCCATCCGTTTGGATGTGCCTTTGAATCTGCCTTTGAAACTGAGAACCCACCTAATCTTTCCTCTGGAAAAAGGGACGATTAAACCAGAAAGCTCACTCTTTCATTTTCCCTGACAAATTAAAGCCAACAAATTCATCTTTTACAAAAAGTAAGGGTAGAAAATGCCATCCCCTTTCCCCAAGTGAGCGGTACAAGTCTCAGCCCTCTTTGTCACACCGCGGCCCCGAGCACCCAGTGGCGAAATGAAAAAGTAATTGAGATGTAAATAAAGGAGCTGGGTTCCGTGTTGTCTCCGCTAAATTGATTTTTTTGTCTGCTCGAGTAACATTCTCTCCTTGCCAGGATACCATGTTTTACACTCCTTTGCATCGGGCACAATATCAGATTGCCGGACCTGGCGACAGTCCTCTGTTTTAGAGATGGTTTCCTCCTATTAATACATGTGCTATCTGAAATCAATATTTATACTGTGTACATATAAAACTTCAATTAGTGCCCAGTGTGCTTTGTAATTTAATCATTGGATTTACAACCAGTGCAGGCGCCTGTCAGGAACAGTTTCAAATCAAATATTCATGTTACATTCTCGACTTTTGTCTGATTCTGGTAGTCTTTTTGGTATGGAAACAAATGGCTGTGATCAATGGTAAGTCTGTTTAAAGCGATAGTTCACAAAAAAAATAAAAAATAAAATAAATCTATCATCATTATCACACATGTCGTTCCAAACCTGTATGACTTCAGTCTTGCATGGAACACAAAATGGGACGTTTAGCAGAATATCCAAGTTGCTCTTTTCCAAACAATGAGAAACTCCACCCACTTTTGTTTTATGCAAAAGGGCAGGGTGGACATTCTGCTTTTGTGTTCCAGACTAGAAAGAAAATCATACAGGTTTGGAATGACATGAGGTCGAGTAGATATTACTGTATTTTACGAGTGAACTGTCCCTTTAACGGATGTGACCAGTGCAACATTGTTAAAGTTTTAATTCAAATCCACCAATTCCTTATCTTTGCAAACACTTTTACTAACCAAGTTATTGTACAAGAAAAACAAGGTCGGAAGTAATTCAGAAGGTCACTTATTGAGAAAGTCCAACAAAATATCTACTTTAATCAATATTACCTTAACTGAAGATCTGAAACTGATATGGATTTCAGGGGTGAATCTGATGCATTGAATTAATTGATGCTACAGGCAAGGCTGGTTCAGACGGCCTCAAATTCAGAATCCAATGGGAAGAAAGTAACAATGTGCTGTTCTATGGATGTAAAGTGAAGGACAGTCAGTTCATTTGAGTAAACCACGATGACTCATTTGTTGCTTAAAGCTGCAGTCCGTAGCTTTTTTGGGTTAAAAATTATCCAAAAAATTTTTTGGAGCAAGTACATAACCAGCCAGTGTTCAAAACTATCTGCTTGCCTTAGCTCGATTCAAAACGGTAAGCTTGTAATAATGTGTTTAATTCAAGTGGTACTGGTGGATTTCCGTGGGAAATTCGAGCATGTCTTTGCGTCATTACGTCACATCTGTACACATATAGAAGGAGTCTTGGCTAGTAGGCTATGTTGCGTGTGAGGATGTTGGAGGTGGAGATTTATAGCCTTTTCTCACAGCACTTGATATAATTAAACATCAATTTGATGGCGGATCCAGAAAGGTTCAAACGAAAATCACCAGTGACAACTGGAGATTCACCCGTTGTAAAACGCAAAAGACTTCGGACTTTGGAGTGGCTACAGAAAAAAAAAGAGACTGCAACCGGGCCCATGCGAAAACAAGGATAAATATCAGAAGGGCATTAAATGTAGCCACGCAGTGCTGATGTTGTTAACATTAACAATTTGAGAACAAAGTATAATTTGCACGGTTTGACGTGATGTGATAAGCGATCGTTAGATTTAATCTGCGCAATTTACTGCAATGCTTTTTTCCCCTTAGTTGGTCAGAACAAAAGTGGATGTTACTTGTTTAGACAACATTTCTTATGTTGTTCATACTTCCAAAAAGTAGAATCTGTGATTGCGAATGACAGTATCAACACCACCAGCGCGGTGATTGACAGCCGCACATTCTCCTCAAAACATTGGATTCATCTACGCTGTGCCGTGCCGAGGCACAACCCACGCAAAGTTGATAATTCCGCGAATAACTGCAATTGCAGATTTCGAACAGAGTTGGCGACAAAGAGGAAAAACTGCGGACTTCAGCTTTAAAGGGTCCAGTAATACAAATAAAGTATGTCAATAGATACTGCAATACATCTATGGAGGAAGATGTTGGTTCACCTTGACTGTGTTTTGTTCAAAATTTCTTTTTTGTACAATGTTTTTGTACATATTTCTTAAATATAAAATGAATGCCCAGCACTGAATTCAAGACTAATCCGATCCAAGACATACAATTTCACCAATGTAATTTTGATCAAAAATCTCTTTTAAAAACCTTTAAATGCATACCTCTGGTCTTTAGTGTCCTGGGATGTCATTCACTACCCTCCTCCTCATTAATTATTTTTTTTTTTTAAGTTGGAAAAAAGTTAGTATTCCTTAATCAATTCATTATAAACAATATAACAAGAATATAAAAATAAAAACATATAAAAAAATGCCTGTTTTCCCATTAGTTTTTTTTTTTTTTTTTTTTTTTAAATGTATAGGGGTGACCCGAGGTGTGTAACAGTGTAAGTATATTTTTTCTGCACAACAATAATTGAATATTTGATGACTGAATAAGTGCAATTCACATGATACAATGGCAATGTCTGATACACAATGATGAAGTGATATTTCACTAGTTCAATAGTTCATAGTTACCGCAGGCAATAAAACAAAAGAATAGGAAGTATATCATCAGCAAAACTTGAAATGGCTCAGCGATTTACTGCAGAGCAAGTACTGAACGCAACCAAATATTAGTGTCATTGTCACTTGATGGTGGATCTGGTGAAGAAGCTGTCAGCGATCAAAATATTGAAGATGTTGAAAATTATAGTTTTGAGAATATGTTTGAGATCACGAAAATGAGCCAGATGCTGAATGTGCTGGGAAATGAGTTCTGCTCCAAATGAACCCTTACAAGCTCCAAAAGGCTTTTATTCTTCTGTAATTGTTACTCTAATATCAGGAGAGTTTTATATTATCGCGACAGGTAGAGATCCAGTGTTAGATATAAATCCGGGTCACTAAAGACCCTAATATGTAATAATGATTGGCGAAACATTAATGCATTTAAGGGTCAGGAATCTGCGTGCATATGGTGACGCAAAAGAGTGTGAAATTCGATGTAGTATGCACTCCAGGCGGCTAGGTGGCAATGTGAAGCACTGCCACACAACAACACCAAGTCCGCGCGCCTGCGTACAACCTTCCTTCTACTTCTCTCCCTAGTAGACTTTTGCGTTTTTACCCTTTAGATGGGAACGCGACGGTGGAGCATTTTTAAGATTTCCACTCTGGAGGGTGGTTTCACTTTTTTGCGTTTTTAAGCCCCAAAAACGCTGTCGCCATCTAAACGAAAGGCACATCTGCTGAAATATTTTTACGTTTTCACCCGCGAGCGTTCTCGTGTAAAAAGGACCTTAGGCGGGAACGCGACGGTGGAGCATTTTTAAGATTTCCACTCTGGAGGGTGGTTTCACTTTTTTGCGTTTTTAACCCGCAAAAACGCCGTCGCCGTCTAATAAATGATAAAATATCATTTTTATAAAAAAATATTTTTTATATAAAATATTTTTACGTTTTCACCCACGAGCGTTCTCGTGTAAACAGGGCCTAAATACACAGACAAATGAGGAGACTAAGTGACAACAGGTGCACACGGTGAGTGATGATGACTGATGAGGATGATGACAGGTAACAGGTGAAACTGATTAACAAGAAAACACATGGTGCACAAACACAGAAGGCAAAACAAAGTCCAAGACAGGTGTCACAGTGACAACCACTACCTTAGTAACTATTAATAAGCAGCAATTGACCCTTCACAGGGAGTTTGATTGACTTGCGATCTGACCAATCATAATCCGCCATCCGCCATTTTAGTCCGACAAAGCAGTCAGGAGAGTAAGTAGGTGGCGGTAATGCACATTAAAAAGTTGTTTGCCAACCGCCATTAAAAATCAGAAGAAGAAGAAGAAGAAGGGGAGTTAGTAGATTAACGTTGGAGGATTTGAACTTGAAAAACGGAGTGTACTGATGTCTTTCCACAGTTAAAACAACATTCCTTTGTATGTTCATTCATGTTTATTTGATGCTATAAATTAAGGAAGAGATGATCTGGTCACGATCTGTGACCATCACAAAATGGTATTTATTGTTTGACCAAATTTGACCAAATTTGAAAGTTGAGACTTTGTTTCATATCAAAAGTAACCTGGTCTGTGCCGTCTGTCAGTGCGTTGTCAGTAGGGTGACCACCATCAAACAAACCAAAAGTGGGATGATTATAAGTTTGTGTGGGACAATGTAGGACATGTTACCAATACTAAAACATAACCTGAAACTGTTATAATGTCTATCTAACTTAATAAAAACATTTGTATTCTGCCTTTCAGCTGATAAAAGTTATTTGTTCTTTAGTCCCTTCCAGAAAACCACATACATCACAATGTAACTTGTAACATAACATGTCTTTATTTTAAGTCATTTAAATTCAACATCACTGAGCCCAAAGGCAGCAGGCATCATGCAGATAACTATTTTTGAAACAGTTCTGACCAAGTCCAACTAAAATCCCAAAAAATAAACAATGAACATATAAAATATAAAACAACATGAAATTAGATCATTGACAGTCTTATGAATATATTAAACCGTCACCCTAGTTGTCGGTGTCCTCTCTCCTCTGTAATGTATTTTTTACTGCGTGAGAACATCGAGTGGCGTGAGAGCGGCGTAGCTTGTCGGACATAGCAACAGTAACTAAAGGGGGTGGGTCTTTGTGAACGGTCAATTAGGAGTTTATTGAGGCAAAAGTCGTAGTTAATAGTAGGCTATACCCTCATCTAAAGTGTGACACTATTAGCAGTCTGTTGGATTCCTGTCAGGGTCTATTTTATAAAATAAATAAATATACATTTCTTTGTTTCAGACATTTGCAACCCTCATGAAAACACATATTGCAAAAAACAATGTTCACAATGAACACTGCTAATAATTGCTTGAAAACAGACAACCAGACAGAAAGTGTATAATTTTTTATATATTGCCCAGAAGTGCATCTTCTGTACAGTATTTCCAACTAATGCACATGTGACAAATGTGGAGGAATCTCCCCGATTACATAAAGAACATAACAATGTCATTCATTAATCTCTACCAGTAATCAGGCCTCAATTTATTGTTATTTCAAATCAATATAGCCGAACATTAGCGCTGCCAAGCCGCTCGTATTGATTTTATGGTAAATGGCCATAATTAAAGCAGCTAGCATGGCTTTATCAAGTAACATCCTGAACAGCTCAGAGCTCTAATAGAGCAGTGTTAATTAACATTATCTAATCAATTGACCAATGACCTGAGTGGGAAATCTTTTGAACTTGACACAGCAGAAAACATGACAATTCTATCTTACTGAGCAACCCCTGGTGACGTCTCAGGGTTGTTGAAAGGCAATTTGCCACCCATGTCACACCAACCTCTCTTACTTCGACTGTTGAGTGTGTGGTTTGTCACCATGCTGGTAAAGAGCCTCCCTTGACAACACACTGACCGCCAGCATCCCATGAGCAGTGCAAAGCAACTGACGCAAGACTAGTCTGTGACTGGTGGACAGCTGAAGACAAGCTGACATGAACACATGTACTTATTTGCTATTTTTGAAACATAAATAAATATATTAATATATTTTTGGATTTTACCATCTAGTTGACCAGGAATGCTGTAGATGTAAAACAGTAGTATTTCATGATTTAAACTATAAACATTCTTCGATCCACAATAATAATTTTATTTTTTATATGAGTCAGCTGGTTAAATGTAATCTTCGTATATCTACATTACCCATTCCATTCTTAGTAAACAAACAAACAAACAAACAAACACAAAACAAACATATTTTTTTCAATATAAGAGTTCATTATCAATTCTACATTCAAGTGCCATTCTAATTTTTTTTCTTGTTGAATATATCTGAAATGTGTCAGATTATGGAAGAAAAATGGGTTTTGAATCACATTTTTGTGCTTTTATAGAGGTGTAAGTAATTGCAAATCATAATACATTACTGAATTTGAATGTTCATTTGCAGTATGTTGTACAGGGAAAGTTCTCAGAACTTTGGCTAACAATCTGGCAAGTTTCTCTCAAAGTTATGAACAAACGTTCATCTAGTAACATTACTAGAATGTTTGTTCAAAGTTATATGGTCTTTAATAACGTTCTCATAGCTTTAAACGTTAAATTTCTGTAGAATTTTATAAATGGAATATTTCCTTAAAGGACAAGTTCGGTATTTTACACTTAAAGCCCTGTTTTCAGATCGTTTCTGATGAAATACAATGGTTAAGATTGAACTTTGGACAAATGCTGCTGTCCCGAGAATTTTAGGTTTTTGTGTTAGCACCCCCCCCACCTTAACAATGGCTGCATAGGTGCACTGAAATAATCCTTCCTAAAACGCATAAAACTTTCGTTTACAAAGACGTGAAACTCACCGAGTGGTCATGGGTGTTCACTGATATGCTCACACAAAAATCGCTGCAAAAGATGCTTTCCAACAGGTTTTATCGTAGTTTTTGTCCAACTCCATTGACTTGTATAGGACGTGCTGTGAGACCGCAGCACCTTTACGGTATTACTCCGCCGCTTCTTCTTCTGCTTCTTCTGTGTATTCAATGAAATGCCAGTGGTTTGCTTGCAATTGGCAAAGGTGCATTATCGCCACCAACTGGGCTGGAGAGTCTATTATTCAAGCTCTCAACGGAAGAATGTACGGGTGTGAGGCGTTTGGAAAAATAGGTCCACAGTTTTACAACGAATGGTAAAACACCTGTTTGAAAGCATCTTTTGCAGCGATTTTTGTGTGAGCATATCAGTGAACACCCCTGACCACTCGGTGAGTTTCACGTCTTTGTAAACGAACGATTTTTCCAGTGCACCTATGCAACCGTTGTATAGGTGGGGGGTGCTACCACAAAAACCTAAAATTCTCGGGACAGCAGCATTTGTCCAAATTTCAATCTTAACCATTGTATTTCATCAGAAACTATCTGAAAACAGGGCTTTAAGTGTAAAATACCGAACTTGTCCTTTAATGATGGCTAACTAAGAAAAAAGTTAAAAAAAAAAGTTAAAAAAACATGGGTGTTTTCATAACTTATTGGGAACATACTTTTGTTAGCTGGGTAAATTTACAGCAATAAAATTACCATTTTACATATTAAAAAAAACTTTGTAAGGATTATATAAAATTCAAAAACTGTTTTGTCTTGATCTGTCTGAGAACCGTTCAGTTACATATGAAGGGATCATCTGACTGACATTAAAAGTGAGAAGGAACTTGATTTTTATATAAATGAAACAAAGACAACCCACCTTCATCACACTGACATACATATATATAAATAAACATTTTGCTATATTGTTGTGTGTGCCTTTAGAATTCACAAAGAACAAATAATAACCATACTTGGCAAGTTGGCATCCATTTTTCCAATTTCAAGCAAATATTGACTTGGCAGAACTTTAAAGTTCACCATTCTGCCCTTAACATTGGTGATACATACAGTGAATAAAGGCAATCAATAATTCTCAACACACAGTCTTCATCGCCATTAGCAACATTCATGAGTTTTAAGATAAAAACACACTCCAGTGGGATCGTGTCTAGGCTGAACTTGCACATCTGAAAGACGAGTTTCTCTCAAACATGCTCCATATCTGTGGATTTCTCTGCCACTACAGCAGCCGTATGCAAGAAACTCCTTGAGGTTGTCCGCAGTAAAAGTTAATGGAGCTCAACAAAAAGTCATTCAAGGACCTGAAATTAGCCCATTCAAGTGGAAAAGTATTTGACTGATATTTTATTGCTGGGAATGAGTGAGTGGAAACCAAGAGGCACAACAGTGCCTTGTGAACGGTGAATAGAAAAGGTCCGCCTCACATCAAATAATCTGTGGGATGAAAATGACTTTTATGAGCAGAATGACATGCTACTGTTGAAATACAAGTGTAAATCAGCTCAGCTTTTATGAGGAAATGATTTAGCTTGAATAAGGGCACCACCGGTATCTTCAAAGTCAATCTGTGATAATATACAGAAAACTTATTATTGCTTTTAGTACATCAGATAATTTAGTTTAATTAAGTAATTGTCTGAATGATTTGTTCATGAATCGACTCATCTAATTCTCAAGTTCAACTCACTGACTCATTGATCGAGTAGTAGCAGTTAACAGCTCACTGGAGTGGAAGATTATACGTGGATGAATAATGGTAACACTTCACAATAAGGTTAAGGTTAGTTAATGCATTAGCAACACGTTTATTACAGTTATTACAGTACATCTTTGTTAGCATTAATGCAAAAACAATTGCTCATTGTTAGATTGTGTCAAGTTCGCTAAATAATATGAAAAGATATTTAACTTTTGATTTCAATAAAGTATTAGTAAATGTTGAAATTAACATTAACTAAGATTAATAAATGCTTTAGAAGTCTTTTTGGCTCATAACTAATGTAGTCAGCTAATGCTAATAAATGGAACCTTGTAAGGTGTTAACAAAATAATTATGTAAATGTTGGTCTGTTTCTCAACAAAAGTAATTGCATGACCTCATAAGATGTAAATCATCATCTTACACGAGACATATCAAAAGCTTTTTTGAAGCTTAAAAGCTTTCGTTTCTGTTACTTTAATAGTAAAGAAAAGAGCAACAAGTACATTCTTCAAAGCATCTCCTTTAGTGTTCCACAGAAGAAAGAAAGAAATGAGGGTGAGTAAATAATGACAGGATTCAAATTTTTGGTGAACTACTGTACTGCACCTCTTTAAATAAAACATTATACCAATCATGAATGGGATCTCTTCTTTATTGCTACTGTTTCATTGAGCTTCTTGTTTAGGTTTAATTAGTACAGAGAACTGACAGACTACAGCATCCAATGCCTTGATGTTCTGTCTCGCCTTTGGCATCACTGACCACATAATCATTGGCTGGCACAACTGGGACAGGCTTGATTTTCAAAGGCTTTCGCTCCGCTGATTCGCTGTGCATCCGTAAGATTGATCACAGTGGTTTATCAGAAACAACATGCGTTTCATCTTCCTTGGGTTGAGGGGAGGGAGAAGGTGGAAGCTGAAACGGGTTGCGTCCCTACATTGCCCCTCCCAACAGAAGTGCCACAAACACCAGAATGACACAGAGGGAGAAAGATTTTGACAGCTCAAGTGTGTAAGCCCATCATGACTCGCCCGTGGCACTTTTGATTAAAGGAGAAACACAGATACGATCAGCTGTTGTCACAGAAAGAGCTAAATAACCACTGCCTAACATTCATAGGGTCTTCAACTCAATTAAAAATATTTTTTTCTTATCTGTCAGCACTCCCTGCAAACTGTCAATATTTTATAATATGTTTGTGTTGGTAAAACAGCCCAAGGAAACAAAAAATACGCCAGATTAAACATTATTTTGACAGAAAGCAATACATAAGACTGTCATAAAATAAGTTAGTTAAATAGTTAACTTCTAAATGCTTTACTTCTGCAGCATTGATTAATCTTAGGTGACGATAATCTAAACATTCACCAAAACATTTTGTTTAATGAAAATGTGTATCTGTTAACATTAAGGAATGTACTGTGAACTAACATGAACACTAACATTACCAAAGGTTAATACAAGCTGTAAAAATGTATTGCTCATTGTTAGTTCATGTTGGTTAATACATTAACAAATGTTAACAAGTGAGACGTTAGTGTATAGTGTTACCAAACATTCTGTCTGTGTGAATATAACTAGTTTTTTCTCATCTTAAATTATCCTTGCTCACAAGAATCAAAACAAATCATAGGCTCATTTATACTAATACTGTTTTAAAGACTGTACAACTAAAGCAAGTCTTTCGGTTTCACATATTAGTGTGGTTTGTTGTGTACAGAATACATAGGTATACCAATGGGAGGTCCCACTGTGAACCAGAGATGCAACTGTTTTCAATATTCAGAAGATGGTGCTATTTGTTTATGTATGCAGGCATTGTATGAACTCGTCTGCTTGCATTCACACCAATCTGAACATTCAATGTGCTACTGCTTCAAATATAGCCTTTGCAAAATTCTGAAATATCACAGATGGAAAACCTATAGAATAATGCAGTCTATGCATTTGTGTACAATATAACAGAGACTGGATAAAAAAGCTCTGCTTTTATATAATACTGATTCTTTATATCGTACACAAGATTTATTAAATGTATAGACAAGAGGAACATGATTGCATTAGTTTGCATGATAAACAGTCAGCTGTCTCAAGCCATTTTATACAACTGGTTAGCTTGCATTTCCTCTAAACTCAAGTTGACTTTGATTGGACAGTTTTGGCCCTTCCTGTTAGTAGTCATATACTTGAAGGTCATGTAAGTATATAGAATAATAATGTAATTATGCAGACTCAGCCCCTGAAAGGTCTGACATGTTAAATGCAATTACAGCTCAAGATGTGCGCCCACGAAATAGCCACGCATTTTGATCCAGGCTTGAAGGGCACCACAGGATCCTGGTTTAATCGTCTGGTAAGAATGCAGAAGTGGAGAATTTGATGATGCCAGTTGTTAAGTGGATCTTCGTACTCAATGTATTCATGCCATTTTAGTTGCAATATATTATGCTAGTTACACTGTGACGGCTGCTCGAGATCAGTGCTGAATTTGTGAACACAAAGCACTGTCCGATGTTTAGAGGTGATATGGAACAAATAAAATGTATGCTGTTACTATAAATAAAAGCTTTAAGGATTCTTGAGTAATTCATCATGGTGTCTTTGTAAATTATGGATCAGCTGTTTCTTTGGACATTCGTGTGCAGTGGATAAGATTTAAAGCATTTTCCGACCCACTTTTGTTTTTATGAGACTTAAGGCATTCAGTTGCCCGAAATGTATTAAGGCACAAACAAAAAAAGTGATTGTTTTTACATTAGACAAACTAAATGAGTAAATAAATAATCAAAGTGGCATTTCTTTTAAGAGTGCACGTAAGTAAGTAAATAAATAATATTTGAACTTTTTTCTGATTCTGTCCATTGTCCATTATTAATGCGATGAACTACACCTGGATGTGTACAAATGGTTAAAACAAGCATCATTTTAGATTTTGTGTATATCATAAAGGGGGTTAAAAAAAATCAAGAGTCAAGAGCCCAACTAAAGCAAACACTGATCACTATCATGGTAACTTCAAATGAAATAGTTTCAATAAATCATCAACATCTAAACCTCTGTTATTTATCAATAAGTACTTCTGATTATGTACTTCAGAAATAAAGTCAATCTGGTTAGTAAAAAGTGAAGCTGGTAATGCTGTTTTTGTTGTTTAATCCTCTGCTGAGATCTTCAGAGATTTAATGTCTTCCTTTATCTTCAGTTGATTTCATCTAAGGCTGTGGCAGGAAGTCAGTTGTTCACTGTAAAAAAACATTTATAAATAAATCAACTCCTTATAACTGCTCCATCAGACACTATTTTTATCCGGTCCTAGACAGTGATACATATATGACGCTTTCAAAAATTTACCAGCTAGAAGCATCTTCGTAGAATTAATCAATAAGCCCTGCAAAGCCGTGTTTTACAGTGGATTTAGAACAGCTAAGGGGACGTTGTTATGCACAACGCAGAGCGGAGTGCCTAAAACCCCCTTAGCTGTTCTAAATCCACTGTAAAACACGGCTTCAAGGGGTTTATTGCTTTTATAAAACAGTTACTCCATAAAAATATTTTATTCATAAAATAAACACCAGCAACAAAAAATGTGTAAGGGATAATGTAGAGCAAGGCGGTTGTTATAACGAATACAACCCCGACAGGCTGATCAGGTCTTAAATCAGCCTGAAGGGGTTGTATTCGCTATAACAACCGCCTCGCTCTACATTATCCCGCTTATTACATGGCTACCTACCAAATAAATCAATAATTTGACACAAAATATTGATTTAAAAAGGAGTTTATTGATTTAAAAACTAAAATAGTCTGTTCCGTCTCTACGGTTAGAATCCTGCGTCCATAGCAACGCTCTGTTTTTCATGGCAACGGTGTGTTATCCTTAGCAGCGGTCTGTTCTCAAGAAATAACAGACCGCATTCTACATTAGAATTCAACCAAGCCATGTAATAAAACGTTATAACACATTTATTCCTCCGTCAAGCAATGTAGTTCCAAAAAGGTTGCTAAGCAATACATGCAGCAACAAAGAATCACAAACGGCAGTTGCGCAGTAATACTAATGTAATGCGGTGTATGTTTGTTGAGTAATTTACAATGGCTTTGAACGCGGCTCAACCAATCAGAATCAAGGACCGGAACTATCCGTTTTATAAGGGATGTTTTACCATCACTGTATTCGGATTCTAGCTTTCCATTCCTACCTCTATTTGTCAGCTTTTCGAAACAGACTATGTGAACTTGAGGTGAACTGATGCAGTCATCATTTGATTGCAGATGCCAACAATGCATGGAATTTTAAGTGTGACAAAAGTGTCCAAATACTTTTTTAAAGCAGAGAATTTGTAGTAAGCAATAGACAATATTTAACAGGAAATTAATCTTTGATGATTGACAGTTATTTCACACCTTTTTTGAATAAATACACTATAAATGCTGACCCATCTGCACACATTTGTCTCTATATTATCTGTTTTCTATTAGATGCCAAAGTTCGTGATTTCCCACCTGGCAGGCATTAAATAGCTGAAGGCAGCTCCTTCATGACACATAAAGAGAATAATTCATATTATCACAGAGATGTATTGACTGTTCTCATTTGATGCAAGTCTGTGGTAGCAGCCTGTCTCTGGCTGTCATCTCTGACTGGTTTTATTACCTGTAAATCATGCAGCAGTGGCCCCCCGTGGGTTTTGGTACAGCACAAAGGGCGGAGTGCAAGTTAACTGACATCTAATCTGCACAAAGAGAGAGCAGGAGCTTATTTGAATCCCCGTTCAGTGACAGCGTGAGACTGGAGAATTCTCTATCTCTGACAGAGAAATGTGATCTTAAGAACAGTCATTCTGACTCCATGCAAATATTGAAATGAAAATGGGCCAAAATTCAAACCTCCCCCTCTTTCCTCCGTGGGTGAGGTAAAACCCCTGCTATGATGTCCCTGTATTTTTCTGATTACAACAGGCAGAATCACTTGGGCCAGCACAATTCTCTATGCCGACAAGTCTCATGCAGATAATTTTCTCGCCTGCCTTTGTGTACACATTGCTCTTGCCTGCCTCCTATCAAATTTAATCAGCCTCGGCCTCCTCTCTCACATGTGAAATGGTCAGTGGAAATGCAACACGAGCTACAAAACCGGGCCTCGATTAATTCATCCCTCCAACTCTTTTCCTCATGGCTTGTTGCAATATTTGTTGTAGCTTAAAGGTAGACAGCTGAATGTTAAGTCAGGGAATATCCCCGAGTCTAAACAAAGGTTGTTTTCACACACAATAGACCTTTTATCTCTTCACGCAAGCCCTCTACCACTGACAGACTTGTTACGATAACAACATGGCTCCTCCAAGGCATGTTCTCCACTGAATATTGCATTCAATTTGAAATTCACCAGAGACTTCCCTTCAACCAACTTTATATGTCACACCTAAGCGGCGGAAAGAGTTTCATGCAGTAATTTGTTTTGATTAAAAAAAGGAAAATACTGAAAAAACAGGTTTGAGGGTAGCGTCGAAGAAATTCACATTCACACGGCAACTTTGCTGATATTTGTATTCAGTCTGACTTGCATACATTTGGCCTAACTCATTCAATGTTTGAATCCCACCAAAGATTCCCGAGGGGCTGTATCTCAAAGAGGGTAAGTCTTAGAAAAGCACTTACTGGTATTGTCTTGTGTTGCCCTGGTCTTGTGTGGACTTTAATGTTATTTTCTGTTTTGCACCAGGTTTTATAGCACCTTTGGTTTTTCTTGTTGATCAGTTCCTCATTGTTCCCAGGTGTGACTTGTTTGCCAATCAACCATTGTGTATTTATACATCTGTGTTTCCAATGTTTGGTCATCAGTCGATGTTTTCTGTATACAGTGGGTACGGAAAGTATTCAGACCCCCTTACATTTTTCACTCTTTGTTATATTGCAGCCATTTGCTAAAATCATTTAAGTTCTTTTTTTTTTTCCTCATTATTGTACACACAGCACCCCATATTGACAGAAAAACACAGAATTGTTGACATTTTTGCACATTTATTAAAAAAGAAAAACTGAAATATCACATGGTCCTAAGTATTCAAACCCTTTGCTGTGACACTCATATATTTAACTCAGGTGCTGTCCATTTCTTCTGATCATCCTTGAGATGGTTCTACACCTTCATTTGAGTCCAGCTGTGTTTGATTATACTGATTGGCCTTGATTAGGAAAGCCACACACCTGTCTATATACGACCTTACAGCTCACAGTGCATATCAGAGCAAATGAGAATCATGAGGGCACAGATCTGGCCAAGGTTACAAAAAAATGTCTGCTGCACTTAAGGTTCCTAAGAGCATAGTGGCCTCCATAATCCTTCAATGGAAGACGTTTGGGACGACCAGAACCCTTCCTAGAGCTGGCCGTCCGGCCAAACTGAGCTAGCGGGGGAGAAGAGCCTTGGTGAGAGAGGTAAAGAAGAACCCAAAGATCACTGTGGCTGAGCTCCAGAGATGCAGTCGTGAGATGGGAGAAAGTTGTAGTAAGTCAACCATCACTGCAGCCATCCACCAGTCGGGGCTTTATGGCAGAGTGGCCCGATGGAAGCCTCTCCTCAGTGCAAGACACATGAAAGCACACCTGAAGGACTCCAAGATGGTGATAAATAAGATTCTCTGGTCTGATGAGACCAAGATAGAACTTTTTGGCCTTAATTCTAAGCGGTATGTGTGGAGAAAACCAGGCACTGCTCATCACCTGTCCAATACAGTCTCAACAGTGAAGCATGGTGGTGGCAGCATCATGCTGTGGGGGTGTTTTTCAGCTGCAGGGACAGGACGAATGGTTGCAATCGAGGGAAAGATGAATGCGGCCAAGAACAGGGATATCCTGGACGAAAACCTTCTCCAGAGTGCTCTGGACCTCAGACTGTGCCGAAGGTTCACCTTCCAAGAAGACAATGACCCTAAGCACACAGCTAAAATAACGAAGGAGTGGCTTCACAACAACTCCGTGACTGTTCTTGAATGGCCCAGCCAAAGCCCTGACTTAAACCCAATTGAGCATCTCTGGAGAGACCTGAAAATGGCTGTCCACCAACGTTTACCATCCAACCTGACAGAACTGGAGAGGATCTGCAAGGAGGAATGGCAGAGGATACCCAAATCCAGGTGTGAAAAACTTGTTGCATCTTTCCCAAAAAGACTCATGGCTGTATTAGATCAAAAGGGTGCTTCTACTAAATACTGAACAAAGGGTTTGAATACTTAGGACCATGTGATATTTCAGTTTTTCTTTTTTAATAAATGTGCAAACATTTCAACAATTCTGTGTTTTTCTGTCAATATGGGGTGCTGTGTGTACAATAATGAGGGGAAAAAATGAACTTAAATGATTTTAGCAAATGGCTGCAATATAACAAAGAGTGAAAAATTTAAGGGGGTCTGAATACTTTCCGTACCCACTGTATGCTCTAGTTCTTTGTTTCTTTGTTTGCTCTGGCTTCCCTATGTTTGTTCTCTTTTTTGGATTATTATTATTATTATTATTATTAAGTCAAGTTGCACACGAGTCCTCATGTCTGCCTGGTTCCTTGCCTGACTGCTCTGTTACAGAACGACTAACCTAAAAAGGATCCAGCAGCAGTGTTGGGGGTAACGCGTTACTAGTAACGTGCGTTACGTAATAATATTACTTTTCTGGAGTAACGAGTAAAGTAATGCATTACTTTATAAATTTACACATTAATATTTGAGTTACTTTTAAAAAAAAAGTAATGCGAGTTACTTTCAGTTTAATTAATTTGCATAAAAAAAAATTAAGTACTGAATTAAAATGAACGTAGTCACGTAGAACACGTGTGCGCCCTGCTGGAACAAACGCTAGTCAGAAACGGAGATGGCAGGCCAGATTACATTACTGCGATGGAAGTATGCTCATTATTTTGAAATCGTTGAAGAAAAGGAGAAGGGAATAATCTTTAAGTGTAAACTGTGTGTTGGTGAAAAGCCCTTGTCAACTGCAAAAAACACCACATCAAATTTAAAAAAACATCTGCACGCAAAACACAGCACTGCAGAGTTGGAAGAGAGAGCGCCGAATGATACCTGCACCCCGTCTCAAGCTAAACAACAAAAGCTTGATTTCAGTTCATCATCACCAGCTAAAACAATTAGTTCCACTGAACTCAACAAATTGGTTGCTGCTTTTATTGTTGAGGAGATGCAGCCGCTGTCCACTGTGGAGGCGCCCACATTTAGAAATATCATCAGCAAAATCTCTGTGACAGGGAAAAGGCCGGGAGCCGTGCTGCCCGATCGTAAAACCTTTGCAAGCTTTTTGGACAATGCATATATGGAAATAAATGGAGACCGAACTAAAGAAAACTTTTGCCGATTTGGAATATGTTTTTCAACCACTGCAGATCTATGGACTGCTCAGAATAAAAGTTTTCTGGGAATTACAGTAGGCTACACTGGATAGATCCTGCCACTCTGCATCGCAAAAAAGCTGCAATCGCCTGCAAACGATTTCGTGGGAAACACACGTACGATACCATCGCAGCGGAGTTAGAGCAAATTCACAGCTCATATGCTCTTTGTGGTAAGATAACTGAAGTAGTGAACTCTTATTAAGATAATACTCTAATATTACATTGACAATACATTTGTTTGCATTGTATTGCGGAAGTGATCTGATTTTGTGCATAAAATAATTTTGTTTTAAGGACACTTAATAGACAGCTGACAGATCTGTTTAATTGGTGATGTTGTTTGTTCTCAAGTATCATCTTATTGTCCTCTAATAAGTTAATAAAACATTTTAAATGTTTGAGATATGTCTTTTACCCTAATATAACTTATTTCATAATGGCAATTTGCTAGTATTACACTCCTTATTACAATGGATAGTGAATTCACTTTATATAGTCTACCCACACAAAAAGTACAAAAGTAAAAAAACACATTAGCCTACTTTCCATAATCTGTAATGTTTATTGATATTTTATATAGCATGCTTAGCTCTGGGATCAGGAAGTTCTCCGAATATAATATTATTCTATATTATTATTCAATATATATGTGTTTTTAAAAGAACATTAAGGTGCTTATATAGGCTGTTGTTGAATATATTACAGCTTTAAACACTAGTACAATAACTTCTCAGTCGAAAAAACACCTGTAAGACCTGAGAGAGATCAAGCCTCAGCCAGGTAAGAAAAAGTAACGCAAAAGTAACGCAAAAGTAATGTAACACATTACTTTCCATAAAAAGTAACTAAGTAACGCAATTAGTTACTTTTTTGGGGAGTAACTAAATATTGTAATGCATTACTTTTAAAAGTAACTTTCCCCAACACTGTCCAGCAGTGAGACTAATTCGTCTTCATCAAGGTGGTCGTACCCTTGAGGATCACACTAGAGACTTTTTGGACATTGCATATCTTACAGACTTCCCAGATTTAAACTTCTACTGCCATGTATTTAACAAACAGCTACACTCATTCATGATTGTCCTTGAGGGTTGCTTGGTGAGTTTATTGATTACACTCTACTACTAAGTGGTTCCCCCTTCACTTTGGGGGAGGAAGAGGAGGACCCTTCTCCTATGGGGCTATGTTCCTAAAGTTCCAGAGGCTGCAGAGCTTGACCCACCACGGATTCATGTGTTTCCAAGTCTGATGACCTCAACTCACAGTGCTTCTGAGTCCGGTGGTCCCACGCCAGTCATGGCCCCCCACACTAGAGTCTCCAGCTGTCATGGCCGTCATGGCCGCCACGCCAGAGTGTCCAGCCATCATGGCTGTCACGCCAGAGTCTCCAGCCATCATGGCCGTCATGGCCGCCATGTCAGAGTCTTCAGTCACCATGACCGCCGTACCCGAAGCTAAAAAGGCTGTTCCAAGGCGTTCGAGACTGTTATCCAGTGTGGCAAACCCACCGCTGATGTCGGTGCGAGCGGCTGACATCGCAGTGGTCCTAGCATTTTGTTGCTGCCTTATGTTAAACTACTTTAAATTATTTTTTTTCACATCAATCTGCACTCCATACACCATACTGACAAAGCAAAAAAAAACTAAAAAATTTTTTTTTTACACATTACTTAAAAAGGAAAATTCTGATGATGCTGCTACCACCACACTTTACTGTTGGGATGGTATTGTGCAGGTGATAAGCAGTGTGTGGTTTTCTGCAGACATTGTGGTTGGAACTGAGGTTCGCCAGAGAATCATGTTTCTCATAGTCTGAGAGAGTGCTTTAGGTATTTTTGTTGTTGTTGCAAATTCCAAGTGGGTTTTCATGTGTCTTCACTGAGGAGAGGCTTGTGTCTAGCCACTCTGCCATAAAGCCAAAGATGTTGCAGTGATGTTTGTCCTTCTGTAAATTTCTCCCATCTCCATATATGATCATTGAGCTCAACCAGACCATCAGCTTCTTGGTCACCCCTCTAACCTAGGCCTTTCTCCATCGATTGCTCAGTTTGGCCAGGAGGCCAGCTCTAGGAAGAGTCCTGATTGTTCCAAACTTCTTCCATTTAGGATTATTGAGGCTACATGCTTCTGTGAACCTTCAATACAGCAGATTTTTTTGTAGTCTTCCACATATCTCTGTCTTGACACACAATTTGACCTCATAGCTTGTTTTTTGCTCTGATATGCATCTTGTTGTATACATACAGTGTACATAATATTGTTCAAAAGTTTGGGGTAAGAATTTTTTTAAGAAATTTATATTTTTAATCAGCAAGGAGTTCAAGTAAAAGCTGTTCTTTTTAGCGTTCTAGTCAACATAAAAGAATCTTAAAAACAACAATTTATCATATTCCCCCCCCCCCCAAAAAAATCAACATTGATAATAATCAGAAATGGAGTAATTCATAGGAGTAAATTACAATTTAACAAAACTGTATCAAATAAACCTAGCCTTAAAATAAACATTGCTAAATCTTACCAACCCCAAACTTTTGAACAATAGTGGTGTGGCGAGCAGGACGAGGCCGGTGGCGTGATTGAGTCAAGTCAAGTCAAGTCTCCTTCATTTATATAGCGCTTTTAACAATATGGACTGTTTCAAAGCAGCTTTACAGCGATAACAGGAAATTACCGTAACAGATTGTTTAGGCTTTACAACAGCTCTAGGATAAAGTTAGTTTTGATTGATTGATTCACTTCCGTTGCGAAGATCATTAGTTATAAACTTAGGGTCCGCTAACACAACACCGTTCTAACAGGAAACGTTCTAACACCGTTCTTAACGCGATCCGGCCGCCCATCCGACCCAAAAACGCAAACCCGCAAAAAGCAGACGTCACGCATATGCGCATTACGTGTTTAGTCCAAAGGTATGCGCGTTTGAATATATATGTGCGCAGGCGTGTAGTCCTTCTTTACAAATCAACCCTCAAATAAACTACTTGTCTGGCCTTAAACATTTATAATACAGACATTTTTTGTCTCATCTGCGTAGCCACGCGAACCGGAATTATCCCGACAACATTTTATCTGTACTGAGGTAAAGGGAAAGGAAGGATGCCTTCACAGGGGATGGACTAGTTGACACGTCAGGACTGCGTTGTCATCGTGTCCAGGCGCAGGTCCTTCATCAGATCTGGATACGGCCTGGATCTGGTGGACTGCTGTAAACCTCGGATAAACAGAGAGACTAATATTAGCGTAGACGCCATCCTTCTTATGATGTAACAAGTAACCTAAACTATGCAGCCTAACATTGAATTATAGAAGTCTAGAATGTGTTATGTGTATGCTAGGCCAAAGAGATGTGTTTTTATTCTAGATTTTAACTGACAGAGTGTGTCTGCTTCCCGGATATTATTAAGAAGATTGTTCCAAAGTTTTGGTGCTAAATAGAAAAAGGATCTACCGCCAGCAGTCGATTTTTATATTCTAGGTATTATCAACTGGCCGGAATTTTGAGATTGCAATAGACGTGAAGGACTATAATGCGTTAAGAGCTCGCTCAAGTACTGGGGAGCTAAACCATTTAGTGCTTTGTAAGTGATCAGTAATATTTAAAAATGTATACAATTTTTAATAGGGAGCCAATGCAGTGTTGACAGAACCGGGCTAATATGGTCATACTTCCTGGTTCTGGTAAGAACTCTAGCTGCTGCTTTTTGGACCAGCTGTAGTTTATGTAAGCAATAAGGTACGAGAGGCTGTGCTGTATCGTGAATAAGTAACGGCTGAAGGGCGTTGTTAGGCACGACGCGAAGCGGAGTACCTTTTTGCTTTTATAAAACAGTTGCCACACAATACAAATATTAAAGCCGAAAAATATTTATCTATGCAACTTTCATGAAGTAAAATCACTAAAAGAATTCCTTCCGCTGGAAAAAATAGTCCCTGACCGTAAACAGCAACATAAGTTACATACATTATTTCGCCAATAGATGGCGGCAAAGACTGACTCATTCAGAGTCAGTCGGTAGGGAAGACTTTTATATTGAAAAGACTCAAACTTGTTTTCACGGAGAAGGAAGACGCAACTGACAGATGACTAACGTTATAGGCACGGGCAAACCCCTTAACGGTTAACTGTTAAAAGGACAAGATATCGCAGCGGACATTCAAACGGATTATTTTATTATGAATATAGGACTGACCTGAAGGAAAATGCAATGTCTACTGTGAATGCAGGTAACTTTACACTCGCTTTCTCGATCTCTCACAATACTCCACTATAGCTTCAATGAACAATATCAATGAGATCACACATGTGTTTAAGTTGCTAAGAGTGGTTGCTAGGGGTGTTGTAGTGATACATAGAACCATTGGGTGAAGCGGTCATAACCGTGTTTTATTGTGAATAAAGCACAGCTATTGACCAATCAGAAACAAGGATTGGAACTAACCGTTTTATAATTATTAAGCGTGCAGTGCAACCACCCATAATAGCATTACAATAATCTAGCCTTGATGTCATGAACGCATGAACAATTTGTTCTGCATTTTTCTTTGAGAGCATATGACGTAATTTAGATATATTTTTAAGATGAAAAAATGCGGTTTTACAGATACTAGACACGTGACTTTCAAATGAAAGATTGGTGTCAAAGAGAACACCCAGGTTCCTAACCGACGACGAAGACTTGACATAGCATCCTATAGCATCATAGTGTTAGACAGTATTCTAGGTTATTACGTGAGGACGTTTTTTGTCCAATAATTAGAATCTCTGTTTTTTTCAGAAATAAGTAGTAGGAAGTTGCTAGTCATCCAGGTTTTTATATCAGCTATGCATTCCGTTAATTTTGTGAATTGGTAAGTTTGTCAGGGTGTGAAGAAATATAGAGCTGCGTATCATCAGCATAACAGTGAAAACTAATACCATGCTTCTGATATCTCCTAAGGGTAGCATGTACAGAGTGAACAGCAACGGTTCTAGTACTGAGCCTTGTGGTACACCATACTGAATTTGTGATCGATAAAACATCTCTTAATTTACTGCTACAAACTGATAACGGTCAGATAAGTATGATTTAAACCATGCTAATGCAATTCCACTAATGCCAACATCATTTTCGAGTCTATTTAAAAGAATTTTGTGGTCGATAGTATCAAATGCAGCACTAAGATCGAGTAACACTAATAGAGAGATACAACCACGATCATATGATAAGAGCAAATCATTTGTGACTCTAATGAGAGCTGTCTCAGTACTATGGTACGGTCTAAATCCTGATAAAAAATCCTCGCAGATATAATTTCTTTCTAAAAAGGAACATAGTTGTGAAGATACTGCCTTTTCTAGTATCCTTAGGGAGACTACAATGCACTCCCCGATGCAATACTGTAGTAGACGGTTACATAGTTATAATTTTCTCCCTGATATTATCAATCTTATAAGTGAAGAAGTTCTCATTGAAGAGGACTCATTTAAAGACATGTAATCGTTTGGTTTTAGCCAGGTTTCTGTCAAACACAGCACATCTAGGTGCTGATAATGAGCAACACCTGCGCAATGCACCAGTCTCGTATCTCACGGAGCGGAAGCATAAAAGGAGGAGCGACAACATAAGTGAAGGGTGAGAGAAGACCAGGCCTGGATTTTACGTTGTGTTTTGTTTATATGTTTTATTATGTGTGTGTGTGGCAGTAGTCCGCGAGGGGCTGCCGCCTTTACTTTCATTTTGTATTTGGTTATTTTATTATTAAACTTTGAGAACGTTCGTAGGTTCCCGCCGCCTCCTTTCCATAACAACAAACCTCGTTACAAGTGGTTACAAACATTATAAGTTATTTCTCTGTTTACACAATATGGTAACCAGGAATTTTCTCCATTGCTAAATCACACCCACTGATCATATTGCATATTTCATATTGTTTCTATTTAATTTTTTATACATTTATTTGTAGTTATAATTGTTAATTAATATTTCTTTAAAACCATAAAATATTGCAGCCCCGGCCCCACATTTACGTTTGTGAAATTAAATGACTATCTAGTGTTGCTTCAATGCATGGCTTATCAATGGTTCCATGTTAATCATAGCACTTATTTTGGCAAGAGCCTAAACATAATCTTAAAGACTTTCTCTATAACAACATGAAAAGCAGCATTACATAGTTTTAACGATGATCTTATCTTAGTAAGAGCCTTGCTACAACGAGTGGCCATCACTCTCCCCTTATTTCCCCTCTGCTGCACTGTCATCCCACAGACATTAATATTTACTCATCATAATTAAATATTAACCTTGATTGGGCTGCCTTCCTCTTAAAATTAGAGCACCGATATTGAAATTGCAGCAAGACATTTTAAGTGATTTTCTTGAGTGAATGTACGGCATTATTAGCTGCCCAGTAGCATGCTGTTTTAGAGTGATGGTAATTGATCAAGCTTACTGTATTTGTTTTTTGGGTGTTTTTGATAATGACAGCCTCCTGTAATGGATTATTAATACGCGAGAGCAGAAAATGGCTGGTTTCATGCCTGGCCAAGCTAACATTAGGATCATTTGGCCAGACAGTGTCAGAATGGATTTGAACCGAAGTGACACATTCCGCAGGAGCTCTGGATATTGTATACAGAATTGATTTGATAAATATGGCCCAAAGAGTCGTGCAATTTGCTAGGTGATACATTTTCAGAGGCCGAATCAATTTCTTGTCTTGAAAGCATTGGTGAATATATCAAAGCAAATTACCTTGGAGGTCTTAATCTCTAATGTGAGCGATAAAGTGTACATGCAGACACCCACACCCACACACACACACACACACACACACACACACACACACACACACACACGCACACGCACACGCACACACAGAAAGAGAGAAAAAAACAAACATGCTTTTCTTCCAGTTTATACTTGCAACAATTATATTCATTTGTCCTCCATCCAAAGTATAGCAAATATAGTTATGCTTGTAATCACAAACCATAATCACAATCAAACCCCCATATTCAACTAAGTTCAAAGACAAATTCATGCTTTGTTCAGTTCCGAATTCTCAAATAACACACACGCGCACGCGCACACACACACACACACACACACACACACACACACACACACACACACACACACACACACACACACACACACACACACACACACACATATATACATATACATATACATATATATATATATACAGTGGGGAGAACAAGTATTTGATACACTGCCGATTTTGCAGGTTTTCCCACTTACAAAGCACGTAGAAGTCTGTATTTTTTATCATAGGTACTCTTCAACTGTGAGTGACGGAATCTAAAACAAACATCCAGAAAATCACATTGTATGATTTTAAAGTAATTAATTTGCATTTTATTGCATGACATAAGTATTTGATCACCTACCAACCAGTAAGAATTCCGGCTCTCACAGACCTGTTAGTTTTTCTTTAAGAAGCCCTCCTGTTCTCCACTCATTACCTGTATTAACTGCACCTGTTTGAACTCGTTACCTGTATAAAAGACACCTGTCCACACACTCAATCAAACAGACTCCAACCTCTCCCCAATGGCCAAGACCAGAGAGCTGTGTAAGGACATCAGGGATAAAATTGTAGACCTGCACAAGGCTGGGATGGGCTACAGGACAATAGGTAAGCAGCTTGGTGAGAAGGCAACAACTGTAGCAATTATTAGAAAATGAAAGAAGTTCAAGATGACGGTCAATCTCCCTCGATCTGGGGCGCCATGCAAGATCTCACCTTGTGGGGCATCAATGACCATGAGGAAGGTGAGGGATCAGCCCAGAACTACACGGCAGGACCTGAAGAGAGCTGGGACCCCAGTCTCAAAGAAAACCATTAGTAACACACTACGCCGTCATGGATTAAAATCCTGCAGCTCACGCAAGGTCCCCCTGCTCAAGCCAGCGCATGTCCAGGCCCGTCTGAAGTTTGCCAATGACCATCTGGATGATCCAGAGGAGGAATGGGAGAAGGTCATGTGGTCTGATGAGACAAAAATAGAGCTTTTTGGTCTAAACTCCACTCGCCGTGTTTGGAGGAAGAAGGATGAGTACAACCCCAAGAACACCCTCCCAACCGTGAAGCATGGAGGTGGAAACATCATTCTTTTCTGCAAAGGGGACAGGACGACTGCACCGTATTGAGGGGAGGATGGATGGGGCCATGTATCGCGAGATCTTGGCCAACAACCTCCTTCCCTTAGTAAGAGCATTGAAGATGGGTCGTGGCTGGGTCTTCCAGCATGACAACGACCCGAAACACACAGCCAGGGCAACTAAGGAGTGGCTCCGTAAGAAGCATTTCAAGGTCATGGAGTGGCCTAGCCAGTCTCCAGACCTGAACCCAATAGAAAATCTTGAACCCAATCTCAATAGAAAAGTCTGTATTGCCCAGTGACAGCCCGAAACCTGAATGATCCTGAGAAGGTCTGTATGGAGGAGTGGGCCAAAATCCCTGCTGCAGTGTGTGCAAAACTGGTCAAGAACTACAGGAAACGTATGATCTCTGTAATTGCAAACAAAGGTTTCTGTACCAAATATTAAGTTCTGCTTTTCTGATGTATCAAATACTTATGTCATGCAATAAAATGCAAATTAATGACGTAAAAAAAATCATACAATGTGATTTTCTGGATTTGTGTTTTAGATTCCGTCACTCACAGTTGAAGAGTACCTATGATCAAAATTACAGATTTCTACTTGCTTTGTAAGTGGGAAAACCTGCAAAATCAGCAGTGTATCAAATAATTGTTCTCTCCACTGTATTTATATATATATATATATATATATATATATATATATATATCCGAGACCATTCATTTAAAACAGCTATTCTGAATTGGTTATATCACACACAGAGAAAAAAAATAGCCCAAATAAAATGTACCTGTGCATACAACGACAAAACAATCTAAATAATGATAACTGTGCACCGGCACAGTTAACATGTTAAAATGGACGAGATAATAGATCAAAGTTTCTAGATGCATTCTGGAAGTTGGGTAGCTTTAGAGAGCATCTTAATGCACTGTAGGGGACGATTGAAATTTAATAATCAGCAACACCGAGGTAAGCATCTCGCTCAATAAAGCAGTTGTGGTTTCTGGTAATGGCTACTTTCATGGCACTTCATGGCTTGAACACAATCCCCCTTGTCTCTAATTGCACAGTTGAGAGAAAACCCGGGACTAAAGTGAACAGTGCAGCCTGGATGTTATAAAAGTATAATGTTTTAAGCCATATCTTTTCGGAGAGCTTGAAAGCAGAATCTGTGAGATATAATAATTATTTAGACAGCCTCTGCCTTATGCATTTGAAGACTTTCCCTAACAGAGCCATTACTTCATATTGTATCTTACCTATGGCCATGTAAATGCAACCAGGCCTCTCAAGGACTGCTTCTTGCACCTTCTCCCCCTAAATAAATAAGTATTCCCTGAAAAAAAAAAAACATTATTGAGGAAGTAGCTTTCAAGTAGACTTGCGGCGAGAGCTGCAGTTGAAATCTATCACTTTAAAAATGTATGTGTTAAATAAAAGGTTTTCCATTACCCCTGATTTAACTTTTTTTTTTTTTACCTTATGTTCACCCTTACGAACTTTGGTCAGAAGAAAACTAGGTCTGAGATCCCTAGACTAAGTGTGAATATACACTAATGCTAGAATTAGGTTGAAGTCTATGTAGATTAGATAGATGAGAAATTTTAAATGAACTAAATAAATTCTATATGGTTTAATACTTTGTTATACTATATGCCAGCTAAGATCTTAAAGATTTGGCAAGCGTTCTGGCTGTCACAGTTGTGTTTTGTTTAGTTTGTTCTCTTTGGTCTTGGCTGCCTGTCATCACACGTCATGTGTCATCTTCATTTTCATTATCAGTTCATCTGTATCACCTGTGTTCAGTTAATCATCATCATCTGTTTTTGCATTTAAGTTGTGTCTGTTCAGTCTTGATTTGATCTATGTTGTGTATAGTGTGTGTTGCTGCCTATTCTGTTACCTTTATATTATTACTATTAAACCTTCGTGTTGGAAATATATCCTCATCTTCGTCTGCTTTCCTGCAACCACCAGTGACACTGGCAAGGTTCTCTCAAATTTATGAACAAATGTTCTTCTAGTAAGATTAATAGAACATTCATTCAAAGTTAGCTGGTCTTTAATCATGTTCTCACTGTTAGCACAAAAACTTTATTTATACGTTGTTCACGGATTTTTTTTCAGCCCCTGAAAAGTTGTAGTTGGACGTTCATTTAACGCTTTTTAAATGTTACTAATTTTAAAATGTCCCATCGTTTTTAAAAACATTTTATAAACTAGATGTTTTGAACATTCAGAGACATAGACATTCAACACTGAACATTCCAACGTAAGCAAAGCATTCTTAGAACATATTTTTCCTAGCTGGGATAATGCAAGTTTGCCTTCAAGTGCGTTTAACTTTGTGGGGCCGCTGTAAATGGCAATATTTTGCTACTGATATAAAATGTCTATGTATCAAAACTAACATACACTATGTGAACCATGTCAATGTGACAGTCCCAAAGGTCCCTGTTGATTACACGCCGCCACACAAACAAAAGTGATACCCTCCCCAATCAAAAGGAAATCCACATCCCATTGACAAGGGTGGTGTAAATTAACCATTTGAAAGAGTCCGTAACAATAGGTTTCTGTCAGCCGATAGAGAATAAAAATGTCAGTCCTGTCAGTAAGCACATTGTCCAAAGTTCTCAAGCTCTTGACAGGAACATGGTTTGACAATTTGAAAGAAAGGCTCTATTGCTTCCATTATTTAAATATTTTAGCAATGAATCTGAGTAAGACACAGTTAAACCATCTGCGAATGAAAAAAGAAAACCGAACACATGGCACTTCAACAAGTGCTGAATTCTCTTAAACATTTATGTGCATTATTTCCACTCTGGGGAATTTTATTTCTTATTAATATATTTTAATGATGCAACATAGAGCAAATTCAGCTGAGTGAATAATTCATTAATTGAGAACTAACAGTACAAAGCAAGCAATAACATAATTTGCAACTTATCTGACTCTAAATGGCTACTAAAGTGATAAAATATCCATTTTGTTTTTGAGGAGGGAATGTGAATTACTGGAAGCAGATGGGTAAGACACATAACAAGGGAGGATATTAAGATAATTCACAATATTTTATGATGTCATTTGACAGCATTAATAATTTTCTTTCCATGAAGCAGCACACATGCATATCTCCCCTAATTGTGTTAAGAAAAACAAAATGCCATTAGGTTTGCCTCAGAGAGTAAACTTGGAGGCTTGTCTGATTTGAAATGTGCAACTTTTGCCTCAAGGATAATTTAAAATGGTTTACTCATTAGGAGCAACAAATCACTTAAACTGTAGATTAATGACTAGAAGAAATGCTGTTAAAATGGGGATTGATTTTTAGATTCAATTTAGAAAAGTAATTCCATATAGAACATATATGGGTGATAGTTTGAACGTATATGCTGAGAAAAAAGATTTGGGTTATATGGTATATATATAAATGTTTATGTATTTTGTTAAATATGAGCAGAATAGAGCAGATCCCCTTTTGAAAGATTAAAAACACTTAAAAAAAAATGTTTGTATCAATTACATTGCTACGCCACAAGGTGGCGATGACAAGTGACTTAAAAATTTACGTCACTGAATCATTCATTCAAACCAATTAAAAAAATAAAAATAAATTCATTCAAATTAATTAAACATTTAAAGTAGACTGCAGCAATTAACATTTTGTCAGAAATGACATAATTACATGTTATTTTGTTAAGGTGTCTCATGTCTGGTTGACAACAACAACAACAACAACAACAAAAAAGGTGATTCTCAATTTATCCAGAATCGTGCAGCTCTAATGTCAGGTATTCACATACACTCTAAATGTTAAAGATTTTAATAATTTTGATATTTTTGAATTGTTTGGAACTTCATATTTGTTTAATTTTTGAAACCTAGAAGAGAAGCCTTTGATAGACTGTTAATGGAAAAGTCCATTGTTGCAAATTATCATATAATGTGACAACATGTCTGCTGCTGTTACTGCATGCAGTCATGAAAGGTCAATGTTTGTTCAATAAACTTTTTTTTTTTTTTTTTGCCTTTTCCTTTTCCTCAACATTCAAAGTGGAAATGTTCAATAGCCTTCTTTGTGCCTATAACAGACACTGACATTCAAAAATAAATCAACCTAAATTGTGACAACTAGCCCTGGAGCAAAAACACAAAATAGCAACAACAAAAAAATCACGCAATAATACAATAAAAGAACCAGTAGTGATCAAAAGAAATGTTACTCTATGAGAACAAGGTTGTGATTAGTTATTCAATTATCATACTTTGCAGCAATATGCTTGAGGTATAGAAAATAAATAAATCCTAAAGACTAATTGTATACTAATAGAGTGGAATGGAAGGTTAAAACCCCTCAGGATAAGACCAAATTAAGCTGTCAATCATCTGAACTGATATGGATAAATTAAGGCATGTCCTGCCGCATGTCACACTTGTGTTGCATTATAACAGGCACCTCATGGTAGCAGCATTCATTTTTGACAGGCTTTCTCTCAGTTCTGCCTGCCCTTCAGATTCCAGCGTCAGCCTCTCAGCCTCTTATCTCTCAGACTTTTTCTTTCTTTTTTTTCCATGTCTTGCCCTTTCCCCCAAAGACCATGTGTATGCTTTGAATTGCCTCAGTAACAGAGGATCAGCCATGCTTTCCTAGTCACACATATCAAATGCTTAAGACACCATGAGCCACAAGGACGTGCAGCATCTCCTTTAGTCTAAAAATTAGAATGGAAAAAAAGCATGTGCTATAAAAGAGGCTTATTCTGGGAGAAACATCCTTGAGCTGACAAAGCAAGTAGAATAATGTAAAATATGTATGCTGTGTATTAAGAAGAAAGCTCTGTTTTCCAATCTAAATGTTTTAACAAACTTCAAAGAGCTTGACATTTGCATTTTAGCTTTATGTACACAAATAAAACATTGGCCCCGGTCGCATGAAATCATTAAGCGTAAGCTCTCCCTGAGTTTAATATGTATTTGTTTTATATTCTTGCACATTCTGACCAAGAATCTGCACCGAACAACACGTAAAGGACGTTTTCTCAAGAACTTTCAAAAGGTTACATCAGCCACCGAGAGGTGGTACTTTCTAAATTCTTCACCGTAATGACTTCATCATCATTAAGCAAGTCAGTTAGGTCACCCAGTGTAACGTGCGCTCATATCTTTAAGTTTTTGTATACCTTCACTTTAGTCCTGAAAGTCTGTGGTAGATTCATTTTGACTGGCTGTCCTCTAAAAACCAAGGTCATATGAATGATAGATTGGAGGGTGCTTTTATACTTCCATATTTAGCGTTTTATCTGCTTAAATCGCTGCCTTAAGGCTGCAAATTGAGAAAACAGCCAGGGTCTCAATCCCAAACCCATTTGAGCATAATAAGTATGAGCCATCCAATGGCATTTCTTCGATCTGTCGATCTAACAGTCTGCAGATGAAGTGCAGAACAGGCACAAAGCCATTATTTCAGACCCCCACAGTTACGGGAATTGCAAAGTTGCCTTTGCAGATACATCAGCATTTTTTCTTCCATAATATTAACATAAAATGGAGATTTCTTTATTCTTCCATGCTGAAACATACCAACCAGGATTGATCAAATGAAGCGTGTTTCAAATAACCTTCATGTTTCACTATTGTTACAGGGTGCGGTCTGATGATAACATCAGATAATGAATGCTCGTTACTTACACATTTTATATAAAGAAAAGTGACGTTCATTGATCAGAAAGATCAGGTCTTAAGTACTAAAAGTTTCAGTGGTTTAACAGTGAAAAATGTCCAAGTCAACTCAGGAAAATATTCTCAGTTGTACAGCTTTTGACATTTAATCTTATTCTTTGGAGCATACATGTTCCACCAGAGCAAAGCTACAGATGCAGCTTACACCAGCTTAGCTGAGGAGACAAACAGTTGGTGGAATTTTTAACATGATTTCAGTATTTCACACAATATAGGAGAGAGCAGGGCCCAAACTAACACTTTTTTGGTATAATGCCAGGTTCAGACTACATTATATTTTGGCACAATCCATTTGACGTAGGGTGTTGTGATCAGTGTTGGGGAAAGTTACTTTGAAAGGTAATGCATTGCAATATTGCGTTAAGGGAGTAACGCAATATTGTAATGCATTACTTTCCTAAGTAACTAATTGTGTTACTTAGTTACTTTTTTAGAAAAGTAATGCGTTATGTTACTTTTGCGTTACTTTTTTCACTTGGGTTGGGCTTGTTTTTATAACAAAAAAGTTATATTTTTTGGGCAAAAGTGGAAAAGTGCAATAATGTGAAATAATAAGCCTAAGGCTGAAGGAAATGCAAATTCACGTGTGTACAGTAGAGGGCGCATCTCAAGCACTTTGCCATTCTGGATAATGGAAGAATAGGATGCAGGATAAACAAGTTTAACACTTATCTTACCAGAAGCAAGTACATTGGTCAATAAAGTGAGATTAAATGCATAAAAATGTATGTTTTATTTAAAGGGCACCTATTATGCAAAATTCACTTTTGCATGATGTTTGAACATAAATGTGTGTTGGCAGTGTGTGTACACACAATAATGATAAAAATGATAAAAATCCACCCAGTGCTTTTTTTTTTTTAAATCCCCATAAATCATAAGCAGTGTCTCAGAACAACCCATTCTCAGATTCGAGGCAATGTGACATACTTTTGCACAGCCCCCTCCTACTGTTGATTGACACTGCAGTTTTAGCGTAGACCCGCCCTGAGTGAGCTATACACAGTCCGCCATTGTTGTGACGCCGGAGCAGCTGTAGACAATGTCTTCTAAGCGATTGAGGTGTTTTGTTGTTGGATGTAAGAATGAACATAGCAGTCTTTATTTACTCTCGTTGTTACTCGAGGATGGATCTGTACCAACTGTTCGTGATCCAGCTTACAGTCTCCGGAGGGCCTGACGTTACTGATCAGTGATCACGGCAGAAATGAAAGTGAGAACACGCACTTTATTACAGTTCATCTGACTCGTTTTACGGATATAAAGTTTAAGCACCCCCTGAAAAGGTGTGTATATATTGGTTTACTGTTAATTGTAATGAGTGTTTTGTGTGCTTCATTGTGTATGTTGATAATCAAAGGGAGAGAGAGAGAGAGAGAGTTTATGGATAAGACTTTAATGTGCACTTCTTAGACTGTGTTTATTCAGCACTTGTGGTGATTTTCTGGAGTAAAACTGACGCTTCATCTTTGTGATGTACAGTCAACTTCATTGAACTCATCAGTATATTTTTACGGGGTCCGCTACAGCAGGCTTGTATATATTGGATAAAATCAGTTTCTCTCATCCCCAAAAAGTGACAGTTTAAACATGCTGTAATAAATTATCTGTTGGGTGTTTTGATCTAAAACTTCACATACACACTCTGGGGACATCAGAGACTTATTTTACATCTTGTGAAAGGGGGCATAATAGGTGCCCTTTAACATATTTAGTTATTAGAGGTTTGCAGAATTTAGGAGTCAAAATCACAAAATTACTATTGACTATTTTAACAGACAAAAATATTGGGCAGTTTTAACCCAGCATACAGTTGTGGTCAGAAATGTGCTTCCTGTTAAAACTAATTTTGTTTTTCAGGGGAAGAGACAGTAGATTTAAATACTCTATTAATAAAACCCACTGATTAAATTTGTCATATAAATCAAATGACACTTATCCATGTGTTCATTAACCTATTCAGATTAGGGTCCAATTCACACTATTAACTAACTATTACTTTTGCCTCAATACACTCCTAATTACTGCTTATTAAAAAGTTAGTAAGTTGTTAAAGGGGTCATAGGATGCAAAATTCACTTTTATTTGGTGTTTGCATATAAATGTGTCTTTGCAGTGTGTGGACACAACCACCAAACAATGAGCACTATGATGTCATAATGCTCATGCTCCGCCCACAACCACGGACTGTCCCATATTAGCATATTTCTGCCCTCAGCCATTCGACACCCCCCATGGAAGATAGGGGTGGGGTGAGCAGAGGAAATATGTGAATTATATTGCTAACAGTTTGGGAATTAAATGCTATCAAATTTGCTTTGTTTTAAATTAACACAAAAAATAAAGATGACAGTTAACTGCAGTGTGAAATGTTACTAATTCTATTGTTATATGGCAATGACTGAACAAATGAAGTTTCTGACACCAGTGTGGGTGGAAAGCTGTGATACCATGATGTAATAAAACTAGCCCTGTGTTATTTTGTGCCTCTATGTAATGCTACATTTCTTTTTCTTTCCTTTATTCTTTCTTTTTTCTCAGCAAGAATAACATCTGCCAAAACAGGCCAATGGAATTAAAATAGGTTGGATCCATACAAGGTCAATTTAATTTAGAAACCGCCTAATGTTTGTTTTTCATGCTTTGTCCAGCAAATTGAATCAATACATAAACCTGTGATACAGCACATCATATTTTTGTCATCTTCATTCTGCTGACACCTGCTATCATGGGAGGTGAATGAGCCAGCAAATGAGGTGCCACATTGGACCATATTTTGTTATTAGAGGTGTCAGTATGGCAAAGCTGACAGGTTTCTTCAAACTGTCAGCTTTTTGAATGTCACAGTGGAATATCTGTAAGTGGTCACCTATATTAAAAAAAAAAAACAGTTTTGTGTGCATATCTATCTATCTATCTATCTATCTATCTATCTATCTATCTATCTATCTATCTATCTATCTATCTATCTATCTATCTATCGTCAAGACAACCTTCAAACACTGTCTCAACTTCGCTAGCTTTTTTTATTCATTTCAAATAATTTCAAATGTATATTCTTACATTCAAATTTTAATTGCAGTTCTGCATCCTGTTTGCTACCTAAATTCAAATTAATGAACTGAATTGGAAAAGAAGGCATTCGCAATTAATTTCTGAATGGTGTATGACCCTGACTTAAACCAGCCTTCAACTGAACCAGTTTTCATAAAACTTAGAACATTCAAGAGACTCCTTTTCTGTGCAAAGATTCAATGAACATTTCGATACAAAACACATCCTTGATTGTGCCTGTCTTGATGTCAAACTCCAACAAAGATTATTCAATAAGCTTTCAACTTTCAGAAAGAAGATGATCTGAAATACATGCGTAGGACATCACAAGGTTAAAGTTTTATAACCCAAACAATAACTGCCCATCTGAAGGACACACTGAAACAGTATATCTTCTCCCATATTTATTTTATGCAGACCTGGTCCACTTTTCTTCACAACAGAGAAGTCATTACAGAACACTGTTCGCTCAAACTATTACATACTGCCTGAATCAACCACAATCAATCCATTTCTACTTTTCATGAAGCCACAATTAAACGGTTGTGTTAAACCATCGATTCCAACAAAACACAGAATCCCAGCTAAAGTAGATGTGTGATAAGGAGGTGTAGGTCATCACCACATTCATTGGAACTGTTCAGAGGCGGAAAAAAAGAGCAGAGGCCTCTCTCTAGTGTGTGGACGGAGCGCTCCGCCATACATCATGAAAAACAAGATGAGTTAAGCACACAGCCACACAGAGTTTCTTGGACAACTGGGATTGGAAACAAGTTGTGATTTATTGGCTGCTAGACACAGTGCCTTTGACCTATTTAGACAAAGGATTTGTTTATCTTATCACTGTACAAGATATTTTTATTTATTTATTTCCCGACTTACTGTGTCTCACTCTAGTGGGTTACATGTTTTCATGTTAATGACTATCCGAGCCCTAAGAGGGTTTACCTACTCACAATTGGCATTGGTTTGTCATTAGATGTGCATTGTTCTGTAAAAAAGCATGCTTGAGCAAGCACTACAATTATGTGGCCAGTTAAGTTAATTAGACTATTTAAGGCAATGTCTTTGCACCATGGCAGCAAGCAGGATAATGACTGGCTCCTTTGTCGGCAGTTGTGTGTATCCCCAACACATTCTCACCCCAAATCGTCACTTTTTCGTCACTTTCAACCATGCTTCAATATCCGACGCACAAAGCACCCTTTAGCGTCCATATGTGACGCTTCGATTATGGGTAGGTTTAGGCGTCATGTAACTGACGCTTTCGAAAGTTCGTCAATATCCGACGCACAAAGCACCCTTTAGCGTCCATATGTGACGCTTCGGTTATGGGTAGGTTTAGGTATGTGGTAGGGTTATGCGTCTCATATGGACGCTAAAGGGTGCTTTGTGCGTCGGATATTGAAGCATGGTTGAAAGTGACGAAAAAGTGACGATTTGGGTATGAGAACGGGCTGGTATCCCGAATGCAACGACAAGTCTTTAATCATTGCATTAAATCAACATACTTTTCGGTAGGCTACGTATAGTTAAACATGTCATGGTCACTATTTAATTTAACTTGGAAAAATAACTCACTGATATATTGCTGTCTTAATGCATGCCTTGTAGATAAGCAACCCGATCTCATGAAATGCATCTCTATAGTAGGCATTGTATTTGTCGTGCAATTTATACGCGGAAATTAGTTTTTACGTGCATACGCACTGTAAAACCCTTGGGTAGGATTAGTGGTGTAGGGTACGTGCGTACACACCATAAAATGTGTATCATATGCACGTAAAAACTCATTTTAGCGTATAAATTGCACGGTAAATACAAAGTGTGCTATTGAGACGCATTGCATGAGATCAAGCTGAGATAAGAACAAGAACAAGAGATGTTTCTGAAGATCAGTGTGACCTTGCAGGTGATCCGTGCAAGTGTGATCTTGTTTTTATGCAATAGTTCAATAAATAAAAAGTTAATACTGAGACAATAACATTTTAAAAGTATTGTTAGTACTTTTTTAACTCCAAACAACGTCACAGCGAATCTTGTCATGATTATGGACTTCTATTTTGTTATTCTGTTCAATTTCCCAGTAAAGTCTCTCTGAAAGTGTCTCTAATTGTTAATATTCCTTATTCCACGACAAGAGTGTGACAAATCTGTTGCGGATCCGAGTCTGAAAATAACACAGTAGTCCCAGCTGACGGCAAGGTTCTCTTAAAGCTAGAAGCAAACATTCTTCCAGTAACGCTAACAGAACATTCTGGTTTAACATCAGCGCAAAAACATTATTTATACATTGTTTTTATTTTTTTTTGTGTTAGATGATCCTCTAATAATTTTTTTTAATGTAACTACTTGTTTCAGAACGTTCAGAGAACATTCAAAAGTAATGTCCCCATAATGTTTGCTAAATGATCAAATGGAATGTTCCCTTAAAGGCAAAATATATAAGATTTTTGAATAAAATAAAATAAAAAAATCCCAAAACCACTAGAACAATGCTATATATTTTGTTGACTTGTGTACTTACATTATCCCAAATGTTTCCAATAATGTTTAAATCCAGAGAAATCAGCAATTTTAACCAGTATAATGTCCTGTGTCATTGCGTTGCATGTCAGTGACGTTATATCCGCTACTGCAATGTGCAACAAGTGTCTCATACCAGACACTGAACGAACGCACAGCATAACGATATATCATAACTTTCAACACACTCAAATGTATCTTTTAATTTGTCAAATTAAGTGACCCGTATGAGTAATATTTCAGCACTTGCGGTAGTTTCATTAGAATGCAATACAATAGTGTAAATGTAAGTGATCAAACATGACTGTAACAAAGTTCAAGTTCAGAGAAGAAGGAGGTGGACGTTAAACATAACTTTAATCGTAAAATAAACATACAGCAAACAACAAAAAGAAAGGAGCGGCAGTGACATATAAGCATAACAAAAACAGCAAGGTGAAATGTCCCAGGCTCTCGGCACCGCCCTGCTTTATATCACAGTAACTTTCATAAAACTTTAATACATTAGCTAGACAAGATGACAACTCACATGATTCCATGCTCATTCACGGCATCATCAAGCTACGTCTTTGTTATTGTTTTGAATAAGCGAACTCTAGCAGCGAAACTTACGTACTCTGCCTTTAATGTTTGCATAACCAAAAAACACTTTTAAATTGTGTAAAAAACTGGACATTGGCATTCCTGAATGATTCAGAATATTTAAGGTAATCAGTTTACCAAATTATTCAATGACTCACTCATTCCTGAACTAATTTGCATTTTTAAAATAAACAATGATTCTGAGTGAATCATTAATGACTTACTTATAAAGACCACAGCTGTGTCTGAATCGCTCCCTATACCTTTATATAGTATATAGTATATGGATAGCCATGGTGTCCAAAACCATAGAGGACATTATACATTTTATCCCATAATACACCTCAATAATTAGTGTACAACCAATATACACTCAATGGCTAGCTACAAGAGGACATGAACTGGCTATTGAATAATGATTATTAAAATTAGCTTAGACATTTAGAACAACAGTTTTCTTCTTGAAACTATAAATGGCATTTGCATTTTTTTATTTATTGTATATCAGAAGTAACATTTATAATTCTTGATATACAGTATGCTATCGGTATCATTTGATTTTACTCTGCAATGTCTATCTGTTGAGACACATCTTTGAATGTTGTGCCCCAGTTGCAAATATTGTCCACCTAAGCCTTTGGCGTGGGTCAAACAAGTGACTCGAAAACCAGGAGAATTTCAAAATGACATCAGTAATGCAGTCACATTTTTCTAATCTCCTTGGATGGATTCAGGCCATGATTTTCATTTAGTCGAATAGAGATAACCAGACTGTCAGCTAGGTTGCAGTTTCCCTTTAATCTTACCCTGAAGCTAATAATCAGCCTGCAACCCTGAAAGCCTTCATCAGACATTCATCATGCACTGAAATAATTTAGATACTGAACTTTCATTCAGTTTGGGGTTATCCAGGAGCGTAAAAGGCAGATATGATTAATTAGTAACTTTTTAAGAATAAGCCATATTGATGAAATAATGCATAATTCAATCAGTCAGTTGCAATTTGACTTAAATTTGTCCATGTGATGCTATTAGTAATGATGCTCAAACATTTACTGAATGTAAATAGCAGAAATTGCATTATGTTAATTAATAAAGTAATTTTCACCAATGGGTTCATTGTACTACACTCTACAAAATCAATGAGGAATTTTTAATGTCGAGATTTATTATGTGAAAAACTGCATACTGAGTAGGCCTTTATCAGAAAGAAATATTGATGTCCCAGTTTTCCTTATTTTCTTTCCATGTTGATCATAGGTAAACATTACAAGTTTTAAAATAAAGAGATTTTAGTTTCCACATTTTTTATTTTAATTAATATCGCCATAATTCAAGTAAATAGAGCACAGATGGATTGGAGGTCACTGCAGACAGTCTCAGTGGTAATGATATTAGCCTGCCCTTCACATTTAAATGACCAATCTTAAATGCCTTCACATTTGCTATTTACTTTCAACATGATGCTTACAATGTTGGATATGCTGGGGCATGCTCAAATAGAACGAAGGTAACAGAGCTTGATTAAAGTTTATCTTTCGGGGTTATAACTCTACCAACCTTCATTATTGCTTGTCAGATTATAAATGGTTCTGGGGAAAATTATGCAAGCTCACACACATGCTGAAGGAAGTGATTCACTTTACTTGGCTTAAGTCATGAAAACCTACTCATTCTTGATCGTCTGATATGGCTAGTGTTGAATCTAGACTGTCAGAGAGATTTAGAAAGAAAGAAAGAAAGAAAGAAAGAAAGAAAGAAAGAAAGAAAGAAAGAAAGAAAGAAAGAAAGAAAGAAAGAAAGAAAGAAAGAAAGAAAGAAAGAAAGAAAGAAAGAAAGAAGCCTTATCAAATTGTGTTCCAATGTCATACAAATAAAAATGATGGAAATAATATTGGAAACAGCAACACACTGTGTAGAGAGGAAAGTAGCGCCAGATTGAGTTATCAGATGAGCTGACAGAAACAGGGTCAGCATAGCTATACCATCTGGTATAAATAGTGTAAGAATAGGGTATAAATAGGGTAAGATGTCAACATTTTACATTTTGTGGTGACAACTAAAATACTACTATTATACTATCTATACAACAAATAATATGTAAATAATATATACACTAATAATATCTATACAACAAATATGATGCTCATACCATCTGTCCTCTCAGCCAGTCCATCTCGAATGAACAACACAGGCTCATTGGAAAAACGTACATTGGAAAAAAAAACATTTTTGCAAAACGCAAAATACGTACTAATATGTATCACTGCAGTTTCCAACAGAAATGAACACTAGAGGCAGTAAAACAGATCAAAAAGAAACAAAAAAAAAAACACAAAAAAAAAAAACACTTTTAATCGTGTTCACACATAATTATGATTAGGGGCAGAATATGAATTAATAAAGACTTGTTTTCACATGGCTCTTTCCACAATTATGGTATGACCTCAAAACACCTTTTTACCATAGTGCATGATTTGTAAACAAATATATTGTGGAGTTTTCATCACTTAACCAGCTCCATATGTTATGACATATTAAGCTTGCTCGATAGCTCAGCTGGTAAAGAATCTCAATAAAAGTGCTCAAAAACAAGCTAAACTGGCATGGTTACAATTGCGTTTTTATGTCACATTTGCATTTGCGGGTAGGACTACATCAATAAATATTGAGACTGTGTTGAACACTATAATGAAAAGTAACTTAATTTTTAGGTCTTAAACCTTACAGGCCTAGCGATGCACCGATGTATCAGCCAATAAAAGGTTTCAGCCGATAAAAGCAATTATTTTCACTTTAACTGCAGATGATCAGGGTCGATTATTATCTTGCAATCAAAAGGAGGCCGATATCATTCTGAATAATCAGCTAATGGCATAAGCGAACGAATTTAGTCTCACTGCATCTCTAACATATGCCAAGGCCATAAAATTAAATTACATTTGTTTGCTTTTCATAACTTTTCATCATAGTGTTCTACACATTTTTTCTGTAGTCTGGGATGGATATATCCATTCTGGTTGGACTGGCTGAGAGGAAAGATGGTATGAGCAACATCTTTGTTGTATAGATAGTACTTACAAATCTTTTCTCTTTTTTTTTCTCAATTACTTAAATGAACTCTCAGTGGATTATTGTGAAAACGATTCAAAACACACTTCTTGAAGATAACCTATGACTTGTCTCTACAGAATGCTATTTTGCTTGCCATTATATCATTACAGTACATTTCCATTTCAGATGTCTACTTGTAGCCATTGTATCTCTGTACCAAATACTTTTGAGATTTTTGACTTCTAACCTTTCTAAAGGAGTCAGCTATTTTGCTACTATTCATTTGAACTCTTTTCTTTTCAACAATGAATTTCTCTATTATTCCGTTTTGCTCAAAGGCAACAGGAATTAAAACTGAATATCCAGACCAGCTATATAGCCTGAGGAATTCCGAACACTGCTTATCCTAATGGTGAATTGACAATCCTTGGATGAACCGGCTTTCTTCAGGGGAGAAACATCCTTGGATGTTTGATTAGTCTTGGAGAATTGTGAGCTTTGGTCTTCCTCGGGGATAGTTACCCGTGGATATATGGCAGACTCATGGAAACTGAGCTCCATGCTCTCTTATCCTATAGCAAAGGTACTGTATCTGGAATAAAGAAATCGGTGCTAACTGGCTCACAACTATTCACAGGCTGGACAACTATCAAAACGGGAGAATTCACTAAACTCCACTTTTGCTCACAGTATTTCAGTTAAAAAAAAAACTAAAAATCTTAATAATAAATCTTATTTGCTCACCACCATTCCAGTCTAAAGGGATAGTTTACCAAAAATGCAGCTTTCATGGCCTCCAGAATATTTTTTTTGTATGAATACCTGAACATGCAATATGTCAAAAGAAAGAACAGACCCTCTGGTTTTAAACAAACAAAATACAAATTCTAGCTCTATGCATTCCTTTTTTTAACAACGCTTGAATATGGGTAAGTTTCATTAAAAAAAAAATATATATATATTTATAAGATTTATATGCTGTTTAATGTTAATTATATCGTTATTTTACATATGCATAAGCTTAGTTTTTGGGTGAACTATCCCTTTTAACCAGGCACTAAATGCGCTTAAATGGCTCTTCACAGACAAAGCATGTGAATAAACAGTGCTATCAGCCAGTTCAATTCATTCTTAGTGAATTCCCCAACAGTATTTCCTAGACAATAGAGCAGACTGAGACTAATCAAGAGGATTAACCAACTTTACTTGTTTCCGGTCAATTTGTAACCAAAGTAGACACCTCTACCAACAAAACATTTTAGTTAAATTGACCATATTCTGAAACAAGCAGCAACTGCACACAATTAATCTCATAAAGTTGCCCTTGTTCACTGGTGCTCAACGAAACTTTTTTCTGCATGCAAGCAAAATAGTCTGGCAGCATCTTGTAATATTATTATATTATTGATGCTATGCATAAGGAAGGAATGAATAGGAAACTTTCTTGGTACACAACAAAGACTTTAGTGAATCCCAGGCCGCAGAACAGGAAGACATACAGTAGGATTAAGAGGTTAAGCGTATCCAACGTGTTCCTTTGTAAAATAAAAGCAATTTGTTTAACAACATTTTACAGTAAAGTTTATTAAAGTCAATAAAGTCAATTCATTAACAGTAGTGAATGCATAGTCATCATGAACTAACAATGAAAAAATACTTTTACAGCGTTTATAAATAATTTAAATTGTTTCTTTATTAATAAATATAGGCTACTGTTGTTCATTGTTAACTCATGCTTGCAACTGACATTAATTCATACAAAAATTTTTTTATTAGAATTTATATAAACAGACTAATAAATGCTGCATATGTATTGATAAATGATATGTACTCTTAGCTATCGCATTAACTAATGTTTATATTTAAAGCCTTATTGTAAAGTATAACACTTATTTTACTATCTTTTTAAAAAATAAATTACATTAATAGTTACTAGTGTTGATAAGTTTTCATATTCCTTGCAGTGTTTTAAAAATCAGATAAATCAAAACAATGTTTGGTAACACTTTATTTGACAGTGTCCTTTTCACACATGTTACATGTTACAGTAATAACTATACATTTAGCATAATTACAAATAACCTTAACCACACCATATTGCTAACCCTATAGTATTTACATGTATTATTATTACTCAGTACTTAAATGTATAATTATACTGTAACATGGACACCTTTAAATAAAGTGTAATGTTTATACACTTCCTTGTGTAGCAACTTGTTAGCAAAGTACGTTATAAAGCAACGTTTTTCAAGTTTGAGGTCTGACTGTGTGTAATTTATGTTTTTGAACATAATTCAAAATTCTCTTCAAGCAGTGTTAACCACAGTGTATTTTACTCATAAATCAAAAACCACATTGGAAAATCCAGAGGGAATCCCTGGCACAAAAATGCTAATTCTCTTCTGGGTTTTAGGACTACAAACTACTCTCACAAGCAGATAATGGGAATTCTTCTGCAATTGCATTGAAAAGTAGGCCTATTCCTTTTTTAAAGCACTGTACAGAAGACTGATGATGTCTAATGTGACAAACACATCTCTTCGGATTGCTTTTGCTTTGTTCCTGTCGCAAGAGTGTATGTGAAGTGTTTGGTTCCAATGTAGTCCCACTGTGATATTGAGAGTTGAACGCTTGGACTGTTAATGGACTCAACATGCCTGTAGGCTTGTGTGGGCATCTGCTTGGGATGAGTATTACCCTTTCCCTGACATCATGGCGAAAAATTTGGCGCTAGCATGTGCATGACTGAAAGGCAAATATAGGCTGCTTATTGTAAAAATGGTTATCGAGCTTTCATGTCTCAGATTATTGTGGAAGACTGATGTCACATCACACACACTTACTGCCTTTCAGTGATTTAAGGATATCCACATTATTAAAAGCTTCCATGTAGGTAATAGTGGTTATTTATTTTATGAATCGTTTAAAAGCATCAAAGTAGAAATTTGATGAGCGGAAGAGTGACACTTGATCAGTTCTCTCCCGCAGACATAATTACACTACGTTAGGGCGACGTAAAAATTGCTCTTCACTTCTCTTTATTTTATATTTACACAGCCTTTTATCTATAGCCACACACTGACACCACTGGATTGCATTCGGAGGCAACCAAAACTGAGATCAGAATTTAAATCAGCGCATGAATATGGAGGGCTTCTTTTGAATTTCCGTTTTGTTCATCAGCCTGTCACTCACTGCATCAGCTTCCACTTTAGCCTCACATGACTGAAATACTGAATTCAGAAATATGATAAACGCCACGTCAACCCTCTGACAGTAATGTGAAATTCACCATGCTCACCTCTTAACTGTGTAGCACATGTTTGAATGGTTCTGATACACTGCCCCTGGTCAGACACATACTGACAGGGGAATATGTGGAGCACATACAAAGATACTTGCAGCAGACAAGCTTGGAGCTTTTTCTTTCTACTCAGACTGTGAATAAGATACGATTGCTTCACGCTATGCATAAAACAGTGTAGCGCTTATTATTTGCCTCAGATTTGCCTGACCGATCTGTGTCTAAAGTTAAAGATGATCACCCCAAGGTGAAACCGTCAGCGTACACATCACAGTTGGAGTTGGATTTAATTATCTGCAGTGGTGCTTGATTGCTAACTATATATCGCAGCAGACGCCACTAGCATAATTGTTGTAATACCCCCATGTCATTTTAATGAAGGAAAAGAAGAACCAGTGCTGTCCTCAAGACTGAATGCTTCATTTGTTTTACAGAAAGAGGAGTCACAATAAAATTACTTCACAAATGTCTTTGTCCTTGCCTTATTTTAGGAGGATATTTATTGTTGTGGTATAATCATGGAATATATATATATATATATATATATATATATATATATATATATATATATATATATATATATATATATATATATATATATATATATATATATATATAGTACTGTGCAAAAGTCTTAGGCATGTTAATATCCCCCACCCCCCGTCCCCCACAAAAAATGGTTTTAAGTCAGTTATTTATATCTTTTGCTGTAGTGTGTCAGTAGGAAATATCAGTTTACATTTCCAAACATTCTTTTTGCCATTAATAGTAATAATCCAGAGAGATTTGTGTATGCACAAGGAGTCTGACAACAGCCGGTATGATCTGATCTCACCATCATCGAGTCCGTCTGTGATTACATGAAGAAAACTAACTAAACTAAGACAGACTAAATCCAGAAGAACTGCGGGAACGATACTTGAAGAAACCTTCCTTAAAAGCATATCTATAATGTGTTTAATAATTGTATTTTCATACTTTATTAATGATCAATTTATCATTTCTAAATGAAATATAGCATTATTTACAAACCAGTTGTTTAGGAGTTGTCAGTGGTTCATAAGATAAAGATAAAGTAAATGATTAATAAACTATTTCAATGTACCTTCATACATCTTATTATTCAGACATATAGTAATAGTTACTTAGTGTGTTAATTAAATATATATATATATATATATATATATATATATATATATATATTAGGGGTGGGAATCGATTAAAAAAAATTAACTAATTAATTGCACAATTTCTGTAATTAATTGCAATTAATTGCGTTTCCCCCAAGCTTGTAATCATCAATATTTAAAGGAATAGTTCACTTTAAAATGAAAATTCTGTCATCATATACTCACCCTCATGTTGTTTCAAACCTGTATGAATTTCTTTCTTCTGCTGAACAGAAAGGAAGATATTTAGAAGAATGTCAGTAACCAGACAGTTTCTGGTACCATTGACTTCCATAGTATATATTTTTCCTAAAGACAATGGGACCCAGAATAATAACCTTAACATTAACTTAGAATCACCTAATTAAACAACACAGGGGGGAAAAGGAACAGAAAATAGCCCTATATTAAAATATAATCAATTTAACAGATTATTATTATTTTTATTTTTTTTAACTAATTATCAAAATAAAATATAGTCCTACTATTATTAGCAGAGCATGTGATCAAAGCAGGTCATAATTTTACCATTGTTGCCCAGCATGGCTATACCAGCTCAGCAAACAGAAGTCAACAGAGAAATTTCACGTTATTTGAGCGGACTTTACTTTTCCCGTGCTCGGTACATGATTGAAGCGTTTGGGCCGTTAACGACAGAGCCGCCGACACACACACACACACATACACGGAACTGAGAGCGCGCCGCTGGGCCGTTAACGACAGAGCCGCCGACACACACACACACACACACACACACACACACACACACATACACGGAACTGAGAGCGCGCCGCTGGGCCGTTAACGACAGAGCGCGCTGACACACACACACACACACGCGGAGCGGAAAAGACCCGCTCATGAAAGCTGCGCGAGAATGAAACCTGATCGCCGAACACGGAGAGGCGGGAGGGCATATTTCGGTCTTTTCAATAGCAGCCGCAACAGGAAATCATTAAAAAAAAAAAAGAAAAAAAAAAAAAGTGCTGCGTTAATTGCGTTATTTTTTTTTTAACGCGTTAAACATTTCAAATTAATCGCAAAGATTAACGCGTTAATTCCCCCAGCCCTAATATATATATATATATATATATATATATATATATATATATATATATATATATATATATATATATATATATATATATATATATATATATATATATATGCAACAGTTCAAAAGCACATCATTCATGAAAATCATTCATAATATTATTTTTCTTATTTAACGCTCTCTCTTCATAGATACTTTCTATGCTTGGTTATGCAGTCCCTAACAATTTACTTGCCATTGTTATTTGCCATTGCACACACACACATACATGTCTATATTACTAACAGAGCACTATCGCTCTACACTGGCCAAAAGGGGACTCTCTGACCGATGTCTACCTGTCCAACAGAGGACTCCCATCAAGGTTATTGTAGTCTGGCATTTTTAAATTAGTTTTTATTTTAATATCATTTTCAAATTTCCAATACATTTCAGTTAGTTTAATGTTTGCAGTTTACAGTTAACTCTTGTGAAAACCTCTTAATAATAAAAATAAAATAATAGTTTGAGGATGAACAAAGAACCAAACATATGCAACTAAAAAGTACAAATTATTCATTCATACTCATTCATATTACAAATTAAATCTTGTTAAACATGGTATATAAGAAAAGGGGAAAAATATGCTTATGATTATTCTTTAAGGTTGTTTCTATGATTAATCCTTTCAGACATTATTCTTGTATTTATAGTTGTATGCCTTTTGTCTATTGCATCGTTTAAAATCATATACTCATAGTTATACTCATATTCAAATGTTCTATTCAGACCAGATATTTAGTATAGGCCTACTTCTACTCTGACAAATGTAGCCTACATCTATTTCTGGGCTAGACATGCTATTTGTTTTTTCCGTTTTCTGCTTAGTGTGGTTTCTAATCTATTATGTGTGGTTTAGTTTCACATGAGATGGTTATCTTACCTGGAATTACTGTACAGCTGTATTTGCATAAAGTCTAGTCATGATAGAAATATTTAATTGGCTATTTCTGCTTCTTAGGGCTGGTTCACACAGAAAGAGGTTTTGCTTGAAAAAACTGAAAAAAGATGCGGGCAGTGGAATGGGAAAAAAGTGCAAGGTCTCGAGACATCTGTCGTTAGTTTCGTTTAGTTTTTCATTTTTGTTGAAATTTCTATTTTATTTCAGTTTACGCAAATGTTTTTTGACCAATAGTTTTAGTCTTAGTTTCATTTTTCGTTTACGAAAAAAACCTTGACTCCCATAGCCTGCAAAGGAACTGTGTGTGTGTGTATATATTTAAGTTCAGTAATTTCACTTAAATGGCAATGCAAATTACCTATTAATTGTCATTTAAGTGAAATTACTTAACTTAAATATACAAGCTTTATAAATATACAAGCTTTATCATTCTAGAAGAAAATTTCAGATGGCACTTAGAGGCTTTTGCATCTGAACTCTTCATATATATATATATTATAAGTTACAAAATGAAGACAGGCTTCACTGCCAGTTCACTTCACTGTTCACACAGACACACACACACAGTTCCATTGCAGGCTATGGGAGTCCCCTGTTCGATAGGTAGAGATCGGTCAAAGTTGCAGGTCCCCACTTGGCATACGTGATGGCTACGAGCACACAGGGTAACATCACCTCAGTTTTAAACATTTGATTACAGTTTTATTATTTCACCTCTTTAGTTTGTTGCACTTATCATTTACAGTCATCTAAACTATGATGTCTAAATAATGAACACAACAGTTTTTTGATTTAGTTTATTTTGCTTTACCTTTACATTGATTTACAGGGAGTGCATTAATCACATGTTTCTTTGTGTTGAGTTACCTGGACTATTGGGGCGGTCCCTTCCTGGTTGGGCGAAAGGAGTGGCTAAGGGCTGAGGAGACCTATATCCGGGAGCCAGCTCATTAGGCCATACCATGTCTCACCATGTGCCGCGGGGAATTTTGTCCTTAGTTAGCTCTTGAGTTTTCATGTGTTAGTTTGTTTACCCCTTCTATGTTATTTGGTTTTGTCAAGCTGTTATATAAGCTCCCTTTTGTGTCTTTGTGGCAGGTCAGTTTTGTTCAGTTAACCTTGTGTTATGAGTTTATGTATTTGAGCCTATATTCAGTTATTTTTTGTTGACCTCTTTTTAAGGCCTAGTTATTAATTTTGGTCTTTATGTAACCTTTCAATATTTTGGGTAATAAAACCCCTTTTTTTTGGAAACCGTCTCCTGTGTCCTCTTGCCTCACTGCCTTGGTCCCTGACACATGTAAAAAAACAAAAAACAAATGAAAAACCTTTTTTAAAGTTATAATGAAAAAAGACCTTAAAAGACAATGTTGTATGTCATTTTTGTTTTTTCAAAATGACCAGAAACACTAGTCCCCTCTTGGCCAGTGTAGAGCGATAGTCCCCTGTTAGTAATATAGACGTGTGCGTGCGTACAATATCTATAATATGTTAAAAGGCAATGTTTCTTTAGCTGTAAATACATAATAATGTATATGTTTAAATGTTTTCAATACATCCATATTCTTTCCAAACATACAACATGTTATGTTTTGCACCTGAAAATGTTACATATTGATATCTACGAATTAATGATAAATAAAAAGGTGCATTACTCAAATATGCTAGAAGATGCTCTAGAAACCAGTTTCATGTAGCTTAAATTGTGGCACATGGTGCTATAGTGCGAAAGCCATGGGTTCAATTCCCCGGGAACACATATCCTGATAAAGTTGCTACTGGATGGATTAAGCTTCTGTCAAATGAATAAATGCAAGGCCATTGTTACAGGTCCTACTGTGTAATTAAACCAACATATATCAGAAAGCATGCTTAAATGATTCCCCACTGTGTACATAGAAAGAGCTATTTCATTCAGGTAATCCTGACTCTCTCTCTCAAAAAATAAATAAATAAAACCTTGTCCTACAATACTGCATGATGGAGAGCAGGACCCATTAAGTATTCTGCGTCCATTCGTACCCTAATAATTAGAATCATTCCACATCCCGTGAACTCAGAATGACCTGTTTTTGCAGGAGAACTATGATTGTAGGTTGTTCTTGGGATATGTCCAATCCAATTCACTGGATGGAAGGTGACAGAAGCATAAAAGCTCACAGAACCCTGTTGCTGATTCTGAACACTTAATTAGCTTCGTCCCAGGAGAGATTGTGGCGAGTCTGTTTATTTCAGCCGTGCATTAGCAATGACATCTATCGATACGTGGAGCATACTTATGCAAACTTCCAAATACAACGAATATTTTATACCAGGGGAATCAAAGCAGTGCAAATGAGCAGTATTTGTCTTTTGTTTCAGTTATTTTTGCTTTCCTTGTACCAAATTAATCAAAGCGTGCTATAATTCAAACACATGCTTGATATTTTATTGTATTTGCCACCCCCACTCATAACAAAATAGAAAGTTAACCTAAAAACCTTGATTAATTGACTTGATTAATTGACTTGAATTGAAAGACTGGCACAATTCCAATGACTAACTTACCTGAGAGATATAATTCCTTCTGACAAGCAATCAAATTGTAAATTGTTCCACTTCCTGATCACAGAAAAAAAGGAAGCAGATATGCATGGCAGTGATTATGTACTCATTAAATTCTTTGTTAAAACCATCTGTTTAATTAAAAAAAAAAAAAAAAAAAAAAAAAAAAGGAAAGAAGAAAATGAGTTTATGCAGCATCAAAAGCAATATTATGAAAATGCCTTGCCAACTTATTGTTTAACTTATAATTTATATATGGCCCTATTCAGTCATCTGTATTGTGGGAAAAGATATCTGCATGATAAAACTTAATAGATATTTAACTAATTAGTCTGACATCTGCATTTATTTGGAAGTGGGAACAGGATCATGAGCACAAGAAAAAGAGAAGCTGCCCTGATAAGTGCTCTTCAGTGATGCTCAGTCATTTTATTTGAAAGTATGATGCCTATTTTCTTGAACTCATTAAAAATGTAATTGCTCATTCAAAACAAAGAATAGGTCAAAAAGCCTATACACTTTACCCAGTAGAATTAGTCATATCTCAGAGTTTCAAATCATACATGAATTCACAGAGGCAGGAAATGTTCTGTGTTGATAACAATTGATATTCAAGAAAATCAGTGTTTCAAATACCCTGGAGACATAACTTGGTATTTTAGTTTGTAGAGATCTTTACTTTGTTTCATTTGTTCCTATAATGCATTCCTATAGCTCAACTGCTTATCGCCAAGTTTGTGTGTGGTTGTACGTTTCCCAAGGAACACACAAACTGTACCAAGTTGCTAAACGAAACATCTCTGCTATACATGTAACTTAGGCTCTGGGATAGTTCAACCAAAATTTTTAATTAAGTAATCATTTACTCACCCTGGTGTTGTACTACTGCAGTATGCCATTCTTTATTTTTCAGACCACAAAAGGAGAAATTGAAAACAAATTCCCACTCACGCTCATCCAAATAATAGCAACCAGCATCAAGCTTTTAAAAAAATGGTCCCATGCATGCAACACGTGACATAAATCTCACGTGTTGGATATACTTTATTTAATGTATTATTTGATGAAAATCCTGACTTTGGCCATTGGTCTTCCGTTCATGGCAGTGTGACGTGCGTGCGTGCAAGTAACACAGCCGTGAACAGAAGACCAACAGCAAAGGTCAGTGTCACAGGTTAACCTGGTGACTCATAACTTGGACTTACAAACACACCCATTTCACTAATACTGTGCATTGCCGGCAATAGTTACATCTGTGTACACATCAGGAAAGTGTTATGGAGTTTTTGTTTTGTTTAGTCTAAAGTTTGGTGCTGCTGTGTTTTGATATAGTTTTCAACTCTTGATAAATTTCCTTTAAAGATGTTATTATTTTTCTAAAAATAACAGAATGCCAGAACACATAATAATTCATATAATAATTACCTTTATTTTTCCACATAATTTCCACAAACCTTATTGCAGTTAAACTTCCCAGTTCACACTCTGTACAACCGAACCCATAATCCAGGTTAATCTGTTTTTTATAGAAACAGCCACATCACTTCCTGTGGAAGATACCATTATGATGTCAGAGGGGGAGGGGATTTAGAAACAGCTGTTTTTCCATTTAATTTGTTGTTAAACTCTTTCTCTGTTAATGGTTGTTGTTTAACCTGTTTGGAAGGTTTAAGTGTTGTTTTGGGTGTTTATATTATTTAATTTGATCGCTACAAACTAAAATGTTTGTACATGTGATTGGTATGCTCTATAGGAGGGGTGTCAGCCTATAAATAGGCTTGCTAGCTGAAAGGATTTCAGTTCTGATCGTGGACTCTAAGACTGAGCAGCGTTGCGAACTTGGGCCATTTGGTTTAGCCAAAATTTGCACATTGTTGCCGTTTTCTTTTCCTTTTGTACAGTTTTTATTTATTTTTGTTTTCTCCTGCACTGTAAATATTTAACACCTACCAATAAAGCACCATTTTTGGATTTTGCATCAACTTTTTGTACCGCAAGTCATTTCCCTTTTCCACTCCAACTGGTTGGCCTTCCAACAGTCAGAATATTTGTTAAATATACAATCAATTTTGGTTTGTTTTTAACCTAACCCTATCGTAAACCCCCAGAACACTTGGAATATATGATTCCATTCTGTGATACTTTTGTGTCTGTTTTAAAAGGCGTGCTGTGCTGCTGGTCGCTATTCACTGCCATTATTTAGACGAGCGCAAGCGGGACATTTAAAAAAAAAAATCCTTTTGTGGTCTGAAAACGTCTTATTGTTTTATTGAAATTTATCACATTTTGAGGAATTTGCCACACCTTCTAACATCTTATAGATAATTAAAACCATTAACAACACACTAGTTAATAAAGCAAAATTGAACACTACTAAGATGCTAATGAATGTGTAGAGCCACTACAACAGCAGAATCATAGCTGCATCAGTATGCATGCTCTTATAAGGATCTGCACACTTCTGAAGTCATTTTTAATGTGCTTCAATCTGCACAATCTCTGAAGGCCCCATCCCTCCACCAGGAGTGATGAATAAATGAGTGTCTGACAGAGCAGCCATAGTAAAGATCAAAAGCGAAGGAGATAATTAACAGTAGACTAATTGATACCCACCCTGAGTTTTCACCAGAAATGAAAAAGAGTACAGCTTTGCTTGATATTAATTGGGCAAGAATATGCATGAAATCTGTTCTGATGTTGGATCTTGAGCCCTCATGCACCAAATGTACCAATGGGCTTTCACGTCTATACAGCACAGCAGTTTGTGGGCTCTTGAAACAGAAGGAATTGCAAAATTGTAAAAGAAATTCATCTTGGTGACCTAATATGCACACTTCAAAAAAGGTCAGGAAGTTAAAACTTCGAGGAAAGTCAAAAATACTTGCATGATTAGGGGCCGTTCACACAGAAACATGACTCAAATGCACATCAGCTCACACAAGTTTTCCACATTTAGTTCACAATTTTAATATTTAAATGCTGCTTTTCAAAATGATCCCAAAAGGAACTAGAAAAACTAGTTATTACTTGCTTTTTAGTCTTTTTCCTTAAGAACCAAGTTTTTTTTTTTTTTACAGACAGAGGTTAACTCGAAATTATTGAATAGATTTATAGATTTTAAAAGAAAAATGCGCCTACACTTTTTTTTCTGTGCACAACAACAACAAACCTCTCAAATGTGTCTTTCCAATTTCCCTTACATTCATCCTCCTTGAACTGTCTCCTTTAAGTCAACTGTGCTGGCAAAAAAAGTTTCTTCCTTTCATTTCGAAAGCAAATGAAAAACAGTGCTCTTATAATTTAAGTCAAGGTGGACTGTGAGTAGCACACTCTGACAGTGAGTTATTTGGCTGCAGGTACACACAAACACAGCATTACACGCTTACAAGCCCCAGAGGGACCACACACTATAAATAAAAGGCCTAACAACACACATTCAAATCCACAGGGGAGCACAGATGTCTTCAGTCTGTCTTGAAATGTTCAGGTCTTGTTACATCTTTTTTTGCTGGTTGTACATCTATATACATCCATTGATGTATTTATCCACTGTTGTCTTACACCAAATACTTTTAAGAACAACATTTTGCACTCATTACTGTAATAATTTATACTCCAGAGATACTTAGATGTGGATACCCAATGGACTGCTACATCTGAATGTGCAGCATGTCCCTACTCTATTACTATACGATCAGTGAAGTTTTCAGAAAATGTTAAGGACCCTAAAGCAAGAACAACATGATATGAGACAGCACTGCTACTTGTGTAAAACAGTTGAAGGGTTCTCCAAATTGCCTAAAGCTGAACATGAATTCGAATAATTATATACTTTCACATAATATGGCAATGTGGGTCATGAGAAAAATATGAATAATATGAAAAAAATTGCATAAATTATACAATGTAACTTAAAACACATGTTTTGTTGATTTATAAGATTTAAAGTTGTATATAGCTGTCTTTTTATTCATCTGGTGGGATAAAGTAAAAAAATACTAACATTATTAGAAGGCTTAGGGTTACACTTTATTTTGATAGTAGAATGTATAAAGTGGGCTAACTATAAGTAACTTTGCAACCACAGTACATGTTAACTATCTCTCATTAATTTGCAACTACATGTCAACTAACTCTCATTAGAGAATTGGTAAACTGTTGGGTTATGGTTAGGGTTAGTAGAATAAGTTGACATACTTGAAAAGTTACTTGTTGGGGAACCATCAAAAAAGTGTTGGCAGATATTAAGCAGACAGTCTTACTCAAATGACTGCTAGTTGACCTGTAGTTGCAGAGTTACTTCTAGTTAGAGGAATGTCTAAAATGGACTCTTGAGTGTTACCAGGTATAGTTCACCCAAATGTCAATTTATTCACACACAAAACAGATTTTTTTTCTTTCTTTTTTTTCTTCTCCATACAATGAAACCCACTGGCTTTTATTAAACATGAATTGTAACATGAATATAAGACTGATTTAAATGTCTTTTATTTCTGCTTCTTCATAACAGATTTAGTTAAAAAATGGTTCCTGGGCCATTTCATAGTTGCAAATTTGTTACAAATATGACTAATTCTATTTTCTGCAATACATTTCATTTCATATTGGCACTTGTTTCAGATATGCTTATTTTGGCTATAGCTTCATAGATATGAAGCAGCTTTTTTCCCCATTCTCTTTTGAATGTCTTGGGTTATGTCACCTGTTCGAGAGGTATAACAGCACACGCTGATCTCCTGTGATGGATCACGAGCAGGTGTTACATGCTCACGAGGGAAACAGCCAATTTAAACAATCATTCAATCAGCAAAATCAACAGAAAAAAAAAAAATGGAAAGCTTTAGTCAATAGCAGTTCAAACAAATGGGTAATGCAACACCTGTGGATGTGTGTGAGACAATCATTTAAAATGACTGAAGAACACGCTCTTTTCACTAATCAGAGAACGCTTGACTTACTAAGCAACTGCGGGACTAATTTCAAACATCTGGTTAGACTACTACATATTGATATATTGTAATTAAATCAAAACATTATAGTTCACTGTAAAACAAATGATGGAAAAGGGTGCTAAAATTGGGATGGCAATAACAACCTGAACAGCATGTTTATTGTTTAATTTTATCGCAAAAGTTTAGGTTTAAAGGTGCAGTGTGATTTTTAGCGGCATCTAGTGGTGAGATTTGCGAATTGCAACCGGTCAATAACTCGCGGCCTTTCCTTCAAATTGCAAACTCGAATGAGAAGCTATGGTGGCCGACGTAGGATCGGAAGATGTCGTCGTCTGAGTCAGCAGAGAGTAGCAAGTCAAGCAATGAGGTTTCTCTATATTATATATTATATTTTATATTAAATTATATTTACTTAATTATTCAGTAAAACCACATGTTATTGCGATTGTTATTTTTACTTGTTTATCATTGTGTTCAGGGCTTGACATTAACACCCTCCAACCCGCCAAATGCGGGTGGATTTTGCTCGTGGCGGGTAACAGTCACTCCAACTAGCCACTTTGGCGGGTTGAATAATTGTAGTCTTTTCAAAAGGCATCTGAAATAAGCCATATTGCAGTGTGACACTACGACACTACAACTCCCATGAGTATTACATGCACACACACACAGTGTTGCCTTGCGCTTGCTCGCTAGTGACCGACAACACAGAAACATTTGAAAACGGCGTTTTCGTTTATAAACGCTCTCCGTCCACATGGATTTTTTGGGGGGTTTTATGCATGCGCAGTAAGGTGAAGCGTCTTCGGACGTTTTCAGTGTGGATGAGAAACTTTTGAAACTTTTGAAAAACGCCTGAAAACGCTTCACCTTACTGCGCATGCATAAAACCCCCCAAAAAAATCACTGATATGATTCAGATGGGAAAATAAATAATGAAGTTATCGCGCAAATCTTCCGACAGGATCATTTTATTTAGTAAAATATCTCACCATTCACTAATGCGGTCCAGGTCGCACGCAGTCACCATATGTTTGGTCTAAAACGCGACTGCTCTCATATATGACAGCAAATGTGAGTAAATTCTGTCATCTTTGCACTGCAGGACTGTGATATGAAGAGGGTGCAATGTAGAATATTTTTAGCAACAGTGTGAAAGTGAATAGCATATAACAGGCACAATACTGGTATAAACATGAATATCTATTGGTACAATATGCGTCACATGACTAAATTTACGTCATCGTTTTTAAATACCTCCGGTTTCAAGTCCACACTACAACGTGAAAACGGCGTTTTCAAATGTATCCACTTGGAGTGCGTTTTCATTAATAAAAACTACTACTTTTTTATGTCTTTATCTTAATACGTGGTTTTATAAAAAAAAAAAAAAGGAGCTTTACACAACCTTATCAGAGCTAATGATAATGACCTGTATTGTTATACATTTATGTAGTCTTGATTTGGGTGTGTACAGTGGTTTTACATTTAAAAGGGTTGTAAATCTAGTTTTAGCACGCCATAGTCAACTTTTATCAGGTAATTTCACAACAACAAAAATGTGGCTAGTAAAAATGCTGTGTGGCTAGTAACTTTGGAAAACCACTAGCCACATTGGCTAGTGAGCAAAAAAGTTAATGTCAAGCCCTGATTGTGTTAGTCTTTTATTCACTGACTTTACCATAGCTTGTTTCCATGCTAGTTAGTATAAGATAAGAGCATCAAAGCAGCTAACTTAGGTAAGGGGAAATAGCTAAAGTTACGATGTCCGAGGCGTCGTTCAGACAGCATGTTTTTCTCCACATTTGACGCGTCAGGGACAACCTGAGTATTCTGCTGCGTCTTTTTCTGCTGCTTCTCATTCAAGTTAGTGACGAAACGCGCTCTGTAGCGCTCTGTTCGCTGTCGGCTACGGTAGAAACATGACGTCACAGTATGTCGACCTTCATAGAAGGGGGTGGCCGCGGTTATGTAGATAAATGACTCATTCTAAGGTAATAAAAACATAACGGTTCATTAAGTGAGGTCTTTATACACCACTGAAAACATAGTTATGGATCTTATATTGCATTTCTGTCAATAGATCCTCAGAAATATCACACATTGCACCTTTAAAGTGGTGTTTATTGATTGCATGTCCTGATTTTGCAGAGTTAAATGTGTTCCTTGGTCAACATTCCTGCACGAAAATGTAATCCTAACCATATCACTACCCCCTAAACCTAACCCTATACCCATATCCCTAAAAGCAGAGGGAAATGATAGGTGAATACCACTGATGTAGAAACTCCTGAATCTGGTTGTAAGCCTAAACTTGACAAACTGTAAACTACTTGGTTGATTGGAATGTTGTTCCAGGATCAGCAAAGATGTTGATCCAGGAACATGTTGCTCTTGGTGAAATCAAGTTCTGCTTATTGGTAATAATCAAAAGTGAACAGACTGTTCCTGTTGGGATGTCTTAAGGAAAAAAACTGATTCTTTTTTATTGCAAGAATTATTCATCGGTCAGATATGCAAGTTAGTGATGATGTTGATGAGAGAAGTCATGTATGGTGTCAAAGAAAGTGAGTCATTTTTAGTCGCTCAGGGTGGCCAAGCGTTCTAATCAGTGTTGGTCCACTTGAGCTCCAGCTGTTCAGCTTTGGCAGTGCATCAAATGGGCCATGTACTATATACATCAACGAGTCTAAAACATAAGCCACAAGGGATGAATCAATTGCCAAATTACACTTCCAACATGGAACTCCACATTTAGTTATCTTTCTAAGGACTGTGGTATTATGGGATTGCATAATATGGGATGCAAATCTTAACCTTTCCTTGAAGCCATGGGTCAGGTTGATCCTACAGATACAGCAACTTCACTTTACAGCCTGAAAAATACTGAGGAAACATTGAGGAACAATAGTAGTCATTGTTGATTATCATGAAATGAACTCAAAATACTGGAAGTGTGATTATATTTTTGGATTGTTTGATTTAGTGTAAAATACAATAATGCAGTTGATTTTTGATCAATTATTGGAGGATGGGAAATTCCCTCTTGAGCTATGATTTGTAATGTTGGGTGAGTAAAATTTTCTAAAACAATCTGCCAAAATATATAGCGTGTCTTTAAATGGTAACTCACCAAATTGCAACCTAGGCTATTTTTGTTAATCTACCTGAGTCAAGCATTCATGTAAAAGCATAATTAGAATGGAAACACCACTTTTAAGATTGACTGAATTTTCATTTTCAGTCAAAATGCCTTTTGAATGGGAGTGCTAGGGGCAGTACAGTGATGGCGTCAAAATCACTAGTTTTAAAAAACTAAGGAGGCTCGACACAACATGAAACTGTGCTTGAAGTATCACCAGGGGCTCTACACATGAACTCGAGCATTGACAACATTGTGTACACAAAGTTTACTAAAAAGAAAGGTTTTGTACAACTCACTTTATCAGTTAGTGTTTCAGGTGGCTGGAATTTTGTCAGTCAAAAGTAGTCATTCTCCAAATGCGATGTAACATGAGAGTAAAGATGGAAAGCTCAGTTCATTACATTGCATTCAGAGATCTTCATTACAGGGATCATTCCCCTTGAACAACCTGAAGCTAAATGGATTGTTCAAGAGCACAATAGGGACAGAGGATCCCAATAATTCTCCAGTTCATGACTCAACCCCCTTTGTGGTTTTGACCCCAAACTTTGGATAATAAAAGCTATAATGATCTTTCATAGGTGTAATAAATGTCCACTAAAAGCAAGTTGTTAAGAACCCATGTGCAGCTTGCCTTTAATCCAAATAAACATGAACCAATAAATAAAGACTTGGCTTGAGAAGAACCATGACCTAAACATAAACTCACCAACAGCAGTACAGCAAACACAGCTTAACATAGCAAAAAAATAACGTGGGCTATTTATACACAAAGACTATTGAGCAACAAGAATCACCTGAACCTAATGAAACACTGAACCAATCAGAAAGTGACACAAGAAACAAAGAACCAATGAAAACAAGACACATGAACAGGGAAAGCACATGTCGGAATCACATGATGGGGTCAGGGAAATCTCATGACAAACCAGGAACATGACATTAGGAAAACATTCAAATAAAAGACATGACAACATGGACACGAAACAAAACCTAAAACAGACATGACAACAGCTGAGCTAAATAGAGCTTAAGAGAGAAATAGGTGAATACTTACTTTTTCTCCCTTTTGGCACTTCGTTAACATTTGCTCAATCATCTAAGTTCATTAAAGTGCCCCTATTATGCTTTTGTATATATTGCCTTTCATGCAGTGTGTAATATAGCTGTTTGTGAATGTAAAAGGTCAGCAAAGTTTTAAAGATCAAAGTGCAAGAAAAATAAAGTTATTGTCTCCTAAAAGAAAGAACCAATTCTTAACTGTTAAAATGCATTCGTCCAACTGTCATAACATTCATACATAACAATGTAACAAATTTACATAATGCCAGTCTATGGTCCTCATTGGCTGCCGTGAAAAACATCTACTTTGACCCGCCCTCAAACACTGTAGTTGGTTTGTGTTGTGTACATGAAGACGTTGTTTTTGGCTTTGTAAAGGCAAATTCTTTTTGTATACACTTCCAAAGGATGAGTATGTGAAGAACAGGATTTAGAATTACCACAGCGATACAACAGCAGTATAACCTTTTGTTGTGTTCATTTTACTGATGATTGTTTCTAAAATATCAGCGAGGTCAACGCGGGATTTGCAAAATGCTTATCCATTAAAGATGGGAGAGTACCCAGTTTATTTGGACCAACTTGCTCCTCTGAATCACAACCTATAAGTATGATTAATTATTGATGTATATATTTTCAACTGGGTGTTCAAAATACGCAGATTTGAGTGTTTATATTGTGTACACGCAGTGTAGCTGTAGGTCTCCAGCTTACCAGCTGACTCACGTTATTACTGTCTTACTGAAATAGTTCTGCTAATCAGATGTGGGCCCACTATTACCTAAAACTGTGTCAATTAATGCAGATTATCTGGAGCAAGATTTTGGTTTACAAACTGTAATGTTACATCAGTCATTCACGTTAGTGCTCGGCTAATGAATGCACCATTATTGATACATTTAATAATACAGTTCCCACATGTGTACTGTAATAAATTAGAAATATAGGCTTGTTGATGGACATATATACACTTGTTGATGCTGATGTAGAGAAATTACAGTTGCAACATCTCATAATGTACAAACTGAGTAAAAACTTAACACTGAGAAATGTCCTGCTCAAGTCGTCCTTGTGATGAACGTTAAGGTAGAATGTTCTGTAAGTGGTCGACCAATCACAACAGACTGAGTCATCTGACCAATCAGAGCAGAGTAGCTCTAGGGAAAGGCAGGGCTTAGAGAGACTGAATCTTTGAATGAGTTGTTTTCAGACTCTTTAAGAAATTAGGTGATGTGCAATGTATATTATGAAAAAAATTAAGTATTTTTTTACCTTTGATGCATGTAAACCTGTAGTAGGAGACCTCCAAAACTAAATTTTTAAAAACTGTAAAATAGCATAATAGGGGCACTTTAATTCTGTCTTGCTCTCTAAGTAAGCATTTCTGCTTAAATACTTTTCAATTCAAATGGCAGCAGTTGGAATTAGTAAAAATAAATAAATAATTGAAGATCATTTAGTCTCATCATGTGGCCAAAAAAAAAAAAAAAAAAAAAAACTGTCCAGATCATAAAGTTCTGCTGTTAACAGAGCTGCAACTGCAATATCAGAGATCCCTTGATATTCTACTCTACGCCTACTCCAATTACAGGATGCAGGCTTCTTATCAATTCTGAGCATATAAGAACTGCTGCTTGTTACAGCGCCTCTCATTTATGGCTAGGCCTTCCTGACAGTGGATGGGAATTAGACACACTAGTCACTCAAATCATTTGCAGCCTGCTGTCTATAAGGCTAGACCCAAAAAGACATCATCATTTCAAGTCCATCATGAGACCATCACGGCAGATCATCACATTTTAAAATGTATATATATATATACCACTTTCCATATAGTATGTATAGTACAAGAAAAAATATTAAATTAGAGTATCATTACTATTAAGATTTATTTACAAACATACTCACAAAATAAAGGAAATTGATAATTGGTATTATTCAGTACAATTGTTCCCTTTCAGCTGGGCACGTTTGACGTAGTCGAAGTGTCGACTGATTGGGATCACACTAGCGAGCCTGTCATCTTCGATTATTGCAAAAACAAGCCAATGGACATTGGCGTGCGTGAATCGCATCACACGTGGCGGGTATAAATACGGATGCACGCACCAGTTGTCTTTCGTTTCGGAGCCGATCGGTCTCGATGTCTCTGAAAAGTACTGAAAAGCGAGTGTGTCGTTGTTTTTCTAGGAAGATTCTCCCAGTGCTGCTGGTTCTATAGCAATGATACAGCGGTGGATCGCGAGCTTTGAGCTCTCAACTGCTGTTTTAACAGCATCAAATATCTGTGTTGTTGATGGCTGGTTGGAGGGCGGAAAAGTGAGTGCATCACTGTTTCAGTTCACTGTTCAGTGTTGCCGCGGTCATTCCCCTGTGTTCTCCGGCACTGGTGATGGGTCCCATTTCCTGAAAGAGCAACACAGGTGTGTTTGCGTCTTTTTCAAGATGTCATTCCATCCGTGCGTTTCTGGATGCGATTGTTCCCTGTCCCCCAAATGGATGGTCACAATAGTTGTATCACGTGTTTATGGAAATTAATATATAAATATATATATACACATTTATTTAGAGATACAGCACGTTGAAGCAGTTTTTGTGGATAGTTCATGTTCTCATTGTGAGAATATGACTATCGCGGTGTTGAGATCGAGACTCACCTTCATGCGTGAAGGTGGAGTCCCCATTACCATGCCCGTTACGGCGCCGTGTGGAATGGGTGATCAGAGGATCATAGTAAGGCTTCCCCATCCAGTAACCAAACCCTGTGTGCCCCTCACTCCTCTATCACATCGCAGCAGGTGGAGCCCCCTGTTGAGCGCGCTGGTCCCTCTGTAATGGAGCGGTCTGTCGCGACACAGGTGCACCTGTGTCCGGCGGCTGCTGCCTTTTGGACGGGGGCCCCTCGTCTCCCCCTAAGGCCTGTGAGTTCTCGTCCGTTCTGATGGGAAGAGCTTACAAAGCCTGTGGGCAAACCGCCTCCTCTTGTGTGCCATGGCGCTGCTACAGGTCTATTAGGCCAGGGCACTCATGGACATGTACGAGGGTAGCCCAGACCGTGTGCTCATAGATGAACTCTGCACCGCATCCGACCTCACCCTCCGGGGCAGGAGTGACGTGGCGTGCGCTATCAGTCTGGCGATGTCCACCTTAGTGGTCCAGGAGTGCCATCGTTGGGTCAGTCTGGGTGATATGGCGGATGTGGACAAGGTTCGGTTCCTGGTCTCCCCAACTTCCCAGGTTGGGCTGATCGGCAACGCGGTGGAGAACTGCACCCAACAGTTCTCTGCTGCCCAAGTGCAGACGGAGGACTTCCAGCACATCCTGCCCCGGTGGTTCGCTGCTGCCTCCACCCAGCTGGTGGCAGTTCTTCCGCCTGCTCGTCGCCGAGGGCGTCCCCCTGCCGCCACTCCCGCTCCCGCTGGGCCTCCGCAGCAGCCTTCAGCCAGGCCTCAGCATGGAGCCGGCCACAGTAGGGGCGCCCAGCCCGGTCTAGGCGCTGCCAAACCAGGTGGCAAGCATCAGCGAAAGCATTCCTGAGCGGGCCACTCAGGAATGGAGGAGGATGCTCTTGGAGTTGGTCCGATCCACTCCCTTCCCCTGGTGGAGGGCTGGATGGAGGCTTTGTTGTGTGTGTGTGTGTGTGTGTGTGTGTGTGTGTGTGTGTGTGTGTGTGTGTGTGTGACTGCTCCCAAAAACAGCGGAGCCAGCGGTACCCACACTTCAAAGAAAGAGCAGTTTCCTCTGTTCTTGGGTTCAAAGATGGCCAGACTGGCGGTGTGATACCATGTAAAGCCTTGCACCCCTCAACTACCTCTTGTATCGCCAGCCGGCAGTTGGGTGCGGTTCGAGGACCCGGTCATGCCTTCTCACGCACTCTCTGCCGCCATGAACAGACAGGTAAGAGTCACACTATACACTCAGACCCTGCTTTGGGCCGCCCTCGGGTCTTCCGAGCAAGGTCCCTGTTTTTTACCTAGAGGTCTCTGGTATCCGTGGTTCCCCTGCATCGCTCAGTTGTAGCACTATACGGTGCTCCTGGCTGATCCAGTGGTCCCTCCGTATCAACAGACTCGGCTTCATTAGCTGGCATTGAGTGCGTTCGAGGACCCGGTCACGCCTTCTCATGCACTCTCTGCCGCTACCTAGAGACAGGTGTTTACAACTCAGACCCTGCTTCAGGCCACCTTCGGGCCTTCGGAGCTGGGTCCCTGTCTCTAACCCCGCTGCCTCACTCTGAGTATGTCTCTGATACCTTGACCCCCTGTGTTGTTCCGTTGTAGCACTGAAAGGTGCTCCCGACCTACTCAGCCAGTTCTTGTATCATCAGAGTCAGCTAGACGATTCAGTTCGTCCGGCACCCGCCCATGTGCAGCGCTTTTTGTTACACATCTGTGTTCCGAATTGTGTTGCCTTGTGTGCTGTCGTCGCTTCCTACTGGCGAAGGTTGCGATCGAGCCGTTCCTCCAGCCGATATGAAGATAGGCTTCTAAGTGAGGCCTAATCTTCATTGTACTCAAACTATAGTGAGTTAGACCATCAGGGATCTGTGTTTTTCAAGCCTCCATTCAAGTTACTACACAGTACGCATTACTAATGCTCATCCCTATGAATGGTCTGCAGCGTGGGACCTGAAGGACTCGTACTTCAGATATCTTCTCCTCCGTAAACACGGGCCATCCTGTGTCTTGCGTTGAGGGATTGAAGTCTCAGTACAAGTCCCTCTCTTCGAGTGCTACATAGCTAGTTGGGTCTTCAGGTCAACTGGAGAAGAGTAACTCGTCTATGGACTGAGGAGCTTTTTTCTAGTATGGAGGTGTGTCCGGTCGGTGCTTGGAGGTGAGAAAGGGTCCCACTGAATAAACTTCAGAGGCTCCTGGGGCATATGTAAGACGCAGCCGCATATAAACGGTTTCCTCCATATGATGACCGCTTTAGCACTGACTTCATGACCAAGTCCCTAGGTGGCCATGGCAGAGCAGCACGGTCCGTGTGTTAACAACACCTGGTATGCTGCCAAACTCTCAGCAGTGTTCAGACCTTTTGTTTCTCCGGGCTAATCTCTCCTAGAACAGAAGTGTCTACCAAACACTAGCTCAGGGTCCATGTATAACGGGTATGCAGTAAATAGGGCTTGGGCATACCTCACACTGCATTGGTATTCAATTGCCTCGAGTTGTTAGCAGTGTCCTTGCTTGATGCCGTTGCTCAGCAAGATGCACTGCCCAGTACAGCGACCGTTGCTCATACGCTTCCCTCGCATGTCACAACTCACCCGCCACCTCCTCCTATGGAGACAGAAGCTTCCGAGGTCGCTTCTTCCACTTTAAATTACAGCCTGCTCAATCGTGCCGCCCATGTGGCCTCATGACAGCCTGTTGCCGAAGAGAGTGGAGACTCCATCCCTAGGCTTTCCAGCTGTCCAGGATATCTTCGGGGCCCATACAGTTACATCTGTTGCCGCTCTGATCTTGTCCCCTTGCCAGTTGTTTACTCCCTTAAACACGGAGACAACGGCTTACAGCTGACACCAGGGCCTACGCAAAATGTGTTAATTCCCCAGTGAGCCCTCTTGCACATCACTGTGTTAAGTCAGGTAAGAAGGAGCAGGTTATTTTAGTTCCCCCGTAATGGCCCAACTAGGACCTCGTTCCCCAAACAGCCTTCCTGAATCATTCCTCTGAGACTTCTCAGGGATGGGGCACCATTGGCACCGCATCAAACCGGAGAAATCCAGGTTCCATTGTGGTGGTTCAGCTATCTACCTCTGAAAGAACGTAGATAAAATTACTTCTGCAAGAGCTCCCTCTAAAGTTGAGGCTTACTTACGATCTGAAGTAGAACCTGTTCGTTGTTGGCGTTCTTCTCACGAGAGGATCCCCGAGAGTGTTCGATCACCTCTGTGCTTCCTTCCTGCAGAAGATGGGTCGGAGTGTGGCAGTTCTGCTCCACCCTCAAAATTATGTTGCCTTAAAGCACATCAGGATGCGGTTGAGATATAGGAAGTACAACTTGATCGTCAGGTTCCTGAGCGGTGCAAGGAGATGAAGTTTTCCTTGCACCTTCTCTATACCTTCTTGCTGACCTATCTCCAGTGCTACTGCACTCTGAGACCTCCTCTGAGCACTACAGGTAGTAGAGGTAAAAATCTGTTTTTAAAGAAACAGTTCTCCTGCTTGCTTGCTCTATCAAGAAGGTAGGGGACCTGCTCACATTTTCGGTCAACGACTCGTGCCTGGATTCAGGCCGGCTGACTCTCACTAATGTGAGACCCCGGCCTGTATATTTGCCCAAGGTTCCTACCCCTCCCTTAAAATGGGACCAGGTAGTGAGCCTGCAAGCGCTGCCCCGGAGGAGGCAGACCCAGCCCTGACTTTTCTCTGTTCCTCCCACCTTACGGCTATTCAAGACAGAATGCAAAGTCACAGGACCTCTCCAGCTCTCGTCTGTTTCGGAAACCAGCAGAAGGGAAGGCGGTTTCCATGCAGAGGTTTGCCCACTAAAAGATTAGTGTTGCCATCATCTTGGTGAAAATCCCAAGGTGCACCGTGCCCACCTGGGTAGTGAGCTGTTAAGAGAGTGTAGCTCCTTCCTGGGCGTTGACATGAGTGCCTCGCTGACAGATTAAGAGCTGTGGGCTGGGTGACACCAGCGCATTCGCTAAGAAAGTAGCTTATGTGTCGAGCCGGTTGCTTCTGTGGGCTCTCTTCACTCGAAGCCAGCTTCACCTTAGACCGGTTTGTAGAGTCGGCTTGCTGCGCCATTTCCCTCCTTTGGACTGGATAAGTGCGAATTTATGCTCCAGTTGAGTTGCCTCTTCGAACCCCGTTGAGTTCCTCCTCACCCAGTCGGTGTTGGACGTGGCGGAGCGTCCGATGCTAGTCCTATCACTTGTATGCTTGTGTAACTTGTGTTTGGTGGGGTTCATATGTTGTGATCCCTATGGCGATCCCATATGTGTATTCTTCCAAGGGTTTAACTCCTTGCATTTAACTCCTTGCCCGTGTCTTCCCTTCACAGAGCCTGCTCTGCCGTCACTGACCGGTTGCGTCTCCCCCCTGTTATTGGCAGTGACATGCAATATGTTGTACTGCCCGCTAAGTTAGCTCAGTCCATATGTGTTCTCCACATATCACCTCCTTCGGGCAGGATGTGGCTTCTGCAGCGTAGACCTTCCAACGAAAGGTACGCTTTCCCAGTGGTACTGTGGAACAGTAGTGACTTTCCTGGCCTGAGCCCTGTCATATTCACAAGTGTGGAAGATCAGGAGGCTTTTGTCTAGACACTGGAAGGTGGCAGCACTAGTGGCGTTTTAGTAGGGATCCCAATCAGTCGACACGTCGACTACGTCGAACATGCTCGACTGAAAGGGAACGTTCCGGTTACGTATGTAACCCTCGTTCCCTGAAGGAGGGAACGGAGACGTTGTCCCCTAGCCACTATTGCTGTACCACCGCTGACTGGGTTCCGCTCGGCTCCTCAACAAAAAACAACTGGTGTGTGGATTAGGGTTGGGTACCGAAACCCGGTTCCAATAGGGAACCGGTTCCGACGTAAACGGTAGTAACCAAACCGAATAAGAACGCAATTTTCGGTGCCTGATTTCGGTGCCTGACTTTTTTCACCGCCCCCTATAAAACATCTCGCGGCACGAATGATCCAATAACAAAACATCTCCAGTTAACCAGCAGAGCATTCATTTGGTTCGTTTGTTAAATAAGAGACGATCTAGCGCTGAAAATTATTTTCTCTTGTGGCTCACGCACACCGCACTCGTCTCGGACGCGCGCTTCAATATGTTGCAGAGATCGATCTATTTATGAGGCGCCGTCTATATGAGTAACGTTATGTGCTTGGAGAGTTTGTGTGTGCGTGCTCGCGTCTCAGATGAGTATGTGCGCGAGTTTGTGTGTGTGTGTGTGTGTGTGTGTGTGTGTGTGTGTGTGCTCGCGTCTCAGATGAGCATGTGCGCGAGTTTGTGTGTGTGTGTGTGTGTGTGTGTGTGCTTGCGTCTCAGATGAGTATGTGCGCGAGTTTATGTGTGTGTGTGTGTGTGCTCGCGTCTCAGATGAGTATGTGCGCGAGTTTATGTGTGTGTGTGCGTGAGCGACTTTAGATGTGACGTTGTGCATTTCATATAGTTGGAGCATTCAGCAGTATACATGCATGTGTGACTACTTAGTATATGTGTATGCAAGCGTTTTATGTGTGCGTGAATGAAGTTCGATTTAAGCCCTAGACGCGGCGCCTCATATCTATTCGTTCTGGTGAAATCACAACATATAATGCACACAAAGTGTCCCTGCTTGATATACAACCACTGATGAGCATTATCGGTTTAAAAAAACTACGCATGCGGATTAGAACCCAAAACCTCTGACATTCTTGACTAAAGTTCAAGTTCAGCTGCAGTGTTCCTCTTCGGGTAAGTCTAGTATTTTAATGCCAACTGCAAATCTTGCATATCAAGTATGAAGTAGCCTATATCAAGTATATTTATATGAGGCTATACTATGTGTGTTAAATATTTCTGCTCAGTGTCAGATATTTCTCTGTTTTGTTAAAGTCTATAATATATAATATAATTGATATATAATATATATATAATATATATAAATAATATTAGAAGACAAAATTTTTATCTTAACTTAAGTGTTTTCGGCTACATCAGCACAATTTTTAATTTAATCAGAAATCAGAAAATCTTTTTCAGAAAACACACACAGATATTATTTTTTTGATAAAGTGTGTGCAGTTTCGTTTTCTTAAGTACCGGTTTAAGAACCGTTTAAGCACCGGAACCGTTTGAAAAATACCGAGTAGGTACTGGTATCGGATAAAACCCAACCAATACCCAACCCTAGTGTGGATCCACTTCCATATTCATACCCGCGCTGCGGGGCGCGGTGTGTGATGCGATTCATGGACACCAATGTCCATTGGCTTGTTTTTACAATACTCGAAGATGACAGGGACCCTAGCGTGATCCCAATCAATCGACACGGCGACTACGTCTCCGAGGGTTACATACGTAACTGAGACGTTTTTCTCTCCTTATATCACTCAGCATTTTATGCAAACCTTTATGACAATTTATCTATAAAAATTATCATGGATTTAATTACATTTTTTCAACTAACTTAATATTAAAAGTTGTCTGTCGTGAAATGATGAAATCCACTATAAAGTACTTTTATCATGTTTGTTGTCATTCTTCAAGGAATATTGTTAGTGAAGGGAATTTCACAGAAAAATTGTCTGTAAATTAAACTTTCAGTGTCCCATAAAACAGATGGTATGTCTCTGCTTGATTGTAAGCCGACTGCAACATTTCTTGTGTGAAGTGACTCATAAAACCAGTAGTAGCTAGTAGACTTATCACATAATGATGTGACGAGATGTGTTTGGCTTTGAAAAAAACGTTTATGCCCTTTGAGAGCTGGTGCTCTCACTGCAATAATGTGTCAAGGAAACACTGCCTCTGTTGACCTATATAATAGTCAGAAAATAAATCTGGCTCATGTTTGCATATAGATTTGTGCAGAGTCTGTCCTGTCCTTAGAGCCGTAGTAAGTGCAGAATGAGCATGAAAATGTACCGAACTCTAAACTATTGCACAATGTTATTTCTTTTCATCTTGTTCTATTTTTTTTTTTTATCATTGTAACTTGTAATATTGTTGTTACTGTTATAATTATTAACCCAAATAATTGCCATATAGCCTACCCAATACATTAGAGGCCTTACACATAGGTCATTTCAGTAAGTAATTTGGGTAACACTTTATTTTACACTGTCCTTACCATAGTAAAAAAAAAAACAGTAAATTATGCATAATTACATGCAACTAACCCTCATCCAAACCCTAATCATACCCTAACCCTATAGTAAGAACATATTAATATAACATTAATATTACTCAGTACTTAAATATAAAATTACACTGTAACAAACACACCTTAAAATAAAGTGTAACCGTAATTTGTTTTGATAATAGCTTCATAACATACATTTTGCTGCCGACGGAACCTTTGGGGATAGCCTATGACAGTTTTGCCCGTCAGTCAAACAAAATCATGAATTATATATATCCACATTTTTCTCAAACCATGAATACCTGAACAGATCACAATTCCCTCATGAACTTCCTGTTGAACTGAGAAAATTCTCAACTTGGACAGAGTGCTAGACTGTAATAGCAGAATATTTTACTAAATGTCTTCTAAATGTGCTCTGTAAGGAATTCTAATTGAGTTGGGGAAGCTATTAGAAACTGTAGCTTTTTAATCTTCATCTTTCGAATCTGTTTGTGCGTTACAAGACAGACTGTCAGTCTGTGCATTACAGTGATTCTTTCTGCAGGTTATGATCGTCTTTATGAGTGAATCATTTGAATAACTTGAAAAACTTGTGTTGCATAAAAACACATACAGTAGGTTTACTCTGCTTCTGTTTTGTTAGAAAAGTTTTTTTTTTTTAGTTTTTTTTAGCAGAGCTAAAAAAAAGTTACTCAACATTAACTAGTAGATTATGTGTAATATGAACAAAGCAGTATAGCTGCCAAAACAAAGTGGGTTTTTGAACGAATGCTTTTAGGCCGACTACATTAAACACTAAATGCCCTCAATTAAACCTAAAATAAACCATCTGAACAGACCAATTTTCTACAATAAATCAGACTTCCCAAAGCATATATGTAACACAGACCTAACAAACCTAAATGAAAAAGTGAAACATTGCCTTGGTAACTAAGTTTAAGTAAAAAAATGACTACAACTGAAAGAAAAATAAAGCTGAATAGAAATTTAAAAACAATACAAATCACATAAATACATGACAAAATAACTAAAACTTAAATCAAAATGAAAATGAAAAAATAAAATAAAATGGAAAATATAAAAACAAAATCTAACTCAAAATATTAATGAATATAGTCTTTCAAAATTCCAGTAGTCTGTACCAATACCAGTCAAAATAAATAAATAAATAAATATATTAGGGCTGGGAATCGATAAAAAAAAATTAACTAATTAATTGCACAATTTCTGTAATTAATTGCAATTAATTGCGCTTCCCCCAAGCTTGTAATCATCAATATTTAAACTTAGAATCACCTAATTAAACAACACAGGAAAAAAAGGGAACAGAAAATAGCCCTATATTAAAATATTAAACATCAATATATCAATATATTATTCTTTTTCAATAATCAATCAACATAATCAATTTAACAGATTATTATTATTATTATTATTTTATTAATTATTAAAACAAAATATAGTCCTACAAAGCTATTATTACCAGAGCATGTGATCAGAGCAGGTCATTTTACCATTGTTGCCCAGCATGGCTATACCAGCTCAGCAAACAGAAGTCAACAGAGAAATTTCACGTTACTTGAGTGGACTTTACTTTTCCAGTGCTTAGTACATGATTGAAGCCTTTGGGCCGTTAACGACAGAGCCGCCGACACACACACACACACACACACACACACACACACACACACACACACACACACACACACACACACACACACACACACACGGAACGGAGAGCTCGCCGCTGCTGGGCCATTAACGACAGAGCGAGCCGACACACACACACACACACACACGTGCGTGCGCGCGCGCGGAGCACAGAGCGCCCCGACCGACCGACACACACTCACGCGCGCGTGCGCGCGGAGCACAGAGCGCGACGCACATACCGAGCGGAAAAGACCCGCTCATGAAAGCTGCCCGAGAATGAAATTCTCTGCATAAGCCTCACTTCCCTCCCTTTATTAGGGGCAGAAGCTTATGAGGGGAGTCCTGGCCACTGATTTTCCGCAAGACCCACTCAGTGAAAACATTGGATAAAACTGGGAAAGCGTGCCCTTCCAAGGGGAAGGAGAATGCTGCGGAAGCCACAACCTGCCCGGAGGGAGGTAACAGGAGAATACACATATGGGCTGGCCAAGCAGGGTAGTGCAACACATGGAAGTCTCTGGGGTGGTTCCAGCCTATTCCTAGGGGGGAAGTGCACCGGCAGAGATGGCAGCTTGGGCTCTGCCAAGGGAAAGACACTGGCTAGCCGACAGTGTAGCCGTACCATGGAATGGGGGCGTTGCAGGGACCGCTACATATGGACACCCAGCCTAGCACAGGTTCCTCAATGCATACGAGTGTTAGGCCTGGCATCAGACACTCCACAACGTTTGACTGCCGTAGGGATGACGGAGGAACTCAACAGGGTTAGCCTTCTCCGGGGAACACACTGGAGCAAATAGTCGCACATATCTGGCCGAGCAGGCGAGAATGGTGTAGCAAGCCGACACTCGAGCGGGTTCCTCGCGCTACTGGCCACTTAGGGCGAGAATACGGGAGGATACTGGCTCTACACAAAGGCTATAAAATCTAGCGAACGCGCTGGGTGTCGCCCAGCCCGCAGCTTCACATATATCTGTCAGTGAGGCGCCTTGAGCCAACGCCCAGGAGGAAGCAACTCTTCTAGTTGAGTGAGCTTGCAACCCAAATGGGCAAGGCACGTCTTGGGATTGATACGCCAAGACATTGGCATCCACTATCCAGTGGGCTAACCTCTGCTTGGAGACAGCCTTTCCCTTCTGCTGGCCTCTGTAAAAGACGAAAAGCTGGTCTGAGGTCCTAAAGCTTTGCGCTCTGTCCACGTATAACGACAATGAGCAGACGGGACAGAGAAAAACTAGGGCTGGGTCTGCCTCCTCCGAGTGCAGCACTCTGAGCACCAGAGACAGGTCCCAAGAGGGTATAGAGGGGGGACGAGGCTCTTCTTGCCCCCCTCAGGAACCTGACGATCAGGTCATGCTTTCCCAATGACTTTCCTTCAACTGCATCGTGATGTGAGGCAATAGCGGCGACATACACTTTGAGGGTGGAGGGAGACAGCCTTCGCTCCAAACCATCTTGCAGGAAGGAAAGCACAACTTGCTGTCTTGCTGTCGGGAAGAACACCGCTCAACGAATAGGTTCCACTTCAATACATAGAGGTGCCTCGTAGAGGGGGCTCTAGCAGAAGTGATGGTGTCTACCACCACCTGGGGTAGGTCACCTAGAACCTCCACGTCCCGTGACATGGAGTTTCCAGAGGTCTGGACGCAGTTGCCATAGGGTCGAGAAAGCAAGTCCTTCCTCAGAGGAATGGGCCAGGGAGGGACTGTCACGAGGAGTACTAGTTCTGGGAACCAGGTCTGGTTGGGCCAATAGGGCCTGCTCCTCGTCCTCCCTGACTTTGCACAAGGTTTGTGCAAGAAGGCTCACTGGGGGAAACGCATACTTGCGTAGACCCCGGGGCCAGCTGTGTGCCAGTGCAGACTTGAGAAGAACAACTGGCAGTGTGACGTGTCCGGGGAGGCAAACAGATCTACCTGTGCGGCCCCGATGCACCTCCAAATCAGCTGGACCACCTGGGGATGGAGTCGTCACTCTCCCGGAAGCGTAAGCTGTCGTGAGAGCTCGTCGGCTGCACGTTTGAGCTCGCCAGGGATGTAAATGGCACGAAGCAAACTCAGATGCTTCTGACTCCATAGAAGGAAATGGCGGGCGAGTTTCCACATGCGACGGGAGCGCAGACCACCTTGTTGGTTGATGTACGCAATGGTCGCTGTGCTGTCCATACGGACCAGTACATTCTTGTCTCGAATCGGCACCTTGAAGCGGCTAAGAGCAAGACGTACTGCTAGCAACTCGAGGCAATTGATATGCCAATGCAGCTGAGGCACCAAGCAGACCCAAAGCTACATGCCCGTTGTACGTGGCCCCCCAGCCGGTGGCAGAGACATCTTTGAAGACCACAGCATGCCTGGACACTTTTTCTAGGAGAACACTTGCCCGTAGAAACAAAGGGTCCGACCACGGGCTGAAGGTTTGGCGACAGTGCGGGGTAATGGAAACCCGGTATGTACCGCGCTGCCACGCCCATCTCGGGACCCGGCCGTGAAGCCAGTGTTGAAGCAGCCTCATATGAAGCAACCCAAGCGGCGTTACTGCGGCTGCGGATGCCATATGCCCCAGGAGCCTCTGAAAAAGTTTCAGTTGGTTTTCTGTTAGAACGGTGTTGTGTTAGCGACCCCTACGTTAATAACTAATGATCTTCGCAACAGAAGTGAATCAATCAATCAAAACTAACTTTAGCTTTATCCTAGAGCTGCTGTAAGGCCAAAACAATCTCTGTTACTGTAATTTCCTATTATCACAGTAAAGCTGCTTTGAAACAATTCATATTGTTAAAAGTGCTAAATAAATTAAGGTGACTTGAGAGAAAGGCCTTGCGAGAAAGGGAAGACGAACAACGTGCCGACGTGGTAATGTTCCCTGAGAGAACATGAACCACCCACGAACGCAGTTTCAGCATGCTTAAGCCCAGGCATGTGAGACAGTGATCGTGGCCGTCACATGAGAACAGGGAACGACTGCATCCAGAAACACACAAGTGGAATGTCACACTCGTCGTGTAAGCTCTTTTAGGAAAATTTGCTATCTCTAGTACTGAAGCGCAGAGAGGGATGTCCGCGGCCAACAGCGGGAAATAGTGCAATCCGCTGAGGCACTCAACCGAACCGCCACACTCAGAGCTGTGAAAACAACTGTTTTTTTCTGAGGTGATCCTGCTGTAGTGCACCATGACACGCAACACGAAGGTTAGGGCTTCTTCCAGATGGAACACTCGAAGAGTTGTCTCTTCTTTAGAAGTAAGACTGCTGGAACAGAACATGAATCAGCTCGGCTCCGAAGCGAAATGCAAGGATGCGTTGCACCTTCTGCTCATTATATACCTGCACTGCGTGATAGAAGCAGCTGGCGCAATTATTGCATGCCAATGTGCATTGGTTCGTTTAGTTTCTCTCAAAGTAGATTGGTCTCTCTGCGAAGATCCCATTTCAGTCGGATCCCTCCGACGAACGTTGCAGAGATCGACATGAAAGGGAACAAAACTTGTATTCAGACTGTGAATGGGTAATAAACAGAAAGCAAGAGAAGAGCCTCCCTTTATAATCATCAAGGCTGCCAATCACTACTGCGAAAGCTCACTGAATTCTGCAATCTCGCGAAAACTTCCATTGTAAAAAAAAAACTAAACAACTCGCGTTGAACAAAACGTACTCGGTTACTAACGTAACCTCGGTTCTCTCTAGAAGAGGGAACGAGTACTGCGTAAGTATCTTACACTAGGGGAAAATCCCTTTTCCGCGAGATATTGAAGCCAAAAAATTATCCTTAATTTTGTATTATTGTAAAACGCGTTGCGGCAGCATACAGACATAGGCAAGACGGCTCGTGTGCCTATTGGCTGTTCTGCGGCAACTGCAGCAGCCTATCGAGCGAGGCCTAGCGTGACGTCAGACCCAATGAGGGTGCTTCGCGCCCACTGCGTCACGTCCCGCCGAAACGGGCGTGGCTTAGGCCTATAAATACAGCTCGCAGGCAGCTGATATCTGTTTTTTCATCGCCGAAGCTAACCAGAGCGTGTGCATGCACGGCAAGATACGCAGTACTCGTTCCCTCTTCTAGAGAGAACCGAGGTTACGTTAGTAACCGAGTACGTTCTCTTACGAGAGGTCTCTCGTACTGCGTAATTATCTTACGCTAGGAGACCCAATGTAAAACGCTGTGCGTGCTGGGATCTGACACCAAAGACCCGAGGGCGAAAGCCCGGGGTTCATATAGTGCATAATCACCAGGGGAACTCACAGGGAGTCCGGGAAGAGGGAGGGGTGGAGCCGCGCTCTTCCACATATAGCAGCGTCCCTTAGACGCAAATTACATCATACAGACAGGGCGGAGTACGGCCTGAGCTGATGGGAAATTGTGGGTCTTATTTATTTGCCCATTAGCATTTTGCGGTCGATTAGCGGGCAGTGCTCATCGAGCAGTGCTCAGCAGACACAGTATTCTGAACCGATAGCATCAGAACAGACAGTACTGGTATATTTAGACCAACAACAGCCTGGCCTGTAAGGCGGGAACCTCTAGGTTATAAAACCTTATAAATGTAGACGGGGAGGCCCAGCCTGCCGCCATACATATATCTTGCAAGGCAATCCCACTTGACCAGGCCCACGACGAAGCCATGCTTCTCGTGGAGTGCGCTCTGACACCCAACGGGCACTGCATACCCTTGGAAGTGTACGCCAGCGCAATGGCGTCAACTATCCATCTGGATAGGCTCTGTTTCGACGCGGCTAGTCCCTTGGAACGTTCGCTGAACGAAACGAAGAGCTGCTCCGTCTGTCTGAAGACAGATGAGCGAGACACATAAGCTCTTAATGCCCTGACTGGACAAAGGAAGCTCGCGTCTCCTTCCTCGTCAGAGACCGGTAGGGCTGACAGGGAAATGACCTGCGCCCTAAACGGTGTGTTGAGGGATTTTGGAACATAACCGTGCTTAGGTTTGAGTATAACTCTTGAGTCATTAGGCCCAAACTCCATGCACGTCGCGCTGACTGAGAGCGCGTGTAAGTCCCCTATGCGCTTCACCGAAGCGAGAGCCAGAAGAAACACTGTCTTGAAAGACAGGTGTTTAAGATCAATCGTCTGTAAAGGCTCGAATGGGTCACCTTTCATGGCCTCCAGTACCACAGAAAGGTCCCATACAGGGACTGAGGGAGGTCTGGGAGGATTCAATCTCTTAGCTCCTCTAAGGAAGCGGATGACTAAATCGTTCCTTCCTATTGACTGACCAAGCGTTGTTTTTGAGAACGCTGCTATGGCCGCCACATAAACTTTGAGCGTGGAAGGGGACCTGCCCTTGTCCAACAGCTCTTGTAGGAAGGAGAGAACCTCCGTCACCCCACAGTCTGGGGGCGACACGCCACGAGCTGTGCACCAGCTGGAGAACACTGACCATTTCGAGGAATAGAGACGTCGCGTAGACGGAGCTCTGGCCTGCGTGATCGTGTTTAACACTCCGCTTGGGAGGTCAGCGGGTACCCGTTGATGGCCCAAACATGAAGGGACCACAGCTCTGGGCGCGGATGCCAAATCGAGCTCTTGGCCTGAGAGAGGAGGTCCCTCCTCACTGGCACTGGCCATGGGGCAGTGCTCGCTAGCTGCATCAGAACTGGGAACCAGGGTTGGTTTTTCCAGAACGGCGCTACGAGTAGCACTGAGCATCCTTCTTCCCTGATCCGCTCTATCACCTGAGGCAGGAGAGAGACGGGAGGAAAGGCATAGAGCGGGCGGCGGGGCCATACATGAGCCAGCGCGTCCCTGCTCTTGGAGAAAAATTCCAGACAGTGAGCGTTTTCTTGAGACGCGAACAGGTCTACTTCCGCTCTGCCAAATTTCTTCCACAGCAGCTGGACGGTCTGTGGGTGTAGAGACCACTCGCCTGTCGGAACATTGTTCCTGGACAGTCTGTCCGGTCCTACGTTTAGGAGCATTTCGAGGCAGTTTATGTGCAGAAGCTTCTCCCGTTCTGACCATTGGCCGAAGAACGGTCTGCCCTCGAGCAGCGCTCCCCATCCTCGAGGAAGTCCCCAGGCTTACACCTGATTGGTACCAGTCGTTTGCTTTCCAAGGTTTCAGAGCTGCGATGCATTTCTGATTGACCTTGAGACGAAGCAGACCGGAAGCCCACGCTCGGCGCGGCACTCGCGCTTTCAGCCAGAACTGTAGCGGGCGCATGCAAAGCAAGCCCAGCTGAAGAACTGATGATGCTGAGGCCATGAGACCCAGCATCCTCTGAAATTTCTTGAGCGGGACAGATGCGCCGCAGCGGAAAGAGCTCGCTGCGCGCTGAATGTCTAGCACGCGCTGTGGTGACAGTCGCGCTATCATAGACAGCGAGTTCAGTTCTGTGCCCAGAAAAGATATTATCTGTATGGGGGACAGAGAACTCTTCGCCCAATTGACTCTGTGACCCAGATTCTCGAGGTGATCAAGTAAAATGGTCCTGTGCTCTATGAGCATCGAGTGAGATTGAGCTAGAATCAGCCAATCGTCCAAGTAGTTCAATACTCGCATGCCCTGTAGCCTGAGGGGTGCGAGCGCTGCGTCCATGCACATCGTAAATGTACGGGGTGCTAGGGACAAGCCGAACGGTAGGACTGTGTACTGATATGCCTGGCCCTCGAAGGCGAATCTCAAATATCGCCTGTGACGTGACGCTATCTGTATTTGAAAATACGCGTCTTTCAGATCTATTGACACAAACCAATCTCCTCGGCGAATCTGCGCGAGGATTTTTCTGGTCGTGAGCATTTTGAACTGTCGCTTTCCAAGCACTCTGTTCAGTTGCTTTAGATCTAGTATGGGTCTGAGACCCCCGTCTTTTTTCGGTACCAGGAAGTATCTGCTGTATAGCCCTCCTTCGCTCTGAGCTAGAGATAACGGCTCTATGGCCCCTTTGCTCAATAGTTTCAAAATTTCGGCTCGAAGTAGGTGTGCTACTTCTGTTTTTACCATGGTCTCGACGAGGGCGCCGGCGAAACTGTAGCGAATAGCCTCTTTTTATAATGTCTAGCACCCACTTCGAAACCTCGGGTAGCCTCGCCCATGCATCTGCATGAATGGCTAGGGGTTGAATGCGAAGCGCGCTCTGGTCGCTCAGCGACAGAGGGGCTTCGGTGTGCTGTAACACAAGCGTTGCGCTTATGACATTCGAGGCAGAGGGCGCGCTGATAACAGCGGGCAGATTGCCCGCGCTCGGCTCCTCTGCGGTGGTTAACCGAGAGGAGAGGGCTGGGCGAGTCCCGTAGGACTTGTCATGTCTGTGTGTGGATATGGGCGCGGGATAGCGGGCACATTTACCACACCGAGAGCATTGTCCGCCTGAGCAGAGCGAATGCACGTTGGTTTCGTTTTTACAGAAACCTCGAGACATGCAGGACGTAGTGATTGTGGGCACTGGGCAGTGGGCACATCTGCTACGTTTAATGCGCAATCGAACTGGGTCGATTTTATGTGCGCGAGCCCTGTGTGACGGGCTGTGCTTCTGTGTAGGAATGGGCACTGGGCAGTGGGCATTTTGTCTACACTCATAACACCATCTGCCGTGGCCGGGACACCAGAAAATACACTCTTTATGGGATTTATCTGGGTAGCCGTAAAAACGGCATTTGTGTGCAGGCAAGCGGGCAGTGGAACCGGCTTGTTGACTGCAAAATAAGTCAAGTCAAGTCAAGTTTATTTGTATATCGCTTTTCACAATACAGATTGTATCAAAGCAGCTTCACAGTATTAAATTAAAATAATACAACAAAGTTTTTTGTTGTACACTGGAACAGTGTTCCAAAATACACTGGAACAGTCACATTTCTTGGAACTGAACGAGCGATGAGTTTTGGTGGAAGTCCGGCCGCAGCGGGACTTGGACACCGTCGTTTCCCTAGGCGTGCTAGGACGACTTCGGGGCCTCGGGCTTTACCGCAATCCTGGGCCGCGGCCCACGCGGGGCGGGGCGGCGGCCAGATGAGCAAGAGCGCGGTCTCGCACTTCGGGCCTGTCGGCGCTGCGAAGTGGCGGTGGTGGGCGGAGGCTGAGGCTGTGAGCTCTGAGCAGACGGTTTCGTACGGCCTGCTGCAGAACTGGAGCGCTTCGGCAGGAAGTGCTTCATAGCCTGTGACGCTTTCTGTACCTCGGCGAATCTTTCCGCGAAATCTTTGACGGAAGTTCCGAAGAGGCCAGCGGGAGAAAGCGGAGCGTCGAGGAACGCGGCGCGCTCAGACTCAGACATCTCAGAGAGCGTTAGCCATAGGTGTCTCTCAGTCACAGTGAGAGAGGCCATGCTCCGTCCTATGGCCTGTGCAGCAGACTTAGTAGCGCGGAGAGCGAGGTCCGTAGCACTTCTCAAGTCTGGCACGCAAATTGCATCTGGTCCATTCTCGTCCAGCTTTCGGAGTAGATCGGCCTGGAAAATTTGCAGTATGGCCATAGTATGCAGCGCTGACGCAGCCTGCCCAGCGGCGGAGAAAGCGCGACCGAGCAGGGTTGACGTCATGCGGCAAGCTTTTGAAGGTAGAGCCAGCTTAGCGCGCCGTCCAGCGGAGGGCGGGCAAAGGTGGGCTGCTATCGCTTCTTCGACCGGCGGCAGCGAATGGTAACCTCTGTTTTTAGCATCGTCAACAGCGGAGAATGCTAGCGAAACAGAAGAGCGCATTCTAGCTGAGAAGGGGGCGTTCCAAGACTTAGCGACTTCTTCGTGTAACTCAGGAAGAAAGGGCGCTGGTCTGGACGCAGGCGAAGCGTGCTCCCCGGGAAGAAAATATCCATCCAGCCGGTTGTGAGCAGGCTGTTCAGGCGTAGACCACTCGAGGCCGAGGCTCGCCGCAGCCTGTGCGAGTATGCGCATCAGCTCTGACTCGATGCTAGCTCTTTTGCCTGACGATGCGCGGACAGAGGGCGCGAGATCCACAGAGCTCGCCCAATCCTCACTGCCCGATGCCAGGAGAGAGCAGGAATCATCCTCCCCCAATGCGGCTTTCTCATCAGCGTCATCGACGGAAGCGGCGGCAGACGGCGGCCGCTGTCCGTCAAGAAGAGACACTGACGAAGCCGGTGAAGCTGGCGGGCGAACCGGCGAGCTTTGACAGGTGGGGGAAGGTTCCGGGACCCGCTGAGCACGGCGCTTTTTACGGCGCGGCACTACAGCGGGCGGAGGTGCCGTCTCAGTGAAATATGCCAGGTGAGTCCTCAGAGTCGCCATAGGCAGTAGCTCGCAGTGATGGCAGCCGCCATCAGCGAGCGCGAGAGCTGCATGATCCTCACCCAGGCAGGAAACGCAGATAACGTGGCGGTCCCCGTCACTGAGTGTGGCTCTGCACGAGCCGCAGGAAGGCATCTTTAAAAAGACGCAAGCTCTTTTAGACAGTGTGTGTCGCGGCAGCGAACACACACAACAGAGAGTGTAAAGGATATAGGCGCCGGATAGCGCAGCAGGAAGGCGATTGAAGGCGGCGCGGCCAGCGACTTCAGTGACGACTCGTCCCGCTGCAAGTGCTTCCTCAGACGGCGCGGCTTCTCTCCGGATCCAGCGATGCGTGTGCTTCGCTGAAGAGATGAAAAATCAGATATCAGCTGCCTGCGAGCTGTATTTATAGGCCTAAGCCACGCCCATTTCGGCGGGACGTGACGCAGTGGGCGCGAAGCACCCTCATTGGGTCTGACGTCACGCTAGGCCTCGCTCGATAGGCTGCTGCAGTTGCCGCAGAACAGCCAATAGGCACACGAGCCGTCTTGCCTATGTCTGTATGCTGCCGCAACGCGTTTTACAATAATACAAAATTAAGGATAATTTTTTGGCTTCAATATCTCACGGAAAAGGGATTTTCCCCTAGCGCAAGATACTTACGCAGTACGCGAGACCTCTCGTAAGAGAACTAAACCTTGTGTGCGTTTTCAGCTGTGTTAAGCGAATTCTGAGTAACTCACTGACTAGCACCTCTGATTGGCCATTTCGTTCACGAACTCAACAGATATGATTGTGATTGGCTGCAATGCTGAACGCTTGTAAAAACACTCTGTAAATAGAAACCTTTGACGCTCAGAGAGCGCTCAAACAAATGCGGAAGAGAGCAATTGAAATCAGCGTCTATCAGTTGGCACAGAATATACCCGGTACTCAGTACTGCTGGTACTGAAATGCTAGTACCGTCAACTTTTAGGAGACTTTTACCTCAGCTATATAAAGCTGCACAATATAATACGAAAAAAGACAGCAATGTAGCGTGTTGTCATGCTATACCGCTACTCGCTGGATAATAACTATAAAATAGCTGATCTGCTGATGCTAGTTAGTCACTCATTTTAAGAACATTCTTTGGCAAAGAGTTTTGGAAACTAGATAAACATGAACACAGATCCTTTGGATATGGATTGTGGAGCCTATATATGCGTGGATACTATTAGCACAGAGGAGCGTGGGCAAATTTTTAAATTATAGGACAATAATACAGATTGCCCGGTAACTAGGTTAAGTGCTGATAGGATTTGTGGAAAATCTCCAGCTGCTTTTTGTGCAAGGGTGACTACAGCATCACCCTTTGGTGAGGAATAATGGCTCTCCTTTCAGGAGGATGTGAAATTGGATTGCTCATACAAAGTGCTTGCAGAGGATAAACCTGTGTTATCCAATTACCCCTCCAAACTACATTAAGTAAAGCTTTGGATGGAGAGACCAGGCCACCTTGCTCCTATAAAAGGCCCATAGTAGAGAGATCCCCGTGAAATGGAGGTATATGTTCACCGGTGACTCATGAGTTATTCTAATCTACCGCTCTTAGAAATGCATCATTAAAAATATAAGTATAGACCTCTTACACCAACACGTGTGAAAGAACTTGAATTGATGGAAACTGAAGTTGAAGTGTACAGTAAATTCCACCTGAGTTGAATCATATGGGCAGCACTTGACACAATCACATACTGTAGCAATGTCCTTTGCTTAAGGTTGGATGAGGGGCAAAGTAAAAATGTAATGTTGCTACATCTATGGACCAGCACAAAAGGGCGCAACCAAAGGGGATAGGAAGGTTTTTAGACAATAAGAAACTGCAAACAACTGGTGTCCCACAAGGGGATCAAACTAGCACCTCTCTAATAACTGCTATCTCTTGTGGTGTCACTGGTGACCATCACCACTATTTGAGATTGAATTCCAAGAAACACACAAGAAATGCTAAGATAAAGCACTGTTAAGTAAGAAGTGACAGTGTCCACACTTGACAATACAGCACTACTGTGCTTTGAAACATTGATCAAGGTATTGATGCAGTGTAACAGTGCGTACACATACCGTTCAAAAGTTCGGGGTCATAAAGATAAAACAAAAAAGTTTTGAACTTTCTATTCATGAAGCAAATCAGCATATCAGAATGATTTCTGAAGGATCATGTGAAACTGAAGACTGGAGTAATGATGCTGAAAATTCAGCTTTGGCATCACAGGGTAGTAACTGATTATATGTAATATGTATTACGTAGGCATAATCATATTCCTCAAATTAAATACTTGTGCTTAGATTATATTACACTTTAAAATACTTACTTTTTTACATTATTACTTAATATTCACAAAATGGCAGTAAAATATTCATAATTCACATCAGATTTTCCCTAATTCTTCTCATTTTTTTAATTCTTCCTAATTTGATCTTTTAAATTGTTATTTCTAAAAAATTGTAAAAAGCCGATTGCTTAAATATGTTCAGGAAATATTCCCGTTTTGTGAAATTAAAGATACAAGAACGGCTATTAGGCATCTATAATTAAATTATATAGGCCATACAGCATAAACAAGAAAAACATATTTTTAGTAAGTGTTTTATTTAAAAAAAAATGTATTAAACATTTTTTAAATGAGCTTTTAATCACTTCCTATACAAACCCCACGTAAGTTTCATGTAGGTTTCGTAAGTTTCTTGGAATTCAATCTCAAATAGTGGTGATGGTCACCAGTGACACCACAAGAGATAGCAGTTATTAGAGAGGTGCTAGTTTGATCCCCTTGTGGGACACCAGTTGTTTGCAGTTTCTTATTGTCTAAAAACCTTCCTATCCCCTTTGGTTGTGCCCTTTTGTGCTGGTCAATAGATGTAGCAACATTACATTTTTACTATAGGATTAGAGTTTGGTTTTGGGTTAGTTGCATGTAAGTATACATAATTTATGGTTATTACTATAGTAACTACATGTAACAAGTGTAACAAATACACTGTAAAATAAAGTGTTGCCAATTGTCTTTCTTATTGCAGTTTTATATCAATATGCTACAATATTACAATTAATATGATTAATGAGTTCTATCAAAAGTACTCAGCATTCATTACCTAAAATGAGTAACCTAATAGATTACGTTACTAACTATAATTTCATCATGTAATTTGTGTTCAGTAATGGATTACAGTTTAATCTACCCAGCACTAGGGATACATTTACAGTTTTTTTATTTTATTTTTTTTATAAAATATATTACTATATTTATTAACTTACAATCTATATTTGGTTCAAATATTAAAACAAAAAACATGTGACAGTAAATATTTTAAACTTTTTTTAACGTATACAGAATAAACCTTTTGTTCAACTGTTCAGATTAAAAACTATATCATTGCATTGAAGAAAAAAATTAATTATGATAAAATGTAAGAGCAGAAAAAAATATTTGTATTCTTCAGTTGTAAAATAACTGAGTGACACACAGTGAAAGAGCTTAAAGATGAAGTAGAAATATTAATAGGCTGCAAGGATTATGAGCTCTGTAACCACAATAATTACTTTTAAAATTGTCATTGGTTTTGCCAAGTTTTAGACAGTTTGTTGCAGGGCAGTGCGCAGTGAAACACGCCAAAGCAAACATCTCATCTTCGTTTCTGCTCTCCATCCCTCTATGCATTATCTCAGTAATAGTTCTTCACACAAAGGCATGGATTAAATGCAGACACAATTTCTGCCAATAGAGGGCAATAGTCCATTGCTGAATGAAGAGTGAGCACTTAGAACTTTGCTCAGTAATTCCTGCGATTTATTCTTCTTTATCTTTAATATAATCATATTTTTCAAAGGTTTTAGAACAGTTAGACTTAAAATAAGATCTGGACCCATCCACAAAGATCTTTTCATGCTGACTTAATTTCTGCAGTGTCTATTTTAAATCTATTATTTTATTAATCCCCAGCATCTCGTCTCAATCGTGCTGTCTTATTGATTGTCATAAACTGACAGGGCAAGTCCCATCAGGTTTAGTGATAGTAAATCAGCTCTCTACAGGAAGCAGGAGTGCAGAGGCTGCCAGTGTCTCCTGTTTTTTTGTTTTTTTTCCTAATCAACATCATCAAGATCATCCTGAAAATATGAAATTGTCTCCCCTTATCCTCTTTCACTCAGCTTTTCAGAAGCTCACAACCCTCACTAAAGCATCAAAGGCACGTTTATGAAGGCATGTTGTGCAGCTAAATACCCAAGACCTCATATGATCAATACAGAGCAACTTCACCATACAACCTGCTGCAAACCTTTACAAATTGAATATCACAAGTCAGCACAGTCACATGCACATTGCCTTTGATTTTTATGTATGCAGCCTTGTCTCAACCACAATGGCTTGTGGCACTTCCAGAATTTGCAGTTTTTGCCTGCAGTCATGATTTCAGTTGTGTTTATACCTCTGGGAAAATAATGCAGAACATAAGGTTGGTTTAAATGAACAGTCACATCACAATGAAGTAAAATTCACTCCATGTCATATGCATTCTGTGTTAAAAGTAAAAAAACGCAATTGTATTGAATATGCACTTGAAGTGTTTTTAAAGTATATTTTTTAAAACTGTATTGTTATGTTTTAACAGTACAACGTACAACGATATGTTATAATGTTTTAATAACCTTGCCGTGCTTTTACACGTGTTCTTAGGTTGACTTACATACTAAAGCACATGTAAAAAACTTGATTATAAGTTTAATTGCAATGTGTTATTTGATATTACATTTACAGGTACTACATTGCAACTTTGTCATTACAAATGTGTAAATAAAAATGTAAGCCTATTTAAATACATTATAAACAAATTTCAATAGAAATGACAGTAAAGTATTTTAGTTTCCCATAAATACATGTCAGTATTCAACGACACTTTATTTTAAAGCCAACAGACATTATTATGATATTAGAGATGTACTTAAGTGGATCCAAAAACACTTTTAAGTGCAACTGATTTATTATACATTTAAACTAAAATACATTTCCATTTAATTGCAAATAACATGCAACGAGTTTCCAAAAACATTGCATTCAGTTTGCACTTAAGTATTATATCCATAATAAGTACTCTTTTTAAAATTGTGCTAAAGTGGCAAGGACACAAAATATTTATTTTGGACCCCATTGATTTACACTATGGACAAAACATTTGAAACATTCAAAATACCTACTTTTGTGTTCCACTGTGGCAATAGTGACAGTATTATGTGCATAAAAATAATTAGAAATAACTGAAATACTCATCTGACATCTTTGCATGCCAACCGATGAGACTAAGAGACAAGAAATGGGTTAATTCTAAGAAAACCACGACAATAAATAAGTTATCAACCATTAAGCGAGAAGCATCCATCTTTGTTTCTTCCTTAAAAAAGTATGAAAATGACAGATGGATCCTATGTTATCATTAGAGAGTCAGCTTCAATATAGAAGAAGATTCATATAGAAAGTGCACGTCATTACCAGCAACGTTACATTATGTAAAACTCATTTCACCGAGCAGAGGGAACATCATTACAAACTGTTTCTGGAGTGTAACATGACTGCGTGACATCTAATTGGCAGAGTTGAAGTATCACAATTAGCGAGTGGACACTTTCAGGGACTCGTTTGCGAGACATGCAAGTACTAGGTCTTCTGCGGGTCACGGTCCACACGCTAGGTGCCGGTCCCCTTCAGATATTTAAAGTATCAGTGAAAATGCTCAGCGGGCTCCAGACCTCGCTTCATACCGAGTGCGACGTAGAGCCGAGCTGTGACTGCGAGGAGCGCTTTGAAGGACGCTCGGTAATGACCTGTCCTCTCTGCATGGCCTCTGGATGCAGCAATCCGCCGCTGCGATAGCATTCGCAGATTAAGCCTGTGAGCGCCAGGGTTGTGAGGCCGGATCAGAAGCCGGGGTCACCCTTGTCAGTGCAGTTCATGGCGATCACACAGGGTCTGTGACAGGTCTGCTGGTGGTGGAGGACACACTGGGACCCGACTTCTCCCCACAGCCCCATCGGCTCACACCCACCCGGATGCTCTCAGAGTGAGATCTTTACATGACAGTGCCGACACATCTCAGCTTGTGAGGCTGATTGCTCTTGGCAGCCAGCATTTTTTAGTTCACTCCACTGTGCTCGTGTTAATTTGATGATAGGGCTACACAGCTGTATGGGTGGGTGTGTGGTGCAATTTCATAAATAATATCGTTCAGTTAAACCATTCCACAGAACAAATGTAATGTGAAAGGGGAATGGATCACAGTAAAAACCCACCAGGATATGGACAGGTGATTCAAAATTAATGAGCTGCTGTCAGGTTTCTTGCTACGGGTAGTTCCGAATGTATTCATTTGTATTTGTTTCTTAAACCCTTGAGGAACAAGAAAACGGAGCGCCGAAAGTTCCGCAGCGTTCAGAGATTGCGGGATGTTCATGTTTTGTCATTGGATTCTACTTAAAAATTCTTCACTGAAATGACAGAAAAAAGAAGCACAATAAGTGGCAATTCCGCGTACTCAGTCCCTCAGAACAAATTATGGCAATTAAATAATGGATTAGTTTATTGAATTTAAATCAGACATAAAGGAAATTAAATTATTGGAGAGCCCCTCAGAATTACAAACCAGAAGAATCTCTTCAAAACTGAATGCTGGAACCATGATCACTTGATTCTACTGTTGAATTGTGGAGGGCTTTAATGGCTTTATTTTCCAGTGTTTCAATAAGCACTCAGAAACTCACTGCGGCCTACAGTGATTTGTGTTGTTACACTGTTGTGTGTGTGTTTTTTACACTAAAATAGCAAGAAACTATTCAAACCTTTAAAGGAATAGTTTACGTAAAAATAACCTTTACCTTTTTGAAAATATTTCCCTCTGCTGCGGCTCTCATATATAATGGAGGGCATGGTGTCATTGATGTGATTCTGATAAATAAGAAATAGCAAAATGAAAGTTATTCAAGTGCATAGTAACTTTAGAACCCTGTTCACAGTTTGTGCCAATGAGCAGACAGAAATTTCTTCATCATTTCTCCTTTTGTTATACATTGAAGGAAATTAAAATGATAAAAGATGAATAAATGAGGACAGCATGTTGACAATTCTGTTATAATTTACCCTCATATTGTTCCTAACCTGTATGAGTTTCCTTCTTCTGTTGAACACAAAACATTTTTTTGTTGAAGAATACAGTTGACAGTAACCAGCAAGCAATAGCCATAATTTCACCGTCTAGGTTAACTATAGACCCGATATAGTCCGGGTATGATAACCCACTTCTAGCCAAAATAACCTTGAATTTGGTTACATGCCATTTTTGCCAAAATAACTTGCAAAATATGATATTCCATCATGTAAGCAAAGTCAACAGTGATTACAAGGTGTTTGGTTTCATGTTATATGTGTAGCCTATTCTTGGGCTATGGTTAGACGTCTATTACATTTTCACGGACAGCCCAAATTTTGCCTTGTTTTAGACTTCAGGGCTGTGTTTGGACAGCTATTAGATGTCTTTTAAATGCAAATTGCTTGCTGGGTAGCCATTGACTGCCTTAATATATATATATTTTTTTTCCATACTATGGAAGTGAACCATCATTTGGTTACCGACCTTCTTCAAAATGTCGTCTTCTGTGTTCAACAGAAGGAAAAAAAAACCTCATACAGGTTTGGAACAACTTGAGGGTGAGTAAATGATGACATCATTTTCATTTTTGGGTGAACTATCCCTTTAAGAAAATGTGTAAATTTTGAGTGAAATACAGGTGAAAAGGCACTTTTCCTCAAAGTATCCCTAAAAACGTTCATTGTCTTTAGACTGCGAAGAAAATGTAAAGGAGCCACGTAAAGTATGGCTTAATCTATCTGATAATGAAAGCAAATGTCTTGAAGCAGTAGCTCTGTACTCGAATTAAAAAGCATGTTCATTAGGGATAGACGCAGCAGACTAAGTACACTTTAGAGCTGTAAATCTAATAGAGTTAGTGCTTACTGTGCACAGGGACTGCTGTGGAAAGGCAGGGTGGGTGGAATATTGGCAGAATATGCCACTGGTCAGATGGAGCTGAAAGACTTTATACAATAGTGTCTATTACACATTTAATGAACTTGGGTGAAGCTAAAACTCTTTTGTTAAGAGGTGAATTTGGTTTCACTTTATTTTGATGGTCCCTTTAACACATTCTGTTGACTATAACGTTGCACCTACATGTCTACTAACTCTCATTAGAGTGTCAGTTGAGTATTAGTAGACTGTTATGGGTTGGGTTAGGGTTAGAATAAGTCGACATGTAGTTGCAAAGTTACTTACAGTGAGTAGAATGTCTGTTGGAGGAGCATCAAAATAAAGAGTTAGCAGATATTAAGAAGACAGTCTATTAATACTCTAATGAGAGTTAGTCGACATGTTATTGCAAAGTTACTTCAACAGAATGTTCAAAAGGGACCATCAAAATAAAGTGTTACCATGAAATTTTAAGGTTTCTGAAATGTGCTGTTGAATCCTTTACGTGTAAATTTTTAATGATGAAAATGTGATGTTTTTTCTAAAGAATAAATAAATCACTGGTCACATCTTTGAGAACAATCGGAGACTGGTTTCCTGCAAAAATGTCAAATGTATGACCTAATAATTATTTACAATAAACAGCACCTTTTGGCATTTTAACTAAGCCTGAAAAGCATTAAATATGTATCTGATTTGAATGTCAAGTGTCTGTCTAAGTAAGTTGTAGAGAAATAACGATGTTGTATAAGATTACTCAGAATAGAACAGAAAGAAAACAAATACTCTAGATTGTTGATAACGCTTGTTTCTTATTTCTTTGATCTGCTACTCACACATGAGGTACTACAGTACAATCCTCTTGATAAGATGAAGGATTTCACTCGGTTTTCACTCAGCTGTTTAAATTTATTGTTGGAATTTGCCAGCAGAAAAAAGCCCCTGCTTGGTAAACAAACCAGCTTCAAAGGTGTATAAGATCGTAGGTTTTTGTTAACGTGGTTATTACTGGGAATAAGTAAACCTAGTTTAGTCTCATGGGAAACAATGGCAAGCTTCACTTTATGGCTCATTGTTTTGTCTCTAGGTACTTAACTTCCTGACATAATACTGTTGATACTTTATCACAGCCGTTGTTTTTAACAGGTTTATTCTGCTCTGTGTACATTTTGGATCATTGCTGGGAAAGAAAAAAATGCATTATCCCACTCTTTGAGGTTCTTCTGTGAGGGAGTTGGTTCTTCAAATTTCACAGAAGAGTATTGTCATTTTTAGTCAAAGAGGAAAGTACTGTTTGTGCTTTCCAATTCATCGGTCAACAGCACAACTGAGTCACTCAAAGACTATTAAAATGAATAATGGGCTGTCAGTCAAGACATTAGTGGCAGTGTTTATTATTATTGCTAACTAAAACTATTAAACATGTTTTTTGTTAAGAATAATAAAACTGAACTATTTTTTTTTTATAAAAAAAAAATCATGAACTTAGATAACAAAGATTCTTAATAAAAAAAAAATTACAAAATGTTTTCCCTGGCTATTAACTGAAATAAGTTTAATTTGTATTAAAAAAAAAGAATAGAACCTAAAAAACTGACAAGATTACTAAACTAAAAGACTGACAAAAGACTGACAATTACAAAATTACCAAAGCTTAGAATAAAAGTATATACTGTATATATGGAAGCTTATCAAGTCAGAATTTGATAGAATTTAAACTCGCAATTGTGAGAAATGTTTTATTCTGTGGCGGAAACAAGCTTCCATATACTGTATATGCATACAATTGAAAATGTTAACAGCATTTAAATAATACTAAAATAACACTTATAGGTTTTGGGTGGGTTTTTTTGTGACTCTTTCAACAGGTTACATCGATACACCAGTTGGTGGCGACAAGAGACTGTCTTTACAAGTGAGTCAGTGGTTCATTTATTCAACCGATTCTCTAAAAAACAGCAATTCATTCAGAAATGAAACAAGAGCCCATTTTTACGGGTCAATAAAACATTAATTCAACCGATTCATTCCAGAAATGAAACACCACTGTGTGTTGAGGAAATTCGCTCTGGTTCTGTTGTGGCTTCTTTTCTTTTTTTTTTTCATTGGCGGAGCCAGGCTGGGTTTCCCGAAACCTTCTTAACGCTACAGTACGTCGTTCTTAAGTTACACCTTAAGCTGTACCTTATCGTTAATACGTGTTTCCCGAAACGTTCTTAGTTAAGTATACCTTCTGTAAGTCATACGTTCGGTTGGTCTGGGCTGAGTTTCCCGAAACCTTCTTAACGCTACGTCGTTCTTAAGTTACACCTTAAGCTGTACCTTATGGATAATACGTGTTTCCCGAAACGTTCTTAGTTAAGTATACCTTCTGTAAGTCATACTTTTGGAAGGTTGGTCTGGACCACTCTTAGCTTTACCTTATCACTGTTGCAGGGCTATATGAATATAATTCTGAAGTTTTAATACACCCAGACAGTGTTCAATTAGGCTAATTCAAGTGTTTTCATGCAAAGAATTAAATTGTCATTACACTGATTGTTGTTAGAATTTTAATTATATTATTATATATAATACAATTTTATAAATGTATTTTAATAAAAGAGTGCTTTTAAAGGCCAATGAAAGCAAAGGCTACTGTCAGTTAAGTCCTATTCGGACGCTGATATTGTTTATCATGGGCTCGTCCGGTATTTAAAACATTTACAGGGGTAAGTCTGTGATTTTAGTGCCGTCCGAATCCATAATATCATTGTTTTTTCTCACCCAACCCGCGTAAAAATCCCTGGCCAAATTAGTACCTACTGTTTTTTGACAAACAGGTCGTGTGGTAATTTAATTGCCGTCTGAATCCACATCTCTGCGTTTTCAAGAAGAGATTCAAAATTCACTGTTTAAATCCTTTTTGATCACTGCCGAGCACCGTACGTGACGTACACTTTTATTACTGAAATGCTTGAAAGTATTTAGAAGAACAATATTTCATCGCAGCTCCACCTCAGCGAACAAAAAGTGGGAAAGAGAAGAAAGCACATACAAATTTAAATGGTTATTATGGCAGCAATATATGATACAATTTTAAAATATGTAGGCAATGCTATTATAGGCTATTATAGTTTGGATTACTTTTTATAATATCCCATGAGTCCTAATAAATGCAATTTCAACTATTTCTAAAGTGCTTTTTTATAAAGAACACCGCTTTCTCAGATAAACAGCCCTTGCACGAGAGAATAATTGATTCTCGAGCCATCGATATCAGCAGATTCAGCACCATCGCCACGGACAGCACCGGGTAACGTCGCACGTAAGAAGGTATATCTTAAGCAGCTTCCTAAGGTATAGTTCGGGGAACACGCCTAGAAATGGTATACCTTCAGTTAAGTTATACCTTAAGAGTCTTCGTAGCGCGCTAAGAGACAACGTTATCGGGAAACTCAGCCCTGGACCACTCTTAGCTTTACCTTATCACTGTTGCAGATCTGAATATAATTCTGAAGTTTTAATATACCCAGACAGTGTTCAATTAGGCTAATTTAAATGTTTTCATGCAAAGAATAAAATTGTCATTATACGGATTGTTGTTAGATTTTAATTATATTATCCAAAGGTACATCAGCTGGCAAACCATTAAAGGCTTAATAGTCAATTTAAAGGGAATGATTGTGGTGGGGAGTTTGCTAAAACTATGGCAGCGATACGGCGAATAGTTGTTCTAAAAGACGGCGCCGCCCGCGGATCGCTTTCAAAGGCCAGTGAAAGCATAGGCTACTGTCAGTTAAGTCCTATTCGGACGCTAATTGTGTATCATGTGCTCGTACGGTATTTTAAACATTTACAGGGATTTTATTGCCGTCCGAATCCATAATGTCAGTGTTTTTCTCACCCAACCCGCGTAAAAATCCCAGGCCAAATTGTTTTTTGACAAACAGGTCGTGTGGGAATTTAATTGCCGTCTGAATCCACATCTCTGAGTTTACAAGAAGAGATTCAAAATTCACTGTTTAAATCTTTTTTTGATCACTACCGAGTACCGTATGTAAGATGTACACTTTTATTACTGAAATGCTGGAAAGTATTTACAAGAACACTATTTCATCGCAGCTCCACCTCAGCGAACAAAAATGGGAAAGAGATGAAAGCACGTACATTTTTGAAATGGTTATTTTGGCAGCAATATATGATACCATTTTTAAATATGTAGGCTAGACTATTATAGGCTATTATAGTTTGGATTATTTTTTATTATATCCCATAAACACCGCTTTCTCACATAATGCAGTGAAACAGCCCCTGCACAAGATAATAACTGATTCTTGAGCCATCGATATCAACCAATTCAGCACCATCGCCACAGACAGCATCCGGTAACGTCGCACGTAAAAGGATCTTAAAGGAGAACTTGGTAACTTTTTTAACTTAATAAAACTGTCTAGAAATCATTTGGATGGTTAAACAACCTGTTCTGGTGATATTGGTGACTTTCCCCGCTCCCCCCAGCGTTCCCAGGCGGAAAACCAACCTTGCAACTTGCGCACTGCCGTCCCGGCAAAGTGAAATTGGAAGTCTCGTGAGAAGCGAGAACTAGAACGAGAACGAGCGCGAAACACAAATTGCTTTACGGCAATTCGACATAAACACACACACGCATGTATGATGTATTACCAGATTACTCACCTCGGTAGACATAGCTCCACGCGATACAGTTGGCTTGCTCCGATCAAAACAAACGCACATGAGCAGCGGTAGAGAGGGGGAGGAGGCCGCCGCAAGTGAGTTTTTTACGACTGTGTTGTGAAATATACGCCCCCCCACAGCTGTAGGGGGAGCTCGTGGGGAAAACATGCGACAACAAAAGGGAAAATCAGCGAAGAAGTGACTAGAGTTCGCTAGAGTTACAGAGTTCTCCTTTAAGCAGCTTTCTAAGGTATAGTTCAGGGAACACGCCTAGTAATGGTATACCTTTAGTTAAGTTATACCTTAAGAGTCTTCGTAGCACGCTAAGAGACAACGTTATCGGGAAACCCAGCCCAAAACGGTAAAAAAGTGACAACAACTGAGACTAAAATGTATGTTATTACTCAGTATTAACATGTTTATTGGACGATTGTGTCTCTTTTTCTAAGAGCAGAACCTGAAAGAAAGCTACAATAGCTGGAACATTAAATTCTGTTATCTATAGAAAGTTTGCAGCCATTCAGTGCTCATTACAGTTCACTAATTAGTTGATTTTGATGATAGGTAAAAGGTATATTATGAGTACTTGAATTAGTTCCAAATTACAGATAATTAATTCACTGCACCTCTCGTTCTCAATAGCCTTTAGACAATTGTCCTCAGTAGCTTGTACTGTAAAATTATCTATAACATAATGTTATATCCCACTCTATAGTGCATTAGTGTACTGTTTTTCTTTCTACAACCAAACCACCAATCATTGATAGTTTGGGCTATAGTGAGTCTTGATTCTAAAATAATTTCTAACTAATCTCCTCTGTTTAAATCTACTCCCAAGCGTATTTCTAATTCTGAGGTTAAAGTCAAGGAGCTGAGCTCGGTTTCCAAATTTCAAAACATTATGCTTGCAAGCATAATGTTTTTTCTTTTTTCTTTTCTTTTTGTTTTAAAGGGGGGTGATATTTAACACTCCTTTGTTTGGTGAAATTCATGCAGCCTCTCAGACCAAAATATTATTCCTGTTCTGTTCCAATCTCAGGACCACACATCCTTCTCTTCTGGATCAATAACATGTCAAAAGGTCAAGCTACCTGATCATCTTTCCAAAAAAAAAAAAAAGAAGGATATAAAATAAAGTGATGCTATGTTAGGAAACAGGATTTTGCTCTGACATAATGGATGCTGGACTGAAATTATCTAGTTTTTTTTAACCTTCTAAAATAATAGGAAAGAAACCATAAAGTCTTGCTGATTTTGCCAATGTTTAGTATTTTGTGTAGGTAATTACACATAAATAATCCATTTCCATTTCAATTGGTGTCTTATTTTGAATGTTTCATTTGAAAATAAATCGCCTCCGCAGGGTCACATCTATACTCAAAAACTTGATGTTATCTGCAACCTTGTAAATGTAATACTAGCCTAGTATACCATCTAATCACAGAAACTCAGTGTGTTGCATTTGTCATCATGTCCTCTGAGGAAAGCCGCTGCACTGAAAAAAAAAAACGAAAAAAAAAAAACTCGGAGTTAATAAAAGTTCAATTAACAGGACTGAGTGCAGGCTGAGAGAAACCTGCCATAGCCAGTCTCTTCCACAAAGTCATGCTGAGAACAGCCTCAGACTGATATTAGTTCTGACATAGTTTGCTTGCACCTGTCTGAGCTCAATTACCTAAATAACAACTGCTTTGAAAATATAATAAGGGAAGTCAACTAATTTTGCTTCCCTCCTCCTTGTGCAGCAAATCCATAATGGCTCTGAAAAAAGCTTTTTACATGCATCTTTCACAGTTTCACAGTCATTACTGCCGCAACAGTATAGATAAAACCATGTTATTGTTTTCATTTTCTGCAAGAGATGCTCTACTTTCTTAGGAAGGAAAAATAGAACATCAAAGGTAACCCAAAAATGATGCACTGTAGTAAGATGGAGAACAACACATCATGGTCATGCTGTCAGAATGTAGTGACGCAAAAATTACAAAGTAAATCGACCGTGAAGCCACTATGCCCAAGTACAAGTCCAGACGATATTTAGTCACAATAACTTTCTATGCACAAATAGGGCTAAAGGAACAAGCATGCATAACGATCCTTAATGCTTTTATAATGACATTTGGGGGTTAAGTCCATTTAAGGAGGAAAGAGTAGTAGTATAAATCAATGGTATATTATTATATGAAAACATATTAGCATTGATTTTCCATTGCTGAATTATCAGAATCACAGGAGAAATTCTGTGAGCATGCTGTGTTAATGCTCAGTTCAGTGGCCTCTTGCTATGTATTGCAATGATAATTTGGGCTGAATTTATAGGTCTGTACATCTTAAAATTGTTATGTGTTGAGGTAGCCATTACCTGAGGGAGCAAACATGATTTGGTCTTCTGAATATTCCTAGCTTCGAGTTAAATTAAGGAAAATTACCATTTCTGTAATGTTGATAATGATTATTTTAAAGTCCCCAGTTAGGGCAAATCTTATTGCATTTAAATGGAGACTGTTAACATTTTCTCACCATAAGTTATCTGTTTGGTCTGAAAGGTTATTCTGCACTCTGTTTAGTCTAAGCCTGTAGATAACAATGGCAATGTCACCCCCTCCATGCCTATGGAGAGAGAAGCACATGCTAAGATAACTGAGACGAACACTGAAAAAAAAAAACAATAAGTAAAAATTACTTAATTTTTCTTTGGCAAGTTTTTGCAAGAATATTTTTTATGTAAATTCCACACACATATTTTTAAAGTAAATTTCACACCGAGTTAAGTGAAATTAACAAAGAAAATAAGTAATTTTAACTTGGCTAGTAAAAGGTTGATTAATATCTATTTAGTTGAAGTTTCCTTTGCAATACATTTCATTCAAACAATATAACATTGAATTAAACCACACTTTTAAAGTATATGCTTCACTTATAAACATTTAAAGGTATAGCGGAGGATTTTCTTTTTCCGGGTGGGTAGCCTATACTTTTGGTCCACCTAAGTGTCAATCATTCTGGTGATATGTTTACGTAAGGCCGTCGTACGTGCTCGTCCCTAGGTAGTTTTCGCTTTCTGCGCATGCGCACTTTCAGGTGTATTATGTGTGATGAGTTACGGTTTCAGCCATTCCTTTGAAAATGGCTGAGGGTCGAAAGAGAAAAAATTTATACGAAGTTTATGATAAGAAGAGAAAGGCCGCAGAATATAGAAACAAGACCAGAGTGATTTGGGGTGAATATTTCACACGCTGGCGTGCGCTAAAAGCACAGGTTGGGCTTCCCACTGATGCCGCAGTCGCGAAGATTCTACTAGACAGGTAAAGTTTGGCATGCTATTTGGAGAAATCCATTTAAAATCACTGCTAGTAAAAGTTAATGTAAGCTATGATTAGCGATGCTAGCCCTGGCACAAGTCATGCACCGCGTAGACACGGTAAACATCTCAATTTGTCTAAAGTAGCCTTATGACCAAATGGTAAATGGTATCACGCTGAAATGTTCTAAATTCTTGTATGTTCATTTTTGATAATTCCAATGTGTTCACCATAGTATTTATTACACAAATGCAACAAGCTACTTCTCCATTGCATATCATGTCTCTCGTGCACACGTTTAATAGGCGTTCCCTCTCGGGAGCAGATAGAGTGTTGCGCATGTGCATTTTTAAAAAAATTGGAGAGGGCGGCGCTTTTCTAAAATTCGGAAAGATCCTCCGCTATACCTTTAAGTAAATAATACAATAGATATTGTGTGAGACACCATATCTACATTTCAGAAATTGCGCTTTATGTGAACGCAGAGACCTCAATACTTGGTAGACAATACACAATGACCGTAACATTTGATGGATCGTTTTTGTGTTTGAATGTGTCATTTTGAGTAGAAAATGAACTCCAAATGTCACAAAATGGTGAGTTACTAATCCTAACAACAAAAGCAATGATAAAACGGTGTAAATACAGCTGGAAAACAGTGAAAAATCAACCTAATTAATTAATCAAGGCCCAGTGCATGATGGGAACACCAGTATCAGAATAGTTGAGTAATGTTACTAAATTTTTATAACGTTGATATTTACGCTTTCATTTCTACACACTTGAATTGAGTACTAATATAGAATTTACTTAGTTTTTTTATTTTTTATTCTTGCCTGAACTAACTTTTTCATGTAAATTACATTTATTTTATTTTTTTCTGTAGTATTTGTATTGGTACAATACAAATGGTTATAAAGTCAGAACCACTGGTTATTCATCTACAGAAAAATGCAGCACTGGGTTTTAATGGTCATAATAGTCAACCAATAAGTTTGCTACCAGTTCTTAGCAAAGTATTGAAAATGATAATTTGTGAGCAAATTCAAGGAAAATAAATATTCTTTAATGATAATAATTTGCTCTCTAATTTTCAGCATTTATATTGAGAGAGCACAGACTGATGACAATAACTTAGTAGGAGCAGCATTGTTAGATTTTAGCTCAGCTTTTTATGTACTGGATCATAAATTATTGCTGGATAAACCGAAATGTTACAAATGTACTTATCATACTGTAGATTGGTTAAAAAGTTAACTGTCTAATGGGGCAATGTGTATTTTATAATGGAAGCTATTCAGATGTGAAGAGTTGCAATGTGGTGTGGCTCAAGGAAGTTGTTTAAGACCAGTGATCTTCCTCTTGTTTTAAAGTGTGCATGGACAGTCATGTAGATTATAAAACATTATATTTGCCTGTAACATCAATTAAGCAGTTGTCTACTGCTTTGGATGAGGAAATACAATTGGTCATAAAGTAGGTACGGCATAATAAGTTGGTTCTAAACTTGATAAAAACCAAAAGCATTGTGTTTGCATCAAATTGCATCAAAAGTTGATTGCATCAAAAGTTAAATTTGTCTGTAAAGAGTGTGCCTATTGAACAGGTAGAGGAAATAAGACTTCTTGGAGTTATATTAGACAGCAGGCTGAAGTGGTCAAAACAGATAGAAAATATGATAGCAGGTATGGAAAGAGGTTTGTCAGTTATTAAGAAATGTGTAAACTTTTTACCACAACAGTGTATTTCTAAAATTGTGCAAACAATAGTTCTTGCTTAGATTATTGCCCAGTGGTGTGGTTGAGTGCATCAAGAAAAGACAAAAAAAATTATCTAATTGAAAAATGACAATAAGTCCAGACAAGAGCGACATGACTTATTTTAAACTGTAAAAGAAGGGCTAATATAATACGAATGCACTGGTGAAGGATTGTCTCTCTGCTTTGTTTTATAAGAAATATTTCTAGATGTGTCTAGAGTTCCTAATGCCCTGTACTCTCAAGTTTTGTATAGTAGTCCTAGTCATAATTTTAACACCAGGCATGCATAAAAGGGATGTTTTTTTATTTCCTGTTTCGAAAACCACTGCAAAACAACGGTAATGTTTAGAGGAATGAAAATATGGAATGATTTACCATTGATATTACATATTTTTTAACAAGAAAAATTCGTTTTAAAAAAATATTTAAAGGAACATTTAATGGCGCAATATAGTAAAATGTGGATTTTGATATTTGGAATGAATGTTGGGTTAGTATGTTTTATTGACTTGACTTTTTATTTTGTTGATTAAATGTATTTTTGTATTTTTTACTTGTTGGGACCCCAGAAGAGTAGCCACTGCCTAGGTAGTGGCTAATGGGGATCCAAATAAACAAATACACTTAGATCATAGATGGAAAAGACCATTTATAGTCCATGTGTCCCAAAAAACACATTACTTAACCATGTGTCCCAAAATTGAAATTGAAGTTTGGTTCCGATCAGGCCAAAAACCTAGAAATAGTTTGCAAAATTAGGTATTTGGAAAAACCCCAAAATTTCCCCAGGGTGACGATCAGTTTTAGATGGAGAATGCTGCATCATGGGAAAATTAACAATAACAAAAGGGTTTCAGCGCTACGCGCTTGAACCCCTAAGCAATTGTCCATACACTGTAAAAAATTGGTGACCTGCAATTGTTATGTGGTGAAACGCAAATTATTGCTGTGGTCCTTTTTGACCACGCCCCCCCCTCGTGTAACATTTGCGAGGGAGCGTGTATATAAGGCAAGCGGTACGGTAAAACGGGTATTGCGTCATACCTGGCGATCTCACTTCCGGCGTCTCGTTGCGCTGCACGAGGGGTATGTATGGGTGTTTTCTCCGTGGTTTTCCGTGTGGTAGATGCTAAAAGTCATTTTTTACATGGTTGTTGTTTGCTAACAGTAATTTCGGTTGGGCTGGCGTTCGGTTGAGTGCCTGTTGCACCCATAGATGATCAACAACCGTTGCTTTGCCGTGGCGCTCCACTGTATGTGCGAACTGCATGTGATGCCTTTGTGGGTGAATTCCGCCGTCTGCATGTGATCAAATAGAGTGGTGGCTGCCGGATAAATGATGTGTTTTGCACGATTTGGTATGTATAACCTTCTATTTCCCTTTGGCCCTCATAAAGGTAAATGGGGTTATAATTATTTTATGTGTTTTAGGAGTTGAAACCATTCTGTGAGTGGGCCTGTTTGGCTTCCAGTTTGCATCCTGCAACAACTTGATTTCAGCATGGCTTGCACCTTCAACACTGCTGTTTTGCTTTAATTCTGTTTTGTTTAATGATTTAGGTTGTATTTATTAATTTTGTTTAATTATTTTGTTTTCTATTCTTGTGTGTTCTCATTTTTCTTTTCTTTTATTTACTTCTGTCTTTAACATTCGTTTTGCTTCCTGGATTACTGTAATGCTTTATTAGCTGGTTGTCCTGCATCCTCAATAAACAAACTACAGTTAGTCCAAAATGCCGCCGCTAGAGTTCTTACGAGATCAAGAAAATATGATCATATAACACCGATTTTATCATCACTGCATTGGTTACCTAAAGCTCCGTATTAATTATAAGGTATTGCTACTGACTTATAAAGCCCTAAACGGCTTAGCTCCAGTCTATTTAACGGATCTTCTATCGCCCTATAATCCATCGCGCTCTTTAAGATCACTAAATTCAAGGCTTTTGGTCATACCTAGGATATCCAGAACCACCAAAGGAGGGAGAGCATTTTCACATTTGGCTCCAAAACTCTGGAATAGTCTTCCTGATACTGTTCGTTGCTCAGACTCGCTCTCCCAGTTTAAAACTAGATTAAAGTCGCATCTCTTCAGCCAGGCATTCATATAATCCTACAGTTCAAACTACAATCCGGCCTCTAGCTCATAAATGCCAGAGGAGAACTGGCCCCCGACTGAGCCTGGGTTCTCCCAAGGTTTTTTTTCTCCATTAGGTCACTTGATGGAGTTTTAGGACACCATTAGGTCACTTGATGGAGTTTTTCGGTTCCTTGCCACTGTTGCCTTTGGCTTGCTCAGTTGGGGATATTTTGGGGATATTTAATTTAATTTTATCAATCAATAAATTCCTCTTGAAACAAACTTTGTTGTATTATTTTAATTTAATACTGTGAAGCTGCTTTGATACAATCTGTATTGTGAAAAGCGCTATACAAATAAACTTGACTGGACTTGACTTGCTTCCGTTTAATGCATGTTTTGCATCCGTTAAGTTTGCATTGCATTCAGTAACGCTTGTTTTTCCTTTATTGTGTTTTCTTATATTCATTTGTTTTGTAATTATGGTGTCTTGTTTTGGCTTCATTTATTTTGTTTTATATTTGGTAACGCCGACTTGGTATTTAATAATCTGTCCTGTTATTTTGTTTTGTTGCAATCAGTAACGTTATTTTTCTTTTCTGGTTTTGGTTTTGTTTTCCTTGATTTGTTGCAAACAGTAGGGCTTGTTTGCAATTGATCAGTGTTGCTCTCATTGATTTTGTTTTGCCAAATTGATGTTTGGTTTGCTGTAATTGATTATTTTTTTGATTATCGTTGTTTTTGTGTTTTTGTATTTTGTTTTTGCTGTAACCTTTTCTTTTTTTCTTGTACTGGAGCTGGGGCCTGGAGAGGGCAGGCTGACCCTTCCCGTGTGGTTGTCTCACTGTTCACCAGAGTGGCGTGGAGTTGCCGTGAATCCTTTGGAGGGTGTGAGTGGTTTGGGGCACGTGTGTGGTTATTATCATTATTACTACTACGGGCATTTTTGAAGCCCGGTGTCAAGCCTGCCGCCCTAGTGGTAAGCCCCAGCTCTTTTGGTTGTGGTGTTTGTTTTTGTTTCTTTTTTTCTTGTTTGTTTTGCAGCAGTTGGTGTTAATTGCTTGCTGGGTGAAATCTTCTTGCTGTTACGTGTGATTCATTGAACGAGCCAAATTCTAATTATTTTTGTTTAATAAAGATGTACAAATTTTATACAAGGTACCCATGCCTCTTGGTCATTTTCTGAGAACTCGAACCTGTGCCCCTTGGGCTTTTCCCAGAGTTAGTTCTGGGTGGCGTAGTCGTTACCTTTTTGGAATCAGTAATAATCTAGAAATTTAAGAGCTGCTGTGATACCTCTAATTGCCACAGTTAGCCTACAAGAGCAGATTATGTTGCTAACATGGGAGTTACAGTCTCTCTTGGACAAAGAGTCAATAGAACATGTTCCCCTTCCAATGAGAGATTCAGGTTTTTACAGCCGTCGTTTTACAGCTTTCCAAAAGTGAGTTGACACACAAACCCGCCTCCCCTCACTCACTCATTTCATTTGCTCTGGATGAGTATTGTTGGTGTTATAAGGCTTGAATTTCTCTGTGGGAAATTGCACCGATTTTTCACACCCAAAGTGTGCACGCATAAAGCTATGAAAGCTTGTTTCCGCAACAGAATAAAAAATGAAAAAGGTAGCTGCAACTTTTTCTCACAATAAATTTTTTTTCTCGCAATTGCATGACAAAGTCAAAACTGAAAGTTATAAAGTCAGAATTGCATGATTTAAAGTCGCAATTGCGTGTTATAAAGTTCTGACTTTTTTTCTCTGACTTAATACACCCAATTGCGATTTTATATCACACAATTCTGACTTTATTTCTCGCAATTGTGAGTTTATATCTCGCAATTCTGACTGTTTAACGCAATTGCAAGATGAAAAGTCGCCATTACCTTTTTTTTTTTTTTTATTCAGTGGCTGAAACAAGCTTCAATATGAAGCCACCTCTCAGAAATAAATTGAGTTTTTTTAATTGCACTTAAACAGTCAAATACACACAAAATAAACTCTTGGCGAGTATTTACGTAAAGAGTCAGTTATGTTTCAACGCTTGTGTAACAGTACAATGGCTCCGTCTGTCAGATCTTAAATTGACAGCAGCCTAATATACCTGCTGCCAAATTATGAGATAATACAAAAAAATATATATCTACATGGTAGATATTGGTATATGGTAGATATATGGTAGATTCCCCATGGTATCGATGTCAAAATTGTGACCAATGAAAATGCTGAGTGGCTATTACTTTTGAAAACCACTAGCCACAGTGGCTGGTGAGCAAAAAAGTTAATGTCAAACCCTAAGTTTAAATGAAGTTTCATGTAACAAAGTTCGGGAGGAGCACGTTCAGGTAATCAACCAATCAGCACAAGAGGAAGCCGGTATAAATAAAGCCTTTCCTCACCTTCTGTCTCACGACAAGTTTCTCAGCATCCCTCCACCACCCCATCACCTCACACTCGGCTGGGTCTACCCCAGTATAAGGGGGGAGTACTCTGGGTTCGGGCCAAATTCCGAGCTCGGAGCCCTCCCCTGGACAGCAAGCCAAATACGCATAAATATTACATCAGATTCCATGTACGTGTGAACTCGTGAAACATGGCTTTGATGTACTGTGCACTGTAAAATGTGGTAATCTGCAATTGTTACATTAAAGAGCTATTTCTACCTTGTTTAGCACATAACATTTTGTTTAATTGGTATAAGTTAATGTATTTAGTGTTGTGGAAAGCAGGTCGAGGGCCTTGAGGGAACGGTGCGAGGTCGGTGGCGTGATTACCAACGAGCGTCACCTATGTGCCGCACCGGCCTCGTATCTCACGGAGGAGCTACGGAAATAAAAGGAGGAGCGACGACAGTGAAGGACAAGAGAGGACCAGGCCTGGACTTTACGTTGTGTTATGTTTATGTATGTGCGGCAGTCGTCCGTGAGGGGCTGCCGCCTTTCCTTTCGTTTTATGTTTGTTTATTGTTAAAGTTTGTTTAAATGTTCGCCGGTTCCCGCCTCCTTCTTCCCATAACAACATACCTTTATTACAAGAGTGATTTAGCAATATTGAATATTTAATTTCACTTGAATAAAACCAGTTAATTTAGTTATAATTTAAAAATAAATAAATAAATCATAATTTAGCATATTTTTTTATTTAGTTATATCTTTTTTTCAATGTAGGAGATACATCAAAGATGGTTATAAAAGTGTCTAATCATGAAAAATACATCCATTGTACTATACATGTATTCATTTATATGTATTTTTGGGAAGATAATATATAGGCTACTGTATGAATAAAATGAAAATATAGAACAGCCTCATATTTCTGTGGAATAAAGAGAATATAATAATGAAAATGTTCGACAACAGCATTTGGCACAGGTCCCTTGCCTGAACATTTAAAGTTGGAGAAAATAAAATGTTTATTCGGAATTCTTGTGTGGGCAAATAAAATTATCACTTTAAAACAAATCCCAGCGGATGGTCTCTTCACTGGCAGCTCCATATTTACTTGCCAAAAGAGCATGCATTTATCATGCAATATGTGTGCTTGCATAGTCCAACCCCATCTATTTTTTCCATGTCCAGTTAATGGGTGTCTAAAATTAGGCAAGGAGCCTTTGTAAAAAGGGTCAATGATTTTTAAGGGTATCCATTGCACTAAAACTATTGCCATATTACCCACAACTGCTTTATCCTGCAGGCTTAGATTAAGATGAACCTGAGAGGGGCTTGGGTGACTGCAACGTTCAGGTTTTTGTCCATTTAAAAGTGTCTCCTCCCATTTTATATTCACCGCACTTCATTAATCTTTCAGATATATTTCACTCATCTGCAGTTCTGTTCTCATCCCGCTTTCTGGTTCACTTGCAGATACACTGATGGTTTGAAAATGTGTGAGGATCTTGATAATGAGGACACAAGAAGACAGAGGTGACTGAATATTATCACTGACTTGCAAGCTATGTCTATATATAATATATGTTATTTTGTATAACATCGGAGTAGGTCAATTTTCATGTGCCTACCTGTGACTCCTGGTGAACAAATCCATGCAGAGTTTCAGTTACACTATTCTGCGAGCTGGAAAGTTTTATAGTTGCACAATCTTTTCTACTCCCTCTTCCTACGGGAACAGCTAATAGGAAAATAAGAGAAGGTGTTGAAAAATTGAGCAGCTGTGACTGTAAATAAAGTTTATGTGGCAGAGAAAATGTAGCGTTTCCTCCATCACCAGGGAAACAGTGGAAGCAGTTAATCCCTTGAGGTGCTGTCGTCACACTCCTGCATGTGTCACAAATCCGTTTATGGATACAGGTAGACACTTCCTTGATTAACTTATCTTTTTATGGCATTGTTTAAAACGGAATATAAAATTATTTCACAATCTAATCCACTGAGGATGTTTTCCCCTCCAGTTCTACACACCAACATCCTGATTTAATGATACCCGTACCAGACCCGCAACACTGCTGTTTCACAAGTGTGACTGTGGCATACAAAAGACTTTTGAAATGCTACAGGTCTTGCTTGTGTCCCAACAAAAAAATTATACCAAAACTGAATAAATAATGGCCCAATAAACAATAAAATGTATCTTACAATTCTAAATAAAAAAAATATATAATATAATATAATATAATATAATATAATATAATATAATATAATATCATATAATATAATATTGATTACATATTGTCACCCATACATACTCTCAATATTGTCTTATTTCCAATCATTCTCATTTGTAAGTCATCTAAAGCACTGCAGAATTCAGGTAATTCCAGGTAATATGTACCAAAAATTCTGCACTGTTCTGTTCACAGTACAACAAATTATTCTTGCGTACAGACAGCTTGGCTCAACACAGACACCTGCTCAACAAGACAATCTGTCATTTTCACTATAGACAAACGCTGTCAGTCTTGCAAGCCAACGTCTTGTATTTTAGCCCTAAGTTTGGTGCATATTCCAGCTTAATCTGGACAGAACTGTCCACTCAGATACAAACATGTCATCTATCTGACATGTTCAACCACCAGTCACACTTTTCTTGGTATTATGTGACATTTTGAGTTGGGCAATAGTGCATCAAAATAGTTTGGCACATATGTGTGGATATCTCATTTTGCTCAAACTATCTGCCACAAACAAAACTCTTGAATCATTAAAAGATTTAATGGCACAATGTCATGTTGCCTTCAGCTAGCAAATGGAAGCATATGTACATGCACAGTACATTAGAGCTGTCACATGTTGAAATTAGTCTCTAATTATAGCTTTTTTATATACTTTCTTATTTAAAATCAAATGTTAACTAAAACAGTTCTAATTAAACGTGTTTACTGTTCTAAATTACATTATTTATACATGTACCAATTGATGTATTATTTTTATACTGGGTGTGCACTGATTTCTTTCCGCTTCGAGTGCGAACTAGTTTGTGACTGAACATTAGCCATTGTCTCATGAGGACTGAAGTGCATACATTGAGTGGACTTCCCTGAGGCAGAGCAGGAACGCTCTTCTTGTTGATTTTTGCCACTTTGACAGATATGATTGTCGTACTAGTGCATAGGACAGGGTCTTAGTTTCATTTAAGCCATTCTTACCCGAGGTTAGAACATAGTCACTTGAATGAGCATTTGGACATGAGTAGAAGTGACCCATTTTCCACTAACATAGTTAGCTTAGTCCTCCAACAGGAAAAAAAAAAAAGGAGGAAGGACAAGGCTCCATGATACTTTCAAAAAAAAAAAAAGAAAAAGTTTAATAGTAAAGTTTTGTGTTGTTAAAACTTGAATATTATCTTTGCTTTAGCTGTTCTATAACATCTGCTGATGTTTATGTAAAAGCTTTATCATGTATGTGTCCTGGGGAAATTCTATAGTGAATTAATTGAATCAGAAGTACTACATCAGCTTGATCATTTAAAAATGGTACTAAACGGAGACACTTAAATCAGGGTTTCCAACATTGTTTTACATAAGTACCCTCTGGCTCAAGTACTCCATCAACATTAATCCAGAAATGTGCTACTCTTAACTCATATTATACTAAATAATTTGTTTTATTGGTTCTGAGCTGAAGAATGTAATATTTGCTCCACCTGCATCACCAAACAGTATTGCAAAAAAAAAAATAGCTGTGGTTTATAATATGGGTGGCTCAACAGTTCTTCAATGTAGAGCTTGTTTGCGTATATTGTACATGTTTGATTGAATATTTATGAGGTGTGCAACATTTATGCTCACTTCGCTGTCATGAAAGGGCATTTAGAACACTGTTGGCAAAGTACACATGTCAAAACTACGTCATCTTCTCGTTGTACACCACACTCAGAGCAGTCCAGAGATTTCTTTAAGTTTCATCATGCTTCCCATGTCTTATTGATTTCTTTAAGCTGTGAACATGGATTGACAACCCCATTCAAACATTTGATTTCAAGGAACCAGAACATCATAGAGACAACAGAGGGAGACCTCAAACATGGCAATGATCAGACTGTCTTGTGTAGTCACTGAACTTTAAAGGGCCCAAAGAGGTTGGAGGGCATCGGTATCTTTCCAGTCTGGCTTGTTAGTGGTATAATTGTAATTTGCTCAACTGAAGAAAGTGCCTACAGTAAATGGTTTATAAAAAAATGATATGTATGAGTCAAGTCTCCTTATATTCCCTTAACGAGTCCAGAATTACTGCTTGTCAATTAACGGCATTAGTTACCGTAAACACATTTATCAAAAGCACATATGGTACCTGCATAATTTCTTCTCAGCTGCTGCACCTTTAAGGCGAGACACTACAGGTGAATAGGGTAATTTTTTTAACTAACAGATATCACCATGAAACTTTCCCAGTTGATTACTTACATTAAGATGAGAAAAAAATGTAGTACAAGTTGTCTGTAATTTAATGTTTAAATATGCAAATTAGGCGATATCAAATTAAATATGCGCTAATTTGCATATGTACAAAAAAAACCTAAATCTGAGTATTGGAAAAAGCCAAGTTAAAAAATTATTTTTTCATTGTGTTCACATATTAGATGGGAAAAAAATTACAGAGGGATTTATGGATCTCTACTTTTGTTATCCTGTAAATCATACTGTCAATAGACTTGTTTTTTGGAATAAAATGTTATATAAATCATGCTAGGAATAATATATTTACAAATACCTCTGTAAATGTCTTCATAATATAAGTAGGTACAAGACTGGAAAGTTTGGTGTATATAGGTGCTACTCAAGTGGAGATACTTGGAGTATGAGAGAAAAGTCATTTTGAGAAAACGGGCTTTAAAGATTTATCATCAGCCAATGAGATTGCGCATTCAGCCCTTTTACTTTCACGATTGGTTGCTGATAAAAAGGAAATGACCACATTTGGATCCGACAACATTGTACAGGAGAGAGAGAGAGCTTTCCAGTGGTGCATGTGATGACAGGGTGCAGACAGCGATCGCGGAGCAGCATGTTGATAATAACGGCAACTTTTGTTGAATTTATGATAAATCTACAGACGCAAACAGACAAAGTGTAATAAAAAAAAGTGTATTTCGTACTTTTTTTCACCACAAGTCTGAAAGAAGGCATATAATTGAAGACAAATATCCCAAAATCTCAAAATTGACCAGTAAAAAAAAGATGTTTTTGCCTGCCGTGTCTCGCCTTAACAGTCATAAAGTATTGCAGTGGTTTCTTCCAAATAATTAAGTGGGTTAGAACTACATTTTTAATTTTTAGTCACAAAAAGAATCCATTGAAACTGCCATCCAGAAACTTGCGCTTTGCAAGTGAACGTCGTTTTGTGGTGTCATCTCAAAGAGGCATAACATCTCTTTCTCTGACCTTTACCTTGACTGTTCCCTACTGGTGGAATTATCTACCTAACTCAACCAGAGCTGCTGAGTCCGTAGCCATTTTCAAGAAACGGCTTAAGACACATTTTTTTTCCACAGCACTTGATCCATTAATACTAACACTTTCTCTTCTATTCTATATCTATATATATTTATTAAAAAAATTAAATAAAATACATGTACTCTGTTAGATTAAACTGGGAAATGTCATAGCACTTGCATATTGTTGTCCTATTGTTAGTTTAACTGCTTCTATTGTTCTCATTTGTAAGTCGCTTTGGATAAAAGCGTCTGCTAAATGAATGAATGTAAATGTAACTGTTCTCAACCTCATTGCATTCATTGCACTCATTGTAGGTGAAGGACATAAACAAGCAAGCCGTTTCTGCCTGCCGCACACCGCCTCGGGTCATATTGTAATGAAAGCCCTGATGTTTTACATATGCCTTACAGTTGTAAAAAAAGTCAAATTCACAGCGTCCAGGCAATTATGGTGAAATATACTAATAGGCATTGATTAAAAAAAAAAAAAAAACCTACAGGATGTCATAGATATTTCATTCGCCCACATTTTCTCAACAGAAGCAATATAAAATGGCTTTGTTGTGGTCTGTATAGGTTGGATACTAAACATTTGCAGAGATAAAGGTGTCCATCAATACAGAAACTTTGGGTATGTTTGCATGACAACAATTTACTAAAAACTGAAAAGGTTTTCCTTGGCATTATCAGAGACAACGTTATCAATCCCCATTCACACAGATCCGCGAAAATCTCTAAAAACGCAGTTTTATTCATGCCAGGACTGAAAACGCTGTATTATTCTTGCCAGGCCAGTAGTTGGCGATGTCACTTTGTAAAGAAACACTAAGCGTCTATAGACGGAACATGTAATACGCATGACGTGACCCTTTTCACAAATTCACGTTTTTGGTATAAAAGGTGTAAAAGGTGTAGTGTATATGTCCCCTTATTATTGCATCTGTTTTAAATTTTTATTATAAATGTTGCATATTATTCAGTGCTCTCAGGGAACAACGGTATAGCCATCAATCAAGCCAAAAGGTTCATTTTGATTATAGTTAGTCTTTCTTATGAATGTTTCCACATTATAAGATAATATCACTATTAATGCAGGCAGATGCACTTAAAGGATTGGTTCACTTTAAAATGAAAATTAGCCCATGATTTACTCATCCTCAAGCCATCCAAGGTGTATATGACTTTCTTCTTTCAGACGAATACAATCGGAGTTAAAATTAAAAATTATCCTGGCTCTTCCCAGTTTTATAATGGCAGTGGATTGCAACCAACAGATTGAACTTCACGCGGCTCCGGGGGGTTAATAAAGGCCTTCTGAATCAAAACGTTGTTTGTATAAGAAAAATATTCATATTTAGCACGTTACAAAGTAAAATTTTTGCTTCCGGCCAAACGGCCTTACGCAGTGTACTTGCCCCTAATGCGCAACTTATGAAACTTGTGACATCTGAAGAAGCGCAGTGCGTCATGGTGTAGCGTGAATATCAATATTAATATTTTTCTTACACAAACTCATCGTTTTGCTTCAGAAGGCCTTTATTAACCCCCCGGAGCCGCGTGGAGTTATTTTATGACGGATGGATGCATGTTTTTGAGCTTCAATCTGTTGGTAGCAATCCACTGCCATTATAAAACTGGGAAGAGCCAGGATATATTTTTAATATAATTCCGATTGTATTCGTCTGAAAGGAGAAAGTCATATACACCTAGGATGGCTTGAGGGTAACTAAATCATGGGATAATTTTCTTTTTAAAGTGAACTACTCCTTTAATATTCAATGTGTTAGTGTGAGCTAAACAGTCTTTCGTTGTTTTAATGACAAAACTATGAATAATGGACACCAGTGTAGCCATTTATATATATATATATATATATATATATATATATATATATATTTCTGATCTAGAAGAAATTACATTATACCAATTCTAAACCAAAATAATATTCTGTTATAATAGTGAGACATAAAACAGTTGAAATAATAACTAATTTCAAAATATGTATCATTATCTTCATCACCCAATAAAGCACAATCGTCTTACCTAGTTAAATAAAAAAATTAATAAAAAAAGAATTAGTAAAAAGCAGATGTGGACAATTATTATTATTATTATTATTATTATTGTTATGTTGTATGCTTTAAACAGTGAGATATTAAATTAGAACGCCCTTTGCACATTGTGAGGTGTTTGCTATACGTAACTTGTCATGCTTTATCATTTTCCTTCCATAAGACACCCACTACAGGACAGTCACAACTGACATCAATAGGAATGATTTGCTCAGGTTCTCTTTGAGAGAATTACATTTACATGAATGTTTATCCGTTGTGCCTGTCTGTATTCCTCTAAATTTAATTCAAAGACCAAGAGATTTGTCAGGAATTCTTACTTATGTTTTATACATTATACATGCTCCCTTCAAAAACAGCCATACATATATTACAGACCTAATGCAGATGTAAATCAGTGACAACTCTGAAGAAGAATGCATTATACAGGGTCTTCTGAAAGTACTCATCCCAAAGCACATTTGGACCCTCAATGTTTTAGAGGAAGTGAACTGCCCTTAAACCCTGTGATCTGAGTCTGTAGTTATTTAGCATGTAAGACTATTAAGTGCAAATAGCCTCTGCCCTAAGTTTGAAAATACAGATTGTTTCACTCAGTGAAAATAGCAGTATTTTCTTAGCGATATATGCTATTTACACAAATACCCCTTTTCCACCAAGGCAGTGCTGGTGCCGGTGCCTACTCGCGAACCAGTTCTTTGTGTTTCGACAGCCAAAGAACCGGTTCTCGGCCAGGAAAATTAGTTCCAAAGTGGCACCAACTCTTTGCTGGACTAGAACCCTTCTTTTACCACGTCATGCTTACGTCGGGGGCTGGGGGCGGGGTTATTGTCGAACTTCATCTCGAACGTAACCTCCGTCTATAGTAATCCAGATGAGCAGCACAATTGTGTTCTAAACGTCTTCTTCTGACCCCAATATAGGATCGCAAAGCCAGGAGAAACATTTGCAGAAAGACGATGTAGTCCAACATTGTAATTGTTATGCTTGAAGTTGGGAAAGCTAAGACGTATGGCAACGTACACAGTGATGAAACGACGTCGTTCGCTGGGCTCTCTAGTCAGTGGAAAAACAAACAGGTTCTGAGAAGGTCGCAAGTTGAACCAACTTTGAACCAGCACCAGTTCCAAACCAGTTCTTTTTTGGTGGAAAAGGGGTAAAAAGTGAAAAAATACTAGCGTGGACTAATACCAGTCTAAGTGAACACAAAGTCTACACAAAGTGAAAATATAAATACGTGGACTAATATGTTAGCGCAAATAGCCTCTGGCAATAAGGTGGACTATTTCCATATAAATAAATAAACTTATTTGACTTTACTAAGCTAGTTGCCTAGGAAAGTTTTTAAAGATTAAACTGGGAAATGTCATAGCACTTGCATATTGTTGTCCTATTGTTAGTTTAACTGCTTCTATTGTTCTCATTTGTAAGTCACTTTGGATAAAAGCGTCTGCTAAATGAATGAATGTAAATGTAACTGTTCTCAACCTCATTGCATTCATTGCACTCATTGTAGGTGAAGGACATAAACAAGCAAGCCGTTTCTGCCTGCCGCACACCGCCTCGGGTCATATTGTAATGAAAGCCCTGATGTTTTACATATGCCTTACAGTTGTAAAAAAAGTCAAATTCACAGCGTCCAGGCAATTATGGTGAAATATACTAATAGGCATTGATTAAAAAAAAAAAAAAAACCTACAGGATGTCATAGATATTTCATTCGCCCACATTTTCTCAACAGAAGCAATATAAAATGGCTTTGTTGTGGTCTGTATAGGTTGGATACTAAACATTTGCAGAGATGAAGGTGTCCATCAATACAGAAACTTTGGGTACGTTTGCATGACAACAATTTACTAAAAACTGAAAAGGTTTTCCTTGGCATTATCAGAGACAACGTTATCAATCCCCATTCACACAGATCCGCGAAAATCTCTAAAAACGCAGTTTTATTCATGCCAGGACTGAAAACGCTGTATTATTCTTGCCAGGCCAGTAGTTGGCGATGTCACTTTGTAAAGAAACACTAAGCGTCTATAGTAATCCAGATGAGCAGCACAATTGTGTTCTAAACGTCTTCTTCTGACCCCAATATAGGATCGCAAAGCCAGGAGAAACATTTGCAGAAAGACGATGTAGTCCAACATTGTAATTGTTATGCTTGAAGTTGGGAAAGCTAAGACGTATGGCGACGTACACAGTGATGAAACGACGTCGTTCGCTGGGCTCTCTAGTCAGTGGAAAAACAAACAGGTTCTGAGAAGGTCGCAAGTTGAACCAACTTTGAACCAGCACCAGTTCCAAACCAGTTCTTTTTTGGTGGAAAAGGGGTAAAAAGTGAAAAAATACTAGCGTGGACTAATACCAGTCTAAAGCCCCTTTCACACAGCGCTTTGAACCCGGCAAATTGCCGGCAAATTGCCAGAGCGCCTTCTGTGTGAACGCAAACTCGATCCGGGATTTATGCCGGGATCGATGCCGGGTCGGAACCTAGTAACATTGCCGTGTTCAGTCCCGGAACGCGCGCTGTGTGAACAAAAGCCGTAATAATGCCGTCGTAGTGATGACGCTGAAGCCGGGCTCGTTCTCCAGCTGTGAAACGGTACGTAATGCGCAAGTTTATGATCGAATCAGAGAAACAAATGCACAGGCGTGGTTTCTAGAGAGAGAAATCGCAGCTCATAAGCAAACTTAAGACGCTGCTGAGACATTACAAGTCACATCGATGTCACGTGTCTTTACGGCATTTTTACGGGTTGTGTGTGAACGCACTCTCTGATTCCGGAAAATCACTGGCAGTGTGAATGACCAAAATCAAACGAACCCGGGTCAAATCCCGGGTCACTTTATCCGTGTATTTTCCGGAATCTCTGTGTGAAAGGGGCTTAAGTGAACACAAAGTCTCCACAAAGTGAAAATATAAATACGTGGACTAATATGTTAGCGCAAATAGCCTCTGCCAATAAGGTGGACTATTTCCATATAAATAAATAAACTTATTTGACTTTACTAAGCTAGTTGCCTAGGAAAGTTTTTTTTCATTTTCATTGTTTAACTTGATATAGCAAAAAAAAACTTAAACTAAAACTACATAGAATAAAAATTACAAAATCACAAAATTGCTAAAACTTTAACTAAAATGAAAATGAAAACTGAAAATATATAAAAAAACTAAAATAAAAAAACTGTTACAGTGTCACAGTCATGTTCTGTTTAGTTTAGTTCCTGTCATGTCTGCATTAGTTCTTGTTTTCATTCGGTTCAGTTGTTCCTGTTTAGTTCCCTCAGTTAACCTGTGTATATCTACTTCCTGTTTTGTTTACTCATTGTTCTGTGTTGTCGATGTTTCATTGTGAGTGTTCCTTTGAATTAAAGACCATTTGTACCTATTCTGCTGTGTCGTGTGCTTACATACAGCCTTTTGTGACAGAACACGGAAACCTAAAAAGATAAAAAATGGACTCGCCAGCATGGCGCCTTCTCCTCCTCCTAGAACATCAGAATGTGCTGCAATATTTGGGCTGGATGCTCCTACATGGCTCCTACCTCTCACAGTCTGCAAGCCCGAAGCACCCACCGAGCTCGTCCCAGAACCAGAGTCGGCCACCATCAAAGCCCCGGAGTGCTGCTAAGTCCATCTCAGAGCCAGGAGCAGACCTCTGCCTAAATCAATCTGTGGTCTGCTGATCAAATTCTCTCCTGAGTCCCCACCCATCGAGTCTTCGCCTTTTCCGCCGGTCCCAGCCAGCTATATCTGGATGCTCCAGTTCCGTCTGGAGATCTTCCTCCTCCAGTGTTCCGGCCCGACTTCCTTGTCACATCCCCTTCACTTGTTAGGTCCAGTCCCCTGGATCTGCTGACTCTGGTTTCATCCAGCTTCTTGGCTCTGCCCCCATGCTAGCTCTGTGCGGCTCTTCAGCTCTGCCTCGGGCTTCCCTTCCACCAGCTCGGTGTGAAACTGAGTCCCCGGCTGCACCTTGGGCCTCCAGGCCCATGAATCGATCTCAGCCTGTCAGCCCATCGTCTCTGCCCTGGCTCTGTGTTCCCTCGTCTCCACCATGGTCCGTCTGCCCTGGGACTCCTCCAGGCTCCCTCGTCCTTCCGGCTCAAAGTCTGTTGGTTGCCACTCAGCATCCGCCACAGATTTCCAAGTCTCCAGCTGCGCCTCTACCCTCCATCCCCTCGGCTACACTGGGCTCCTCCCTTCCTCCGGTTTCCTTGTAAGTATGCCTTATTATTTGAAGTTGTGTTTCCTATTAACAGTTCCAATTATAAGTTTTATATAGTTTTTATGATAGCTATGATGTAATTGAATGGCAAAGCTTTGCATCCTAACATTAACTAACATTACAGTATTGGTGTAGTATTTACTGTAGCTTTTGTACGCTCTTGCTCTTGCTCTTGCTCTTGCTCTTGCTCTTGACTGTTCACCACCCCTTAGGAAAATTAACCATGGTTTTGTGATCGATTACTGTTTGTATTACCATGGTTTTCCAACAAATATGATTACATGGTGGATAACATCGTATCTATAAGAAAATTACCAAAAAAACATACCACTCTGAAACTTCTAGTGGAATCGGTGCTTGCAAAGTCTGTGCTTGCAAATTTCAGTTAACATTGTCTTTGAATCGGGCTCGAATTGGTTTGAAATTGATGCCATCATTAATATTTACATATGAGTAGAGCTTGCGGTTATATGTGACATTTCCCGAAAACGTGCTAAGCGCTGCCAATCAAGTGAAATATGTGAAAAATATATTATTATTTATTTTATTTTTTTAACAATCAAGAATAAAAACATATTATAGTACACCCCAAAAACAAAATCAAGACTTTGTAAAAGGGTTTAATAGGACCCCTTTAAAATAACACTGTTTCACACACAAGTCAAGTCAAGTCAAGTCAAGTCAAGTTTATTTGTATAGCGCTTTTCACAATACAGATTGTATCAAAGCAGCTTCACAGTATTAAATTAAAATAATACAACAAAGTTTGTTTCAAGAGGAATTTATTGATTGGTCAAATTAAATTAAATATCCCCAAAATATCCCCAACTGAGCAAGCCAAAGGCAACAGTGGCAAGGAACCGAAAAACTCCATCAAGTGACCTAATGGTGTCCTAAAACTCCATCAGGTGACCTAATGGAGAAAAAAAAAACCCTTGGGAGAACCCAGGCTCAGTCGGGGGCCAGTTCTCCTCTGGCATTTATGAGCTAGAGGCCGGATTGTAGTTTGAACTGTAGGATTATATGAATGCCTGGCTGAAGAGATGCGACTTTAATCTAGTTTTAAACTGGGAGAGTGAGTCTGAGCAATGAACAGTATCAGGAAGACTATTCCAGAGTTTTGGAGCCAAATGTGAAAATGCTCTCCCTCCTTTGGTGGTTCTGGATATCCTAGGTATGACCAAAAGCCTTGAATTTAGTGATCTTAAAGAGCGCGATGGATTATAGGGCGATAGAAGATCCGTTAAATAGACTGGAGCTAAGCCGTATACAAATTTCATGTCATTTTCAATGTAGTTTTAGAACTGGTCGTATCTCTGATTTATTCCTTCTCATTCATTAAAAAATAAATGCATATTATATGTTGCCTTTAAAATTGTTATTTTAATGAATACACTTTTTGCCTACAGAATGGTGTAGTTATGGGATCTGCCAGCAGGGGCTAAGTGTTTAGAACAGTTTATTATCGACTTTACCCAGCTGTGACCTCGCCAAAGCCCTCTTGTGTTGTGGATTAAACTAGAGTGACCATGCTGGGACGACAAATCGGAAAGACCTGAGTTTTTTTATGTATTCAAAGTAGCATTAAGAGGCGTAAGCATTCAATGGCGTAAAGCTGTTAGAAATGCTGTGCGTGTTTCCAAACTCTGTCTGGGCATACTTAAAATACAGTAGAAGAAAGTTCTTTCACTTATTTCCAGTCCTCTAGCAAACCTCCTGTTTAACAGTGAAAAATAGAGAAAGACCTTAACAGATAATTTATTTATAAATCAAACCCAGATGTGACATGTGCAGTCATTTGCACTCCTTGTATCGACAAATTAAATTAGAATCAAAGCATGCAAAGTTTTAAAAAGTGTGAAGCTCATTAATTTCTCTAAAGATTGAGTTCTGCACACAATTTAGGTTGTTGCAAGGAAAGTGAAGGCACATCAATGTATAAAAAAAAAATAAAAAAATTATATATATATATATATATAATAATAATTTAATAATAGAAATACATTGCAGGTCTGTCCTACATTGGAATGTAAATACTGTGATTATGCTAAAGGTTAAAATTTAAGGACAAATGACTGAAGTTGTATTAATGAGTGAGCCATAGAGCAGAAAAGCTCATTAATTAATAGCTTAATTCCTCAGAGTGAAGAAGTGATTTGAAGCTCATTCCATTGAAGATTATTTCAACTTTTGGAGAATATTTGAACAGTAAAAAAGAAAAAAAAAAAAAAAAAAGAAAAAAAGAAAAGAAACATAAAAAATGTCTGTGTTTAAATGGCTATCCTCTGCCTTAGAATGTGCATACATAAAAAAGCAATTGATTAATATGAGCACACGTCAGTGATATTAAAATTGATATCAGCAAAACAATACTTTGTACACGAGATATAACTCTATTATGCTTCAAAACAGCTTCCAGCCATATCAAAGATTGTCACTGGTTATGTTTTCCTGTTGTCTACAGTCCTTAACTATAAAGGACGTCATGCACTTGTGAAAACATGCACTTACTTTGAAACAAATGGCAAAACGACAGATGACAGGTGACTAAAGGAATAAAATCTTTGATATTTCAACCTTATTTGTCATGATATTATTTTGGAACATTTACCACTGGAGTAGCTTTAAATAAGTACTCAAATGTTTATTTATAGCATATTAAAAATAAAAGTAAACAAGTAAAAAAAAGAATAATGCTGTCAAATCAATATCCTTATAAAATTGTAGTCTTCAAAGTAAAGATGAATTGAAAAGCTAAACATAAGTGTATTTTGTGTGCTTGCCTTGTGTTGTGACAGTTGCCAGACCAACAGTATCTGGCATCATGGTAACCCGTTGGTTACGACCTTGCCAACAGGATGCCTAAGGCAACAATGTGCATGAGACGAGTAGTCATCAAGTCATCAAGCTATCAAGGGCATAAAATGCCACACAGCAGGAATACAGAAATTAACAAATAAGACTATGATTATTGTACTGGCCTGTTGAGGATATAGGATTCCTAAAGGAAACTCACAAAAAAAAGAATGAAAAAAATAAAGTCAAATGTACATCACTTATGATAGCCAAGCCCCACCAAAATGTTTAAAGTATTTATAAATATAGTTTTAAAATAATTTATTACATGTCTCTCTGGATTTCTTCTGATTGGTTAACTGCACATCCTACACTCTCAGAAAAAAAGGTAACATTTTGTACCGAAGAGAGTACAAACCATTGGCACTGGGGCAGTACCTTTTACTGGTACAGAATTGTATCTTAATATAAAGAAACAAATTTGTACCATTCCAGTTTGTACCTTAAAGGACATGATTTGTACCATCATGTACCTTTTTTTTTTTCCTGAGAGTGTACCTAGAGTATACTAAGTATGTATAGTTTAATGTAATGCAATGCAATGTCATTTTATAATAAACTAAAATATAACATTGCATAGCATAGCATAGCATAACATAACATAACATAACATAACATAACATAACATAACATAACATAACATAACATAACATAACATAACATAACAATGCATAGGGAACTTTGGAAAATATTTATTATCAAATAAGTCAAATAAACTCAGTTTCAAATACGAAATCCTGAATAGGACTCTTTAGAAACTGTGCATGATGTGTGCTGATCTATATACATATAAAAATGACAATGACAATGCATGGTCACTTAACACCTATACACAAGTTAATGTCCTAGACATATAATCAATCTTTTACAAATTAGCCTATCAATATGGTCAAGCCGTCAATGACCCAGTCACTTAACCTTTGCAAAGGTTAAATCTTTTCTTAATCAGCATGGCATGTCTTTAATGTAGAGTGTTATAGAAAGCCTATGAATTCTACCACTATGTGATGGCAGCTAATCACTTTATTTTACAAATGTGATGTGGACATCCAGAGGAGGGGTGTGTTCACAGACGTGCTGGTTCCTCTTCAGTCGGTCAGTCGACGCCACGTCAAGACAGACGAATAGGAATCTCGCTAGAGGTCTATCTACTTAGAGTGAAACTAAACGAGCCAATGCACGTTGGCGTGCAATCATTTGCATCAGCTGTTCAGCCACGCAGCGCGGGTATATAATGAGCAGAGGTGCGATTGCACTTCAGCTTTTTGCTTCGGAGCCGAGCGTTTCGATGCTGTTCTCTTCAGTGAAGCTGTTTATATTAAACGAGCAAGCTCTCCAGGAGGATCTCTCACGTCTGGTGCGGGCAGTGGGGTCGACTTATTTCTCTTTCTCTCTTTCTGTCTTTGTGTTTGTGTTGTTTGTAAACTGAGCAAAACAAAAAGGCTGTTCTTATAGCTGGTACGGTGTGCCAAGAGCGCTGAAAGGGCATTCTTACGGCTGGTAAGATCGCAGCGAGAGAGAAACAGCGTAAGACAGGCTGCACACTTCCCTGTCTGTGTTCGCTGTTACCGTTCCCCTGCGTGCTTCAGCACCAAGGAGAGCAGTCCCCTGAAAGAGCTTACATGGGTAGAGCGCGTTTTTTTTAAAGATGTCACTCTACCTGTGTGTTTCTGGATGCGGTCATTACCTGGGATCACGGGGTGGTCACGAGCGCTGTGTCGTGTGTCTGGGCTTTGAACATGCTGATGCAGCGTTCGTGGATGAGTCATGTACCCATTGTGGGAAGATGACCATCTCGGAGCTACGGTCGAGACTCTCGTTCCTGCAAAGGGACGGAGTCCCTGTGCCTCTGCCGCGATCTAATCCTCCACAGATGGTTACTTCAGGCAGGGATGCAGGTGACCTGAGGATTACGGTGAGCGCGCTTCCTTCGGGGAACCAACCCCCTACGAACCCTCATCCCTCCCACGCTCCACAAGAATAGAGCCGTCGACAGAACGCGCTGGAACATCCACAAGGTGTGTATCAGTAGTTTCCTTCGGCGCTCCCCAACAGATGTCGATCGCTGCATCGGAGGGTGGGTCAGACTTCTCTGTGGATGACGATTCGGCGCCGCTGCCACACCCGAGTTAGACCCGGAGATGATGCTTTCCCTGGCCACCAACAGGATTGAATTTGTGTGGAACCCTCCATCGTGTCCCGAGCCCTCGAGGCTGGACGATTGGTATCTCAGGGTTTCGTGCGCTGGTTCTCAGCAACCCACCCCAGTGCCTTTCTACCCCGGAGGTGCATGAGGAGCTCACTTGGCCATGGACGGCACCTTTTACTGCCAGAACTACTGAGCAGTGGGGGAGAGAATCCTCACCACTCTAATCCGCCTCTTCTATCGCCAGCGGGCATCAGCGTGCAGTTCGAGAACGCAACCAAGCATCCTCTCCTCCTGCGCCTCCTGCCCCGTGGAACCAGGTAAGTGTTGCACAGCACACTCAGACCCTGCTACGGGCCGTCTCCCAGAGAGAGCCTCCCGAGCTGCGTTCCTGCGTTTCACCTCGCTGTCCCACTGCGGGTACACCTACAGACCGTATGGTCCCTACGGTCTCTGCGAGCCTGGTTATCGCTCCCCAGTCCGTCTCACTGGCTCATTCGGACCATCAGATGGTCTTGATTCTCCCTCGACACAGGCCTTTTCTGCACTTTGCATTCGAGGGTCGAGCATATTAGTACAAGGTCCTACCCTTCGGGCTGTCCCTGTCTCCCCGTGTCTTCACGAAAGTCACGGATGGGGCCCCTTGTTCCCATGAACGAACAGGGCGTTCGCATCCTCAACTATCTCGATGACTGGCTCACACTAGCACACTCTTGAGATCAGTTATGCGAACACAAGGACCTCGTGCTCAGGTACCTCAGCCAGTTGGGTCTTCAGGTCAACTGGGAAAAGAGCAAACTCTCCCCCGTGCAGAGGATCTCTTTTCTCGGTATGGAGTTGGATTCGGTTGCACTCACAGAGGAATGCACTCGGTCGGTGCTGAACTGCCTGAATATGTTCAAAGGCAGGACAGCGTTCCCACTGAAATTCTTTCAGAGGCTCTTGGGGCATATGGCAGCGGCAGCAGCTGTAACACCGCTCGGGCCGCTCCATATGAGACCGCTTCAGCACTGGCTTCACGGCCGAGTCCCGAGATGGGCGTGGCATCACGGCACTCACCAGGTGACAATCACACCGACGTGCCATCAGACCCCTTGTGTTCACAGATGCCTCTGCCCCCGGCTGGGGTGCCACGTACAACGGGCATGCAGTGTGGTGTGGATGGGCTTTCAACTGCATTGGCACTGCCTCGAGTTGCTAGCAGTACGTCTCGCTCTGAGCTGCTTAAAAAGGCCGCTACAGGGCAGGGACATGCTGGTCCATACAGACAACACTGCGACCATTACGTACATCAACCGACAAGGTGGTCTACGCTCCCGTCGCATGTCGCAACTCGCCCGCCATCTCCTCCTCTGGAGTCAAAATCATCTGAGGTCGCTTTGAGCCATGTATGTCCCCTGTGTGCTCAACCGCATGGCCGATGAGCTGTCACGAGCTGTGCTCCCGGGAGAATGGTGACTCCACCCCCAGGTGGTTCAGCTGATCTGGAAAGAGTTCGGGGAGGCTCAGGTAGACTTGTTTGCCTCCTCAGAGGCCGCCCACTGCCAGCTGTTTTACTCCCAGACAGAGGGAACACTCGGCATGGACGCACTGGCACACAGCTGGCCCCGGGACTCCGCAAATATGTGTTTCCCCCAGTGAGCCTACTTGCACAGACCCTGTACAGTGGTTCCCTCTGGTGGTTCCCTATTGGCCCACCCGGACCTGGTTCCCAGAACTCCGTTCGTCTCCGTTCCCTCCTTCAGGAAATGAGGGTTACCATATGTAACCTAGACGATGTGATGTCACAAAATGATTAAATATTAATTAGGATATTTTTTTTCATAACTTTTTTCTGTACTGAAGTGTGTAAATAAATGTGCCAAAATAATACTAATACAGCTCTGTATTCTACTCAACCAAAATTGCAGCTGTACACTACCAGTCAAAAGTGTGGACTGGAGTAATTAAAGTTGGAATGAAATGGAGGTTGCGATAGTCTTTTCTTCACTATTGTGACATACAGTATATCTGAATGAAACGGCTTCTCAAAAAATAAAATAAAAAGTAGGACGGGACTTTTGTTCATCGGGATTAATTCGATGGTTGAGGTTTGCTATTGGTCGATCTCATGTGAGTGGCAGGTTGCCCCGCCCTCACGCCTGTAAACACGTCAGAGAAGAGATGTCACTGCAAGAGGGAGGGGAAGTTATTTTGATTAAATGTTACGAGAGCACACAAATTAAATAATAATAATAATGATGTGCACAAATAAATCATGTCAATTTTTATTTCGTGGTAACTACGTATTTTTTATGTTTAAAAAAAAAGAAGAAGTCTCTTATGCTAACATAAGAACCATTATTAATAATTGAACACCAATAATAAATTATAATAACTGAGCACCAAATCAGCATATTATAATGATTTCTGAAGGATTGTGTGACAGTGAGGACAGGAGTAATGATGCTAAGAATTCTGAATTTATTGCCATCACGGGAATTAATTACATATTACAGTATATGTAAGTAGAAAACTTTGTTTAACACTGAAAAAAATGATTTGTTGAATTTAATAAAAAAAAAATGTATTGTAAGTGGTTGCATTCAATTGATTTTATCTACATTTAAACGAATGCATTAAGTTTAACTAAAATTGATTAAGTTCAACTTAATGCATTTGTTTTAATGTAGATCAAATCAATTGATTGCAACCACTTACGATATAATTTTTTTTATTAAATTCAACAAATCATTTTTTTCAGTCTACATTGTAATAATATTTCACAATATTACTGTGTGTACTGTATTTTTTGAAAACTTAAATGTCCAAACTTTTAACTGGTAATGTAGTAGAAACACGGTTGTTTGCATTTTGTAAATAGCACATATCACAAGTAAACACACATAATTAAAAATAGCATAGCAACAGCGCATAACACTAATGAAAATTAGTTCTCAATGATAGGAGATGCTTCCTCTGAATTGCAAACATCCCTGCCACAAGCTTTCATATAGGAGTGAGGACAGTGTAAATTATGCCTTTGTTTTATATAACCTTCTCAAACAGCATTATTATGTTAAATGTTAACTGCAATAAAATGCTTTGTTACGCTTCATGTTTTGTTTTAGTAAACGTTTATTTTCTTTCAAACATTATAATTACCATCACTCCACGTAGGGACACAGTCACTACATAATTGTATAAAAAAATTAAAACTATGTTGTGACTAGAAAAGCTCCACGCAGTTTTATCAGGCTTTGTATGAATTTTAATGGGAATACAATTGCTGCATTTACATGTTAACTGGCTTGCGAGGCCCTGGAGAGCTTAATCAGAAGCAAGGTACTCCAAAATACTTAAGACCGAACATTAGCATAGATGTTGCCTGTCCCCCTTGACTGGCAAATCAAAGCTGGATTTTTCATGCAAACTTTTTTTTTTTTTTTTTTTTTTTTTAGCATTTCATGTTTGTCAACACTTGGCCTTTGGACAGGCATCTTGGCAATTAGCAAACCAGATTCGAAGATTATTTCAAATATCAGCACTAATTAGACTGCATTTACATTAGTGGTCCAAAAATATCAAGTTGTCAAAAGCTTGAGAGTCAAAAGAGTCTTTTTCACACAAACAGTTTTTCATGCTCCTTGAATTCAGCAATTGATTAATTGTCAGGGCATTAACATTAACATGCTTGTTAGGTGGTCCAAAGTCTGAGACTACTAGTTAATTTTTTTCCATTTGAAATTTTTTAATTCAAAATTTTTGATTACAGCAGTGGTTCTCAGACTGGGGGTGCATGATGTGACAGGTTTGTACGTGAACAAAATGCTTAATTTTGCCATTCATTTAAAGGGATAGTTCACTTTGAAATTAAATTTTGGTATGTTTTAGCTTACCTCAAGGGCATCCAAGATGTAGGTGTCTTTTTTTCCGCAGTAGTTTCAATTTTTATATTTTTAGGTCAAACCGTTCTTGTCTGTCAGTCATATAATGCAGGTCGATGGTCACTGTCTCAAAGAGCATGCACAGAGTCCAAATTAAAACAATTCCCCATCGTCCAAATTAAACAGTCCAAATGATCTGAGAGCGCGGGCGGGTATAGATATATACACTAGATGTCGCATTGGCTACGGTTTCGCAGTAGCCAATGCGACATCTAGTGTATATATCTATACCCGCCCACGCTCTCAGATCATTTGGACGCAGCTGTGTTCAATAGGTAAAAACGATATAAATACTGTTCGTTTTCTCACACAAACCGCTCGTTTCGTGTCTTGGGCCATCAATGTGTACTTACGATGGGGAATTGTTTAATTTGGACGATGGGGAATTGTTTTAATTTGGACTCTGTGCATGCTCTTTGAGACAGTGACCATCGACCTGCATTATATGACTGACAGACAAGAACGGTTTGACCTAAAAATATCAAAATTGAAACTACTGCGGAAAAAAAGACACCTACATCTTGGATGCCCTTGAGGTAAGCTAAAACATACCAAAATTTAATTTCAAAGTGAACTATCCCTTTAATTCTACCTTAAATTAACATTAAAACTGAGCATGTATTTCTAGCAGGTGAAATGCCATAAATACATGACATCTAATCCAATTACCTCATATTTCGTGGTCAAAACTGACTGCAACCACACAAGCACACCAATATGATAGATTGCGTTCACAGTATGCTGCCTTAGCAAATTGCGCTACATTACTGCCGTTCTCGATAATGTACCTTTGTAAAAGTGGGGCTTTAGTACTTATTAGCATGAATAACAAATATAGACACAGCCTGTGCATGGAGATCAATTTAAATTTCAAACTTTCTTCAATACAAAAAAAAAATATTCCCTGTGTGAGTTCTTGTTTTTAATGTTGATATTTTATTATACGAACAACAACGCAATGTGCCCCGAAAATCCACACGATTGCAAATGTTACATTGATTTATCCAACAGAACAGTTTGACACATGAAAGGGTAATATTAAGTGATGTTCATTTTAAACACAGTATTGTTAGTATTTTTTGCTCCATTTTGCAACAAAATAATAGTTACAACGAAAGCCACGGCAGAACTACAACACAGTGGTGTTTCGTGAACGAATCTGCGGCTTTGAATGAATCGTGAGAGTCAATGATTCAATGACTCATTCATGAATACAGCAGCAGCATCCGAAATCGCATACTTTCCTACTATATAATAGGTGAAAAACAGTTTGTGACAAAAGAAGTATGTCCGAATTCACAGTAGGCTACTCATAAAAGAGTAGGCAAATGGATGACCTACTACTACCAGCGAGATTCTGAAGTGTGCATATGATAGACATTTTCTAATCCCATGAGGCCACAGGAGAAGATTTGTGAATGGCAATGAATTGACGTAAGTGATGTTGGTATATCACATGATAATGACATCATGGCCAATATAGTACGTCCAGATTACACTCATACTACACACAATCATACTATAAAGAGCGTACATTTTTAGTGGCTGTGAAGTAATTATAGTTCAAAATAGGTACCTACTCAAGAGAGTATATGCGATTTCGGACGGAGCCAGCCACTTGCTTAGTTACTGAATGAATGAATGACTCGATGACTCACTCATTAAGACAGTGACTTACTGCCACCTACAGGTGGTTTTAATTTAATATGTAAAAGTAGGCCTATCAGTTCGTTTGAACCATTATTGCATATTTCTCTATTGAACATTTTGTTTTATTTATTTAAAGCATTAATTAATTTATAAAGGCATATATAAAGGTAAAAAATGCACTGGAAAATCGAGTTAAGGGGGCAATTATTGGTGTGACTGGAAGAGAGGGGATATGCAGAAGGAATCTGAGTAAAAAGGTGAAAAAAAAAAATATATATATATATATATATATATATGAATCTTATTCAGAATTATTTTAGATTGATACTAAGAGCAGATAAAAAATAGTGCAGATTCTTAAACAATTGTTTTTAATTTGTCAATTTTTATATATGCAAAATCCCTCTCCCCTTTAGATATTACAAACTCCAGCCAACTGGTCCCCTACTATGCCAGAATGAAAAGAAAGAAAGTAAGTGAGAAGTAAGTAGGTAATTACAAACATACATAGGACATAAGTACATATATACATACATAAATACGTAAATTCATTTATAAAATAATTTTGCAAAATTATTTCTTTTTATTTTAGACACATTTTTAACATAGTCTATTAAATTGTTTTAATCTCATATGGGTTCATTGTGGGCTCAAGACTTTTAGACTCCTCTGCACTGAATGTCTGCTGCATTTCTTTCTATGATAACGCTGTATGACTTTTCCGAGTAACTGTCAGCATAGGCTTTTCAGTGTGCTGTCACCTAGAGGGGGAAGTTACCTCAAAGCTGCATGGCCGGGGCCACTGCGAGCCCACTAGGGAAGTGAGAGACAAATGCTAGTAAATAACCAAAATGACAGATCCAATCCTATATGTATTACCCAAATAGAGATGGATTGTTACGGAGGCAAACCAAATATTAATAAATAGATGTGGTGCTTAGATGTGACGATAGCGGCAGCATTAAACTCATTTATCTTCCACTTTGCTTTTCGATCTGGCAGTAATATTTCTCATCCGTCAGCAAGCCCAATGTCAAGCTCAGTCCAGCAATAGAAGAATGTCAGGCTGATCTGAGCCAGTCTGGCCACCCTGTTGTCAATCAATGGCAATCCTGAGCTAATGAACGTATAACAAGCTTGGGAAGTGGTGAGTAATTAAATCGGGGGCTGGGGGGGGGTGGGGAGAGGGGGTGGGGGGTGGGGGGGGAGGAGGGGGAATACTTTATATAAAGTTATGAATTAAGTAAGTAAACAAATAAGTAAAGTCCAAGCCTGGAAAAACAGAGTATAGGATGCTTTAGAAACTGGGCTAGAATAAAAGAATATTTATAAATGTAATGCAACAAATGAAATTCAAAACTGACATCCATTAATTTGACATTATAAAATAGTAGGATCTCAAACAAAAATGATTGTGTAATCAGCATTTTAATCGAGTCTTAATGATTGCAATTAGCAGTTAAGAAAAGTGACGAGTCAGCAGCACTTGATTGACAACAAAGATTAAAGGATTTCGTTGCAGAAACATTTGATCTATATTAAGAACAAATGCACTTGTGAATATGGAGGTTTTATATAAGCTGCCCTCAACTGCGGTGGATTTCAGAAACCTTCATGAAGTTTACTTAATATTTATAATTATGTGAACATACTGGCAAAGGTTTGTTTGATAAGTGTCACTCATTTTAGTTTAACTAATGATGCTATATTCAGCAAATAATAAGTACAATAACAACGAACCCACAAATTAACTGAAATGAGAAATAGGACATTAATTATTGCACAGTTTTGTGTGTCAAATACTGAAAAGCATGAATAGTTTATCACCAAAGAATATATTTGTAAGTTATTCTTGTAACCCAGAAAATGTTTGTTTTATAGATACAGTACATATTTGATGAAACAGTGCCATCTGAGACTAAAGCAAAGCATCCTGTTTGAAATCAACAAACATAAGCATTGTTTGAGAAGTCTATGGCAGGGCTGTTTTTGTTTGAGTCCGTTTGTTGCTGTACTAACAGTGACAGCCGGAGACGCAGCAGTGTCTGAATTCTCAAAAAATACAAACCAAACAAATGTTATCCATATCTTCTCTAAGAAAAAGTTTCTCTCTTTTTTTTTTTTTTTACACAGCTCTAGAAGCATCAGTCTCTGTTGAAGTCCATTAAAAAGACCATTATATATTAAAGTATACCAATACCAATATAATTTGTGATGGAAAAGCTGTATTTTCAGCAACGTTTTTAGTGTCACATGACCCTTCAGAAATCATTCTAATATGATGATTTGGTACTCAATAAACATTTATTATTATTATCATCAATGTTGAAAACAGTTGTGCTGCATAATACTTTTGTGGAAACCATGATACATGTTTTTCAGCTTTCTTTGAAAGTTCGGTTACACTTTATTTCGATGGTCCACTTTAGACATACTTTTAGTAACTAGCAGCTACACGTCAACTAACTCTCATTAGAGTATTATTAGACTGTTTGATTAGGGTTAGGGGCTGCAAAGTTACTTATAGTCAGTAGAATGTATGTTAGGAGCATCAGAATAAAGTGTTAGCAGATATTAGACAGTCTACTAATAAGAGTTAATAGACATGAAGTTGCAAAGTTACTTAGAATGTCTAAAGTGGACCATCAAAAGTTCAAAAGAACAGCATTTATTTTAAATATCATTTTGTTGTAACAACGTAAAAGTCTTTACTGTCACAAAGATGCAGAACTGTAAAGCCTTAAGCGAAGATGATGGATTTCAAATTGTATACTTCCAAGGGGTCTTGTGCCAGATTTCTCCAATGTATTCTTCAATATTCTTATGAGCCCCTCATGCGGAAGCAATATATTTTAAGAGACACCGGAGAGTTCAAAAGAACAGTTTATGATAATAAAGCACTTGATTGATTTTACCCCGTTCTCTCATGTTTTGTATTTTCAATGCACTTTCTGTTTATCGTAATTGTATCAAAACACACGTTCAGTTGTGAACAGACACTGTAAGTGAAAGTGAATGCGAAAGATCATTTCTTGCTTGTCAGAGTCTTGGCATGCCGGTTTCACACATCACTCTAAAAGAAGAATGTGATGGGATCGAGAGACAGGACTACTCGTTTAGTGCTGTCACTTTCTTTTTACCGCCGCTTCTGGAAAATGAGTGAAAACAAATAGATAAGCTCAGAAAGAAAGGGCACACCCAGTGTGATTTCACAATGCCAGTCAATGTAATGAGAAAAGGGAAGCCCTCTCTGTAGAGTCTCAAGATAAGGGCCGTGCCTATCACCGAGAGGACCTCACTCACTCCCATCCTTCACAAGAGAAGAAAAACAGAGAAGGACCTTCACCGAGGCCCGGAGAGGTCGTCACTGTCACATGTATATTAATGACCGCAAAAAGCAGGAGACAAAGTTACAACATGCCAAACTTGAGACGACAAACTTCTTAAAGTCACCTTAACGCTTAAACTTCACTTTTTTTTTTTAATGACTTTCTCTTCATGTAATCCTCTTTGAAAGAGTAAATGAAAGAATTGCTGCAATGTTACACTAAAGCAAACCCGTTCCCTCTGGGATTCCGTTTAAAACCTGGCATGAGTTGCTGTACGTCCACACTAATTACGACTGCATGTTCTCAAAAATTTCATCCGAAAATTTCATAAAGCTAGAGGATGATTTGCAGAGAGAACGTATCTGATTTATGTAGTCTTTTTGTACAAGGATCACAGAATTAAAAGATATTGCACCCTGCCAGTGTAACAATGAGGAAAAGAATATTAAGCTCTCTTCCATGTCTCGTTTAGTGCAGTTGTAAATGTGAGAATGCAGAATGGATCAACAAGGTTGTCATTAATGCATTCTGTTAAAATTTACTAGGACTGACACTAATGCGTTGACTGTCCCCCCCAGAAAACAACTACTGACTCTGAAAATGGGGACTGGAAAATTGAGCTTACCAGCACTTTTTGTATAAGACTTTAGGTTGAGAAAATATGCACCGATTGTCTTTCAGGATGTACGGTCTGTCTCGTTTTTTTTCGTTGGTATTGCTTACACCGTCTTATGCCCTGGGCTTGCCGCCAGGTAGGCAGACTTGGCTCCAGGTGCATTTCCCTTTGGGCAGAAACACCACAATGACTAAAACTGAAGGCAAAATAAATTGTAAGTTTATCCCCTGCTTCTCAGAATTAATTCTTTATGAGAGGCACATGTGCTCCTGTCGTCATCCGCCTTTGAAGACATGTTCACATTTGGAGCATGAACAATGATTTTACACGAAGGCTTCATTGCATAAAAATGTGGTCCTGGGAATTTTGACTCGATTTTTCCAGTTTTTTAAGAAGATTTTGCATGTCAGACTTGAAATAGAGTCACCAACATGAGCACCAAGGTTCAACGTTGACAAAATGTTAAAATAGTCACTGTTTCAGTAATATAGCCACATTATGTAAAATATATGCAAGTTGACATGACATGAGTGTGAACAAAATATTAACTATAAACCATTAAATCGTGAAAAATATATATAATTTAAGCAGCTTTACAGTTTTAACCGTAACATAATTAATGTGCTTATTTAAAATTATAAACTATTAAATTACTTCTAAATAAGATTTTTTTTTAAAGAAAATCAAGGATGCATTAAAAAGTGACAGTAAAGACTTTTTGTTGGTACAAAAGATTTATATTTCAAATAAATTATGTTCTTTTGAACTTTTTTTATACATCAAGGAATCCTGAAAAAAAATCAAGGTTTCCACAAAACTATTAAGCAGCACAACTGTTTCCATAATAATAAGAAATGTTTCTTAAGCACCAAATCAGCATATCAGAATGATTTCTGAAGGATCATGTGACACTGAAGACTGGAGTAATGATGTGGAAAATTCAGCTTTGCTATCACAGGAATAGATTAAATTTTAAAATATATTAAAACAGAAAACAGTTACTTTCAATAATAATAATAATCCACAATATATTTTGGAGCAAATAAATGCAGCCTTGGTGAGAATAAGAGACTTCTTTCAAAAACATAAGAAAAACTTACCAAGCCCAAACACGAAGGACATTACAAAATAGTTTTTGTGATAATCAACATATGCTACAAATGCTGTTGGTTGTGCTTAACTTGTATTAAACCTCAAATATTTGAGAATGAGAAAGATTTGAGAATGTTCATCCTAAACAAACTATATAGTATCTTTGGTACTTTAATGTTTAATGCAAAGTCTCTTTTTGCATTTACATCATGACTTAATATGTTAATATATCACAGTTCCATTCTGGAGCCTGTTTGTTTTTTTCACATTTAATTATGAATGATTGCTTAAACCAGCCAGTGAGGTGGCCAGCTCGGCAGCGGTGATGGACCTATAAATAATGTTATCAGTTCTATCTCCAGTGGTTTGCTTAATTACAGCAACCTTGTGCCTAATTACACGCAGATGTTATCAAGACCAAAGTGAAAGTTACTTGTAGAAAATCAAATAAACAGCTAAATTTATAAACCAATTGCCCACTAAGATGCAATAGAGAACTGTCTTTTGTTTAATGTGAAATTGCAAGTTATATAATATTTGATCATAAACCACTTCGCCATGAATAATCAAGGAAGCTTTAATTAGATTTAAGGACCCTGCACGATTCCTGCTGACTCTAGAATTCCATCATCAATTAATTAATTATGGTGTGTTTTTATATACACATAGAGATTTGTTTGTACGGTGTGCTTTGCAGTTGATGTTCATGTGCAAGTGACCTGCTTGGTTAATTCTAGGTGGAGTACACCTGTGGTATTAATTAAAAATGGGTTGTATATTTGTCTTAAATTGTTAAGGGAACAAACTGGAAACAAACCCTCTGCCTTTCTGACCATACTCACAGATTCCTGCTGAGTACTGTAGAAGTTTTGTGGTTTAAATCTGCGTTAAGACGACCAATGTTCTCAGGAAGGCAAAAAATAAGTTTTCCTCTGCACATCAAGGTGTGAACATATGCCTGCAGCCGAGAAACGCGACACATCAGTCATGGTTAGTCTTGCAACAGATGCTTCCAGTGATCTGTGTGGCTTTTTCAGGTGGTGACAGAGGTAAGCAAAGACGTATCCCAGAGGTTTGAGACATAAGTGTGTGAGAGAGGTTCATATTTCTCTCGGGTAATGCTGCTGATTGTTCAATCACGTCACATGCCCCACTTAGGGAGGCTGGAGAGGCAATCATGTGCATCTGAAGGCAAAGAGATCGATTGCTCCATCTTTTCCCTCCGTTGAGCTTCTCCTCGAGCCGTGTCCATCTGACATGCTGGCAGCTGTTGAAGCTGTTTGCAGCAGGTAGAGACTCTGGATGTGGATTTGAGGAGGAAGCTTTGCCCAATTTATGACCTTCGGGGACTGTGGTTAAGCCAGAGGACACAGCGATAACGTTTATATAACAACCACAGAGTTGGTACTTAAACTAAAGTAATACCGAACCACAACATGATACATAGTTTACTCTTGCAATTGTACTGCATTACAGTTTTATGTTATGTTGGCCACTTTTATTGTTATAGGATAATAGCCCTAGTGACAAAAACCTATACCAAAATGTATTTAAAACATTTAATTCATATTAAGTATACTACAAATCCATTAACACTGACATATTGCTTGAGACTTACTGATATAAATATTATAATTAAACATTATTTGGAGTACTTCTTTATTGCACAATACACATTTCTTAATATTAAGCTTAAAACATGTTTTAACATCACTATTAGTAAGGATAGGATGATCACTGAATAATATCAGTCATTAAATGCAAGATATTTAAAGTGTACCAAATGTGTACTTGCAATAGTTCCACTTTAGCACAATCAAATATACTTAAGTATAGCTTTGGTTGGACCTCAGCACTATATATCTGGATAACTAAGGTATAATTTTATAAACACAATTAGCTGTTCCATATTAGCAGTATACCAATTTAGTATACAAAAAAATACAATTGCAGGTTATTTGCATTAAGTACATACATATGTAAACAAATGTACATACATTTGTAGTATACTTGACATAAAATAATTGTATTTCAAATACATTTTAGTATATTTATAAGAGATCACATGAAATTATGGGAAAAAAGGGCCTCTAAAATTAAACAAAAAAACAAACATTGCTCCTAGGCTACTTGATCACCACAGCTCAGGTTGACTAGTTAGCCTCAGCAGTCAATCAAATATTTTAAATATTTTAAAACGTGTTTTGCTAAAATTTCATATGGGGCCATAGCCTGACTACGTCAGACTTCGTACTTCCACTCAATTTCAGTTCGCTTCTGTACTCAGTCTGAGATAGTGACCTATCTCCCAGTTTTCCTCCGGCCTCAAAACAGCCGGCCAATCAACGAACAGAGGGCGGGCTGAGAGCCGTGACGTAGACGCTGATTGTACCGTGGATGTGTAGATTTACTTCACATAATTGTGTTGCCTTTGGCTTGCTCAGTTGGGGATATTTTGGGGATATTGAATTTAATTTTATCAATCAATAAATTCCACTAGAAACAAACCTTGTTGTATTATTTTAATTTAATACTGTGAAGCTGCTTTGATACAATCTGTATTGTGAAAAGCGCTATACAAATATACTTGACTTGACTTGACTTGACATAATCTGCAAAAGTCGTTCACAGCCATGTTCACTCCGGTATTTCGCTCGATGCTTTTGTTTTCGCATCATACATGTGTTTACAGTGGAAGTTCGATGCGGCTGAGCCGGCGCATAACACACGTCATAACCAAACGTTATGTGACTGGCTTACGGGTAACCAATGATTTTAAACTTCAGACAAGCGCCATGTGTATTTATTAGCAGTAGCAAGTCCATAGCAAGTCCATAACAGCAGCCTAGCACGTCCAGTCCGCCAAGATCAAATACATTAACACTGCTATTTCCAATAACATGCTAAAACTATTCCGAGAGTTGTCATGATTGACATATATTAACACACAAACCGCAAAGCCAAGATTCTAAACTGTAATACATTTGTGAACACACAGCAGCTACAAGTCGTAATAGAACTGCAGCAGAAAATTGTAAGAACTACTGTAGGAAGCACTCATGGAAATGTACCTAGGCTATGTTGGTGTGAATTTGCTGAAAACTGTCCACAGCTACATGTAGGGAATATGTTAAAGTATATAGATGGATCAAATGAATGAAAAACTGGTTTGAGGTCCCAGCAGAATTGTTAGCAAAGTCTGTGCATGAATCTGGAAGCTGAGCTCAAACATTCCTGGTTGATGTCAGCTGGTATAGCAACAGGAAGCTCATGTTCACAGAATGTGAACTTCAGCACAAAGGAATAATCTTCTCCCATGGTGAAAGACAGAATGCGGACCCATGTGAAGGAACATGCCTGTGCCGCTTTGAATGAAAGAGCCTTCCAGAGTGAAAAACCATTCATTTTTAGTGATGCATGCCCTTATAATGAAAAGGGTTTAGGATACAAAATATTAGAACAAACACCTTCTAGTGCGAAAGGCACAGAACAACGTAGAGCATTTAATTTTCCAATCACGCCAAACACAAATGAGCTTACAAAACCCTTACCTGCCAACTGTACCACATTCACACAACAAAAGCACTGACTTGCAAAACAGAAGTGAAGTTTAGGTCTTACACTTCTTTACAGACTGATACGTGAAGTGTTTTAGGTTAACGTGAAGAAAACTAATTTAGCATGAATTACAATGCCTGTCTTTCATACTGAAGGCAAGAGTTCCTTTCTGTTTCTTCCTCCGTACCCCCTAATCTAATGATCACGCAGATCCCACCAGAGAATAAGCTAAAGGCATTTACATAACTCCGCACCAGAGAAATACTCAAAGCATCCACTTTCTTGTTAGAAGTCTGAAAATCTGACAAAGAAAAATGACCAGAGCTACTGAAGTGGTAACACTTGACTCAAGACTTTGATTCCCCTCCATCCCTACAGAATTCACTTTCATAGTGGGTGTACCAGTGCATAAAGTCTTCCCTGGTTGAGACCTGACAGCCTCGGATGCCAAAAATCCATCTTCCAATGCAATTTAGCACACAGGGAGCAGGGAAGATGGGAAAATTATACAGGACTCTAGTCTGAGTTTTAACAGGTAGCTGTGGAGACCTGCTGACACATTTGAAATAATGACAGGTTGCTGGAATCTGACAAGTCAAAGTTAGTCACTCTAAAATAAAAATTCAGTCACTTCTGAAACATGAATGGCAGTGGTGAATACTACGGGTGTCCTCATGTCTAGACTGTTTGAGGAAGAGTCACCTCTAAAACCTGATCCACTGTATATTTTCCATTCACTGATTGGAATGATACAATACAGTGCTAAAATCAATACCATTTTCTTTTTTCTTTTTTTTTTCTCTTTCTCTTTTTTTTTTTTTTTTTGAGGGGTAACAATACCAAACATTTCTCGGGAGCATGTGATTTCTGTTGCTCAATGGATACACACACATACTTAAGAAATCATCAAATACAGGTAGGAATCATGTTTAAGATAATGAGGTTAGCTGAAGTAAAAATGACCAGTAAGCCATTGACTCAATCCTAAAATGAAGCATTCACTTTTTAGTTGAAACATTTGAAATATAACACTGGCTCAATCTGTTTGTTTGACCAACTTGGTGATGCAAATGGCACAAAACATACATCAGCTTTAAACTGGAAGATGCAACACATGTTGAGGAACATCTGTGAAGGAAAGAGCAGAATCATCAAACCTGTAGACTGTATGGTAACAATGGCATTACGATACTGGATATTGTCAATGAAGAGGATTTAATGGGTTTGAGGATTTAGGTGTGATCAGAAAGATTATGCTTCACATGCAAAAAAGAAAAAGAAAAAAAAAAGATGATTTTTTTTTCAATTATGGCAGCCCCATACACAAATATGAATAGGAAATATTCTCTTTTGTTTTAGGAACAATAAGCCAGTACTTTAACACTGCATTGAGCTTATAGTAATGTCTCACAAATCACCCTTCATTGTATCGCCCAGAAGCTGCTTCTGAAATGAAATCACTGCAAAGTGAACCGAGAGAGTGAAAAGGACATACATTATTAAGTAAAAAGACAGAATTAGCTTGTCCCGTAATGACTAAATAGACCTATGTGAGAATTCAGGAAACAGCTGCAAGCAGTTTTAAAAAAGGCCATCTGTTTTAGATGGACTTAAACGCACTGTGGTGGTGTGTCTTGTCCCTGTGAGGAACAAACGGCCACGCTGTCAAATGCTGAAAAGCCAGAGGCTTGATTGGCAGAGTGTTAAACACCACGTTTGAAATTGTTTGTGCATTAGGCCATTTGTTAGCGTTCCACATCTGACAAGGTGTCTGTGTTTAATCACTCTTTTCATGTTGCCAAAAGAGAATGATATGCTTTTACACAATCACAATTTGTTTCACTCACCATTACTATGATATAGATAGATAGATAGATAGATAGATAGATAGATAGATAGATAGATAGATAGATAGATAGATAGATAGATAGATAGATAGATAGATAGATAGATAGATAGATAGATGGATAGATAGATAGATAGATGATAGATATAGATATAGAGAGAGAGACAGAGCTGTTGTATTTATAAAACAAGCAGCTGTCCATATTTCATATACCCACAAGCCTATTTATCACTTTTATGATTTGATGTCATCTCCCTTGTTGTGTGATTTTGAACACCAGCCAAGTGGCTGGTGGAAGTAAATGCTTTTAAAGATGCACTGCTGGAATATGGCCAAATGCTTCTGCAAGATGAATTAAATGGCAATCATGTTGTGGCAGCATATTGTTTTAATTAGGACCCTTGTCTATTTAACAAAAAGACCAACAGAGCTAACAAAATGCAATAACGGAATAAATGGGGGTCCTCTGAAAAATGTCTGGGCCAGTTGCTTACCAGTTGGATTTCGACAATGCTTTTAAAGCCATTCAGCTTGAAGTACCTTTCCTGACAACGATAACTTGTTTTTATTTGCTTGTGTTTTCACACCGTGCAATTCCAGTCATTTACTCTCCAGGCGGGGTCATGAAATTATTATTCATTCTATCTATTTGTTTGTTTTCCTAGAATATTAAAGCAAAATATTTTCATACCATAAAAAGGACCTGTGTCTTTAATCAGTGGTTCTTGTTTGCCTCGGGGCCATATCTTACATTGAACCCAAAACTGAATCAGGTCTGTTTATGTTAAAAAGCAAATACAACATATGCTAAATAGGAAAAATTGACAATTTCATAAATGCATTAACAGCAGAAGTGTGATTTTCCAGACTAACACATAAAAAATACATAAAAAAAACAGTGGGCCAAACATGTTATTAGTTATTAGCCGATTTACTCTCTAACAAATTAATTTGTGCCAATACACCAGAGTTTAGAAACACGACCTCTGTCGTCAACAACAAATATGGGAACTGTATCAATTTTAAAAGTTGATAAACTGTGCTATATTTACATTTAATCATTTAACAGATGTTTATTTAAAAAAAAAAAAAATTGTATCTAAAGTGACACAATGAGGAACATCACAACCAATTTGTCATAAGAGCCAACAATATTCATAATGCACACTGATAAATTTAAAGTCCGAACTAGATTACTACACAAGCTAGAGCCAAAGTGAAATGCATTAAAAAGGAGAGAAATACCTTTTTAAGAAAATACATAGGATTTATAATAAGTCTCTTTGTTTAGAGTTGTACATATATGATTATTTGAATTGTCTCATATTGTTCTTAAATCAGTTCTCATTGCATGACATTTCATAGCATTTATGAGTGTACAAATGTCCCTCTCATCCATGTCAATACTCAATGTTCAACAACTGAGCAGTGTAGAGGCAAGTGGCATCATCAGGCTCATCTGTGTTATGAATCATCTCCAGTTATGACATCACTGAAATGTCATCCGACCACGTTACTATACTAGTCTCTCTGATTCCAACATCTGTCACAACAAATGTGGTCAAGGTCATGTTTTGGTAATAATTCATGTTAGCAGTTTGTTTTTAAATATCCCTTATCTAGACATCTATTTGAGGATTTGTAAATGCCACTGTAGGAATGAAAAATGTTTTTTTAGTTTGTTTATGTTTCTGAAAGTCTAATGTTCAGCAAGGTTGCATTTATTTAGTCAAAAATACAGTAATATTGTGAAATATAGCAATTCATTATTCATGTAATTTATTCCTATGATGTCAAAGCTGAATTTGTAAGTGTCAATTTTCAGTGTCACATGATCCTTCAGAATTTATTCTAATTTGGTGCTCAAGAAACGTTTCTTATTATTATCAATTTTGAAAATGGCTGTGCTGCTTAAAGGGTAAGTTCACCCAAAAATGAAAACATCCATTACTCATCCTTCATGTCTTCCAATAAGACTTTTGTTCATCTTCACAAATAAAGACATTCTAAATAAAATCTGAGAGCTTTCTGTCCCTCCATTGATATTCCACGCAACTACCACTTTGAACTTCAAAAAGTTCATGAAGAGAGTATAAAACTAATCCATATGAATAGAGCGGTTTAGTCCAAATTTTCTGAAGAGCCTCAATCGCTTTTATGATGAACAGATTGAATTTAGGTTGAAAATACTGTAATAGAAGATCACCCACACCTGCTTGATGCACAAGAACAAACCTTATTGGTGCTTGCTGTATTTGTTTTGTGTGTTTATTTGTTTGTTTGTTTTTTTGTATATGTGTGCAGGGATTGGCTGCCGTCGGAGGAGCCTGATTGGCGGATCTACTGAGGCGCCGCTTTAAAGATGTCGAGCTCATTCTGGCGTTGGCCTTGTGGCGTGAAGAGCTCTGGATTCCTCCCGTCGGCAGATCCCAAAACCTTCTGTTGATCATGTTCGTTTGTTTGTGATGATTTAATTCGGTTCTTTTTTATGTTTGAGGAGCGGGTGTCCTGCCATTTATTTTGACTTTGTTTGTGATTTGTTTATTTATAGGGAGTTAGGGAAGTTTCTTTGTAATTTAGTTTATTCCCTGATTAGATAATTTTTACATGTTTTGTTTATAAGTCTATTTTGTTTATTATTTTGGCCTTGGGGCACCCAGAAGCCATTGCTGCTTAATTTAATTACTTTTTAAATAACTTAGAATTGTGTCTTTGGTGATCTGTCGGCTGGGGCTGGTTTCCTTTTTACCAACAACCAAAGTTCACGTCAAGCCCGTCCCTATTACATGGGTCGTAACACTTCGGAAGCTCAAACGTGCTGCGTAACACTAGAATGAACCTCATTGGTTCTAGCATGCTTGAGATTCTGTTTACCATATCTGATGTATGCTTTGATGAATGTTTATATAAGTGGTAGTTGTGTGGACTATCAATGGAGGGACAGATTTTATTAAAAATATATTCATTTGTGTTATGAAGACAAGCAGAAATCTCATGGGTTTGGAATGATGAGGGTAACTGGTGACAGAATTTTCATTATTTTAGTAGAAACTGTGAGACATATATACATATATATATATATATATACAGTATATAGAACGTTGAAAAGAATAGATTTTTTTTTGTAAAAATGGAAAAGTCTTTACTGTCAATTTTGATCAATTTAATATGTCCTTACCGAATAAATGTATATATTTTTTTTATTCTAAATATTTCCCCAAACGTTTGAATTGCAGTGCTTGTCTAAATCATATTGCAAATGATAAAAACAATGTTTGATAAAAAGGCAAAACAATATAATATGCCATTTTTAAATACAAACTGCTATGTTGCTATTATTCATGCCTTACAGGCCAGTGAAGCAAATAATCAGTGCAAAAGTGACTGAAACCCCGCATTTATTTTCCCCCCAATTCGATTAGTCCTGGTATCACGACTACTTAAGCGCTTCCAGCTACATAGATTTACATGGCACTGGGAACAAACCTGTGGCTGTGTCTCGAAGATGGCCTCACTTTAATTAACAAGGACAGTGCATGGCTTGGAGCTGTCATTCTTGTCTGGGCCTATAAATGACATTTAATACATTTCAGCCCAGCTGTGTATCTGCAAACATCCTTTCAGAGGATGTTTTCTATCGAACATGCTGCATACGAAAGCAGTTTGGGGTTCATCTTAGGAAATCACTCCTCCTTGAAGAAAATTGCATGGTGTGCTGGATAAATTCGCAGCTTATGTTTGTTTTGAGAGAAATGCTATCAAAATTCCTGCGAGAGCACTGTATTTCTCTTTCAGGTGAATACGCAAACACGTGCTATATTGATAAAGACAACATAGTTACACTTACACACTTCTGGGTGAGAATACATTTAAAGTTTAATCTTGAATACATTTAAAGTTTAAGTTGAATCTTCGTTCCTCACTTTTCAACGAAACAGATGGGCAATTTGACTCCAAATAAAACATGAACAAAAACAAAGAGACTACCCCGAAAGTATGTGCAAGAATCCTGTTGTGAAACATTGTGGTACTGGTGACAATCACTCATTTATAAGGACGTTTTGTAAAGATGAGTGACAACCAAATGCCCTTCAAACTAATGATACTCTGACGATTACACTCCAGCCTGACACACTTTATGTATGCCGATTATAAATAATTAATCGCTACAAGTAAGCAAGCCTGTCAAGAAAATGTCAAGTCTCATTTGGATGTGCGAAGCAGCTCTGATTACCCTGCAATATGTAGCTTAAAATATAATATTAGAGGGTATCGCTTCCCTTCACCTCCGTTAGTGAAGTTATAACCAATAGCTCTAAGTATAGCTCTTTTTTAGTGTATCTGCAGTCCTTTTATCAGTCCAGACCACTGTGGAAAGGGTGTCTGGGCTCTGTATAGTGTGTAATAAATAATTTAAGCCTGCTCTTTCCTTTCCTGCTCTCATAGAGAAGTGTGTGAAAAAACATCAACAACTAATATGATCTGCTATAAGAGACACTGATAGTGTAGCAAGTATAGTAAATGTAAATAAGTATACAATAAGATTTTTCACAGAAAAAAGGAAATGGATTATACATTTTTAAATTAATAAAATTCACGGTAACACTTTATTTTGATGGTCTACTTTAGATATTCTGTTGACTACAATTAACATTGCACCTACATGTCAAATAACTCTTTATTAACCTGTTAGCCTTCACAAGGACGCCAACGCACTGAATATAGTATAAGTAGACTGTCTGCATAATATCTGCTAACTCTTTATTTTGATGCTCCCAACAGACATTCTACTGACTATAAGTAACTTTGCAAGTAGGTCCACTTATTCTTCTAACCCTACCCATAATAGTCTACTGATACTCAACTAATACTCTAAAGAGAGTTAGTTGACATGTAGGTGCGAAGTTACTTATAGTAAACAGAATGTCTAAAGGGACTATCAAAATAAAGTGAATCCGAATTCACTTTCAAATAAATTTTAAAATGAAGGAAAAATGCATATTAATACACACATGCACAACACTAACCCTAAACCTACCCATCACAGAAAACTTTCCGCATTTTTACATTGTCAAAAAAACTCATTTTTTATTGTTTATAATCTGTTTTGGTCATGGGGACCAAAAAAAAAAAACAAAAAAAAAAGAGAAAGGTATAACGGTAATTTTTAATGATAATGAATGGTATTAATGAAGAATTTGATATAAAACCATTCTTATGAAAAAAAAAAATATATATATATATATATTTAAAGAAATTGTCTGTTTCTATATGCTGACTACATTGCAGCAGGTTTTATGAATATGTGGGGCAATGTTCTTTAATCGTTTGGGGTTGGCTTGTATGGCTTGAATTGTTTCTTCCACTGATTGTTTTCTTTTTACTTTTCTGTTTTTCTTTTCTTTTTTTTTTTTCTGAGGATAGCTATGTTATGTATACTCTTTTGGGGATATTGAAATTTAAAAAGTCCCCTTTTGAGATGTATAAGTTTGTAAAAAAAAAAAAAAACTGTATGTAAGTGTTCTCTTAATTGAGTAATGTGTGGGGCTATTAGGCTTTTTTAGACCTAATCAAACTAATTGAAATCACATGGTGGGTCAGTTGATTGCAAGGCCTATATATATCCCTTCATCAAATATGTCCACCATTTGCCTGAAGAAGACCCAGCAGGGTCGAAATGTTGCCTTTTTATTAAATATGGGAGTTTAAAGAAGTGTTGCGGACATTAAATTTTTCTTCATTCGACCAAAAAATGTCCCCACAAGGACAATGATTTCGGATATTGCCATCTTTGTGGGGACATTTTGGTCCCATAATATAGGATTTACCAAACCACTGTTACTAGTAGTAGTTATACTTGGCCATTAATAAAATATAACTTGGATCCGGTAATGCTAGCAGTGGGAATATTCCATATAGTTCATCCGTACAGGCATTTACTGGCATGTGTGGCAGTAAATTATCAGGCCTAAGGACATCTGTACCCCAGGAGCCCAGGAGATGCTTACTGTGTCAACAGCCTTGTGCAGCAATGTCACCACACATCACACCTAAGCCATTACCGGGAAAATGACTGGTCAGGTTCCCTCTGATCACAAGCGCATGATTTTCTGTCAAAGAGAACGGGAGGAAAGGAGTGGGACACTGCTGAGACTTTTAGTGCTGAAATACAATATCCAATCCAGAATTTCTGAAACAAATGCACAGAGCAATGTGGTTGAATTGAACTAAAATATTAACCTAACATCACTGCATGTATGAAAATGAGAGTAAAAAAAAAAAAAAATCCAGGTCATTCCGAGTTGTAAGTAAAAGAAATAGCGTGATAGACGATGTCCCATAATGCTTTAACCTATTTCCCCCCATCAGTTTGAAGCTCAACCATTAGAGATGAAAGGAGGTCAGGGGTTAATTATGGATTCCTTCCCCTGCCAACACCGGACCTGCCACCAGCCCCTCATTTGTCTGCGCTTTGATATCAGCAGTGTTCACTTCATCCATGAAAAGACACCACCCATCCCAGTTTAACTGAAGAGACCATAGACACGAATATCCAGTGAGAAAGATCCAATGTCCTTGGGTATTACAGCACATGAACAAATATTCCTACTGCACAGCAACTATTTCCCATTTTACCTAAAAAAGTTATTCTTAGATTCACAAGTGACATAAGTAATTTGGTGCAGTCTTATTGTACCCATTAGCATACCAACCGGATTTATTTGTACTTGCATAGTATTAATTAATATTTTGAAATAGCTTTCTTTTTTTATATTTTCAGTTTATTTCCATTTCAGTTTTAATATTTTTTTATGTTGTTTCTCCAATATTTCTATTTAGCTTTATTTGTATTTCCATTTTAGTTTAGCAATTCAAATTAAATATGTAATTTTTGTTGGTGTTGTTGTTGTTTTGTCTAATATTTAGCGTATATTTTACAAGATTCTAAAATATTTTCAACAAAAAAATTGCTCCTTGTCACATGAGTTTTTTTTTGTTTAGTTTTTTTGTGTTAGTTCTTTTCTCTTTTTACATGAGACCACTTCAACTAAAACTGGAAACTTTTTATCCGTTTTGGCCGCTCATTAACATGACAATGTCACGGAGTCACCAGATCAGCACGCTCCGCCCACTCTCCCCAGACAACAGCGTTTTGGGGGCAAGAAAACGCAAGCTTTTGAAGACGGGTTTCAGAGTGCAAGTTTTTGAAAACGATACCATTATTGTCTCCTTGTAAACTACAAAAAGGAGAATTTGTGAAAACGGTGACGTCATGCGCATGCATTTGATATGTTCAGTCTATAGGTGCTTAGTGTTTCTTTACAAAGCTACATCGCCAGCTACTGGCCCGGCATGAAAGATACAGAGTTATTAAATGTTTTCGCGGATCTGTGTGAACAGGAATTGTTTTGACAACGTTGTTGTCTTTATGCAAAAATGCAAAGGAAAAAGTGTACCGTTTTTAGTACATCTATGTCGTAAACGTCCCCTAAGCATGTTCCCATTTGTCTCTATATACTCATTTATTAATTGATTAATCTCACCTGTTTCTTATTTTCTCCCTCTCTTTAGTCTGTGTATAAATAGCCCTATTTTTTCCAGTTGATCTTTGTCCTTCATGTATGTGTATAATGGTTGTGTTTCTTCGGTGTGTTATCTTGATCTTGTGAGTGTTTGTCATTTTGATTTGACATTTATTCAAGTTATCTGCTGTATTTAGATCCTGTCGCAACTCATCCTTTGGTGCAACCAAACTATGACACTCACTGTTTGTTGGTTATTTTAATGAATGCATTAACTAATAGGACCTTATTGTAAAGTGTTACCTACTTTTTATATAGTTTTAGAGGTAACACTTAACAATATTAAAATATATAAAAAATGTGTTAACATAAGACATTTACTGACAAAATGCAACTGTTCATTGTTACTTCATGTTGGCTCGGGTCCACTAGATAATAATTTTAACAGATACTTTTACTATTAACATACTTTTGATTTTAATAAAGTATTAGTACATTTTGAAATTAAAATTAAGATTAATAAAAGCTTTAAAAGTATTTTTCATTGTTGGTATGTTAACTAATGTTAACAAATGGATCCTTATTGTAAAGTGTTACTATTTTAGTTTTAGTTAACAATAAAAACACAGATACCAACAATGTTCATTTGCTTTTATATCTAAGGTCCTTAGCTGCAAGGCAAAATAATACATCCATGGGAACATTGCGAGAGAAACGCTTACTTTGAAAGAAATCTGTATTAATATTGTTGTGACCCAATGCTTTGGGAAACATAAACCATGGAATGACATACTACAATATATAATGAGTTGTCAATTCATTATAAGCTTGTTAACCAAGGTGTAAACACTGAGAAAAGGATTAGTGTATTTCCAGTTGAATCAATTATCTACAAGTGAATGCATATTAAAATGTCTAAAAGCAGTTTTTGTGAGAAGAAAACACCATGAACAGCACATTCTTAAGCACACCGAACTGTAATGCTGTTCAGACAGTCTGCTGTGATGAGATATCAAACCCTAGCCAACATCAAGACTGGGATTCAAGAGAGAGCTGAATAAAGTGTGACCTTTCAAACACCTTATGCATTCTGGACCGGATTCTGCATGAAGAATCCCTCAGTGTATGACAAATTAAGTTGGTATAGTTAAAATGTTCTGAATTATTAATAAACACTTTCATTTGAAGAAGACACAGCGTTTCTGTGAGAAAGTTTGAAAGTATAACTTCAATTTATTGTAAATATGGGCCTTGGCATCAATTGCAAATGGTGTCATAATAATGAAACACAAAAGCTGAAACAATCTGCACTCTCAGCAAATGCAGACTAAAATAACATCAGTGATATGCATTTATTGATTGAGATAATCATCCATCAGAGGTTAATTAGGATATGCCAAATATTTCCATTTTAATTATTGGTTTTCAAGCATTTCACCAGAAACAATCTTTAAATAAATAAAAAAATGCATGCAAGGATGTATGAAGGGCATCAAAATGACAGCACGTTTAAAAATGTCAGCCATATGACAGATTAATAACCGAAATAATTGTTTTAGCTTTTCTTTATTTAATTATAACGATTTTCCCAACAAAGCTAATGTGTGTGTTCTAAAGTGCCAAGGCGAACTAAATTTATATTTGACCTATGAAATTTGCAGCTTATTTCTGCATATATTTAACATTCATTTTTGTAATGAAATCTACCATTAGCACAAAGTCAAAAAGTGGCCACACAGTAAACAGTGGAAACACAGAAAGACTAGAACACAGTTCCGGAAGGATCGGCCTCCTACGTTCGTATCGCTCAGGGAAACGACTCCGGCTGACACGCTCTCAGATCTGACATGACGTTTCTGACAGAAAAAAATGATGGTGATAACAAAGAGGGGCCTCAGATCTGACAAACATTTAGATGTTATTACCCAGTTACAGTGAATAACCACTGTGCCACTCAAATCATGCCCGCATGGCCACTGGCAATACCAGCCAGCCACCTAATGCCAGTAGACAGCAGAAGCGCACATCAAGCAAAGCTACAAATTCAAGTAATTGACAAAAGATAATGAAGAGTTAGAGAATACACACTAGGCATCCTACTGCGACGCTACTGTCAGTGAGTTTCTCTGCTATTCTTTGCATGTTATTTATATGTACCACAACATGTTTATAGAGCAGGGAAATGTCTAAATAGCATACAAGCTGCAACCTGTGAATGTGAACGTAATTAATTTTTTAGATATATTGGGATTGTTAGTGAGTTAAATTTAGAATTATAATGTGCGTTTGAATAGTTATTTTGTGTATCTAGTTCTCTATCTCTCTTGTGAACATTAAATCTTCATTTTGTTATTTTTTTTTCTTTCTGTCTGGTTTGATCATTTGGCTGGATGACAAATTTATTGCATAGCTTTTAGTCAGTGCAACGTGTAAAAAAAATATATATATTGCAGTAAAACAGCAAAAACTGTAAAAAATGTTTTGGGTTAAACTTTATTTTAAGGTGACGTAGTTACATTGTACTTACTCTTGGTAATACTGCTGAGTAATATTCATTTACTGCATGTACTTACACTAGAGTTATGGTTAGGGTTAGTTACTTGTAATTATGCATAATTTACTGTTATTACTATAAAATGAAGTGTTACCATTTTTTTTTTTGTTTTTTTTTTTATGTGGAGCACTCATCCCAATCTATTTCTCTGAGAAAAGTATGCTTCTCTGAGATCAGTAAAATTACAAAAGAAGGAATTAGTGTTCCAAAAAGAAGGCTAATTTCTGTTTGAAATTTAAAGGGAATTATTCCAAAAGTTTCTCCTCTGGGCTCCATTAATGTTACACTCGCTAATCACTGCAGTTAAGTGCCTTGGCAGCACGGCCATTGTAAAGGGGAAAGTACAGCCCACGTGAGAGATGAGAGACCGTAGTCAGACTCAGTGCTATGGCAGCCCTCTGGTTTCCAGAACAGGCTGTACAACTTTATTTAATTTCAAACTGTAAAATGTCATGACAATAACCTTTAAGACAATTAGCTGTCATGTAGTAATTTAATACGTATTTTAAACCCTTTATGTTTGTGTTATGTTAAATTTTGTATCATGTAAAAAAGAAACTCTAAACCATTTTATATTTCAATTCAACTAATCGGTCACATTGATGCCTTGTTGGGATTATGCTTATTTTATTAGTTATAAAAAAATATATATATATTTTTTTTACGAATTGAAATGATGCAAGGATTGAGACATAATATGTATTAATGTAAATAAGGTTTATAATTTGCCCTTGCATTTAAAGGCTAGTTCACAAAAAAGTGAAAAAAATCTAAGATTTTACAGTTTGTTTTAGGTTCACAAATTATTTAATAAAATGAATGGGTTGATTTCATTGTATTTAAATCAATATGATTAATAAAAGTGTTACATGCAACTGTACTTTTATCATACAAATACTATATACACTCACCAGTCACTAGTGCCTGCTAGTACCAGATTGGACCTCTTTTTGCCTTCAGAACTGTCTTAATTCTTCGTGGCATAGATTCAGCAAGGTGCTGGAAACATTCCTCAGAGATTTTGGTCCATATTGACATGATAGTTCCACCACATCCGAAAGGTGCTCTATTGGATTGAGATCTGGTGACTGTGGAGGCCATTTTGAGAAGTGAACTCATTGTCATGTTTAAGAAACCAGTTTGAGATGATTTGAGTTTTGTGACATGGTGTGTTATCCTGCTGGAAGTAGCCATCAGAATATGAGTACACTGTCATAAAAGGATGGACATTTCTGTTACATTTACCTTTCTATCAGCTGGAACCAGTCTGGCCATTCTCCTCTGACCTCTAGGATCAACACTGCGTTTTTGGCCACAGCATGCCACTCTCTGGATATTTTCTCTTTTTTCATACCATTCTCTGTAAACCCTAGAGATGGCTGTGTGTGAAAATTCCAATAGATCAGCAGTTTCTGAAATACTCAAACCAGCCCATCTGGCATCGTTCAAAATCACTTAAATCACCTTTCTTCCCCATTCAGATGCTCATTTTGAACTTCAGCAGATTGTCTCAACCATGCCTAAATCCACTGAGTTGCTGCCATGTGATTGGCTGATTAGATATTTGCGTTAAGAAGTTGAACAGGTGTACCTAGTGAAGTGGCTGGTGAGTGTGTTTGTGATACAGTATAGATAATGTCGATATGCCAATGTGGCGAGCAGGACGAGGCCGAGGGCCGTGAGAGACACGAGACCGGAGCGTCTCTCTCACGGCCCTCTGCCTCGTCCTGCTCGCCACAGCCAACTTCAGTTGAAATGCCGGAGTTTATTAGACCAGCATGAACGAAAAGTCCACTAATCTACTAAGTCAGTAAACTGTTGCGTAATATTTTTCCTTCTGTTTCTCCCAAAATATCTACTAGATGGAGTCAAGATAAGTTTTTTGTTGTTGCTATGGACTACATTGACAAGAGTGATGTATAAGTATTCACTACGAAGTTTACTCTGGCAAACTACGTGAGAGAAAACAGATTTCACATTAAGTGATCCAATTTTCAGCAGTAAGAAAAAAAGTATTTTTTAAAGCTTGTTGTTTAGGGAGGCAGTTGTGACCTCTTGGGGTTAGAGAGAGTCTGACTTGTAACCCAAAGATCATGGGTTCCAGTCTCACTGGAAATGTAGGTGGGGGGAGTGAATGAACAGCGCTCTTTTCCACCCTCACCCACAACTGAGGTGCCCTTGAGCAAGGCACCTAACCCCCAATCACTCCCGGGGCGCCACAGCAAAAATGGCTGCCCGCTGCTCAGGGGGTGTGTGTCCACGGTGTGTGTGTGTTCAATACTCACTGCTGTGTGTGTGCACTTGGATTGGTGAAATGCAGAGCACAAATTACGAATATGGGATACCATACTTGGCTACATGTCATGACACTTGTTTTGCAGGACAACGCAGATATATATGATATGAAAATAGTAAGGCCTGTAGTTAGGGAGTATGTGTTATTTAAGGAAAATATAATTATATTTTCAGATTGACATAATTTTATTTCAAACCTAGTCTGTGGGGACATAGTAATAACTAGGAGGTTGAATAAAAAATATGTGGACATATATAAAAAAAAATACCTCAAGCTAGCATCAGCTAACTAGTTAGCTAATCAGCTAACAATATTTTTCAAATAGGCTGATTTTCAGCATGGTTCATTAATAAATATTCATATTTATCTACTGTTATTTTTTGCTTGTCTTTTTCATTTTAAGCTAAAACTGTCGGTTACTACGATTTTGATATAAATCTATTAAGCAAATTGATTTGTCAGACTGGGGGCATTTTACCCCACCCTGGGGAAAATTTACACCACCTGTGGGGCAAAACTTAATCAAAAACTTGACATTTTTCATACTTGGTTTATACTTGATGTCATTGTCACTGAAAACAAGTATATAAATGTGGCCATTCAGCAAGGAAACTTAAGAAAATGAGGTGAGTAGACCTGTTTAAGGAACATGTTAAATGCAATTCACACGTACACGCAAGTGTTTTCCCCTGTAGATTATGTTTCATAATGAAACAAATGTTTTCTCTTTTTTTGTGCCTTCTCCCCCCCCCCCCCCCCCCCTCCCCCTCCCCCTCCCTCCCCCTCCCCCCTCCTTCATAATAGGCACAGCAGAAACTGTACTGGTAGTCATAGAGAGGCAATTGCAGCATACTGATGAAGCAGAAATACTGGCTGAGCAGTGACTGATGCATATTCTTCTGGGTAAAGCTACACACTCATGGAAGGTGAACAAGCTATAATTATTCCATATGCATCTGCCTAAGCAAGCTGTTTTCATTTAAATCAGGGATGAAATGGGAATGAAAATGTCCTACATGTCAGACTATATGCAGCAAAAGCCATGACAGGCAGGAAGTTAATGTACAAACAAAGATACAAGAATTTATACAATAATTATATAAACAAAAAGGTAATGTCGAATAACTCACTTTCAGACTTTTACATCAAACCATTTTATATGCTCTCTAGAATAAGAATGTCCCATTCCTATCAAGTAGCTAATCATGTATAAAATCAACCAAAGATTATCGGCTACTTTAATAATAATAATAATAATAATAATAGGGCTGTCAATAGATAAAAAAAATAATAATCGTGATTAATCGCACACTTATTGTGCAATTAAGCATACACCATTTATCTTGTTTAACAAGTTTATTTTGTCATTACTATATCCAGCAAATTAAACCATCAGATTGAAGGGTGCAGCCTCTTTCAAGGTAAATTTAGGAGTCTTTCCTAAATAACCAAATGAAATGAGGAGTCCATATAATTCTTAAATTTATGCACACCAAAACACCCGGATCCATTCAGAATTACTAAACGCAACATACACATGATAAATAAAAAACATTATCCTGAATGTGTGTGGAAACAACAAGAATGTTCTGAAATGTGTCTGTGCATAAATACAATGTGCGATCGATCAGTGCATCGAGAGCGAACATACATATAATTGACTCGTGCTTAGGCTACTGTACTCTCTCGACTTCTAAGATCATCTAATTGCATGACGTAAATTACGTTAACGCAATTTCACGTGCTTCAGCAATTAAATGCGTTATTTGCGTAACATTTTTTCAGCGCATTAATGATTTTGAATTCATTGCATCTGTTAACGTGTTAACATTGACAGCCTTAACTAATAATGATAACAAAAAAAAAAGTTGGTTTCAACAGAAAATACATACAGATAGAGAAAAACTGCACTTGTCAAGATATTTCATGATATATTTAGCTAGAGTTTTGGTCTTATATGTAGGGTTGGGTACCGAAACCCGGTTCCAATAGAGAACCGGTTCCGACGTAAACGGTAGTATCGAGACCGAATAAGAACGCAACTTTCGGTGCCTGACTTTTTTCACCGCCCCCTATAAAACATCTCGCGGCACGAATGATCCAATAACAAAACATATCCAGTTAACCAGCAGAGCATTCATTTAGTTCGTTTGTTAAATAAGAGACGATTTAGCGCTGAACTGTGTTTTTTTAAATGATCAAAGTGCTCATTGCCGCTGCGATCAGTGGCGCGGATTCTTGTGGCTCGCGCACACCGCACTTTCTTCATGCGCGCTTCAATACGTTGGACGCGGGCGCGCTTCAATACGTTGCAGAGATCGATCTATTTATGAGGCGTCGTCTATATGAGTATGTGCGCGGAGAGTTTGTGTGTGCGTGCTCGCGTCTCAGATGAGTATGTGCGCGAGTGTGTGTGTGTGCTCGCGTCTCAGATGAGTATGTGCGTGAGTTTGTGTGTGTGTGTGTGTGTGTGTGTGTGTGTGTGTGTGTGTGTGTGCTCGCGTCTCAGATGAGTATGTGCGTGAGTTTGTGTGTGTGTGTGTGAGCTCGCGTCTCAGATGAGTATGTGCGCGAGTTTGTGTGTGTGTGTGCTCGCGTCTCAGATGAGTATGTGCGCGAGTTTGTGTGTGTGTGTGTGTGCGCTCGCGTCTCAGATGAGTGTGTGTGTGTGTGTGCTCGCGTCTCAGATGAGTATGTGCGCGGAGAGTTCTGGTGAAATAAAAAAATATAGCCTAATGCACACAAAGTGTCCCTGATATACAACCACTGATGAGCATAATCGGTTTAAAAAAAACAACAACAACAAACAAACAAACAAACAAAAAACTACGAATGCGGATTAGAACCAACCTCTGACATTCAATTATTTTTTTTGATAAAGTGTGTGCGGCTTCGTTTTCTTAAGTACCGGTTTAAGAACCGTTTAAGCACCGGAACCGTTTGAAAAATACCGAGTAGGTACTGGTATCGGATAAAACCCAACCGATACCCAACCCTACTTATATGTAAACCAGACCTAATAGCAGACCTTAAGCAGAAGTCTTTTCAGCAGAATTAAAAGCCTTATTTACACATTAGAGTTCATGTCACATTATCCTAGGTAAATTACACACTTCCTCACTTGTGGTTTATAAGGCCTCCAGATAATCAGGCTGAAATGTTTGTGGGATCATTTGAACCGCTCTGATTTAATGGAGCATGCTCAGATCCTGTGAGGGGTCACTTATATCTCATAAAAACCTTGAGAAAAGCTGTAAAATCAATGACCTGTTTTGTTACTTAATGAGTTGCTGGTGTGAGAACAGAAAAAATGAGTTTGCAATTGCTAGTCTTGCCTATTAACATTTTGGTTTTGCTGCAGAGATGTTTTTAAAGATGCAGCACAAAGACAACCAGAACTCTTTAAACCTGTTCTGATTCCAAATACAGACAAACAAAATGACTCAAACCATCAATAAAAAACAAAACCACAGCATAACGCCTCACCCAAAGGTAAACAACTGCATCCACACCACAAAGTGTCCTCTGACACGAGTTTTGGAAAGCAAAGATGAAAACCCAAGACAAACAAATACATGTTTGGATGTCAAATTGGTTCTCCAATTGACTCTGAAAGCATATTTTGTACTTAAAGGTATAGTTAACCCAAAAATGAAAATTCTTTCATTAATTACACACCCTCGTGTCTTTCAAACCCCGTAAGACGTCAGTTCATCTTCGAAAAACAAATTAAGATCTTTTTGCTGAAATCTGAGCGCTTTATGCCCCTCCATAGACAGTCCACGCAACTACCACTTTGACGCTTCAAAAACTTCATAAAGAGATCGAAAAACGAATCCATATGAATTGAGCGGTTTAGTCCAAAATTTCCTTGCTTTATATGATGAACAGATTGAATTTATGCATATATAAACATTAATTAACTCACACATCAGTTGTGGTAAACGGAAGCTCAAGCATGCGAGAACCAATGAGGTTCATTCTCGTGTTACGCAGCAGGTTTGAGCTTCCGCAAGAACCAATGAGGTTCATTCTCGTGTTACGCAGCAGGTTTGAGCTTCCGCAAGAACCAATGAGGTTCATTCTCGTGTTACGCAGCAGGTTTGAGCTTCCGCAAGAACCAATGAGGTTCATTCTCGTGTTACGCAGCAGGTTTGAGCTTCCGCAAGAACCAATGAGGTTCATTCTCGTGTTACACAGCAGGTTTGAGCTTCCGCAAGAACCAATGAGGTTCATTCTCGTGTTACGCAGCAGGTTTGAGCTTCCGCAAGAACCAATGAGGTTCATTCTCGTGTTACGCAGCAGGTTTGAGCTTCCGCAAGAACAATGAGGTTCATTCTTGTGTTACGCAGCAGGTTTGAGCTTCCGCAAGACGTGTGTTCTCCCGCATAAGGCAGATTTGGTTGAGCTTCCGATTATGTTCGCTGATCAGTGTTCATATGTGAATAAAATCCTAAATTAAATCTGTTCATTATATAAAGGGATCAATTCTCTTCAGAAAATGTTGAACTAAACTGCCCAATCATATGGATTAGTTTTACAAACTCTTTATGAATTTTTTGAAGCGTCAAAGTGTAAATAAGCCAAAATGATGCACAAAAGGTCATGTTCTGTGTTAGTCTAATCAATGACACTGACTGGATTTTTTTTATTTGGATTCGGGTTGGCTGAACTTTTAACAAGTGAATTCTCTGCATTTACCAATATTAAGATGCTTGGTTTGGAAGTGAAGAAAGCTCTCAGATTTTATAAAAAATATCTTCATTTGTGTTCTGATGATGAACAAAAGTCTTGCGGGTTTGAAACGACACGAGGGTGATTGAATAATGACAGAATTAACATTTTTGGGTGAACTATCCTTTTAATGAGAGAGTGATTCCTGTTCTAGTGGAGATAATTTACATGTCTGCACACACCACCTAATTCAGCAATCACACATAGATTAGAATAGATTGGATTTTTTTCTTCTTTTTTTTCTTTTTCTTTTCTTAAATGAAAAAGCCACAATAATTGGACCTGCTGTGACTGGAATGTAATGTTTTTGGAGGTCAAAGCTGCTTGCTCCGATATAAATATATAATATCATATCATATCAATACATAAGATCATATAAGATCACAATTATATAAGAGTGACAATGAAAATGGGATAAGTATGCATCCTAATGCAATGGAGTGCATATGGTGTGTGTGCGTGAGTCAAACAGGCCTTTTCTATGTTCCTCACTGCTGAGATAGTCGGCTGATCTACATCTGTCTGTTGACTGTTAAGACAGTCTATCCAAGATGAATGAATTGCTGAAGCTTACGCCAATGAGTAGTTTTTGCCTGCCAGATGGTGGTCATTTTTTCTTAAGTCAAGCGAATCTATCTTAAGTATTCCGCTATCCAGCCCACACTCGTTTGGTGCAATTTTAGAGGTAAACAGTTTCAAATAAGCTGATTGAGTTATGTTATTTGTTCGCATTGTAAATTTGTGGCTTCTTTGGAAATTCGATAAATGTGCCATCTCAAGTCCACTTATGACTGTTAATGCATACAGTCTGCTTAAAGAGACAGAAATGTTAAGGGTGGCATTGCATGATTTGGAGCAGCTCATTACACATGCAAGTCCATCCCTGTAAATCTATAATCATTAACATCTGCAGTGTCTTTTCTCATTGAACTGTTTTGGTCCTGTGTGGCCCACTCATCCTGCTTAACTCTTCCCGTGCAAACGCAGCAGAAAGTGGGAGTTCGTGAGAGATAGCGTGAGTATCTTTGAAACTTTTTCACATTTATTTCAAGGCCCTGACTGGCGTCCGCATCGTCCATGCACGTGTTTATGTCTTTCAAAATTTCATTAGTTTTTCATTAGACACCAGTAGCCGCTGATTTAATTATGAGTTCTATATAAATAATATATGAAATTGTGTTTTTGCTATCGATTTGGACAGGAACAAAATAATGCAGATGATGAAATGAGAATTTGTGGATTGCTGAAACAGAAAGTCATTAAGTATAAAGTTGACCTTGCTTTAATTTGAAGCTTAGGACACTCGCTGTTGCTATTTGAAATACATTAATTGTTGTATTGATTTACTCAGGGAGGGAAAAATCTGATTAAAACAGAGCTTGCCAGTTGTTTACATGTCCTCACGAATGCTCTTTTTCCAAACGCATCACCTTGGCAAATCAATGACAATAATTGTCAACACTGAGAATGTATCCATTGAGTCAGTCAGCCGCATCAATTGGCAGGACAAGCCAGGCAAGAAAAATTAGAAGTGATAGATATTTCAGACTATTTGAAGACTACAGGTGCCAAATCAGAGTAGATTTGTACGTGTTGGCCAGGCAGAATGGTGTTATTTCTTCACTCTTTATATATATATATATTTTTATTACACTCCCTTACAGGACATAATCAGATAAACCCCTATAGTTTTCACACTTCACCATTTGATAATAATAATAAATCACATGTTAATAAATCATAAGCATATATAAAAGTGGGTGATAATACCTCTGCGTTCCAATCCACCAACAGAGCATTTTATATCTCTGCTCATTTAGAGCACAATTTCCAAAGCCAGCCTCAGAGCAAGACGCCATTTACACTAAATGACCCTTTTTTGCAGGCAGCCAAGGCTGTAAATAGAATATTATTTACTGGATTGGCAGAGTTAAAATTAATGTTGCAAAAATCCCTTTCTCCAGTTGGATTGCGGCTTTAATGAGCCTTTACTGATACGAACTCTGATGGCACCACGGATGGCGGGGCTTTCGGGATGTCAGGAGTGAACTCTGCATTCATCGTCCCTCAGCTGTATGACACAACGATTCCACAGATAATCCACTTTCACACCACGCATCACGATTGTTATGCCAGTATTGTGGTCTTCAAAGTGTATTTGCATGTTACTTCAGAGAGTGGAAATGTCTCCACCTTCAAAGCTCTTAGAGCACTTTAATTTATTGATTTCGATGCTCTTTTCTCCATCATCGGCCCACTCGTATTTGCGCTGCACTAAGCCAGAGCTGCCTTAGCAAAAAGGAAAACTCTGTAGGATAGCAGATACAGCTTTTAGGGTGGAAAGTTGAGTCCACACTAAGGCCACTTGCCAGAAAAGTTCTGAAGTTACACGTGTTATTGCGACAATATTGGGAGAATATTTAGGTTAGAAAATCCTCTCAAAGTCAACATGAAATGTACTAACATCAAAGGGAAAAGTGCCTTTGCAAACTTTGTAATCCTCAAAATCTGATACAACCATCTTTTTCCACTGAACTCAGACTATTGGATAATGTTAACCAACAGCCAAATACTGAAGCTATTTTCTAATCACAAAAATTCCAGACAATTTCCATGGTCCCATAAATTGCTGAAGGATAAAATGGATGTACGCGATTTTTCATAGATGTACGCGTTTCCACAGTTATTAACACCGTAAGTGCTGCCCTTCGACTTATCGATAAAACAGTTTAGCATTTGCAAAACTTTTTTAAAATTGAGGTAGTATCTTCGCTGTTTTTGAAGCAGTTAAACTTACAGCTTCACTATAAGTAGATGCTGCTGCAGAACACTGTTGAGAGGCGCACAGACGCAGGTAATTCACACACGCTTAAGCAATATATCAATCTCTCTCCAATAACTCCATTAGTCTGCATATCAATGGCTCAAGCCTCTGTTACTAGCTCTAAAATGACACTGGGATGAGATGTGTAATAAATAGTCCTACACACAAGAGCGGTTTAAGGACAAAAAAACAGTCAAATGTCTTGAAATAAAACATCTGATTAGTCGTGAGGCATGGTAACCGTAGTATAAGTGGAGTAATTGACGAATTCTGACCGTCGCAAGATTATAATCCACCACATGCCCATGTTTCTTTTGCTATTAAAGCACATGGGAATGCACAAATTATATTTGTTGATTTGTATATACGTTCACCACTATAAACTATGACGACTTCCGCTTCTGAAAACCCGGAAATGTGAATCCGGGTCCTGCATTTTCTTAGCGAAACAGTTGACTTTAAGACTAAAATGATAAATATTTCACTGAGTGGGTCAATTTCTGTTTAAAATGTGAGGTTCAAATTCATGTTTAAAGGTGAACTAAGTAACTTTTTTTACCTTAACCGAACAGCTTCGGAGTCATTGGAATAGTTATATAACTTTTTTCGGGTTGAATGGGGGTCGTCTCGCACCCCCCAAGCGCCTGTGAGCCGAAAAACCACCCTTGCAACTTTGGGCCGGCGGACCTCAGGTCTCGCGATGTAACGAATTGCTTTATGGCAAAAAAAATCGGGTAAAATTCTGTCATTATTGCGCTCCCTCACGCTGTTCGAACTCGAATGAAGAAGACTTTTTAAAGAATGTCCCATCTGCTTTGATGTCGTTGATCTACTAGCCTCTGGTATCTGAGAGTCGCCAACGAGTTTTTCGACAGTGTTGTCAAATATCTATTCCGAATCTGTAGGGGGAGCTCTATAGAGAAACCTGCGAGCAAAAAGCGAGAATACAGCGAAGAAATTCCCGAAACTGCATAGCCCTGCTTTAACTGTAAAAGAGGTTAGCCTTTACCGAAACTCTATTGTCTAGTCACATTTTGCTTATGATGGCTGTCACGTCTACATTTGTCCCTGCCTTGCTGAGAGGCTGATGACTGCTAGGTAAGGCCCCTGTGGCATCAGCTGAAAGTCTTTTATCTGTATATGGTACATTCAGTGCAATTGACAGGGATGCAATCAGGGGCATGTTCAAGATGATTGCTTCTGATTTTACAAATACTTCTTTGTCTCAAAAGAGGTGAAATGGGTGACTTCCGTAGACACTTACATTCATGTCAGTGTATAAATAAGAGTAAAACAAACAGGGCATATCGGTGGAAAGTCACAGGCTTGTGTTGTTTAATATTCCAGTGGGGTGCAGTGAAACCTGAAAGCCTAGATACCAACAAATAAACTTGTATCATACTAGATATTACCTTTGATTTGTGCTAATTATCTGATTTATATTGTTAAATTGCCCTATCTTACCTGATTTTTTATGTTTAAATGCCTAGAAATACTGAAAATGAACATAAATCGCAAGAAAAATAACAAATTAAGATTGGTGTTAGTATTGAACCATTTCAGAAATGCACCACATCCATATGTGATCTTTTGCAGACATCTTTTTGAGAAGCATGTTACCTGCTGAATAAATACAGTTTTTAGCAAAGCAAACTGACATTAACCAAACTAATGAAGGAAGTTCCATAGAGTGAGAACACAAAGTCTCGAGGAGGCAAACAGATCATGTCGTTTGGTCTTCAGATATACAGTATCTAAAAACATATTGTCTATAAAACTGTATAGAGATGCTAGAACTACCGTGCCCTGGGGGTCTGCAGTCCCTCCAATTTTAGCCCACTCAACTAAAGGTAAGTGCTCACAGCAGCAATATCTTTACACAGTGTCCTAACAACAGTACACAACCCAATCCAGAAGAAATTTGTCAAAAAGTAGGTTATGCTGTACCTGATTCAAAAAGCTATTTTCCAAACTATACCACAGACAGTATTTCCAATGTAGACATCTTAATTTGTTTTAATGGGTGTTTTCACACTGCTTGTGTCCATTGTAACTGAAGGTTGCTGATGTCTGGTGTTGCCACATTAATTTAGAATTCAACTGATGTTCAGTTACAGGTGTGCATTTATTGGCTACAGCATTCCACAACAGCTTCAAATGTGACTCATCCAGTTAAATGTATTCATGTATTACTGTTATTTTTAATTCAAGTGTTTCATAATGTGAAGTTGTTTTTGATTTCATATGTATGACTGGTTTGCCATTAACAGTCATATGCACGGGTCTGTGTCCATCAAGTTAGATGGAGAGAAAAAGAGACAAAAACGTGGCTTCTTTACATCTAAATGATTTATTCACTGAATCATATTAAAAATTAAATAGCAGTTTTCTATTTTAATATCTTTCACAATGTAATTGACACAGTTATGCTCAGTTTTGGTTCCATGTTCATTGTGTTCAGTTCCTGTTTACCTACCTTTGTTATCAAGTTAGTTTTGCTTTGTTCTCAGTTTCCTGCCACTAGTTTGACTCCTTGGTTACTCATTGATTAGAATGCACCTGTTTGTATTCAGTTCATTATCTTTTGTATATAAGCCTTTCCGTTCTTCCAGTTCTTTGTCTGTTGTTGTACTGTTACTGTGATTCTTCTGTTGTTTTATTAAAGTTACTTAACTATTTGAACTAGTGCTTCTCTCATCTTCATCTTTGTGGAGCAACCCATGACAGTAATTTATTCTTGTAATATCAAAGCTGAATTTTCAGTAGCCTTTACTCCAGAAATCATTCTAATATGCTCTTATAGCATATTTATTTAGCTCTTATAATATTTTCTGCTCAAGAAGCATTGCTTATTATCACCACAGTTGAAAACTGTTGCGCTGCTTATGTTGTGGATAATTTTTTTCAGGATTATTTTATGAATATAAAGAAAAAAAAAAAACATAAAAAAAGTATTTATTTGAATGGGAAACTTTTGCAAAAATTATAATTGCATTTACTGTCACGAAATGACAAAACAGTATATTTGCTGTGTGGAGTGGCATTCAGTAGCAATGACATCAATGAGGGCGGAGCTAAGCTAACACACACACACACACACACACACACACACACACACACACACACACACACACACACACACACACACACACACACACACACACACACACACACACACACACACACACACACACACACACACACACACACACACACACACACACACACACACACACACACACACAATAAACAAGTGACTGACTAAACAACTTCAGTAGATTTTATATTTCAAACTTAATCTTTTGGGTAATGTCACAAAAAATATCCATAAAGCATTCCTAATGATGTCTTCAGCTAGCTGAACAATTTCCAAGCCAGACAACTGCTGCAACAATTTGTCTATGTTTTTGTTTTTATGCCAGTTCATTTTTTTTAAAACATAAAACGGATGAAAGTAGTTATTAACTGCCAATAGACTGAAACATTTCTTTAGACTCTAGCTCACATGCATACAAACACTCCACACTACAGTATGTGCACAGACTTTAGATCAATAGCTTGCCAAAAATCCTCATTATTTGCAAATGGAAAGTGTTCTTTTGTACAAGATGTCTTAATTAAGCTAAAACAACAGCCCTGATATTGACACAGAAATGTTGCTTCCAACAGAGTGTGCTTTTACAAGAGAACCAATATCCCATTCTTGGCCAGGTAACTGCTCAGTATAGATTGTGAAGGATTACCATTCGCATTGTTCTACTACACAACAGTCACTCCACTCATTCTCTCTCTCTTTCTCTCTCTCTTTCACCCAGTTTCTCTTGTTTTCACTGCAGCTGTCTCACAATCAGACCAGATGCAGATGGCACTCCCTTTGTACTTGTTAATGGTGATCAAGATCATAAAAAAACGAGCAAATGACAAGAAAATCAATAGACTGCCTCATTGTTTAGCTGGTATTTGTTCCATTGTCCCTCGGAAATTGCACTTTCGCTCAAACTGTGAACAACAAAAACATGAGCCCACATAGCAAAACACTCCAAGAGGAAATGCATGACTGAGATTAGATTAGGACATAGGCCCAGATTTGAGGGGACGTGTCCCATCCGCAAGGGAGTGAATTGTCCCCCCAATCATGCGTCTGTCTTTTCTTTTTAATTAACACAGAGGAAATTTTAGTGTGAGATGCTGGTAAATGAAGCATTTAGGGTTATTGTAAGAAAACTCACAAGGCATGCATGTGATATTGAACTTTTAATGAATGCTTATTAAAGCGATAATCATGGACAAGTGCAAGTACTGCAAAAAAACACTAAAATTTGCACATCCCAATTCCTAATCTTGAGGTACAGTGTGACCAGCATTCAGTCAGTTACCGAGGAAGCTGTTTAGCACTAATGAAGCATAATGAAGAAAAGAAGAAGCACATTATGTGAGTAATTGATGTTTTATCTATTTGCATTTTATTACTATTGTGCAGTCACATAGAATCATTGAAAAGGTAGTGTGGCCAGATGATAAGCAAAATAGGTTACTTTGCTGTATAAAGCAAACCAGCGTCTCGCTAGTGAAGTTTTGATGGGTGAGGATTGCAATAATGTTGCAATCTGTCATGTGTAGCTATGTTGCTGTTTAGTAATTCTGAATGGATCCATGTACTGTCATTTTTTACTCACCCTCAAGTTGTTCCAAACCTCTATGAATTCCTTTCTTCTGCTGAACACAAAAGAAGACATTTTGAAGAATGTTGGTAATCAAGTTGGCAGTAGACATGTACTTCCAAAATAGAAAAAAATAAAAAATACTTTGGAAGTCAATGGCTACAGTCAACTGTCTGGTTACCAACATTATTTACAATATATTATTTTGTGTTCAACAAAAAAACGAATATATATATATAAAAACAAAAAAAAATTAAAGTCACTGGATGACGTTATCTGCCTTAAGACTATATGAAAGGAGATAATTTAACTAGTTATTACATTTTCATCTTTCAAAAAATTCAAATCAAATACCAAACATTTCACAATATGGAATTGCCATGGTGCAGCTGGAATATCCATGCGCATTAGAGTACAGAACATTATGTTCTGGCATTCTGCATGTTTCATCGATCTGGCAACCGACTGAAATATGCATAAAATGGATGCACTCCCTCTTGTTGAAAAGAATCTCCTTTTTTCTCCTGTCTGATCTGCACTGTACTGTGGCAGAGCCTCTTATTTCATTTTGAATAATTTAGCGAGCCGCATGCTCTTTTCATTTGAAGAAGCTTTGAGGACAGACCCACACACTGTGGCCCACTCAACTGAAATTTTCAGCCACCATATAAATTGAACCCTGTCAACTTTGTAAAAGTTAATGACTTTCTAAGTGGCGAGGATTTACATACGGAACGACGGATGACCAACAGCGGGATTCTGATACGTACAGGGGAAGATGATTGGCAGCAGAGCTGATCAGGAAAAAGAGCAACAACGACTAGCAAAATGTCAAGAGGAGACTCGAGAAGTCTGATGTATTCTCAGTCAGTCTGTCTTTTCATTTTTGATTCAGAGGAAGAATTAATGTGGATTCTTATACTAGGGATAAATGTCTGGAGGCATGTGGACTGAACAAATATGAAAGTGTATAACCTGTTGGCAGAAAATCCATGTGAAATGGCGACTGTGAAGGTTTCAGTGCATGAACAGCATGTCAATGCTAGAAACACGTCCATGTTCTACTAATAAAAACGTATACATGGTTACTACCAGTGACCCCAGCATCTTTTGCAGTGGCCAGAGTTGGAAACCAAAGAGGCGCCTTAATTAAATGTAAACGCCTTTTTAATGTTTTCCACTTCATTTAATGTGTAATGTATCTGTTTGTGCATGTTTAATATCTGCAAAGTTTCAAAGCTCATAGTCTCCAACAAAAGGATTTATTCTGTCTTACAGAGAATGTTGATCCAGACCTTCCTAAAACGCATTGATCAAAGCCCTTATGTTACTTCCAGGAATGTCAAATGTCACAATGGGAAATATTAGCATAATGCCCGTTCAAAGGCATACGCAAAGAAAGAAGACGAGGCTTCAGTGAATTGTAGTGTTGTCGCCAAATTGTGGAGATGCTTTGTGTTTGGATGCGAAAGAAAAAACCCTTCTTTTGGCCTTCCGAAAACAGATGATACAAGGAATCAGTGGTTAAGATTTATTTATAACGCTGTTCCTGAGCAGTACAACCGAAAAAATTGCTTGTGTACAGCATGTTTACGTTCATCGTATCTGAAAGGTAAGAGAGTTACAAAATAAAAACTTACCACTGTGAAATGTTCTGCTCATGTCATGCTTGTGAAGTTGGTTCCGGTCTAACAGTAAAGCCGACAACATTAACTGTTTTAGTGTACAATTGTTGAACCCTTGGAAGCTGAAGCTCACAATTATGGCAAGGGGAATTACATTTCTTAAGGTGTTTGGCCAATCACAACACATTGGGTCAGCTGGCCAATCAGAGCACTCTGAGCTTTTTGGAGGGAGGGGCTTTGTAGAAAGCAGAACTCAATTGACCCATTTCTCAGATTGTGAAACCTAGTAAAGTTATTTTTTTTGTTTCTAATATACAATAGCCAAGGGAGTGACAGCAAATTTCTTTTTCTCTACTGACTGCAGTGATCAATCTCTCCTGTGGAAAGTTGTGGAAATGCTATCGCATTTTCTTTTTTTTTCTATTAGAGCAGATGCAAATTCAAAAATTATATTTGCTGTCATCTCATATTCACCGTAATAGAAGCTTACCAAACTATGACGACTTCCGTTTGAGAACCCCGAAAATGTAAAAAGGGTCCATTAAAGCTTTTCAGACAGACTGGGAATAAAGGTACTGCAATAATGTGCTGTATGTAAAAAATGATGTTTTTTAACAATAAAGCATGTTTAACCTTTATTTCTGGATTCCACATTACATCAGACACTTGATATAAGGCAGTATAAGGCTCCCATTGTCCACAACAATAGCTGTGGAAAGTTGTGGAAATGCTATCGCATTTTCTTTTTTTTTCTATTAGAGCAGATGCAAATTCAAAAATTATATTTGCTGTCATCTCATATTCACTGTAATAGAAGCTTACCAAACTATGACGACTTCCGTTTGAGAACCCCGAAAATGTAAAAAGGGTCCATTAAAGCTTTTCAGACAGGCTGGGAATAAAGGTACTGCAATAATGTGCTGTATGTAAAAAATGATGTTTTTTTAACAATAAAGCATGTTAACCTTTTCTATTACACCCAGTAAACAAAATAATGAACTTTTAAATAGCATCATATGACTCATTTAAAAGGATCCAAACAGGTCCAAATGGTGGACAATTTCTAAAATATTTTGAGTAGAAAATTGTGAGGAAAATTCTTTTTTAGGAGCTATTGTTGTGGACAATGGGAGCCTTATACTGCCTTATATCAAGTGTCTGATGTAATGTGGAATCCAGAAATAACAAAGGAAGTACATGAAATCATCAGCAACCTACTGATATATGACGTCTTAGTGGAATAGTGGTTCATGACCACTTCCTCTACTGCAGTGGTTCTCCAGCACGGGACTGGGGTCCACTAGAGAGCCTCAGCAAACCTCAACGTAACAAGATTTGGAAAAAGTGCTGAAATTCATGATGTGAGCCAATAACATCTAAACCGACATTACATTTCTCTGGTGGAAATGTACAGCTGAACTCTCACTTGGACTTTTCTTTTTCCACTGCTGCATGTGTTGAGGTCTGCATGGACTAATTTTCCATCCTGCTTCAGTTTCTTCCCACAACTGCCAACTTTGAATATGAGTTGGTACACACTGTCTGTATATATATATACTGGCCGGTCTATTATTGTTAATATTATTATTATGATTTTGTAATCCTCTAATATGGGGTTATTTGAATATTATCTTGGAGCCACACAAAATAATGTAATTAGCATAATAAAAAAGAATAAAAGAATAACAACAAAAGACACCTTATGAACATATATACTATAGAAACTGTGGCATAATTGTGGCCACAAATAGTAAAAAAAAGAAAAAGAAAAAAAAAGAGGTTCATATCCAAGTCAAGACATAAATTTGAACTGGAATGCACAAACAAAATAACAAAAATCAGTGCACTAATCAGAAACAAATTATCCAATTCAGTACAATCCAGAGTTCATGCAGTCAAATTAGCAAAACATTAATTAGCACAATTTGTTTTTATGCTGTGGTCTGCTGGAGTGGTGGAATGACAGAGAAGGATACGAAAAGGCTTGACAAAATGATTAGGAGGGTCAGCTCTATCGTGGACTGTCCTCTGGACTCGGTGGAGCAGGTGGGTGAGAGGAGGATGTTGGCTAAGCTATCGGACATCCTGAACAACCCCTCCCACCCCCTGTATGAGACAGTTGGGGCCTTAGGTAGCTCCTTTAGTCAGAGACTGTTGCACCCCCAGTGTAAGAAGGAATGCTACCGAAGATCCTTTGTTCCGACAGCAACTAGACTTTTTAATATCAGCTTATCTCACTATTGACACTATGGGACCAGTTTTTTATTTATTTTTTTGGAGAGTATATTTACCCATATACTTATATTTACAATATTTATTTATTTAGTTAAATATTTTTCATTCATATTTAATGGTATGTCTGTTATAATGCTTTTTTGGTTTCTTAATGTCCTCAAAATTCAGCTGGGAATATTAATTCATTAATATTTACTCATTCCAGACAATGTAGAACAGGCATGTCGTTAATACAGTTAGGTGATAAAACTGAAAGTTGTAAATGTTTCCATCTCAGTGACTTCAGTTGTGAGATTATTATGTATTTGTTTTATAATGATGTGAGGCTCACACTGTCTAGCATGACAGCCCAGTCATTTATCATAGCAGTTATACCATCATCATCAGCTTGATGTAACGCATGACAGTACATGTAAGTGTGATCGCCCATGCTAGTTCAGTTAGCGATTTAGCCTACAGTACCTCAGCTTTGACAACGAGGGCCCTGTACAGCAGAACTGAAATCTCAGTCACGGATTGTATTTTCTATGATGATTTAACATCATAATAAAACTCCAAATAGCGGCGAAATGTAAGCAGGATGCCAACATTTGAATTCCCAAACGCCTCAGAAACATGCTGCCGTTGTCATTAAAACCAACTAAAGCCTCTATACCCGCAGCTCTCTAAACTTTCACCTGCCGGGACCTGTCAAAAGCACTTAGACGACTATGCTGTACACTTCACAGAGCATTATACATGTGGTCCTCCCCACATAATACGGTGGGAACGATGCCAAACTCGAACAACCTTGTCTAACATTTGTAGACACTAATGCCATGCAGTGTGCTTGCTTTGCCGTTAGCACCTTTCAAGCACTGTTCACGACTGCGAGGACCCGATTCTTTTTTTCTTCTTCTTTTTCCCTGTTTATACTGATAACAGAACACCGTGGCATGCATTTGCTGACCTAGTGGTGGTACAAAAGCCTGCACGTAAGCCTGCACATTAGCAGGTGCTGGTGAACATTAAAAGAAATGCAAAGCAGTCAAAAGAGAGATGGAGTCAGCACACAATATTGCTGAAAATGATATTCAATCTGCCCTGGCTTGCTCAGAATTGTGTCCGACACAACGGCAGCGACGATGTGAGCATTTTGGAGCGCGCCCAGCTTATCCTGGCTCCATGCTGGGTGTTGCAGCTACGGCTGGTTATACAATAGCTCCTTTTGCTCATTTGTGTATCTCTGATTTTGTCAGATGGAGGGAAAACAGGTTGCTAAGTAACTATTAAAGGGTAAGGACCATTCCTACCTTTGACAAAATCTAATTGAAAAGACAAGCTTCGATGCTGAGCTGTATATTGTTAATTACGTTCAGCACATTTAATAATTAGCCTATGACATGAGTGCACTTGGTAGCACACTCTAAAAAATGCAGGGTTGTTTCAACCCATGTTTAGGTCAAATATGGACAAATCATAAATATTTAAAAATAATTAAAACATTTAAACCAGGTGAACCCAGAATTGCATCATGTTGGCCAGGGTCCACAGAAAAACATGCTTTAAAATGTGTCGTGTTTTAAAAAAAAAAATATATTTGTATTCCTGCTGCTTCTGAAAAAGTGTACTTAATCGTTATTTTCAAAATAGTTTTTAATTATATATATATATATATATATATAAAACTTTATCAAATATTGTAAATTATGAATACATTAATTTACCAGTCACACCACAAGACATTTTACAACATGAACTAACCCAACCGTCTCATTTTTTTCTGAACTTTTAAAAGACTTACTGACCTTGTTACAGTCATGAGGGTCTGCAGGGGGCCTCTGATGTCATTTCCTGTTTTATGCGTCCTGCATGTTCACTGAAAAAAAAGGTCACTTGCAATTGTTATCCAATGATGTATTTTTACTTGATCTCAAATCACAAAATCATTTTTCATGGTGTAACCTAATTTGATTAAATAACATTTGTGATTTTAATAAAACCAGTTAATTTATATTTAACCACAATGGCACATTTTAAGGTTACCTCCAAAAACATAATGGATGATGAATTGCATTTGGATATAATTAAAAAATAGGACATAAAAACGAGAGACACTTCATTAACCAGTACCTTGCACCAATCACTATCCTTTTTATTCATATTTCTATCAAGATGTTGCCTCTTTTGTCTCAGTTCTAGTATTTATATGTCTCAACAGCAACATTTCACAATTGAATTTGGTATTGTTATGATACTGACATTGTTATTTCATCTTCTCACGCTTTGCCCATCAAGGCACAGTTAATTGGTACTAAAGAAGCCACATTTTCTCAGTTACAAAATTTTTTTTTTTTTTTAATTACAAACCATTTGATTTATGCTTTGGCTGGCCTGGTGGAGTGTTAATCAAAAATGGGATCCTCTCAACAGCAGCAGCACACATTTTACCATCAATTAGGCCAGTTCAAGATACAACCCTGAATGTCTTCGTAGATAAGAGCCCATTTACTGCACATTTCATTCATAATGCTGTAAGGGCTACATCTACAGAGGAGCCGATTTTTCTCTGTCCTGAAAATTTCAGAGGCCATTAGTCCTGCGGCTGTCTTTCCTTATAAATGTCACTCATAAGGCCACCGCTTCTGTCATTTCTCCATTAAAACTCAATTTTTGCACTTCTTAGTCTTGATAGACTGCCCTCCACAACAGTACTTTATTAAGAGCTGATTGTATAACACTTTGAAAAGGGAGCGAAAATGATATGGAGGGAAAAAAATCACATTTGGTTCTCCATCAGAAAAAAAGTCATCTCTCTCCCGCTTTAAGTCAATTTTTCATTATGCTCAGCTATTGACCTTTCCTCCAACAGGAAGTGCTGCGACTGTCTTTGTGAGGATTGTAATTGACAAGATGTCTCTTCTAATAGAAAAATGACCACATTTTAAGTTAATTATAAATTCAGTGGTTGCCTCAGCGCTGGCAGACGAGACAAGAGCTCAGTAAACCTTGGCCCATGTCAGGCAAACAATCATATCGTCCATTATGTCCCTGACACACACATGCTGATTTTTGAGCTTTTCTCATTGGCTGAAAGTAACTAATCTTATACATTGGTTTTGTCTGGGTTTAGGAACAGAGACAGCAAATTGTACTGTTGATCCTGAAATCTATAATTACTATTTTTGTTATTATTAATTTTAAATGATTGTGGTGCTAAAGAAATGGTTCAGCCAAAATGGCATTATTTATAGGAATGCACCAATATTAGAATTCTAACTGACACTGATAACTTGACATTGATAATTGATAAACAACCACATATTAACTCTATTTTTCAATAATATAAAAAAAAAAATATTCTGAAAAAAATCCAACACTAAAAATGTAAGCATAACGTAAAGTATGAATTTGTATTATTATTTTAAGATTCAATAAAGGTTACATTTAACAGTGTTATTAAATTAGTAGTGTTTTTAACTCTTTCCCCACCAGCGTTTTTTATTTTATTTTATATATATAAGTTACCAGCCACAGATAGCATCTTTGGTCATTTTCACAATAATTTGTTAAGAGAATATTTTGTTGTACACAAATCTAAACATACAATATGTCAAAAGAAAGAACAGACCCTCTGCTTTTAAACAAACAAAAAAATGGTTTTATTCTAGCCTCATGCATTCTTGAATGTGTGTAAGTTTCATAAAAAACAACAACTACATTTTGAGCAAAAAGCAGAGAAAATCGAGAAAAAAAAGAATAAGCTGGCACTATAGCTAAAGTTCAGCTTGCTCAGTCAGCTTGGCACTGGTTCCTAAAACATTGTTCTCCATCATTGAATCCTCATGGATGAGACATGCAGATGATTACATAGTTCAAAGATTAGTCAACTTTCATTGAATTTTATATAATCAAGGAACTCTTCAGAAATTCTGGGTTAGATTGTAAGATCTATTTTATTAACTGAAAAAATAAATATTGAATGTTTAACATTCTATTGGTGGTCAAAATAAACTGATTACAGCAGTTCCATAGCCTATACCTAAATGTAAATAGAAAAAATGTGTTCACATTATTGCACATGGGGATTCAAAAGAGAATATAACAAGGGCGGAAGCCGGCAGCACATAAATGCCAGCATGCAAAATTACTTATTTATGCATTTAAATGTAATTTTCATTTGTAATTTGGGTAACACTTTATTTTAATGTGTCCTTGTTACACATTACATGTATTTACTATAGCAATAACTATAATGCATGCACCTAACCCTAAACCAAACCCTTATACCCTAACCCTATAGCATGTAGTTAATTAATATTACTTACTTATATATATTAATTACACTGTAACAGGAACACATTCAAATAAAATGTAACCGTAATTCTAACCAACTCACAAAATTGGCACCTATTTGCTAAAACAAATGCACAGTGCTCACATTTATTGTGCATTAAATTACAGATAAAAAAAAAAAAAATGTACATATCAATTTGTGCCTTAAGTTGTGATCTTATATAGCAGTAGGCTGTAGGCTATTTTAGGCCTAACATTTGAGAGGCATGTTCTTAAATGTGACGCATATAACAAATAAATACATGCATGCACAGTTTTGACGCTGCATGCTTTAATCACCTCCATATTTAATCATGTTATAATAACTCTTTGAATCTCGTGTATCTGTACCTGTACCTTTTCCGTGCTCGTTTGAACTGAGCTCGTGTCTGGCACTGAGGCTATTGAATGACATTAAACAATATTCAATTGTATTTGCAATTGCATTTTAAATATGTGCACGCATAAGTTGTGACATAATGGAAACACAAATGCGTGATTTTTTTTTACTATGAAACTGCTTCGAAACTATCTGTATTGTGTAAAGTGCTATACAAATAAATGTGACTTGACTATTTACTTGTCCTCATGTCATTTCAAACCTCAATGCTGTTAGTTTTATATGGAACAAACAAAAAAATATTTTTGGTGCTCTATTTCGTGATTTTACATATTGGTCACTATGAATTGTGTGAAGAAGAAAAAAACAGCATACAGGTTTGAAATGACACTCTGGTGTATAAATAATGACAACATTTTCATTTTTTGGGTGAAGTATCCCTTCAAATTCAAACCAAGCAGGAATCACATCTGCGTCTCAGTGACACAGATGTTTTATACAACTTCAATATCTGAAAGAGAATGTGTCCGGTAATCTAATAATACAGGCGATTTGCTTTGTATTACCAAACAATTCAGGAGACAACGGATCATCTGTCAAGGTAATGAAAACATGACAAGTCTCCGCCGCATACATGCTCATCTGCCCTTCATTTGCCCCCGGTACCTCTCCCTGAACCCTGCAAGTGATAAGAATGACAAACACACTCAGCAAGCTTGAAAATGATTTAACAGTCTGTGAGAGCCAATCATTCATTTTTGTCTGAAACAGAACCCATTTGCATTATGCTCACTGCAGTGGCATCATGGTCACTAACTCCTGACCATAGGCTATTCCATAAGGAAAATCTAGATGAAATGAAAATGTGGAACTGTTTTCTGTTTGTTTGTTTGTTGGGGGAGGGCATCTCCTCTACAATTCAAACTGACCTTTTCCCAGGTGAGATTGAGAATTTGGCTGAGTGTTCGAGCTGTTCCTGCATACCCACTTCACTGGTGCCCACTGAAGCAGGGCCGAGCAGTTTAGAGTCAGCCACATGTCACGGCTGGCTAAAATGGGAAGCACTTGGACACTGACGGTGTGCGGTTTTGGAAAGACCTGTGCTTCGTGCAGCTTTAAAGCATGTTAAATCAAACAACACTGGACCAAGAGGATTGAATTGGATGTTCTTTTGACTCTGCTATGGTGCAGAAGTATTGTCTTTATGTTTCCTACCAGTGTTGTGTCATGCTACAGTATGTCAGTCAGTCTGTGTTTGATAGCATGTTCTTTAAGTCAAGTGATACATTTGATTCAATCTCGCAACTTAAACCGTCAACTAAGACTAAAGAATCCAGCAGAGGGAAGTTGGCTGTCAAATTAAGGCACCAAATGTGCAGTGCTTTTATCTAGTCTATGGAGTGGCAAGAAGCTTTTTCACATTCTGCTGAATCAATTCATAGTTCAGTTAATGGAAAGCTCAGTAACAAATAGGAACAATTTGGATTACTTAAGCAATATAACAAAAGCAGGGTATTTTCACCCGTGCTACTTAAAAAAACAACAACTCAATAGTCTATTGTCAATAATGTAGTAATGAAGCACCACTCATACAAAAGTCACTTTCAAAACAAGCTTTCTTGCTTTCTGTTGGTCAACATAGTGAATCTGCATGACCAACTGAACAAGATGAAAAATCTGCGTGGGTAAATCTTTCGTCATCACACGAATATCCAGATCACATGGATTCCTATTGAAATTACTGGATTTCATCAGTGAAAAAAGATAGGACCCGGTATAAAGTTTAAAAGGCATTTTGTAGAATCGCGAGTTCATGCATTCATTGGTTTCATGATTGTGTTTTCCCGGTTAGCTAATTATCTGATGGTGGCCAATAGTTTTATTTTCCTCATTTGATCAACTTCTGAGATGTAATTTGTGTGAAATGTGTGCCATGTGACCGCTGAACACGTGCTGTTAGATTGCAGTTGGGGTCGGACTCTTTCAGGGCTTATTGCCTTTTAATATCAGACAAGCTCGTGATTTTCTTATTCATCTCTTCGCTTTTTGTCAATGTCAATGTCAATAACTTTAAACAGTCCAGGAACTTGTCATTAGTGTTATTTTTTTGTTTTATTTGCAGGTTTTTAACCTATGTTGTGCCAGTTTTGAATGTTTTCTTCACCACATCAAGACATCCTGTTATGCAGAAGACTACTTGAATTTATTCAGCATTTTTCCTTATTTAAAATAAGGTATTTTCACCCAATATCCTGTTATGGAATTGATTTGTTAATAAAGTGACAAATTCCCCTGTGTTTTGATCAGGAGATTCAGTACTCTTTCACAAGATGTGTCATAATGCGCCCTACCGTGTAACAGTGAAAACATGGAAAGGCGAAAAATGATGGAAATTTCCGTAAATGGCGAGGAAAGAGTTAATTATGTTTTTATATATTTTTGGGACAGTGAGACATAAAATTGCTACTACAATTTAAAATATTTAATTGAACCAACTAATTCAGTTTCGGTTTGGTAAACATTTTTTTTTTTTTTTTTTTTTACATTTTCTATTGAAAAATTGGCATAACATTATTTCTGATTGAGCCCATGTTAACAGACTGTTGCCACAACTGATCAGATTAAATTCACAGAAATTCAATTAGGCCAATTTAGATGTGGCCAATCACTAGAAATTTTTGAGTTGGAGACATCTGAATTTTTTTATTTTTTTTACAGTGCAAACCTAATGGTGTTTGTATTGTTCCTGAATTAGTCAGCTCTTTTAAATGAATCAGTTGAGTGTATTATTCAATGACTCACTGATAAATACAGTCACTTGTTTTGTTCTTGAATTACTCAGCGCTTTTGAATTAATCGGTTGAATGAATTGTTCAGTGATTCACTCAAAAAGAAAGTCACTTGTCATTATCTACTGGCTCTCACTGAAACACACAGACTGTCTGATATTCTCAAACACAGATAAGTTGTGCTTGTTTATATTAGCAGTTTGAAGATTGTGTTAATTACAATTCCTTTTAAAAAACTTGATGATGACTTGATTAAAAAAAAGAAGAATATTTAACCTGAAGTTGTTATTTTATACTTTTTGAAGTCAAACAAAATGTTGTTTGTGGTTACATCTTTAAAACATCAATAAGATTGTGCTGTTTCAGTAAGTGGTTGATTGGGAGCCTGGCTATGTTTAAAATAGAAATAAATACCATTGGTCTTAAAATGTCAGGGAGACCACAGTTTAATTGGCTAATCAAAAAGTCCCCAGTAAGGGCTGGACAGAGGGATTACAGTCAGAACCAAGTCACCCTGAGTGACAGCCAAGATTTCTAGTGTGTGAAGAAGAGTAATTGGAAAGTGCTGTGGAGTACAGGGAAGGATTTTTCATCATCTTGCCAAATGGCACTAAGGATCTCTAGCATATCCTTCCTCATAGGAGTAACATCCCTCTCTGTGGTTCATTTTTGAGTCTGTATATGAATGTCCCTGCAGATGGATCAGGGATGCTTTTAAAAATAAGTTTAGCACCATTTAATTCTTTCAACTGGAGTTTTAATGTGCTTTGAGTGAAACATGGGCAACATATTCAATATTTAATAGCCTGAATATCTAAACACGCACAACATTTGTACACAATTGAACTGTGGTCTGCAGACAACACATTAAACACAACAATTTCACTTCATAGGATGTTTATACACATATATTGATGTTCAAAAGTCACACAGGCGTAAAATAAAGCTAATGAAGCATTGCCATTATTTTTCCTTTCTGTCTAAAAATCTTCATATACATCTCTGGGGGAGTTATGGGAACCCATTGACATGTTGTTTTCTGTTCATTAACCCACCAGCTGTTCATTCAAATGAGCCTAAAGGCAATATCTCACTGTTGAGTCACCATTCAGCCTACAACTCACAACTGTCCTGTCCCGACTTTCCAATTCTCACCTTTTCCAGGTGTTCCTCCCCAAAAAAAAAAAAGAAAAAAAAAAGAAACCAGTTCAATGGAGGAAAGTGTGTATTATTATTCAATCCTTTGCATTTTGTCTAGAAACACCAGCATTGTCGACCAGCGATTGTTATGCAGTGCATATATCCAAATTCTGATTACATGCACATTTCATGACCATATAGTGCAAAGCCTACCATAATTTTACAGCCTTTCTTTTCTTCCACAGCAGTCATAAATCCTATGATTGACTGTGGATGTGCCCTTATGCGGAAAGCAGAAATGCATAGGGAGAATAGCTCCCTGATGTATCACATTAAAATATGATGCACAGCCGCGCTTTCCCAGATTACACTAAATAATTCACTTGCCTTCAGAAAATGAAATGTGCATCTGTGCAGATATTTACTGTTTTGAAATTATTATTATTATTATTTTTTAAATCCCATGGTAAAAATCCAGATAGTTTGTACTAATGGTTGGACTACAAGTGTCCAAAGGCAACAGCAAAACAACCTCTTTCCAAGTCAGGGTGTCTTTGAATTGGTGTTTGAAATGATTTAAAACGAGGATTTTAATATTTAGAATCACTTGTTTCTTTTGAGACTTTCCGAGACATTCTCTTGAGACTTTCTCTTCTGTTTTTTTTTTCAGTTTTTTTCTGCAGTGAACATTCTGTACACAGACATTAAAATACTGCGACATCTGAAATATAGTCAGTAATACTGTGAGCACATGTATGTATGTGTCGAATGTTAATGTGACTGTCTTGTAATTTTAATTACACAGATGAATGATTTGTGAAATGATGGATCCATATTTATTATTAATATGTGACAATGCTATATAACCTTTCCTGCTATTCAGACATTTAATGTGTATTTTCCTATAGAATAGCAGCATTCAAAATATAGCGTACTATAATAAAATAATACACTCAATATAATTTAATACACATACACAAATTCTTAGATTAAATAAAAGGGGTGCAAGGTTTTGTGATTCAGTCCAATTCGTCCTCTTCCCAGAATGCACTGGTTGATATGATTTCATTGCTTATCCATTTGCTAATTTTTGCCATTTGCCAAAGTCTACATGACATTTTTAGTTCAGCCAAACCATTTACTTAAAAGTTAAATGAACCACTTAAAAAATAAAATAAAATAATATATATATATAGGCTATATATATAAAAAATATATATATATAAAAAAAAAAATTATGGAAGATGGGGCACTTACTGCAAATCTGAGTCAGGGTACTGTATTTTAAAAATGCATAATGTGGGAAATAATACAGGGTCTCTGACATTAGCCCTTTTTGTTTTTAGCTATACTGTATGTCCAGATCGCTTGGACCATTTGAATGTATAAATAGACATTTTATGTGATCAGTAATAAAACTAAAAGCACTCAGCAAAGATCAGCAATGGGTCTACCGCAACCGCCCGGAATCTTTCAGCACAACCGAGAGGGTGTTAACTTTGGAAACACAGTAATTTACAAGTTTGAAAGCATGCCATTGAAGCCACTAATGAAGCACCCCCAGCTGAGGTTGATTAACTGGGATCACATGTGAGGGGACTGAGGCCAGACTGAAGCTACAGTAGCACATCATGGAAGCCTGCCAGATTCCATTTGCTTGTTTAAGGTTTGTGTCATTGAAATGACTTTTATTTGATCTTCATTTACACCTGTTATTTCAAGTATCCAGCAATATTGTAAATGTCTTCACAAGCAGAATGCAAGATCCTGGATATGATTTGATACCTGCTGACTCATGTAAAAACCTTGTTTGTGCAATAAATATCATGTTGATGGTCTTGTTTTTCATTAGATAAATTAATCCAAATCAGTCAGTCAGCACTTGGCATTTTATCACACACTTTTTCATTCAAAGTGATTTACTGTCCTGTAATTGCACAGACAGTCCCCCTGGAGCAACATGGGGTTAAGTGGCTCGCTCAAGGGCACAATGGTGATGATAGAGTGGGATTGAGATCTCCAAATCTCACTAGTTCCTAGGTCACCCCTATTAGAAACTGGACCTGTTGGCCCAGATACTTAACCAAGATACCATCACATACAACAGTTTTAGCTTTCTGTTTTTTTTTTTTTTTTAATCAGATCTATTTTTACAAATGCTTTCTAAATAAACAATACACAGCAGATCTTCAAAGGCATTAAGGACTCATCTTCATTTATCTATTTTTTTGGGGGGCTTTTTTTTTTGTGTGTGGCTTTTTAAAATTATATTAGGGCTGTAAAAATGATCGTGTTCATTTTGCACAGATTTTTTTTTCATTATTATTATTATTAATTTTTTAGTTTGACGTATTAAAAATATTTCATGCAATTAATAGCATCTTTTTTTTAATAATTTTTTTTTTTTATCTGCCATCATTTGGCTGCACTACAGTATATGATCACTCTATCATTTATTCAAGTGCTATTAAACCATTCAAGTACGATAAGCCGCAAAAAAGAACAACTCAAAACTGTACTGGCACACTGTCTGTGAAGCAGCTCTCTGTGAAAATACACCCGAAAGCACGCACAGAAAGCCGCTTCACAGAGCGCGCCAGTGCCACACTGAGTTCTCTTTCACGCTTATATATTATATATTCACATATTATACAATTATACATTAATGTACTGAGTAATATTAAGTAACTACATTTAAAATGTACATTTACATGTACAATTATATATATATCAAATGTAAATTCATGTCCCTGTTACACTTAATTTCCTGTTTAAATAAACATTACATAAAGAAGAGAGACCAGATACAATTCTATTTTGTAGTTATTTACAGTAATTATGTAATGTTCTATTTATTAAAAAATGTCATCAAGTTAGTGTTTTTATGCATTTTTACATTTATTCCAAAATAACTAAAGGCAGTAACAATTTAAAGATTTGTATTTATTTTGATTGACCTTTATTATGATAGGATAGTATAGAGTGGACAGGAAGCGAGGTGGGGGAGGAGAGGGGGACGAGATCGGGAAAGGTCCGCGAGGCAGTAACAATTTAAACAAAATTTATTTGATTTGTGAACTAATGTTCAACTTTTCTTCTCATAAAATCAACTTTCATAATCAACTTATTTTTAGCAGTCATCAAGCTTGTAAACACTGGTCACAGGCACAAAGATGTACCTTTGATTTCCCTAAGCTGATTGCTCAATAAAAAAATAAAAAAACACAATCATCATGTTTTCAGACCATTTCAAGTTTGATTTTGCCATGAAATAAAGCTTGATATATAAGTGGTTGAGTTGTTTACTTACTTTTTATGTAGTCTTTCCTTCAACGCCATCAATGTCTTCATTGTCTTCATTTAGGCCGATTCAAGAACACACACAAAATCAAGAGGGTGGGAATATATATTATATATATATATATATATATATATATTATTTTTATTTTTTTTGCCTTCGTGGAGGAAATGCCCCTAGGCGAAGTGGTTGCTGTGAATGAGATAATAATTGTTAGACTAATTGATAACCTTGTTTCAGACATGCTGCACAAGACCTAATGAAAGCTGAGGCACTTGTGAGCACAAAACACTTGCATGCATGCATTCATTTAATTTAAAAACAATGACAAATATCATTGCAATTTTAAGTTTGAAATAAAACAATAAAAAATATAATTTTAACAGTTATAAAATGGAATGAATTTAGGTATCACAACATTATAAATGAATAGTATGAAAAAAATATATTATTTAGATCTGCTAAAGATTACATTTAACAGTGTTATTATTCGTTTTTTTTTTTTTTTTTTATAGATTCACTTTAAGTGAGCATTGAATGAAAACAAATGTAATCTAAAATGGTAATGCACAATTAAATATCCAAATATGTATTAAAAAAAAATCTCTTACAGCAGCAGATAATATGGTATGAAATATTGTGCATCATTAATAAAAATGGCATATCCTTTTCTACCAATTTCTATAAGAGTATACTTACGCTTCAACAGGGATTTAAAATGGTTAAGTAACCACAGAAGAAGGATAACAAAGTTAGCCAGGTCTTGTATTTTCACCTTGTAGTAAATAGGAATTCAGAGATAAATTGTTCACCTGATGAGGTAACCATAGCAACACTATGCTTCTTGAACAAATTTTGTTCTTATAGAAATTTCTTTCCAAGCATCAACCTCCCTGAATGTCATTGTACAATGTGCACACAAACCTGTAGTGCAGTAGCAAATGGACATCCTTAATGAACTGTTCTCCTCTTGTGTGTAATCATCTCTAAGATTCCCTCGCAAGGACGTGAACGTGTAAATCAATCCCCTTTCATGTTCATCAATTATTCCAAATACATACACTGAAAGAAGTAAAAAAAAAATATAATAATTGACATGGTGGGGAAAATTTGACAAGATTTGACACTCAGAAATCACTCGTCTTGTTTTTAACAGAATGTGAACAGACAAACAGGCAAAAGTACAGGCTGACTGTCCTCTCCAAGATTACACTCCAAAATAGTCATCTAGCATAACATCTGTATTCATTCAACTTCAAAGACAAAATAATAGCACAAATAAATCAATACTCTCTTCCTGCCAGACTGAAAGTTTGCCATTTTTGCAAGCAGCCCCTGCCAGGATAAGAAGAGGGTGCCACTAGACATACAATCTTCAAGTACAAATACAGCTAAGCTGTTAAGCTGGTGATTGGGGTGGGAACGCAGTATGTAAGCGAATGACTTTGTGGGAAGTGAAGGGGCCTGCTGATTTCTCAATTATACTTCTTCCAGTGGCCTTGGAGACACAATGTGCTAAACGGCCCTCATTGCCACTCATCGACACCGGAAATGATGCTTTAGAATGTGAACATGCTGTTTGATGCACTGAAAACAGAGATTAATGATATGGTTCTTATCTTATAGACGACATGTCACCTAGTTTTGGCATGGCCTCAAGATAGGCCTATTCATTCACGTCATAACTCAAAGGAACGTGATATGTCGTGGCCATGAAATGTGAAGTCATGGCTTCCAGATCTGATGTTGAGGGAACGACATATTTTTCTCATGACCACGAGTCCTTGACGACATCTATTTTTATGGCCACGGGTTAAATGCGTAAATAAACCTGCGTGACCATAGCAACCTGGGATTATCTATGTTTCAAATTGATATTAAAGGGACAGTTGAAAATTATGTCATTATTTTAATCAGCCTCATGTCGTTTCAAACCTGTGAGACTTTTGTTCATCTTTGGAACACAAATGAAATCACTTTTTGATGAAAATCTTCCAATCGGAGAGCTTTCTGTCCCTCCATCGACAGTCTATGCAACTACCACTTTGACGCTTCAAAAAGTTCATAAAGAATTCGTAAAACTAACCCATATGAACTTACTATTATAATAGTAAATTTGAACGAACACAGTATTTGCAAGTAATGGCTAAATATTTTTGTGCAACACATACTGTATTTCATTTCACTGCCATAGTCACCAGAATTGATCAAAAATCTTTACTGAAGTACAAAAAAGGTGCAATAAAACTGTATGTGTAAAATAAATAATATATATATTTGTTTACCTGTCTATTAAAACACATGCGAGAGCAGTGTCTCTGTCAAGTCCAAGTTTGTCGCGAAGCTCTCTGCATCTCGAAAACGCCACGCCATTATTGATCCTATAAAGAGTTATAAAGAGTCTGTTTACCATTTCAAGGAAAAATACACACAAAAAAAGCAGTCACCCCCTCCCATCGTTTTTAGTCTCCTACTCTGCTACTGTTATGACCATACATACGAGAGGTTTGTGCCAAAATGGTGAACATAAACTTGCTGAGCCCAAACGAAAAAGGCAGCACATTCATAAACTAGCAAAAAGGAAGCTTAGAAAACTCCTTAAACTCATTAAGAAATGAGCTTAATTACTGTCATGGAGGTCAAACGTTTGTAAGGTGTTCAATGTCAGGACTTGTTGACAGAGCAAGTGAAGTAGCTGTGTAAAGACTGCAATTCAAGTCTGCAATTCTCTGCTCATTGAACAAAACACACAAATGCTTTTTATTTATTTATTTTTTATTAAGGTAAAGTTAAGGACTTTAAGATCAAGGTAACCATTTGTCCTATGCTATACCCTTTAATCGTGAAAGCAGCCTGCTTTTAAACACATTTCTGATGCCAGCTCCATTGATAAGATCTTGTCAAAATTGACTTAAAGGTCTCATCTATATACACTCTAAAAACTCCTGGGTCAAAAATAACCCATAATGGGTTATTTTTGACCCAACTCCTGGGTTAAAAAGGGACCAACTAATCTATGGGTTATTTCAACTCAGAAAATTGGGTTATGCTTTTTGACCCAAATTCTGGGTTAAATACCCAGTCTCTCAAGGGGCTCGCACACCGGACGCGAAGCGCAGCGCTGCGTCTTTAAAATTCGAACACATTATTCTCTATGAGTGTAACGCTAGCCTACACACACCGGCGGTCTGTCCACCCAGCAACGGCTCAGGACCGTGTTCAAAATCGCGTCCGGTGTGCGATAACGTTAAGTTACCTCGAGTTGTCCTAGATGTTGTCGTGATAGCCGCGGCTACATGCCAACCACATAATTACCACGGCTAACGCTAGTCTCAACGTAGCAACGTATTTTTTTTTAGCAAATGGTGCTAAACTAGCAACAGGGACATGGACACAGAAAAGTTAACATTACATCAACACTGAAAATACTCTCTTACCTTGAATATAGATGAAGTTGCACCGATGAAGCACAGGCCAAAACGGATCGAGCGCGAAGGGACGGTTATTTCAAACGACTGTTGTGAGAAAATTCCAGAAGAACTGCGAGAGAGAGAGAGAGAAAGCCAACCCTATAACCCAGAACATGGGTTACTCTTTGAAAAATAACCCAGAAACCCAAACAACCCATGAATTGGGTCAAAATATTAGCCCTATAACCCAGAAAATGGTTACTCTCTGAAAAAATAACCCATAATTTTAACCCAACACAAATAACCCAGAAAATGGGTTGAAGAAATAACCCAGGAGTTTTTAGAGTGTATATATCATTTCTGCAAAAAAAGAAAAGCCTCTACTATGATAGACTAAATAATTGTGTTTAAAGAAGAGCCCTTCCAATTTTGAAAAGTGGACCATATCCATTTTTATAAATATGCATACCCAAATGCATCTTGCCTTGCTTGACACTGAGAATGAATCATATCTGTGATGGTCCATTTTGGAAATGGACTTTATTTATAGCTTTTAAAGTCTCGTGATTTTTTTTCTCTCTTCAAAAGCCCTTGCACTCTCTCATCTTTCTGTCAGAGCAAGATTGGCTTAATACATAATTTCTCACAATTGCATTAAAAGTAATACCCAATAACCAGTCATACAATTAATTGTTTATAAGGGCAACGCAGCGGTCCCTGGTAGCCTTAAGAGCCACGTTTTATTATTTAGGCTCTGGCAGTGAACAATATGAGAGTATATTCAGTTGCAAGTCATCATATGATGTGTGTGTGACAGCATTTATAAGATTAAAGGTACAATATGTAAGTTTCCACCGCCAGAGGCCGCATTTTCAAAACAATAACAAAGACGAAGTTTGATGATGCTATGAAGGAGAGTGGAACGATGGGAGATGTCATTTTCACCATCCAGAGATATATGGAATTCACAAATCACGTTCACGGATGAGGTAATAAATTAGTTTTTGTATTACCTATACGTTTGATCACACTATTTTATGTCATCGTTATGAACTAGCTGCAAGGAACATGAAATATAATACTATATTAGCCTGTTACTATTTGTCAAATGATTTAGTGGGTTAATGTTGCACAGTTTTACGTGATTAAAATAATCATACTAACAGTAAATTTGAACTAACCCACAGTATCTGCAAGTAATGGCTAAATATTTTTGTGCAACACACTGTATTTAATTTCACTGCCATAGACTTGATCATCAGACTTGATAAAAAGCGTTACTGAAGTACAAACAAAGTGCAATATAACTGTATGTGTAAAATAAATTATATATATATATATATATATATATATATATATATATATATATATATTCAGTTGCAAGTCATAGATACATAGATCCCTCATTAGTGGTTTACGTATAGCAGCCCATTGAAACGGCCACTAATGAGGTATCTATGTATATGTATATACAGTATATATGGTTTCTACAAGTGGAAACTGAGAATAACGCGGATATTACGTCATTGATAGGTGACAATGACAAGTGACGAGCCATTATGTAAAACTGGAATTTCTCTGCATTTACAAATCCTTGGGAACTTTTGGGATACTGTAAGTACACAACTGCATAAAATATATCACACTGTGCAAGTGGTTTTAAAATATTTTATTACAACCATCTTACATATTGTACCTTTAAGCACTGATCTTGAAGTGTATGTATTCGGCAATTTTGTAAATCACAGTATAATAGAGCTAATTTTGTGTATCATGTCAGCTACAAAATGTCTGGCAGTAAACAAGTATCACATATTGCCACAGCTAACCCACAGGCTACTGGGTAAAATAATAAATATGCACATTTAAAAACAAGCTTTGGTCAACTTCCAGCTATTACTATCCTAGTGTAGCTCTTGGGGCAAGGCAAACTGCCAAAGCGCACTCGCCCTATGAGGTGTCATGCGGTTAAAAAACAAGTAGTGCACAACAACGTTCACCACCTCCTACTAAGTGCACCACAAAAACTGTGCGCGTGCCAGATATTGTACAAGGGGCATTACAATCAATGGACAATATGCCTTTTTGTGATAAATAACCCCTTCTGAAATACACTACTTTTACCAGAAGATTAAAACATTCTCTTTGTTTGTCGATGCATTCAAATTATAAATGCAGATTACTGCTATTGTGAACACATTTACACTACATGCTGTGTGTTCTTTCAAATGCGTCCTCCAAATTAACATAACTAAATGATTGGCACACACAGCAATGGATGATGGGAAAGCATGGCCGATTATTAAGTCCATTCTGTTTAAAAAGCGTTCTCAATGATTGTGCCTGTATTTCCAAGCAATCACAATGTTTTAGGTCAATACATGATAACCACATGCATACAACAGGAGCCAGTCAGGAATGACTTAGCTGTGAGAAACAACATCATGTAACTTCGGCAAAGTGTTCACTTTCTGAAAAGTTTGAGCATTATAAAATGGACTAAGAGTCAATAAATTGTAGTGCGTTGTTCATGTGTCCTATTTTTTTAACAATCCACTTGGGATGCAGTATAACAAATATAACTCTCAGCATCATCAAAGATGAGTCTTATCAACAAAGATGAGACTCTGACTGTCATTTTGTTCTCCAAAATAACAAAAGAATATGGTAAAAAAAAAAAAAAGAAAAGAAATAACTGTTCTATAAACCATTACAGGAAGTTAAACCATTTTTATTCTGCTCCAAGTGTGTGCTACAGCATATCAAAGTGTTTTGTTATATAACAAAGGCTTAAAACGAAGACAATAAAAAATATGCATCTGTAGATGGTTTATTTCTGCAATAAGAAAAGTGTAAAATATCAAAGTTGTTTTGAGTACGCCAGTCAACGTGACACACATCGTGACAAAGGTTTTCAAATCGTGTTTTCACTGAATACAGTCTCAAGGACTGCTGAAATCCATACATTAGCAGAATATCATCTCCTCTTTTGAAACCACAGAGACACAGTGGTTCTCTCTCTGTTCTAAGTCCAAGGTCGACACATACAATCGAACAAACAACCATTCAGTATACAACTTTGAGGAAGAAAATGCATACATGTTTCACAGAAAATATCTAAATGGAATATGTTATGAAACGAATTAATGTTATGAAACACCATGTGCATTCATAAGAGAACTGAAGATTGAACTGTATGACCTTAGAGTGATACAATAGACAATATACAATCTTCAGAAAAAGAAAAAAAAAACACACATTTTTTTTGTAATATAAGAAAACATTCACTGAAGTTCCTGCAAGATGAATTTGACACAATCTAGTGTGAAGGCTGGAGCAGCTCTGGCATCTCAAAGGAAATGCACAAAACAGTAAAAAATAACGAAATAACAACAACAAAAAACTGTGGACGAGAAAAAATAACACAATGCCAAAAGTGGTTTCAGCCAAAATCAAAATGGTAACAGTTCAAAATACATGTGCACAAACGTGCATTAATTCATACTTAACTAATACACAGATAAGTAAGGATTAATTGATGACAAGCCGTTGAATTATTAGAAAATAATGCACACACAAGGTGGTAAATCGACCAAGACGGAGCATCAAGACATTTTTCAGGTTTTTATTTTAAGCATCTCATCCCACACCTACGTAGCTAATATCAAAATGTCATTTTATTGCTAGTAACAGAGGGAGAGAGAGATATTACGTGAGTGAATTACCTGAGTCTGTGCGTCTCTCAACAGTGTTCGGCAGCAGCGGAATAGTAATAGTGAAACTGTAAGATAATCTACTTCAAGAACAGCGCCGTTATTACAGGTCAGTGTCGTTCTTGGTTTTGGTTCTTTTGCTGTTGTAGGCTGCAAGGACCTTTGAAATAACTGAAATTGTTTGGCAAGTGATATGGAGATGTAATGCAGTCAAGACCTGCCTGGAACTACTTTAGCTGTGCCTTTCCCTGAAAATAATTGCACACCTTAGAACATTTGACAACCAATCAGATTCAAGCATTTGGCAGCCCTGTAGTATAATCGTGAGTTAATGTATGACTCATATATGTCATTCATTAATGATTGCCACATCAACAACCAATAAAGATATTTTCTGATTAAGATGGATTGTTGCATCACGGTTAAACAGCTGTCTACTGGAAGTGACCGATAAACAGCTGTCTACTGAAAGCGACCGATCCTTCGTATCAGAAGTAGCGCTATAGTGATTAGAGTATGTCAGAAATAGAACGAGACATCAGTTTACTATTGGGATTTGTTGCGTCGCGGTGCATCAAGTGTAGACAGCATTGCTGCTTATAATGGGTTCTAATGCCTTTTGTTGTGTTTGTTCTTCGTGAGTCACACATTAACTCAAGAGCATCTGTGCATTAGTTAAGCATGTTAGTTAATGAATGCATGTTAGTGCACCTGTTACCAAAAAACAAAAAAAAACAAAAAAAAAACAGCACTTCAGATTTGTGAGTAAAAAGTGAGAAGACTGCTAATGTTTCTCTCCCTTCCCACACAGATTGATTGACCCAGACCACCCTGGAAACCTGGCAACCGCCTCGTCAGATCAACTGTGAGCTTAAAGTTGCAGGTCTAAACAAGGCAACCATGCATACAGTGGCATGCAAAAATGTTTTCAACCTGATTCCCTCTTCAATGCTTAAATTCATCCAAAAAAAAAAAAAAGGAAACTCAAAAACAAAGAGCATACAGTAGTATTTAAATAATTATTTTATTTATTTATAGAAAAAAAAAAACATATTTCCCTTGTGAAAAAGTAATCACACTCCCTAGCAACATTTTAGCTGGAACTTACTTGATGAAACTTGCAGACTGAAGTAGACTTTACTGCAACAAGGCAGTCTGAGGTAATATTTCACCTATTTAGTCACCTCAAAGCTTCCAACATAAAGTGCTGCTATATAAGAAACTCAAAAACAGCTGAGAAAAAGAAGTTGTTCAGAGAAACCAGTTTGGTTTCAAAGCCATTTCTAAGGTTTTTGGAATAAACAAGACAGCAACCATACTGGACCATTCTCATCCATCCCTCCGGTGCCACTGATGTCTACTTTGAATCAATTGGAGCAAATCTTATAGGGCCACTATAGCCCACAAGGGGTTATGAATATATATTGGTTGCGATGGACTTTGCAAAACAGTATCAAGAAGTAATCTCCAACTAAAAAAAATAAATAAAAAAAAAACCTGCATCAGGGGTTTCAAACTTTTGGGATGCTAAAAATCCCTAAATATGATGACCTTTCTAAAATATAAAAGTATAAAATTAAATAATCATCTTTTACATTGTCATTATACAAAAGTGTTAAAATATTATCTGGAATATTATCTTATTAACAGTGTATTGACACTTAGATTTTCTTTTCCTCACAAAATATGCAGATTTGTTTTCTTTCTTACTGTTAAAAACTTTTGCTATGAATGAAATACTTGCAATTAATCTCACTTGCAATTTCTGACCAGTCTTTAGAAACCGTATTCATTTTGTTAAAACACATTTTGTAAATATCTCATGTGCATGTCACAGTTTGGTCCCTCTAGTCTGCTACAGTCTCTGGCCCGGACCAAAGTTTGAAAACCCCCATGTCCATGATGGTTGATGGCTGACCCGTACATATTTATATTGTTTTCCTTCTTTGAAACTGTGAATTTTACTTGCTTTACAACTAGCTGAATTGGCACACTCCATGAGAAATAGCTGTTCAAAGGCCAACACATATAGCTGCATGCTAATAATGAACCAACACAAACATATATGCTCTTAGTATACAGTGTTTAAACTAGCTCCCTAATAACTAAACATTTCTTACATCTTGGCAGGGACTATTCATGGCAGGCGAAGAGGTGGGATCCATGACCATTTGAGACCACTAGCTTGATGGTGCAAGCATTGTCAAATTATTTTCAAGACAATTTGCTCTCACCTTGCATGACTTCTCAGTCTGCCTAGGCATGGTTGACATTGAGGAATAATCAGAAGAAAACTCAAGAGAGATGATCAGAGATCAGTTTGGAGACCCCTAACCACTGGTTCTGTTGGTTGATGGATGTAATTGTCTATCAAGACTTTGCAACAGCCTAGCAAGATGATGTAAATGTCCATTATGAGAGCATCGGATAAGAGTTCAGGAAGTGCACAAAGAATTGCTTGAAGAAGCGACGTCTGAGGTTATAGGGAACATGTTACCCTGGCTTTCAGATCAGATGTAGCATAATAAAGCTGCAGGAAGAAGGTGGAAGCGGTCAAGTCCTTTTCCAAACCCAATACAAATAGGTAGGTACATGCTTTCCAGGGCTTTGCAGGCTATTACAGGTGCCCCATGCCCTGTAATTTCTCTCCAGTGCACTCTCTAACCTGACAAGGAAAGAGCAGTAAATAAAAATGTCTGAGCCTGAGAAAGAGGAAGCTCTCATCAAAGATCCATTTTTGCATATTGAAAGTAAAATATTGCCTATGAATTCTTACCTTGGTCACACAGCAGCAGAGGGCAAGGGCAAAAGATAGGATGTATTTACAGTAAGATACCAGAGAAGAAAATAAAAAATCAGTAAGACCGTACAACAGGGTTCAATTCATTAACATTATTTAAATGCACAATATTTATAAAATAAAATAAACAATACTTATTCTATTTCTATTCTATTGTGTTGGCTCAACAAAACAAAAATAACGCAACAGTTTGCGTCCATTTTTGGTTTCACTTTATTTTAATGGTCCCTTTAATACATTCTGTTGACTATAACTGTAACCAGCTGGAGTGCCCTTGAGAGCCACCAGAGGGCACTCCACACCAGACTATTATCACTCCCTCACAAACTACATTTCCCATAACTCACTGCCCGGACTCATCATCACTGATTGCATTCACCTGTGTCTCATCACCCTGTTAGTCTCAGCCTATTTATACCATGTTCACTCATTCACTCACTGCAAAGTTTTGTATGTTGTTGAACTGCATTTCCGAGCGTTTTCCCTGGTTTCAGGTCTCTTGATTTTTTGCCTGTTCCGTGGATTACTCTTTTGTCTCTACCCCTGTTTGTTTGTTTGTTTGTTTGTACGGCCTACCTGTGTTTTGACCTATTGCCTGCATATTGGATTACGTGTCTGGATTGCCCCTTAATTAAAGCTGCATTTGGATCTCAACCTTCGTGTCTCGGAGCAGTTCGTAACAGTAACATTGCACCTACATGTCTATTAAGTCTCATTAGAGTGTTGGTAGAGTATTAGTAGACTGGTAGGGTTAGGGTTAGAATGAGTTGACATGTAGTTGCAAAGTTACTTATAGTCTGTTAAAGGAGCATCAAAATAAATAAAGTGTTAGCAGGTATTAGGCAGACAGTCTATTATTAATACTCTAATGAGAGTTAGTTGAGAAGTAGATGCAAAGTTAGTCAAAAGAGTAAATTCAAAAGGGACCATCAAAATAAATTGTTACCCTTTTTCTTTTTTTTAGTTATGACAATTTTGAGTGAAATAACGATCAACCAACAATTTTTATTTTCTGATTACTCAAAAAAATAAATACACAAGTCGCCCCAACTACTTGAGTTGAAGCCTCGGAACTGTCACTTTTATCTGGATTCACTCATCTTTAGTTTCACTTTCATGGACTTTCAGTTTGTTGTCAGCAGTCACGTTTCTTTGTCTTTGTTTCCCGCCACTCATCTGTTCCCATGGACACTAATCTTCCACCACAGCTGCACATCATTTAGTTCCTCTGTATTCAGTCTTTAGTTGACGGTTATTGTTTGTGTATGTGTGTGTGTGTGTTACACACGGTGTTACATTTGCTACCTTCTAGTTAAAAAAACAACAACTTGTTTATGTTTTATAAGCTTGCCGTCCGTCTTTATCATCTTCATTTTTGTGACAGAATAACCGACCAAATGGATTATGCAGCCACAAGTTTTCATTGGAAACTTCTGTCTTCTTGCCGTCACCAGCCCCTTCGACGACGAGACCCTGAAGTCAATGTTCTGGATCGGGGCGAATTACCATCACTCCATAGACCTCCCAGACACCTCTGGACTAAATTGGAGAGACACCATCATCTGGTGACACTCTGGAGAGCGTCTACCCCCGGTCCAGAAGACAGCCAGACCCAGAGCCTGTTTCACCACCTGCGACCACCAAGGAATCGTGTGAGCCCCCGCAGACGGAAAGCTACCACCTGCCGCGACGTGTCAGCCAGCGCCCGAGGATAAGTGGCCAGTGCAGACCCTCGCCCCAGAAGAGGAGCCCCCCAGTGAGTCTGTTCAGGGGTGTAAGGCCACGACAGACAGACTGTGGCCGAGGGTATACTGGTGGAAATAGATACTGAGGACTGGCTGATGGACTTCAACGTGAAGGTATCATCTCCCACCCTACTGTTTCTGTTTTTTCATTGCTTTTTTTGGACAGCACTATGGACTTTTTATCTGTTTCATCGGAACCTTCATCGTTGTTTCTAAACAGCACCTTCAACCCTGTCTAGCCTTCATCTGCCTCCATCTCCACCCAGCTCAGCCAGTCCTCCAGCCCCGCCTCTGCTGGAGGTTTGCAGCCCTTCACCATCTCCTCAGGTCATTCCACCACCATCAGCGCCTGAGCGGATAGATCCAGAGGCCAGCCTCAGATCGTCTCGCTCCATCTCGGCCCATCGACCTGTTGGCTGCACCTTGGCTCCTCCCACATTCAGCTCCAGCAGACACCCTCGGCCTTTTGTCTCCACCAGGTTCCCTCTATCCACCGGCTCTCCCTTGGTCAGTCGTCACACCCCCTCCACCACAGACTTGCAGATCTTCCGCTATGCTCCGTTCCTCCACCCCTACGGCTGCAGCGGGCTCCTCCTTCCCTTCGGGTATGCCTCGGCCCTCCATCACACTGGCATCGCCTCCGTCCTCAGCCAGTCTGGCTCAACCTCAGACGATCGTCGCCGCGGGATCGGCCAGGCCTCCTGTGCCAGTGATGTTGATCGTCTCCATCGGCTCTCCGTCTGCGCGCAGGGATCCATCAGCTCCTCCTCCATCGGCCGTCCCTCAGTTGACGTCAGCCTCCACACCACTTTGGCTCCGCCCTCGACTCCGCCGTGGGCTGTCATCTCTGGGATCTGGGTCTGTGCCACCCTTCATCATAGCCGCCAGGGTCTCGTCGTCCTTATTGCACTATCCCCTCATCATCTCCTGTCTTCCCTGTGTCTTCCCCTCGGCCACCTCCAATGCCCCCTCCATACCTCCTTCATTTCTGCTACTATGGCGCAGGAGGGGGCGTTCTGTCACGGTTATCTGGACTCACTCATGTTTAGTTTCACTTTCATGGACTTTCAGTTTGTTGTCGTCAGTCACATTTCTTTGTCTTTGTTTCCCACCACTCATCTATTCCAATGGACTCTAATCTTCCACAACAGCTGCACATCATTTAGTTACCTCTGTGTATTTAGTTCCTCTGTGTTCAGTCTTTAGTTATCGATTATTGTTTGTGTGTGCGTTAGGGGTGACCCCGAATAGTCGAAGATTCGATGCTTCGATAGGAGGAGCCTGATTCGACTACCGATCTCACGGTCGAATCTTCGCAGGGGTGTTATGAAACGAGGATCATGCCACTTTGGCTATATGAGGGCGCTCAATGTCTGATTTCACATAGAACTAGCTTTTATGTAAATACGTTAATATTCAGCCTATTATGATAATGCTGTAGGCCTATATAAAAATGTGCAAAGAAAGAATCTTTTAATAAATATTTTTTTAACGTGCGTGAATAAATCCAAACACCCCGTGACAGATTTAAGTTTCACTTTCAATCCGTGACCGACAGAGGAGCGTCTTCGCGGCAAGGATTTAAATCTTTAACAATGTCTGGGATAAGAAAATCTAAAGTGTGGATGTACACGATTAGAAAGGATATTCTCCAAGGCTGGATTTAGCATCAGGAAAACCATGATCGCACTTCTGCCGGCCAACGTTAACATGTTTCACGCATAGACTGGGTTTCACGTTAGAATCTATTTTATCCGCGCGCACAATTTGAAAAGACTCCAACGGACAGACAGAGTGAAAGACGTTCAGGATTTGTTCTCTCGATCAGGTACAAGTGATTTCAAAACTTTTCAGCCGGTTCTAATTTTATTTTTGGATGCTGTGAACATTTTTAGCTAAAAAGACTGCCTCTCCAGTTTAGCATTTATTGTTGTTTCTGCAGTTAAAAAGACAAAGTTGAAAATTCTGGCTACTATCGTTATTTTAATAATTTCTTTATTTTAATTTTATTTATTAATCTGTCAGGGTTATCTAATCTTAACTATTTGTGGCTTGTGTTTTGAATATGTTCCCCTGCACTTTAGGCATTTTGCACACATTTGCTCCTCATCCTGTGACTTGATTCTGATTTATTTCGTTTTGTATTTTTATTTATTAGAAAGGTATATTCTGTTCTAATTTAATTTAGTAAATTAATTGTTTATTTTTTCGGTGCATCGATGTTGTGCTGTAGGCTGGCCTGCTCATTCAGGTAATTTAACCGATTTAATTTGATTTGCATGTGAAATTGATTTATTTATGTTATTTCTTAGTTTTATTGATCAAAAATTTTTTATACATTTTCTTCTATATCTTTGCGTGATTTTCTGTACATCGCGGCTTTGAAACGGTAAAGCCCCGCCCCCAGCCCCACCCCCATACACATGATTCGACTATTAGTCGACTATAGGCAAGACATGACGATTCTGATTCGACTATGAAAATCCATAGTCGGGGACAGCCCTAGTGTGCGTGTTACACACACTGTTAAATTTGCTACCTTCTAGTTTAAAAAAACCTTGTTTATGTTTTATAATCTTGTTGTCCGTCATCATAATCTTCATCCTTGTGACAGGAACCAATTAATCTTATCTATCTTATCCACAGCTGTCATAGCACATGCTTAATGTAACTTATTTGGCATTGATTTGTATTGAACAAGTAAGATTTTACGTCACTGGCATTAGCGCAGTCATTTCGTATAGGGTCAATGTAGTGTTTCTGCTTACCTTCATGTATCTACTCTTCAGCACAGTGGTAACCACAAAAACTTCAACATTATAGAAACTCTTTTAAATGTCAAAAATAACAGCATTAAACAAATGTTTTTTCTTTCACAAACAAACTATTAAATAAATATATAAAATTAAAATAAAATTTATTCTCATTATCCAATGCAAAGCATCCTGGGAACTAGAACTCCATGCCATAATTTCCTGAGTTATCAAAAAAAAGTTACTACAATTACACACAATCTTAAGTTGATGTTATGATCAACATTATTATGTAAACAAATTTCAACAAAATAATGTTTGCAACTTAAAAAAAGTTTAACAATAAATTAGGATTTTTAACTTTCAATCATGCACCATTAACCAATGCTAATTTATACAAATATATAAAAATGTAGGTAACACTTTATTTTACAGTGTCTTTGTTACATATGCTACATGTACTTACCATAGTAATAACAGTAAATGATGCACAATTACATGCAACTAACCCTAAACCAAATCCTAATCCTACCCTTACCCTATAGTAAGTACATGTAGTTGCTTAATATTACTCAGTACTAAAATATATAATTACACTGTAACAATGACACCTTAAAAAAAGTGTAACCAAAAAGCTTTTGCATTGCATTTCGTTGTTGATTTGTGCTAATAGTTTTTTTAGGCCACTAACATCAGTTCTAACACATCAACAAAAGGCATACAAGCCTATATGCTGCAGTAACATGGCAACACACAACAATACAAAAACAACATGGGTTACATGTAGGAGAGCAAGGCACAGCTGAAAGTGATATTGACCCTTAAGCACATAATACAGAAATAATGTCATAGTTCGGTAACATGCAGCGAAAGCTGCAAATGTTTCCCTTTTCCACAGTGATAGTTCCCTTTTCAACCCTGTGGCCTTTTGACTGCTCTAAGATCCTTGTTTTCAGAAGTTTTTGTCTTTGCCTGCACACAAACACACACAGAACTGTCTATAAAGACATGCTAAGTATCAGATTTGGATAACTAAGTAAAACCAATTAAATGTTAGCCAAGTTGCTCATTTCAATAACCTCCTGATATTGCATTTTAGAATGGCAATTATGCAATCATATTTGCTCAACAGGATATTGCAAGAGATAAGATGAAGGTGTGGTTTCTATTATTAGTGACTAGCTGCATAATGTCTCTACTGTGGAAAGAGATGTCATCTGAGAGCAGTGCCACCAGGCTCTGGCTTACTTTGACAAATGTGTGGTATTCAAATTCAAAGTACAGGAGTTTTGATTAAAAACAACAACAACAACAACAACAATATATTAAAATGTATTGTTGTATAAGTTCTGATTCCAAAATTCGGCTGAAATTCCTTGTTCTTTGATCCTCGGATACACTCAAAGGATTCCTTGATACCACGGACAAGGGTTTCTGTCAATGACTCTCAAGAGTATCATGAACCTTTCCCTGCAAAGTGGACATCTTGTGAAGAACAAGGAGGTATTGCAAAAATGAGTGGCCCTCAGAAGAGCCAAAATATCAGGCTGGACCATGTCTATCTAACAAGACAATGACTGGGGCCAATTAGGGCAGCATGAGGGCTTTGGAAATAACAAGATTCCTGGGCCTGAAGAAGTGGAAGTATCCTTGAAGTAAAAACCTATCAGACATCTCTTCTCTGTGTTGGAGAGCAAGCTCAAATATAGGATCATTCTCGCTCGCAGACTAAATCAGATTTCCCTTGGTGTGAACATGGATTGAAAAAAAAAAAAGTGCTACCTGGCTTAAAGTTCACTCTGATTGGTGTAGTGTGTATAGCTAGTGTGTATGCTAGCCATGTTCACACATGAAACTTTCAATTGCAGTAACATTTCCTGTCCCACTGAATGAACCACATCTGTATGCAGTATGTATCTTTATTAAAATAAGAGCAATGTAGGTTCGACATGATGTGCTCATATCCTGTGTAAAAAAAAAAAAAAAAAATATATACATACATATATATGTCAGAACGTCCTAACTTCAGGCATACTCAAACCGTTAACCTCATGGCTTTGTTCTCAAATGAAAAGATAGGATATTTCTGGATCTGATTTGAAGACATTTCAAAAACATGTAAGGTTTGTTCATAAGCGTACAGCAAACATTAAATTATTATTATAATTATTTAAAAAAATTACGCGTACACGAGGGTCTACGTTTGGGCTGAACGGTTAATCGAAATCGAATCGCGATTTGAAACGTTGTGATTAATAACTAATTGCAAAAGGCTGCGAAAAATATGTCCCAGAGCAAAAGCATGACTGCCTTCTTTGTGTGGCAGTCTTCCTAACCAACTGAGTGAGCGCATCTCCGTTCTAGCCTACCCCAAATAAGCTAACCATCTATTGGATAGAAAGTAGTGTTCATTTCGTTAATGTGACAAACAATGTTCGTTGACGACCTTTTTTTCCATGACTAAGACGAGACGACATCTTAACGATAACTGTGACTCAATAAACATGCAATATCGTTGACAAAAAAACAACAACAAAAAAACACTCTTAATCCTATAATCACTCTTTGTTTTTGTCAAAAAAAGAGACGACAAAATAAAAATAAAAATAAATAACAAAAACTGTTTGCCTACGAGCGTTCAGGCTTGCAGTTGCCAGATTTCAACCATTTAAATCCCCCAATCAGAGCTTTTCTGTTAAAAGAACATATTTTCTACCTGTGTTTTACTTCATCTTTACAATCTGGCAACCATGCGCACGCGCTCTCTCTACACTGCTGAAGAAGAGCGGATGATCTGGAAAAACCGACAAACAAACAAGTAGTAACCTGCAGTTTAGCCATCTACATTCTCCATTTGAGGTTTTCTGAAAATAAAAGTGTCATTCAGTCAGTCTGTGATCTGTCACGAGCGGCTTGCACTGTTTGCTGCAACTAAATCTGCGATCAAACCTTCTCAGTGATGAACTGCAATATATCCAAACATCGATCTTGACTAAAGCTGATTGTTGTTGCTGAATAACTGCACTTGTGCAGCTCTGTATGACAATAAGTCTTTTTTGCTGTTGTTTTAATAGAAAAACATTAAAGTGATTTGGATTTATTGGATTACTAGGAATTTCACTGCTTACATTTTTTAGATATATTTCTTGTTTTACCAGTAGGCCTATATGATAAATAGCTTATAATAAATCAGGAAACTAGAATAAACCATGTGTATGGGTTGACATTCTCCTGATTTGTGTTTATAGGTAAAAGTGCAATACTTCTGATGAAATACATTTCTCAAATTACAATAATCTTTGAGCATAATTGGGATTATCAATTTAACCATTAAGCAGCAGGACGAAATTGTGACGGAAAGTTTTCATTGACGAAAACTAGACTAAACATATACAGGACATGGTTGACATCGCAATTAGATATTTTCCCCAAGTCGCAGTACAGTGCACGTGACGGAAAATTTGTCACCAGTATTGTAAGTTTGTGCTAATTAATGTAGTTACCTAATGTTGACAAATGAAACCTTATTATTTAGTAACCAAAAAGGTTTGTAAAAACAACGGTTGTAAGCCCGCACTCACTCACCCCAATATAGGCATCCGAACAGCGGGGAAAGGTCTTTTCTCGTGGCAAAGTATTTAAATGAAAAACATTTGAAAAACATTTTCTCATATGTATTTTCTCGTTATTTCATCTGACTCCATAAATGAAAAGATTCTGTGCATCATTAAATGTGAATTAATGTTCGACTATTCCTTTTAACTCTTCACTGCAAATAATGAGTCCGTTAGAATAAAATCAAATGTTAACAATTTATTATGTCAGGTAAATATATCATGCTAATTACATAATCAATTAAAAAATAATCAATACAAAACATCAAATGCTCTGGAATAAAGAGAAGAGATGCGAACCCGACATAAGGAAATACATGATGCTGAAGTCTTTGAGGTCCTTCAACATCATGGGCTGATCTGAGGTACAGAATTGCGCTGATCCTCTAGTTGCATTTCATTATATAGCCAGAAACTTCTTTCACATGGAAACATCAGGAACAATAACAATAGGAATTTACATTCAGAGTTGACACATTTTGGGAGTAGGAGACCATTTGTCTAGAGACCCACCCTCCTCTGTATGCCAGTTATCTATAAACTCTTAAAAACCTTATTGCCTTTTGTTTTACTTATTTGGGAATGAGACCTTTGTACCAGTCGCACTGAGACATTTCAAATTATATCAAACATTTGTAATACTGTATGATAATTATTCACATTAAACCATGTATCATTTTGGGTGAAATTCAGGTAGGGATGGGTGAAGGGAATAAATGAAGATTAGGATTGCTTAGGTGAGAGGTGCTAGTTTCACAAGAGAGAGTTCAAATGTTAATTTCCAGAAAGTTCCTTTGTCTTCTCGAGGAGTGGTCGTTCCTCAACCAGTTCTTCCAGTTTCTCCAGCTTACACTGTGAAAGCGGTTTCTTGTACCCTAAGTCTACGTAATAATAATAATAAAAAATAAAATAAAAAAACGTTTCAGGTTTCTTGCGTAACCCATGTTCTCTGAATAGGGAACGAGACGCTGTGTATTGAAGACACAATGGGAAATGCCCTATGGGCGGTGTTGATTGTCTGAACCCGTATAGAATCACAACAATTTAATGGCTGATGGCGCGGGCGTCGCTTCAGCAGCGCTATGTCACTCACTCTTGATATAGAAGAAGAAGAAGAAGCCCCCCTCTGCAGCAAGAGGAGCTTGGCAGCGAACACAGAATCTTGTCCCTATTCAGAGAGAACATGCATCCATGAGCTTGGAGAATGTCCGTGGAGCCAAAGCCAGACCAAATGGAAGGACCTGATATTATATTAATAAGACTTTCTTTCATCTTCAGAACACAAATTAAGATATTTCTGATTAAATCTGAGAGCAACCTTAAGTTTATCAAGCGACTAGAATACTTTTTGTGCGCAAAAGAAAACAAAAATAACGACTTTATTCAACTATTAATTTTCTTCCATGTGGGCCTCTGACGCGAGTTCACGAGAGCGCCACGGCGTATGTGCGAGAACTGAGAAGATGACGCAGGAAGCGCTACAAGCTTCTCTCATCTTCTCAGTTCTCGCGCATGCGTCGTGGCGCTCTCGTGAACTTACTGTAGTCACTTGGACTATTTTAACAATGTCTTTACTAACCTTCAGGGCTGGCAGATGCAATTACCAAGCAGCCTTTGAAGGAGTGAGACAGCTCTCAGATTTCATCAAAAATATTTTCATTTGTGTTCCAAAGATGAACAAAGTCTTACAGGGTTGGAACAACATGAGGGTGCGTAATTACTGACAGAATTTTCATTTTTGGGTGAACTAACTATTTAAGCAGGCAGACTACCAATACTCTAATAACTGATATCGCAGAGTTAATTATAGTTAGTAGAATGTAGAATTAAAGTGTTACCAAAAATGACACTAACAGCGGCAAGATCATGGGTTTGATTCCCAGGATTGAAATACTTAACGTATTAGGAGTCAAAACAGTCTGTGATGTTTTTTGTGTGAAACACAGGTACGTTCTCTCTTAGGATATTGGATATTATTATAGGATATTGAAATGACAATTTGCAATGTGTTTAGCTCCTCCAGTGTTTAGTCAAGGATGTGCTGCTGTAAGCTGATAAAACAGGGGTCTTCACCCAGAGGGGTCTTGTGTATTTGTTTATTAACAAATCCAAATGCAATTAAGCTCTTTGTGCATGGAAAAGCAGTGGAGCCATATGGGTAACTATAATTGATTCTTATTTTTTTGAGTCATTTGAAGGAATCAGCAGCTGCAGCTTAGATCATATTTGTTGATGACACTCCAGATAACTGTACTTGCAAGTAGATTATAGTAAACATGACTCAATCTTGTTATCATGTACGCAGTAATATCCTCTTAACGAAAGACTCTGATGCCTTTAGCATCATTTGATTCACATAAAGACTGAGCCGTATTAAGCTAAGAAGAACTACAAAGAGGATAACGGCACCCACCTCTGCAATTAAAAACAGATTACGGAGACTTTAAAAGACTCTGCAGAGGTAAAGCCTACAGACAACAGGTGATTGTTAGACAGCGATCGCTTAACGGTGGAGGATGTAAATGGAAAAAAAAGAGATATTTTTTTTTGTTGTGTGTTTGGGAGATGCAGTTTAACACCAGAATTCAATCTACCTTTTATTCCTGCTGGTTCCTGACAAGACGTATATAGTTCTGTAGACTGAGGAGAAATTAGACTGTCAAACAAAACAAGTCAGCCATGTGACTGTACTCAAACCCAACCTCACACTGATATGTTCCTTCTTGTTCTCAGAGATGCAAGTAGAAGAATCATTCACCTTTCCTTCACTCATGTCTGGCTCCATTGTTACCTAGCTTGCTGGAAGAACAAAAGACAAAATTCCTTTGCAGGAAAGCGATGAAATGTGTTGAGTTGAAGTGATAGTCAACACAAGCAGACAGATGCACAAACGCATTATCCGCTCGGTTTGATGCAATGAACGAGACATTTAGTATTCAACAATAACGTTAACCTTCAAACAATGATCCTAATTAATAACATAAAACACACATTTCCTGATAGTCTTAATGGTAATTATCACATGAGTCTATCACAGAAATGTCACAGACAGGGAGATGGCAAAAGAGTGAAAATGGTACTTGACAGTGTAATTATTCAGTGCACTTTCAGTGGCCTCAAAGCATTAAATCACTGTGAGGAAAGTCACATAATCTTAATGTGCTTTGTTTAAACTCTTTTTCGATGCAGTATTGCTGTACAAAATGTCAAGTTAAATGCTAAACTGATGATCTAGAGGTTGGCAGTCTCGTTGAGACTTTAAGCCAAACTTCTGGATTGAGTGAATTTTAATTATCCACGTATAGACTAGCCTGAGGGCAATGCAATGTCTCTTTTGTTGTTGCAGGTCAAGCTGAGGTTTTACCTGTTCATTCACCTGCCGAGGCCTATATAAACAGTAACAGCATTTCTATTCTGCACCTGACTCAGTCATGCCCAGCGTATTCATTAAAACCATTTGACACATGACCCTCACATTGTCTGCCTTATTATTGCTGTTTTTAAGCAAATTGAACATACCGTTTTGACATGACACTGGCCAAACACACTTAGCTCTTTTTTTGAGAGCTTTTGCTGACACTCGTTGTCATATTGTTGTGCATTCTCCTAAACTTGTGCAGTGAGTTTTCATAATAGATGTAAAGTAGTTTATGTCACATCAGAGCATTAAATCAATGGCTATCAATAGCAGTCAGTCATAATTTGTTTTTAACATTGCACAGTTCGGCCTCCACTTGGTGGATTTGTTATTGCTATTAAACTGTCTTTCTGAATTATTTTTCATATCAGTGCATACATTATTTTCTATACTGATGGGATGCAGCACACTATGGGATGTGATTTCATTGTTCAGCATAGCTGCTAAATATTCTCAAGAGGAGATTGAATATCATTATGAAATATGCTGATACTTTTAAGGACATTCCATCTATAGCTAAAAGAGTAGAGAGGGTTTTCTTTCCTTATACAAAATAATCAAATATGATGAGATTACCTGTGATTAAATATTGTAATTGATTGACATACTTGTCAGTGTTACTTTAATTTTATTTACAGGAAAATATATGATTAGTACGGAGCCCCTGAGGGGACCTGTGAAAAAAATAAAAAAAATAGGACTTTCGCGTGCGCACGAGAAACTATCGCGTGCGCACGAGAAACTATCGCGTGGGCACGAGAAACTATCGCGTGGGCACGAGAAACTATCGCGTGGGCACGAGAAACTTTCGCGTGGGCACGAGAAACTATCGCGTGGGCACGAGAAACTATCGCGTGCGCACGAGAAACTTTCGCGTGGGCACGAGAAACTTTCGGTTTGCGTTAAAGCGTCATTAATACAAATGTGGAAATATGGATGATGTATATATCATATATGTTGTTGTTTGACATGTTTTGAAGTGTATATTTTAGCAAAAATCTCAAGCAAGGTGCTATTAAAGACAAGACTTAGAGGCATATTTTAGTCACAATTCAAATAATTGTATTAAATGTGAATATACTTTGAATAAACTTTGTATTTGTATGTGTATTGATAAAAAAATAAACAACAGGCTAATAATCTTCTGCTACTGAGATGAAGGAAACATTTTTTTAAAGAAGTAAAGTTCACAAGATTGCTATTTATCTTGACCAAACTGTTCCGTCATCAGACCTTCCTCAGTTCCGCACTGCAGAATAAAATAGTCATCCTCTGCTGCAGTTGTACGGATTCTTAACGCATTTATTGCAACTACATTTAATTTTTTTCTCATCAAACAACCAGACTAACGAATGGTTCGACACAACCCGTACCGAAGAGCCTAGACAGGTCTTTCTTCTGTATAGATATTTCGTTCGTCAGGGTAAATGACGACTGTTGGCCTACCATGGTCGCCCTCGTCCAGTAAGTTTTAAATAATAATAATAATAATAATAATAATAAATTAAGATATAAATCAATATAATTCGTTGTAAATTAAATTTAAACAATAGCTACAAAAAGGTAATAATTGACTGTATAGTCCTAACGTTCATGCATGAACTGCCATTCAGACTTACTGTCTAACAACCAGAGAACAGAGAACATCAGAGATATTAAAATACATACTCTTCTGAGTTTTATGATGTAGGCCTTTTTTTATTAAAATTTATCGGCCTATAATTTATATCTCAAGGATGCGAGCTTGTGCGTGGCGCACTCAGTCATGTTGAGAGGGAAACACGCATTATATTATTAGGCTAGTATATTCAGAAATAGTGTAAAAGACCTGTAAATAAAATACAACATTAACATTATAAACACTATTAGGCTAATAACATATAGGCTATGCGTATTTTACTTCCCCATAGCCAAATCCTTAAATGAATGGAATCAGAAAACAACAAGAAATGAAAAATAAGTAACCACTTATAATAATAATAATAATAATAATAATAAATACATAGTAGTCTATAAAAATAGCCCATTGTGCCCTTTATTACAAACAACTTTTAGCCTATTTTAAACGCCAAGCCTAAACGAATTTATTTGAATCGAAACTGAAACTATACCGCAAAGTTGGGTTCGCGCATCTTTCGTTCGGTCCAAAGTTTAATACTGAACAGGAATTAATAATCATTTAATAATGAACCGGCTGTGATGTCAAGTTAATGCCAGAAGTGAACCGATGTTGTTAATATCGCGATTCGCCGGCGCCATCACTTGAATTTGTTCCTCAGTTGGGGAAATAACTTTATCGTTTCATACTCTGTCATTCGAAACAGTAAAATGTATATTTTTATTTGTGTACATTCAAAATGACTACAAAATGTCATGCCTTTGAAAAAGAAAGAAAACAACATGATGCGGACGTGTAGAACTTTATCCAAGAGCTGCTGTAAAGCCTATAGCCTAAACAATCTGTTACAGTAATGTTCTATTATATGCAAAAGCTGCAACCAAATTGTTAAAAGCGCTATATAAATGAAGGCGACTTCACCTGACCTGACTAGAAATCGAACAATTCAAGCTGTTTATTAAATTTTCTACATCAGAACGAAAAACGTTTTAGAAATATTGTTTATAAAACGAAAAAGGAACTCTTTTCTAATTATATATATATATATATATATATATATATATAAAATATAAATTTTAGATAAAGGTTTTTTTTTTTTTATTCAAACTTCAATTAGTGTAATTGAATCTGTGTGTCTTTCGTTCAGTATAGTTTTTTATTTGATTTAATATTTAAAGTAGAAAATTAGAAAAGAGTTCCTTTTTCGTTTTATAAACAATATTTCTAAAACGTTTTTCGTTCTGATGTAGAAAATTTAATAAACAGCTTGAATTGTTCGATTTCTAGTCAGGTCAGGTGAAGTCGCCTTCATTTATATAGCGCTTTTAACAATTTGGTTGCAGCTTTTGCATATAATAGAACATTACTGTAACAGATTGTTTAGGCTATAGGCTTTACAGCAGCTCTTGGATAAAGTTCTACACGTCCGCATCATGTTGTTTTCTTTCTTTTTCAAAGGCATGACATTTTGTAGTCATTTTGAATGTACACAAATAAAAATATACATTTTACTGTTTCGAATGACAGAGTATGAAACGATAAAGTTATTTCCCCAACTGAGGAACAAATTCAAGTGATGGCGCCGGCGAATCGCGATATTAACAACATCGGTTCACTTCTGGCATTAACTTGACATCACAGCCGGTTCATTATTAAATGATTATTAATTCCTGTTCAGTATTAAACTTTGGACCGAACGAAAGATGCGCGAACCCAACTTTGCGGTATAGTTTCAGTTTCGATTCAAATAAATTCGTTTAGGCTTGGCGTTTAAAATAGGCTAAAAGTTGTTTGTAATAAAGGGCACAATGGGCTATTTTTATAGACTACTATGTATTTATTATTATTATTATTATTATTATAAGTGGTTACTTATTTTTCATTTCTTGTTGTTTTCTGATTCCATTCATTTAAGGATTTGGCTATGGGGAAGTAAAATACGCATAGCCTATATGTTATTAATAGTGTTTATAATGTTAATGTTGTATTTTATTTACAGGTCTTTTACACTATTTCTGAATATACTAGCCTAATAATATAATGCGTGTTTCCCTCTCAACATGACTGAGTGCGCCACGCACAAGCTCGCATCCTTGAGATATAAATTATAGGCCGATAATTTTTTATAAAAAAAGGCCTACATCATAAAACTCAGAAGAGTATGTATTTTAATATCTCTGATGTTCTCTGTTCTCTGGTTGTTAGACAGTAAGTCTGAATGGCAGTTAATGCATGAACGTTAGGACTATACAGTCAATTATTACCTTTTTGTAGCTATTGTTTAAATTTAATTTACAACGAATTATATTGATTTATATCTTAATTTATTATTATTATTATTATTATTATTTAAAACTTACTGGACGAGGGCGACCATGGTAGGCCAACAGTCGTCATTTACCCTGACGAACGAAATATCTATACAGAAGAAAGACCTGTCTAGGCTCTTCGGTACGGGTTGTGTCGAACCATTCGTTAGTCTGGTTGTTTGATGAGAAAAAGATTAAATGTAGTTGCAATAAATGCGTTAAGAATCCGTACAACTGCAGCAGAGGATGACTATTTTATTCTGCAGTGCGGAACTGAGGAAGGTCTGATGACGGAACAGTTTGGTCAAGATAAATAGCAATCTTGTGAACTTTACTTCTTTAAAAAAAAATTTCCTTCATCTCAGTAGCAGAAGATTATTAGCCTGTTGTTTTATTTTTTATCAATACACATACAAATACAAAGTTTATTCAAAGTATATTCACATTTAATACAATTATTTGAATTGTGACTAAAATATGCCTCTAAGTCTTGTCTTTAATAGCACCTTGCTTGAGATTTTTGCTAAAATATACACTTCAAAACATGTCAAACAACAACATAAATGATATATACATCATCCATATTTCCACATTTGTATTAATGACGCTATAACGCAAACCGAAAGTTTCTCGTGCCCACGCGAAAGTTTCTCGTGCGCACGCGATAGTTTCTCGTGCCCACGCGATAGTTTCTCGTGCCCACGCGATAGTTTCTCGTGCCCACGGGATAGTTTCTCGTGCTCACGCGATAGTTTCTCGTGCTCACGCGATAGTTTCTCGTGCGCACGCGATAGTTTCTCGTGCTCACGCGATAGTTTCTCGTGCCCACGCGAAAGTTTCTCGTGCGCACGTGATAGTTTCTCGTGCCCACGCGATAGTTTCTCGTGCGCACGCGAAAGTCCTATTTTTTTTTTTTTTTTCACAGGTCCCCTCAGGGGCTCCGTAGTACGATTAGAGTATTTATTAATATTTTCAATAAGCTTTTATTCTTATATTTTCAGTTTTCATTTAAATTTTAGTTTTAGTCATTTTGCATGAGCTTTTTAAAAATAGTTTTACTTAGCTTTAATTTATATTTACTTATTTTAGTTTTTTATGTGTTGCAAGTTGCCAAGGCAAAATTTAGATTTTGCCATGGCAACTAGCAACTAGCAACACACACACAAACACACACACAAAAAACCTTTCTTTCAATTACTGAAAATATTTGTAAAAGATTTAGTTAACAACACTGGCCTTTGTATAGCCTATTACATTGTTCATGTTACAGTCTAATTGTCGTAAAATAAGTAGATTATAAATAGAAATTATAAATAGACATTCTTCTAGTACTGTTATTATTGCATTAAATCATATTTGCATGTCATATGTATAACATGGACAGTGTAAAGTGTCACCATGTACATAATAACATGGTCAAAGGCACTTTATTTACTAACCTTTAGTGGGTGAGATGCACACAAGAAATATAATAAACGACACATTATAGAACAAACAATATGAATGTGTACTCAGAAAACATAACCCATGCTGACACTGCAGCCTTCTCATTGAAGCTGTGTATCTCACCTTTCTCTTCCTGTTACGCTTTTCAGTGTGAAATATATCACACAGAGCAAGCAGAGCCAGTCTTTCTTGCTTGTCAAACTTCATGTTTGTCTTGGCATTGTTGTGAAATTATGTGTGGTAACACTTTGTAAGAAAAGATAGAAGTGTTTTGAGGTCCCCATCCAGACAACCTCACAATGAAGTGGAAAATCTCATAATATCTGATGCTCTGCTTTCATAAAAGCACACTTTGTTTATTTATTTCATTTTAGGCCATATTGTAACTTGAATAGCGTCCCTTAAAGTGTAACTTTGCCGGTTTTCAACTGGCTTTGTATTGTTACAATGTTGGTAGTATATGTAAATGTTCAATGTTTACTTGTTTTCAGTGATACCTGGACCGATAAATTTACATTTATTTTTCAGAAAAAGTCTTTTCTACGGTGGCCGAGAGAGCTCAACGCGCTGCAACTGAAGAAAACACATGCAAATAGAAAAACACCCGCAAATTAAGAAAACATCTTCATCAGTTTCACAACACAACGTGTGCTCCAAATATTCACAACACTATAATAATACAGAATACAGAAACGCGCTGCAAAGGTTCACAACACAACCAAATACAGAAACGCGCTGCAAATAGAACAGACCACAACGGAAATGTTTCCAGGGGACCCCAATAAGTGACGAACCCGGCTGAAATAATTTCCGTACTATGTTTACTTTTTAAACAGCATTATGGTAAAAATGAAGCACTATGACAACAGCTTTCTTACCTGTATGCAATGGCGTTTTGCTCAGGATCAGTTGCTAAGGACAAAAGGGAAGTTTCTTTCAGTTTTTCCCCCTCCATTTGGCCTAAAACGCTGTGTTCATGGTCATCCAGTTTGAAATGTTAACTACAAACATTTCAACATTTCAAACATATCAACTACAGGTTTTTCATATTTTCCAATTGTGGCTTTGTTTCCTTTGTTTCTTTGCAACCTTTAGCCACTGCCTACATGCAGGTAACCGAAAGTAACTCACTCCAACTATATGTTTACTCTCTGGATTATTGCACATGGAAACAATACAAGTCGACACCATTATAACAAAAAGTTTGCTAAGCAGTATTTCCTACTAAAGCAATGCAGCATTTGACTTGTATGCCCAGTGCATTATGGGTGTTGAGGTTTTCCTATTTGGCAAAAGAGAAGACAACAGCCTTTTTTCTCTGTTTTTTTCAAGTCAGGAGCACCAATTTTAAACATGTTTTAGCCTTATTATTGTATAGGCAGCCAAGTTTCATTGAAAGCCAAAATGTCCAGTAACTAAAATACTACAGTATAAATCCATCTTATACTGCAAATGCATCAAAGAAGAATACATTTTGGTGTGGTTTCATCTTTGAGGATCAATCTGTTCTACTTCATAAAAGCTAGCATGATGCAGGAGGGATGTCAGTGCTAATGTCATCTACACAGAATGAGGAGGAGAACCGAGGGTCCGGAGGCTGTTCCGGACCTCATGGTTTGATCAATGTCAATACAGAGATTGTTTTCACTTTCGGTCAATAAGGGCAAAGAAAACTGTACAGAAATATAATATTATCTTGTGGAATAATCTGCATCAGTAATGAAAAATTAATGCACAACATCCAAACTAATTTATTTTATTTGAGTAAGCAAAAAAAGATGTATGTACTGTGTCTGCATTTTAGTCACCTTAAACATTACTTCAGGCAACTGTGTTTGTTGAAAATTTAATTGACTGTAAAACTGCCATTATCAGCAGTTTATCAAAGTTAAAAAAAGAGCCTGTGTGTCTCATGAGCGAGCAGTGCAATAAGCCAAAAAGAGGAAAAATGTATCCTTGATTTATTTCATGCTGGATGCAAGTCTTAGTTGAATAGCACCATTTGTCCGTGCATGCTCTGATTAGCTAAACGAATATGGCCTATTATATTAATATGTCCTGGAGGAGATGTCTTGAGATTTCAGAGACAAAAATTCACCATGATGTTCATAGCTAGGAATCATCCCTGACGTGCAAGCAGGACCAGCGGAGCCCTGCGGCACAGTTACAACCAGCAACCCCAGTGTGGTTTTGACTTTTATCTGTCTAATTGAATATGCATATAATGCATTGCTGTTTAACCCCAGATAAAGCCACATGCTAATTAAATCAACTCTTTTGATTGAGGACATCTTAACCAGTCCAGACTATGTCATATTAATGTGAATTCTTAATTATGTCAAGCACTGAAGAAATGGTGTGAAAACAGCACACAGTTTTTTAGATTTTAGATTCGTTTTTTTTTTCTCGCTGTGATTTTTTGAGTCTCGTTGTAAAGTTAACTCTCAGTTACTGACATAGAACATAAAAAGTTACTGATAAATTAGCATTAACACATTCATATTTAATTTTGTTGTCATTCCTTTCCACACTAGTTTTTAATCACTGAAGAAGAAAATATCTTGCAAAGCAAAGATGTTCTGTTCATCAGTTTTATATAGACTAGAGACAAACATCATTAACTGAAGATGAACTCTTAACATCACCAGATAACATTACTAAATGTGTAACTGACAGTAAATATCAGTATCTACATCATTTATTCATGCTACCATGCACACTGGAAGCTCACAAACAAAACCAAAAATACTCTTCAATATGAAAATGTTTGTTCATATACATATATTGGGCTAGTTTGGACAATGCTTTTGTTATTGGGCAGTCTACGAATTATGTACTTTAAATACATTTTATATCTGTTAAAATATTAAATGTAAATATTCAAATAAAATTTTGGGGGTAAAAGACTATCTAAAAAAATACTTTTTAGCATATTTTTTTTATATGCAAATGTATAATAAATTGATACTGACCTATGCTGTAGTGATGTGCCACCTGAAACTGATCGCAATTATAAGTGGGTGAGAGGGGAGCTGTTGTTTTTGTTATCTCCTCTGGCGCATGCAACATTTAGTTAGTGCCTACAGTATTTAAAAAAAAATAATAATAATACATGCATGACTTTTATTGTGACTAGTATGTTTTATATAATGCTCAAATTTGAGAATAAATGAAGAATATTAACTTAAATTTGTGGGTAAAAAAAAAAAAAAAAAAAAAAACAGCATAAAAACTAATTCCTATAAATAGTGTTGTATAGTTGAAGTGAAGTGAAGTGAAGTGAAGTGAAGTGAAGGGAAAGTTCATCATAACCAAGTGAACTTGAGTCGTGCACTTCTTAATTATGTCCAACATAGCACAAAACATTTTTTAAATGTTTGAACAGAACACTAAATTAGCGAGTCCTAACATTTGGTCAGTGTACAATTAGCCCACTCATTTCAGAAGCCTGATTCTCAACTTATAATGAGACAACAGCTCTTTTGAAAGCAATCAGAAATCTTGTTGTCTCTCTGCCTCAGTGCCTGAGCTGTGGATGATGAGCTAGTCCTTGGAGGGCCAGTTCATCTGCTGATGGCTACCAGCAAATCTGAGCTTAAACTCTACATGGTGCACAAGGTGATATTGACTACTTCTGCTCCACTTGAGCAGAGCTATATTGTCATTTAATGATGGAACAGCCAGTACAAGAAAGATCTGCAGCACGACACATATTGAACATTTCAACAAGTGCTTTTACCTGCAACATAAACTAATCTAATTTATTTTATTTTTTTAAAATACAGCCATATGAATGAAGTGAAAACTCAATCTTTTATTACGTTAGGAACAATTTAACTGCACAGAAATGAACAATAAAACAATCAATAAAAGATGTTTAAGTACATACATGCAGATCGTTAGTGACATCACTGACTATCTAAGGCTAATTGATGATCAGGTCTCTCAGCTTGATGTGACAATGTCGTATTTAATTTTCAGAGAATGTGCCACCTCTAATTATAGCAGTCCATACAGTTACTAGTGCCATTAAAGAACTATTATTTGGTGTGAGATGCTTTCTGTGGGCTCTGAGAAAATCGACACCGTCTGTTAATGGGTGCCAGAGGTAACGTTACTGTGTCCTTAATTATTTTGCATCTGAACTGCGAAAGAGAGAATAAAATGCACATTCTACTTACACAAAAAAGAACACTAACATATGGTCACTCTGATTTTGCCAAGTAACACGTTACTCAGCAAAGTAATCAACATTTCTGTCTGAAAATATTGTCCTAACCCTACCCCTATGCCTAAACCTAACCCTATCCATAACTAATCCCTAAAATCTGACGAAAATGGCATGAGAATAACACTGATGTAGAAGCACCTAACCCTGGTTGTAAGCCTAAAATTGACATAGGCTAAACTGTAAACTTGTCCCTCAAATCTGATTAGTTTATTGAAATGTTGTTCCAGGATCAATAAAGATGTTGATCCAGAAACATGCTGTACTTGGAGAAATCATGTTCACCACTAGCATATTAATTGGTGAAAATGTAAAAAAAAAGAAAAGAAAAAAAAAATCATAAATATTCATAACGTTAAAAGCAATGCAGTGATTTACCGGCTCAAACAAAGAACCCTTTGTCTCTAGCATTACCATTACTGCTTTCCATGTAAATAGTAACCATGGCTTGTTTTTGTCTTGAATAAAAATAACAGATTCACATTCTCCAAAGCGGAGCAGATCACCCAGACACATAAAGCTGTCACCTAGGGGACACACATAGATACAGACTCAACAAACAGAGTGGCTATTTGTCACTTGGCTGTTCTGTGCTGCAGTTGTTGCCATTGTTAAAACACATCTGTTACACCTCTCAGACACCTTTAGGTTTTTTATTAATGAAGATTTGGCTTTGTCACCTCACGTCTGATGGTAATAATAAATCAGCATGCTGCAATAATTCAGACATAACCAATGTGATCGAGATTGGAGAGTATACTGCAAAAACTGACTCTCCAAGTCTTTAGAACTTGATTTTTAGTGTAAATGCTTCACTGAAACAGTAGCTCAAGCCATACAAAGGTTTAATGAGGAGGACCAGTAGTAAATGGCTATATGCACCATTGATTTTAAAGATATGAAAGATTATAACACAGTCTGAAATTCTTGGAAGCGCCATGACAAATCGAGAGATATCCGCAAGCAAAAGACTCAAAATCCTGCTATGCTAAAGTGCTGTAGTTAAACGTTATTGGCCTTTTTTTTAAAACTGACTCCACCTGATGACACCAAAAAAAAAAAAAAAAAAAAAAGTGATATAGTTGTGACATGGTATGCTAGGTATGAAAATAAAAATGCTAATTCACTGACTCATTTTGCTCTGAGATGTGCAATTATGTTGGCTCCATTGCATTAAAAATATACTGCATCCATTGTTTCATATAATGTTCTACCTGCAAAATACTAACACTGTGCATGCATGATCTATTTCATTTGCTAAATAATAAAAAATGGATTATATGTAAATGTTATATTTTTAATCATGAATACAATTATCAATAATATTGTTTTTTTTGATTCAAATATATGAATCATTTTCAGCAATGACATTAAATTAATACAAAACTATACTAAAGATTTTTTTATAAAGTTTAATTTTTTTATCTAAAATTAATGCTATTCTTTTAAACTTTCTATTCATTAAAGATATATGAAAAAAATGGGTTACTTTTTTAACCTTTCCTTTACGTCTTCCTTCCTGAAGGAGGGAAGGAAGACGTTACATCAATAACTGACGTCATGGGGTCTCACTTGAGAGCCCAGTCACCTTTGGGTAGTAAGAAAATAGGCCAATGAAGATTGGCAAATGGGATTTGCATGGCAAGCCACTCCCTCTTGTGCTAAAGAGGCGAGAAGGGATCAGGATTCAGTCAGTCACGTCAGTCAGTTACATTGATGACTGACGTTATGGGGTCCCTATAAAAAGTGCCACAACCACTGACCCTTCCTAGTGCCCCATTTAACTCAAACAGACCTCCGAACCTGGTGGGACAGAACTTTCCAAGGGGAAGGTCTATAGCTGCTGTTACTTTCTGCTTTACCACGTTCAGCACTGAGGAAGTGTGCCGAATCCAGATGGAAAGGGACGCTAGAGAGGCCACATCCTGCACGTATGGAGGTAACATGTGGAAAATACCTGGAAAGGGATGGAACTACTACAAAATTAGAATATGATAGAGCAGACACGGTGCAGGGAAATACACTGGTTTACCAATGGGGAAAACTTACTGTGGAAGAATAAACATACAGGATTACCAGAGGGGAATCCATACGGACATTTAGCCCAGTACAGCCCAGATTGACTGGACATGCATCTCGAGTACTGGGCCTGGCATCGGATGCATCCGCCGCATCTGACTGCTGAAGGATGATTGGAGGAAGCTCCATCCAGGATTCACCAATTGGGGAACTTACCTGGAGAGTTTAGAAAGTGCTCGTGTCCCCCCGATAGATGGGAATGGCGCTGCAAGCCAGACACCAAGCCAGCTTTCCCGCCACTTACCTATTATACCGTTAACACTCGGGAAGAAACTGGCTCCACCCGGAGATTATAAAATCTTGCAAAGGTATTAGGTGTCGCCCATCCCGCAGCTCTGCAGATGTCTGCTAAAGAGGGGCCGTGTACTAATGCTCAGGAGGGGGGCAACAATCCTTGTAGAGTGGGATTTAACTTTGAAGGGGCATGGCATGCCTTGAGTTTGGTACGCCAAGGCATCCACTATCCAATGGGCCAACCTCTGTTTGGAGACAGACTTTCCCTTCTGCTGACCTTCAAAGCAGACAAAGAGCTGCTCTGAGCTCATAAAGCTCTGCATGGGGTCCACGTAGAACGAGACACAGCAACACGCGGACAGGGTCTGCCTACTCCAGGGGCAGCGCTTGTAAGTTTGCCACCTGTTCCCGAAAATGAGTGGTGAGAACTTTGGGCACATATACAGGCTGGGGTCTCAGGACTATGTGAGAGTCAGCCAGCTCAAATTCTAGACATAGTTCGTTGACCGAAAATGCCCGCAGGTCCCCCACCCTTTTGATGGATGTCAGAGCAGTCAGGAGTGCTATCATAAGGGACATGACCTTAAACTTAACTGACTCTAGAGTCTCAATCGAGGGTCCCCTCGGTCAGGGAATAAAAAACCTGGAAATGGGAGGATACCGGAAAACCAAACAGGTCTACCTACATGTCTCTGAACAGACTCCAGATCAGCTGGACCACCTCTCCATTCTCCCAGGAGCGTGAGCCTTGCATACAATGCCCCAACCCATTCTGGAGGCATCTGTTGTGACAACAGCGTGCCTGGACACTTGTTCTAAGTGCACTCTGGCCCGTAGAAAGGCAAGGTCCAACCATGGGCTGAATGTGCATCAACAGACCGGTGTGATGATCAGATGATTTATGCTGGAGTGCCATGCCCATCTTGGGACTCGCCCGTGTAGCCAGTGCTGAAGCGGTCTCATTTGCATCAAATTCTGAAATTGTTTCAGTTGAACCGCTGTCCTGCTCCTGAATGAATGCAGGCAGTTCAGAACGGACTGGGTGCACTCGTTCATGAGATGCGTCAACATGTTGACCGAATCCAACTCCATACTGAGAAAAGAGATACTCTTCACAGGGGAGATTTTGCTCTTTTTCCAGTTGATCCAAAGCCCCAGATGGCTGAGTTGCCTGAGCACCAGGTCCCTGTGTTCGCATAACAGATCTCGAGAGTGAGTTAGAATGAGGGCAGCCTCCGCGACCTTCGTGAAGACGTAGGGAGACAGGGACAGCCTGAAGGGAAGGACCTTGTACTGGTATGCCTGACCCCTGAAAGCAAACAATAGGAACGGTCTGTGTGGAGGCAAAATCGAAACATGGAAATACTCATCCTTCAGGTCGATTGCTGTAAACCAATCTTGAGGGTGAACACACATGAGGTTGCATTTTTGCATTAGCAACTTGAACGTAGCTTGTGAAGGGCCCGGTTCAAGACATGCAGAACCAAGATCAGCAGTAACCCAACGTCTTCCTTGGGTACAATGAAGTAAGGGCTGTAACTTCATCTCGGCTGGAGGGACCGGCTCTATTGCGTCCTTCCCCAACCCGGGAGGCATAGCATCCCTAAGTAGAGGCAGTGTGGTGTGACTCTTACCTGACTCCATGGAAGCATTAAAGGTTTGGCTGGAGAAACACAATGCAAACTCCTGCACTGTGGCGAGAGTAAAGGGGGTTGAGAGTGAGGAAGTGCATTGTCGGTGCTTTCACCATTTCCTGGATAAGAGTAGTTCCCTCCATCACTGGGTTGCCTTACTGTGTTGCTTTACCAACCGTTTGGAGGGTTTAGCAGCGGATGAGACGGGCTGCATCGCCTTCCTGTGGGGGGGCTCGACGCTGTGGCCTGGATATTGTCTGCTGCTCTGCTTCTGTACTGCTGAGAACTGCTGGACTAAGTCCCCAATAAACCAATTGTCTAACCGCAAGCATTTAAGGCAGGGTGGAGGGAAAACATGGCAGTCAACTCTGGGTCCGACTCAACCTGCGCCACTCCCCCAGAAGGGTGCAGCACTGCTGAGTCTTCATCCTCGGAGGACTCAAGCTCACCCTCTGATGCAGCGATCGACATCTGATCCTCCGTGGGGGCTCCAAATGAGACGCTGGGTCCCCCATGCAAAGGACCCACAGTGGGCACTGGCCCGGCAGGAGAGCTCCCACTATAATCCTCAAATCACCCTGCATATTAACCAAAGTGGTTCTATGTGGTGCAGAGAGACCAGAAGGGGGAATAACGGAGGAGTAACCATCTTTTTCAAGGTATTGGAGTCTCGATATTAACAATGCAATGGTTCTCACTGCGGGAACATGAACAATCAATGAATGGTGTCTCGGCATATTGATGGCCAAGACATGTGAGGCAGTGATCATGGCTGTCAGACGGGGCTAGGAAGCGACCACATCCAGAAACACATGGGTGGAATGCCATCTTGAAAAAGACGCAACGTCACCCATGCTTTGCTCTTATAAGGAAATTGCTCTTTTGTGATGAAGTGCCCAGGGGTGAAATCGCTGCACTCATCTGTGCAATTGTGGAGAGAAAACACAGCTGAATGCACCTTTTCTCCAACTGCAGAAACGTCTCCTCTTAACTTCTTCCGCTCTACTTGCCCGTGGGCGGGGCCTAGAGCTACGTCATTATATTTAAACTTAATTTTTTAAGGTTTCTGGAGATACTATCACCCCATATATGGTATCATCAAATCTTAAAATCTCATCTTTAATCTCATCGTGAAATATGATTTCTGTGAAAAAACAAAGACAAACGTCTCATTTCTACTTCGATTACAGGTGCTCTAAGCTAAAATTAGCCACAAACTCTATATCATCTTTTACCTTAGAATGTTTTCTTTCGAATGAGCCCATGCATACTTTTCTGTGAGCTCTTCTTGGTAAATAATCCACTGGTATGTCGTGGATGTCCAGAACACAAAACGCGTTCGAACGGAGAAACACGCGATCTACACATCATCATCAAAACGTGCAAGTGTCCTCTAATCATGACGATGATATCAGGCTAGGGCTGGGACAACGCGTCGAGGTCATCGATGACGTCGACGCAAAATATGCGCGTCGATTCGTCGACCTGTTTTCATTTCTCTAAAAAACGTTTGCAAATTACTTAACTGTGTGTACCTTATGTGCGCTGATACGTGATGGCCGGACCATCATTCTATCCAACGTTTTATAACCAATCCATGGGTTTTCCTGCATTTGATTTTTTATGCAGAATAGAATGACTGACTGCGCTTGGCAGGGCGCATATTCATGGGTTTCATCAGGTCCCTTTCCACAGGTGTATAAAATCAAGCACCTAGATTATGAATGCAGACTGCATTGTGCTTGATTAATACACCTGTGGAAAGGGACCGGATGAAATCCATGAATACAGTAAGTACGAGAGAGAGCCCCGGCCGCGCGCGCGCGCGCACTCACCGTCTTCAAACAACACGAGCGCTGTCTTGCTCTCTCTCTCTCCCTCGTGCATATTAATCAAAATCATTAGACACGATAGAAAAAGGGCGGAAGACCAAAGTTTCACGTGGAGCATTCGGAGATTTTTTTCTCTTGAATTACCGCGGAGTGTGAATTGTGGTAAAAAATAAACTGCCAGGATAAATCACACAACGCTTGCCGTAGGCTACACGTCCACTAATGACACGTCCGATTCGCGAACTAATGATTCATTTGAACCGATTCACTTGAATGAATGGTTAAAACAACTGATCTGTCCAACACTGAACTCACGAGACGTCTGAATCGGTGTATAACAAATCGGTAACACTTTACAATAATGTTCCATTTATTAAATTCTAGTTAGGCTAAGTACTTTTTTTTATTAGTATTTTTTTTTTTTTTTTTTTTTTTAAGGTGAGTGGCAGAGTGTATTACTATACGTTGTTGTTATTTTTATGTGAATAAAGAATTAAAAGCTAGGACTATGTGTTTTCAACATAAATGTTCAATTCTGATGGTTCAGGAAGGACGCCATGACAGGCTGCTGGCTCCCACTGTTAATTTTTATTTATTTTTTATTGGAAAAGCACTCTCTGTATTAGCTTAAAGCCCTCAAGTTTACATTGGTTACTGTATTCTTTCAATTGCTCTAAACAAGTATTTTGGATGACCTTTTTATTTTTTTATTGAATGCTAGACAAAGTTGTTGTTATTTTCATCTGAAAGAAGAACTTTTTTTTTCAGTAAGCTAGGCCCTATGTGTTCAGTAAGCTTGTTTCAGTAAGCTATGTGTTTTCAAGGCTTTAATTGAATGCTACCTCTGACTAAGAATGCATTACTATGCACTTGTATAGTCTTTTATTTTGGAATTTTAAGAGCAATAAACATATATTGCAATGTTAAGGAATTCATGTTTTTTCATTCAGATATGTAAATCAACATGTATAAATTGCTATTAGTCAATTAATGGGGATTGGGGAGATAATCGATAATCGAATCGAAATCGAATCGGACCGGAAAATTTAATCGTTAGATTAATCGATGCACCGAAAAAAATAATCGCTAGATTAATCGTTTAAAAAATAATCGTTTATCCCAGCCCTATATCAGGCACATGAGGATGTCAGCTTTCCAATCACATGTCAATCATGCATCTAGTCCAGTCAGATGCTGAAACAGCCAACGAATCAGTGGAGCAGATGGGCGGGATCACGACGTTGTTGGTGAGAGGCGTGTCATGGTTAGTGACAAGTTATTGGCAGTGACAGAGACGAGTGAGGGAAGATTTGTGGGTATATTTGTATTTTGTGAGCGTTTTAGATTTAAAAATGGCATCTGGACAGGGAAAAGCAGCTAAAAAAGGTGTTATCTTACGTTGAAGCGATATTAGAAGAGCTTGAATGAGAAAGTGACGATACATCGTGCAGCGACTAGTAATGACTCTGAAGTAGAGCTGCTTTTCGTGAGGTAGAGGACCCTGCGTTTGACGGGTAAGTTCATTTATTACTGCATTTATAATGCTGATAAGTATTTTTGAATTTTTATTTAGAAATTGAAAAGTACAGCAACCAACTAATTTTTTCTTGACAGATGTGGAAACTTGATTTAGCATTTTTGACACCTATATATAATGTGTGTATATATATATATAATGTGTGTATATATGTATATGGGGGTAAGCCATGACCAGCTTATATAACCGTACGTATGGGGGAGTGGCTTGACATGCAAATCTCACTTGCCAATCTTCACTGGCCAATTTTCTTACTTCCCGAAGGTGATTGTAAGACCTCATAAAGTCAGCCATCGATGTAACGTTGAACATGACAGACTGAAAGGGAACATGTATTACATATGTATGTTTCAAAATGCATGTTTGCACATAAATATTAAGCAACACAACTGCTTTCAACATAGAGAATAATATGAAATGTTTCTTGAGCGACAAATCATACAGTACTTGAATGAATTATGAAGGATCACCATCACTGAAGACTAAAGACATGCTGCTGAAAATTCAGCTTTGACATCACAGAAATAAATTACATTTTAAAATATATTACAACAGAATTCAATTATTTACCATTTTAATAATAGTTCACAATATTACTGTTTCTACTGTACTGTATCAAATAAATACAGCCTTGTTGAGCATAAATGTATTCTTTCAAAAACATTTTTAAAATCTTAGCAACTCCAAACTTTTATACAGTAACAACTATACAGGAACAAATTACTCCACTGCATTTTTACTCATATTTGATATATGTCCAATGAGGGAAAAAATACATTTATTTTTCATCAAATTTATGATGTCATTCAATAACCAGTGTCTGTTTTACAATGCATGTGATGTGTCTTCTTTAGTCCACATATCGTCCATAGATACGAGACAGAATGAAGCCTGACACCATGGGACTAGTGTGATATATCTCAAAGAAATACTGTAAAAGATGAAAAAATGAAGAAATGTTCAGTATGGATAATGTGAATGTCCATGGGATGTGGTGTCCATGTTGTGCTGGGAAGGACAAATGCATCTGTCAGAGAGTGGAGTGGGTTCAGAGACATGAGGCCAGGTGGTCATTGCTTACATAGAGAGACATACCTAAATTCTAGTAAACAACAATTTAGCCCCAATATGCATATGCTTTTCATCACAAATTACCAGCTGTATTTTTTGTACCTCTTCCTCTTGGCTATATGCTCGGCAATAGGCAGGTCAAAGATGACTGGAGAGAGTAGGCGAAGCCACTATTTCTTCTACTGAGCTTTATAGAGCTTAATATGCATCACAAATTCATGACTTCCTATCCTGCAACACAATGGCTTATGGGTGAACATAGGGCACACAGGAGTGTTCAAGAGCCGGGACTGAGCTTTATCTAGGAAGATGGCCTCCTCACTGGACACTGAACTCACCTTGTCAATCATCTGTCAGTGGCATTACAGTTAATCGACTTTTATATGTTTTCAGGTCTCATGTACTGTGGGGGCAGGTGGCTCAGTGGGAACAGGTGTATTCCGTGCCCTGGAAGATTCAGGTTTAAATTTCGCTTTAGGCCCTTCCTGTGACCGCTGCTAGTTTGCCCTTCGGCAAAGCACTTAATGCTCATCTGGTCTAGAGGTGCTATGCTTTGACTGCACCTGTGCTCAGATATTTGTCCGATAATTTACAACACTGCCCAAAGAATTACAAAGAAAATAAATAAATTATTATATAAGCGGTCAGTAAGATTTTTTTTTAATGCTTCTGATATGCTTACCAAGGCCACATTAATTTATTTGAAAAATATTATACGGTTGTACTTTTATAGTGTTGTCAGGTTTATTGGCAAAATGTACAGACTTTCAGCTGTTTATAATGAACAAATCAAGCAAAAGTAATAGCTCAACACAACAAATGTTTCAATTTGTTTCCCCAAAATCAACTGAAAATGCAACTTTTAATTAATTCTGCAGTCTCAAAATTATTCAACCCCCTGAATAGAATCCCTCACAACAGCACACATCTACAAAACAGGTGTTGTCCCAAGCACACCTGATGCAACTAATCAAGGGCTTCATTAAATGCACCAGGTGTGCTTGAGCTAGAACACACAAAATATCTGCCATGGTAATGGATATGGCAATGTTAATGTATTTGGTCTTGACAGAATCGATCTGCTACGCTGCTGCTGCTGCTTCTGCTGCTGTTGCTGTTGATTATTAAGTACAGAGACTTGCTACTGCCAATACATTCACAGACATACTGCTGTGAGCATGTAATGCATGTGAGCATGTAATGCATGCTTACAAAGACAGGGTCTTCGTCGGATGCTCCTTTTATACCCAAACACGATAACCTCACCTATTACCAGTTCACCTGCTAATTGTGGACTGTTTCAAAACAGTTTAACTTTGAAATTCTGTAATCTTTTCACTTTTATTTTGGAGTGTGTTGTAGCCATCAAAGTCAAGATTTGTTTATTGTTTAGTTGTTAAATACAATTAATGTGATTTTTTTTCATTGTAATTTTGTCAGTTAAATAACGGTTAAAGAGAATGAACAAATCACAGATTCTTGTTTTTATTGCGCTTTACACAATGTCCCAACTTTTATGAAATTGGCGTTGCATTATCAATGTTGGAAACAGTTGTGTTTCTTTAATGATTCTTTGATGAATAAAAAGTTCAAAAGAGTACCATTTTATATATATATATATATATATATATATATATATATATATATATATATATATATATTATTTTTTTAACAACAGCTGCATTTAAATGGACCCTAATAAAACGAATGTATCCGGACTAGTAGGAAAATCGGAATAAAAAAAAGTCACATGCAGCCATGTTAATCGGAATGAATTGGCCAGATCTGATTAAAATTTCACATGGATTGTAAGGGGTAGTTTATTCCTTTTGTAATCCGATCGAGAGGGCATATAAACACTTGATCAGACTGAAAATCAAAACTGGATAGTACTGCGCAAGTGCAATGACAAATAAATAATGTATGATGTATGAAGCGAGGAAAGAGCATTTTTTTCCTGTTGAATTGAGTCATAAATGACTGTCGTGTCCAGGGTTTTCCTGCAGAATTGGACTACTTTTAAGTTGTTGCCATGGGGAAATTCTTTTTCCAAGAGTTGATTTCCACCCCCGTAAGTATGATTTCGGCGCTCCAACACCCCCCAAAAAACCCCCACACGTACAAATTCAGTGGAGAATTCGGCCAACAGATGGGGAAAATCGCATTGGGCTATTTTTGGGCTACTTTTGACAGGCCATTGGGCTGCTTTTGTTGCACAGACCTGGCAACCCTCGTCGTGTCATTCTCAAATTCTCCATTCACTCATCATCTGTGAAGTAGAGCAGACCAACGTCCCACCAATCCTTGTTTCAGACTCTCATCCACAAACAACTGGTTTGGGCACGGGAAAGGGCACTTTTACTGTTTGGTAAATATAAGCAGCACGTCAACGGCTTATGTGCTCTTCGTCGCCTAATTAGGATCTGATATAGATAAATATTATGTCTTCTTTATAAAACAAAGAAAAGGAGGATGGTTAGTATGCAACAACAGCGTGGAAACTGTATATTCGTGCAGTGTGCGCATGTCAAAAGATTAAATACGATCAGAAGCTTGTGACATATAAACACACACATCAACTCGATCACTTTATTTATTGTTCATGTAAACACTACGTTCGGATTAATCAATCGGAATGAATTCATTCAGATTGTAGCAAAAAGTGTCCATGTAATCTAATCTAATGTAATCTAATGTAAGTCTTTACTGTCATCTTTGATCAATTTAAAGCGGTGCGGTGCAGTTTTGGCAATTTCTTCGCTGTTTTCTTACTTTTTGCTCTCAGGTTTCTCCATAGAGCTCCCCCTACAGCTTCGGAATAGGTATTTGACAACACTGTTGTAAAAACTCATTAGCGACTCTGACAATTCTCTGACTCCGACAATGCTTTCCTAGCTTCCTGCTTCTTTTTTGCCGGCTCAGCCATGACAATAGTGTAAAAAACTCCATCCCTACCTTGTTCTTATAGCTAGCCGGATCCTGGATGGGGGCGTGTATATGTGCAGTGCCGTAAACCAATTCGTTACATCGTGAAACCTGATATCACGCGATACTTCCTGACGCTGAGCCGGCCCAACGTTGCAAGGGTGTTTTTTCCGCTCACAGGCGCTAGGGGGAAGCGAGACGGCCACCATTCAACCCGAAAAAAAGTAATATAACCATTCCAATGACTGTTCAGTTAAGGTAAATTAAAGCGACACTATGTAACTTTTCAACCTTCATAATATATTTTCAAGATCCTTGTGATGGTACATCGACTTACAATAGGTTGAATGACACGTCTGCCATAGCCTGACAGGGTCTGTATCGCTTTTACTGGCACTATGTAACTTCGGTGTTCGGGTAGTAACAAGAGCACAAAAATAACTAAACAATTCGACTGCTTTACGGCACACTTCGTCAAATTTGGACGTGAGAGGCCAACCAGCGTTTGTTTTCGGCTTTCGTGCATATGTTTTTGTCATGGGGGTTGTTTACACCTGGCCACTTCATGCATTTTCTCAGATCGGATAGCTATCCGATCGTGAAAAGTCCAGGTTTAAATGCCCTCCGAAACGCATTTGAGACGGATTTGAATCCGATCCCTCAAACCACTTCAGGAGGAGATCTGAGACGCATTCCAGACGAAACTGGACAAATGTAAATGCATATGGTTTTTGAAACCACATATGTAAATTGTACTCCTCCCAAAAATGCTAAAAAAAAACTAAAAAAAACGTGTGAGAGCGTTGTATAGGCTATTGTGTTACAGATATGACGACGCGCTGGAACACGCATCACCGTGCATCAAGCCAACGTGCAAACTATCGCAAATCAAAGTGAAAGTAAGTCGCAGACGCTTATCACACAATCTTCATCATTAAAAGTAAAGAAACGAAATGATCTTACCAGGGCTGTTACTGCTCTCTCTTATTGCGGTCTTTGATTTTGAAATTTTAGCTGATGATCTATAAAATGCAGCTCATATCTGTTGCTTTCGGTGACGTGAACTCCATTAAATCTGCATAAAGCGCAAGAATTGAAGATCGAATTTAAATCTGTTTCGCAAAAATACATTTATGTGACCAGGTGTAAATGGAATTGTTTTGATAAATCAGATAGCTATGCCTCACGAATTAGTTTGCCAGCTGAACTCAGGTGTTGTGAGGTGTATTTATCACGTAGTCCTGAGGGATATCAGACGACGCTGATTGATTCCTGCGATTATCATGAGAACAGCTTTCAATATCTCACATAATTATCATAAATAAGCCTAACGTAGAGGTTGTAAATAGTGTAAACGAGCACAATTTGCAAACTATTATGATAAATTGCAATAATCATGTCTAATGACATCATAACGGCCAATGTTATGAAATAATGTGACGTACATTTAACTTAATTGATGTTATCTGGCATTTTGTAATGTTTACATTCCAATAAAAACAACACAAATTAAATTATACAGTAGGCCTAGACTATAGACTATTTACTTGTGATTTAGCTGCAATCATGTACAAATTTTATAATATAATTTACGACAGTGCAAGTTTTCCACAGCGACTCTAGGGGTCGCTGTTTGACAAAAACACAATTTCTACTTAGTGTGGCTTTAAGCTTAAAAAAAAAAAAAAACTGCATAGTCCCCCTTTAATGCTATAACAATGTGCAAGGCTGTAAGACTCACTCATTAGCAATCACGCCAACCCGTTCCCACGACTCTTGGTCTCGCCCTGCTTGTCACAAATGCATCGTTAATAAAATGATAAATATAATTTTTTTTTTTTATATATATATATATATATATATATATATATATATATATAATATAACATCATTTTGAAAGGTAGTGTATAAATAAACAAACATAATAAAATAAAAGACTAAATAATAATAATAATAATAGTAAGTAGGCAATAAAGTAAGCAAATAATTATTGTATTTCTAAACTTTTTCAACTTTCTTTGGAGACTTTGGTTTAACGAAATACATTGCACAAACAATAATTAAGAAATACAAATATAACATAAGAACCGTGTTTTTGAAAGTCTTTCAGTCACACATAACTTCAGGCTAAAGGCACTTGGACAAGGATCATCATAGCATAAAATGTGTTGCCATAGAAACATGCCATGCAAACAAAGCACTCAAGAAACGAGTGGGTGCCCTAGAGAACTAGTTGTCATTGTTGCACAGCCCTCTATATGTTTTTACATTGTTCATCTTTGTTTTCTTTCTTCATTGCCATTCCACTAGCACTACAGAAAAACTAAGGTATATGAACTTCATTTGGCCTACTGGAAAAATAAATAAATAAATAATGATGATAAAGAAAAAGTTATATGAAACAAACAAAACAAAGCTGTTTCATCTAAAGTTTATTGTAATAGGATGAGAGCTGTTCTTGGAGAGCATGTAGTACAGCATTAGGACAGGATATTTGGATTGAATAGCACTCAGTTGCATTCAAGAAGACAGCAGAATGGTACAGATTTCTCATGTATTTAATTTCCTGTTCCAGTTAGATACTAATAGAGTTATGGGCCATTTTCAGGAGCATGTCTTCCTGTTGACTTTTTCCTCGGGTGTGCCGCTGTTATGTTGTTATATTCCGTTTGACTATTAAAGTAGGTTATTTTGAGGTTTGATAACTCAAAATATGCATAAGGGGGGAAGGGGGGGAAGGGGGGTAGGGGGAGGGGGGGGGGGGGGGAAGGGGGGAAGGGGCAACGGTGGTAGAGAAAATAAATCAACGGCTTTAATTTGATCTGGATTCAAACTGATGTTTAAAAGCTAAATTGTATTGGTAGCCGAGACGGAGAATCTGTCTCCTTGTTGCCAGAACATCATCTTTCTAGTGGGTGGCCAAGAGGAAGGGCACAAGCACAGAGCTGTACTGGCAGTGCTTGATGAGGTGTACTGATGCTTATTGTGCCTATCATTGCTGCCATAAATCCAGCATTACATGTCTCCTTCACTGAGACTGGGCTGGTGTTCACCAGATGTCCCCAAGGTCCAGGTATGGCTCATATTTATAGAACATGAAAGATGGTGAAATGAATCAATAAATAACACCATGAATGCCCATAAACACAAATCCTCCAATACGATTTTTGAGTTACTGTTTTGAACGTATAGGCAAAGGGTATAAAAGAACATTGAAACACATAAAATCAATGCACTGCAAGTAAATCACATTATCTTAGCTAAATATTGCATGCTTTTTCCATGTGCACTTTATACTCTTAAAAATAAGGTTACCAAAAGGAGGACTGAGAAGAACTTTATGGGTTCCTCAAAGAAACTTTCAGTGAAAAGTTCTTAAAATATATATTTTTTTTTTCTTAGCGTGAAGAACATTTGAATGATCTAAAGAACTTTTTCTCGTTTTACTGTAAAGAACCTATTGTGCAATGGAAAGCTTCCATAGATGTTAAAGGTGCAGCAAGTGATTTCTGAGAAACAGAATATCTGTTGATATATGAAGTCAACCCAAACAAAACAAACCCCTCCCATCATTGCTCCGCTCCCAAAATGCACAAACACACAATGCAAGATTGAATGTCTCTTTATCATAGCTAGAGCAAAGCAAAATAATGCTTTGCGAAAAATAAAGTGAAGATGACGAATGTATGTGTAAGCAAGAGTTTGTGGTTAGTTGCCAGCAGCACAGCAGCTCCAGACAAACAATGACACTCAACAAGTGTGTTGTGGTGCTCGGTGTGATCCAGTTTCAACAACGTTTCTCAGAAATCACTTACTACACCTTTATAGGTTCTTCGTGCAACTATAGATGCCAATAAAGAACTTTTTTTTTTTTGTGTGTACTATAGAATTACAACTGATAGTTCATATTTAGATTAACATCCACTGAAGAGCTTGCAAGAAGGAGAATAAATGTCTATACTGGAGCCCATATAAGAGTGTTAGAGTTACCTCTCTTGTTACATTCACATACAGATATAGGATAAGTGGACCTGTGGCAGCAGATGAATGCATCCCTCATGGGCATGAAACCAAGGCACTGCCATTTAGGCATAATAGCTTATTCTCTGAACACATATTATCACAACTTAAATGTTTAATAGGTCCCCCTGTGATGTTTGGTATTATGGTTAAGTGTGGTTGTGGTAAACACACTGGAAAAATCTAAGGAACTTATAATTAAAGTTGATCAATAATCATGGGAACATTGTTGTGAGCATATGCAAATCCTCCTCCATTCAAGTGATCGCTTGGATGAAGCCAGTTTTTATTCCATTCTATAATTTTTACTGTAATGAAAATGAACCACATGTCTTATTGTGTCAGATTAGCATTGTTATGCTTTTAAGATGATAAGTAATTTTCATTTTTTTTATTTATTTTTTTCATTTCACAGTAATACTTGAGGAAAACATGCTTTAAAATACAAATTTGTTTCCAGCAATAATCGTTTAAGTCACATTAATTTATGAAGTGATATTAATGAACAAATTGGCAGACATTCAACTTTAACTGCATTTTGTTCATACATATTGGTTAAGGTTAAGCAGGTTGAACTTTCACAGCACAACCTTGAGAAACATCATAACTAAGCATTGCATTCTTATGTATATAAATGTAATGTTTTTATTTTATTTTATATTTTATAAAAATTATAATACATCGTATGATTAACACATAAATCATTTCCAACAAATGAGTCTGCAATTAAGTAATGTACGTTCTTACTAAGTAATATATGTTTTTAAAAGCTAAAGCATTGACCAGCGTCAATGACAACAAGACTAAAGGCAAGATCTTAACACTTGAAGATATAAATGAGATTATCCTGTTTCCCCAAGGACTTTTGTTCATATAAAATCTTGGCATTGAAACCACAGTGGCTTTTACACAAATTTAATAAAAGCATTCATGATGAAATTACCTAATGTCTATTGACATTTTATCCAGGCATTATTAAAAAGGCCCAGGATCTGGTTATCATTCACTTTCAGGTTTAGAAATCGTATCCAATATGCTTTATTGTTTGAAATCTTTGCAGATTGATCAGAGTAGACTTTGCCATTTCTATTTTTGGTTGTGGACAGTTTTAGTTTTCTGTAAAAAACTAGTCCAATGCATGCGCAACTTAGTGGTATGGTTAGGCTCAGGGTTTTTACCTGGAAATACCGCATGCAACACAGGCTCACTGGAAAAAAGTACCTGTGGCAACATTTTTGCAAAACGCAAAATACGTACCAATACGAATATCACTGCAGTTTCCAACAGAAATGAACACTAGAGGCTGTAAAATAGCAAGCACTTATAATCATGTTCACACACAATTATGATTACAGGGGCAGATTATGGATTAATTAAGACTTGTTTTCATGCGACAAAAATTCATCCTTGCACAATTATGTTATGACCTAAAAACACTTTTTACCATAGTGTATGATTTGTAAACTAATATATTTTGGAGTTTGCATCATTAAGCAGCTCCATATGTTCGATTTTACTGGCGTACCAAGCTTGCGTATGTCACATTTGCTTTTGTTAACACTATCGGGTAGGTTTAGAGTGTACGCTCATTTTAAAATGGAGCATTGAGCTTTTAGCGCCACTCACCGGACATTTCAATTCAGAACTGCGGTGATTCGTACAAACGCCAACTTAATAAACGTTGCCATGTTCACGTTAATCTGTTCTGGAAAAAAACTAAATGTCCACTCACTGGACATTTGCGAAACATGTAAAACGTATTTTGCGTTACATTTTTCTAATGAGCCTTGGCTGAAATATCCTGGCTTGATACCTGCATGAGCCATGAGCCACCATCGTGCCCTTGAGCAAAGCACCTCATATAGGTTGTTCCAAGGGAATTGCCCTTGTAAAAGTCCAGTACCTGGTCATGTGGCATAAAAAGGTACTGACTCTGAGTTAAAAGGGATGGCCTTCTATTTTATTTAAAAGCCCCATGAAAATGCTTGAAGAGGGCATTGACTGATTTCCTTTTAATACTAAAAGTGTGACATATCGGAGGGCTTATATATGTATATATTAGTGATGGGGACGAGACCGCCTATGCCGAGTCAAGACCGAGTCTTTGAAGGGTCGAGACCGAGTCCGTTGGTTTTCAAATACAGTCGAGTCCGAGTCAAGACCGAGTCTTTGAGGAAGCAAGTCCGAGTTGAGACCGAGTCTTTAGGAGTCGAGACCAAGACCATAAAAACATGTCAGTTTTCATATTCATGATTTAATATCAGCCCAGTTTATAATCAACAGTTAGGCCTACAGACTAAGCTAGATTGGGAATTGTTTAGAGGAGCAGTCTTAACGTCTTAATATGGACAAATTTTCGAGTGGTATGTATTCTAGTGGACTTGTAATGGAGAAGAGACCGCCTATGCCGAGTCCGAGTCAAGACCGAGTCTTTGAAGGAACAAGTCCGAGACGAGTCAGAGAAAGCAGAAATCGGTCTCGAGACCGGCCTCGAGTACTACATCACTAGTATATATATATATATATATATAATTTATTTGTTTATTTATATGTATGTGTATTTACATATGTATGATATGCATTTATTCATTTATTTATTTTTCATGAAAGCCAAATAGGGTTGCCAACTTCAGAAAAGAAAAATGCGGGACAATTGTGGTTCTTTACAGGAAAATAAGGGACACTCAAAATATTTGTACTGTAGCCTATCACACAGTATGTCATTTCAGGTTCGTATGTGTTTAAAAGGTTCTCAGACATAAACACATTTGTTTTGCTTAACCAATTTATGTACAATTTAATTCTAAAACGAATTTTAAGGTCACACAAAAAAAGTCACATTACACACAAACCATAGTTCAAAATAATAGCATTTATCTGAAATAGAAAGCTTTTGTAACATTATACACTACATTTTAAAGAAATAAAAGAAAGTAATAGCCTACTTTTATTCAGCAAGGACACATTAAAGTAATCAAAAGTGACAGTAAATACATTTATAATGTTACAAAAGTTTTTTTTTATTTCGGATAAATCTTTTTTGAACCTTCTATTCATCAAAGAATCCTGACTTTTTTTTAAACATTAATAATAATCAGAAATGTTTCTTGGGCAGCAAATCACATCAGCATATTATTCCCTCAGGAAGATTTAATGTTTTCTTGCGTGACTGGATGTTGGACTCATGAACAATAATTTTAATTCGTTAAAACTGATTTGCCGAAATCAAAACCCGGTCGGACAGCTAAAGGGATTAGCCATTAGCGCGAGTCCGGATCGAACCGGGAGCGACCAGACAGCAGAGGATTCTGTTCGCAAATCAAACAATGATTTGTCCCAAAATAATAATTAATTCTCAATTTAGAGTTTGTAATTCGTATAGTCTATGAGTGTGGACTGTGATTGGATGATGACCGGTGTCGTGATCATTCTCAAGTGTCGTGTTGCTGTTGTATCAGTCAGTGCATGGTTAGATCAGCGTAGCAGTCAAAAAACATGACAATGGAGGTCCCGTACGGGACAAATAAATTAGGCCCAATATACAGGACGTCCCGGCTAATTCGGGACATATACATTTTAAGATGCTAAAATTAAACTTAAATGTCAATGTTTAGGTAGGCACTAGCATTACTTCAAAGCTAACAGACATGGGCTAAAAAACACAAACATCATTTTAGTTCATGGGGTTTATGGAAGACAACATTACACATCTAGCATCTGTTTTTTATAATCTTGTTGAAAATGTTCCTAATACTGACTATGGACTGCCTATGATTTGTTTTGTCCCTTTTTAAGATTGTGGCTATGTGACACTAATGAGCAAAATGCAATAAAAGATTCAAGAAAGCTCATTTGATCATCTCTGCAGTAAGAAGAGAAAATGCACAGTAAATAATGAGCCAATCAAACTTTTAGACGATAGATCAGTGGAGTCAAATGCACAAACCTTGCATGCCATCTGTTGTTAACTATGTTTCTTCACCTTAGAACAACCTCCTCCGCACACCCTCTACCTCCAGACCAAAATGCACGTGCGCACACACACACACACACACACACACACACACACACACACACACACACACACACACACACACACACACACACACACACACACACACACACACACACACACACACACACACACACACACACACACACACACACACACACACACACACACACAGAGCTTGAGCCAGAAGCCCCACTTCTCTAAGAATCAAACAATTAAGTTGCTTTCCTGAATCCACCAGCTGGATGCGCTTTAATCTCAGATTCTCTGCGAACTAGAGAGACAGTGGTGCAAATTATTTGCTTGTTTTACATCACATCACATCACATGTCAACTATAATGATGGAGGCCCACGCAAGATTTCAGCGGACAAAAAAACAGCATGCGTATGTCTCAGTAAACCCACGAGAGCAGCAGCCTGTGAAGCAAAACAGCTTTCACTTTTATGCCTTTTTTTTTGGAAAGTTTCAAGTAAAATTCTCCATTAGAATGGCAGCATGTAGCATAGTTCTGTAAGCATTGAGTCGTTTGAAGAAAGTACTTTTCTGTTTATTGTTAGAAATGCATTACTTTTAGATGGAATGCTGATGCATAAAGATGGATGAAAGTGAAACCACATTTTTTTTTTTTTTTTTTTAGGTCTTGCTGTTTCAAATTAAATTGTATATATTCAGTATTACATTGTAAACATTTGCAACTTTAATGATCGAAGAAATAACAATATAAACTGAAGAAGAAAAATAAATACACTACACATTAAGTGCCTGCTGATAGCCTATTCTGGACCAGGAATTAATTAGAATATGTATGTTTTATTTAAGCCTCACATAATTCAGTCTGATTTTATACACTATATATGAGCATACAATGACTTCTGGGAAATTAACCAAGTATCTTTTTTTTCTTCTTTTTTTTTCACCAACAAACAGAATTCCAATTACTTACATGCATGCTGTGAGAATTCAGACCTCCAGAAAGGGGTCACATGTATGAAGCCCTCTCAAATATTCACCAAGAGCTTTGCATGAATATTGAATACCAATCTTCATATGAATATAAATACTATCAGGCATGAGAAGGGGGCATTATAAACTCCTAGAGGCTTGTTTAAACATCCGTTGTTTGTAAAACATTTTTTTTCATGCTACACTTTAATACTACTTCATAACTGTTTGTCCAAACAAAGGTAGACGGGGAGTGTTAGGGAAGCCTGTCATTATTTTCACAATTCATTTGGGGAAAAATGTCACCCTTCACCTTTAAGAATCAATCATAATGCAGGGTAATAAACAAATATGCACGTTCAAGGGCTCTGGAGAGGTACATGGTCTCAAAACTGATGTGAGCAAGTGAACTGTAGACATACTAAAATCTAAAATCCATCGTGCTCTTTAAGATCACTAAATTCAAGGCTTTTGGTCATACCTAGGATATCCAGAACCACCAAAGGAGGGAGAGCATTTTCACATTTGGCTCCAAAACTCTGGAATAGTCTTCCTGATACTGTTCGTTGCTCAGACTCGCTCTCCCAGTTTAAAACTAGATTAAAGTCGCATCTCTTCAGCCAAGCATTCATATAATCTTACAGTTCAAACTACAATCCGGCCTCTAGCTCATAAATGCCAGAGGAGAACTGGCCCCCGACTGAGCCTGGGTTCTCCCAAGGTTTTTTTTTCTCCATTAGGTCACCTGATGGAGTTTTAGGACACCATTAGGTCACTTGATGGAGTTTTAGGACACCATTAGGTCACTTGATGGAGTTTTTCGGTTCCTTGCCACTGTTGCCTTTGGCTTGCTCAGTTGGGGATATTTTGGGGATATTTAATTTAATTTTATCAATCAATAAATTCCTCTTGAAACAAACTTTGTTGTATTATTTTAATTTAATACTGTGAAGCTGCTTTGATACAATCTGTATTGTGAAAAGCGCTATACAAATATACTTGACTTGACATAAAATGAAAATCTGGATTTTTAAAATAATAAATAAATAAATCTTTACAATCCTTTAATGTATCCACATCAATCTCTGTTTCCTGCCCCACTGACCAATTGTTTTACGCCAGACTAAATAAGTGGGACACAACTAGATGATCTATCTAGGGAGTATGTCGTTATAGTGAGTGTAAAGAAGGCTCCTAAGGAGGTTATATGCTGTAGTTTAGCACAGCTTGACTATGTCAGTATTACTTCCCCAATGCAGCCATTTTCAAAATGTATGTGATAGCAGGAAACAGAAAAAAAGACCATGCCTTAGTGTCAGTCAAGGAAAAAATAAAGGAAATTTCATTCTGTTTTAAGTAATGCTGAATGACAAAAGGATGAAGAGGCTTTAGCAGCAGTCTGACGAGATGGGGAGATTACCAGTGGGAGAAGATTCTTGAAGATGGCAGTCTTTCACAGCCCACTTGACTTAAGCTGTCATGATACCATCTGATATTCCTCACTGCCCAAAGTTTTTTTTTTTTTTTTTTTACATTTTTTATAATCTTTCATAGGATAAATGTCACATATGCAGGGAGAATACATATACAATTCATGTAGTATTTATATACCATCAGAGTGAAGATTCATCCATGTTTTTGAACCTGCAAATAATACACCATAAAGAAGTCCTGAGCATTTGCTAATCGGGTAAACCACAAAAAATGTGTTGGCTTACACTCTAGGCCAAATCCCAGAAGGGAAATGGTGGGATAAAGGAATGTGCTGGAAACCTCGGTGGTGGTCAAGTGCCATAACAAATTTCCACTGAACAAAGCATGAAATCATAAGATGATCCAAAGGGGCTGTACTCTGACAATTATGACCCCCTTTTGAGCACATTTATGAAAGAACCGAAAAAAAGGCTTTCATGGTAGAAATTGTCAGAAAGCACATATTTTGTGTTAAAATGTCAACTTTTTTTGCAGCACTTGCCATAAACATGTGGCTTTGTATGGCTTGTTCAATATGTAAAATATATTCATTGAAATCCTAAAGCTGACAATGTTACACTTTTCCTTTATTAACTAAGGCTACAGGAATCCCGCTCCGCTGATTTATTTAATGAAACACTCAAGTGGCTCTAGGGTACCAAGGCACCAAATGAATAAGGCGTGCACCAGTGCTTCTAAATTCAGATATATCACTACAATTAAAAAGGCCAAACTGCCTGTTCTGTATTCAGATTCACACTACAAAATGCTCTTCCACAGAAGCTTGTGGTATTGAAAAGATTATTATGCATCAAAGACATTTGCAAAAGCTCTGCCCACAGCAGCTCATTGCTTCTCATTCGTGGCACTTCACTTCTGCACTAGTTAGATGTCACTGGGGGACTGTTATCAGGATTGACTCTTCATTCCGAATCCGAAAGTGTCAGGGATCGGTGATTTTAAAACTGGTCATGGGGCAATTTTAACCACCACAAAGGCTGCATGTGGCAGGCTGGAAATGATAGTGACAACTGGAACACTAGTACAAGCATCTCCCATTGCATGCATGGCATCCTTTAACTTTTTTGGTGATATAAAACCACATTTTGCTTTTAAAATCTCAAGTATTCTTCAAGATAGCAGGTAAAAGCCATCAAAGGTTGCAAAAGCAGTGAGTGTGACAAGGTGGGGTGTATACAATGGATTTCTTTAAGAGTCATTAGCTTGGTGATTCACATTCAAGACTATGCTTCACCGGGTACAGGCTTGGTCTTCAAATTCTTAACAAGATACAGAAAGACTGAACATTGATTCGTCTGCTCCTCCATTGGAATAACAGAGCAAATGAGTGTTGCAGAAGCTACTGTGGAACTAACAGTCTCTAAGCTACAGTAATTTAAAGCAGTTCAAATACAGTCAAGCTACTTTAGACCTACACTGAAGCTAGTTAAGTGGTAATATCTGAATATGTGATTTGTTAAAAAAAATACAAAAATAAACAATTTACCTGACAAAAGAGCTATGAAAAAGTCCATTTGCACAAAATTAAACTAAATTTACTGAAATGAAAACATGAAAAAACAAACAGAAAACTGTTATGAAACAGAAAATTAATAAAGACTTTTCTCTCTTCAATTTCATTGTTCCCCTTGAAAAAAAATATTAAGTGATATATATACACAGTATATAAATATATATATAACTATTTCTATTAAATTAATATAATAGTACACAAAGTCTGTATATTTTAATATCTGTACATTATAAAAAAAATAAAAAAAATAAACAACTGAGCTAATGTCACACTTTTTAAATTTTTTACTAACATTGTAACTTTTAGGTAGTTATTCAGTATACTCACTAAGTGGAATGTCAAGGCATCTAAAGTTTAAAAGAGTTCCCACTCCTCATATCATTCCAAAAAAAAAAAAAAAAAAACTTGTGTGCTATATTCCCAGACTTCTGAAGGCATATGAAAGAAAATAGTTAATTACTAATCATTTTCTTTGATTAAAAATGACATATTTGAAACAAGTCATTCTAATCAGCCATTTTTTTTAAAACTGTTTGTTGGCACAACAAATCGTTTTTTTGTTTTAGGAAAATAACAGCAAATGTTTGGACTGAGGTGCTGACAGGTAAATTATTCCTTAAATATCCTTAAATTCAAAGCTGTGTGAATCTTTGTGTTAATTAGCAGAAACTCTTCAACTTCTACTATTTGACAATGAGCTTTTTTGAACTGTCTCTAACAGACAGATGACTTGGAATTCATTGGTCACTCAGTAATTGCAAACCAGCCAGCACAGCAGCTCCAAACTCTTCAATTCCTTCAATCGTGCTTCACAGACGAAATAGGCTTTTGAAGTTACTATGCATTATATTTGTTGTTTCCAACATAAGACTGTGCACACACAGTATCATAACCACAGACATTATCACATGCAAGCGGTTTGCAAGATTCATAGCAGTCACCCAAGACTTTTTGTCAACTTTTTTTCCCTTTAACATTGTGCCCTTGAATATCAACACTGCTGAAATTATTCTATTTATAAACAGTTCAGTCCATTTTCAAACCGTATGTATGCATAATAGTCTTCCTGACAGTGGACTGATGTCCTAGTTCCTGAGTTTGTAGTCAATTATTTTAACCAAAGCAGGGTTTCTGTGGAGATTTTGAAATCAAATGTTTATTTTTTTAAGATTAAGACCTGCTCAAATAAAAGTAATACCATATGCCCATACTGAACAAACCTGGGACGGAGATACAATATGCACTCTTAAAACCATCTACAACATATTGCAATTAGTACTGTCAATCTATATATATATATATATATACACACACACACATTCCCCCGAGCTTGTAATCATCAATATTTAAACTTAGAATCACCTAATTAAACAACACAGGAAAAAAAGGGAACAGAAAATAGCCCTATATTAAAATATTAAACATCAATATATCAATATATTATTCTTTTTCAATAATCAATCAACATAATCAATTTAACAGATTATTATTATGATTATTATTTGATTAATTATTAAAACAAAATATGGTCCTACAAAGCTATTATTACCAGAGCATGTGATCAGAGCAGGTCATTTTACCATTGTTGCCCAGCATGGCTATACCAGCTCAGCAAACAGAAGTCAACAGAGAAATTTCACGTTACTTGAGTGGACTTTACTTTTCCAGTGCTTAGTACATGATTGAAGCCTTTGGGCCGTTAACGACAGAGCCGCCGACACACACACACACACACACACACACACACACACACACACACACACACACACACACGGAACGGAGAGCTCGCCGCTGCTGGGCCATTAACGACAGAGCGAGCCGACACACACACACACACACACACACACACGCACGCGCGCGCGCGGAGCACAGAGCGCGCCGACCGACCGACACACACACACACACACACACACACACTCACAGAGCGCGACGCACATACCGAGCGGAAAAGACCCGCTCATGAAAGCTGCCCGAGAATGAAACCTGACCGCCGAACATGGAGGGGTGGGACGGCATATTTCGGCCTTTTTAATAGCAGACGCAACAGGAAATCATTAAAACGAGGCAAAAAAAAAAAAGTGCTGCGTCAATTGCGTTATTTTTTTTAACGCGTTAAACATTTCAAATTAATCGCAAAGATTAACGTGTTAATTCCCCCAGCCCTAATATATATATATACACACACACACACATATATATATATATATATATATATATATATATATATATATATATATATATATATATATATATATATATATATATATACACACACACATATATATATATATATATATATATATATATATATACACACACACACACATATATATATATATATACACACACACACACATATATATATATATATATATATATATATATATATATATATATATATATATATATAAACTAATACAACTAATCACAATGAATTGTATCTAACATTACAATCTGAAATATATTTTTAGATTGAAATACATAATTTCACATTGAATCTCACATTTAATATAGAAACAAGTACAACATAAATATGGTATATTTAAATATTTGTTTAAAATATTTAAAAAACAAATAATCATGTTTTCCTAAAAATGATTTTATTTCCTTTTTTTCCTGGCTTTGAAAGCCAGTATCACCCGTACCAATACTGATGTCAAGTCAAGTCAAGTCAAGTCAAGTATATTTGTATAGCGCTTTTCACAATACAGATTGTATCAAAGCAGCTTCACAGTATTAAATTAAAATAATACAACAAGGTTTGTTTCTAGTGGAATTTAATGATGTCTCTGTTATTTAAAAAAAAAAAAAAAAATCAATTTCCAGGGATAAAATGAGTAATGTAGCCATTCATCATTAAAAGTGTAATTGAAAGCCATCATTTTTAACATATATAACATAAATAAAACAATAAAAAAACAAAAAAACTTTTAAAACAATTTATAATTTGAGCAAACTTAAATATGCTGTATGTAACTTTTCCACTCTACTAAAGCATAAAAATACCATAATATGTTTGCATATATTGAGGAAACATGCTAAGTCCACATACTCGTTCCTCTGAAAAACAGTTCTACAGCCAATTATTTTACTTTGAAATGTGCGTTTCCAGGCTGAAAGTTTTGTTATTGTTTTGGTCTGTTATACTGCAGTTGCCAATTTGCCAATTTTCATTGTCCATTGTGCTCGTTCCTGTTGCATGTGCTCAAATTGGTAACCCGTGTGAGCACCGTCCAGTCTGAGAAGCAGGTGACAGGAAAAACGTTAAGAAACGTTAAGAAAGAAACATTAAGAATCTCCGATTTTTTATTCGACAGCAGTACCTATTCTCGACCACTGTCCTTCTTATACTGCACCTTTAAAACAATCTTCACATGTAGTTGATGTTTTTGTTTTTTTGTTTTACCCATGTAGCTTTGTATTTAAATAAATAAGGTTGTTAAGATTTTTAGGTAGGTCTAACTGTGGTATTCAGGTAACAAATACTGCAGAAATTGAATAAAGTAATACAATGTAAAATAACACTGCATTGTCTTCACTGTATAAATTAAACTGATCCTAATTAAAGCTACAAAAGTTATTCAGTCAAGAGCAGTGAGTGATTCTTTTTTTATTTTATTTTTATTAAAATGAATAACACAAACAGCAGCAGGTATATTAGGCTGCTGCCCCTTTAAGACCTGATGCACATTATGCACATCTGACACATTAGATTGTCTCTTAACTCTTTATTAACTCATTATGTTCATTTAGGCCTTTTTAACTCATTTAAGACTGTGCCTACCAGGATACTTGCCAAAAACCAACATTTTGAAATAATGTGTGTTTTTGTCCATTAAAGCATGATAAAAAAACGTAAAAGAGAACTCAACTACTGTCTGAGACGCGGCTCTATCTCCTTGAAGTTGGCACCCCATACAATTAAATAATCCCCAAAACTATGCTATTAGTTTGTGCTATGTATGTTTGTGCTGATTTGTGCCACAAAGACGAATGTTTATACTGGTTTGCTGTTTGAGATATATAGCATTATTTGTTTGTTTGTGTGACGTCACTCTCCACCCCATGTCGTTCAAATTGCTTCAACCAGTGCCATTAGTTTGTGTTCGGTTTGTGCCTTTAAAAGAAACACTTTAACTATTTTCCTCCTGCAGATATAACAAATATTATTGGGGATCTCTGACATCACTCACTTCTCCATTTTGTCTACATCTCACAAAACCGGTATCATTCGTCTGTGCTCGATTTGTGCTGTTAAAATGAACACTGTATCTATTTCTCCTTCTTAGAAATAACAAATATAATTCTGGAGCTGTGATGTCACTCTTCACTCAATGCCAATGCCACATAAATTGTGCACGTAAACATATTTATTGATAAATCAAATCATGCTGCTTTTTCTGAGAAGTGTGATATTACTTTTATAAATAATAAAAAAATGGCTGGAAAAAATCCCACATACTTGACCATAACTGTTGCCGAATTTGGAGTGGGTTCTTTGATTTAGGCAGTTAAACAACCACTAAGACTCCCCCGAGCATCCACATAAGTTTTGCAAGAGGAATCATCAAGTTCATTGAAATAGTAGAATGACACACACAATGCCATACTGATCTCTTCCAGTGGATGTTTATACTGTAGATTTAGTTCTTTCAAATGAGTGCAGATTCCAGCAGGTTATCTGTGATGCAAAGGTGAAACTAAAATTTGTTTGGTCTTCACATAATACAATTTGAATCAAACAAACCATCCCTTACAAGCACAAAGCTTCACGCTAGGAAAACTTGAGAGAACAACTTATTACGCATTAGACTTCAGATCTTGCAATGAGATAAAATGAGAGGGGATACCAGGAAAGCAAAATGGCCTCTGGGCAGAATGTCTGTCTTACACAAGCAGAGCCTCTGGGTCGCTGTAGGCAACATTCACGGCAAATGACAGGCCCTGGATGTTTCTCTGAGCATCTTGTGAAACTGCATAGAGCAAACATTGGGCTAGTCACCAACACATGTCAGAGTACTTTAGCCCGTCCCCATCAAGCGGAAGATGCAAGACGGAAGCTACACAGACGAGCGATTTGATTCCTCTGATCGTTATCAGTACACTGCTCTATTTTCACCAAATTCTCTTAAGAACTCATTTCACCTTGGACTCAGTCTATCTGAACCTCTCTGTGTCATTCAAGTATAGAAGATTATATGCACTGAAAACAGAAGAGATCAAGATGTGAGTCAGATGCCTCAGAGGGACTGTAATGTTTTAAGATCCGCAAAAATGGAAATAAATACATCACGCAAGGAAATGCCAGATATATTTGGCTGTTCATGTAGAGTGTTAGTCACTGATACATAAAGGGACAGAGGACAACATTTAATGAGCCATTGAATATGTAACATTAACATTTTCAGTGGCCCCTAAACACAATGCTGTCCAGACGCTAACCTTCTTACCACTTTTACCACTAAAATACATACCTGCTAAATGCACACAAAAACACATTTCAGACTGGTGCATGATTATAAATTGAAATAGGATAGTCAGAGCTTCCTCAATGATGGTTTGTTTTCATAATGATAATCAAATGATATATAATATGGTATGGCCATCTGTATTCAACGATGCATAGCAATGGTTCCATACACCTATCACAGCATAGTCATTTTAGACATGTTTAACACATGGGATATCTAATTTTATTCTAAATTCATTCGAGGTTAGAGATGAAGAATGATGGTGCCTTCACGTGCTATGGTAATTATGGTAAATACCAAAAGCCGACGTGGAAAATGCACATGAACACCCCCTCATGTGGTATTTTCCACTGGGCAACTCGTAGAATATTTTGATGCACGAGTTGCCGAGATGAGATAACCTTTGACCTTTTCAAAATGGCGGAGAGCAACGCAAGAGTCATGAATAAGCATTGCACACAACTAAACGTTTTTTTGCTACTGTTAGCGGATAGTTTTTGTAGCCTATACAATATTGTGTCATTAAAAATTGTAATATAATGCGTTAACACTCAGTGTCAGTTTGGTTTGTTGTTACCTACCCAGAGCAGATGCTAGCTAGCAGTCAATAGGAGCCTCCTAGTAATGAGCGGTCAGGCAATTTACTCACGTGAATGTATTTTGTCTGTAGTGTACGCCAGCGACACCATGATTTACTGACTTAAGCTATCTAAAATTGTTTTAGCCAAATAACAGGTCTGGATCTGTGAGTCCATTTTTTTTTTACCTACATTACGACAACATAAGCACTTGAACACAACACACTGGTAAATACCAGTTCACAAGTGGAAAATATCATCTTTTCCATAGCACGTGAAGGCACCATGAATCCACACCTCCAAACCCCTTACACACACTTATACATGTATACACAAATATATGTTATACATTTTCTGATGTGAATTTCCTTTTTAAATGTTCCTGCAATGCATATAATATGCAGTTTAATGCAGGATCGATTCCATTGTGACAACTTACTCCATATAGAGAGACAACATGTCCACTATTGGGTTATTATGTGATCATTGAGCTGTACATTTTCCTGTCCAATAACGGTGGAATTTAAGCCTGCCATGATCATGAATTTTGCGCTGACGATTAATTGTCATACAAATAATTGTGATTAATGATTTAATTGTTTTGTATATGTCACTAAGCCTATTATGTTATTATTATTATTATTTATTTTTTTACTATAATGCAGTGATTATTTATGTTATGATATGATATGATATGATATGATATATGATATAATAATGCAGTCTGATTAAATCCACAAACCTTCATTATTGCGGTTATCACAAATTGTTTCAATTAGTTAGAATAACCACGATCAGACAATTAATTAATCACAACAGGCCTAGTGGAAATGTTCAATAGCATGCTTGTACTCAAGACCCTATACAGTTTGTCTATGAAGAAATGGATGATCAAAAATAAACCATCCCTTTTGAAATATTCACAGAAATAAAAATATGTGACAACTAGCCCTGGTCTGCCCTTTATATACAGTAAATTGTTGTGTATATCACTGAATTTTAGAGACTATTTCCTCAACGATTACTTACATCAGTACACTCAGTATACTACAACAGCCTTTTGGCAGTCACTGATGTTTACCAGTGTGGAAAGCAAAGTCCATATATTACCCCTGGCATGATTATGAATCAGTTCTATAATAAACACTGATGTGAATTACTCTCAACTAATAAATAAAACAACTAAGACAACCTCACACCGGACATTACACTGCACACTACTTATATTGGTAGACATTCTTTGCTGCTCTCTCTCTCTCTCAGCAGTAATGGGAAAACCCTGCGGGATTTCTCTGCAGGCCACAACCCTAAAAAACAGAGGGAGCACATCTGGGGCCCAGCAGGTGTGGGATGTCCCATGAGAGGTTGTTGCCAGGTAGTAAACTTCTGGACTAGCTTCCCCCAGTGCTCACAGACATCTAGATAAATGTGATAATCAGCAGCAAGCCCAAAAAAGACCTGTTTGCCAGAGGGGCGTAATTGTGTACTCACCAAAAAAAATTATAGAATTTTTATACATGTAGTCTACCCTCCTCCTATTTCTGGGTAGAAATCATTTTTTACACTGTCATGCCCTAAGGATGGTCTGTGTTTACAGTGTAGAGGTTTATTTTTGGTTATGTTTATTACAGCCACCATAGCATGTTTAATGTAAAAATCAACCCCCAAAAATGAAACTTCTGTGATCACTTGATTACCCTTATGTTCCAAACCTGTACTGTATGACTTCTACTTCTAAAACAGTTCAGAAAACAACGTTGCTATATTTTACTGAGGCACGATGACGGAGGCCCAGGCGCATCTAGAAAATCTCGCAAATGTGCATTTGCATCGGCGCTTTGGTTGAGTTCACTCAGTTTTGCACTTTGCGTTCCTGATCTGCTGTTCAGCAGTTATTGTCGCCAGTTGAATGTGAAGAGATAAAAATACTGAGTACTGCAAAAAATAACAAATGGCAAGATAGCATGTATTTCTATTCTTTTGTCCTCACGGAGTGGATGCAAAAACACACCATGCAGTCTAATTCACAAATACATTTATCTTATAAGAGCAAAATGATTCACCTGTTAGATCTTTTGATGTTTAATCTCACAAACTCGAGTTACCTGTTTGAATTACTCAGACTTAGAATCTGTCACTCCGTTAATTGAATATGTCAGAGCAGAGTTCTGTTTTCTGTCAGGACCAGCGATGTCATTTCATGATTGATTCATACTCTGAGACAGTTCTGAATGAATTAATCTGTTTTTGTAAGGTAAAATTGGTTCGCGATTCATTTACAGTTCACTCACAAGCACCAAACGTGGTTCCCTTTAAAGGGAACTCGCGCTGCATCGAGAATTGACGATGTGGGAATGCTATACGTGATTGCGTTATGAAACACGTGTGAAATCAGTCCAATCACCAGAGGGGTTTGCGTTTGTGTTCGTGTCCACTTTGCAAACTGGCGCACCAGATCCTCCTTTGGTCTCAGGGAAAGCTGCTCTCACTCAGGGCAGCCTACATCCCTGGTTGCCAAAACCAGGGTGTAGATATCCTATAGAGGCAGAGGCTGAGGCCCGGGGAATGGAGGCTCCACCCCAAGGTGGTGGAGCAGATATCGAAGATGTTCGGCCAGGCAGAAGTGAATCTGTTTGCGTCTCGAGACGACACACTGTCCGCTATCGTTTTCCCTCACACATCCAGCTCTGCTGGGACTATAAGCTATGGTGCAGACATGGCCGAGGTTACGTCTGTACGCTTTTCTCCCGATAGCTCTGCGTCCGGGACTTCTGGAGAGAGTTCGCCGGGACAAGTTCCGTCTTCTCCAAGTAGCCCCGCTGTGGCCAGGTTGAGTATGATTCTCGGATCATGTGTTTCTCCTCGACGGCTCTCCTTGGGAGAAACTGTGGAAACAGTTGTGGAAACTGTGGGCTTGGCCTCTGAGGGGGCCCAGCTCATAGATTCTGGTCTCTCAATCGAGGTTGTTGAGGCCATACTTCAGAGATGTTCACAAGTCTTTCATCTGGAGTTCGAGTCAAGTCTGAAGTCTTTAGTCCGAGTCAAGTCTGACGTCTTTATCGCTGGAGTCAATTCTGGAGTCTTTTGTCACCAGTCCGAGTCGAGTCTCGATTCATTTCATGCCCAAAAAAAAAATAAAAAAAAATCTCAAACTCAAAAATCCTATTATTTGTATTATATAAACAAAATATATGATATTTCTATTATCTGTTTTGTTTGTAATAAAGGTCCTAAGATTTAAGGGATAATGTGAATCTAGCTTGTTACTTTATAATCCATTACAATGTATAAAACAATTGTCCTGGCAACAAGACAAGTACACTAGTTATTTTCAATACAATCGCTAAGTGGACGCAAGATGGCGCCAGTCGCGGTTTGTTATACAGTAGTTTTTTTTTTTTTATACAGCAGCATTGTTATTGACAACAGTCATTATCCTCGAAATGCTGATTGCGATATGTTAAGATATGTGCTTGAAGTAATAAATTAATTAACATCCTTATATCCTCTTTTATTATGTTATTATGTATATTTTATCCTCTATAATTTATTATTATATTATGCGCAATATACGGACATACATAATCGAATTATATGACAAGGGTCCAACTAAGTCCAAACTAAGTCCAAACGACATGTAGGGAAATATATGTGACACAGATATAAAACCATTCAAATAAAACACAAAGGGTGTTTTGCCCACAACATCAATTACCCACGCAGTGTTTCATTCCCTTTTCAGGGAACCAAGGCTACATTCGTAACCAAGAAGTTTCTTGCTAAATAAGTTACTAAATTAAAATAGTACACATTAGAACACATAGAACAAAAGAGCTCTGGATAAAGTGGATATTTACCTACAATTCACTGAAATTAAACCAGCAAATTCATCTTACCGGTTGTGACCGCAGACTGTAAGCAACTGCAGGTAAAGACATTAAAACACAGTAGCATATATGAAATAAGGCCTACCTTAAAGTACCATAAGGTTAGCTGTTTTTTTGTTTGTTTTTGTTTTAGCATTTGCCTTGTAGACATCACCATGGCTATTGTAATCATTTAGTTTTAAGTCAGTATTTATACAGAATAGACTGACATAATGCATGTTTTTTTTTGTGTGAGCTATCCCTTTAAGATAAGTGCAGATACATTTGCATGAGACTTTCAAGCAATGGTGTTTTTTAAACAAATATGTCACACCATGAGAAGAATTATCCAAATTTAAGTAAATGTTGCAGGTCATTTACATGTTACATGGGAGTCAATCAATCACAAAAGGAACACTCCAATGTAGTGCTACTGAATTACAAAACACAAATAACAATGCAGCCATTTTTAGATTTTGAGTTTGTGTTGATTAAACCAACAATCAAGCTTGCATTTGCAGGACTCTTGACAGCCACTGTACAATCTTTGTTTACATGTTTGTCAAACACTAAAAGGACGAGGCAAGGGGAGCCAAGAAAAGTGCCACAATCTCATCAGCATTCTAGAGAGCTTGCTGGTCATATTATCCTTGATAAGGAAACCTTAAGTAATTGGGAAAGATAGCTTTTATTTCAGCCATCATTAGTTTTAATTGTAATCATTTCCTCCCCAAAATATCATTGACTTTCATATTGTCTATGAGGTATCTGCAGCAAGATCTGAATAATATTAAGGTGTTCAACAAGGGACACATGGGGAAGAATGACTTGGGATCAGGAAAATTGAATTTATTATGGGCTTGAAAAGGGAACAGCATGCAGTAAATTAATTTCAGTGGTGTATACTGCATCTTAAATACATTTTGTCTTGTGACAATTTATATAGTTATTATTTTGTTGATTGTTTTTTTGTTAAAGAGATAGTTCAACCAAAAATGCAAGTTCTGCCATTTACAGAAGATGTTTTGAAGAATGTTGATAACAAAATAGTTTTGTTTTGACTGAAATTGTATTAAAAATATTTATAATACATAAGCTTTCCATTGATGTAGGTTTTGTTTGGATAGGACAATATTTGGCCGAGATACTGCTATTAGAAAATCTGGAATCTGAGGGTTTTTTAGAAAAAAATCTAAACATTGAGAAAATCGACTTTAAAGTTGTGAATTTCTATTCACGGTTGTGCTGCATTCACTCACAAAAATTTATGTTTTATATATTTACAGTAGGAAATTTACTAAATATCTTCATGGAACATGATCCTTTGGCATAAAAGATAAATCGATCATTTTGACCCATACAATGTATTGTTGGCTATTGCCACAAATATATATGTACGACTTATGACTGGTTTTGTGATCCAGGGTCGCATATGCAAATATATAGTGGCCAAGATATTATTCAAAAGTTCAGCATTTGTGTTCCATTGAATAATGAAAGTCACACAGGTTTGGAATGATATGAGGGACAGTAAATGATGGCAGAATTTTTTTTTTTTGTTGAACTAATCCTTTAAAACAGACCTTTAATGAATGTACAATTAAAAAACAATGGCAGGTTTATAAGACTCGCCATTAATCACTTCAGGGGTAGCAAATGATCATAAAAGTCACGCCAGGCTCTGCGTGAGTGCTTTAGATATGTCGCACCATATGAGCAAAATTTATCAAGGTAGCAAGAATCATAACAGTCACCTTCGACTTCACCCTGCTGAAATATGCACATGTCTGAAGGACACAATGTAAAGCCCAGGGGTAGTAAATTAATTTTAGATTGCATCTAGAAGACTAGCTGGTAAATTTTGGACCAACAAAACTTGGTACTTGAAGGCACTTGAAAACTAAGAGATCCTCAACAGAATTGAGATGAAACATATATTGTAAAACCTGATTACTTGGGCTAAGTCAACTTCTTGAAAAGGGATTGTTTTGACCTTTCTCACCTCCGTTGTATACTCATAGCACAAGGTACACATACACATTGAATGAGGTTATTATAGTGAACTGCAAGTTTTTCCCAGAACATGGCCAATAAAACAGACATGAGAGGCATTTTCCCACGCAGAAAAAAGATGCTTTAAAGAGGGAAACCATTTTTTCTTATAGGTTTCTTAATATGCTTTGAGCAACTACAGTACATATATCTACAGCAGGGTCATTTTTTTTAAGAAAGCGAGGAAGGCAGTGTCTCAATAAAATGATAAGAAAATAATGGAGTTACTAAATATAATGAGATCCAGTAATGTTTAAACCAAGCGGCAACCTTCCGGTCTCTCTCTAGTCTCTAGAATTCAACACGGAAGTGGCTTAAACTGGAATACATCGACTTGCCGCTAGAGACAGGCTCCAAAAAAGAGTCAATCCCATAGAACCACCATGTTAAAATGCCCAACTTTATGGCAGAAAAAAATTATATGTTTACAGCCTGGTACAAAAATATGTTTTGGTCTATATATATAATTTTACCCTTCATGACAGCTGTGAGGGGGGTGCATTTTTTTTTTTTATTCAACCATTTAAACTATATTAAGCCTTAAAGTTCTGCATAATTAAAGGAACACTCCACTTTTTTTGGAAATAGGCTCATTTTCCAACTCCCCCAGAGTTAAACAGTTGAGTTTTACTGCTTTTGTTCAGCTGATCTCCGGGTTTGGCGGTAGCACTTTTAGCATATCTTAGCATAGATCATTGAATCTGATAAGACCGTTAGCATCTCTCTAAAAAAAAATGACCAAAGAGTTTCGATATTTTTCCTATTTAAAACTTGACTCTTCTGTAGTTACATCGTGTAGTAAGGCCAACGGAAAATGAAAAGTTGTGATTTTCTAGGCCTTAATGGTCTAATCAGATTCAATGATCTATGTTAAGCTATGCTAAAAGTGCTACCGCCAGACCCGGAGATCGGCTGAATGGATTCGAAAACGATAAATCTCAACTGTTTAACTCTAGGAGAGTTGGAAAATGAGCCTATTTCCCCCCCAAAAAAGTGGAGTGTTCCTTTAAGGACATCAGCCGTTTGTCTGCTGTATGTAAGCCGTCACGTCACCCAAGCTAATTCCAGCCTCTGAACTTGGCATCTCTACCGTGTTTGTGCTTTTTTCTGGGTTATTTCATACAATTATCAAATAATAGACCGTCCAAGTCTGGGCTAATTTTTTTCCGGTGAGTGAAATTCTAATATAATTTTATTTAAAATAATTTAGTTGTTATTTATAATTGTATTTAAAACTTTACTACAATCCAAAATCCTTCCCACCCTGCTGCGACAATAATATAAACATACAAGAATATTACAGTATTGATTTATTATCATAAATGCTGTTCCATGTCAAAGTAGAACTTTAATGTTGAATTGAGGGGATCCTATAGTCCACCACAAACCACTGATCATCAGCAGATAGGGAATGCAAACTTCTCAGAGTATGCAAATCAACTATTCGCTATACATCGGGCACAAGGGTTCCATGCTTAAACAGTCCAAAAAGGTCAAAACTGAAGGATGACGCTGACCTTTTTGAGAGCTGCGGGTCGGACGAGCAATACCTACGTACAATGCTTAACATTTGCGTGGGCAGAAGTTCAAAAATACCTCGGTGAATTAGATTACGCTTGGCTTTACCACTCCCTTGTTTAGTGAAAAACACTGTGTGTTTTTTGCTGCATTTGAATCCTTCCCTTCAACATGTCAGCACTTTGATTCCTTGACAGATTTCCTTGCTGCATTTTTGCTTCAGTGCCATCACACTCTGTTTCTCCGTACTTTCTGGATCTGCCTCATGTCTCATCTGACATGTGCTCAGAGACAGCCCTCTGCTCATCTGCTATTTTCCATATATTCAGGATTTGGCGATCTGCTATGCAAGCAACAGCGTAAACGTCTTTCCTAACAAGTGAATCAGTGCCAAATAACAACTTTATACCATGTCTTACCATGCATCTTGTCGTTGGACTTTTTCTGGAAATGTTTGATGGGCAACGATTCTATTTTGGGTTTTTAAAAAAGATTTTGCTCAGCAGAAATCTGTGATATGTTTCTTGCTGCTTTCATCGCACCACATCAAATGATAATCTAAGGATTTGATAAAAACAAAAAGATGTCTAGGTTTTTCCCCCAAGCAAAACCATTCTTTCTATTACATGTCATTTGACAAGTATTTACTCCAGAATGTTGTCTCGTGAGATTAGGGGGGGGAGAAGTGAGAAATAGTCACACCATCAAATCTGGGGCACTATTTCACCTGCTATTTCACAGTCCCAAAAGTAAAACTTTCTTTTTTGCTGTCTTGTTTTCTGTTAGCGATTACATGGATTGGGGTGAACAACAAAAAACCCTCTTAGAAGTAACTAATGCAGTAGTCCATCTATAGTAGAGAAACCTATAAAACAGCAAATCATATACAGACGCCAGTTAGTATTGTATTGTGTGATGTTTGGTGTAATAATCCAGAGAGTCATGGTCTGTTAAGACCAACAGAACTGACAGAGTAAAAACACTTTCACTAATAATGAACAATTCTGTGTGGGTGTTCTACAAGGAATTCATAATGAACTGAGGTCAGCGAGGTGACTGTGAACAATATGAAGGGATAGCAATCGGATCTCATATAAAAAAAGAGGGGAGTGTTTTAAGAAAAAGGTAAGTATAGCTAAAAGGTAGAAACGGAAGTTGGTCTAACAGAAGTTGAGAAAAGGTGTCAAATGATTATTAGGATGTTATTATTAGGATTAATATGGCTGTTTATCAGTTTGCATGTGATTTTGTTGCTTTGCTGTTGTCACTTCTTATTTTTTAGAGTTATGTTACTGCCAAACAGAAGGTTTACAGAGGATGTAGCACAATCTTACAAAACTGCAGCCATACAGCAAAAAGAGCATTGCAGAATGGGTGAGAGGTCAACACAGCAACAGTTGGGGAATGCTGCAGGGACGTACATTAAATTGGATCTGTCATTTCTGAAAATTGTAGAGTTGATTTGATCCTCCTCAGGCTAGAACCGGCGATGTCCATACAGACTGATGAAGACAAATTACAGGTATACTTCCCATGTAAAATAACATCAAAACTCTTATTTTTAAATGCCTATCATAAAAGTTAATGCTACTTGATGATGTAGTAATATGCACAATCCACACTGTTAATCAACTGATTATAGAGAAATAAAATAAACTTGATTATCTTGTTTTTTCCATAACTCATTAATTATAAGCATCTGTGTCTACAGTGGTAATCCATCAGACAGGCTTTTATATAGAAAATATGTTAAAATAAAGCAATAAGCCACACAAGTGATTTGTTAGGCATGACAAAAGGGTTTTATGAAACAGTGGCAACAGCAAAATTATATAAAGTTCAATAAATAATTAACTTTATTATTAATATTATTAGAAGTAATGATCACAATAAACAATTGTTCCTCTAAGTAATATAGTTCATTGGGATAGGTTATATGCAGCCATGTAGCATTTTGTGCATTGAAGAGAGAAATCTCTCAAAAAAAGAAAATTCTGTCATTACTCTCATTCTGTTCCAGACCGATGTATATCGTTATTATTTTCCTCCATGCACTCTTATGTTCTTTGTGGCATTGATGGTTCCTTGAAGAACCTTTAGCATGGAACCTTTCTATTGCACAAAAGGTTCTTTATAGTGGAATTTTTTTTTTAAATGTTCTTCACAAGAAAAGAAAAAAAAAGGTTATTTTAAGAACTCCTAAAAGAGCTGTAAGTAACTTTTTCACTCTACTAAAGCATAAAAATACCAGACAAAGTTTGCAGATATAGGAAACATGCAAAGTTCACAAAAACACTTCTACAGCCAGTTATTTTACTTATTAATTTACGCGTTCCGTGTTATCTGACAGTTTTTGTTTTCTGTGTGATCTCGCCCACTGCCAGTTCACCCAAAAGTATTTCGACACCCCAGCAGGAAACACATCTTATTGCAGCCAGCAAACAAACTGGGTCAGATATTGCAGATTCCACACAACCTAAAAAGCCTCGACAACCATCTAAAAATCTCTATGAACGAGAGCAGTGTAAGTCTCCTCTGCTTTCATTGTCAATTGCGCTCGTTTTGGATGCGTGTCCGCATGCAACCCGCATGGGCATTGAGTCTGAGGAGGGGGGCGGTGAAACAACAATCTCTGATATTTTGAATTATTTTGAACTAGCCATTCTTACAGACTGCTCCTTTAACTGAAAGGTTGTTTGGGGAACCAAAAATAGGTTCTTCTATGGCATCGTTGTGAAAACCTCCTTTTGGAAACTTTATTTTTAGGAGCGTGGAACACAAAATTATCAATTGAAGATTCTTTAGGCAGCTTCATGAGGACACTTAATTGTGACTGTAAAGCCCTAAAAGAACAAAACAAAAGTCTTCTGCAGCCATATGACAGCTATGTGCGAGGGACAGAGTCGTCACTGATGATGTTCACCTCTTCTGATGATCTTTAAACTTATTTATTATTTATTATATTACATTTTAAATTGTAAAAGATTTACACAAAATGTGACAATATCATAAGTCTAACAGCAAAGCAGTTTACCCAAACACTGTATACCTGATTGTAATGGGGGAAAAAACTAAACTACTGTCTCCATATTAGCCAAGTCATACAAATTAATGAGTGTTGCTGTTGACATAAAATGGCATTGGTTCTTGTGTGTTGTAATCGAAGGTGTAATTTTGAATATGCAAAATAGGGAAGAGTTGCAGAGGAGGGAAAGATTTTTAGTATAATGTTCAATTAAATTAAATTAAATAACATTTAGTTTACATTTTGGTCTGTTCATATTGCACATAGTTCTATGATTTGTTTGTGTCCTTTTTTTTTTTTTTTTTAGCTCGATAGACATTGTCAATAAAATTGTTTGGAAAAGAGCTGTTTGAATATTCTCTAGAAATAATAACAGGGTGTTAATAATGTAGGTTTGGAATTTCATAAGATTGAGTAAATATTTTTTTTTAAATGTTTTTGTTGTTGCATGAACTGTACTTGCATTATAGAATTCAACTAATGGTGTGCTGTATTAGTTGGCCGTTTTACTATGACTTTGAATGTGGTTCAGCCAAATAAAAGCAGATTTACAACTCAAATCAAGCATACAGTAAAGGTGGCTTATTCCACTTTTCTACTCATGCAGGCCTAGCTGTTTTTGGCATTCCAACTGCAGGGCATGAAACATCCAAAATTTCTGCATCGAAGCTTGACTAAGAAGCGTTCCTACAAAGTCACATGTTTATCTGTTCAAGCTGTCAGTACCACATGCTGCGCCCAGCCTAACATATGTACAGCATTTACAGACATTCTTCTTCATCTTTGTTCTTTTTTTTTTTTGTGTTCCATTTGAATTCTGCAACCAATGTGCAAAACTAAACTGACAGAGGTGATGAAAAGAAGTGTGATGTGAAAGTGCAAAAGGGGTGTGGATTTCCAGTCTTCCATGCATAATGTCTTTTTAAAGGCACCTTTAAAAAAAAGGTATGATTATTCCTAATTATTATCATTTTTTAATATTATTATTAATTTTCAACAGTATTAATTTTCAAAATTAACAAATTTTGTCTTACCCTGATTCACTAGTAAGCCTATTATAAGTGTTTATATTTTAAACCTGGGGGGGTGGCTTTGTACATATGCCACTCACCCGCACGTGTTTTGTCCTACCCGTAAATAGAGAAAAGTTGCTCCGGCTACTTTGATGTGTGTATTGTGAGGGAGTGGCATAGGTTAGTTGTCACACAACGAGCGAGAAAGGTTGACATGGAGCCGCTAAATCTCGAACCTACAGGGAATTACCTGTTTAAAAAAAATGTTGAACAGAGGAGAGTCTGCTGGCAAAAAGAAGACGTGACAGAGCTCGTAATAAAACAAGTATCAACACCGACTTGGCTTTTCGGAGATGGCGAGAACTGGAGGATTTGAAATAATTTTTTATTGCTCAACAGGTGAATTTTTAATTAAACAGATACATTTCCATATGTAGCTCTCTAACATTGTTAAGATTTATTTTGTGAAGGGTCATTTCATTGGTTGTTGTAGCGCTGTGCTGGAATGTATTGTCAAAGAAGAACCATGTATTAATTAGTATAGCTTACTGTACAGTAACATTTTCAGCTAGTCAGCTTGAGATCCTTTCCCTCTAAACTGATTATATCTCTTAAGCCTTGTAGTTATTTTTTTTTTATGAGCAGTAGCCATATTCACTCACACAGTCACGCAGTCGAAGCACAAACAAAACAATGTTCTTGCTCAAAATGCATGAGGTCTTGTTTTTTAACCGCGAGAGGGCAAAGTTACAAAGTACAAACCTACATTTAAGGCGTTTAAAAAAAATAATAATACAATTTGAGAGAGTTATACTGTACGTCTGTAGATTGCGAAAAACTAAATCTATTTTTACACTTGATGTGAACTTATAAAATAACATACTGTAATGAATTATGATCTGAGGACTGAAGTCTGCATGTGCATACGCAGCCCTCCTATTAGCACATTCATATCCTTATTTTTTATCCATACTGTGTATCCATATGTCTTCCTATTCTGCATAGTGCTAACATTGCAATGTATAATTTGCAAGTCTTAATTTGCAACTAATTATGGTTGGTATTGTTTATTTCAAATATCATGGCAAGTTGCATCATTTTCTTATAAACACTCTTAGTCACAGTAGATTTGACTGGAAATTCTCATTGAAATGCAATGAACAGAAATGTCTCTTTATGCATGGTGACCACTGTAATGGACAGATGTTTTTTAATGTGTATTCTCAAATACACTAATAATAATACCTGAATAAAATCTTTCTTAAATCTTATTAAACGCTCTCTGTCTGATTGGTCAATCATGGCATTTAATGGTCAGCACTGCATAACTGATTGCTCGTGCGGGAAACCAGTTTTATACATAGTTGCATTTGATAACATCACTTCAAAAGAGCATCAAAAATGTATTAATCTGTGAAGAAAATGACAAGCTAATTATCCTGCTTATTAGCAGGGTAATTCTTATCCGCAGACAGAGAATGAAGCAAAAACAAGAGGAACAGAAAATGGAAATTCATGTTTTTGTTATTATTAGGCGAAACCCTTAATTAACAAATGCACAAAATGAGGTTAGTACTAAGCCAGAATAAAATAGAATAGTAACTCATGTGCTATTCTAGAATAAGAATACATAGCATTTGGTATGTGTCACTTTTTGTTAATCAGTCATCAGACCATAAGGCAGACCAGGGCTAGTTGTCACAGATAGAAAAAGCCATGGTTTTATTATGTAAAAATACAATATAAACCAAAAATAGGTTAAATATGTTTAATGGCAGGTAACAACTTACACCATATAGTGTGACATTATGCCCTGCTATTGTGTTTAGTGTGCTGCATCTTCTTTCCTGGACATGAATGGTGGACAAGTTCAAAACAAATTTTGTAGTCAGTGTATGCTCTTCTGATTATTTGAAATTGATGTTCAAAAACAACCCCTGAGAAGCATTCAGTAGAGTGAAAGTGTGATAACTAGCTTCGCTTTCTCCTAAATTTTTCTTATTTTGTGTGGAGTCTATTGCTATGGCAACATATGGATAATTTTTGATTCATTTAAAAGACACAGTTGATGAGAACATGTTGATGAAGTGCTATGCAGGTCTCACTTACACTAAGAAGAGTGTCTCATCATTTCTATCTTTTCCTATAAAACACGAATGTGTCGGCATTGCGTATGATTTATTGGCATTTTGTTGTGCTGGTTTGAATAGGCTTACTCTATTAGAATCACAGAGGGCCGCATCTTTTCCTCAGTAGCGCACATGCGAAAGTAAAGCAGTCCCCAGAGCCTCTGTTTACCAACCAAGTCGGATTTACTCCTTTCATACCCAGACATACGGAGGCTCACCTTCTCCCCCGGGGCTTTCATTTTGTCTCACATCCTAACTCCACTCTTGCCACAATCCGCTCAAAACTTACCAGACTGAGGGGCTTTTATGCAAATCTCTGCACCAAAAACATAGTTACAAGCCCATTCCTCATTCTCAGAAATACACACTTCAAAAAGAAGCCATTTAATTCTCTGATGACAAAATTGAGATCAGTTCCATTATTGCCCGTGCCAGCTAGAGGGGACAACTTAAGGAGCTCGTCTGTAAACATAGCCGTACAAAACCGCTCTCAAGAAAAGCTTCATCAGACAGGGAATCATTTGCATTCTTTTAAACAAATGTTTTGATGGTGAAACAAACAGTCCCGCTCTGCCATGTTTAATCTCCATCATTTCCACAAAGCGCTGACACTAAGTACAAAAACAACTTAAGGTCATTTCTCCATGACTATGACAGACAATTATTCAGCTGCATTTTGTATGAGGAGCTATGGGGGCGGACACGGATGATGGGTGAATGGATACTGAGATTACCGCGTCGTTTCAGCGAACTGACCAAAACAAAGCAGGATTCCTCTGTGTCTAATGGTGTCCAGCGGAAAAGCTTTTGAATCAGATCACATTGAGGATAAATGAAGCTTCTTGAAATGGAATGGGGAGAATGTGGCATGGATTGTAAAACGGGGACCACAGGGAATGGTAAAAGGGCTTGAATGGCAGCCAGATTCATCAAGTAATTTATGCCATTCCTGAAATATGTCAAACTGCCATTATGACTGTTCTTCTGATTGCTAAAAAGGGAGACATAATTAAATATATTAATTGGAGATGAGGGTTGTGATTGAATTTAAAATCTAAAAATAATAATAATAATAATAATGACTTGTATCTGTCCTAATCAAGCGGCAACCTTCCGGTCTCTCTCTAGTCTCTTGAATTCAACACGGAAGTGACTTAAACTGCAATTCATCGACTGGCCGCTAGAGACAGGCTCCAAAAGAGAGTCAATCCCATAGACCCCCCATGTTAAAATGCCCAACTTTACAGCAGAAAAAAATATGTTTACAGCCTGGTACAAAAAGTGTTTTTTGTCTATATAGCAATTTTTTCCCTACATGAAAACTGTGAGGGGGTCATTTTAAATAATTTTAAATCATATTAAGCCTTAGTTCTGCATAACTAATGGGCGTGTCTATTTGAGTGACAGATGGATTGCCGCTGCTTTCACTACTAGCCGTATGTCTGCTAGCTGTCACGTCACCTCAAGCTAATCCTGCCTCTTTGTCCATTTCCAGTTTACCACAACACAATAAAATGACAGGTGGTGACGCGCTGCCAAGATGTCTCTGCCCACTTTGGGCTTCAAAAATGCCCTTCAGAAACCTACGGGTGACGTCACGGACACTACCGTATGGTCCTAATCAGCCAGGTCAAACAACTAAGTATATTCAGACTGTGTGTGCTACATATGGAAATACAAAATTAACAAGTTTAAAAATGTCTTACCTCATTGAAATACACAATGTATTGTTCTTGTTTTGGGCATGAATGTAAACAGTACTTAATTTATACTCTTAAAAATAAAGGTTCTTTCAGAATCTATCAATGGTTCCATGAAGAACCTTTAAAGCCACAATATGTAACTTTTTTGCTTTAAAAATAGCAAAAATCACTATATCTATGTTATATATTTTTTTTAGTTGTGTACATTATCCCGACTGTTTCCAACAACTTTCAAACCAGGAGAAATTTGTAATTTAATTCGAGAAACGTCCCGTTTCTTTATTTCCGTTTTGTCACCGTCAATGGCGTCATATCCGCGTTGTCCCTGGTTTCCGCTCGTACTGCCATGGCAACCATCAGAGCTATGAACCAGAGCCCTCTGATAGTAACCAAAGCGACTGACGGTAGTTCGCAATGTCTATTTGCACGCTGTTGTTGTTTCGTTCAAACATTATGGACCATGGCAAGCAGACTTTGGATACAAAAGGAGAACTAAAACGAGAATCAATATCAGCGCGGTGTTTTCGAGATGCCTAGAGCTCCCATAGACAGTATATAAACAAGAGCTCCACGTCCGAGACTTCGACCGCTTCTACATGTACTTTATTAAACAGGTGAGCACATTTACATAAAACTAATCAATGTTATATAACTCAACATGATGAAATGTTAGAATATGATCTGTATGTTATTCTAATGTTGATCTAGCTTACTGCTAGTCTCATACAGACAAACTAACACATACATTTCAACACATTCAAATGCAGTTTAGTGTGATAGTGTAATGTTAGACCAAGTGAAACAACGCTGCGTTACCTCACAAGTTTAATTTGTCTAATAAACTGACCTGTGACTGTGAGTAGTAATTCTGCACTCGCGTGTAACGTTAGTTCGGTAGAATGAAATGTCCATATTCCTTATGCGGGACTCGCGTCGTGTGTGGAGCTGATAGCTGTCTCTTAGCAATCCCGAACTGCTTCATATCACAGTCATGATAAAAGCATCGATGTATTCAGTCATCCATAAACATTATTAGATCCATAGATTAGATCGGTCGGCTTGACGTTGACGACAAGATCCATAATTCTTAGCAAATGTTGCGTCATCAAACTACGCCTTTGTTATTGTAAATAGGTTAGCGACCCCTAGTGGCGAAAAATTCCATACTGTACGTTTAACATCCATGGAACCAATGTGAAAACAAGTGTTTTTGATTTTTTTTAAGTGACCTTCACAGTAGGAAAACACAGTTCTTTTTTTAAAGAAATGTTCACTGAAAGGTTCTTGGGGATCCAAAAATGGTTCTTCAATGGCATCGCTGTTATTTTACATTATATTTCTTCTCATGCAAATTGAGATCTTTACAGTCAGACTAAATACTGCTTTTTTTACATGAACATATTTTCTAAAACATTTAATGCAGAATATGGCTTTCAGTCCGAAAGTATCTCATCTGCCATTCATTTATCAGTGTGTCTGTGTAGTGATCAGTTCTTTGTTCTGAATGACTGACGGCTGCCAAGTGCAGCTTGTGTCACCGGGATGCTGAGCCACAGCCTATCACTTCCAACTGTTCTTCCTATGGTCACACGACATGAAATCAATACGGTGCGTTCTGCAGCTGATAGCGACACAGAGAAACAGAAACATTACTTCGAACAGACTGGCTGCACTATATTTAAGTCTACTGAAGCACATAGCATGACTGATTGACAGATCAAATCGGAAATTATGCTTAAGATCAGGCCAGGTGATTATTTCAGTATATTTATAGCATTATTGTCTAAAGCCAAATATTAAGCTAGTTGGCAGAACAATACAATCTCATTAGTAATCGTACATGGTGGCTATTCAGGGCTCCAGACTAACTTTTTGCCTTGGTTGCACTGGTGCGCCTAACTTTTTTATTTAGGTGCACCAGCACAAAATTTGGGTGCACTGAAAATTTTCTCGGCTCGCGTCACCTTTAACGCCACAATTTCAAGGTCACCTTTTTATCACGCTCTATATACATTCATATTATGTAAATGATTTTAAACAAGAATAAGGTGTAGGTAAAAAAAAAAAAAAAAAAAAAAAATGTTTTAAAGGGCTTCACTGAGCTGCCAAACTAACTATTTTGAGTCTCTAGCTCAGGCGCGGTATAGGCTCTACCTCCGTCTCTGAGTCGGATGCCATCTCCGACGAAGGACCAGGGCATGGCATCTTACCAGGGACTGGGGAGAATGGTGGCTGAAGTAGCTTCATGTCTGGGCTGTTGTCGGAGCATTGACCGGGGAGTAAAGGGTTTTAACGGTATTCCTACTCTTACCGATACTGCTTATCGATCCGGTACTTTAACTGTATTCTTATCGGTTCTTTTTGTTTATATATATATATATATATATATATATATATATATATATTAGTCTAAAAAGTATATATAGAATATATATAGAAATATATATATTCTATATATATAGAAATCTAATAAAGTAATCAAATGTAAAATAACACACACTGCATAATTTTTCATAAATAGATTAATGCTTAATAAAGCTGAAGTTATTCTTTCAAGAGCTTTGTAGTGATTTTTCTCTTGTTGTTTGATTCGCAGTAATGGCGCAATCGTCCGCATGTTTATTAGACTGCGGCCCCTTTAAGACCGAGTGCAGATCTGATGCACCATATTCTCCCAACTATTTCCATAACTACGTCCATTTAAGACATAAACTGTTTTAAGTGAATCTCCAAGCCGGTCATTTTGACATACTTTTGTGTACATTTGATCGTTTAGACACGCACATTAAACCCAAAGTAGGCTATAATTTGCTTGTCTTGGTTTCGGTTTCGGAGCGCGTGCCGCCTTGCGAACAACATCTCTTGCGCAGATTTTGTGCTTTTAATAGCTCTTTTAATTATTTAACGCGTCTCGCAAGTTAGCAACAGTAGCTAGACTGCATTTTACAACAATCACCGATCGTGCTGATTCTGTCGTTAGGTTTGAGTTTTAGGGAGAAATGACAGTGTAATGCTTCGAATGGAAGAAGTTGCACTAGATAGAATGCGGCTATAGTTTTTAATGGTTTTACCTCAATATATTATTTTTTATAATCTTTGGAAGCCGAAATCTAAAATAAAATCAGACTAATATCACAGACCTTAAGTGTAACCAGGCTACGTTTGAATGTTTAATTCTGTCCTCCGTCATCACTCATTAAGCGTGAGAGAAGAGTGTGAGTTCCGTCAAAGGAGAACAAACACTTAGTTCGTGGAGAGGCAGCAGCGGATGCGAGGACGTTAGGTGCACCGGTGCGACCTAGGAAAAATTTTAGTCGCACCCTTACAAAATTTGGTCGCATGTGCGCCCAAATTGGTCGCAGTCTAGAGCCCTGCTATTGCACATATTTTCATCTTTTTGTATAAACTGAGACTGATACATTATTAACATACTGACAGCATCTAAAATGTAATAATTTGACATGCAAACAATTATAGAGATGAACAAATGTTTATGAATCCTTTTATAATACAGAATTTATGGAATGAATTTTGTATTTAATCAATGTGATTAATTATCCTAAATTTTCAATACCATCACATTTATTAAACCCATTTACCTAATTTGACAATCATAACATTCTTTAAAAAACAACAAATAATAATAAAAAACTGTACTTAATATATAGTAACTAATGATTGTCACTATACATTCATCTGCCCATTATTATTTATATTGTTGAGATATAAGTGTTTTGGCTTGGGGGCTCAGAAAAATCGATGTAATAGTAAAATGTAACTACACAAAATGTATTCATAATATAAAGATGTATAATTGTTTCTAAAGCTGTAAGTACTTTTACATTTTAAATGCTGTCAAGGTATCCATATTGTACATTTCATCCTTTATCCAAGCATGTGTAAATGCTACATACAAAAAAAAAAAAAATGTGTTGTTCTCTGTTGAAAGCTATTTAAAAGTAATTGTGTAACATGACAAAATGTTTGTTGCATTGAGATGGGAATGATAAAATTGCTTTCTAAATGCATTTCCTTTGTCTGAGACTGTTTCCATCACTCCCATAGTGAGATTTTCTCTAATGTTTTTTGAAAGATTATGGACATGGAATGATCACTGGGTAAAATGGTAGGCAATTTTGGACAGCTAGCTTTAAAAGCATAAGATCCCACCCTCCCCTACAGAGCGTTTCCAAAGCCACGCCTCCTTCAAAACACATGAACACAGACTACAGCAGCAAAGCGTCACGAGACGGGGTTAAGTGTCTCAAAGCACATAACATAATAATAATAATGAACATAAACAACTTACAGAGTTCTAGTTGTACCACTTGACTGCTGCTGATTAATTTCGGCGTTGATAGTGTTGCCAGAGAAACACATACATCCTAGTCTGAGGACGTGAACAGCTCCGGGTATGACGTCACGGGTTTCCATTTCGTTATTAACGGTTATGACATGGCGTGAACTCAGCATAAACTCCTTGTTTTAGTTCATGAGTAACTTTACGCCCTAAAAGGCGGCTGCTGTGTCTACAACTCTCCATCGCGTTATGGAACGCCGATGACGGGTGATGTCTGCGCCAGCAGGTGCGCGCGCGAGGTATGTATGAAGGTGCTTTCCATACGACTGAAAAGGCTGCGTTCCATTCGACCGTTAGTGGACTGCGAAATGGACTTAACGGTAGTCCGCCATCTTAAGTGAGATTCTAATCCGATGGGATCGAACATATTCAGTTCCAAGGGCACTGCGAACGGCATAGGGAATAAGGGAGCATCGAGCTGTCATTGCGCATCACGCCACCAGTCTGATCTAACGATGGAGTTAACGTAGTTGGAACTGAGTTGGAAGAGTTTTTAAACGGCTCTGCGGTGGAGTTTACCTAGTGAGTATTCATAAATATTTTGTTGTTATTAATATTGTACAAACTAGAATGTTTATTATGAATGATAATGGAGATTAACGTACATTTGCACATTATATTGAATGAAGAGTTATGTAAACAAAGTAGCTAACCTTTCAAGTGGTGAGAAGCAGAGGCTGTCATTTTTTTTTTTTTTTACTTAATTAACCTCGGGAATGTTTAAGATGAGACCGCTACAATTTTTAAGGCCATTGATTAAGAACACATTTACCAATAGTTAACCAAATCAAAATTTAATTTCATAATGCATTAAAGTAACATTAACACTGCAGCTTCAAATATGTTAGGCTAATAGTCAATTAATAGCTTCAATAGTCAATTCAATATTCAAGTAGTATATGTAACACAATTTTTTTTAATTATAGGCTATGTATTATATAATGTTTGATTTGTATTTGTATATTATATTATTTTGGTATGATAAATGTTAAAGTAAATTACGATATTTATGTTACATTTTAATCTGCCTTTCTTTGATGATGGTGTAGGGGTTCCAAATGAGCGAATTGTCAGCGAGGGAGTAGGGAGCAGTGAACACTGCGTAGGGACCATGTCATTCGAAACACACTACAAATGTTGACAGGCAGGTAGGACATTGTATCATTGCATTCTGACCTTTTTTTTTTTTTTTTTTTGGTCCTGTGACTTCCACATAAGACATGTTTTAATATTTTGACTACTTCTATTGTTGATTGATATCAGGATGTGAAGAGAGTTTCAACCAGTGAAACAAAAAGTGTTTATGAAACAAATGGCCTACCCTACCTTTAAGGCAGTGTATTGAAGATATATTGATCGTTTGGGTAATGGCAATGCTAGAAGAATTGAAATGTTAATGGATTCAGTGTTTAATGTGAGGAACATCTGTTTGAAGCTCTGATTTATTTAGTAGTACACCGATAGCTCATGTGAAAGATTTTAAATGTCATCGTAAGCATCCCTCTGAGCATTACTTGAGACTGTTTCTTAAAAGCCGAAAGAAACGGAAAAGAGGCTAAAGTAAAGTGATTTCAAGAATGAGACAAGCAGTCCCAGAAGACCCAGTTTAAGTAGGGCTCCTTTGGTAGAGCACATATGCGATACCTACAGTTGTGACCATTGTTCAAAATCTTGCTTCACCGAGCTCACTGTCTGTGACTAAGAGCCTTTGGAAAGCACTGGCTTATTTCATGCGTTCGTGAGGGAGTATGTGTCACATATCAGATTTAAAATCAGATGGATGTTATTATTTAAGGAGGAAACACCGACACAGGATAGTAACCTAGAGAGATCTCAGAACTGCTAAACAGACGCTTCTTTATTTTTAAGATATAATAAAAGCTTATCAACCACATCTTATATAAAGTGTGGGAGTAGAACTAGCTTGTGAAAAATCTGATAACACAGCCTTAAGCCATTTCAGAGGTCATAACACGCAAGGCACAGCTTTCTCTTTAGTGCTGTTATTCTCTGTGTGCGCGTACATCTTATGAACCTGTCACTCACCCCTTTGGCCTTAATGACAGGGAAAAGAGAAGACTCGAGCTTGTGGTAATATCTCAAAAGGTCATTCTACAGCTGATAATGAATTCATCAGCACTAAAGAAAATTAACTATATAATTTCACATCCGTAGTTTTAATGTGGAGATGAATTTGTGCCACAGACCATGGGCGAGCAATATGCCATTAGTTTTGGTTGGCCGAGTGAGAGTGCTTTCAATGTGTCTACCTGTGTCTAATAATTAAAAGTTTAGTCTTTCTCAAAGGGTTTAGGGTTTTTTAAACCAATGTGTACTCTATGGCATGCGACTTTAGTGTTGCAAAGCCATGATTTGCAGGCAGTTGGGCATGAAAAGCTGTGCTGTTTACAAGAGGAATGTTTAAGTAAAAGGTTTTTATCACCTCTTAGCAGTTATAGAAAGGAGTTCATTACTATAGCAAAAAAAAAAAAAAAAAAAAAAAAAAAATCCTCTTAATTATGGACAATGTTATTATAGACAATGTTAGGGTCAATTGTATAAGTCATCATTAGGCTTTCCCAAACCTTGTGGAAATCATCATGGCTGCTAGAATCATGAAAAATGCCACTAGCAGTGCACTATTAATCTCTCTCTCACACACACTTTGAAGTATTCTGCTAAACTAATCCACAGATTTTCAAAAAAAATAAAAACCTAAGGAGTTTAGATTGATTTGAAGAATATGTTGCAATCGGGTGGTTCAGTGGTGATTTAGTCGAGTTACCAACTTTTATATACACATTTTTTTTTCTCCTTTAAATTGTGTTGTAGGAATCCACCTTATTAAATGTGTTACTTTAATTTAAATTTAAATTTTATATAGAAAATGTAATGTAACATTTTATATACGCTACAGTACAAACGTTTGGTGTCAGTGAGATTTTTTTTATATATTTTTTAAACACATTACTTTTATTCATATGCTGCTCTTTATTCTGATTTCCCAGAAGCAGCAAAATAATGTTTTCAACTTGTATTATAATAAGAAATGTTTCTTGAGCAGCAAATCAGCATAGAATAATGATTTCTGAAGGATCATGTGACACTGAAGACTGGAGTAATGATGCTGAAAATGCAGCTTTCATCATAGGAATAGATTACATTTTAAAATATATTATTAATATATTATATTTATTATAATAATATTTCATTGTATTACTGCTTTTACTGTATTTTTTAATTCAAATTAATGCAGCCTTAAGTGACCTTCAAAGACTTCTTTCAAAAACATAAAAAAAAAATCTTACCAACCCCATACTTTTGAACAGTAGTGTATTTATACATGAAACTTGAGAATGTTAATCTCAGAACAGCCCTTTGTCTCTCTAAAGTTTCACTAGACTACATACATATATAATATTTATTGGATTTGATTGACTGAATGAGATCTGGTATGTGAATAACATAATGGTTTGACTACAGAATTTTTGCAACATTCAGGGGAAAAAGGTATCATAATTATATATTTTACTGAGAAAAAAAATATTGTACAAATACTCACTTGGAAATGTAATTCAGAACAGTCAACAATAGTTTCTGTGTGCAGTGACCATGTTGTGTCGTTTTGGTATGCGAGGCTGTTGTAAAATATGTAATTGTTTTTTTTATTTTTTATGTTGGAATTTAGCTACAGTAGGTCTCAGAGAGTTCACAATTAATAGCTACTTTTAAGATCATTATAAAGTATATGGAAATAATGTCTGTCACTTTATATAAGGATCAACATTTTGCAACCAGTTGGTACCTGCAAAATAACACTGCAAAGGTGTTAATGAATTCAGAAGGGGGTAATGACTGAGGTGGAGGTAAGAATTGCTGGTAGAGGTCAGTCCACATGTGTTCTAGATCAATCAGCTCAACATTATGAACCTTCTCATGTCATATTTATATATGCAGACCCTTATTCACATTTGAAGTGAGAAAGAGATATTATCTATATTAGATATTAGAAATAATAGGGAAATTAGTAAGGGGGCAATTAATAGACTTGTGTTTCAAAAATATGTTTTAATTTGACTGTCAGTAAATTTTTGCTGTTGTTGATTTACAGTGGTCCCTTTGTGTAACCATTGAAACTGAATGTTACTGAAAGGACCATACACAACACCTGCCTCTGAATGTGTGTATTGTATTACCTGACATATCTGATGTTCTCTCTTTCCTAGTTAGGGCCTTATTTACAAATTCCCAGAAGCCACAAAAAAACAAAACATTCACAAACTCCCACCGTACCATATAAAAGTGCTATATTCTTCCTCTTCAGTGCAAATTTGCATATCTTGCAGGTATTGGCTGTCAGTTTCTGGATTCCTAATGTGCAAAGTACGTTAAAATTTAAAGCAGGAATATGGAAAATAGATTTGAGACTAGTACTTAGGCTACATGGTAATTCAACTGGTGCAGGAATGATAAATCAATAGTCTAGCAGTAACATCTTTGACAATGCTCTCATCTATAATGTATAACTCATGCATGTGTAATGAATCAACAAATAATTTGTATTATATTACAGGTCTTGTTGCTCCTTTGTACCATGCAGCAGTTACAATGCATTAAGATGTCTTAGGGAGCGTGAATGATTGGATTGTTGCATGAATATATGTAGGCTATTGCGTCGTTAGAATATATCACACATCAAAACGGCAATGGCACCGTCTAAAGAGCTACAAAATCAAATAAAGTTGTAGAAAACTCAAGGGATATTAGCCAGTACTAAAAGGGTTGACCCCATAAAGAGTTGTAGCCTAATTATGATTTCATTAAAGTGTTTATTCAATGGAGGAATAGGGAGGAGATGAAATTGAATTGTTGGATAAGATGATGGCAGTGTTGTATTGAAGCTCGGAGTTGAGCTGGGGTTTCATCCTATTTCTAGGTTAATTACATGGAGCCTTCACTTCAATTGTCAGAGGAGGAGCATCGCTTAACCTAAATTACACCAAAACCCTGAAGAGAAATTGTCTCATCCATGTAAACCCAAGTCCTCTCCCTCTCGCTCATCTATCTCTTCCCCCTGCCTAAGATGCACCACCATCTCGATCCCAGCATGCGTCGCAATCATTACACTTACTCTAGCCACAAAACGTACACCTCAGAGGCTAGACTGGGAGACGGCGAGCATCCTTCACAAATCGCCCCGTTTCCTGCATCAGACAATGGCGGTGTACACGGCATGCCTTCAATTTTCCTCCTCAAACAATGGTTGTGTACACAGCTCATTCAAGGTTTGAAAACCGCAACTAAACGTGATTTGAACATCAAGCGTTGGACCATCTGGGCCACATTACAAGCGCCAAATAATGACCATTGCTTCGCTAATGCGTGTTGTGTTTCACTTATATCTGTGTAGTGCGGAGAAATATCTCGACACGATGATGTTTTCATGCAGCCGCCGTCATCTTGTCTGTGCCTAAAAGAAAAGGCTCCATTACAATTTCACAGACAGGGCTGCCGGGCCTCCTCTCGGTTGATTAAGGATCTCAAGTCGCCACATGCCATTCATTTCACCTGCTTTGTTGCTATCAAGGCCGGTCTAATCCCTGACCTTACAAAGGCTAGTCATTAAGATTGAGATCTTCAACACATAAAAATGTATTTAAAATCAATTCGGCAACCTTCCTATGCAAAGACTGGTCCCTTAACTAGACTTTGAGAGCCATACGCAAGCTAATTGGCATCACTTGGGCACATTCTGAATTAAGCTTGTTTATATCAAATCACTCGTTAATTGTAAACTGCTTATTAATATTCATGCTTGTATTGGTGTTTTATGCAGAGGAATCATTACATTCAAGCATTTTGTTCTGTCTCCTGTAATTTAGTCAAGGAGCACTTGTTAAGTTCCTTTCCTCCATTTACTTGTGATTATCGGTGGGAGTTAAATGTAGTGGTCTGATCCCTTTATATTCATGGGTTCCCTCTGAGAATGAAAAAGAACATTTTGCTTACAATTGGTCCATTGGTCCGAAAGAAAAGAAAGACAGATGGCATAAAAAAGGCATAATACATCAATGGGCTTTTTAAAAGCAAAAAGACCCCATCGAAACTACGCAAATGTCTCAAAAAGAGAGGCTTTTTTGTTAAACGCATGTTTTTTTCAACATGCAGCCTCCGCAACGAGATGCCTTGATTTTTCAAACATGATTCATCAAGACAAGAAGTATTTTAATGTAACCCCTCCTCTCTTCAATTCTTCTTTCTTGCTGTCACCCTCTCTTTCCTCTCTCTAGCACACACTCTTCTTCTCTCCATCCTTCTTTTTTTCCTGTGTGTGAGTGTGAACGGTTCATGAGCGTGCATTGCAGCCGAGATCTATGGGGGGGAACAATGTGATAAATTAGTTATGCATGCACACAACAAATTGATCCTGCTCTGTTCTGTCACAGAAAGCAGATGTTGCATGCAGTGATGTATGTGGATGAGCAGCATGACTACAGTGCATTAATATTATTTCTTATTCAAATGTAATGCAAAGGACAAACAGTGTCTCTCATTCATGGCAAGATGTGCAAACAATAATAAGCTGTATTTTTCCATTGCTTGATGTATGAACTAATACATCACATATTCAGGGAGACAAATTTGTTTAGTTTTTTTGTCTTCTATAAAGACACATTTCAAGTCATTTTCTCACTGAACGTTTTATCCTCTTCATTAGAATAAATTTGTTTACGATGTGACACACTAAATTATTGTCTGTTTTGCATTTCCCGTCTGATTTTTTTGTATTACTCAATACATTGTTGTGCGACATTTTGATAAATATCAGCAAAAAAGAGACAGCCAGAGACATTTTCTACATTTTAACTTCCATTTACTGCAACCGGATCCATTTTTTTTCCCCCCAGTGGTATTATAGGAAAAACAAGTTAGCAGCCTGCCATGAACATATTCGTCAACGTGCAACGTGTATGTAAACAGAAAAAAAAAGAAAAGAAATCTGAAACAATCAGGAAGCAAGAGCTGGTATGATTATGTTGCAGTGATGACTTATAGTCATAAACAAAATGAATAGCCTGTTGTCAGAATCTACAAAACCCTTCAAATAGCTTTTAAAAGGACGAATAAATATCAGGGGTATTTTTATTTCTCATTAAAAGTTCCACCTAGCAACATCTGGACAGTTGGCATTACTGTAGCTGTCCTTGGTAATAATTGGTCCATATTTACATCAATTGAAGCCCCTTATTAGTCTTTGTGGCTCTTTGCACATGTATCCTCCAACATTCAACATTCAGCTCAGGACCATGGAAAACATCCAGCATTACACAAGCGTAGCTGTCACGGATTGGTGGAAGCGGGCTTCGGGACAGATGTATCCTTGCTGTCAGATATCTCCTTGGCCCCCTCACCTCGTAATATTCCCCAAGGACATGGCATAGATCCACTCCATGATTGCAATCAACCTTGACTTCCACACAAACAAACAACTATCCTTCACCCCGGCCATCGCCAAGCTGGCTCATGCCAGGCAATTCATGAGTACCAGCATTCACTGAATCGCTTCGTCTCATCTAACTGAGAAACCCCATGGCCTGTGCAATTGACTCTTCCATGAGCCATACAACAGCTCTGCAAGACTGGCAATAATAGACAGCTTTGTGAGGCCATGTGTGCATCAAACTCTGAAATCTTTTATTTCAGACTCTCTCCTTATTGAATGCATACCCCTAACGCTCACCCCTGACAAGTCATTGACATTTGGAGAGACAGACAGGATTACCTTCCTCCTCTTTTGTAGACAGAAAGGGTTTTATACCTACCTGACAAAAAGATAGTATCCAGTTCAGATGGCCTAAATCTTTACACATTTCATTAGATTCCAAAGGCCTTCATAATTCATGGCACTGACTGTATTACTGCCCACTTTTGTTTACGTTTCGCCATTTTCCACCACAGTGCTGGCGATCATCATGCCTGAGGGTTGCTTTCGTTTGGATGCCGGCTTGCTCTGCCGGGTTGAGCCGAGGTCTTGAATGTTGTATTTGAAGGCGAAGGTCAAGATATGAAGCTCCTTTCAACCTCAGACACCTCTGTGTCTTTGTTCATTATGTTCAAAAGATGATGGCAGCTAGCCGGTGTATGAAAGTGTCCGCCTATGTGCAGGGACGTCTTCATGTATAGGACATAATAGACTTCAATTATGATGATAATTCAATCATCCTGTTAGAGATAGACAACAATGGTGAGCCAAATATATATGCAAGGTTAGTAATGATCGCTAATAACGAATACAACGTTATAGTTTCCTAAACATCTTTTAAATACAAGCCTGTTTAGTCGACCCATGTCCATCAGTATGCTAACAGAGAAGTAACTTTGATTGTCTAAATAATACGTATCCTCTGCGTAGCCTGACAGGATTTTTAAGAGGCCAATGAATGCCTGGAGGAAGGGGGAACAGTAACAAGTCATTCTTTAAAGGCAGGTTGGATAATACAGAGGCATGGTCATGTTTTATAGGGAAGAAAGATCAATCCTCTCTGAAAGAACTTGAATGTTAATATACTGAGGCACACCTTGCAATTTACCTCCCTGGTCTTCAGCACTGTTCCCTGCCAAGCTGTGCTAGACTGATAAGGTATATTAGTGTGTTCTTTCCTCCAATGATTTCTCTTTGTGCCGTTAGTAATGAGTCATGGATCCGGTAGGGGGGCCAGTCACATGCAGACTAAGGTATGAATAGAGGAAAACCCCATTTGATCATATCAGCAAAACAAAAAAATGTGGAAACAGCTTTGTGCAACTCTTTAGCTTGTTCATTCACAGGATCTCATATTATATACACAAGTACCTTTTTATCACATTAAAGAAACTGCATAATCATTAAAACATTAGTTTAGATTTTACTACATGAGGTGTAATTAACACTCTGTGTAGTCATCTTGATTACAAGTGTTGGTTCGATCTGATTTGCCCATGAGAAGTCACAGCTTGATGTGTTTTAGACCAGGAGAAACCACCATTCGCCACTGGGTGTAATGTGAAAAGTAGTGTAAAACTTTGCTGTTAATGTTCTAGCTAAATTATGAGGCTGGAAAATATGTTACAGTTGTTGTCTCATGTATTCATGTGTTGTATTCTGACTGTAGAACTGTACGTTTTTATATTAAAGTATATAAATATCGTAAACAAAAACAAAAAAATTAACCATCTCATTTATTAGATTTTTAGTAAGTTAAAAATATATATATATATATATATATATTTTTTTTTTTGTTATGTGCATTGTGTGTGTTTTTAGTTTCATCTGTTATTATTGGCAACATTTGTTGGAAAGGCCACTTTTGATGAACTTTCTTTAGAAGTCATTATCATTATTAACATATTTAGTAGATCAAAATTAGTTGGTATATTAACATTTCAACTTTTAATGACATAGTTATGAACTCTATAAGTTAGGGATAGTTAGTCACTGAAATGCCTCTCATTATGCCTATAACACATCAGTATGTCAGCTTCCTTCCAGTTTTTCCTGTAAATTAGAAGATATTTTTACCATAAAAAAAAAATACAGTGTAATGATGCTGTGCCAAAAATGGGAAAACCTAAGCAGCGAGAATTTTTTTTACTGCAGGCTTTTGTACATTGGAAATTAATATAATGTTGCATTCTGAACCCGGCATGAGTTAACCAGTGAGTGTTTTAATTACTGAGCACAAAGCGAACACTTCACACCGTTAAATATTGTCACTCTGTCCTTTATGTGGCCCTAAAAATTCAGACACAGGTATCCAGTGTCACACATCATTAGATTATCATGGTTGAGATGGTGGAGAAGAGCTATCTGAAAATGCTTGGTATACAGTTCTATTGAAAGACAATCTGTAGCAGACGGAGCAAGGACAACAGCAACGACTCTATGAAATCATTATCACTGGTGCTTTCTTTACATGTTACCAATGCATTTAAGATTTTATTCACATATGCTTCCTCACAAATGTTACACTCACCGTCCCATTACAGCAGGAAATAAAACAATGTCCAAGATTAGATGTGCAGCATGACATTTAAACTGCTCTGTGCATTTGGTGGATTCTCTAGCCCTATCAGAAATGCATAAATGGTTTCTCTAAAAGTTCATTTTGAGGGTGGCAAAATAGCCATCTGAATAATTCATGTGGTATTTTGTGCCTTTCATTTTGCTTTAAGGCTTTCAGATTTGCATTTCTTTAACATGCCTAGGAGAAGTCCTTCAGTGACATGTAGTAGGAATCTTAAAAATATGAAGGGATCAACCCTTTTAGGTATAGCTCTCGGATAGCTACATTACTTGATGAGGGAGAGAAGCTCCTGGACACTCCGAATTCCTCCAAAGATGTAGATTTCCTGGAGTAGATTGTGTAAATTAGCATGACCATGCTGTCTAAATGGGGAGACATTTTCCTGCGGTGTTATGAAGGAAGCCATTGTAAATGTAGCCCTAAAATAATGCCTGGTATAATGGGATGTTAAACACTATGATAAAATACACATTAGCCTTGGAGTTCAAGAACTGTAAACATGTAAATTGTACACAAGAATTGAATATGATATTTAATAAATGCCAGCTTTCCAACCTTAAGTGCAGGTCACACTCAATTGAAAGTGTGACCATTTAAAAGCTTGCTGAGGTGAAGCATCAGGACATGATTGATGTTACGAAGGTTATGGCTTTTGGTAAGAAAAGCTAGCTTGAGGGGACCAGTCAAAGACTGATTTGTTACATTGCAGCAGTGTAAAAATTAATGGGAAGATCAATGTGTACATGTTGTGTGAGTGACCTTTATTGAATGTGGGGCTGTGCAAGATTTTCAGCCGTCCATGGCAATAGAAAGTGCTGGAATTTTGCTGACGAACAACTTTTCAGATAGGTTAAGTGACCGGTGTTCTTTTTTTTTATTCTATATGTCTGATTTGAATGCATTAGTGCGGACCGGGCATGTCGTAGTACATTATGTTGAAACAACTGTAATTTATTTTTGAGCCACATTTAAAAAAATATATTAGGTAGGCTAGTAAAGGCTACACTTTATTTTGATGGTCCACTGTAGACATTCTACTAACTATAAGTAACTTTGCAACAACATTTCAACTACCAGTCATTAGAGTATTAGGATAGTAGGTTGTCTGCTTAATATCTGCTAACACTTTATTGTGATGCTCCCCCAAAAGACATTCTGATTATAAGTAACTTTGCAACTACATGCAAATGTATTAACCTGAACCTTAACACCTAACCCTAACCAAACAGCCTACTATTACTCTGTTGAGATTTAGTTGAAATGTAGTTGCAAAGTTGCTTATAGTTAGTACAATGTCTTAAGTGGGCCATCGAAATAAAGTGTAACCAAATATTTTCATGTTTGTCGACAGCAAATTCAAGGAGCTTTGAAATCTAGAATGTATCCCTAAATGGTCTAAACATATCTATCTATCTATCTATCTATCTATCTATCTATCTATCTATCTATCTATCTATCTATCTATCTATCTATCTATCTATCTATCTATCTATCTATCTATCTATCTATCTATCTATCTATCTATCTATCATTAGTAAAGTATAATGAGGTAGTTTAACGTTGGTCTTCACACACAAACTCGTGTTTATAAGCAAAGCGAACAGTGCCCCCTTTTCCTCTCAGGCGAGTAGCGGCGTTGGTGTGAGGTATTAGTCCGCGGTGAGAGCGAGCGAGCGGGGCTCTGACTCCAGCAGCAGTGCGGCTTTAAGATGATGAAGGCTGTGAAATTTATCGCAGGCTCCTCCTCCCGCGATGATGTCAATCGGAGGTGGAGAGGTGGGCAGTACTAAGGAACTGAGTTCATACAATACAACAGAGATTGCTAGAGCTCTGCGTACAACTACGGCAAAACGCCTCAGTGTGTGGAAGTGATGCTGCACATATAGGCACACTGTCCACCTGCTCCGTTACACTGACAGTCCATGAGTTTTTCTCAAAATTGATATTAGCTCTCTATCACTCTGCCAAACCACGGGATGCTGTTAAATTACGCGTCCGAGGACGTTTTAAACGATTTACAAGTTCTTTAGTCGTTAATTTAACACACGAAAAAATGAAAAAACAACTTAATTAAACAGTTTAAGTACATGCGAGGAGCATTCCCAGGTTTTCCCGTGATGACTGTATGAATGCACTGAAATAAGAAGTCCTGCACATTGACAAACCCATTTGGAGCACCACTATCTCTCCGCGCGCGTGGGATTCAAGCAGTAGCCAGGCGCGAGACATCTGAGGAATTACATCGTCTCTTCTAAAAGTCATTCACAGATGTTTTTCGCTGTTCGTGCGTGGACCGTGGACTTTTTCATGGACATGGATCGTTTTTTCTAGTTGGATACCGACTGGTCACTACGTGAAGCTGTTTGATTCTGGGATTTTCTTCAGTCTGCACGGCACTTCATCTCCTCCAGCAGTGATGCCGCTACGTGACGGGAATTGAGAGTTTCCATATTCACTGAGAAATCCGAGGTAAGACACGTCTTCTTTATGCTCATTTAAGGGTTATTTATTTAAATGCATTTTTCGTCAAGCAAAACAATTGTAGGGTTTTACCGCGCTACCTACTTATTTAAGACGGCAAGTCGCAGCTACTTAGTCTACTTTAACGTCTTTAAAACATCGCGAATTAGATTAAATATAGGCTACATGCACTTCCACTGTTCGAAAAAAGAAGAAGAAAAAAAGTCGAAGGCCCTTTGCGCACAAAAGTCGAAGTGTTTAAGTTTGCCTGAGGAAAATAAATTCATTAGGTTATAATATTTTAAAAAAATATGGTTTATAATAACACGAACTGCAGAATTTCATAAGCTACCCTACCGCTTCACTTTCCGTTTGGAGATGCGCTAGTCTAGTTTGTCAGTTCGGATCATGACTTGGCTTTATTACACATAAGTATCGTGCAACGTGTCCGATTCAACGCAAAGGTAAAGTCGGGTTAAAGCATTTCAGTCAGAACGTCTACTGCCAACACGTGAATCATAACAGCATAGCAACTGCAAGACACCATCTAACAACTTCTGAAGCATTCTGTGTAACCGTTGGCTTTGGGATGATTTTTGCTTTGTAATTATTTAGAAGCTATGAGCAAAATAATAATATCTTATTCCATAGCTTGCTATTAAGGAAATGGCCACATCGCATAGGTTAGGCTACTCAAAAATGCACGGCTGTATGCAGCTCGCGAGACAGAAGAGCATCAGCAGATGAAGTCGGAAGCTGATCCAGGATGCGTCATTTTCTAAAGCGGTGTGCTGGACGAGGCAGAAAAGAAATACTGATTAAAATACAGATCCTGTCCCTTAAAAAAAAACAAAAAAACTATGGTAACCATTTATAGTTCGCATAAGAATTCCATACGCTCTTAGAAATAAAGGTTATTTAATTGCTTATATTTTCAGCCATAACCGGTTTTGGCTGTGAAGTTTTTAATTAAATTTTTTATGAATATTTGGTTCTCATTAGATTAAAAAGTTATTATCAGTAGTGGCGTTGTGGTTCTTTAAATCAGTGTATAGAAAGTTTTATTGACAACAAGAAAACAATAGCCAATAGCCTAATATTAATAATAAAACGTTTATCCTATTTAACCTATGCAACCTTTATTATTAAAGTGTAGATATGCTACTACATTTATGGTTACTTCTTTAAAAGTGTTGTTAACTTGATAATGTCCATGTGTAATACAAAAAACAGAAATGCAAATAGCAAAGATTCTTAAAGCCTTACACTGTTTGTAGGTGATCCCATTTCCATTTATTAGTCTTGCCTTAGTAATAACTGTTGTTACTATGGTATTTAGCTGCTAAATTACAATAGTTACCATGATACTTTTTTAAGTGTACAAATGTAACCTACACTGGATCGCGATGTACTCATGTTTGCTTTGCTCACATTCTGTCTCTAAGTTTTGCATCAAGCGACCTTTGACGACACGTATGAGTGTCAAATCTGATTAATTTCTAATTTCGATTTTCATAGGGACGGGAGTTCAACATTGTTTCATGCTCTAAGGCAAAATGATGCAACTGGTTTTCATTTTTACAGTGTATCTCTGGTGGTTGAGCAACACTCAGATATGGAGAATTTCAACAGGCCTTTCTCTTTATAACTTATTGTTTGTAGTAATTCTTATAAGTTCTCACAGCCCCTCATGAAGTGTGGAAAGTACTGAACCCCTAGAGTGGATGCTGAAAGAACATTGTGAAATTTTTAACAGTATGCAAGAAACCAAATATCCCAGTTTTAGATAGCACCAACATAATTTGTTGCCACAAGTAACACTTATTCATTTTTTTAATGCATTACGTCTAGCCTATATTTTCAATTTATTTATCAATTATTTGTGGTTCTAAATATATTGAATGTTGTGTTGTCACAATATATGCAGTAAACTATATGCAAACAAAATATGCATCTTTATAGATCAAAGTTCTGGCACATACAAAGGTGTGAGTTAAGATTCTTTTTGTATATGAAACAGAAGACAAGATTTTTTTCAGTCTTGATCGAGCACTAAAAGTATGATGATGATGTCTGCTGTAACATGAAAGCGATATGCAGGGCATGTCTCAAAACAGTTTTGACTGTAATGTAGTTGCCTGTAATCCAATAATGCAACATAAATGGTTAAGGTTTCAGTAATTGATTATAGCCACATGGTGAAGTCAAATGTTTGAATACACATTTCTGTATTGTTTTATAAGCTACCAATATCAATGTTAATAATAACAACAATTTGAGTGAATAACTTACCTATTAGAGACACAGTAAAACGATATCAATTTTACTGTTATCCTCTGCAAACTTAAAAAAGTAGAAATACTTAATTGGCAGAAAAAAAAAAGATGCATGCGACAACGATTATCCCTGTCAATGCCGAATACTGAAACTGCACTGCGGTGCTGGTCAAGGTGGTTTCACTTGATACAATGTCCTAACATATTATACAAAGTGGTCTTGCATTATATGAACATTAGAATAAGAGTTTGCCTCACAACTATATGTAATTATTAATATGAATGGTTATTTATTGCATATTAGCTGTCTTATTTTGACCACACTGTGACCACTCCAGTGCCCTCTATTGGCAGTTTTATTTATTTATTTATCTTGCATTGCAATAAGAGAAAAATAATGCTTTACCACCTTCAATAAATAAGATAATAAAGTTGCGTATTTTATATTTGTATTTGTTTATTTATTTATTACATTTTAATAATGTACTGTGTTTTAGAACAATGTGAGCTGATATAATTTGTTGAGGTGAAAAGGCATTGGTACGTGTTTTGAAAAATTCAATTGACATAAAAGTTATCTAAATATAATGTACGACATAAGACGAACCATAAAAGTTGTAGTGGAAAAAGAACAAAAGAGTGATTCCATCATCTTCAGGTCCATAATAAATGATCTTTCATTTGTAAAAATCCCTTGTGATTCCCTGCTGTCATTTATAACTTATAGAATTAATACATTTAATCATTTATTTATTCGAAGTGAAAATTCAAGGGGTAAGAGGGAAGATGAATAGTGCATCATAGGCCAAAAACCATCCTTTAAGATTTAGTTTCATTGGCATGTTATACACTTTGCAATGTTTGTCCATATAAAATCATAGGAGAATGATATATCAACAACTGACACGCTGTTCCACTGAAAGTGCCCACGATAAATTGCCTGATGTTGGTCTAAAGAATTAAATCAAGTTTTACTAAGATTATTTATGATTCAAATTAGCAAAATCTCGATGATGATTCATGGCTCACTGTTTTACGTAAACAAAATCACTCTCGGTTCCTTCTCGGCTAAAGCTATAGCCATAAGTTATTTTGTCATCTGACCGCAAGGGAACTTTGATAAATTGATGAATGGCAGACATGACTGTTTGGATGCATAATCTTTGCTGACGGATATAAATCGACTCCATCGCGTTGGCTACATCTGTTTATCCGTTGCGACTGGCAGCCTGTTTGGTATGTTAATACCTCCCTATTGATCATTCAATTGATCATTGGTCCTTCGGATCAGTGTAGTCGCCATCGAAGCTACTCAAAGCCAGTTTGTGTACTTCAGTAGGATCCTAACTTTATACGACGCATCAGTCTAGCCTATTCAGGTACATACGAGTGATTAATTAACAGATATAAAAATAAGATAATGATGTTGCATAACAAGAACACAACAATAATAAAAGTAATAAACATATTTAATAATTATACCAGAAGCTTTTCATTACCACCTATTTGATATAAAAGAGATGTCTTCATGATACATAAAGGCTGAATAAATAATTAAAAACATGTTTCCTGTTGATGAAAAGGCTGACATCCTGACTACACAAGAAAGACAGCAGGTAGGCCGGGCGAACAGCTGGCAGGGGGTTATGGGTCTCAAGCTGCTGATGGCAAAAGGTAGAGGGCAAACTCAAACTATATCGAAATGTCAAAGAATCACACTTACACTGGGTTTATTTAAACCGATATAGAGAGTGATGCTTCTGATAAGAATAAGTTAAGTGACACGCTTCAGGCAGTTGTCCCAGTTTAACTTCCATAAGCGGCTTTAATCATTATTCGAAATGTCATTTTGCTTTAATTACCGTTCTTATTAAATTTGATCGTTTTAATCTGGTGCCTGTTTGGTAGGTGAACTGTATTGATTTTTACACCTCTGCAGCATTCGGTTCCTGCTTATTCATATAGACAGAGGTTCAGCGTGAACTCCTGGTTGACATGTAAAATTATTTTCTTCCTTGACAGCTCAGCTCAAAATCAAAATACATGCAGGCCTGTCCATCACATTGTCACGTAAAACGCTCCAAAGTCTGTGTGCCTCTCACTCCAGGCTCCGGAGGGAAGAACGGCTTTTGCAAACTCCCTGGAATGCATGGTCCGCTGCTCAGAATAGATCACTGGAACCCTGTGCAAGCAGGGAGAAAGTCTCACCGATACCCATGAGTGCAATTTTCCCAGCTAATTCTTTCTATTCACTCTCAAGCTGGAAGTTTCCAAAGATTGGGAAAGTTGAAACTCAAAGCTTTGCAAATCCATCCAGAGTATAGTTTTGAAAGGATCATTCCCAGGAGTAAATCTGAAAATGGCTCTGCGAGTTTTCACAACAACATAAACTGTCCTAAATATGGGGAGGAGTGACATGTGGGCTCCCGTGTGGAATTGTCTAATCCCAGAACCACGTCCCAGGGTAGCAGAGCTCCATACAAAATGCCAGACATCACTTACTGAGAGCTAGAGCTTACACTGCCTACACTATTTGGTACTATTTTGGGTTATACAGGTTCATCAGTGTTCACTCTCCCCGGGACGATGCGATTCGTTATTGTTGACAGTAAACTGATTACCTAAAGATGCAATGGAACGCGCAGTGCAAGAGACCCGTCGCCCTTCTTGGGTGTTTTAAAGGCCCGTCCACGTTATACTTAATGTCAGTTGTGGTTATTTAGATGTAGATCGTCTTTTCATCTTTTATGCACTACTCTGCAATGCACTCCTTTGCCAGTAAGTCCTCCTCATTATGCATTGTTGGATACTGCCTTGGACTCTTTCAGGCTTATCAGAGTACAGTAGGTGAATAGTAATTGCTATGCTCTCGCCGACTCAAAAATGGTGCAATCTTCAAAAGCAAATCAAATAATTTTTCACTCCCTTCTTCAAAGAAAAACATAACAGTCTGATAATATGTGCAGATAGTAAGCTGGCCATTGATCACTGTCATGTAAATACTGTGAGTGGTGCACGTCTGCCCAACAAACCTTTAATGAGTCCCTACAGTCCAGCCGGAGTGTTCACTGTGAAAAACAGAACATCTCACTGACAGCCGAGACTTGAGCGGCTAAAAAAAACGGGGCCTTCAACTCTCTGTGTGTTTAAAAAAATCTGCCTTTGTGATGAATTTTTGATGTGTGAAGCATATCTTCAAGGTACACGATCATGTTTCTCTGCTACGTTCAGCTTTGTTTTTAAACAAACAGCCTTTTGGCACATACAAATTACACATTAATGACTTGACAAATAGGGAGGCATTGTTAACAGTATTCCATATCCCATTTCAAAAACATTATGGTGTGATGTTTGTTTCTCAGTGGCTATAGTAAGTAACATGCTATATCTGAACATATATCTGAATATTAATTCATTAATTTACTAAATCATACTACTTAATTTACTACATTGGATATTCCTGCTTTGAAAGAAAAAAAAAGTGTAACTTATTTATTATCTATATAGTTGTTCATTATTACGATCACTTTCATTTAAAAGAAAGTCAAACTCAGTGTGGAGTTTCTGATGTTGTTAAGGTTAAGGGCACAGTATTCAAACAGAAATAGCACTGCATGGACAAGTCTGCACACTAACAGAACCCAGAGTCTGGAAGTGTTAGGCATCTCCACCACCAGTTCTCTGTGACCTAGTTGAGTTGTTGGCACATTGTGAAAGCCTCAGCCCTCTGGCTACTTTTATTTATATAATGCCCTGACAGGATTTGTGTGGCCATCGAGCAAGTTGGCAACAAACACTGAAATGCTGATTCATAAATCATGTCTTTGTGCTTTTGAATTATGGCTTTGTGCTATTCTTCTGATGGTTGTTGACAGTCATTTTGGGCCTATGTCTTTCAATTCTTAAACTTTAAATAATAAAATTCCTACTTACCCTACAGTTGCATCTTGACTACTCAATATATCAACATACTGTAATCTGATATCATGCATTGTAGTTCTGTTGAGTGTTGCCAATGGCGTAGAAAAGTCCATTATCTGCAGTCTGAAATCTTGAGAGCCTCTCTATAGCATTTGACCATTTTAAACAATGAATCATATTGTTAAACAACTTATTTTTCCTTTTGTCTAAACAACAAATGAAAAAAACTCACCCACGTTTACTCACCCTCATGCCGTTCCAAACCTGTATGGCTTTCTTTCTTTAGAATACATGTTACTTTATACTTTAGAGAACATTTTTATTTTCTGTGCAGTTATCTTTCTTACCGCATTGGCAAATAGTTTTTTTTTTCCTCTCATTGTCTCATTTTACAGAAAAACCTCAGTAGTTTGCGTTTTCTATGAAAACCAGGATCTTTTGTGTCTTTAGTCTTGTTTTCAGATGTGTATATATTTTTGCTTAAAATCTTCACTGCAAATATTTTTGTCTTGCTTTCAAGTTTTAAAAAAAGATGCAAAGGACCATAAAAGTATCATAAAAGTGATCTGCTCACTGCTATGTTTGAATCACTGATTCAGTAAGGTGACTTACAGTGAGAACTTGAAAACCAAATCAGTTTGTGAACAAATTATTCTCATCAGTTTTGTAAACTATCAGCTGATTTGTTTAAAAACGTTCAAACTCAAGAGTAACTTGTTCACATTGCTACTCTCATAAACACGACTGAAGGTTTAAAACCTCCCCCATTATTGTAAATGGATGGAAAAGTGCAACCAGCACATTTTTCAAAAATTCCCTTTTTGTGTGTGTTCACTTCTGTGTCATACAAGTTTGGAAGGACATGAGAGTGAGAGGAATGAACAGGATTTTTATTAATGTGGCTGAACTCTCTCTTTAATCTTTTAAAGAAGCCAAAGGATCAAAAAGCTTTTTGTAGCAAAACTGTTTCACAGTTGTGAATATGACCATCTTTCTCTTTTCCCACCTTTCTTCCTCTAGCAGACCTTGCAGATCTTTGAAGAGAGTGCAGCACCTACTCTGAGTATGGACTTGGCAAGTGAGGCCCATGTTCTGGTGGTTTTACTCACCTGCCTATTCTTGATATGCCGGGCTCAAGAGAAGGACTACACAGTAAAAGAGGAGCAGTCGGAGAATGTGCGCATCGGAAACCTGCGCAAAGACCTAAACTTGAACCTAGATCCAGACATTAAACTGTCTTCAGCACTTCAGTTTAAACCTGTCTACAAGACAGGTGATGTGCCTTTGGTCAGGGTAGAAGCCAGCACAGGAGAGATTTTCACCACAGCCAACCGCATCGACCGTGAGAAACTCTGCTCCGGAGTCTTCAATGAGAAGCGCTGCTTTTACGAGATCGAGGTTGCCGTGCTACCAGACGAGATTTTCCGACTGGTCAAGATACGCTTCCTTATCGAAGACATCAATGACAACGCCCCGCTCTTCCAATCGACGGTTATCAACATCTCCATTCCAGAAAACACAGCCATCAACAGTCGCTACCCTGTCCCTTCTGCATTTGACCCTGATATAGGAATCAATGGGATTCAACACTACGAGCTTGTCAAGGTGAGTTCAACATTCAGCTGTGATTTATTATGTGACGCTGCCATTTAATGGGCCCTTAATGTTCAGCATAAAAATAGCACAGTAAGCAATAAAAAAAAAAATGTTTTTTTGGCTCAAGGTTTTAAAAGTAATTTCCTCTGTTTTGTTTAAGGTAAGTTGGTAATTGCACTAAGATAGATATGAACAATGGGGTGAACAGTACTAGTACTTCTAATTGATGTCCTCTGAGAAACTAGCATAATATTCTCAGAGGCTTAATATATGTGCTCAAACTGGAAAGTAGGATAATGATATGCATGCTATTAAATGATATACAGTAGCAGATATGTTGCGTGTGTATTTAACTTAGCCTTTTATATAGTGTCAGAGGGGCCAATCAGCTGAGAAGTGGTAAAAGTCACTAAGCACACTCATCTGGGATGTCGGTCAAAAAGCAGAAGATTGCGACACAACATAGTTCAATGAATGAACGTGTATTCCCTAGAAAGATTCCTCTGTATTTTAATTAAAATTCAAATACTGTGTGAAATTCAAATACAGTGTGAAACAAAGAGCCCAAGACTGTCATTAAAGTGTGAAAGAGTAATTTGTACCTTTTCTTTTGAGAATTAGCCGAATCCTTGCTTTTCATGTCTGATTAAGTTACCAATTTGCATTTTTAAAGAGTCTCTCTCTCTCTCTCCCTCTCTCTCTCTCTCTGCAAATCCTGCTGTGGCTCTTTCGATTGCCTGTGCTTGGAAAATGACCAGTGCGTTGCCTCATAAAATTACAATAAATATGTAAAGGCGCTGTTTCCTTTTAGATGATTTCATTTGTTCTTCATCTGCAAGTGTAGTGTTTCTTTTTATGAATCATGCATGCGAGTTTGGTGAGGGTAGATCTAAGTAAACAGAAATGGAAAGGGAGGATATGTTTCATCCTCTGAGGTTGTTGAAAGCATCCCACGAGCAGCATCTGGCCGTGAATCCACCTCTTGGACTGCGTTTGCATGGTCCTATGAGAGTACGAATCTCTGAAGCTCCCACACAGTAATGGTTTAGACCGGCTCACCGTCAGCATGGAGCTGCACGATTAGCATTGTGGGCCACAGCTGCTGCGCACATAGCTTTGAAAGAGCTCTGATAGCAATCCCTCTTCTGCTCTTTACTCATTCCAGTCATGTCCCCTAAGGAGGAAGCCCTCGCTTATGACACAGAGGGCCGTTATTGCCTACCCTGGTTTTAATTGCGGTGCCATATTAATTGTTCCATCAGCATTAGTGTTGCCATGTCACCTGGAACGATGCACAGAAGCACCTCTGGACACTATCAAGGTCAGCCTACAGAAAGTAATACCATGCATGGCTGGAGGAGTGCTTTCCATTATAAGAGATTTTTATCACTTAAAGAGAACCTCTTTACAAGTCCTATCTGGAACCATGTGGATCAGATCAGGCTCATGGGATGAGGATATTGACTTTTCTGTTGTGGGTTCCACCCAACTCATTGTTGTTTTTACCCTGCCATTTAAGCACTCTAACCTCACATTAAGAAAGCAGTTTCTCTCTTTTGAAGCCATTTGTGTGTTTTTAATCACCTGGGACCGTTAGTATTGTCATTTTAGATCTGCGGCACAGTCGAAACTTAAGAAAAGAAAGTATCAATTGGCTTGCTTATTAGGGGAGTCAAGGTCAGCGTTAACGTTATCATTTCATTTCAATAATTTATGTGTATTTTGGTTTTCATCTGTGCCTGATTTTGATTTGAAAGGGATGAGAAACTAGCTCAGCTTAAATAATTTATTGAAAGTGTGATTTTTATTTTATTTAAGTTCTCACTTCTCCATTTATTTCAGTTGATGACAATGTGTAGAGCCAGTTGAATGATGCATTAATGATCAAGGGCTGACAAGTAACATGCCATAAAGAGTTTCTATGAATGTTGCACCACAAAGGCTTTATATTGATTCTTGAGAAAGATATCATCCTCTTTGAACAAAGTAATTGTTGTGCCTGAAGTTGAGCTGAAGAGTTCTGACTCTTTCCACAAAAGGTTAGTTACCCAGGAATTGCTTGCAGTATAAAATAAGTAAGAATCGTCTTCTTCTTCTTCTTTTTCTTTAGCGTTTATCCCGCATAGTAGCAGGGTCTGCTTTTTAGGATCGCTGGCGCCATTTGAGGCGATCGTCGGCTTGATCGGGGTGCAAACCGGTAAGCTTGAGATCGTTGCGCAGCATGTCGAGCCACCGCTGTTTCGGTCATCCCTTCGGTCGCTTTCCACTGACTTCCAGATGGAAGCCCATTTTGGCAAGCATTGTATGGTCAGCACGCAGGACATGGCCATACCACCGAAGCCGGGCTTCACATAGCTTGTCAGATATTAAGGTAACACCATACCATTGCCGAATGTCATCATTACAGACGTGCTCGAAGCGCGTGATGCCGGAGATCCATCGCAGCATTTTTGTTTCCATGACACAGAAATGGCGTTCTACATCTTTCGTCACGGGCCAACACACAGCACCATAAAGAGCAGCAGGACGAATGACAGTCGGTAGACCTTCGACTTAGGACGGTCACTGGTCTTCCAATCGCACGTGAAGCTGGTCTGCGTGTGCCACTTCAGCCAGGCAGCGTTGACTCGCGCAGTGGCTTCATGGTTCAGACTTCCATCAACTGCAATCGTTTAGCCAAGATACTTAAATGTCTCAGTTCTTGGTAGGTCAGTGCCGTTGATCTTCTATATAAAATAAGTAAGAATAATTATAACAATTAGCTTATGAGAGAATATGCTCATTAAACCAAATATTTTGTAATTTTACTCCCTTGAGAATCAGTCTGAGTAAAAGTGAATCAACTTTAATTGTGAGTGGATAAGGTAAACTGATTTCTGGGAGTGTTCTGGACAATAGTGGACGCTGGGGAAATTGTAGCAGATTCTAATCACATTACTGGCTGTCAGTTGGTTCCAGGTTTCATTTGTACCTAATTTTTGGCTGATTCTTCAGCCAAAGTGTGACCTGGCTAGGAGATAATGCTTGTGTTTTGGTCTCAGACTCAAATCTGATTACATTTGATTATAGTTGGTACTGGTAGTAAATTAAGACAGCTTAATGTGCATATTATTTATGGCTTCATATGTTGTATGATATTCATATTTATTACTTTTATTCTGTGTTATAACACAATGCAATGGTACACGGTTCTAAAATATTCAGTTTCTCAGTTGTTGGTACTGAGTTCATTCTGAGTTGTTGCTGTAGAAGGTCATCTCATTGATTCATGCAACAGATTCTTCAGCCAGTCTGCAAAGCTGAGAGAAACTCTGGGGTTGAACTATGCAAAATGAAGCCCACTGATATATTCTACTGTTAGGATACCGCTCTCTTTTCTGTTATTTATAACTGATATTCACTTTTGCATATATTTCTTGATTGCAAATTTTTTTTATTTTTTTTTTATTGTCTAACACCCAGTATCATCCCTAGTAAGTATTTTACTCGAACGAAAGAGATGTATCCCATTTGTCCATCATAATGCTCTATAGTTTAGTTGGTATGAATATGTAGCCTAGATTCTTATGCACTACGTGGATTGATTTCAGACATTTTTCACTTCCCATGGGCCTGTGATTCATGTTCTTTTGACTCTACCTGAGTCCGTCTAAAGATAATCAGAATCCCCCAGCCTCATTTTCAATGGGCCTGACATAAAAAAATGATGATTGATCCCCTCATTGCTAGAAATTTTAAAACTAGACTCATTAGCTAAACTGTGTTTTATTTCCCTGAATAAATCTAAAAGAGTCATATTTAATTAGTAAAAAAAAAAAAAAAAAAAACACCATTTTAGTCACCATGCATGTATTTGTAACTGAAAAAATGCAACCCAATATATTGTAACAAAAAGCACACCAAACAGATCCGCTTCTCACGGATTGTTGTGTTGATTCTCATATAAACATTACCATGGCAGTCAGCTTTGTTGATTTGTGTTGACTGTATATGGTAGAAGTGCTGTTCTGCAAATTGTTCCTTTTATAACCTTTCTGTTTTTGATGCTAATTATGTCTTGGATGAGTCTTGATATATGTGTTTTCGCATGTGTTGGTAGTACTGACAGTAGACCACAGATGGTCACAAAAGTGTGCCAAGAACCACCAAAGGGGATGTTACATGATTTTAGCATGTACAAAGCTTACTTTGTCAACCAAATAAAGAAATTGTAGTTTGATATTGTAGTTATTAGTTAACATGTACTGTAGCTGCATACACTGTGCCAATAAAAAACGGTTTGTTAGTGCCAGACTAAATGACTCAAGATTACCCATAGCATGAATGCATATAAATATCGTAATCACATTTTAAATATGTGCCTAGACAGAGTAATCTTTCCCAGCTTTATGTGTGTCAGGAAGCTTATCTCTTAAGGAAGTTGCTTCTTCTTGTTCTAGCATGAAAATGTTTTTGACTGAAAGAGCTTCAAAGAGCCTCTTTGTTTCACAAATGTGCTTGACTCTCATTCAGGCACTGTTCCCCTGTCTCCCTCGCTCGCCAACCACGGAAATATAGAATATATGTGATGTTTTGCCGTTCCATGTAGCCTGATCTGTAATCATAAATATTAGGGCTAGTTTTGGTAGGAAGGCAATTATTTTAAACAGTCGAAGCTGGTCTCTCACGGGGATTACATATGCATTTGTTTTCATTTTCCTCAGGCTTTGCTGTTGCCTAGATTTAGCTCCTTACCGGGAGATTTTTTTATTTTTTATTTTTTATGTTCAGGTTTTTCCTTTTCTTTAATCTGTGGTGGTCTTGCAGTATGTTTAAAATGGAAGCTTATCTCTTTTACTCCTTTGCTTTGCTCACATATGAACTTGAAACTGCACAAGTTGTCTTCCATACACTAAATCAGAGTCTTGATAGTTGGGTAAAACAATAAGTTGTGTGCAGCAAAACAGAATACACCAGAGGATTGGGCTAGAACTCACTGTTTCATTATTATACTGTTATGAGATGCACTGTGGCTTTGTTACTTGTATTGGTTGGTATAAAATGTTGTTTTTGAATGTTAAATCTGCTATTTTATGTCAGACTGGCAAATGGTTTTAAAATACAAAAAAGTAAACTAAGTGTGTTTATTAAGGAATCTATAAAGGTCAGGGAGCAAAAAAACAAACAAACAAAAAACATGAGGGTTAATAAAAGGCTTGCTGTAATATTTCATACAGGAATATGTGCATCGATTCATGCTCACCCAAGTAAATATGGAATGACACAAGGTAATTTCCTGTCCAGCAATTTTTTTTTGGATTGTTTACCACATCTTAGACCTATTTACTTTGGTGGGAGAAACAGTGTTTAGTGCATCGTTTATGGCACATATTTTAGTTTTCAGGTGCTCGATGGAACTGTTTACTGTGTGGGGATCCAGTGTTTGCTTTATAGGATAATATCCCCCGGATGGGCTTTTCAAGTAAATATTTTGAAGACCTTGTGCAGTTGCTCATAGGATTAAAGAACTTTAACCCCAAGGTTTAATGCTGAAGCTAAAGCCAACATCTGTTAAAAGCCAGAATAAATGACTGGCTCAAACACATTAGTATTTGAATGTTTCTGACTTGTGTCTGTAAGTTCTGACATACATTTAAAGTAAGAAAAACTAGTAATATGCACAATAACAACAACAACAACAGCAATAGCATATGAAGCAGATGGAAAAAATGCAGCGTGAGATTTTTTGTTCAAACATAAACATCAAGTGGAGGTGTTCTCTAACTGACACTTAACTAAACACTTTAAAAATGTCCTGTTTTTTTGTATTATTTTTATTTTATTTTTTATTTTATTTTTTATATACTGCAAACTGTTTACAATACTTTTTTTGACTGTATTTTCCAGAGTGTGAGCGAATTTGGCCTGGACATCATTGAGACGCCTGAAGGAGACAAATGGCCTCAACTCATAGTCCAGCAGAGTCTCGACCGGGAGACGAAGGACACCTTTGTGATGAAAATTAAAGTTGAGGATGGTGGCACACCTCCAAAGTCCAGCACAGCTATTCTGCAGGTGACTGTCTCAGATGTGAATGACAATCGGCCGGTGTTCAAGGACAGCGAGGTGGAGGTAAACGTTCCTGAGAATGCCCCAATGGGAACATCTGTCACTCACCTTCATGCCACAGATGCTGATCTGGGGTCCAATGCTCAGATTCACTTCTCCTTCAGCAACCAAATCTCCCCTGCCACCAAACGACATTTTGCTATTGACAGCACAACTGGACTGATTACCGTCAAGCAGCCATTGGACAGGGAAGTCAACCCAGTGCACAAGCTTATAGTGCTGGCCAGTGACGGAAGCTCTACCCCTTCAAGGGCTACAGTGATAGTCAATGTAACAGACATTAATGACAATGTCCCCTCTATAGACACCCGTTATATAATTAATCTAGTTAATGGCACTGTGCTGTTGTCTGAAAATGCCCCCCTTAACACAAAAATAGCTCTAATTACTGTGACAGACAGAGATGCAGATCTGAACGGTAAAGTAACTTGTTACACTGATCATGATGTACCTTTCAGACTGAAGCCGGTCTTCAATGACCAGTTTTTGCTTGAAACTGCCGCTCCCTTAGATTTTGAGACCACTCGCGAGTATGCGATTAGGATAGTCGCATCTGACTCTGGGAAACCTCCTTTGAACACTTCGGCAATGGTTCTGATTAAAATCAAGGATGAGAATGACAATGTCCCAGTTTTCCCTCAACCTGAAATCCAGCTGTCCATTCCAGAAAACAATGACCCCGGCACACAGTTGATAAAAATCAGTGCAACAGATGCAGATAGTGGTTCAAATGCCCTTATTATTTACAGTCTTGGGCCAGATGCTCCTGATGGGTTTAACATAGATCCCCGTTCTGGTATCCTTTCTGTTGTCAAAAGGCTGGATAGAGAGAAGCAGGAGAAGTATTCATTTACAGTCATTGCCAGGGATAATGGTTCTACCGCTCTTCAAAGCAACGTCACCGTAAAGCTAATAGTCCAAGACCAAAATGATAACAGTCCAGCCTTCACCCATCCCGAGTACAACTTCTATGTGCCTGAGAACCTGCCTTTGTATGGAACAGTTGGTTTGATCACTGTCACGGATGCAGATGCTGGCGACAATGCAGTCATCACCCTCTCGATCATAAATGGAAAGGACAATTTCATCATCGACCCAAAAACCGGGGTGATCAAACCAAACATTACCTTTGACAGGGAGCAACAAAGTTCCTACACATTTGTTGTCAAGGCTGTGGACGCAGGTCAAATGCAAACCACCTCATATGCCAAGGTCACCATAAACGTTGTTGATGTGAATGACAATCGACCGGTGTTTGTCATCCCCTCCTCAAACTACTCCTATGATCTAGTACCTTCAACCACCAGCCCTGGATCTGTGGTGACCAGAGTGTTTGCCATTGACAATGACACAGGCATGAACGCAGAGCTGCAGTATAGTATTATTGGAGGGTCGCCGAGAGGATTGTTTGCCATTGACAAAACGACAGGCAACATTACTCTGCAGGAGAAGATTATAGCGACAGACCAAGGTCTCCATAGGCTAGTGGTAAAGGTTAAGGATTTGGGCCAGCCTGAGTCCTTACATGCAATTGCCCTTGTTCATTTGTTTGTGAATGATACTGTCTCTAATGCCACGTTCATCCAGGAGCAACTACGCAAGAGTTTGGAGACTCCCTTGGAGCGGAACATTGGGGACAACGATGTGACACCCCAGACCAATGGCTACGTGATTGTCGTTATTGCCATAATTGCTGGGACTATGACTGTTATCTTGGTGATCTTTGTGACTGCTTTGGTACGCTGTCGACAGACACCGAGACACAAAGTTGTCCAGAAGAGCAAGCAGAGTGGTGAGTGGGTATCACCAAACCAGGAAGGTCGGCAGATTAAAAAGAAAAAGAAGAAGAAGAAGAGGTCTCCAAAAAGTTTGCTGTTGAATTTCGTAACCATCGAGGAATCCAAGTCCGATGACCCTACCCATGAGCACATCAATGGCACCTTAGACCTCCCTGTTGAACTTGAGGAGCAGACAATGGGAAAGTACAACTGGGCTACCACACCGACTACCTTCAAACCTGACAGTCCTGACTTAGCCAAGCACTACAAATCCGCTTCCCCTCAGCCAACATTCCAGATCAAACCAGAGACCCCTGTGGCTCCCAAGAAGCATCATGTCATCCAGGAACTCCCACTGGACAACACATTCGTCGTGGGCTGTGACTCACTATCCAAATGTTCCTCCAGCAGCTCCGATCCCTACAGCGTTTCAGAGTGCAGCTGTCAAGGGAGCTTCAAGGCACCTGGACAAATCCACACCAGACAGGTAATTCATAACTTCCTTTCTTCAACCACTTGCTGCTCTAGCTCCCATTTGTACTGTCCTTCTGTGAGAAAGATGTGGAATGGAGGGTGGCAGCCACATGTTCTGAGCTTCCACAAGGGCTCAAATATGCATGCATGTAAGGATACAATACATAAATGAAAATCTGAAACTTAAAATTGGGAGGTTCTTGGTTTTATGGTTGTGTGCTCATATTAACAAAAATGCCATTTCACTTCTTCGCTGAAGAATACTGTAGAAAAAATGCCACAAATTATCAACTGAAGAGGCATTCTACATATTAGGAAGACTGACAGATAGCAAGAAGTTGGATAGCTTTGATTATGTGATATTTTTCTTTTCTTTTCCAAATTAGACGTTTAATTCTAAAGAGTAATTATTAGCAAAACAACTTTTGTGTGTACAAAAACAAGAGTGCTAGCTTGAGATTACAGCTATGTTTGTTCTTGATTGACATGCCAAAACCAAGCATGCTTGACAGAAAACCAAACAAGATAGGGTTGCGTTTCACAGGCACAACTGAACAGATGCACACTGCTGAAACAATTGTTTCCCACAGAAATGCTTGATAGAACTCATTAGAGCTAAAACTTGTAACATAGTAGGGAAAGGATGATTATTTTTAAATAGAATTCCGAACTCAGTCCAAAGGAAACATTATAAGTTGTCTCTGAGGGAAATTGCCAGCATTAATGAGACGAAGGTTCATTTGAATACCAGTATTCTAGTCTATGGTTCCAGAGGAGATGTGCCAAATGCAAAATAGCTAATAAATAAAAGCAGGTGAGGGACATAAATGTAAATTGGGGTGGAGAGAGAGGTGGCTTCGCTGCGGCAACTGGTCTTTCTCGCAGAGTGGAAGACTGAGCTGTGCGATTGTAGGTCAGAGAGATCAAGGTGAAGACAGAGCTGTGGGACCGTGAAACTTAAATAGAAGCATATTCACTAATAGCTTGAAACACCATTCATTTTACCTATCAACTGCATGTTTTTAATGACCAGGCATTGAGTCTGCCGCATAGCCATTTTCTTGAGTAGGTTAGAAAGCACAGGACTGCGGTCAGGAATGTAAGTTGGCAATACTCCAGAGGCCCAGATTCAAACAAGACTGAGCATGTAAATAGTGATAGGACACTATATAAGACACTATCGACATGAACAGTAACTAGCTTGCCAAAATATTTATTTCTGTTTTTGTTTAGCATTAGTATTCAATCACAGACAATCTTGTTTTTTTTTCTGTAATGTCATGTCATCCACTGTGAGCTCTTGTCCTTATTGAAGAAAATCCCCCTCTGCATATTTCTTACAAATTACAGTATATCCACTCAGACACATTGTGTGCATGGTAATTTAAGGTGACACCCACACATAGCTGATGTTCCATTTTCACCATGAGGCCTTTATTTTAAAATGCAGTTAAAAGCAACACTCTGCCATGGTGCATTATAAGCCTGCTTACATAGTGAGATTATGGAATGACACATAATTCAGGTTAGGTTTGTAATTTGCCCTGCCAAAGTTGTCCTCCTGCTTCTGTACGTTTTGAAATATGCAGAAATATTTGTTGAAGGTTTTGAAACCTTGCATCAGATTCTTCTTGAAATGTTTGTGAAAAAATCATCCTATTCAGATGGTGCCTTGTGGTGCCTTGTACTGTCAGTACTAGAGTTACTATAGCAAATTAATATGAAGAGTTCCAAACACGATACATCCATTTTGATTAATTTGAGTAAAAATGTGTTTTCTTTACCAAGAAAGTGGCAAGATGAAAACCAATGTTTTCTGTTTCAAACTTTCACATAGCATCTTTGGGTTATTATAACATAAATTCAAATCCAGATTTAGATTTTCAAAGATTTATTGTAAAAACTGATTATTTTTCCCCCAAAATGCAATAAACTCATGACAATTTTTTTTTTCTCCCAAAATGCATTTAATCCATTGAATCAATATAAAAGTTATTTTTCAGATTGAAATTGTTGAAAATACAAAAACAAAGTAAGTTGATCCACATGTAACAGCCTCTGAACTCGGTCAATACTATATTCAGGCATGTACTGGACTAAAAATACATTCAATCAGCCATCGCTAGGAAATACCTCCTGAACTTTTTTGATGGCGATCAGCTGTAAAATGGCTTGGTCCTGCTCGATTTTCGTTGACTTTGAGTAAACAATTGAAAGTTTTTCAAAAATCCCCTGTGGTCAACGTGTCAGCGTGACAGAAGTTTGATGCTGTAGTGTGAGAACAAGCAACAGCCAGCATTTTTCCTCCTCCTGAGTGCCTCATCTTCTTAATCTCCTCACGTAAATTATTAGATTTCGATGGCTTACATTTCTTCCCTACCGCAGAAACCACTACAGGTTCATCAATGCCGTAGATAAGGAAAATTAGGATACCGGGTGTATTCAAAGCGCCGCCGTTACTGTTAACAATGCATGGAATGGTGCGCTGTGATTGGTTGAGTGGATTTATCACATTCTGCAGAGAAGGGCGACTGGTATTTGTCGCGGTTTGGAAAGAAAGGGAGAAAAATGACAGAATAACACGGTGGATATCGCATTTTACGTAAAATAAAAAAATGACTTTTCAATACCGACCCTATACAATACTGATTTTTGATATATATATATATATATATATATATATATATATATATATATATATATATATATATATATATATAGAGAGAGAGAGAGAGAGAGAGAGAGAGAGAGAGAGAGAGAGATTTTATTATTTTAATTATTATTATTTTATTGACAGGGATATACTGTAGTAAAATATTGCATTCTCGAAAATCCTCCCTTTCAAACAGACATTGACCCTTTCTTTGAGCAGTTCAAAACCTACCGCAGGGCAGGTTTGGACTAGATCTTTCTATGATTTCTATTATTTCTTTTTTTCTTTTGGAGAATTAAACTTAAAACTATTCAATATTTAAAGACATTGGGTTAAATAACAGTGCATGCCTTAGATATACATGTTATTCCTATAAATCTTAAGGTTATCCTGTATGCTTTGACAGGTATAGACAATTGAAATAGCCCATTAAAAAAAAAAAAAAAAAGTTATACGATCCTGAATCATCTTCAATTCTGAAGTGCTCTTTATGTAGTATCTAAGCATTCCACTTTGGGCAAACCTTATTTTTGCTTTCATAAAATAGCTATTGTTTTTAATATTTCTTCTTACTTAGTCGTTGTAAACAACACTTGGAAAGCAGCTGAGAGACATTACTGACAGACAGACACCAGATATTGAAATATCAGATCATGTCCCATACCGGTTGGCCCCATATTTGGTGCATTAGCTCTGGTGTCTCATGTTAGCTATAAAGCAGTGACACAAATGTCAGCATTACTTAACTTTAGTGGCCCCATCTCGATGTCTGAGAAACATCATGTCTGAATGTGCCATGATGAATAGGAGCAAGAACATTTGTAGCGACCATTAAAGGATGCATTTCTCCCAGGAAACACTCATTGATGAAGGTCAATGGGATGCTTAGGGGGCTGGGAATGATGTCAGCATCAAAGAAAAGCTTGTCAAAATACAACATAGTTATGGGCCATATGGCTCATAATACCATCAGAGGTCCATTCTGCATTCTGCTCAGCACCACAAACCTCTTTCCCACCCCTTTCACTCATTTCTGCCTTTCTTTTATCTTTTGCACTCCTTGTTCTCAGACAGTGATTTTAGAGGTCAGTCCATCCGGTGGTGGTGGGGCTTCTGTCTGAATACACACTTTAGTTGTGGCAGATCAAGTAAATTCCATCGTACTTGACTGATCCCTGCAAGGCCATGAATATGCAAGAACGCTAGTCAAATCAAACGCTATAAGGCCTCTATATTCAGAGATGGGGTGTATTTGAGGTCAGTAGCTTCGACATTCTAACCTCATGTTACTTGCAAACCCGTCTACATTCGGTTTGGTGTGAATATGCCCTCAGTCAAACACATTTCCTTTGCATCAGGCTTCATGGTACATTCAACTTTTCAAAAACATCATCAAATATGGGAGAGGTATCCTTGAGTCCACAGTTTGTAATCTTACCCACCCTCGTTTCAATAATTCAAATTCTACTTCATTTTTGAATCTCACCGGGTATAGGGCAGATGTGCCTAGATTTCTAACAAACACATTTTTTAGAAATTCATGAAGTGATTAATTCTCTCTCTCTCTCTCTCTCTCTCTCTCTCTCTCTCTCTCTCTCTCTCTATTGATTACTTCCAGTTGTGTCAAACTCCAGGCAATTTCTTCAGTGCTTAGCCCATCAGCAGGGCCGGCACAAGCTCAACTGCCGCTCTAGGCAAAAAAATGTCGGGCCGCCCCCACTTCACTCTCACAATTAAACACGATCTTTTAGATGGATGTGAAAGACTGGATATTTTGTTTCTTGATACAATTGCACTAAAATAAAAGGAAATACAAGCATGTTTTCTGATTATAATTTTTTCATTATGCAATGTAAAAAAAAATCTGCAAATGCAAATTCCATATTACATTATTAATAAGAATATCTCCTGGAAGATTCTGTATAATTCCAGGTGGGCCGCAGTACCACTTCGACATAAAGATAGTTTTACATGGGACGCGGAAGCACAAGTCTCTAGTTCATTTTCAATGAGAGACACATGGAAAGCAGCAAATCTGTGGTAGTTCTGGTAGTTTGCGAAGCGACGGTGTGCAAGCTGTGCTCATTCACCCGGAATCCTGTAACTTGCACAGCTCTTCGTAGCAGTTATAAATATTATAAATATTAATATATGGCATATACAAATATTACGCACACAATAAGGTGAACTACGTCACTTCTCCCCCACTTTCTCTCACAAACACATGAGCTACATAACCCTACCTTTCAGAAGTGAGTGTCGAGCTTCAAAATCGTTAGTCATCTCCAGCAGTAAAAGTCGTCATCTTTTGTATTCATGTCCTGATAGTTTTATTTGTTTTGATGACATTTTTGGTTGTACATCAGGGTGTTTTGCATGTAGACCAATGCCGCTCTAAAGAGTGGAGTGGGGTGGGGTGGGGTGGAGTGGGGTGGGGTGGGGTGGGGGCGGGGCGGGAGTGGCACTACTAGGTAGAATGATGGAAAGTATATTTCGATTTAGAACTAATGGGGTGATAACTCGAATATAAGTCCAATAATTATAAATTAATGTCCCAAAAATAAATGAATGAATTAAATTAAAAAATAAAACTCTTTCTTTCTTGCCAGCCTGACTGTGCTGCTGCCCTAGGCGACTTCCTAGTTTGCCTTTAGACAATCAGCAATTGCCAATCCGCAATAATTTTGGATCTTGGACTTTAGTAATATATTCTACATGCTCATTTAATACTGTTCTCTCTCTTTTTTTAACCATTTGTTTCAGCCATAGAGAATCGTAAGTGAAATACAAGTTTGCCATTAACAGTATTGCCCTGAGGCGTTATGGATGATTTGGTTATTGCATAAAAAAAAAAAAAAAACTGCTTTTCAGTTGAGGTCATACAATAATTAAATGGGCTCACATACATGTGTTTCTGCATTTTTGAAGTAGGAACAGCAGTGTGTGGTAGATTTTTACCTAAATCCATTATATACATTTTATCAGCATGTGTTTCCTGGGAAATTAACAATGAGCTTGACATTGTGTTCTACCAGTTAAGATGCACTTTAATGTCACTACTGTCAGCTTGAAAAAGTCTCTTAAGTCGTTTACCTTTTATTTTTATTTGTTGGCATTGTTGAAGAGTAACTATAGAGAGCTTTGAATTGGTACTTTTCTCTTGCACGTGCTTATTAGATTCATCCACTGTCGCCTGAGGTTGACTCAGAAAAGTAATAATGAAGTAATATAACCTTATCAGTTGAGTAGAATATATATATATATATATATATATAAAATAAATAAATAAAAATAAAACTTTTTTAAAGTTTTATACCAAACCACTATCCAACTATCTTAAAAAGAAATGTTTTAGTCACATGAGCTTCCTGTTGTCATCAATGAATGAGTGTTGCTGTAGTGTGGTGGATGTAACAGCACATTCGGAGCAAAAAGCAATTTGGTTTACCTGCATGCACTGACTAGTCACTTTTACCCATTGATAACACCCAGCATTCTTCAAGGTAAATCCGACAAGATAAAAATAGCACAAAACTCTTTTTGTCTGTTCCTTGAAGAATGCTTTATCTTTCTCTCTCTTCATGTATGCATGTGAATGTATATGTCCAGAGAGAGGACTTCATTATCATCTTACACAGTACATACTGCAGCTTAGCAAGCCAGATGATTTTGTAACTACAATCTCCCTATATCTGTCTGTCTCTCTATATTACAGGAGACGGCACTGAAACCACCACTCTATGGCACACTCTGTGGCACAGGTACAGCTCGCTCCCACAGGATAAAAATCAATCTCTAGCTGCCATTTCCTAAAGAGAGGGAGGGAGGGAGAGGAAGGCAATCACTGAAGAGGTGAAAACGTGAACTGTACAGAATCTCCAGCCTCAAACGAGTCCTAGAGAGCAACATCAGACTAATTTAACCGTCCGAAACTCTGCTTGTGATTTTTAGGAGGTTTGAAATGCTTTGTTTAAACCCTTTTGTCCTCATTCACCGGTTGCACCGAATAGGGCACGAAAGACACCTCCACTCTGCTTATCCAAATGGAATATGACTATGGCAAAGACCTCTGTATAGGATGTTTATATAGATATGTATTTATGTATAGAAGCATCACAGTCCTTGTCGTCTGTGTGTCTATTTATTGATTTTGTTCACTGATTTTCTTGATTGACGAATTAGACAAAGTTTGATGAAACTTTGACGTGCCTGCTGGTTGTTTCTTTTTTCATTCTATATATCCTTTGCTCACCTGCTATTACTGTTTTATTTGTTCATTCTGTGCTCGCACAGGCACCGTATCCGATAGATCCGTTATCACGGCTTTGATACGGCAAACTCTTCGTCACTGATTGCCAAGGCTTGTTAACGTGTGGCTAACATTGAAATGCATGGCCCTCTATAGGAGGTACCAACACACTTTAGCTGTGACACTGATTGCCTCCGAATTTGGGACGTGGAAGAGTCTAATATAGCCCTAATGCTTTACTAAGCTACAATCATATGGGACAGTGTTCCTGCTTTCTAATCAAAGAATCCCCTTGTATGCAGTAGAAAGGGACACCGGGTCTGACCTTTATATGTTGTCTGTGTAGTTCGCTTTTACCAGAGCCAATATAACCTGTAAGATGTATTTAACTGATTTTGAATAGAAAGCCTCCGGCAATCTGTCATACGAGATGGTAGGTTTTAGTTACATCACCTGGGTGTTTGTATATTCTGAAACTGACATGTTATGTATTCATACAACCGAGATGAAAAAAAAAAAAAAAAAAAACGTATATTAAAAGTAGAAAAAAACAATACAGAGCACGAAAATACAACGTGGACTATTCAGATTTTATGTCAACAGCAATAAATTTACAATCAAACGAGAACTCACACTACATGAGCACTTTAAAGTCGTGATAACAAGCATCCTACAGCTCTTTTGTGAAACTTAGCAGTCTGGTATTTCCGTCTTGAATGACTATTACATCACTAATAAATTGCTTTGATGGATAGCACTTTTGTTCAAGCAGTAATTTACTCCTTTTTAGCAAATGGGCTGATTTGTAGAAGTGTCTTTGGGCCCAAATGTTTGACCTCTTATTCCTGCGGAGGTATCAGATGTCTTAATGGTGTCAAGTGTAACGCTCTGGAGTAGGAAACACAGAATGACTCACACATAAAACTGTAGCACTGTGCAAGAAACAATTAGATATGCCTGGATATTTGCGATAGACAAAAGGATGGGAGGGGAAAAAAAGAAATGGACTTTTTTTAATGTAAGGGTCTCATCACTTTCATTATATATGAAGCACCTTACATTATCTTTGTATTCTTCTTTGATTTGCCAACATGTGAAGTCAACTGTATATAACTGTTTTATGTATGTTTGAGCTTTGGAAGTTTATTAAAGTCTTTTGCATTGTACTGCACATTTCCATGCGTCATTTATTAACTAAACAATATTACATTTATATGCAGTTGGGTCCAAACGTCTGAGACCACTATGATAATGTTTCTGTATTGTAGTTTTTTTATGTAATGCTCATTTTTATTATAAACAATAAAGTAAGGGGAACATGTCACAAAATGTATTATTTGATATTAGTATCTACTTCTTCATTTGATGATTTAAAAAAAGGATTTTTAACCTGGTCTCTGATTTTTGGACTGCACTGTATATATTCCCATTTAATATATTACTTAATTTCCTTTGCACAATATTTTTTGTTTTTGTTTGTTTTACTGTAAAGCATAAAGTAAGAATGTTGTGGTGCATTAATTAAAGCCTATATAAAGCATAAAAGCTGAGCCACGTTGGCTCTTTAAACTCACAAGTACACCTTAGTCTGTGGAAGTTCCTAAATTATGCAACCACATTTATTTAGCTCAATTATGCAACTGCACTGGAATTTATGCAGAAATTTATTGAAATATACCTTTTTATAAGACTTAACAATTACAAATTTTAAGGCTCACTGATCACATAATATTTCCTCAACATCCGTTTGTGAGCAGGCCCAAGAGCCAGCCATTGTTCCCATGTATGTGGTTTCAAAGCATCTGTTCCAGAAGTTCACTTGAAAGAAGGGAGAAATGAGAGGCGCAGTGGAAAACAATTTAATTGCTTATCAAAGTTACTTTAAATTGCAAGACTGGAGAGCTACACATTTCCCTTAAGGGAAATATGTCCTTGGTGATTAGAGAAAATGGTGCACATGCACTATGTTGAGCTTGTCTCCTTTTTTTTATCTGAGATAGTGTGCAAATGTCAGCCCGCTATTAATATCACAATGTAAACTCTCAATATGCTAAACTATGTGTACACTCTATGTTTGCATGCACGCTTCCATAAGAACTGAGTGAGAAGACCATCATCAAAGCACATTTGCTATTTCGTGAAACACTTTTGCTCACTCCAGCTTGCACATGTGTTCCAGATAAATATATACATAAAAAAAAAAAAAAAAATGTTTTACGATTCTGTGTCAAATATTTAAGAGATAATGTAGAATCAGCAGGCTGCTGCTTCTACATCTCAGCTTCTACCAAATAAATAAAGGAATATACATGAAATAGTGATTTCAATTGATATGATTTTATCTTTCTGTAGCTCAAACTGTAGCGCATGGCATCGCTAGCAATGCCAAGGTCATGGGTTCAATTCCCAGGGAATGCATGAATTGATTAAATATAAAGCTTGAGCGCAGTGTAAGTTACTTTGGATAAAACCATCTGCCAAATGCATAAATGTAAATATCATTTCATCAGTTGTTCGAGAAGAAAGAGATCACTGAATGCTACAAAAGACTAGCACAGTCATGTAGGAAATCAGTTGCTTTTTACAACGGTCAATTATACTGTCAAGTGGTCATTATACAAATCTGAACGCAGAATGCCGCAATCGACCAATCAAAATGGAGTATTCCACAGAGTCTTACTGTCTTTGGATTTAAAGAATGGGCAAAAATCTTCCAACAGATTGGTCTCCATCTGCTGGCAAATTATGTTTCTTAAAGATATGTAATTTAGCCATTGTTATTCTTCAAATTGACTGTGACAGCTGAGGAGAGTTTTGTGTGTTGGCTCTGCTTGATTTGTGGCGTTGAGCTTAAATGTATTATTTGTTTGACAGCGTTTAGAGGAAGAAGAATTTTCATTGAATCAAATAGAAATGCTCTAGCTGCTACATGCCATGGATTATGTGGCTCCATGTGGTGTGCACAAAGCTAACGTACCTGCATGTTTGCTCATAATCTAATAAAGCAACTGTCAATAAGGAGACTGATTAACTGTAAAGTTTCAGCTTTTATAATGGAAATGCCTCAGGGATTGAGTACATTAGCCTAAAACAACCTTGAACAGGTTAAAGGTACTGTACAGTTCACCCAAAAATGAAAGTACACACAAAGTGAGACATTATTCTTACAAATTAATACTTTTATTCAGCGAGGATGCATTAAATTGATCAAAAGTAGTAGAGACATTTATATTACAATAGTTTTTTTTTTTTTTCATATGAATGCTGTTCTTTTGAACATTCTATTCTTCAAAGAATTCAAAAAAAAAAAAGTTTCCGCAAACAATATTAAGCAGCACAACTATTTTCAGAAATGTTTCTTGAGCAGAAAATCAGCATTTTATATTGATTTCTGAAAGATTAATGATGTTGAAAAATCCATCTTTGCATCACATAAATAAATTACATTTGAAAATATTAAAACTAGAAAACAGTTATTTTAAATTGTAATAATTTTTCAGCATATTGCTGTTTTTTCTGTATTTTTTGGATTAAACAAATGCAGCCTCTTGAGGATTTTTTTTTTTTTTTGTCAGTTGAAGGTAGTGGGCTGTTGTTTTGGACCCCATTGACTTTCATTATATGAACCAAAACAGTTCTTCAAAATACCTTCTTTTATGTTCTGCAGAAGAAAAAGTCATACAGATTTGGGACGGCATGATGGTGAGTAAATGATGACGCAGTTTAAATTTTAGGGTGATCTTATGTTTAATGTTGCCTTTGATTGCACTCGACTTTCAAATCTGACTTTGCACAATGTTACAAATCCTCTGAAACACATAGCTTCATTTTCTCTTTTCCTTTCCTGCGTGTGTTGGTGGGAAAGAATAAATGCATAAATTATTTCTAAAAATAAATATAATTTTGATTAATTTAAAGAAACTTAATGATTCTAAACAAGCCACGCTGCCACAGCACAATGAAAGTGAAACCAGTGAGGAACTGCATTATTTGACTCTGAATGCCTATGAAAGTACCTCTCCAGCAGGTGCTGACTATGAGAGTACTGCACCATAGAAGAGCTCATGAATTAATAAATCGGCTGGACTTTAGAATGACAAAATGTATCTTGAGGAGGATAGACTAGGATCAGATTGCTGAGAAAGTGCAACAAAACATATGTCTTGAGATCGTATTTATAATTCATATCGATCATATCCTGTGTCCTCAGTATTACATCACACACAGAGGGGCAGAATGGGGCCGGGATTTGAGGGTACCGGAGAGTCGTCCGTCGTTATAAATGATCAGGTACACGAGGGAATTACTGCAGACTGAGAATATTGTGTCCAAGCCCCAGAGGGTTTGCTGATTATCTCTATGTAGTGCTATTTATGCATTTTCTGTGCAGCGGTGTAGGAAACAGGAAGATGGTCTCTGTTATTTGCACTCAAGGCAGTGCAGCGCACTCCTGCTTCCAAATCTCTGCCAAACTGAATAATTCAATCATTTTTTTGCAGTTCTACATTTAGGTGTTCAAAAATCGAAGCAGTTCTTAAAGAGACCGGTTGTCGCTTGTTAAAATGTGCCCATTGGTTAAAAGTACAATGGTATAAATATTCACAAGCCACACAGGGATAACTATTTTTAGGCTGCACAGATTTACATACAATTGCTCTGAGATAGCTGATATTAATGTTATTGATGAAGGAAATGAATTATGAGTCTGTATATATGCAGACATTGCTTTCAGTACAGAATTGAGCAATGTGTTTAGTCAATTAGAGAGTCTATTTCTCACATTCAAAAGCATTCTAATGCAGAAGAGATTGTCCTAAATGGAGCACGTCTGACGTTAAAGCAGCTCTACAGCCATATAGCTTTTTGTTGGTTTTCAGGGGAGATTAGGACTTGCTTTTAAACTTGATTGTCGTTCTTGTTTGTCTAGGATTGCCAGGTTGTATAGGCTTATTATTCCAGAGGGAAAATGTAAAAAAGCTTCAAAATAAATACACTGCTGTCTGATTAAATGCTCTCGAAATTCAATTGAAGAATGTTGTTATACACTAATCTTCAGGAAGACACTGTCTAAGAAATACATTCTTATAAAACAAGGGATCAGAATTCAATTTCCAGAGCTTGTTTTTCATTTTGTCTGCATACATCCTAGCAATGTATCTTTTGTATGCCACATTTTTGCATTGCTCTGCAACATAATTCACAATTCACTATGTATTTATTTATGTATTTATTATGGCGGTTTAAATGATGTTAAAGGGGAATAGTTCACCCAAAAATCAATATTGTCATAATTTACAATGTTGTTCTAAACCCGTTTTTCTTTTTTTTTTCTTTTTTTTGTGAGGGTTATCTTATATAAAACATGGTTTACTCACTTTTATTGTAAGGCAAATGATAAAAGTTCTATTAGTGCTGCTGTGAAATATATTTGCATATGTATTATAAAGCTCAAACTGTATATAAAGCTTGTTTCCATGCATTTTTCGAGGTCTGAAAACATGGCATCTTTTTTCCATTATTTTAAATGTTAATTTTCTGAAAATAAATGATCTAAATGACAATATTTTTATGTGGAATTTGGAAGAAATGCTGTCAGTAGTTTGTAGAATAAATCAAATATTGAAATATTGTAGAATAAATCGAATTTTTTTTTTTTACAGATTTAAATAAAATCAAGAAATAATTCAACCAATTCTAATAAAAATGCTGCCAATATATACAAAATCTCAAGTCTCTCAAAATCCTTATGACTTTCTTTCAGGATTTGTATTTTTTTTTAAATATAATGCTTACTTTGATTGGAAAAGAGCAGCGTGGACATTTTTTTCAAATTGCCTTGTTTTGTGTTTGTAACGCTTGTAACGTCATGAGGGTGAGTAAATGATGACAGAAGTTTCATTTATGGGTGAACTGTTCCCTCTAAGAAATATACACAATTGTGACTAACACAAAACGTGTGTTCATTTTCCAAAGAAAGCATCTTCTTCCTCCATCTTCAGGGCTTATTTCTAGGAAACAGTGCCGTGTGGAACGGACATTTGTATGAGATCTTTTCTAAGTGGGTAAGCAGAAGATCGGCTAGTCAGGTTGGGAGGCGTTGACTTAAAGACACTGTTCAGAGCCATTGTAATCCAGGTAATCCAGCACAGATTTCTTGATTTACGCTCGCAAAAGAGATTGGAAGACGATAAGAGCCCAGCCACATCTTAGAATAGCTGATAATCTGGTTTGGACAGAGGACTAAGGGGTATTTACCCAGCCTTAACATTTGCTGAAGCAGATGGTAAGAAGGGGGGTTGGTGCCACCAAACTTCCTCATCTATCTACAGGACAAAAAATAAGGGAGAAAAAAGAACAGTGGATGATAATCAATGTTGTTTATTTGCTGCTTGACTCCTTAAGTACTGTCAGCCAGATTATAGGCTTTCCTGGGGATAATCGGAGACAGCAGACAATTGCCTTTTTTCCATCCTGAAAGTGTGATGGCGTAAAGAAGGCGGTTTAGGGTGGATGCCGACTCTTAATTCCTGATTAGACCTGATCCAAACCTTGCTAAAATTAACTGGGCAGGGTGCTAATCACTGAGCCACAGACACTCTCTGCTCCGCTCTGCCGGCGATTTTATGCTACATAGCTGACATAGAGTAGACGTCTCTAGAGTGAGACCCAATTAGGGCAGGCTTTTGAACCCTGCTCCGAACAATGTTTGACCACACAATAGACAAGTGATTTGCTACAAGCCGTTGTTACTTTGTTGACTATATAATAGCCCCTCAACAGAGCTGTCTCTCAACGAGGCTTGCGTTTGTCGTGCTGAACATACAGCTGTCGCTCCTAAGCCTGGTCTGAATAGCTTCTTATGAATAGCATTTCTGATATTTGAAAAGAAATAAAAGGAATACTGAAATACACTACCATTCAAATGTTTGGGCTCGTAATATTTTTCTATGTTTTTGAAAGAAGTATTTTTTTGCTCACCAAGGCTCCATTTATTTAATAATAAAAAAAATTAAAATAATTTCTTTCAATTTTAATGTTTTAAAATGTAATAATAACAGAGGCCAGCTAGTAAGAGCTGTGTGAGAAAACCTTACTCCCCTGGTCTCAAGAGGCGTACTAGCGATAGATGATAGAGGCTGCGGTCTTTAGCGCCCTTGTTAGTGCCCCCGCTTCCCATGTCGGAGACGCCGGTTTGAGTCCTGCTCGGAGCGGAGCGAGTAGGACCGGAGGGGTTACAATGGTGCTGTGACCCAGATGGGAGTGAAGTTTAGGGGGGTGAGTGTAAAGGAGGCCAGCTAGTGAGAACTGTGCAGGTAAACCTCACTCCCCTGGCTTCAAGAGACGCACTAGTGATAGATGCCAAGGCTGCAGCCTTTAGCATCCATGTTTGCACGCCTGCCTCTCATGACAGAAACGCCTGTTCGAATCCTGCTCGGAGCTTACACTGTAAAAAAAAAAAAAAACTGTTAATCAATAAGTTATGACAATATATGTTTTCACATTGCTTTAACTCATCAAAATAAGTTAAGCAATTGTCAACTTTTTTTTAATGTTATACAAGATTCAACTCGGTAATTAATGTAATTTAAGTTGAAATGACTTAAACATCCAAGTTGATTGTACTTAAAAATTTAAGACAGCAACTTTGTTTTACAGAATTTATTCCTGTGATGGCAAAGCTAGTCCAGTCTTAAGTGTCACATGATCCTTCAGAAATCTTTTGAATATGCTGATTTGCTGCTCAAGAAACATTTTGTGTTATTATCAACATTGCAAACAGCTGCACATATAAGTATAGGAAGTTCAAATGCAATGCATTAATTTGAAATAGAATTGTATACATGTATCCAGTCACAGTTTGAACAATTTGATACATAAAATGAAAAAGTTAATTTCAAAAAAAAATAAAAATAATTGAATTGTTTTGAATGGTAGTGTATAACCTTCAGTGGTGTTTTATATTAAATCTCCTTTGCTATTTAATTAATGCTATAGAGAAGCAAATTCTCTCAACACCACTAGACTAAACCTTTCGTTTTTGTATACCTACTTTTTAAGCACCTCATCATCAGGGATGGACAACAAGCGCAACCGAGACATATTTAACTAATTAGTTGGCAGCAGACTCATTAGAGCTCGGAACAACAGGAGTGGATGGCATATGGATGTCATGTAGCCAGGAGACCATATAATGCACTTTTAAAGGTGAACCGGTGCTAGACCGGAGGGGGGAAAAGTGTTAACAGAATAGATCAACATTGTATAACGTGGTCAAAAAATGCTAAATGGAATTTAATTCAATTAGCTTTCCTTTTTAATTGGTCAAAAACGTGTGATCAGAGGCCAAATTGAATGGCCGGTGCTCTCGATTTAATATGCATCCCCTCCACGGTCTGTGCAGCAGGCGGCCAGATGCGTTCAGAGGACGGTAAACGAGAGCGGACACACTGTTAAGTTTCCAGGAGACAAAGAAATTAGAATTATGCAAGCTTGAATTGACATTCTTCCAAACTTAACTTGCTGGCAGAGGCTATTAGCAAATATCAATATGAGGGCTGAAACCTTGCTATTTTTAAGATCGCTATTCATAGTATGGATCATTATATATTTATGACATCCAAACTTTGTCTTGCTTTCGACTTAAGTACAAAATCCTGATCTGGAATGTCAACAAAATGTCAGCTCGGTATTACATTGCAAAACAGACCCGAGAAGATTTTATTATAGGATAGTGTGTGTGTGTGCCATTATGCGTTCATTAGATTAAATCTGGCTGCAGGCAGTCAAATGTAAGAGAGGCAGACCTGCTGTTCAGGGGAATGTGAGCAGGAGCTGGAAGCATATACTGTTCGTACAGATTGTCGGCCCCAGAGAGCTGCCCTGTAGACCCCGCATGCCTTCGGATGCCTGCCGCTTGCCTAGTAAGCACTTTGAAAGCTACTGTATTGTTTAATACCTTGCCATACTCTTTGCTTCCCTCCATCTAACAGTAGTGGCTTTTGTCACACATGATGGGTGCTTGAAAAATTGTGTATATTTTCTAAATAAATAGGACAAAGAGGCGCTGAAAGATAAATTACTTTCCTTGGGTGCAGTCTTACGCTTTTTTAAAACACCTTTTCAATACTAAAACGAAATGAATGCCTTTTCAAACCAGGCACTTCTCTTTTGCGCCGTAAATACACCTAAAGCGCACCTTTCAAAGTGTTTGAGATTTGAATATTTGAACAGAAGGGCTTGGATCGTATTTCAAAACTTAAAATAAAAAAATAATGAAAAAAACAAAAAAACACAGAAACACACACAAAAAAAATTAAATCATAAGACCAGACCAAAGCGTCTGCTTTTTTTCAATGCTCACTGATGTTTTGACAACACATAAAGGCATAAACTTCTCATATGGTCATTGCTGTTTCAAATGTTGTATTTTTTTATAAGTTGTTTTATCGGCAGATAAAAGACAGCATACTCTTTTGTGAGCTATGTACTTTCATATTGCTTTTCTCTTTCTCTCTCTCTCTCTCCTTTTTTTATTTTTATTTTTGAATTTTTATAAATGCAAACAGGCTTTGGCTGTTCTGCAATCTGTCTGCATGGGGCGATGCCTTTTGATTGCCATGGATGGTGGGCATGATAAATCTCAATAAGCAGAAGCCAAGCACATGGACAGATAATGTTATTCCTCCCCTGAAACATTGAGCCACTGTCCCTTAAAATGAACAGCTGAGCTCATGCAATCAAGTGAAAGATGTTAAAACTGTTTAGAACGCTCTGAAACAATCAGACTGGGAGTCATAACTGATTCATTAGCTGAGCATGTGAAGTCTTCCTTTGATAGATCAGTTAAACGGATTATTGCATGTGATTTCCTGCCGACACCGTATATTTGTGATGTTTTTTGGCTGGTTAGATCTCACGAGATGAAATATATTCACCTCAGCCTTCACCAGAGCAGATCGTCATTTTGCTGCAGTCACACGTAGTTTGAAGTCTGACTAAAGCGCTGTCAAGCTTTAAGTGTAGAGTGTTTGCTGTGCTTGTTTTCTGTTTGTTTGCGTGGCAAGGACCTCAGGTGTTAAGACACAACAAAGCTATCATACTGAATGATATTGAAATCAATGAGGGATATGGGAGCCATAGCTCGAAGTCTTGCTTTAGCACGTGTCACTCTGATGAGGGAGTCAATCTGTACTAATTAAACATAGGCGAGAGTGCCTGTGGACTGGCAGCTCTGTCTAACTTGATTTAGAGTCTGATAACTCTAAATCAAGTCTACAAAGAGTTTACAGAAGCTCAGCTGCAGTATTTACAGGAGCGATGGTTGTGGTTGATCCCACAGCTACATTTGACCATAAAGTGTACATGTACATTTTGGGTGTTTGGAAAGACAATAACCCTGATTGGTAATACTGTGCAAAAAGGTTCCATTTGTTAGCATTATAGTTGACTACAGTAGATAACATGAACTAACATTTATTCATCTTAGTTAATATTAATTGGAACATATACCAATACATTATTAAAATCAAAAGTTGTATCTGTTTATATTTTCTTTAATGGGCTAACATGAACTAGCAATGAACAGTTGTATTTTATCAACTAACATTAACAAATATTAATAAATACTGTAAAAATGTATTGCTCGTTGTTATTTAATATTAGTTAATGCATTAACTTAAAGTGTTACCCACTTATTAAATGTGTAATATCAACATTTTGATAAAATATCTAAAATAACCCTTTGATATAAAGGACAAATCTTTTTGAATCATTTTACAATGATTTATTATGTATTAATTTGTTTGTTTGTTTGCAGGAAAACATGATGGAGAAACTTTGTCTGAGATTAGCAAACATTTATTTATTTTTTGTATTCACTCAAATCTAGATGGGCCTAATCAAAAATAATAATATTTGCATTACTTGTATGACTGAAGTTAATTATTATCAAAGCTTTATTATAAACACATAATAATAATATATTATCATTATGATTATTTGTATAAAAATCCAGTAAAATCAACAATGTATTCAATATTGTATGTATCCCAATGTAGGATTTGAAAACGTTTTATATTAGTTTTGTATAAACTTTATACGATCCAAACATAAATAAACGTGAGCCACACTTTACTTATAAATACTAATGAGATATCATTGGCTGTTTTGCTGGTGCTATATTGTAACATTGACCCTTTTGAGCTACATGAAGGCTTAGTAGAAATAACCATTGAAAGAACATGAAATCTATTTAATGTAATACATTTATTGCATGTGCAATGTCAATAACGGGCACAGCAGACAGAGCGGCTATAATAGCCAACCCTAATGCACAATATGACTAATATAGTCTATTTTCCAGGCACTGGTTTTGATGTCGGTTCAGTACCAATGCTGTTTGATGGGTTGTAAATCTGCTTTGTGTGCCGAGGCAACAGCGAGCAGACCAGGACAAATTTCTTACGGCTAATTCACTTCATAGATTAGCACGTACTGCGAATACATGTGTTCAGCCTAGGGAGATGGACAACACTTGAGTGCATTGTGAGAACGGAGCTCATTTCATTGTGTGGATGATTGGGTTCTCCTGCTGGAGATAATGACTGTGCCCTCCTTTGACTTTGAGGCAGTGACCTGAAATAAGGCCCACAAGTGAAACCGGAGTCCGCCTGAACCTGTGTGTGATTAAGGTCACCCAGACATACCACATTTTCTTGACCCCTTGCTCACATCGACCACAGCTTGAATTCATCAGGGACTCTTTTGTAGTTCTCGTCACAATCCAAACATCAGACCTTGGCAGAACGGCGGGGGCGAGGCGATGCCGAGGTACTCGAACCGTCTTGTAGCAGTTTCTTTTCTTTTTTGGCCTATCTATTTTCTGACAACTTGATAACACTCACAGGGGAAGTTTTAAAGCATATGCAGCTCACTAACTTACCAAGGACAAGCATTCAGTCATGACCACAGCGCTAAAACCGGCATGTCGAGTAATTAGTAAGATGGCTACTCATGAAAAAAAAGACACTGGGCTGCAGCTCATGCTGAATGTTCCCAGCTGAATATGGCCTGTAATGTGAGATTTATGAGTTTCAACACAGAGTTTACTCTCAATTCATCTCCTTGCTGTGCCCTATCGGGGCGTCAAAGTCAGCCTTTTTTATTTTAAAGTGTCCTGTCGCCGCTGACCAATATTCCGTGGTGGCCTGGTGTAGTATAACAGATGATTCCTGCACTTTTTCACTGCCGCTGCTGGCAACGTAGGACAATTTATTGACGTTGGTGGTTACTCTGATGGAACACGTATGGATGAACACAGTAATACCTAGAAAAGTGGTTCGATTTTTATGGTTTCTTCATTATGAAAATACACAGTCTAACCTACTCAAAAATATTTTCCCATGGTGTAAGATTTCATTCACTTAAGATCAGAATCCCTTTCGCCTGATAAATAATTAAGCATAATGCACCATTTTCTTAAAGTCCTCCTATGGTGAAAATCAAGCTTGTTTATATGTCTATGTGGTGTTTTCAATATGCTTTAAGACAAATCTTGAGCAAATTCAAAGTCAAGCAAAGTCAACACCATTGCTGAGTATGTTCTCCTTAAAACTGCAGTGAACCAAAGACAGTCTCAAAATCACGGTCTGAAATCGCTGGTGTTTCTGACATCACAAACTACCTTGTAACCAATCACGTCAATGAGTGGATCTCTGATTTGGTGTGAGTGGAGGCGGGGCTAATTTGCATATTCATAGTACCGTGTATACTAAATGAGGCAAGGGTGTTACATTTAAGCTATTTTAAGGCTTTTTTTTTTTTAAGGAAAACAAACAAACATTTAAATATGTAATTTTGGTGATCAAAGATAAGTTTTAAGGGATAAAACTTTTTTTTTTTTTTTTAAAGGGACTTCAAGATGACATAATTTTATTACAGAGCAATATGTGTCTTCTTCTGCATGAGCAATGTGTCAATGGAAACCGAAATAAAATCTAAGCTAGAGAGTGAGGGCTTCAGTTCCAGCTGGGTGTTTGGAACTACAGTAGCATCTAATGATTTATTTTCAGCTGGCAGATAATAGGAGGATATAATTTTGTTTGTCAGGTTTTATATAAAGCATTGATCAAACTATGTATAATGCAAGACTGAATAGACAGCAGTGATTATTCAATAAGGATTGTGTTGCTTATTATTCTGCAATCACAATGTAAGGTTTTAATCTAAAGAGCTCAGAGTGAAGTTGCTGCCTTACATTTTTAAGTACAATCAACTTTTTTATGTTTAAGTCATTTCAACTTAAATTACATAAAATTAGTTGAATTTTGTGTAACTTATTAAAAAAGTTGAAAATTGCTTAACTTATTTAACATTGTTTAGCGCAATGCAAAAACACACAGTATGTTGTTGTAACTTATTGATAATATATATTTTTTTTTTTTACAGTGTAAGTGACTTCTTTCAAAAACATTTAAAAATCATAATTATTTCAATATATTGCAATGAACTTAAAATTGTTTTTTAAATCAATGAGGGATATGGGAGCCATAGCTCGAAGTCTTGCTTTAGCACGTGTCACTCTGATGAGGGAGTCAATCTGTACTAATTCAACATAGGCGAGAGTGCCTGTGGACTGGCAGCTATAAAAATAAAAATAAAATTTTATTGTTTTTAGCTTATATCATTAATGGCTTTAAGTCATTACTTTTAAACTATGTTGTGTATGATTCAATTAACCCTTCGCAGGGAGTTTAATTGACAGGCAGTCCGACCAATCATAATCCGCCATCCGCCGAATCCGCAATTTTTGTCCGACAAAACAGTCAGGAGAGTTAGTAGATTAACGTTGGAGGATTTGAACTTGAAAAACGGTGTGTACTGACGTCTTTCCGCGGTTAAAACAACATTCCTTCTTATGTTCATTTATGTTTATTTGATGCTAAAAATTAACTAGAAAGAAGAGATGATCGGTTCACGAGCAGCTTTAACTGAGGCTCTACAGCGATCTGTCAGACACATTAAAGAGCCACAAAACGGTATTTATTGTTTCAATTTCTTAAAAAAGTTACCAAATTTGAAAGGTGAGACTTTGTTTCATATCAAAAGTAACCTGGTCTTTCCTGTCTGTCAGCCCGTTGTCAGTGTGCTCTTCGCTCCACGATGTATTTTTCACTGCGTGAGAACAGTGGCGTGAGAGCAGCGTGGCTTGTTGGACATAGCAACAGTAACTTAAGGGGGCGGGTCTTTGCGAACGGTCAATTGACATTTATTAAGTGCACACGTTTTTAATGGATTTACTAACAGCTTGCGGCAGCTCAACCCCTCTTTTAGCGTTAAAAAACTACTGTCAGGATTTACTAAAGACACTTAGTGAAAAATTAGCGCTGCAAAGGCGTGGACAGGGTTATTTTTGCGGCTGACCTTATTGCATATGCATTTGTAGGCATTTCCCTTTCAGATACAAAATTTATGGTAGGAGAGTTTTTAAATGAATTATGCAAGGTACAGTAATTTACTAAGGTTTGTGCTAGTCAATTTACTGATATTTGCTCCATTATTCACCGCCCAACACAAACCATGTCTTAAACCAAATACTAATTTGCGCTGCTCTTGGTAGATTGCGTTGGTCAGTATGGAAATTATCCGGCTGTTTCTGTGTGCTTTAATTTGCATGTCTTCAGTAGATCACGCGCAGAACTTTTCCACTCCCATAGGCACTTTTTATGGAATTACTCTCTCACGCTAATTTGTCCTGTTTAGTAAATCTGTCCCTAAGTCTTGAAAACATTATTTTTTTGTATTTTTTTTTTTGTATGAATGAATGAATGAATGAGCTGGTTGGTTTATTTGGGTCTACTCTAAAATTCCTATCGTGAAAATGAAGTGTCACTCCTTACTAGTTACACCGGATGTATGATATTAATATAGAGTGCATCCGTCAATGCAATTGGATATTGAAAATTAAGTGTCTTCAAAATCAGTTGTCCTTGACTGCTTAAGTCTAAAGAGAAGACATGAAAGACAGAGCAAGTCAAAACACACATTTCCTGCAAAGTGAGGAATCCTGCCTCTTATCTATTTGATTTTGCACTTGGGGAATTTTTCTTCATCTTACGCTTCAAACGTCAAGTGCCAAATTCATTTGCATGCGCTTGAGGCTTGGAGAGTTAAAACAAAGACGTGCGACTGGGCTCGGTTTAGACACACAAGCTGTTGATGGAAAGGAAGTGCGGTGGGAGGGGAACCTGGAGGGGGAGGGGTTCTGAAGGCCGCAAATCACATGAAGAGGATAATTTAATCTGACTCAGTCTTTCTGTCACTTCATATAAACTGGTTAGTTGGCTAGGCCTCCTGAAATGAATTAAAATGCATGAATAATGAAACATCTCTGGCTGAGAAATGAGCAGAGCTTCCTGCAACTTCAAAGCTGGACAAAGCAGCTTTTATAATCAACAATTTAGCGTTTTAGTCTTATATTAATGCACGTGTTTGACATAACATAATGAAAATGCAATTAGGTTTTCAGAATCAAAACTATTTCCTTAATCAACCTGCGACAAGAGCACTTGTAATGTTAACAGCCGTTGTGCGCAGCTGTTACTGACATTAAACTAGCTCTAGCTCGCAGGAGAGAAAAACAGAATTAAGCATTCAGTTTGAATCAAGATGCTTTGAACTCGAAAACTAGTTTCCATGTGGTATCTGGTCATGTGTTTTTCAGGAATCTAATGTCAATGCCAAAGTATACTTTTGTGCTTAGGAAAAAGTTCAGACTAAAAAATAATTTATCAATAAATGAAAACTACAATCCTCAATACAGCAACATACTTTTAAAGTTTTAGTGTTGCCAAGGTTAAGCTGCCTGCTGCAGACCGCTGTCTTTCTATCATTGTTTACTGCTAGAGATAGATGTGATATTCCTTTTAATGTTAAGCTCCTATATAGAAGAGATATGCACATAAAACTTTGACTTGAGCTTTTACTTTAACCCTAATCTGGCGGTGGCAGTGTACTTTAATGTATTTGAGCCACAGTGTGAAGAATGGTGGAACGATAACGCTTTGTGATCTGCCATCCAGTCGGAGATCAATGCTCCGGCAAATAAAAGCATGAGGTCGCTGAAGCCAGAGAATTTATAAGCAGCTGAAAGTATTGCAACCGAAACCTCAGATGCATAAAACCAGGGGTGAACAAGCATTCTGGCCTGGCAGTGATGTCCTACTTAAGGGAATAGTTTATTCACCCTCATGTTGTTCCAAACCCGTATGACTTTCTTTCTCCTGTAGAACACAAGAGGGCATTTTATTTTAAACAATTTACAGTATAATGAAAGTGAGTGAGAACCAGGGCTGTCAAGCTCCAATGACAGTCCCAGTTCTCACTTACTTTCATTATACTGTATGTTGTAAAAAAAAAAAAAAAAAATGCTGATTTTGGTACTCAAAAACATCATTATTCATCATTATCTTATTTAAGAGTTCAGTTTGAGCAGAAAAAAATATATACTTACACTGTTACACACCTCGGGTCGTTAGCGACCCTATTCAATTTTTACAAAAAAATGATGGGAAAACAGGCATTATTTTCTTGTCATATTATTTATAATAAATTGATTGAGGAATACTAAGAAGGTTGATGTCTAACTTAAAAAAAAAAAAAGAACATCCCGGATCACTAAAGACCTGAGGTATGTGTTTAAGGGTTAAGGTGACATAATTACATTGTACTTACTCAAATAAGTACTGCGTAATATTAATTAACTACATGTATTTTATAGAGTTACAGTTAAGGTTTAGTTTAGGGTTACTTACTTGTAATTATGCATAATTAACTGTTATTACTAGTAAGTACATGTAGTAACGTCACATAACTATGTCACCTTAAAATAAAGTGTTACCATGTTACCTTTTAAAAAAAACATCTCATACTAAGCTTTAGGAGAATTGGACCGTCGCATGGACCGCTTTTATGAAAATTTCAAGGTGCTTTTAAACCCCAATTCACTTCAAAACTTTTTCTTTTAAAGTTCCCAAGAGTTTTTGAGTTCAATTTTAGGTGAACTAATCCTTCAATATTTCCCTATTGAATTCTCCATTTTAAAAAGCAATGTCATAGAAGAGATTAGATGAGTAATATTGATTTCGAAGTACAGTTTAAAAAGTATATTAGCTCATTTGTTAGATTGGTTATATGTCTGTTTGGTTTTTGTCTTTTCTCTAATCTGATCAAACCAAACCAAAAGAATGCTGATTAAAGTCGCCCTCTTATACAAAAAGCCAGTCTAAAGGAAAAGGCAGTTGCTCTGAACAAAGTGGGGCTTAACCATTAGACAAAACAGAGGCGACATGCACTTTTGTTGGATGCAGGACAAGATTAATACAATCATGTTTTAATCACTGACCCGGCTGAGTCTAGATACATCCCACCCCCCTTCAATGACTTGAATGAAACCAATTGATCTCCACCAAACTCTGTGAAATCGATGTGTGGTGACCATCTTAAAAGGAGAATAATGACTGGCATCAAAGTCTGTGATCACTTGTTTGGCAACTCCGAAAGATAATTACTGGATATGTTGGTCTCTTTACAGCTTGCATAATTAACACATAATTAAGTGTTGAGTTGAGTTGAGTTGATGAGTTCTCTCAAAGTATGGTTGACAATCCTAATGTGCACAACAAAGTCGAGATTTTGCTGCATTGCCTTGATGAAACACAAAGCCAAAGCCAATGCAGCTCATTGCCATTGGATAATGGGGAGAGGATGACTCACAACCATTCAAACAAACCACACACATAATAGTACAACAATTTAAGAGTGTTTCTTTTGTGTCCCGGTGGTGGGTTTTTATTAAACATTAACATTATTTGAAAGCCACATTAAAACGAAAACTTTTCACCATGCCTTTATCAATAGTTTTAGCTGCTTAATTTGGATGTACTGTGAGTGTTTTACCCTTTTCCAAGACCGAGAAGTTCAATCCTAAACTGTTAAAAAAATCACAAAAATGTTCTATTTAAATTATGATAATATGATAAACAGTGAAATTAACATCAATCACTCCAATATTCATTTTGTAGAAATGATTTATATTATTATTATTATTATTATGCAAAGTTTATGGCTGTCCATCAGACATTGTGACAAATAACTTTGCCCCATTTTTTTCTTAAACAGTCACTTGTTTACCAATGAGCTAACAGTAAATAACTTAAGATTAAATATGAGACATCTGAGACATGCAAAGAAGAAAAAAATTAATTTGAGTAAATATTGCTTGAGTTAATATAATAAACATATAAATAATATCAATATAATATTTTGTATCATGTTCAATCTATCTGAAATGTAGTCACCTGCGATTTCAAAACTGAAATCTAATTTCAATCACAAAATGATTGGTGATTTGTACATTACGGTTCATGTATATCGACTATATTGGACATTGAAATTCGGACAAATGAAATAAGTGAAATTTGACTTCTTGAGAAAAGTGTGTTTTAAAGGAGTTTCATTTTTAAAAGTCCACTGCCCATAGTTTGAAGCACATATATGTTATGTAAATATGGTTTATGAAGTGTTGTTTTTTTGTTGTTGAGAATTGAAGTCAAGGGGAATGTTTTTCTGTCACAGATTTCCATCCATTCATGAATATCTGATGCATCAGTTTGTGTTTAAAGAGGCAGACAATGTTCAGGAGAAAAGAGCATTATTTGACGGGGGAGGGGGGGGGGGGGGTAATCCTTTATACTCACCCTGATGTTGCCTGCGGGAGAATAGAACAAGGGAGCAGATTCCTGCTTCTGGCTGAATTCACAACTGTTATCTGGCTTCCCTATCCTCTTGTTTAGTGATATTGCATTCTGCTCCTTGATATTCCAGTTAATCCTTCAAGTAAAAGATTTAACTCGAGATTATGCTGTTTCTATGAACGCTGGCTCTTGCTTGCTCTCGCTTGCTCTCGCGTGTCTGAGCAAATGCTCCCGAGGCGATGTCATAATTCGAATCCTACAGAGAGAAAGCGGAAAAGGAAGCACCGGGTTTCCCATTGGCACTTGCATATACATGATCTACGAGGCCTAAATCTGTATTCAACTCTTAATGAACGTGTCAGATTTTAAATCTCCATTTAATGAATTGCTTGATGGTTTAGAAGCATTGTGATGTTATTTGATGTCATTTCAACATGTCACACTCATTGTTTATTTATTTTCACTTACTTTAGAGAACACTAAAGTGCTTGGCTCATGATAAGTGTTGGGATTGATAACCACTTACAACACTTACCAGCTTAATGTTAGATTAGACACTTCAACTCCCAGCTGCGTTTTAACTCTCTGATACACGTAGTGCCGCTGTTCACAAACTATCACACTCATCAGCCATTCATATAACAATAATCCACCCAGACCATCAAACATATTACTTGACATTGTTTCCTAAATAATGTTGGTGTGCAGCAGTGGAAGCCTGTCCTATCCTTCACTAAACATATATATTGTAAAATATTATTATATTATTACAATTAAAAATTACTGTTTTCTTTTTAGATATATTTTAAAATGTAATCTGTTCCTGTGATGCAAAGTTGAATTTTCAGCGTCCAGTCTTCAGTGTCACATGATCTTTCAGAAATAATTCTGCTATGCTGATTTGGTGCTCAAAAAAATGAATAGCAATGTTTTGGAAACACTGATACTTTTTTTTTTTGTAGGATTCTTTAATAAAACAGAAACCTTTTGTAAATGTATTTACTGTCTTTTTTTATCAATTTAATACATCCTTGCTAAAAACAAGAATGACGAAAACAAATCATCATAAGAGTAATTTGTTCACAAATCGGACTGCACTGGCCGTGTTGCATGTTTTTGTGTGCAGTTCAAGAGGGCAGCTCTCTAGAAAGATATTTTTCCCCATTATTATGTGATTCACTGTGCTTTTATAACATCACATTCAATACAGACTGCAAACTTACATTCTATCAACAAAAATATGATTTATTTTGCCATGGTGCTGAAGATTAAAGCAAAGTGGTTCAGGAAATGCTGATACATAAGTATAAACAGAGTCAATACAGGAGGAGACTCGGGTCCTGATTTTGCAGAGTTAGACGCGTTCCTGGGTTAACACATTTTTTTTTTTATCCTGGAAAAAAATCCTGTCCGAAAATGTCCTCTTAACCATATCTCTACCCCTACCCCTAAACACCCTTAAGTTATCCCTAAAATCACAGAGAAGCGATAGGTAAATAAAACTGTTGTTGAAGCACCTAACCCTGGTTGTAAGCCTAATTGTAAAATTGTCTCTCAAATCTGATTGGTTGATTGGAATGTTGACATGGTTTAGGTTCTGCAGAGGAGCGCGGAAAACTCAAAAAAGTTAATGGCAGAAATCGTAACACTCCATATGTCGGCAGTAGGAATTGAAGTCCCGCCTTTCTGGATAATGAGTCAGTCGCCCTTTTTTGGATTTGATAATCTTGAGGGATAATCTTAATAAACAGTTCTAGCAGTTTAAAAAAACAACAACAAAAAAAACATCGTCATCAAGTACATATGCACTGTATTGTATTCCTATTACCTGGAAAATAGATGCCGAGGTGTTACCAAAATGGCCGGCGAATAGATTGACTTGCCTTAAAGGGACTTTAGTATGACATTATCATGTTAAATTACAGTGTCAGGTTTTTCTCCTTCTGAAACAAATTGAACGCTGCATATTTTGCTCAGATAATGGCCCAGGGCCACTCATTTGGCAGCTTGCAAACCAATGTGCTAAGGTCTATCTGGTCTGCTATAATAACGGCTTCTCTTTCTTGCCCTGAACATGAACTCCTGCCTTATTGTGATTCTCTTCTCATGGGCTGTTGTCAGTGCTGCTCCGCTGAAGTCTAAAGGGCTGAAAAGTGCTCTTTTAATTTGATTCGCAGGATTTATGAGTTGGTATTTTGGTCATAGTTGTAGACTTCTACTGTTAAATCTTTAATGTTTCACACATAACAACAGTTTCAAGACACTTGGCTGTAGTCTGTATATGTTGGCACTTCGGATGGTTGCCTAGTAACATCAGCTGTCTTCCTGCAAGGTCTTTGTATTGTGTTATGAATTCTTTAAAAGTAGCATGTTCCCCAGTTCAATCAATTGAAACAATCAAAAATACCTTTTTCGATGGAGAGTTTGAGCACTGTCACAGGTTATTATTGTCTGATGTTTAGCGGTTTGAAGAGCATCTCGATATATTAGTGGCACCTAATTGCATTACCTGGAGGGAGACGGATGGCGCCGGCTAAAATGGTTGGCTGAGGCTCAAGCTGTGTTGAAGGCAAGTGCATCTTTGCAGCTTTTACATCCATTTCCAGCTAGGATATTTTATTGGCGACTAAGTGATTTTCCAACAGTTTTTTTTTTTTTTTTTTTTACTCAACACTCATGCTTCATCTAAGCAAGTGTGTTGCCAGTCAACTTCTAGAAGCATATTAGTAGGAATTTATAATTAGTTGAGTAATACGGCTTCTGTGGCTTCTTGTATTTAGGATAGTATTACATACTGGAAGCATTTGTTTACCTAATTATTTGACAATCGGTTATTGTTCCTCATATGACTTGTTGAACACTAGATGTCTGTGACTATATACACTGAGCACGAAAAGATCTAAACTGATGGCATCATATGATAACCATTTTTTGCATATTGTTGTAAGTACACAACATCTATGTGGTATTTTCTAATTTCTTATAGTGTCAACTTTAGCCCAGCAACAGGCTTTCTACAAAAACTCCAGATCTTGTTGGTGACCTATTGGTCACTGAAACCCTTTTACTGACCAGCCTCCTCTTCTAGATGAATTATTTATTTATTCTTTGTTTAATGTTGTTTTTCATTAACATTTCTCCATATCAACACGCATTGGTTCTTGCCTGACCTAACGAGAACTGAATAAAATTGCAATATCCCACCCACACATTTATTTACGTAAATACACTAAATGCATACAGTTTAGACAAATAATTCAATTTTTTTTTAAAACATTATGTGTGTGTGTGTGTGTGTGTGTGTGTGTGTGTGTGTGTGTGTGTGTGTGTGTGTGTGTGTGTGTGTGTGTGTGTGTGTGTGTGTAGAGCACTTTATTTTACAGTCCAGTCCTGTATTTTACAGTCCAGTCTCACATGAACATACTAGGCTATACTTATTGTAGTAATGACACTAACTGGGTCTTATAGGTACTGTCTTACTTACCTTACACTACTCAGTACTTTTGTGGGTAAGTACACTGTAATTACTTTGAAAGTGCAACCTATATTATTTAATATTAGTATTATTAACTACATGTACATTTGGGGTTATGGTTAGGTTTTGGTTTAGGGTTATTCACCTGTAGAAAATGCATAATTTACTGTCATTACTATAATAAGTGTTACCATGATGGTATATGGCCTAATATAAAGACAATTACCAGATATAAGGATAATGTGCAAAAGTGACAATTACACTCTAACAATTTGACATACTAGCTATTATTTTCATATTCCTTATATAACCTTGTTCTGTTTGTTCTGATCTTCTCTATGAACAGAGCAGAAAATATGCCATAGCAATCCTTTCGGTGATAGCATCGTAATTGGGGGTTAAAGACAAGGGGAAGTAATTATTTTTTCACAGACAGAAGCACTAGCTCTTTTCAGGTGTTGTTCTTTGTGAGGTGAGAAAGGAATATATTTGAAGTTTAAGATGGTTTTGGGAGCCGTACCTATCGGGACTGTTAACCTCACACCAAACAGCAAGTGTGTTTCATTAAAATGCATAATGCATAAAGTGCAATCATTGCATGCCATTGATCAGCACTTGAATAAATTGAGTTGAAATTCTATTAACATAACCAGTTAAGCATAAAGTGAGATGAATATTTAACAATAGTGCAATATTGCATATATAAACCCCTTTGCCTCCTCGAGTGGCTATTGACTATTTTAACGACTCCAACAGACTAAACTGCGTATATGCGTCTGAGCGATACGCGTTCTCAATTACCGCTTAATAAACATTGAGGCAATATTATCTTGGATCCCCTCCACATACATAAGTGCTTCTTTTATATGGAATCATTAAATGAGCCACGATCAAAAGAACTACCAGCGTTTTTCATCACAACACCATGTAAGAGTCCAGAGATCTAGTTGTTTCCAGCCCGTTTTACAGCGTATTTGCTGAGCGCACAATTTGTCACTATGAAATGTGCGGTGCGGTGAGGTATACTTGGCGGCTCCTTGTTTGTGGCGCCTGTCTCCGCTCGCTCTTTGTCTGTGGGCCAGCCTGACTGCCTGCTTCTCCCCTGTGGCTATCCGGCGCTCTCCTCTCCTCACCACAAAGCATTTGCATGTACTCGCATTTAAAGCAATTAGGCCCTAACCTGTCAGCCTGACAGGTGGCCTCCATCTCACTAAATGCACCTTTAATGTTTGTGTCTGAGTTAAGTCTTTGCAGGCCCAAGCTGACAAACCGTTGAGTTTCTGTATTGTGAATAATTAGGCCAATTATTTCGAGCGGATAGCGATTAAACATATGCGTATTGCTGATTCAATCCGGCAGGGGTCTGTCACTCTCTTCAACGGGCCACTCGCTGACCCAAATTACGACAGAAATCCCTCCCTCTGCTCCCCATCAACTTCCACCACAATGGCAGGAGAGTCAGCTAGCGTACACTGCCTTAATAAAACAGTAATGATAATGACTATTGGTACTGCGGCGCTCAGCTCCACGACATCAGGCCGAGGGAGTCGTGTTTTATAGGACGGCTAGTCACAGCCGACAGCCTGATTTATCCAGAGTTTCATTTAATACCTCTATTTAGCAGATAACACTAATTTCTTTAGTGTTATGGGGTTTCCGCTGATTGTTTTTTTCGTGCGTGAGGTGTTTTGGTGGATGCCGCATTGAGACTGGTTGAAAATGATTAGGTTAAGCAGCATTAGTTTGTCTAAAGAGTCTTAGGTCTACTGAATTATTATTGCTGTTGGTCACACATCATTTCATGGACATAATGCTCTCCTAGATTAAGCCATGTCGTATTTTACAAAAAAACACAGCATGGATAATCTTCTCAGCTCTTCGTTGTCTTTGCCTGTGTCTCTTGTAAGCGCACATCGAAAACGTTCGATTCTTTGACGTGTTACATCCCCATGCCCTGCTAGGGTCAACGAGAGCTTTGAGCAAACCATCTGTCTAGAAACGTGTCAGGAGCTGACCTGAATTCAGCCTAAGTCAATGAAGGTCTTTGTTGTCATATCGAGCTTCCTCATGGGAAAAAAAAGCAGTTGTTTTCGCACCCATCTCCATTTGTTAACCCCATGCAAATGGGAACGAAAATAAAGCCGGTTGATGCATGCAAAAACGCTGTCACGGTAGAAATATTGACAGTTTGTTTTGCCTGTAGCTACATTTGCATCTGACGTTAATCATCGCTCGCAGGTGAGCCTCGATGTGATGTCTATTATTATGGCCGAGTTGTGGCATCAACCGATGGTCTAAACAACAGATTGCAGGAGTTGGGGAGTTGATAAGATATTACATGCAATTTTTTAAAGGGACTCCCACGCAGCACTGCAAGGCAACTAATGCTGCCTCTCACAGCAACACAGAGAAAGCAGGAGAGGGAGCTATCAAATGTGACTGTCAGTCAGACTCTGGGGAATCACTTCCCCATTCATGACCATGAAAAGGTTGCCAGTACAATGTTTCTTAGCAAGTAAAAAAGCATCTGTTTTTACATTTTTCACATCATGTCAACCTTTTGCCTCCTCACTGCAGGCTAAACGCAAAACAAAATGTGCTAAGCTCCTTTAGCATGGAGAGAATAGAGAGAGAAACCAACGCTTTGTGTATCTTCATCTTTGTGTTCTAGTAGGAGGGGAAAAAAGAAGAAAAGCTCCTTTTGAACCTACTTTTTCCCAACACATGTAGGGAAACATGGAGACGTTGTAGCTTTTTAGAGCACAGACGCTTTGAAACAGCGAGTTCTGCCTTTGCCTGATGTGCTATGTGGGCGACACCAATGCAGACTCATTTATTAGACGGCTGTAATTAATGTGTTTGTTGATTCCACTAAAAAAATTATAAGAACGCCTTTGTTGTAATTCTCACGCAGTTCAAGAGCACAATAACCGGATTGTGTTCTTTATTTGTGAAAATATGTTTTCTCCTGTGTGTTAAATCACCAAGCATATGATGTTGGACAGTGTGGGAGTGTCATTGGGAGATGGGGGCAGAGCTCCCTTAGAAACCCCAAGAGTTTGTGTCATCTTAGTTAGATCAGGCCTGTTTACAATCAACTATTATCTGCAGTTTGTCATATGGCAGGTGTGGGATCTTCTCAATGCGGACGTAATGAGGACATGTGAAACAATGTTTGAGGAGGAATACATTTACATACTTTTGAATATTTTCGTAGTCTTCTAACGTTTCTGCCAAATGTCATATTAGAATAGGTAACGTCTCGACTGAGGAACAGATAACAGATTTAAAAATGCACATACATGAGATATAGCCTAGATATATACACATACCGTTCAAACATTTGGGAGAATTTCATTTTTATTGATAAAAAAACAAACAAAAAAAACAAAAAATTGGTGAAAGCAACATTTTTCTCCGAGTACATTTTTAACAGCTCTGAGCACAACTTCATGTGTTGTTATCTCAACATTAAGGTAATTACAACATGGCGTGAAGTCAGCTTATGCATACTTTTCCAGGGAATTCTTTATATGGATAAATGCATCCACATATCGCTGCAGCTGAATAATATGCAGACAGAGACATTTGAACTGAAATGAAAAGAATAAACACACAGTTGCGATTGAATATGGATCTGTGTTCTTCAAGCCATTTCGGGTATTTTCTTAAGGATAATGTAAATTGTAATGCAATTCTAATCGACATAGCCTTTTATTGTAACTGTATATAATACAATATTATAAAACAATGTAATTTCTGCCTCATTCTGTGACAAGAAGCCACACCAGTTCACAGAAGGAATACTCAGCTGACACTTATTCACATAAATTGTCATACTTTTGACACTGGATTGATCTAAAAACGGTAAGCATTTTAGTCTCCTCTAAATAAATCACATGTCATGGTCTTAAAAATATATTTGATCAGTTTTGTTTATCAGTATCAGGTAGCATATACATGTGACTGTTACTTAAACTATAAAAATAAATCAAGTAAAAATTAATTTGACTGATAGGATAATTGTATTATTATTATTATTATTTAAATCGTATATATATATATATATATATATATATATATAGCATGTTAATTCATACATTTACATATTGAATGCACCTCTTACCTATTATTATATAATATACAGTATTTTTATTTTAGCATACTTTTTATTAAAACCTATTCAAAACTGTATGTTGTTTAGCTTTATTAGTAACTACTTTTGTACATCATTTACCAGATGCTTTTATCCAAAGTGGTTCACAATTGAGAAATAATATAACAAAAGCAATTCATCCTAGAGGTACAGAAACATGAGGTAAGCAAACATGATGCCTGGATATTATTTATTCATAATCACTTTCTTTTCGAACCATTAGTCAACAAATCTTCAGTAAACATGGCAGGTGTCATAATGGTGGTAAACACTCAGTGTACAGATTATACGGGTGGGGGGCAATGTTATGAGAGGGTGGTGGGGTTTGAGATGCCTTTAGTGGCTGAGGTCAGAATCTTAATGTTATTTATTTACAGATTATATTTTCATGCGTTTCCCTTTTGGCACACATTATGTAAAAAGAGGGAAATTCAGAAGTAATGCAGAAAAATGTTGTATGGTGTTTCGTGTTGTTACATCAGAAAACAATGTGGGAAATATACTAAGAAAGACATACTTATTTTTTCCTCTAGCTTTTGAGAGTTTCCATAGGGGAGAGCAGGAAGTGTTGTAACATGCGGTGAGTTGTAGCACCATTAGTTTAACCGATTAGAAAAGAGCTACAGGGGTGATATCACAAACATACATGACCGCCGTCCTTCTGATGTGACAGTAAACAATTTGAAAGTCTGTATAGAAATATAAAGGTTTGAGGTAAGACAATATACAGTAACTTTACGATTTGCTATCATGTTAATGAATGTCAAATCACATATGGTCAGGTAAAAGCAAAATCAGCAGCTTCAAAATGAGATAGGCTACCGTTTAAAAGTGTGGGTTCAGAACGTTGTTTTTTTTCTTCATAGAAATGAATATTTCTATTCAGCAAGGATGCATTAAATTATTCAGCAAGGATGCATACATTTATTAAAAGTGGTAGTAAATACATTAACAATGTAACAAAAGATTTAGCACAACGCATACTTCAATGTTTTTGACATAACATCAATACAAATCTCTTCATTGACCTGTTAAGGTTGTATCAACAGCACTTATAGGGATATGTTTTTAAATTCTAAACAACTTTAACATGTATTAGATAAGTGTGGTTATGTTAAGACAAAAAAAAAATACACTATCATCCAGCAGTCAGTCTCTCTCTCTCTCTCTCTCTCTCTCTCTCTCTCTCTCTCTCTCTCTCTCTCTCTCTCTCTCTCTCTCTCTCTCTCTCTCTCTCTCTCTCTCTCATCTGCATTTAACCTGACCTCTCTAACTCACCACTTGTTCTCTTGCTGTACGAAGGCACTTTAATCACTAAATAACCTGGAAAGTGCTCTTTTTCTCTACTGTTTTGTGGTTACACGTCTGTTCAAGCATGTAACCTGCTGAACCTTCATATCCGTATATATCGCAATTAACAGAATTTCAAATTATTGGGAAACAGTCTGTGGAGGTTTACCTGAATTTGAAAAGAGTGTGATTTGTAATTTAACTTTTGTGGGAGTTTCTTCCACTGTTATTCATTTCAAGAAAAAATATGCTGCTTCCATAAATGACAAATTTGAGAGATTTTAACAGATTGCTTCCAACAACACACTGGGTAAGCTTCATCATTTAACTGTGTGGCAAATTTATTCATGAAACACAATTCCATTTATAATATGAGACTCAATTACAAGGAGATATTTCTTGTGTAGCTTCTTGCGAAACATGCTTTTTCTATATGATCAGTATTGCAAGCATTATCACACCGCTCAGGCAATGTCAATAGTATGATCCATATTAGGGGTGATAGACATTGTACTATATACTATTATATACTATTATATAATATAAATATACACTAATTGTACTAAATTTCATGAGCTGTGGAAATGTGTGTAAAATATGGCTGCAAAATACATATAGACCCCCAACCTTTTCTTTTTGACATCCATCAGGGGGATTTACACTTTAATTAATAGGGTCAGACCCCCCTCCCTCCTTCACCCCAAACTGCCCCATTAACTGCACCCAGGCATCAGGTTTGGTACAACTAAACACATTACATGCATGAATCTGTCCTCATCATCAAATGCTATGTAGATGTCATGACACATAAAGCATTTTTTTTGTTGTCCCAAAACCCATCGATCATATAGCTAAACAAACACTCTCTGTGAATGATATTAAACATGCATTTCAAAAGCTAATTAGAATGGCTTGATTTTAAGCTTATAGGCAGAAGCTCTATTCTGAGGTAGGGAAGCGTATCCCCAGTTTCAGCATGTCAGACTGTGGCGTACTGTTGCTCAGTGAGCTCTTTGTATTCCTTGTAAGTAGACAGCCGTTTGACAGTTTGTTTCAAAGAATGTTTCAAAATGTTTCAATACCTAAGGGGAGGTGTGCAAGGAAGGAGAAATCACAGAGGCAATTCAGTTATGCAAATCACATCACACTGTTTTCATTAATCCCACCTGAACATTGCAAACTGTCTGTGCAGAACCCGCAGAGAGAAAAAGAAAGAAAGAAAAAAATATGTTTTCAATCTATCTATCTATCTATGTCTTAATGTGATAAAATTATGACAGAGGGAGTTATGTGACATTTTGATGGGCTCTGTCTTAATAAAAATACCTGGCAGACTTTGATTGTTGTAGGAGGTATTTTATAGATATTATATATATATTTGGACATGGAAATGGTATCACATATGAACGGTTCAAGTTGAATTGCCTTGATTCACTAGGATTATAATTTAAAGGGGTCCTATTGTGCGCTTTTAGGAAATGTGCTGTGATTAGTTAGCTGGCCCAGTGTGTTGTGATTGACAGCGTGTGTTCGGGAAATTTCCCACCCCTACATTACCGCAAGATTTGCTCAGATGTACATATTAACGATGGCATAAATTTTAAACCAAATCGAGCCCGATTCAGACCCTGACAATGTTAACGAACAAGAGGATCGTGCTGAACGGATTTCAAGCACGGACTGTGCAAGCACAGCTTTCACAGGACGTTTCAGAGTGGAATGTTTTTTTTTATTTTTTTATTTTTTTTATAGATACAATGTTATCCACCATTTAATCATATTTGTCAGAAAACTATGGTAATACAAACAGTAATCAATCACAAAATCATGGATACTTTTCCTAAGGGGCGGTAAACAGTCTTACAGCAAGAGCTTACAAAAGCAACAGTAAACACAACATCAATACTGTAATTTTAGTTAGCAGGCTAGCAGAGGCAAAGCTTTGCCCTTCGTTTAAATCATAGCAACTACATAAAATGTATAATTGGAACTGAAAACACAACTACAAATAATTAGACAAAATGGGAATGGCTACGTCTTTCAGGTGAAGCTTTTGTGCGTATAGCCTGCATTGTTCTCTCTTCTGGAAGATGTTCTCCGTAAAATGTGCAGAGCACAGACAAACGTTGAGGTTATAATGATCAGGAACAGTGTTAAAACGTTAAAAAAGTCTGTCAACCTTATAGGACAAACTTTTCCAGGATGTAAAAAACAGAGACAACACTCTTCATCTTCTCTAATGCAGCTCAACCAGGCCTCACCAACTTTTTTGCGTATTCCGTGGGCGGAGATTATTTAAATGAGGAACATTATGACTTCATGAGATCCGGACAAAGTCTGTTGTAGTCCAAATGAGCATTGTATTTCTTAAATTCAGTATTTCAGCAACATGACACACTAATTCAAGTTGAAAAAGTGAAAAAGCATAATAGGTCCCCTTTAAATATATAATTTATAAATTATGAAGAGCATACTCTTCATACAGACCATCATGCTTCAATTCACAAGTTTTGGGTCAGTAAGATTTATTTATTGAGAGAGTTAATGTATATACATCAAAATTGACATGCAGTAAATAACTTTCTATTAATCAAAAAACCTTGAAGAAAGATATATTATGATTTACACAAAAATATTTAGAAGGACAACTATTTTAAACTGATAATAATAATTCTAAATGTTTCTTGAGTATCAAATAAGCATATTTGTATGATTTCTGAAGGATCATGTGACATGACTGCAGTAATGATACTGAACATTTAGCTTTGCCATCTTTACATTTTATAGGAAACAGTTATTTTAAATTGTAATAATATTTCACAATATTACTTTTTTTACTGTATTTTTTATTATAGCATAAGATAATTATTTAAAAAAACATTCATTTAAAAATCTAATATTTTAAATATATAATTTATTTGCACTAACATATATTCCTCATAATCCTAATATATATATATATATATATATATATATATATATATATATATATATATATACACACACACACACACACACACACACACACACACACACACACTACTGTTCAAAAGTTTGGGGTCAGTAAGATTTTTTATGTTTTTAAAAGAAGTATCTTCTGCTCACAGGCTGCATTTGTTTGATTAAAAAATACAAACAAAAACAGTAATATTGTGAAGTATTATTCCAATTTAAAACAGCGGTTCTCTTACGAGAGGTCTCTCGTACTTGCGTAAGAAAATCTTACGCTAGGGGAAAACCTCTTTTCCTCGAGATATTGAAGCCAAAAAATTATCCTTAATTTTGCAATAATGTAAAACGCATTGCAGCAGCATGCAGACATGGGCGAGACAGCTCGCGCGCCCATTGGCTGCTCTGCGGCAACTGCACCAGCCTATCGATAGAGGCTCCTCATGACGTCAGAACCAATGAGGGCGCTTCGCGCCCATTACGTCATGTCCCGCCGAAGTCGGGTGGGGCCAGGGCTATAAATACGGCCCAGAGAGGCTGGTTTGGTCAGTTTTTCATCTCTTCAGCGGACTTCGCATCGCTGGATCTCGAGAGGAAGCCACGCCGTCTGAGCCAAGCACCCAGCGGGATTAGTGCATCTGAAGCAGCTGGTCGACATCTCGCCGCCTTCAGCCGCCGTTTCTGCTGACGCTTTCCGGCGTACTATATCCTTTCATTGCTGTGTGTGTGTGTTCGCCGCTGCGACACGCACACTCTCCTTCTAAAAGAGCACGAGCGTCTTTTTCAAGATGCCTCGTTCTTCCTGCGGCTCTTGCCGAGCTCCACTCAGCGACGGGGACCACCACGTCATCTGTGTTTCCTGCCTGGGTGAGGATCACGCAGCTATCGCGCTCGACGAGGGCGGCTGCCCTCACTGCGATTTAATGCCTTTGGTGACTCTGCGGACTCGCCGAGCATTCTTCCGCAAAGCTGCGCCCGCGCCTTCGCCCGCCGAGCTGCCGCGCCGTAAAAAGCGCCGCGCTCAGCGGGTCCCTGAACCTCCTCCATCCCGCGAAAGCTCGCCGGTGCGCCCGCCAGCTTCGCCGCCTGCTTCACCCGAGTCTCTCACCGCCGGTCAGCGGCCGCCGTCTGCCGCCGCGTCCGCCATTGAGAACTATGAGGAAGTTTTACGAGTGGAGGACGACAGTTGCTCTATCCTGGAGTCGGGCAGTGAGGACTGGTCGAGCTCCGCGGACCTCGCACCACCCTCTCACCGGCCCCCTGGGAAAAGAGCTAGCATCGAGGCGGAGCTGATGCGTCTGCTCGAGCAGGCCGTCGAGAGCCTCGGCCTTGAGTGGTCGACGCCCCAACAGCCTGCACTCAACCGCCTGGACGGCTGTTTTCTACAAAGGGATCGTGCTTCAAATCCTTCAAGACCAGCTCCCTTCCTTCCTGAGCTTCACGAAGAGGTAGCTAAGTCTTGGAGCGCCCCCTTTTCAGCCAGAGTGCGTGCTCCCGTGTCCGCAGCATTCTCCGTAGTCGACGGTGCTAAGGACAAAGGGTACCACTCTCTTCCTCCCGTCGAGGAAGCGGTAGCCGCCCATCTTTGCCCGCCCTCTGCTGGACGGCGCGCTAAGACGGCGCTGCCATCTAAAGCCTGCCGTACTACCTCAGCCCTGCACGGTCGCGCTTACACCGCCGCCGGACAGGCTGTCTCGGCGCTTCATTCAATGGCCGTGCTCCAGATCTTCCAAGCCAACCTTCTCCGCAAATTGGACGAGGAAGGACCGGAAGCCGTGAATCTCACGGATCTGAGGAGCGCGACGGATCTCGCCCTTCGCGCCACTAAATCCGCCGCACAGGCCATGGGGCGGAACATGGCGTCTCTCACCGTTGCTGAGAGACACCTCTGGCTAACGCTCTCGGAGATGTCGGATTCGGAGCGCTCTGCTTTTCTCGACGCCCCCGTCTCCCCCGCTGGCCTCTTCGGATCTTCTGTCAAGGATTTCGCAGACAGATTCGCCGAGGTTCAAAAGACATCGCAGGCCATGAAACATTTCCTGCCCAAGCGCTCGAGCTCCGCAGCAGGTCGCTCAAAACAGCCGTCTGCTCGCAGCTCTCAGCCGCAACCCCCAGCTGCCGCCGCCCCACAGCGCCGTCAGCCCAAGGATCAGAGACCGCGCTCTCGCTCCGCCGGCCGCCGCCCCCCGCCACGCGGGCCACGGCCGAGGATTGAGGTAAAGCCCGAGGCCTCTAAGTCTTCCTAGCCAGCCTACGGAAGCGACGGTGTTCAAGTCCCGCTGCGGCCGAACTTCCACCGAAAATTTTCGCTCGCTCAGTTCCAGTAATTGCGACTGTTCCAGCGTATTTCGCAGTAAACAAGTCAGCAGTACAGCCCGCTTGCCTGCACACAAACGCCGTTTTTACGGCGACCCAGATAAATCCCAAAAAGAGTGTATTTTCTGGTATTCCGGCCACGGCCGATGGTGTTATGAGTGTAGTAAACATGCCCACTGCCCAGTGCCCATTCCTACACACAGACACGGCCCGCCACACACGGCCCGCACAAATAAAACCGACTCATGTCGGTTGTGCACCAAATGTAGTGATTGTGCCCACGCCCCAGTGCCCGCAAACACTACACGCTACATGTCTCACGGTTTCTGTAAAAACGAAACCAACGCACATACAGTCTGCACAAACAGACGGTGTTCTCAGCGTTATGCATGGGCCCGTTGTCCCGCGCCCTCATTCGCTCACAGACATATTAAACCCCACGGGGCTCACCGCGCTCGCTCTCCCTCAGCACACAGCTGCAGGAGAACTGAGCGCGGGCAGACCGCTCGCTGTGATCAGCGCGCCCCCAGTCTCGCATGCTGCAAACGCGGCGCTCATGTTACAGCACACTGTTGCTCTCCGCTCGCCACTAGATCGCGGCCAGAGCCCAGATATCATTCCACCCCTAGCCACTCACGCGAAAGCGTGGACAGAGCTCCCCGGGGTCTCAGAGTGGGTGCTGAACATTATAAAAAGAGGCTATTCGCTACAGTTCGGTCGACGCCCGCAGCGCAAAGCGGCGCGAATCGAAACTACGGTGAAAAAGGAAGTAGCACACCTACTTCGAGCCGAAATAGCGAAGCTACTGAGCAAAGGGGCTATAGAACCCTTATCACAAGCTCAGAGCGAAGGGGGCATGTACAGCAGATATTTTCTGGTACCCAAGAAAGACGGGGGTCTCAGACCCATTCTAGATCTAAGACGGCTAAACAAAGCACTTCTGAAACGACGGTTCAGAATGCTCACGACCAAGAAAATCCTCTCGCAAATTTGCCAAGGGGACTGGTTCATGTCGATAGATCTGAAAGACGCTTATTTCCAAATACAAGTAGCGTCACGTCACAGGCGATTTTTGAGATTCGCCTTCGAGGGTCAGGCATACCAGTACACAGTCCTGCCATTTGGCCTATCCTTGGCACCTCGCGTATTCACGATGTGCATGGATGCAGCGCTCGCACCCCTCAGGCTGCGAGGCATACGAGTGCTGAATTATCTGGACGATTGGCTGGTTCTAGCTCGATCACAGTCGGAGCTCATAGAACACAGGACCGTATTACTCGATCACCTCGAGAATTTGGGTCTCACAGTCAATTGGACGAAGAGTTCGCTGTCTCCCAGTCAGAAAATATCCTTTCTGGGCACAGATTTGGACTCGCTGTCTATGACAGCACAGCTGTCGCCGCAGCGCAGACTAAGTATTCAGCGCATGACAGAGATTTTTCGCCACAACGCTTTGGTCCCGCTCAAAAAGTTTCAGAGGATGCTGGGTCTCATGGCTTCAGCATCCTCAGTGCTTCAGCTGGGTCTGCTTCGCATGCGCCCGCTGCAGTACTGGCTGAAAGCGCGCGCGCCGCGCAGAGCTTGGACCTCCGGTCTCGCGCTCCTCAAGGTCGATCAGAGATGCGTTGCAGCTCTGAAACCTTGGACAGCGACCGACTGGTACCGGTTAGGTGTAAGCCTGGGGACTTCCTCGAGTGTGAAGGTGGTGTCTACGGACGCCTCAACCTCGGGATGGGGAGCGCTGCTCGAGGGCAGACCGTTATTCGGCCAGTGGTCGGAACGGGAAAAGCTTCTGCATATAAACTGCCTGGAAATGATGGCAGTCGACAACGCGCTGAGGCGTTTTTGTCCCCATATAAAAAGACACCACGTCTTGGTCCGTTCGGACAACATGTCAGTGGTGGCTTACATAAATCACCAGGGAGGTATCAGATCCAGAATCCTTCACAGGCTGACGGAACGCCTCCTGATCTGGGCTCAGCACAATCTGCGCTCGCTCAGGGCAGCGCATGTGCCCGGCCTTCTGAATGTGGGGCCGGACAGACTGTCCAGAAACAATATTCCGGCAGGAGAATGGTCTTTGCACCCGCAGACAGTCGAACTGCTGTGGAAGACGTTTGGCAGAGCGAAAATAGACCTATTTGCGTCTCAAGAGAACGCTCATTGCCAAGAATTTTTCTCCAAGAGCAGGGACGCGCTGGCTCACGTCTGGCCCCGCTGCCCGCTCTATGCTTTTCCCCCTGTCACGCTCCTACCCCAGGTGTTAGAGCGAATCAGGGAGAGCGGATGCCCAGTGCTGCTCGTCGCCCCATTCTGGACAAACCAAGCCTGGTTTCCAGTCCTGATGCAGCTGACGAGTACCGCCCCGTGGCCGATACCGGTGAGGAGGGATCTCCTCACACAGGCGAACGGCTCGATCTTGCATCCTTACCCGGAGCGTTGGTCCCTGCACGTGTGGGCCATCAACGGGTACCCGTTAACCTCCCAGCGGGAGTGTTAAACACGATCACACAGGCTAGAGCCCCATCCACTAGGCGGCTCTATGCCTCAAAATGGTCTGTGTTCACTAGCTGGTGTGCAACGAGTGGTACTCCGCCCTCATGCTGTGGGGTGACGGAGATCCTCTCTTTTTTACAAGAGCTGCTGGATAAGGGTAGAACCCCATCCACGCTCAAAGTTTATGTGGCGGCCATAGCAGCGTTCACTGAACCACCGCTCGGCCAGTCACTAGGAAGGAACGATCTGGTCATTCGCTTCCTTAGAGGAGCTAAGAGGCTGAACCCTCCCAGACCTCCCTCAGTTCCCGTTTGGGACCTCTCCACGGTTCTGGAAGCCATGAAAGGTGCCCCATTCGAGCCAATACAGTCAATAGACCTGAAACTCTTGTCTTTCAAAACAGTGTTCCTTCTGGCTCTCGCTTCAGTGAAGCGCATAGGGGATCTGCAAGCGCTCTCAGTGAGCGCGACGTGTATGGAGTTTGGACCTAATGACTCGAGAGTCATACTCAAACCAAAGCACGGATACGTTCCAAAATCCCTCAATACACCGTTTAGGGCACAGGTTATCTCCCTGTCGGCCCTGCCGGTATCTGAAGAGGAGGGTGACGCAGGCTTCCTTTGCCCGGTCAGGGCGTTAAGGGCATATGTGTCTCGCTCATCTGTTTTCAGACAGACGGAGCAGCTCTTCGTTTTGTTCAGCGGACGTTCTAAAGGACTAGCTGCGTCAAAACAGAGTCTATCCAGATGGATAGTGGATGCTATTGCGCTAGCTTACACATCCAGGGGCCTGCAATGCCCGATAGGTGTCAAAGCGCACTCCACAAGAGGCATGGCCTCGTCGTGGGCTTGGTCCAGTGGGATTGCCTTGCAAGATATCTGTATGGCGGCAGGCTGGGCCTCCCCGTCTACATTTATAAGGTTTTATAACCTCGAGGTTCCCGCTTTACAAGCTAAGTTGCTCTCGGTTTAATTTTCAGTACTGCCCGCCCGATGCTATCGGCTCGGGACGCTGAAACTGCTAGAGCGTCGATCACTGATCGCCTATATACTTCTGTGGGCAGTGTGTAAGTCCCCCATATTTACCAGTCCAGGCTGAGTTCGCCCTGGCTGTGTGGAACACTTGATATAATGTGCTCTTATCAGAGTTTTATATTACAGGAATGATGCTATTCTAGCCCCTCTTCCCGGATTCCCTGTGAGTCCCTTGTGATTAGGCACTGTATGAGCCCTGGGCACCTGCCCCTGGGACTTTAGTGCTATGTCTCAAGCACGCACGGCGTTTTACATTGTGTTCCCCTAGCGTAAGATTTTCTTACGCAAGTACGAGAGACCTCTCGTAAGAGAACGTACTCGGTTACTAACGTAACCTCGGTTCTCTCTAGAAGAGGGAACGAGTACTTGCGTATCTTGCCGTGCATGCGTCATGTTCTGTTTCGCTTCAGCGATGAAAAACTGACCAAACCAGCCTCTCTGGGCCGTATTTATAGCCCTGGCCCCACCCGACTTCGGCGGGACATGACGTAATGGGCGCGAAGCGCCCTCATTGGTTCTGACGTCATGAGGAGCCTCTATCGATAGGCTGGTGCAGTTGCCGCAGAGCAGCCAATGGGCGCGCGAGCTGTCTCGCCCATGTCTGCATGCTGCTGCAATGCGTTTTACATTATTGCAAAATTAAGGATAATTTTTTGGCTTCAATATCTCGAGGAAAAGAGGTTTTCCCCTAGCGTAAGATTTTCTTACGCAAGTACTCGTTCCCTCTTCTAGAGAGAACCGAGGTTACGTTAGTAACCGAGTACGTTTTCTATGTGAATATACAGTAAAGTGTAATTTATTCCTGTAATCAAAGCTGAATTTTCAGCATCATTACTCCAGTCTTCAGTGTCTTCAAATATTTATGATTATTATCACTGTTGAAAACAGTTATTTACATTTTTATTTCATGATGATATGATGAATAGAAAGTTCAAAAGAACAGTATTTATCTGAAATCTAAAGCTTTTGTAACATTAAACACTACCGTTCAAAAGTTTGATCAGGTCAGTAAGAATTTTAATTTTATTTTTGGGGGAAAGAAATAAAATAAATCAATACTTTTATTCATCAAGGATGAGTTAAACTGATCAAAAGTTACAGTAAAGACATTTATAATGTTAGAAAATATTCTATTTTAAATAAATGCTGTTCTTTTGAACTTTCTATTCATCAAAGAATTTTGAAAAAAAAATGTACACAACTGTTTTCAACATTGATAATAATAATGAATGTTTCTTGAGCATCAAATCATCATATTGATTTCTGAAGGATCATGTGACACTGAAGACTGGAGTAATGATGCTGAAAATTCAGCTTTGATCACAGGAATAAATTACACTTTACTGTATATTCACATAGAAAACAGCTGTTTTAAATTGGAATAATACTTCACAATATTACTGTTTTTGTTTGTATTTTTAATCAAATAAATGCAGCCTTGGTGAGCAGAAGATACTTCTTTTAAAAACATAAAAAATCTTACTGACCCCAAACTTTTGAACGGTAGTGTGTGTGTGTGTGTATATATATACACACACACACACACACACACACACACACACACACACACACACACACACACACACACACACACACACACACACACACACACACACACACACACACACACACTCCCCGGGCGCCACACAAAGGCTGCCCGCTGCTCTGGGTGTGTGTATCCACGTTTGCAGTGTGTGTGTGTTATACTCACTACTCTGCTCCTAATGTGTGTGCATTAACTTGGATGGGTTAAATGCAGAGGTCAAATTCCAAGTATGGGTTACCATACTTGGCCGTCACTTTCACTTTTTTTTCACTTTCACTTTCACTTTCACTTTCATATATATATATATATATATATATATATATATATATATATATATATATATATATATATCCTTTTGAAGTTAAAGCATCGTTTTATCTTTCTCTAATTAATTATTGCATCAAATGCATTCTCACCATTCCGAAATGCCTTTCCACTCACTTTTCTGCTGATATCTTATTTATTTATTTATTTGTCACTCAATATTTCCCTTTGAAGAGTCAACCACGGGATCAAGTTGTAAAAATATTCCAGCCAAATCCCATAAAATACTCTATAAACAGGAGAACTGAGGGAATATGTCATGCTAAAAGCATAATTGGCATTATACATTCTGTTTAAAATCTACATCAGGGATGTCCTCATTAAGCCTCTGGCCCATGCCTTGCCGGAGAAATAAAAGTGATTGCGTTAATTACATCAGCGAGGATGAGGATGATGATGAGGATGAGGAGGAGGCACTTCTGGCTACAGGTGGCTCTGATTAAGTTTAATCTGGCAGCCCTCCTCTTGCTATCTCTTCTCCAGGCTCTGTGCCTCTAGGTGCAAAGGCTCGGAGGCAGCCTTCCCATAATGAGCTCCTCAGCTACACACTGGATACCCTGGAGTACAGTCCCCACAGAGCCATAATGAGCACTCCAGTGCAGCACTCTGTACTCGCAGCCAAGGGCTCCAAGCCTTCCTCCCCGTAGACAATGGCACACGGGTGGGCATGGCTTGTTCGCCATTCTCCTCTCAGTCTTTCCCCAGGGTGCTTGTATGGAAGGTGGGAGGGGTGGCCTGGAGCCTGCAGTTGGCAGCGGTTGCCTCGCAGGGAGAGGCGCTCGTCTTGGCCCGCCGACAGCCCTCCTTCACATCCAGCGCTCATGTGGGGTAGCGAGTGTGAAAAAGCGAGACAGAGAGGCAGCGAGCGGAAGGCATCTTCTGGATGGACTTGGAATCACTGCATCAGTGGTGTGGGAAAACTACTTCCCAGACAGTGTTTAATAGACTGACTGGAATCAGGAGACACCCACTTTCCTAGCATTTGTGATGCGTTCGCTCTTAGTCTTTTGATTATCTTGGTTATTTAAATGGATTTGCATAACAATCAGCTAGATTTTATTAGCCGGCGAGATGCAGAAAACAATCAGTGCGCCGCAGTGTTGATGCAAGACTCTTAATTACAATGTTGAATAATGTCAAGCAAATGAATCAAGCCAAGCACCTCTCACATCAGCTTTCATCAGGATGGAGAGATACAGGAAGCGTGCTCATTACGCTTGCAGAGTGTGTGGGTCGTCGATCAGGGGGCCGAGGTGATGCTGAAGTGCTCTGTAGGTTAGCTTTTCACTGTTCCACAATTACGGATATGGAGGGAAATATGATAATATTGTTTATGCGTTGCGACCGGCAATGGGCACCATTTCTTTCTTTTATTTTTTTATTTTTAATTGCTCTGTATTTTAATGAGCCCACCTCTCTTGATCTTGGACAGACACGGTGTTGGCTAGGACTGTCTTTTCTGAAACAGCTCCATCTGGGAATGAGGATTACATAGTTATTATCTTGGGGGAGGATTAAGGATTTGTGTCTATCACTGGGTGGTGCAGCCAAAGACAAATAAATCTCAACATGCTGTTAATACATAGTCTCTATTGTTCCTTTTGTAATAATCAAGAAAAAAAAAATACATGGGGAATGATGGCGTTGAGGGGTTTTGGGGTTTACTGCCGCGTGTCCTGTTTGGGAGGTGGGATTTATCGGAACAATGTTTCATCATCAGAGATAATACGCTGGATTCCGCTGTTCTGGAACACTCAAGCTGTTGAGAGATCAGAGAGTAAATTCATTCTCAAAAACCTAGATTGAAAATTGAGAACAGGATACAAGGTTATATTGCTCTGTCGCTGTTATGTTTTGAATATACATGGTTTTATATGGCACGACAGATGCCTTGTTTGAGTGCAACCTAAATCCTAAATCACACTTCAATACATTATTCTGTATGGCAGATTTTCTTGCACAAAACTATGACACTATGCCAGGGTCAGAAATGAATGGGGGCAATAGGTAAAATGTACTTTTAACATTTACATTTACAACTTTATTTGCCTCGACCATAAATATTAACTAGGGCTGTCAATAGATAAAAAATTGTGATTGCAATTAATCACACCATTTTTGTGTGAATAATCGTAATTAATAGTATACTTATCGTGAAATTAAGCATGCATATATCTTGTTTAACACATCCATTTTGTCATCATTTGCTATATCCAGCAAAGTAAACCTTCAGATTGAATGGTAATTCTCACAAAACTGTATTTTCTGCAAGCTAGGTAAATGTCTTGACTCCCAATAACCAAATGGGAGAGCAGTGGGATGTTTTGATGTTCCGTTCAGTCTGTATTTTACACAGGGCTCACTCGTCAGAAACAACCACAGAATATGACAGAGCTTGTGTTTTAAACTGAAATGCATTACATATTCATGTAGCTCAAACAGTACAGCAAGGCGTTAGCAACAATGGGGTCATGGGTTCGATTCCCATGGACATGCATGAACTGATGAAATGTACATATGAATTCAATGTAAGGTTCCTTTAGCAATATTTGACATTTTAAATTGTTAACATGAATCAATATAAAAGTTTGCCCTCAAACATGTCAAATATCGTCTAAAAACACTTGGACCATGAACGCCCCTGGCCACAAGTAACCTTTGGTAGAGCAGCAACCTGATTTGATCCTTTGTGTTTTATGGAAAACCAAAGCTCACAAAGCCTACTCTTATCCTCATCTAAACCCATTAGTTCATCACGCTACAACTGTAGTGCTCAGCAAGTGGCGATACAAGTACCACACCTGTTACTGCAGGCTGACCGGCGCTTGTTTGTAAGTGCGATGTATGTTGAAAGCGTTGACATGTGTAAGTGTTGAAAGCCCTGTTACTAACCGAGCACACGGCCTGATTTGATAGCCCTGAGTAGAGCTGTAGGATTAAGGGGAGCATGCTGTTCGAATTGGTTTAATCATCATGAAGGACGTAGCCATAAATGGAGACGACGTGACATTGTCTTTTCAAACAGCCTCTTTATTAGTGCTGGAGGATGCTGTAATCTAGAGAGCTAAAGCCTGCCAGCGGTTCCTTTTTGAACGGCTTACCTTTGTGCCGCGCACAATCGCCGCTGCACGTTTGGTCCATCCTTAGAGCCCACGCCATCACAACAGCCATTTAGTTTTGTGCAGACAAAAAGAAAATGAGAAAGAAATGAGTGGCAGGAGAGATACAATATGTTGCAAGACATTGTGGGTTATTCAATGTAATTCCTGTAGACATGGAGCATTTCAAATCATACATAAAAAATGCCCCTATTATGCTATTTTAAAGGTTCCTAATTTTGTTTTGGAGGTCTCCTACAATAGGTTTATATACATCCATGTAAAAAAATAAACAAAAATAAAACAGTGTCTGCTGAAACCAGTTTGTTCGAAGATTCAGTCTCTCTAAACCCCTCACCTTCGAGAGCCTATTCTAGCCTAGTCCGTTGTGATTGGTGCACTGCTTACAGTAGACGCCTATTACCATATCCGAATTTCAGCTCGGCTTCCTCAGTGCTTGATACACAGTGATACGAACAGGAACGATGGCATCCGTTTTTCCGAATCAATTCCGGCGTGAGTCCTCATCTTTTGGCCCTGTTTCCACCTGGTATTAAGATGCGTTTTGGTCGATCGGATCACAGGTGAACAAATGAAACACATATCCACAACCACATGCGTTTCCACTACGAAATGCGTTTTCGATTACCTCTGCAAGTGGTCAAAAGTGGACAAGCTCAAAACGTGTATTTAGCGTCGTCCACTTGTGAACCGATCGACCAAAACACATCTTAATACCAGGTGGAAACAGGGCCTTTGAAGTGCATCCAAAGTGGATTTGCAGCACTGAAAATAGCATCTTCTTGACATGTTGACAATACTGGATATTAACCAACTCTTCCAGGCCCCAGCTACAACTACAATGTAAAGGGTGGGCCAAAGTAGATGTTATTTGCAAGCAGCCAATGAAGATCATGGGCATTATGCAAATGTGTAACATTGTTATGTAGGTATGTCACAGAGTGAGACTGGAATTGCTGACAACTCGTTTCAGCAGTTCAGAATCAATCCTTTCTTTTAAAAGACTATAACTTTATTTGTCGTGCACTTTGATCTTTTAGATTTTGGCAGACCTTTTATATTCACAAACAGATATATAACACATTGCATGAAAGGCAATATTCGAAAAAGCATAATAGGGGCACTTTAATCAAAAAGCATTGAATTCCTGTCATATCGTCTGAAATATGAACATGCTCTTCAAAAATTCATGCATTTTAGGTTAAAATATCCAGTATTAGAAATAATCAGGTATGCACTGCATTGAAATATTAAGGTCTTTTATAATCGTCCCTGCATTGGTTCAAAAATAGTCTGAGGTCTTAATGATTGGGATTCGTGTTTCTCAACATAAAGATCACTATTTCACATCTACACCAACATTTGGACTGACTGCTATGTAATTGAGTTAACAGGCTGCAATTTGCATATGAGGTTACCAATTTCACTTCAAGTTTTTACTTCTCTTTTGTCCCACAATTGAATCTTTCCGACATCCAGTGCCCTAATCTGGCAGATGTGGTGTTAAATGTCACAGAATTACTGTATTTAGACACAATACATCAGCCTGCCAAAATGTTCTCATACAGTTGCATCTTTATATGATACAGCGCTTTTTAGCAGATAAAGAAAGGGAATGAGAGCATGCACGGATTCACAAGAAGGAGAAAAAAAACAAAGAATTATAGTGTCATCAAGGATCAGTTTGCTTTTAAAATCCGATGTTATTTGTCCTGACATACATACGGCCGCAGTGTTTTTCCTTCTCAATCTTATAAGCCAGGCCGAGTTGCTCCACTGACTGTGGCTTAAGCAACAGATGACTCAATCGAACAATATGCTTATAAACCACTTAGCCTTGAAAACAAAACGAAAAAAAGAAAGAAACCAAAAGCCTCTAAGTGTTGAAGTGCTCACAGTAAGCTTTTTATGAAGCAAAACATAAATCCATCATGACTTGCTTTAAAGTCGAAGTTATTAAGGCTGCACGCTAAAGCTGGGTCAATCACGGCACGTTGTGAGTTTCTGTGCCACGTTTTATCCCAGAATCAAAATATTTGTAAAAGACGCAGACAAAAGAAAAGTATTGTTTGTTTCATGAATCTCCAAAGGGTATGAATTATTCAGTGTGACCAAATACCAGTTAACATTTTCAGAAATGAGACACTAAATCACTGCAGAGACTCCACAGCCATTCAGAGAAAGCTGTATCTTGTCACACACATTCTAGTGGATGAGCTCTTTACTGGAGCAAAGGAGAAGTTGGGCAAAGCTGGTTCTTCTGCTCCTCTGCCTCAGAGACGAGGATCAGCAGGCAGAATCCTTTATTTGTCCTAGAGTTGAGTCTGTGGAACACTTGGCCTCGTCCCTCGGTGCTTCCAGGATCAGAGCGGTGCGTGGCCATGGTCTCACTGCTGGCAACACACAAAGCCAGCTTGGAATGACAAATTGGTCTGAGACACCACCAGGCACATGCCAAGAAACACTCGCAGAACACACCGCACCAAATTGGCAATCTGAACTAAGTTTAGACAAGCTGAACACACAAGCGCAAATCAAATATCTGCAGGGTTTGTATGTGCACATGACTCTGTTCAGGATGTTTGTGCATAATTATGATGCGCTTTGTTTTTACTATGTGCGATTTTACATGAAGCACACATTCATAATGCTTTTATTTTGGATAGGAAGCAGTCTCTAAGGAGTCTGAGGGAGGTGGCCCATTTATTCTCTCTTTTGTTTTTATTCATGATATGGAAAAGCATTTCGGATTCACTGAGTTTTGGTTTCAAAAATAAGATAGTATTTGTTTTCTGATTAACATAATAAAATCTACCTCAGTACCAATAATAAAAAAAAATTATAAAAAAAAAATAGAGGTTAAGGTTATATATTAACTTGGTTGCTGTTAACATTTCTGTTATTCTTTTTCCACACTCTTAAGAAAAATGGTAGCAGAACCCCTTTTTGGTGCTAAATAGAACCCTTTGGAAGTGCTATATAAGGCTGTGTTCACACTGCAGGGCTTAATGCTCAATTCCGATTTTTTGAAAAAATTCAATTTTTTTCCAATTAAATGCGACCTTTTGTGATCTCCTGTGTGAACGTGAAATGACCCAGAAGTGACCCGCATGCGCAGAAGAGTACTCAACGGTCAACGACATTCTTGTTGTTTGCGGAAGTAGCTAAACATGGATGTCAACAGTGGAGCTCGTTTAGCGATATTAAAGTTATTTTCCTCATTTTCCCAACGGAGCCAGCACAATTACAATATTCTCGTTTTAAGAAGAACATTAAAAAGAAGGAGAGCAAGGTTTTTGGCCATGGCGTTTTGTGGAGCAGTGGTAGCAAGGTCGGTACAGAGAAACGTGTGGGTGCGGACTCGGAGTCGCAGCCAGGAGTGGTGGGATACTGATGTGAGTTGTTGTTTATCTTCTCATTCCCGCCTACTTCAACGCAGAATTATGACGTTTGTCGCGTATCAATGACGTGCGGGTCGGATACATGCGACCTGGCCGTTCAGACTGAAGACGCATTTCAAAAGATCGGATACGTATCGGATTTGGACCACATACCCAAGTGGCCTGGGTCGCATTTATAAAGATCGGATCTGTGTCGTTCAGACTGTCATGAAAAGATCAGATACAGGTCACATAGGGGCAAAAAAAAATCGGAATTGGGTCGTTTCAGCCTGCAGTGTGAACGTAGCCTAAGTCAGAATATATATAGGCTATATATTCCCTTGAAACAAAACCTGCAAAAGCGGACTATCGTTTACCAGCGATGCAGAAGGTTTTTTTTAAGTTCAACATCTGCATTTGTGGCTTATGAAGGACTTGCAAACACTAGCAGAAAAACACTAAAATGATTATGTCATTGTTTTGGGGGGGATATGTACCTTGGACTACAGTAGGTATTCAACCAGAATGCCGATTACCACCTTGCTAGCTGCCGCGGCAAAGCCACCACGGCAAAAATAAACCAGTACCATTTCAACGTCATTCGCGAAATGACCGCCAGGTGGCGCTAAGGGACATTTTGCAAAACAGTTGCAATTACGGCATTTTGAAACGTAAGTGGGGCTAATGTCAATTAACAGTAAGGAAGAAATACTACAACTATGGTCATTTCCAAATAAGCCTACAACAAACATGAAAAATCAATCATGTGCAGTACATTTCAAATCATCACTATATCATAGCAGTTTTATAATAAGTGATTTAAAAAAAAAAGGTAATTTAATGAATTTTTCAAGAAGTGCTGTGTCAAGTGTTTCAGAGATGGTTGTTGTTAAAATAACTATTATTAATAATTAATACACTTTATATTTGTTAACTTGTAAAGTAGTTTCTGTTTCTGTTGTGATATACCTGTTTACAAATTGTATGAATGCATACTCTCAATTCATTAGTTGATTCATTAAAGGGTTAGTTCACCCAAAAATGAAAATTCTGTCATTAATTGCTCATTCATGTCATTTCAAACCGTAAGACTTAGAGCTTTCTGTCCCTTTTCTGTCCCATTGACAGCCTACGCAACTACCACTTTCAAGCACCAGAAAGGTAGTAAAGAGATAATTTACGTAATCCATGTGACTCCAGTGGTTTACCCTCAATTTTATGAAGCATTGCGAGTGCTTTGTTTGCGAAAAAAATATAATTTACTATTTTATTTACAAAATATTCATCTCCAACGTGCATCACACATCAACGTCTGCTCTCGCATCAACAAAACACGCATGCGTCGTGGTGCTCTCATGAACGGTCGTTGGAGAATCATATTTTGTAATTCAAGTGTAAATTATGCTTTTTTTTCGCAAATATAGCACTTGCATAGCTTCATAAAATTGAGGTTAAACCGCTTGAATCACATGGATTACTTGAATGATGCCTTTTCTACCTTTTCTTCAGATTTCGTTAAAAAGATCTTCATTTGTCTTCCAAAGATGAACGAACGTTTTACGGGTTTGGAACGACATGAGGGTTGTTAAATGGATAGTTCCCCCAAAAAATTGTATTCTGTCATAATTTACTCACCTTGTTCCAAACCTGCATGAGTTTCTTTATTCTGCTGAACACAAAAGAAGATATTTTAAAGAATGTTGGTCACCAGACAGTTGGCTGTAGCAATTGACTTCCATTGTAAGACAAATGGCTATCGTCAACTGTCTGGTGACCAACATTCTTCAAAATATCTTCTTTTGTGTTCAGCAGAATAAAGAAACTCATACAGGTTTGGAACAACTTGAGGGTGAGTAAATGATGACAGAATTGTCATTTTTGTGTGAAATATCCCTTTAATTATAAAAAAAAGGACAATGGTCCTTTTTAACATTAATTGGTGTGCATTTTATTTATTAAAATGAGAATAAGACAAATCCTGACACCATGACATTGTAAAAGCACCTTTGATGCAGCATTTCATTTACACACAGAAACAAAACCTACCTAAAACTTTAACACCGAACCTCACAGACAGAGTATTTCCTTCAGGCAATGCAAATGTAGTTAAAATATGTGGATGTTGTTGTGCTGGTGTGTTCTACTTGATATATTCCAGTGTACACATTTTCCTCCCTTCCAATACTAAAGCTAATTTACAAACCACACAAATCCAAATATAGGCCAGAAACAACAGACATGACTCTTTTTTTCCTACCAATATCTGACTTTAGAAATTTAGACTGGATATGAATGACAGGACTTATTTCAGTATATGGCAGGTGGGTACTTCGACTGCCTGGTAGGGTTTTTTTTATTTATTTTGCCATTAAAATGATATTTGGTCTCTCTTTGATGGTTTGTGCCTGAAACCACGCTTTATCATGATTTCAGGTGGACCACTCAAATTGAAAGCATCCGTCCCTTGAAGCAGCATCAAATAATTGTTTTGAGTCGTAGTGGATTTTATCCAGAATACGACTTACTTGTTGAAAATGATCCTGGAGAACAATAAAATGCATTTATTTATTTATTTTCTCCTCTGGATACGTCTGCAAAAATGTATGACAGTCTAGTCCGTGGTTATTGAATTCAGGCCCCATATCAGTCACAAACCCAAATTCCCCTTATTTCTTTTGGGGGACTGGAAGCCCCCAATATGATAAATGTACAGTACGGTCCTTTGATTATATGGCCGAGGCAGCCGCTAAATTATACTGCTCAGTTTGAGGGCTCCAAGTTGCCTAAGGCTTTTAAATTGCTAATGATCAACTGTGAAGAAGCACTTTGATAGCAGTGCCGGGGGACTTTAAAGCAGATCTACTGTTGTGTGCGAAGCACCCGCTTCACACTGAAAACCCTGTACCATTACTCTTTCAGAAATAGGGGATGTCGAAAATGGAAACAGGGAGAAAAATCCAAAGAAAAAAAGAAGAATAAGAGGCCCAACCCACTCCAAAGGCAGACATGCTGCATGCATAAGTATTACAGCATTAAGGAAGACACATCTGACAACTGCAGCGGGTACTAACTTAGTAGTGTGACTGTTCCATTGTAAACTTGGCCTGTTACACTCTTTATTTTGCACAGCTGTCATCACGTTCTCACATTATGTGGTGCCACAGCTGCTAAGATCTAGGGACAGAAGCTTTGCAAGATCAAAAACATGGAAGTCACGTGATCAAAAGCATCTGATTATCCATGAACTACAGACATTTTTTAATCCCTTGGAGAGAAATATGGGTGTTGTTGTTGCTTCCTCGTGTTTTTCGTTCTTATTCTTTGGTTTGCTTTTTCATATTACAACCTCAACTAAAAAACGTGTCATAAACAGAGACAACAAAATCAAGAGGATGCGAGGGGTGTGCAACTTATTTAATGCTCAGTACTCTTGAGTGTCAGCCAGGAAGTAACAAGTACAAAGTCTCCCAGTGTGTGAGGAGAATGTTACTGGGCCAGAGCATCCTCACTGTGTCAGCCTGCCAGAAAAGCCCTGCTCCTTATTTTGCCTTGGGTGAATAGTGCTCTTGTTTGTGAGTTTAAATGGGAGTCGTCTGAGATCGCGGTGAGTCTTCTCCACCTGGTGCGTAGCGGAGAAGACAAGTTAATGTGACGACGTCAGACCTTCTCTTTAAGATTGCTTTTAGGGTGAAAAGTACTTCGGCGCTCGCTCCTGCCAATTCTCAGCCTGAGGCTTTTTATCTCACCAGGGCTGGCTGAGAGAGCGCAACAGAATTATTTGCGGGTTATTTTAGGAGCTGTGTTGCCAGCACCATCAATATCAAACAGAAAACATCACTGCATCGGCAACGACTGATTGGGTCATTTGTTGTTGGCGTTGCATATAGCCTACACTACACCTGTGAAAAGTTTGAATTTTTTTTAATGTTTTTGAAGACTGCATTTATTTGATTAAAATTCTGGTTTAATATATTTATATAATGCCAAAGCTGATTTTTCAGTGTCACATGATCCTTCAAAAATCATTTCCATATGCTGAATTGGTGCTTATTAATAATAAAATAAAAAATCATGATTCATGAATCTAATTATTTTACATAATTATTTGATGTACTGTGTAGAAAATTCAAAAGAACAGCATTCATTTGAGTATTTTGTAACATTATAAATGTATTTACCGTTGATCATTAATGCATCCTTTATGAACGTTATTGTTAACGTTATGATGATCATTAATGCATTCTTTATGAACAAAAGTATGATTATTATTATTATTATTATTTATATCTTAATACCTTTCTTAAGCACCAACTCGCATTTTAGAATAATTTCTGATTTCTAAAGACAGGAGTAATGATGCTGAAAATCAGCTTTACCATCACAGGAATAAATTACACTTCAGAGTGTATTCAAATAAAAAACATTTAAAGGTACAATATGTTCAAAATTAACTATATTTAAATAATGAGTCAATACATCATCAATTCTTCTTCCAAAACATGTTTTTGTCTTACACTGATTCACTTTGGTGATTATAAATGTTTATATTTTAGACTTGACATGATGGTTTTCACGGGAAATTGCATACTGTACATACGTCACTCGTCCATGCATGTCTTGTCATATCCGTAAATAGAGAAAAGTTTAATAACCCATTAAAAAAAAAACAGAGGAGAGTCTGCTGGCATTAAGACAATCCGCAATTCTCGTTATAAAACTAGAATCAACATTGGCTTGGCTTTTCGGAGATGGCGAGAACTGAGGGATTTTACATTTTGTAAAAGCGACAACAGGTGTGTAAAGTATATTATAGAACAGATAAATTTCCATATGCAACTTGCTAACAGAGTTCATTTTAAAGTGTTCTTTATTGTGAAGGATCTTCTCATTATGCTTGTTGTAGCGCTGTGCTGGAACTTATTTTGAAGTAAATACCATGTCGATTAGTAGGTGTAGCTATAGTAACATTTTCAGCTAGTCAGCTTGAGATCCTTTCCCTCTAAACTGATTATATATCTTAAGCCTAGTAGTTAATGTTTTATGAGCAGGAAAACCATATTCATTCGCACAGTCACGCAGAGCCGAAGCACAAACAAAATGTTATTCCGCAAAATGCATGCAGTTTTGTTTTTGTTAGAGGGCCACAAGTTAATAAAGTGTACATTTCAATTGTAATAATATTTCACTATATTACAGTTTACTGTGTTTTGATAAAAAAGAAAAGAAAAGAAATGCAGCCATGGTGAGCATAAATAATGAGTCAACTTTGTTCAACAAAATTAAAAGCATCTTATTTATTCCAAACTTTTGACCGGTACTGTACATCTGTCATTTTCTTTAGGTGTCATAATAAATGCACGCACGAGCACGACCAGATTAGATTAGCTGTGATGAAATATTCATGGTTGTATTTAAACCCATGCAAAGCAGTAGTAAATGAACATGTTTGCTATGAACTGCTTTGTTTTGCTCAGCTTGAGAATGAAATGTGATTTTTAATGCAGCTAATCCTTTTAAAACACATAGCAGGCTCATTATGGCCTAAGGATACAGTAGTGTCTGTGTGAGAGAGCGTTTTGTGTGGCTGTGCTTCTTGAACTAGCTGTGTGTATGTGACAAAATTTGCTTTATCTTTGTTGGCAACCGTAAATAAAAAAATATATCATTCCAAATTAGATCTCGACTATTACGTGGCCCACAGCGCTTATGAGCGAAACAGGTTTTAGCTTTTTTATATTGATAAACACAGTCATGCATACCTGGGTCATTTTATGAAAAAAGTGCCTTTACCATACTATTTTGAAATGGTGATTTTTTTAAAGTAATTGTTTTTTGAGACTTTTTTTATAGAAAACGAATGAGTTTTTATGTTCTAATAAACTGCATTGTTCCGTTTCAAACTATATTAAACTATTTTTATAGAAAATGTCATTATATAAAGTAATGGTTGGCAGTTTATAGACTAATTTAAAGGTTGTGAAACTACCTTTCACAGAAAGGTAAAGGCTTACTTTTCAGAAAGCAAATTTAATGCAGATATTTCAGCAATTAGCATGGTAACAAGGCTTACATTTTAAGACCATTGAAAAAATATATATATTTTACATACCATCATCATAATACATTATTGAAACATAAAAAAAAATAAAAAAAAAAAAAAAAAATAGAAAATCACCAATGCTCCATTTATTTGATCAAAAACACAGTAAAAACACTAATATTGTGAAATATTATTACAATTTAAAGTCCGCGTGAACCGGAAGTTGCAAACGACTTTTCTCCAGTGCTGTGACGTATTTCCCAGTGAAACGGAATATTGAACAGAGGGCAGGGTTTTACTCTAGCGCTCCTCCTCTCCATCTCTCGCTCATTACAGACTAACGATTTGAGGGGAGTGGTTAAGCGTTTCCCAAACCAAGCCGTCAAACCTACGTCATCAGAGAAGGGACGCCATTCCAGACCGGAAGTAACTTTTCAGACTTTGATTAAAGATTACGACGGCAAAAAAAAATGTCTTTGTTTTAACTTGCACAGATTAATTGTTCACCACAAGACTAGTAATATGCGCTAACAAAGTAAATAGGGTCAATTTTGATTTCAGTTGGACTTTAAAATTGTTGCTTTGCTGGATGGCAAAGCTGACTTTTCAGCATCATTACTCCAGTCTTCAGTGTCATATGATCCTTCTGAAATCATTCTAATATGATGATTTGATGCACAAGATTTTGCCTTTCTTCTTTTCTCAATGAATAGAACATCATCTATTTGAAATAGGAATATTGTTGTCACATAAATGTTACTGTCACTTTTGTCCTCGCTGAATAATAATAATAATAAAAAAACAAATCTTATTGACCCCAAACTTTTGAAAGGTAGTGTATTATTTTCATTTGCTCATACAGCAAGGCAGATTAAGAGTTGAAATAACAATTATTCATTGTTAAAAAATGGATCTCTATAAATGGGACACACGAAGCACCCAGTTTGTAGAACGATCCACCTGCTGTGCTTATTGTCGTCACAGCATTCAGAGGACCTTGTTTTCCATACGCAGACTGATGCAGCTGTAGTGCCAAACTCAGAATCAGTTCACCTGTGCCTCTAACTCATTACAAAGTTCTAATTGAGACTTCTTCCAGCTCTCAAGACCAGTCTAAAAGAAGGGGCTTCACACTGCTTAGCAAATGAGCACACCAGGAGCAAGAAGACTTGGTGTCTTGATGCACTTGTGGGAGGCTGTCGTTTCAAAGAGCACCCCTTTAAAGCGATGGCACATTGAACATCAGTCAGCCTCAACACTGCTGGCAAGGAGATTACGGCTCTTTGCAGCCTACCGCTTGCTCTCTTTCCCCCTCCACTAGCATTTGGAGAGGAAAACGTTCAGCAGAGTGAAGTGAAGGAATCACTTCCATGGCTTGTTTTGGGGAGGAACAGCAGAGAGGTTTAATATTAGCAATTTGACTTCTCGATAAAAACTAATTTGTCTCTGTACTGTGAAGCAGAGATGTAACACGTAATGAGAAGAGATAATAAATTTGCCTTCAATCTGGCATTTTTCATCATGTTTATTTGACTGCACTTCACAACCTTGACAAAATCACATTTTGCTTTCACAAGTTTACTGGCGCTGCATGAATTATGGAGAGAGCTGAGAAGGAAGGAAGATACCAATAAAGATTTTTTTTTTGTAAGAAAGCAACCATTTGAAAACCATTCCCTCCATCCGCACTTATTTTACAGAGTTATCCGCTCTCCACTCTCCAAAATAACAGCAGAGCACTGACGCCATCAGCTTGTTCCAGTGCAGTTATGTTGCATTTGCATAGCCTAGGCTTTCAGTGCAACATATAATTTCGCCGCAAATTACAGAAAGGCCATTCAATCGAACACACTGGGTCAACTCTGCCTCATAATGGTGCCTGTGTACCTGCAAATGAATAAAGCCCCAGTGGCATGTGTGTCTGTCGTCTATGTCAGATTTTAATGGGATCATATATTATTTAAACATGCAGGACAAGTTAATACACTCCGCGTAGCATACCTGTCATATTAAATAATTAACCGTGGCTGAGCAAAACATTAAACAGGAAATAAAGCATTAACACCAATGCAATTTTTCCAAAGAGATTCCTTTCTCTTCTCTTCAACATGTTTTCAATTCATAACTGTTGCCTTTATTTAAACAACATCATGCCAGCAAAACGTGTTGTTCTGGATATCAGCACGACTGTGATTTGGCTGTCGGCACAAAGGCAGAGGTTAATTGACATCCAGTTCTACAGCATGGTTTGAGATAGCTTTTTATACAAAAGTTCTGTTGAACGATACGCGACTTCCATTTCAGACACAATTGACACGTTATTTATATATTTTTTTCTCAACCAATGAAAAAGAAGCCAAGCAATGCACAGAAAAACAGATTGGAACACATATTGCTCTAATCTGCATTTTACAATTACCATAATACAATGAGCAAGTCTGCCACAAAACAGATTCTCTGACTTTAAAAACGAATCTTGATGTTGGCCTTTTAACTGTTTGTATAACTCTGCTTGTCTGTGTTTACACATTCCAAACTGTCAGTATGTGTCATACTGTCATTGAATCATTAATTCAACTGATTTGTTCAATCAAACAACTGTTGGTCTTTACGACTGAGTCATCAATCCATTCTCTCAACCTATTCATTCAGCTACACTGATTCATTCTGGAATGAGTCATTGAATAATTCACTCAACTTGTTCAACTGTTCTGATGGGGCTTGTTTAGACACTGGGTTAGGCTCCAACATCCCAGCGACAATCGGTTTGGAAATGTATGGATCGATTTGTTCAAATGCACTGATTCATTCAGGAGAGAGTCATTGAATAATTCACCCGATTCAGTTCACTGATTAATTCAGGAACTATTAAACACCACTAATGTGTGTTGCCCAGAGATGTGCCGTTTCTGCTTTGTTGTGCTTGAAACTATTTGCTTGTGGAGCAAAGAAGTAACCGGCAATGTGTCTAAAGTTACCGTCTTTCGGATGAGACGTAAAACCGAGGTCCTGACTCTCTGTGGTCATTAAAAATCCCATGGCATTTCTCGTAAAGAGTAGGGGTGTAACCCCGGTGTCCTGGCCACATTCCACCCATTGGCCCTTACCAATCATGGCCTCCTAATAATCCCCTTACATTGAATTGGCTCTATCACTCTCTCTCCTCTCTCCACCTATAGCTGGTGTGTGGTGAGCGCACTGGCGCCGTTGTACTGTGGCTGCCGTCGCATCATCCAAGTGGATGCTGCACACTGGTGGTGGTTGAGGAGAGATCCCCTCATATGATTGTAAAGCGCTTTGGGTGTACAGTAGTACATATGAAAGCACTATATAAATGCCTCATTCATTCATTCATTCATTCATAAAGTCTAAAGTGTCTAAATGTGTTTTACTCAGTATTAACATATTGTTTACTTTATTTATAGTAAAATGTTGTATAAAGTATCACACTCACAATCAGAATAACACTGTTGTTCGTGTTTCATGTGCTGCAATTGAGTTCAAATTGTACTGTTCTTAACAGAGCTTAATAGATGTTTTGACTGACCAAAGTAGAGCAGACACGGGTCAATGCGAGTGATGCTGACAGCGCCTCTACTGAATAAACATGTTGTGTCCTCTGATTTGCCCTTGCAACCAGGAGAATGTGTTCTTTATTAGTCCTCCCCTACTTGAGTTCCTGTGCCAGCTCTGCTCAAATTACAGTATCATGTATTGTTTAAAACTAGCTCATTAAAGGAAAAACTGTCTCCAGGATTGTATGAGGCAAGTTGAAGAGGAGAAGAATGATTCCTTAATTGGTCAACTGCGCAAAAAAAATGTAAAATTTTATAACCTATGTCTCTTTAGATTTTCATCTTTGCAAGAGTGGCACAAAACTCCTTTCTATTATTTCAGACGCCTAGGGCTGACCATGCAGTGTTTGTCTTTTACCCGACAGTGTGTGTGCAGTGAGGTTACCATACAGCCGATGCTGACTTCTCTAAGTGCTGATGAAATATAGATGTTGAAGTCTGGACCGCTCAATGTTTCATCTCTCTTGGCGATACCATAAGGAAGCCATTAATAGTGTCAGAGAGCATTAGTTCTACAAAAAGAAGATAACAGGGTGTAAGAGAATGACTGGCAGCACCTGCTTGGAATCAACTAGGCGTCCCTCAAGTATTAGGGAAAAAAGTTTGTCCCCCGCTGTGCTGGCTCGACCGCTTCGTTTTCCTCATATGTATGCGAGGTCACTTGAAGATGGTCATTTCCCCCTACACTGCCTTTGTCAGTGTGCAGAGGCCCTGCATCATGCATAATCGCAAACAGCAGGACCATCTGTTGTTGCCTTGTTGACTTACCTACGTGCAACCTTTTTAGTGTTGGTTTTCATGTATCAGTCTGATGTAGCACCATATTTACAATATGCTAATTGGTTAACGAAATCCTGTTTGAGAACCTTTGCATATGTTATGAAGCCTGTGCTATGTGCTTGTGTTTTCGGTATTTGGAGCGCAGGAATAGGCATGCATTGAGAAGTTTTGCTGTAGCTATTTGTTGGCTGTATATTCCACCAGCGAAGATTGATAACCTTAACCTTTATTCACTCAATTGGCTTTTCCATTTCTTCAGAATAAGTGTACGTAATAGGTCACTTTGTTCTGCCTTATTACGAAACATGCAATTTATAGGAACTGTGCTTGAATGCAACAGTTTTATTCTTACTAAAACAACTAACACAGAGTGATTTGTTTCTCTTCTAGAACCAGAGCCAGACCCCAGATAAAACATTCTCTGTTGTCCCAGTCACGTGCCCTCACAAGGTAAGTCACTGTCTTGCTAATGGTTCTGTTTATTAGAGGCATTGTATTTTCACTATGTGATAAAGCTGTTGCAGCATGCTGCATCTCCGTAAAGCATTGGTTCTCAACTGTTCGAATACACACGCAGAAGGGAAAAAACAATGTGGAAATGTTTCTTTTGTTTGACATCAAAGGCTGTGTTTTGTTGTCAATTTCAATTGAGCATCCCTCTAACTCTAACAGCAGAGCATGTGCTAATGTCATGGGTTTAACTACTACTCTGTATAAATAAATTACAAATTGGTGATGATTTTATTTGGATATTTATTTAGAGATTTCCTTTAGAAATACAATTAACAGTATTATTACATTACCAGTGTCTTGAAAGATCAACATTAACTAAGATGATGGCAAAGTAAATAAATATCCAATAATTATCCAATATCTATTGGATCTATCAAATATTCACTGACACAGATTCGATATGATATCAAAGTTTTGTGCATCCATAAAACATATTAAATTCGGATTCAGCAGATGTTGATGTTTTCAATGACAGTTTTCTTTACTTTTATGTGATTTTGCTACTGTGTTGGGTCCTCGCTTGGTTTGTGTACTAAAGCAAAACCTGTTGAGAACTGTTGATATACATATATACGCTTTTTTTATTTTTTTATCTGGGAGATTATCTTTTTATTTATTTTGCTTGGATACGTTGAAATAGAACAACATTTCTTTTTCTCCACATCGCCGTGTACCAGAGCAAGGAGGCATGACAGCAGATATTTCCTTTTTATTGTGTCTTATCTCCTGTTGGAAACAAGGCCCTGAATTAAACCGTAATATTGCAACAAGATGTCGAATTATCTGTGATTTCATGCTTTTAGGTTCAGGATTTACCAAAACAGTGACAAGAATCAGTCGTATTCTTGGTGTAGAGGAACAAAAAGAAAGTATATTTTCCTGCTTGAAAGCTGGCTGCCTCTGCTTTTGAGCAGTTCTTTCACGCGTCCTATGTGAGAAACGCAATAATGTGTTATATTGCCAAACCTCGCACTATTGTCAGTCCACTAACCTCAAATGTGCCAAAGTGCTCATTTCCTCTTCTGGTTGACTTGGCAGGTCAAGAGGAAAGACCTCGCAAAAAAAGTCAGTCAAAGGCAGACATGGGCACATCTGACAGCCTGTCAACAAGTGGTCCAATTCGACAACCCCTAATATACCAACTGCCATCAAAAGTGACTTGAGGCTGCAAGGGAAAGCTGCAAAATATTTATACAAATCTCCCCAGTGCTCATTGTGAGATGTATGAAAAGGCAATCAGCTTTGTCCTCAACCTCTCGGCACACAACAGGGCTCTTAATTGCTGACCCGTCCTTCACACGAGCCTGCGCGCTTCACCCCTGTCGAGATCACCTCTAATAACACGTTCTATACAGTGCTGATGCGCTCGAACTCACCTGCTCGACACCCAGGCTGCAGCGTTTTGTCCTTGAAATATGGAGAGCGTTGCAATTCCCATGTTGCTGTCAGCTCTCCTTGAAACAGCTGATCTGGATGGAGGTAATGAAGGGATGCCACCGATTTGTGATGCCGTTAACGTTTCCCCGCGACCAGCAGAACATAATCTCTGTCTCGTCGCTTCCCATTAGCGCCTGTGATCTGCACAAACCAATATGCAAAGAAAGCAATGGAGCAGTGGAGTAATTTGGCGTGTCACTCAGCTCCGAATGAAAGTATAATGGCTAAACGGTTAGATATGATTTCTATAATAGGAATGTCGTACTGTGTGGTGCTAAGACCATTCCTATTTTCTTTGCTAGTATTGTATGCATTCACAATGAAAGGGAGCTAATGAACAGAGAGCTTTTAAAAGCTCCGTGATTAAATGGAAAGGGGAGCGGAAGAGAAGGATGGCGGGAGAACGAGAGAGCGAAGCCGAGGGGGGTGGAGAGAACACTAAGTATACATAATTGCTGCTTGACACATTGGCCAAATTCTGCTGTGCCAGTATTGGAGTGAAGATGATTAACGGCTGTCCGTGTGGGTGGGCAACTTGGTCACCCAGGGCTTCTAGTTTCCATAGCAATTGTACTCCAAAGGCCATACATTACATTGTGAGAGTCCCTGAGGCCTGAGCATTGTTAAATTCCCCAATAATATCTTACATTATGCGTTTGTCCTCTCAGCAGTAATTCATTCCAGCCACTGCGATTCACAATAGGTCAGTAGTGAAAGTGGAGAGAGTCCCAATTTCAAACCTCAAATCAGAACGTGAAGGAAGGCTCACCTCAACGCTTAACGTTGATGAAGTGGCCCCGGCTTGAGGAAAGTGATCATTTGTCTGACATTACAGTCGGCACGTCTGCTCTGACGATTCAATGGACAACCAGGCTGATATTCTGCAGGTATTTAAACACCATTCATCTAGGCTTTGATTTAACCCTAGCAGGCGTCGCAGAGCCTCCCCGTTGAGCCGCCAAAGCAGATGCCAGATGGAGTTCAGAATTTGACCCTTCCTTCCCTGCGCGTAATGCATGCAGAACCCTGGCACGAGCTGCCTGATCTGGGCATGGTGTGACCAATGTACCCCTCCATGCAAACACAGACACATATTCCATCAGCGGGAGGGAGGGGTGTTGTTGCTCTCTCCCTGTCAACGCTCTGAAATTGGACCTTGTGACCGCGCACTCCTCCACATCCTACTCAAAATGGTGTTTTGAACTTGGGGAAACCGGTGGTGAATAAGCACATCTTAAAAATGATTCATACCAGATAATAAATGGAAATCCCTCCAGCCATGCAACAACAGGCTAGTCATGCAGCAATTAAGCTTCGTAGCATGCAAAACTCAAGGCAGTGTGCTCTGCATTCATACGCTATTCAGGAGGGAGTAGGCGTGATGCTGGAAGACAAGCAGCAAAATGCCCGAACCCATACCGCCGTCTCAGTGTGGTGCCTGAGGATGCTTTGGCATACATCTTCAGACAAACATGTAGTAGAGCTGGAAAAACTCACAATCGGAAAGGTCAGTTGTGACCTCTGGGTGCAGGGCTATGCTGAGCCTGTCACTAGCAAGCACAGCATGTTCATGTCAAAAAGAAAAAAAAGGTACACCGGCCGCCTTACTCTCTGAGTCTGCCATGCAGCAGGTTGAGTGTGCATGCATGTGTTCTAAGGATATTTATAGCTGTTTTGATTCATCAGTAGGGTTGGGAAACGAAAACAGGTTCTTATTCTAATTTTTTCCCCCAGTTTATAAAATACCTAGACAAAATGACGTTTGATTCTGTTTACAGTTTTCACATATTCTTTTATTTTGATTTTTGTTTTGTTTTGTCAGAAGTATTTTATAAAATAAATGAAGTGCACTAGCCTAAAAAGTTTGGGGTCAGTAAGATAAAAAAAAAAGAAAAGAAATGTATACTTTTATTCAGCAAGGATGTATTCAATTATTTAAAAGTGACACTTAAAAAAACATTTATAATGTTACAAAATATATATATTTACAGGGATGAATAACAGTTATGAATAACAACTGGTGCGCATGCATGGTAAAAAATAAATGATGCACAGCAGAAAACGTGGAGGGACGTTGAATACCAACATTTTTGGGGACAGGGACACGTTTACTTACTGGTTTAGGATTTTTTTCTCTGGTAAGATAGCAATCATGATGATTAGTGTTGATCAGTGATACTTATTAGTGATAAGTATTCTCTTGGTTATATCATAAGTGAACAATTGAGAAAGAAAAAACGGACGTGTGTCCGTATATTCGGTCCGTGCATTCGGTCGTAAAGTGACAGCAGCCTAATATTCCTGCTGTTGTCTGTCATTACTGTTAATACAATAAAATAAAATTAAAACATCATCATCATCTACCATATTCGAGAGAAAAGAAGATAGTGAGTACGATAGCTTGTAGGATAAGTGTGCCGCATAAAGTGTGAGAACCAAGCAGGATCTCCAGGTGCTCCCTTGAGAACCCGACCAAAAAAGTTATATGCACCCCTGTCTATTTAAAATAAATGCTGTTTTTTTCTGTGCATTAAATAATCCTGAAAAAAAGTATCATGGTTTTCACAAAAAAAAAAAAAAAAATGCAGCACAAATGTTTTTAACATTGATGATAAACCTTTTTCGAGCACCAAATCAACATATTAGACTGATTTATGAAGGATCATGTGAAAATTTGTTAATGGAATCAGAACCGGCACTGTTCAATTATTGACCATTTCCATCTCTAATCATCAGATGATCTGTTTGCCTTTCAATGACTAGCTCGGGTGACATCTCTACTATTTTTTGTTCCAGAGAAGTGTTTGTGGTCCCCCATTTGGTTTATTTCGGTCGTGCTCTTGTCTGTAATTACAGAAGCAGTGTTAATGTGGTGTCTCTTTAATTGGCAGACATGTTGGTTTTTTACAGCCGTATTAAAGCGGGGTCTGCGCACAGGGTACCGCGTTTATAGACTTGCACCTCACAAGGTCCTCTGGCTGTGGTTGACCCCACTAATGAAGAGATGAAAGAAATCCTAACCTCTGGAATTACAGCTGTAAACCCACTCGGATTAGATGATTTATGGCGTTAGAACAAGATTAATTTGTCTCATTTTTCATACACATTTCAATATTAATCAGTCATACTTAAAATAAGACAGGAACTAATTTTTCCCCCCCTTGTCACCACAAAGTGCTTGCCTTTTTATAAAACTATGGCACGTTTCCTGCTCTTTCAGTTAAACCAATCAGGGATTTCGCCACATGCTGTCTAATCAATTAAGTCAAATGTGTGCACAGCCCTTTGATATAGAATCATTTGTCAAATCAGTGCAGGTGTCAGAGTGCAGTTACCCAGGAGTCTGTGGCGCTTGACTCCCGTCCACCTGGAAATCTGCTCAGCGTTCGGATTCAGGCATTCCTGGTGTCCTCCATCCTGTTAATGGGGTGTCACTGTGCGCGCTAGATTTAGTTCAGCTAGGGTCCAAAGGCTTTTTCCATGCATTAGCCTCTTGACTACATAGCTTAACCTCTTAATTTTTTGAAAGCTCTGCCTAGAGAAAGCTCGATATTATATAACAGAATGGCAGCCATTAGGATTCAAATGATTTGCTTTTTGCTGTTGCTTGGTTATTGCATTTAACGTTACACGATACAACAACCACATTCAGCGTGACATAGAAGCATCAAGCATAATCTGGTTTTCTGCCATTATTGTGTAATTTGTGATAGGAAGTGAAAGAATCCAGAGTTCTTCAGGTAGAGGTAATCTGCTGATCGTGCTGTATGGAGAGGCAGCTTGGCACTGAGGGGTCATTTAGTTCATATATTGCGCTTTTTAATAATTCTCTCATGTTTCTTGGATCTTATGGCTCTCAGAGGACCTCCTGGAGAAAACTTCAAACTTCACCTAATTTCCTTCTGTAGCAGGCAAGATGCAAAAGGATTCTTATTTTTGTGAGATGGATTTACTGGAAGCATTCAAATAGAAATGTTTTGTTTAATTATAACATTGATTAATATTTATGATTTTGCAGTTGCACTGTTCAAATCAGTCTCTATCCACACAGGGGTGTTGAGTAATTATTTTATACTGAAAATATTTTGGGAATTTATATTTCAATTGAAGTATTGTACTTTTAACTGTGTGCTTTTACTCAATTAATAAATTTTCCTCAAATCTACAAAATTTTACTAAGTACAAATTAATTATTATTATTTTTTTCATATTATAAGAATGTTAATATGTCCATATATTCCAGTCTGATCTCCTTAGTATTCATGAGAGTATGTGTGTATTGTTTACACATTTTTGTACACTTGGATAAATGCTGTCTGAAACATACGTATAGTCATATTGGCAACAGCTAACATAGCACAGATTTAGAAGCATAAACATATTATAAATACTTTGTATGTATATTATTTGGATATTAAAATCATTTGTGTAGTTTTATTTTACTGTGATATACTGTACTTTACATATTTTAGAGCTCCTAACCTCACCTTTACCTTAAAGCTGCCAATTTATTCAACAATACATAATAAGATAAATGTACAGTGACAATAATTTATTATATTGTATAATTTGTATAATTGTATAGATATTTCTATAATATATTTATTTGTAGATATAAGTGATCAAACCACATTTACATATGGATACATATTACTAATGAGATTACATTGTTGTCTCTCACTTTAATCCTTGTGTTGTGTTCGGGTCATTTTGACCCGGAGAGGATTTTCTTTTTCCCCGAAAATGTTAATGTTATCACATTAGACTAAAGCTGCTTTCCAAAATGCTAAACTGCTTTCCAAAATGTTTGTACTTTGTAAGGGTTGTTTTCTACACCTTGTTACACTTGTTAAACTATTTTTTGTAGGCCGGTAATTTTTTTCATATCAAACTTCCTGGCTAATCATTAAAGTACACTAGTGAGATAAACAGCGCAATTGTTTTCCATATTTAGTTGAATATTGACAGAATTATCCACCAAAAAAGATGCATAACCTCACATTAATGAGGCCTATGATCAATCAGTTCCAAAAAGTAATACAAAACCTGTCCTAATTTAAAGAAAACAAGTTGGAAAAAAAGATTGTTAAAAAAAGGGAACATCATTACAGGGTTTTCAACACAGTGTAAGGACAAACTTTAAAACGGCAAATAAAATGCATTTCAATTTAAAATATAAAGTGCAGCCTTTTTACGCAAGTGTGTTTGACACTTTTGAATTCATTTCCGATGCAGTGCAGTACCTCAATTTCTCAGTACTGTTAACACCACTGCTTATCCACCTCATTATGAATCCGTGTTGTAATGTAAGTTGAGATTAGTCTGAGTCGTCTACTTTTTGTACTCTTTAAAGCGCTTTTGATGTAACACTCTTAATGTACCTCCATAGGAACCACTATAAATGAGCAGCCACAAACAAGGTCTAGTTAAATTAAAAAGGTGCATAGTATGAGCATACTGAGCCAAATCAAAACGCAATTGAAGCGTAGGACATCAAGATAATGCTAGAGCGATTTCAGTCCCACGATTCTTATCTGATCTTCCATACTGATCAAAGCCATTCAACTCAAGTGCTAAATATTTCAGTATGAATGAAAAACAGTGCGTGGCGACGACCATATGACCCGTTTCTGGGCTCTAAAATGGCTTTTTCCTCTATTTTATCTGCGGATAAGAGGTCTTCAGACAATGTTATCGCACTCCTGCTGCCAAGTGTCATGCAATTAATCAATCATTTGGATCCCTGATTTGTGCGACTCCACGTTTCATTGTGCCCTGTTTTGACAAGGAAGCCAATTTTCATGTTCAGGAATATAAAAAAAGCCATCTGGAGCCTTTATTGCACATGCTTTCCCCACATTTATGGTTATAAGGTATTCCCTATAACGCGGTATAATGATCCACCCATGGAAGGTAGTCATTTTCCTGATGTAGGGTGAGATGCTAATGAGCTTGTGTCACAGGCACTAGGAGTGGTGCTGTATCTTTACAGTGGGTGGCTAAGCGCAGGGAGCATGGAAGTATCTCCCATAAGCTTAAAAGCAAATTAATGCCTCTCACCTTCACGCAACCTTTCCCTCCCTCTCCTCTTCATGCTATTATTCATAGGACTCTCACTGTCAAGTTTAGCAATAATTTGTATACTATTCTTAAATACGTTTCCAGACACATTCCAAGAGGCGCCGAGGGGAATAGACAAGGGAATATTTAAAGGTGTTTTTTTTTTTCTTTTTTTCTTTTTTTTGCCTAATGTTTGGTTCAAAAACAAGAATTTATGGTTTTCTGAGACCCTCTGTCTGGTCAACAGATGGGAATATTTGTTCGGGATGGGCTGGAGGGAATTGTGATGGTATGATAATCATTAAACGGATGTAGGTACTAGTAAAAATAATTTAAAAAACTAACTGTGATAGCAATGCACTGACTGAAATTTTACATTTGCTACAAATACTTGTATATTCTGGGAATGAAAATTAAGACTTGAAAATGAATATTAAAACAACACAATTACCAGATGACCTCATTATAGACGAAGCTCCTCCAATCCAGAGTCGCTGTTGTATTGATATCTGATTGTTAGCATCTCCCAAACAGCAGAGAGCTTGATAATAAGATACTTGTAGACTGTTCTCTAAAGGTCCATGTGGTGCTGTAGTTTACAGGTCTTGAAACAGTCGGCTTGACACTCAATATAAACAAGCTCTGGAAGATTTCAGACTGAATCAAGCTCTGAAGATTTCTTGCACTGTTCACTGTGACAACATATGTTGCGTTTGATAGCCATAGCCAGAAAACAGTGAGAGGTCTGGAATAGAAATAATGTTAGGTTTGCTCCCTTGTTACTTTGGCTGATGACATTGACTATATTTTGAGTCACGGGTTTTAATAGAGCATTTTTCATGTGCAGACATGTACTGTTTCTGGCAGTTACATTTTGTATCGTGTTTGTTCTCATACATTATTAATATCTAGTTAGTCATAAATATAAACAGTTTTTGTCATGCTTGGAAAGCTGTCTGTCATTGATGTTACGGAATATTCATTATTCAGTCACCCTCCCAACCTGTATCACTTTCTTTCTTGTGTGGAAAGAAGAATATATAATGATTTTTTTTTTTTCATATATAATGAAAGTGAAGAGTGACACCTGATTTCTCTGACATTCGCATATGATTGTTGCATTTCTTCACTAGTGGCATTCGCACTGAACTTTCAAATTGACTTTGAAGCAATGTTACCCTTCGCTTATTCACCATGGTAAAATAAATGAAAAATGAATGTATATACACAAAACAAATGACCACCAAAATATAGCACTTTTTTTTTGTAAATAATTATGTTATTGCTTTAAAATAACTATTTTGTACATAATTGTTCATAACCATCCATTTTACAGAAATAGTGTTTAAAGTTTTAGTGCAAAAATATTGGTCATTCTCACTTCACATTTGTCATAATTTGTTGTCTGTCTGAGAAAGTGATTTATATGGGTTCAATATGAAATGAGGGTGAGTAAATGATGACAGAATTTTAAATTTAGAGTTAACAATCTCTTTAATGTACAGTATATTGTTTCAGGTTCAAATTGATTGAAATACACATTGATTTTTCATTCATATAGCTGTTTGTTTCTTATCACCTTAATGTTGTGCACCTTCCTTGGGCTGTTTTGTTCTCTTTTTAGGTCCCAGTGAGTCATGTGGTGCTGTAATGTTTTTTTAGTGGGCACACTCTGCCTGCTGTAAAATGTTGATACCTCTTAGCTCTCGGGATATAAAGGAATATCCTCCAAAGTCGAGGCTACATCACACAGAAAAAGCAAGTGCCAGACCAGCAAAATACAAGCACATCAATCCCAGAACATTTTCCAAATATCAGATAGTGTCTGTAATACCCCTGCCATGTGCTTAGTGTTCCTAGAGTAGAAAATCCATATTGAAAGGCCAGTGTGGGAATCTTTTTATGAAGTGATTTGACTGCAAACACCATTTTTATGGCAGAATTTCTACTTTAATATTTTGTACGCCTTGATCCCTGTAGGTTTGTACCTCACCTTTTCGGCGAATCACAAACCAAAAAAGAAGAAGAAAAAGAGAAAAATGTATCTTACAAGCCACCTGCCCAGAAACGGTGATTTATGATTCACAGTTGTTTTTTTGTGTTTTTTTATCCTCTGTTTTTGTCCTTTGTTCTCCTTCGTGGACTAAAAAACCTTTAACTTTTTTCTTTTTTTAAAATGTATTTATTTATTTTATTTTATTTTACTGTTTATTACTTTAGTTTTATTTCATTTTGATGTGAAGATAAAACATAAAACACATGACCTTGTCTTTCTGTTTTCAGCTTTATGAGTTGCAGTCTCATCTCCTGCTATTCACAGACAGTTTTTCATAAAGACTGTGTGCAATCAAAGCTCAAAAATTCTCAGATAGGCTGCCCCTCTTTTGTCATATTGAAAAGCTTCTAGACAGGCTTTTCTTGACAACTGCAATTATGTTTCTGTAGAAAAGAGCTCAAATTATAAGAAAAGACCTGTTCTGAGACCATGAATACTTGAAATGCGGCATATGGATAACTGCTATTGAGTTAATTAGTCTGGGCTTATTAGGATCTCCCCTTCAGTCTTTCTCTCTTGGTATAAATTACTTAAGTCCGCCATGGGTATACATCTATTTCCCTCAGTTTAAAATCAATCTTGACAATCAATAACCATTGCTATTAATGTTAGAGTAGGCAAAGCCAAGTCAATACCTTTAAGTGTATCAAAAGTGTAAATAAACACTTGAGATCTTAAATAAGTGGGAGTCATTGCTCTTAAAAATGTTGCTCTTAAACTGAAGCATGTATGCATTCATAAAGATGTTTAATTGCAATCTATACACTTTATTTTAACGTGTAGTGATAGAGCTTAAACAGACAATTATTATTTTTATTTAAAAAACATTTGTTGTGATATCTGCATCTGCAGAAATGCAGTGAAATACCTAGTTCTACCTATATGTCATGATCAAAAGTTTACACACCCCTTGCAGAATCTGCTAAATGTTAATTATTTTAGAAAAATAAGAGGGATCATACAAAATGCATGTTATTTTTTATTTAGTACTGTTCAGAGTACGATATTTCAAGACCAAAAATAGATAAATAGCTGAATTTATTAAAATGACTTTTCAAAAATGTGCATACCCTTGATTCTTCATACTGTATGTCGTCATGTTTCAGGTCCTGCAAAATGTAATTTTTTTTGTGTTTTTTTTTGCCTAATGTTTTGCCATTCGAAAGCAACAAAAGATATTACATGTTTCCCAGAAGACAAATTAAGTACAATTTACCTTGAACTTCAAATTCAAAAAGTTTCCACCCCCCAACTCTAAATGCATCGTGTTTCTTGAAGGAGCATCACGACTGTTTGTGTCTATATTAGGGCTGGGTAAAAAAATATTGATTTCTCGATTTTAATCGATTCTCATTTTTACGAACCGATATCGATTCTTAAATCCCAAACATCGATTAGTCATCCTGTTTTCAGTTGATGAATGAATGTAACATTGTAGCGCGCATCCCATCCAATAAATCACAATAATCTTTGTGCTTTGTTACTATTGATATGAAACAAAGTCTCAGATTTCAAATTACGTCCATTTTCTTACGAAATTAAAAAACTTAGTGTTTTGGCACTGTGGCGTGAGATCGCTCTGGCTCAGCTCTAGAGAAGCAGCCACACATGATCTTCACTTCCGCCTTAATAATACCAGTTACCGCGTGAAATAAACATGAATGAGCATCTGAAAGTATGTTAAAAGGTAGAGTACAACTTATCGAAATCCGTATCATGTGACATGGAATCGCTCAATCAGTGTTTCAACCGTGGAAAGACGTCAGTAAATCAGCTTGTAAACAATGTCATGTAACATCACATTTACCTCAGAAAAACCATATCCAGTGACCATAAACTCGTTAGTCAGCTAGAAAAAATAACTCTAGAGAGGAGCATTTTGCTAAATATATGCACCATATTACATATTCATTATAATTTTTTATGTTCTTACATTTTTAATGCATGTTTGAATATATCTGGCAGGTTTTTATGACAGCCACCATTTAAATGTTTATATTTCATATAACTTTATTATTATAAAAATAAATAAAAGTGTAATTGAAGTGTTTGTATACAAATCTGTAAATTTTTACCTTCAATATTATAGTAGGCTAATGAAGCCTAGTAGGCTACAACTGACTCTCATGGTTTACAGCATTAGTTCAGAGATTTGTTTTCCTTGAGAAAATTTGCCATGTATTGTACCTGATATCCAAAATAATCAATATTGAATCGAATCGGAATCGAAATCGAATCGGATTGCAAGCTTGTGAATCGAAATCGAATCGAATTGTGAAATGTGTGTCAATACCCAGCCCTAATATATACATATACAGTATATTTGAAGCGTAAATATAAGATATTGCAAAGCCTTTAATATTTGAAAACTTATATGGGTTAGGTGACCCCTCATATGGAATCTTTTTAATGAGAATTACTGTATATATTTGCACAACAAGGGATAAAATAGGCCCCAAATATTGCACCTGGTTCGCTGCGGTTGGTCATCATATTTATGGAAATGCTTAGACCCATATGGTGTCCATATGCTGAAATATGATGCAGATGAAACCTGTGTGGGATTCCCGCTGTTCACACAAACTTATCTGGCATCATTAATCAGTGTCACCATCAGGTGTCTTGTTTGCCAGGCAAGGCCTAAGTGACAGTGATAAGTGATCCTCTGCTTGTTCCAGCATGAGCCCTAATACAGTGGGCTTTTCACATTATCAGCTGCGGACAAAGCCAGTGCCACTCCGAATGAATGGAAGTGTCAAGTCATTCAATAAAAGAACAATCCAAACTATTAACAATTTAAATGTCAAGCTGAGGAAGCTAACATTGAACATTGATGCAGATATTAGCTCCTTACTTTTCCCATAATCTGTCCGTCAAAGCTTTGCACTCAAACGACCTTCTGACTCTCTCTTTTCACGTTGAGCAGCAATGACAGAATCCAGGTGCGTGGTGAGACAACATGTAGACCGAGTTTTGACCTTCGGCCGATGAGGGATTTCAGGAAGCCGTAAAGGGTAGAGGGCACAGTTGTAGACTGATGGGCAGTTAAACATGGACTCCAAATGGCTTTTCTCATGAGTGCAAAAATATTACCTTGCCCTCAGCTGCCAAATCTCTTACTGGCTCATCCAAGCTCTCAATTTTTCTTCTATCAAAGTCAATCTTTTTGTTTGATGATGACTTCACGTAATGTATAACTAATGCATTGCATAAAAATTGAAGCTGTTTCATCAATAATTACATCCTGTTTCATCTTGTACCTGCACACTAATGTAATCAATAAGATCTGATTATTAAGTTAAAAATTGAAGATGTGAAGATGTCCTTCAACTCCACCTGCATTTTAGGGATCACTTCAGAAAACTCGCTTTGAATTTGGTTGAAAGTACATGATTGAATTTTAATGCATAATTAAATCAAGCAGTAAATCAATTAATTCCCCTCTGAAAATGGGTATTCAACACTCTCAAGCATTAGAAGCCAATTATGATGAAGTTATTATCATAGAGTCATTTAATGGCACAAAATGACTGCATTGGCACCAAATCCGTGTTCTGTGCTCATCAATAGTTCAGAAAGCAAAATCCGCATGCTTTCTATCTATTTCACTAAAATAAAGGTGGCCGTTTACCCACACAAATCCACTGGGGGGGACTTAGACTGCTCTCTTGATGAAGAACCAGATCAAACTGGTCTAATTTCCTAAATGAATCCTCTAGAACTATTACCAGTGAGCCCAGCCTCTGCATAATGTGATGAGCAAAGGGAACATTGATGAACTTTTTTAATTATTACGCCGCTTGGGAATTTGACGTACCAGTTCGGGGATCCACACCGTCAGGCCTTGCACTGCTTTTCAGCTCCTTTTTAATTCACCCAATTTGTCGGTCCAAATGAAACACTGAAAGGTTAGAGTGTGGAGTAATTAACAGCACCCGGGCCTAATGAAATCAGGAGGGGATGGTGTGTACCATGAGGATCAATACAGGTCTTTAAGTGTGAGTTGGGTTGGAATTGTTCAGGGAAATAAGGACCACTTAATAGTAATAAGTTGATGAAAAGGCAACCAGCCTGCATGTGCTAAATGAGAATCCGCTGGAACACAGATAGAGGTGTCACTCTAAGGTGGCAACGTATCGAACTGCAATCGTGTGGTGAGTGACGTGTTGATCTACGCTAGCACGTTCTCAGCTAATCAACTGAGAAGGATGCACTGTGCCTTGGGTTTTAAAACGATGAAGAATGAACGAAACCAAACTGCCGAAGGCTGGCTGGTTCATCTTATAATATGTGACTAATATGCAAAGTATTTTTGTGTTTGCCCGAGTAGTGGAGGAACAGATGCTAGCTGTAAATGTGTGCAGTTCTCCTCACATTCCTGAAGCAAGAAGAAGTATTAATCACATGAATACTTCCACTTTAAACTCCTGCTGTCCCGGACATTAATGAGCAGCACGGGATTGATAATTCCACATCTTACGCACAAGTTTCCCATAAAAGGAGCGAAATCTGTGGTGGCAATTTGCCAAAACACACTTAGCAAAGCTGGGCAGAGCTGACCTTTAAAAGTGTGAGGAAAACATCCTTAAACACATTGCGAAATGATACACAGGAGTCTAGTTGTCACATGTTTTACTCCTATCTATCTATCTATCTATCTATCTATCTATCTATCTATCTATCTATCTATCTATCTATCTCTATCTATCTCTATCTATCTATCTATCAGAAAAAAAGGTACAAAAGCTGTCACTGGGACAGTACCCTTCAAAAGGGTTTTAATATGTATCATTTAGGTACAAATATGTATACTTTTGGTACCAATATGTACCTTTGAGGGACTAATATGCACTCTTTAGGTACAAAGGTGTTACTTTTGAAAAGGTATCGCCACAGTGACAGCTTTTGTACCTTTTTTTCTGAGAGTGTATCTATCTATCTATCTATCTATCTATCTATCTATCTATCTATCTATCTATCTATCTATCTATCTATCTATCTATCTATCTATCTATCTATCTGTCTGTCTGTCTGTCTGTCTGTCTGTCTGTTAGTTATTGTTTTATAAATTAGATAACAATTTTTTGCATTTAGGTGGATGAAGTGAGGCAATAATTAGCACATTGATCATCAACTAGAAAGTAGGTCTGGGCGATATATGTGACCCGTGCTGGCAAAACTAGTCAGAATGCGCACAGGCTAATTACAAACTACAGGCAAAACGTGAAGAAAAAAAGTGAAAAATTTACATTTTGGTCGAATCGTCTAGCCATCCCAATGCTCCAAATAGCAATTAAACATCTAAAAGTATCTTTACTTGTGTTTTCTGAGAGTACCTTTCCTTTTGCCATGAAAAATGCTGTTTTTCTCTGCTCGCTTCTCGACAACTGCCGCTTTCAGGTTTGGTATCATTGTAAAGCACAGCATTCCAACTTTGTTTTCGATTTCTCAATGGCATGAGTCTGAACCAATGAAATGTGATTTTCAAACTCATGCTGATATAAACAAAACGATCTTACTCGCGCTGACATACAGTACACATGTGAAGCGTGCGCACAAAGACGCCTCAGCGCGTGATCCTGATACACACATATACTGTACACAGAATTACAGCATTTCAAAATACGTGTCTTACTTGGCAAGTATTTACGCAAACATTATCTGTTATGTCTTAAATTAACGTTTGGTTAACTGTTGGGAAAAACATCTGATGTGTAACATTTTATTAGATCCATGCTTAATATATAGGCTGTTTGTTTCATTAATGTTAATCAACAATTGTGGTATCATGTAGCAACCTATAGATATGGGTTTTGACTTGGTGTGTGCCAAATTTGGTGTTATTACAAGAGATTTTAAGGTAGGGTTGCTAGGTGATTTTGGTTTTGGAACCTTCAGAAAACTTTAACTCGATATAATGTTTTTTTATTTTTTTTATTCCAACAAATCTTATATCATTTTGAAGGTTTTTTAATAGATAATGTGAAAAATAACATTAACTCATTTTTGACATTCAAAATTTGGAATGAATAAGATTGGCTACAATGCTAAAAGCAATTAAAAATGTTGTAAATAGAAATGTTTGACACGCTCACACACTTTAAAAGGAGTGCCTATCATCTGTCATACTTGATATTTGAGATATGAGTGAAATTGGCTTATGGTCTTTATAAGCTAAACTTTTAACAGTATTGCAATGAACACAATATTCCCTAATTTTATATTGTTAACAAAGGCATCATAATAATGTCACTATTTGATGTATCGCCCAGCCCTACTTGACCATTAGCAAAGCACTTTATTCAAATAGAAAGGGTGATGAGATTGCTGGGATTGGTGAAATGCCTTGAACTTCCCCTTTAAATGGTTTCTACATAATTGCAACTGAGGGAGAAATCGTCATGTGATGCTGAATGTCAAACATTTCCCCCCATTAGTCCGCATATGCCCAATTACTGTTTATAATGTTGCTATGTTTGGAGGTGGGCATATGCTTCAGCTATATGTGTCTGTGTGTGTGGGTTGTTGTGCACATGCCTCAGTGGAACAAGGTGCAGTGAGATATTACACATTGAAAGCTATGTTGTATTTCACCAAATACAGGCACATAAACAAGCCTCCCTGGGCAACTGTCTGATGGCAGGTCACGTGATCCTTTCACCTCCACTTAACAGCTGAGGTGGAGGTCCAAGGCCTGCCAGACAGTTCTGCACGGCTGAGGTACTACGACAGCTTGTGCTTGACCGTCCTGTCACTGTTTTAGCACATTACATGGCACTTCCTGCCAAGGAGCCCCCAGTCATGAGAGCAGCTATTTGAAGCATTGGATACAGCAAGAGAACACTGTTCCTCAGACTCCATCGCGGTTTAGACTGAAGACAGTAAAGGACTTCATCGAGACAGGGGTGAGAATAACAAGCGTTTAGACTTTTAGGTATCTGCTGAGAGCTGGTTTTAGAACAGTAGACTACATGATGTGATGTTTTTATTATAATTTTTTTTTTTTTTTTTGAAATTATTTGTTCTAAATTTAAGTCATAAATTGAATTGCAAGTAAAAATTTACATTGGCAAGTAAATGAAGCGGTGATACTTGCAAGCATGAGTAAAAAATGTCTTACGGCCTTTATGAGCTAAACTTTTAACATGATTGCGATATAAACAATATTTCCTTAATTTTGTATTGCAGCATAGCTATCACGATAATGTCACTAACATTTGATGTATCGCCTAATAACTGGCCACTGCATGTTTCAGAGTGAAGCCCGAGAGCTCATGATCTAGTGTATGAGAATCTTTTATAAATATGTTGTCAACAAAAGATAAGCTTTAAGGTCTCCATGTGGTTTTCCACCAAAATAAACGCTCTATAGTTTAAACGTTTGAAAGCAAAAATAATTAAGCTATACATTTTTGTTTAGAACTTTTGTTCTGTATAATAATAATAATAATTATTATTAAATACATGTTATATATTTTACAGTACAATAGTATCATTGCAATATTAATATTCTTTCATTTTTATAATTTTAACTAAATTAAAACATTTCTTCTTCACCTTCTCCTTCTTTGCCGCCTTCTTCTTCTACTTCATCTTCTTCTTCTTCTTCTTCTTCATCTTCTTCTTCTTCTACTTCTTCATCTTCTTCTTTGTCTTCATCATCATCTTATTATTATTATTATTATTATTATTATTCTTATTGTACAGTCATATTGAAGGTGGGAAAAACCGGCAAAAGTCCTTTCTGATCACATGCCTGTTTAAGTAGCATTTACAGATAAGTAAACATTTATTAAAAATGTCTAATTTAGTGAATGGTGAATCAGTCTTCTTTTTATTGAATTACAAATAGTATTTGGTACTTTGGTGTTGCTATTTAGAGTTTTGGAAGAAAGAAATCCTTGAAAAAAGTTTGTAGCTGCATTGTACCCTTATTATGTCAATATTACACTGTAGGAATAATTTTGGCCACCAATGTGATGATATTATGATGTTATGGGATTATATATGGCACAAGATTTTTCCAGCCATCTTCCCCCCTCTCGATATGGAAATATTTCTGTCCCAGTAACAGCAGCCCTCTGTCTCAGTTTGTTCAGTCCTAAGGGCAAAACGAATAGTTCTTTGTCTTTGCTGAGGCATGTGCTTGGCTGCAAACAAGCAATATATTTTAGCTTAATGGAAGGGGTGAACACCGTGGAGCCATCATTCTTCAAGGCCAGGCAGACCAGGGTGACTGTTGAAGAAGGTTTTGCTCATCGTATGTTTCATCCTAAATTCCAGGCCACTTTGACATGAATGTGAATTTCCTCCCATTTTTTTTTTGGGTGAAAGTATTTGGTTTTATAGAGACATAAGCTTTAAAGCAGTGCTGGGATTTGACCTCCCTGGGGTGTGAGCTTAGTCCAGCTATCAACAGTGCAGTTCCAGCCTGGTGGTAGGTCTGAAATTAGCCCATAATAGCACCTCAACACGCCAGATCCACTGAGACATGTTTGGGATAGAGAGCGATTGAAGGACAACACTAAACAAGTAGTCCGCTGAGGATTGAGAGCCCAAAGTGAATGTTTCCTTCTCATCACAGACATCACAAGAGGGCTATGACCCCAGCAAGGACATCTTAAACAACAGCACTGCGCCGCAAGGCTCAAGTACTTAAAACACCTCAAACATATGGCTTGCTAAACGAGCACTCTTGCGATGTTTATTCATGTACTGCCAGAATACCAAATGAAGGAATAGGGAGCCAAAAGGATGGTGAGTTTATATGAATGAGTATTAATTTGAGAAACTGTTGAGCAGGATCCTTGGCTGTGAATATATTAGAGCTTAGGGCTGGGTAAAAATTATAAATTTCTCGATTCTAATCAATTCTCTCTCTTTTTTTTTTTTCTAACCGATATCGATTCTTAAATCCCACGAATCGATTTTTAGCCTGTGCCTTTTTCTGTTGATGAATGAACAGAACATTGTGGCGCCCCTTCATTCCAATAAATCGCAATAAGCTCTGTGCTTTGTTACTTTTGATATGAAACAAAGTCTCAGATTTCAAATTCTGTCCCATTGTGTTGTGAATGCAATTATGAGAATTAAAATACAAAATGTGCAAATGTTTAAAATAGAAGACTATGATTTACTTGAATTGACTATTTTCAATGGCCTGTTCGACTGCAGAAACTCTAATCAAAGGCACAGCAAATGAATTCACAATCTGCATGATATCAAGCAAAATGACATCCTGTCATGAGTTTATCCCACAACAGACAATGCTGTATTTTTTTTTACGCTGCAGGATGACACACATCCTCTTTGTTAAAGTTAACTAAACTTAAAACAATACATTTTATATTCGTTGTTAAAATTTTCTAATAAATATAAACTGAAATGAAGGCATTATTTATTTATTTATTTATTTTGTTTAACTTGATGTACTAAAGTAACTAAAACTAAAATAAATAAAAAAAAACCCGAAGAAAAATGACAAAAACACATACAAAAATTACTAAAACTTTACCGACAATTAAAATGTGAAATATAAAACAAAAATGTATTAGAAATATGAATAAAAACTATAAAAGTATCTCAGAGATAAGAACACTGACGCATATCTATATATTTAATTGTTTAAAGGAAAAGGCGATTTCAAGGTTGAAATAAATTGGGATTCTGAGACGCAGCACAATAAGCCCTGGTGTTTTAATCAATTATTAATCCAATATTTTAATGATCAGAAAGCTGGGGATGATCAAAGGCCTAGTTCATGCCTCTCTGCCATTGCTCACTGAGACACACTCTGGCTCTTTGAAGTGCTGCGCCAACAAATGCACTTATCTCCACATTTCCCTTGCAGGCATACATGTGGAAGCCCTGCGAAAAACTGGCCTAGAGAGCCACTGAGGAGAGACAAGGGTCATTGACCCGGCCTTTTGCCATCTGTTAAACATACAATAATGTATAACGTACACCTTTAGATCTGTGCTGGCAGGTTGGCTGAGAGAATTTAGATTTATTTAAAGTGTTCTCCTTTTCTTTGAATTATCGAGAATAATTCTGATTACAATTCCTAAATAATCTTTTCATCATGCAGACTATATTTGGATTATTATGGACTATTTTGGATTTCATTCCATCATGTCTGCGAGAATGCAACATGACCATTGTGAATTTTTACACTTTTTTGTCTTGACGAAAATATTCTTGAAATGTAGTCACTATTTCAATATGTCATAGCCATCTATTTTAGTCAATTTTACTGACTAAGGGTACATTTACAAGACAACGATGTGCTAAAAAGGTTTTTTTCTTTGCGTTTTTCGCGTACAGACGAAAACTTTGTCAAAACTATCCCTGTTCACACGGATCTGTGAAAACAATTAGAAATTCTGTGTTATTCATGCCAGGCCAGTAGTAAAAACGGACAAGAACTCACAGGCCTTAGAGGGGAGACGAGGATCCCCCATCCAAGAGGCAGCGGTCCGCCGGACACAGGTCTGTCGCGACTTCACCGCTCCTCCGTCAGGGGTAGTGAGGGGGGAGGAGCTACTCAGGCAGTTTCTGGCAGAGAAAGCTGCCGTCCACGACCTGGTAAGCTCTCCATGCACTTCGGGAAAGAAAGGCACTGGGGCGGCGAGCTGAGAACCAGCGCGGCCTGCCCCGAGAAACCAATCATCCAACCGAGACTGTTCGGGACACGGTGGAGGATTCCACGCGAGTCCGACAGCCTCGGCGGCCCGTTTCAGCATAGCTGACATTTCTGGATCTGGCTCGGGCAACGTTACACTCCCAGAGGGAGATAACACAGCCGAGTCATCATCTGCAGAGGCTAGCTCACCCTCCGATGCTGCAATTGGCATCCTGTCCTCTGGAGGGGCCCCGAATGAAACGGCTGGTCGGTCCATTACAGAGGGCCCCACTGGCTGCGGTGTGATAGAGGAGTGAGGGGCGGGAAAGCCATCACTATGATCCTCTGATCACCCATCCCACACGGCACCCTAGGGTGGGGCGTGGTAATGGGGACTCCACCTTCAGGGACTAAGGCGAGTCTCGATCTCAACACCGCGATAGTCATGTTCTCGCATCCTGTAATCCCAAACACGTGATGCAACTAATGTGACCGTCAGAGGGGGACAGGGAACGACCGCATCCAGAAACACACGGGTGGAATGACATCTTAAAAAAAGCCGCAAACGTACCCGTGTTGCTCTTTCAGGAAATGAAAAACTCTCACCAGTGCCGGAGCACACAGGGGAATGATCGCGGCAATACTGACAGGGATGGTGCAGCCTGTAACAGTGAAGCACTCACTTTCTTCACCCTCAATCAGCCGTCAGACAAACAAACACAAAAAGGAATGCTGTTAAAACAGCAGTTGAGAGCTCAGAAGGCTCGCGACCACCGCTGCACTCGCATTGTAAAACCACCAGCACCAGGAGAGACTTCCAGAAGAAGCACCGACACATTCGCTCGTTGAATGAATCAACACTCTTCAGAGACACTGTCATGAAGACCGATCGGCTCCGAAGCGAAAGATTCGCATGGTGCGTGCATCCACTTCAGTATGTATACCCGCGCTGCGGGGCAGAGCATGGATGCAAAGCTCGCACGCCAATGTGTGCTTTGGCTCGTTTTATCAATACTCGAAGATGACAGGCTCCCTAGGCGTGATCCTAATCAGTCGACTACGTCGAATGTGAGCGACTGAAAGAGAACTTCAGTATCTGAAATATTACAGCACATTTCCTTCAAACATGTGTTTCTGGTTTCAATCTTTTGTCAATTTATGTGCGCATTACATTCTCAATTAAATCTGAATAGTACATTTTGGTCACCCAGTGCAAGGGCAAAGCTCACATTAACTTCCAGCACATGCATCTCTTGCTAAAAAGGGCTCCCTGTAGTGAAAGCACAGTTCCATTCATAGTTTTAACCTAATGAGCTAATTAATTTGTTGATTATTATTTTCAGCCTCAAGATGGATTGTGGCACGGCAGTGTTTGTCTTCTCGAACAACCACATGATTCAAGGGCAATAAATTCACGAGCTCAATGCCTTGTGATGAACCAATTCAGTCTGTGACATGGCGAAAAGGTGTCTGGGAGACCTTCCTGACAGCCTGTCGATGACCTGTATTTATGGATGCGTGCGGTCTGCCTTTAGCGACACAAACCTAAGGCTTCATTGTGTTTGTCAAAGTAATTGTAAAGCAAATTGGATTTTTTTTTTTTTTTTTTTTTTTTGGATTCGGATAAATCAGCACTGGTAGATATTGGCCGAGGAACAGGTTGTTAATGTCTGCAATTAATTGCTAACAAAATGCATTTGTTGGGCATGACATATAAATTATTCTCTGGTGACAGTAATTGTGAAATGGGGCTGGGTGGTATATCAACTTTGGTATATCGATATTTTTTTCAAAAACTATATGGGATAAGACAGTAGTGTTTATATTGATATACAATATCTTGTTGTTGCGAATGCCTCTGAAAAATAGCAAGGACACAGAGTGAGCTGCTGTGGTGAAAATGCATGATTCAAATTTCCCTAAATATGAGACATGCTTTGAATTAAGTGCTTCAAAATATCAGTACACATAGTTTAACCCTTAAATGTATGAATGTTTCGCCAATCATTATTACATATTCGGGTCTTTAGCGACCCGGATTTATATCTAACACTGATGGATCTCTACCTGTCACAATAATATAAAACTCTCCTGATATTAGAGTAACAATTACAGAAAAAAAAGAAAAAAAAAAGAATATTTGTTTACCTTTTGGAGCTTGTAAGGGTTCAGTTTGAACAGATGTTTTATACCATCATCATTGTCCTCGTCAGAACACATTTCCCAGTACATTCAACATCTGGCTCTTATTCGCCATCTCAAACATATTTTAATACTATAATTTTCAACATCTTCAAAATCAATATTTTGATCGCTGACAGCTTCTTCACCAGATCCACCATCCAGTGACAGCGACACTAATATTTGATTGCGTTCAGTTCTTGCTCTGCAGTAAATCACTGAGCCATTTCAAGTTTTGCTGATGATACTTCCTATTATTTTGTTTTCTGCCTGTGGTAACTATGAGTGAAACGTCACTTCATCATTGTGTATCAGACATTACCACCTTGTAGAATAAAGGTAAATTGCACTTATTCAGTCATCAAAGATTACATTATTGATGTGCAAGAAAAACTATATACTTTTTATTTTTTAAATATACTTACAAGACTATCTTTTTTTTTTTTCTTTTTTTTTTACAAAAAATGAGTGGGAAAATAGGCATTCTTTTGTAGTTTTATTATTTATAGACAGTTAATAATGAATTGATCGAGGGATACTAAGGTTAATGTCTAACTTTAAAATATGAGTATATATGAGTATAAGGGTTAACACACTTGCCCTGCTCAGTGCTATGACATACTGTGTCTACTGTAATACTGTGTACATGTGCGAGTAATTTCCTTACAGAATATATAATTTTTTTCCATTTATATTAGGGCTGTGAAACGATTAAACGATTATATAATATATATAATATATAATATAAATTAATTAAAGAAATGATTGATTAATCCATTTTCAAAATAATCAGTAGTTATTTGAAGATTATTCAGATTTAAAAGATCAAATGAGCAGCAAAAGCATTTCATCTGTAGAGAATGTCATAAATAAGTTGCATTCAAAAGTGAAAGTATCTCAAATCTCTTCCACAATTTACAACAGCACCATAAACTGCAGTACAAAGAGTGTGTTAAACTTTGTGAAACCTAGCTGTGAAAAGTCTTCTACCCTGAAACAAAGCGCTGTGCAAGCTTAATTTATCCATGGTGTTCCTTATGAAACAAACTGAACATTTAGCCCACTTTGTAGAAATACTGAGATATATTGTATATCACCATTGTGAGTCTAAAAATACCAAGATATCATTTTTGGGTCCATATTGCCCAGCCCTACTGTGAAAGCATTAGTTATTAATCAGTTTATGGGGCTAACCTCCACCAAGTGAGGCTTTATTCTTAGCCTACTTTCCAAATTGAATGGAATCATCTATCTAAACAAGAATGTGTTTTTTTATTAAATTCAATCTAGCACGTTATTGTTAATCTAGACACCAAATCTGGCTGTCCCATGCCCAATGTGTTTTTATCTTATAACTCATGTAATGATAGTTGGCTTGATGTGAAACTTTGTTGGAGCCGTTGCACTTATAACACTGCCAGAAGATATAACGTTGTGCTTGTTGAGATCTACATCTCGTTTTAAATGGGTATACCAGAGGCCTCTGTGTAAATATTTCATTGCCTTGATGAATCTCAGTTGTTTTCCATGACAGAAGCAATTACGTCGGTGGCGTATGAAGGGATGCTTTTCACCGCCGTTGTCCCACGCTACATGGAGCGTCTCTGTAGCCATGTTGTCTGAAGCCTTGAAGACCTGACAGGCCACATCAGTCAGCCCGTCCCGAATGCTCGGCTAATGCGTCTGACCCCTGTTACAGATGCACGTGGGCTCTCTTCTCTGTGTGATTTGATGATTTGTTGACACAAATACTTGGTTTCCGTTCACAAACGCGAATCAAAAGACGCAACCGTCATTCTCACGTCCCATGGTTCTCTGCATCTCTTCATCACCGTTGCTACTTCGACATCACAATCCTGCTTTTCTTTTCAATATCAAATTGCTCATTTATTATCCCCGAAACAAAGAAAACACAATCTGTGATTAAAAATTAAACAACGTTATCTCTTCCTGAGCTATTACAGAGTCCCTCGGGAGAGAATGCTATTTTGCTGCCTTGCAGGCGTCTTTTGTTCTCGTTTTGGAGGCATGTCACTATTTATTGTTAATTTTTGATGCTTCATTTGATATGCAGTTCTCCCCGTGACATGCACGAAAGTCTTCTTCTCTGTCAATGACTGCCTGTGAAGTCCTGATTTGAGGTTCACATAGAGCAGAGAATGTACTCCACCGATAGCTCTGTCAACCTGCTAATGCTGTAATCATAGCTGACTGCAGACTCACTCTGCTCCACCACCCGAATCAATACGTAATCAGACACATCATGCAGAACCCATAGAAACAGTTTCACAGAGGTAAATACGTGTGATGTGGCTTATCAATACGTACTGGTCTAATTTTGGAGTTGCGTCTCAACTCCGTAAACGGAGTCCAAGGTGAAAGTCACTGTTGAGCTTTTCTGTGATGGTCTTCGTATCCTTGTTTAGATGCGTCTGTTTAAAGCACATGTTGCTTTGTGATTGGACAATAATTGGAGCAGAGGACAACCGTCCTCATTAACAGCCTTTGCCTAATCCCTTTAACCCTGCTGCCAAAGTGTCTAAGCTACAGAGAAACTAACAAGAGCCTGGCGTACACTCCTGCGCCATGTAATCTGCATTTACCTAGGGCAGTGGCCTTGACCTTCTCTCTTGAGATGAACGAAAGCTACATACAAGATGCACTTGTTAAAAAAAATGCTGAAACCTGTTGAACATGTACAGTCTGAACAGTATTTACACTCGAACAGAATTTAATTGTGTTACTTATGATGAAAATCTTGCAACAACACATCAAAAAAGGCCCTCTCTTTTGATGTAAACATGTACTTGCATATTTCACAATATAATACATATTTCACAATATTAGTTTTTACTGTATTTTTTTTATCAAAAGAACCAGCCTTGCTGAGCATGAGAGACTTTCATAAATGTTAAAAATCTTAACAACTCCCAACTTTTAAATGGTAGTGTACATAAAGATTCAATGTGCAACAGGCACTAAAATATTTAGACTATTTTAGTCACTCATATAATAAATAGAATTATTACATAGCTGTTTGAGATCAGGGGCTGTATCTTACCACTAATGCCTGGCTCACACTACAGGAGTTTTAGGCCGATTTATGCCCGATTTCCCCCTCCCGAGAATCGGAGAAAAAATCTTGTCGAGGACCTTGATCGGTTCCGATGTTCGGCGCAGATTATCTGGTAATGTGAGGTGTTCACAGATCGAATCTTGCACCTGCCGATCTGCTCTCACACAAATCGGGCTCGCCCCGATCATATCAAACATGTTTGATATTTAAGATTTTAAATCGGGATGAGCAAGTCTGTGATTACGTCAGTGCTGTCAAAATAGCCAGGAAACAAGTAGGGCTGTCGTGCTGAAGGAATTTCCCTTGAGATAATTTTGAGTGACTCAACTCGATATGCGTTTTTATCTCCATTTATTTATTGCTAAATAAATGAGTGTTACGCTGTGGTCAGCAGGCACAAAGACGAGTACATGTTCATGAAACCGAAAGTAAAAAGCGCGTTAAAACGAAGTGGATTAAAATGAAGATACAACACGTCAAAATAAGGGTCGGGGGTCCACATAATATAATAAACACAACATAAACATGACAATGAGCTTGTTAGACCATTGTTATATAACAGTTAATTCCTTGAATCTCACTTTACGAGAGGCTTTCTGCTGATATTTTTACCAGTATTGACATTGAAAGTCTCTGCGCATTAGAGACTGTCACTCAGTCATTAAACTGTTCTTTCAACGGAAATGTAAAAATGCGGATGCATTCACAGATAGGTGCTAGATGTAATGAAACAAGCTGTTAATTATTTTAATATTTAATTTAAACTTTGAGCTCCACTTTACAAGACTCTGAGCAGGACAACGCTAAAGCTGATGCGTCACTCCATGATCAACGCCGGCATTGATTTATTGTATTGACCAGCGCTGACGCCATGAGAAATATCCTTAAAAGGATGATTTTTGAAAGATTTCGCTTTCCTTGGTCAGGGCTACCTTTTCACCAATATGACTTGATATGAAGGCACACCCGTCGTTTTGGGCGGCCAGGGGGCTGTGGCCGCCCCCAAAAATGCTTGTGTTTTTTTGTGCTATTTGTTAAAATATTATAATGTTATTTTTTTTCCATTTAGGCTATGTTGATTATGAAAAGTGAACAGCACGAGTAATCGGGAGACATAGAGTGGGTCAGACATGATTTTGACCACTTCATTACGTTTTGCTTTGTAGAAAGCCTTTCTTTAAAGTGAATTTCGTTTTGTATAAATTGTTTCTTAATTTATATAATTTTTTTATCAACCAATTGCCAATTGCCAATTGCCTGGAAGCAAATATAGCAGACAATAATCATGCAACATGACATAGAGGCGCCTGCGCTGTCACTTGCATTGCTCGTGAACTGGAGCGCATCTCATCATAAATTAACCGAAACTCAGTGTATGCCTCACAGACATGAGAAATACATCGAATCTTTAAATGTCTTTAAACGAAACAATTCAAAACGAAAAGAAATAGGCTACTCTCTGATTATGTAATCCATGTGCATTTCTCTCTATAGGCGCGTTCACTACGGAGATGGCGATCGTCAACTTCATCTTTGCAGCCGACAGAAAACACTAGTTTATTAATAAAATCAATGCACGCGTCACCGGATTTACAAATGCACATCTAGCTTGTTGCACGCTTGTTGCACGCTTGTTGTCGAAATAACGAGATATTATGTTGAAATAACATTATTAGCCTAATAATAATAAATCTTTAATCAATATTTGATTGAATGCTGAATGCTGTGCTTGGTCAATTTAATAAAATTAATACTTTAATTGTGACAATTAAAATAATTGAATATTAAATATTAAGTGGCCAATTTTTGTAATATGGGCTCGGGTAGGGTCGGGCTTGATTTTTTTGGGCCCGATCTAAGCTCTTAACTCAAAGTACCGGTAGGTTCAAAGTCTCTGTGTGTGTGTGTGTGTGTGTGTGTGTGTGTGTGTGTGTGTGTGTGTGTGTGTGTGTGTGTGTGTGTGTGTGTGTGTGTGTGTGTGTGTGTGTGTGTGTGTGTGTGTCTCATGGCAATGCATGTCCCATATGTTTCCATGCTTTTCCACTTCAGATCTGCTGCGTGAGATCACGTGAGGCGCTTCCTCTGGCACGATAATCTTAATAACATTTTGTAGTGTGTGGTGCACCGCGATTTTCAAACCTTGTAGTGTGAGCATGTTTAAGATTTGAGGGACGAAAATCTGCAAAGATTCTCCTTAAGTGTGTGCTGCAACCAGATTTCAAAATCGGTTAGGATTTTAAAACTCCTGTAGTGTGAGCCAGGCATAAGAGTTCTCCTAAATAGCAGTAAAAGTTATTAGGTAAGAGTTTGAAACCTTAAAACCTATTCACAAAGCTGCTGAGACCAACTTTAACTAAGGAACAGAGAGAAATCTTAATATAAGAAAAAGGGTGAGGTTGACCTATTTGCGATGGATGATGTCAGCATGCTTACTAACTAACTATACAGTGATTGGCTGATGGGGGAAGGGTCTCTGTCAGTGATTTAATCATATAAATATTGTAGAACGAGGTATCATGTTGCCATATTCAAATAATTTTTTTTTTTTTTTTTTTTTTTGCTATATTCAAATAAAGATTTTAAAATGTAGGCTAAGTGTCAGTATTAAACAAGGATATATGTTCAGCTAATTGTCACACCATGTCCTAACTACACGCGCCGCGATGCCGCGACACGCGATAAAGGTATCTTTCCCATGTTAATCGGAGTTTTTGTCCTAACCAGCCGCGACGGCAACATGCCACGATTCTATTTTAGAAACGGTTTCTATTTTTCTGTGACATCACGCTGGAACTACACAAACAAAGTGTGGCAATGATAATCTCAGGTAGCCTACTGTTTATGTGCTTTATTTAATGTTAAAAGCGTATAATGTGACTTTGAATAGCATTTAGTGCTCCCACCTTTGTAGCTTTAAAAGCAACAATGGATAAATCACCTCAGATCTTGAAGAAATTAAACAAATGGAAACAAGAACAAACAAGTGTACTATTTAACAAAGATTGTTTTAGTAACTCAGTAGCCTATGTATTTGAATAATGTTTAAATGGTGTAATATTTGTGAATATGATTATGTAGCCTACTTATCCATTTTCTTGCGAGTGCTGTCAAGATTACTCTCTAGTGCTGTGCACTTGCCGAGAGAGCCCGCCCACACGCTGTTCTGATTGGCTGTGGGTTTTGATTGACTTTGACGCATCTCAGTCGCGTCGCATCTAGTGTGGACAGACAAATTATTTGTCGCTGAAACTTATCACATCGTGTCTGGTTAGGACACGGTGTCAGCCTCTTACGTGTCAGAATTCAAGTGACAAATGATGTTTTATAAACAAAGTTTAGGAGGAACATGTTCAAATAGTCTATCAAATCAGCTCGAGAAGAGGCATATTATATATACACAGCCGACTCAGAACTCAACAGTTTTCTGCATCCCTCCACCACCCCGCCTTCTCACTCTCATACCTAGCTGGGGTTACGGGGGAGTACTCTGGGTTTGGGATAAATTTCCGAGCTCGGAGCCTCAATCCCCTCAGAGAGCATGCCAAATATGCGAGTGTCAATCAATCTATCTATCTATCTATCTATCTATCTATCTATCTATCTATCTATCTATCTATCTATCTATCTATCTATCTATCTATCTATCTATCTATCTATCTATCTATCTATCTATCTATCTATCTATCTATCCCGAGATTCCATAGTCCTAACGTGGCCGTAGGTTATATGGAACCATGGGTGCTGAACGGAAATTGCCTTCACATACGAACTCCACGATCTTTCTCCACCGCTTCCTGTCCTGAGCCGCATTCTTGTTGGCATAATCGGGTGAAATACCATACGCTGCTAGGTCCATCTCCACTTGTTTGATCCACGTCTTTTTAGGTGCGTTTCTTAATACTTTCCAGCCGTCAGGCCTGGTTCGCCATAGGGTGCGGTATGGGAGACGGTGCTCATCCATCCTGCAAACATGTCCAAACCATCGGAGGCGGGCACGTTTGATCAAGACGTTGATTTCCAGTTGGTGAGAACAGCGACGGCAGACTTCCTCGTTCGGGATCTTGTCGAGGAGTGTGACTCCAAGAATCCGGCGGAGGCAGCGCATTTGGAATACCTCCAGTCTTCTCACGTCTGCCTCTAGAGTACCCAAGTTTCCGCTCCATATAGGAGAATTGGTAGGATCAGAGTGCGATATAGACGGACCTTCGTTGCTGTTGTTAAAGTCTTCTTCTTCCAGATGCACCAGGAAGTCAAACCAAAGGCCGAAGTTGCAGAAGTTGCAGGATGGATCTATCTATCTATCTATCTATCTATCTATCTATCTATCTATCTATCTATCTATCTATCTATCTATCTATCTATCTATCTATCTATCTATCTATCTATCTATCTATCTATCTATCTATCTATCTATCTATCTATCTATCTGTCTATCTATCTGTCTATCTGTCTATCTATAGATAGATAGATAGATAGATAGATAGCAGCAGAGTTAAATCATAGCCATGAACCCTGGGTTGCTACTTGGACACTGGTACTGTGCAGTCCAGAATTCGTTTTTTTTTTTTTTGAAGAAAACAATTGTGTATTTAAATGCATATATCTGAATTTTGTGAACATTTAGTGTACACAAGAATATGTGGAATCAAAACTAATAGAGATGGAGTGAAAGCCACAGATCTTTGATTTTAATTTCATGGAGTCTTTAATGTTTCAGTGCTTTTAAACATCCTGCCCTTTCGAATAGATCACACTCATTTGTCACCTCCGGTTTGCTTAAAATTTCAGGATTGTTTGAGTGTAATGACTTCAGTGCCTTGGCCATCACATGCCTAATGAAGTGATAGTTGTTTTTCATCTGTAAAAAAAAGAAAAGAAAAAAGATCAGTGCTTGTCAGAACTACAACAGATTTAACAAGCATTTTTCTGATTCTGCTCCATCAAAAGCCATTTATACTGAGCAAATGTCACTTGCAAATGCCTGGTGAATCAGTGTTCTTTATGCGTAGACAAGGCTTTCGGCGGGGTTGGAGATTGTCTTTTTTGTGTCTGAAGTGCTTGCCCCAGCATGGATGATCTTTTCATTATCATGAAGTGCTAACCCAGGGTCAGCGTGCACAAAGTTATGATTAGAGCAATCTGTAATCTTCGGCATTTAGTTAATTATGTTGCTCTCGAGGCAGCCATCCATGTCAACTTCAAATCCCTTGAAAACTGTTGCCATGTATTTTTTTAATCGTTTGAGGTGTAGTCATAACCTGCTGTCCCTGTGAGCGGCGGTACCATGAAAGCAATGTTCTTAAAACTAATCTCCATTGTTCTAAATTCAATGTCATTACTCACATACTTCACTGAGCCCTTTGGCAACAAAATGCGAAACAAGACAAAGTGTTTTCACCTTCAGCTGATGAGAACATACAAGTCTGTCACTGACCTTTGCACTCGCTAGTCATTTGTCTCAGTAGCTGATATCTTAATTTTTTTCTTTAGAACGAACCCCGTTTGTTCATTTTGCAAAAACATATGGTTTTATTTAGAACTCATCTAATGATTCATTTGATTGATGTTGTGGTTTTTAGAACTTGACTCAAAGCAAAGGGTTAAAACAACATCTCCTCGGTCTCAAAATCAAGCATATTAATGTATTCAGGTCTTAAATGTTCAGTTTATTTGCAGGGAGTGAGTGGAAATTAGAGATGTGCGCCATTTCAACTAATTAACGTTTAAAAGTAAATTTTGTAACCGACAAGTTATAGTCTATGAAGACAGTCTGTAAAAGAGTTCCATTTAAAATAGCCTACTTTATCTATTAATCAAACAGTAAAATCTCATTCTGAATTCCACTGAAAATGGGTATATACATGTGCTGTGTGCATTGAACGTAAACGTAAGCGTTTGTGTTAAACTTAATCAGCATTTGCCAATATAGACATTTATTAAAGTCAACTGAATCAAGAGGCAGTGCTGAACCAAGTACAAACTCAATATTATAAAAATAATCCCTCAAATAAATGTTGGTTAACATAAATCAGCACATATTGTTTTTTGTTACCTCGCCACCACTTGCATGTCCGTGTTTGAACAAACTTCTCGTATAAGAAAAGCACACGACAGGCCGCAAAATTTTAACTTGACATGCACTGGTAACTAAACATTATTTAAAGGTGCAGTTAGTGATTTCTGAGAAACTCTGTTGAGAGTGGATCGGACTCAGCAGTAGGGGGCGTATACACTCATAATGGGGGAGGAGAGAGAGAGATAGTAATAGGGAGATTTGAAGAAAGACTGTAGAAAGAGAGATGGATAAGAGACACAACAAAAGAGAAAAGGTCAGAGCAATATCACTGGAAAAAGAAGGGTTATGATCAGGCAAGAGCTTTTGGAACCACATAATATTAGAAAAGTTTTCCAGCTTTTCTATGCGACCTATATGACCTATGCGAGAAGGCCTGAAAACAGATGCCGTAGTTGCGTTTTTTCTGCTCCATATGTGAGTAACATTGGTTTTGCTGTTTCACGGAACTAAGATATGCTGTTGTTGTAATGTTAGCTATCGTAACAGGACAGTTTTGAGTGTCATTGTTTTTCTGGTGCTGGTGCGTTACTGGGGACTAACAATGAACTATTGCTTGTATATACTCTTGTGTACTGTTCATTTTTTGTTCTTCCTTGTCGTTTGTTCGCCATCTTCACTTTATTTTTCACGAAGCATTAATTTGCTTGGCTTGAGCTATGATAAAGAGACATCCTCTTTTGCATTGCGTGTTGGTGCATTTTGTGGGCGGAGCAATGAAGGGAGGGGTGTGTTTGTTTGGGTTGATTTCAAATATCAACCGTGTTTCTCAGAAATAGCCTACTGCCCCTTTAAGGGTATTCTATTTGTTTGGATATTGAAATAGGATCTGTTGTTATCAAGTATCTCCTCTTTAAACTGGTCAAATTTCATACTGGTATTGTCCCTCATAACCGGTAGTATAACACGCAAGCTTTAAAAGTTATATGCCAATTTGACATAGAAGAAAACGTAAGGGTTCAAAATGTTGCCTCACCTTGTTCGTCTTATGAGTGGCTGCGAGTTACATTGAGAAACCGAATGCATGCCAGGTCTGAGGTAAAATGAAATTATTTTCTTTCCTACCTAGATATACACTGTAAAAATATATATAAATAAATAAAAAAACATGCAAAAAGATAAAGGAAAATATTAATTGTGGAAAAAACTGTTGTATTTTCAATGTCGAGTAGTTGCAGCAATATTTTTTTAGTCAACTGTAGTGTCACACATCCCTAGTAAAAATAATAAAAAGAGAGGCAGCTCATGTTTTTCAGCTAAGCTTGTGTGCAGATCTGAAGAAATGTCTGTTGGTGCCTTACTAGTTCATGAGCAGCTGCAAACGAGAAAATTAAGCATAATGCTATTTCACGGTACCGCACTGTTGGAGATCACCCCTGCCTGGATCTGTAGAGCCATGATGACAGGAAGAGACTGCAGAAGCTCTATGGGTCACTCCATGTGAGTGCTCACATATTTGTTAGCCTATTCATGGGAACATGTTATTAGCCCACCCTTCCAACGATGAGTGTTCAGAGTATAGCTTAATTTGAAAAACATTTAGAGAACACATTTTTATATGTGTGAAAATTTAGGGGTCATAAGATTTGTTTTTATGTTTTTTTGTTGCATGTATTATTACAATTCAAAATGACTACTTCTAAATATATTTCATTGACATTTGTCAATAATTTTAATATTTTAAATATATGTTTTGAAATCTATTTTAGAATTTAATGTAGTGATGGCAAAGCTGCATTTTCAGCATCATTACTCCAGTCTTCAGTGTCACATGATCATTCAGAAATCATTCTAATATGCTGATTTGTTGCTCAAGAAACATTTCTTATTATTATCAACGATGAAAACAGTTAATATTAACTGTATATATTTAGGAAACTGTACTACTTTTTGGGGGGATTTTCTGATGAATAGTTTTTGCATTTAGCAAAAGAACAGCATTTATTTGGGGGGAAAAAATGTGTAACATTGTAAATATCTTTTACTGTGACTTTTCTCCGTTTTTATTTTTATTTTATTTTTATATTCTTTAAAATAAGCAAATGTCAACTAAGCCTAACCACACAGTATGGTGACAAAGATGGCTATATTCTGTTCCTGCCAGAAATCACAGCACCTGAGGTCCCGTTTGTTAAACAATTCACAGAGAATTAGTTTTTTTACAGCTTGTTTTTTATAGATCCTATTAACCCTCTGTAAAGTTGTGCAGCGTTGGCTTGTAAATCCCGCAAAAAACGACTGTTCGTCACTGAGAATGCGGTCGGTGGTCCACAGATACCTGGCTGAAAGAAATTGGGTTGTTTCTGAATAACACTGATGTTGTGGCTTTGCTTGGAAGAAAAGACATGGCGATGCACTGATCTGTGACTTCCCTCTGGAGAAGAGTGGCTGATGTTCTTCTTTCCTCTTCTTCATGTTAATATAAGCACCATCTAATTCTCTCACAGAGCAATCCAGCCCCATCTGCACATTGTCTGGGTCGCCACCGGCGAGGGGCTTTGGCAGGAGTTGGCTTGCAACAGAACTTGGCTTATTTATCCTCTTTTTTTTTTTATCTCTATGCACATACTTTTGATGCCGATGTTTTATCCTGTTGGACAGGCTTTGTTTGGTCTTGGTATCTCTTCTAGCAGCTTGTGTTTGTTTTAAGGATTTCTGGCATGGTCTTTAAACAAGTGATAATGTGTCACACACCTTAACCCATATGGAGAGGGGGAGATGACACAGACATTTTCAACCCGCTTTGTATTGTTACAATGTCTGTAATATGTGTAAATGAGCAATGTTTGCTCATTCTCTGTGTTACCTGGACCTAGGAATTCTTGTATATTTGTCAGCAAAAGTCTTTTTGGATTATGTTTCGGTGTTTTCACCTGCTTTGGTTGCTTGGTTCTCATCAGTTTTGACCTAAAGATTTGAGATCTCATGAAGATGTGTGCTATCTTTAAAGTTGTACATAAGTGAAATGGTTTGTTCTTTAGATGTAAAGACATTTTATTTTACTTTTCAGTGTCCAAACATTCAAGAATGCACATTTTATCAATGTATTATACGTTTCAGAAATGTAATGTCTGAACAACAATTAACATTTAAAATTTCTTGTCTCCTCTTCATTTGCTTCCTTTTTCATTTGCTTCTTGCAGTCCATTTAGACTTACAATAGAGAGTGGAGCCTTGTGGCTATACATTCTCTTGAAATGTCCTTGACAGCTGTATTTAATCAATTATGACAGTAGATTTGGAATGAGTACAGCAATTAGAAGAATTAAAGTGATATTTGTGCAAATTTCTGGACAGCTGACTGTTGTCATCTTTACAGCAATAAATTGCAATGAATTTCCCTTAAGGGGCATTATGATGATTCAAATCAGATCCTGATTAAGTATTCAGTAAAAAGAAGAGGGGAAAAAAGGAATAAGACCAGATAAAATGGCTTTCAACAATTCATAGGCAGTTAATGATAACTTATTCAAGATTCAAACCAGTTGTGTTTGATTTTGAAGCCATCTTGAATCTAACTAGCCTCTTTTGCCACATGTAAGACATGTATGATGATTTAGCCTGTTAGTGTTAGGTGATCATATGCATGTTATTTTACTTTCCAAAAGCAGCAAATAAACTGTTTTACAGCTGCAAATCAAGCCAACTAATACATACTTTGTTTTGAGCAGGATCATGAAAAGTGCAGCTTTTGCCTTATTGTGGCTGTGCGGCCTCTGAATTATAGATTGCGTAATTCCCCAGCGACAATCTGTTGTTCTGTCAGCTCAGATCAGAGATGAACCACCTAACTTCACACTCAGAGGTCAGAAGCTGCTTTCTGCGACAGAGCAGTGAACGCACACTGACTACCTCATAATTAAAATGAGAAATTAACCTCAGAGAACCTCAGAGAATGAAACGATGGCTCATGACAATATAGCTGCAGTGCTATATAACATTTCACAACATTTTTGGATCAAGAACTCTCTCTGTCTTTTATAAATACTAACAAAGTTTAATGTTTCAATGTTTGGACAGTTAAGTAATATTGTTTTAGTGTTACATTTGGGATGCCTGCGGTGTGGCATGACATACATTACATAATCATTTTCATCAGTATTTTGTTTATTCTTAATAGCCGTACAGATTTTGACAATTAAATAAAACATTAATTTTAATTAATTTGTCACTCCGCAAAACCATTTAATATGAACTATTGAAGTAAAAAAAAGTGACTAAAATATGTACTTTACTGTAACAATTCGAGCCTGAGTTCTCATCATTTGAAAGTTCACGCAAAGTGGATTTGCAGTGCAGAAAACAGCGTCGTCTTGACATGTCGACAACATGAACCAAACTCTTCCAGGCCTCAGCTACAACTACAGTGTTTGTGGCCAGCCAATGAAGACCATAGGTTGAAATTATGCAAATGTATTACAAATCTACGTAGGGAACCCTCCTCCTCATTCATGTTTTAAAGTTAGACATCAACCTTCTTAGCATTCCTCAATTAATTCATTATAAACAATATAACAAGAAAAAAATGATAAAACAATGCCTGTTTTCCCTTCATTTTTTTTGGAACAACCCCAATGTGTGTATATTTGTTTTCTGCACAATAATTGAATCTTTGATGACTGAATAAGTGCAATTCACCTTTATTCCACAAGGTGGCAATATCTGATATACAATGATGAAGTGTCGTTTCACTCATAGTTACCACAGGCAATAAAACAAAAGAATAGGAAGTATCATCAGCAAAAACTTGAAATGGCTCAGTGATTTACTGCAGAGCAAGAACTGAACGCAATCAAATATTAGTGTCACTGTCACTGGATGGTGGATCTGGTGAAGAAGCTGTCAGCGATCAAAATATTGATTTTGAAGATGTTGAAAATAGTATTGAGAATATGTTTGCGATGGCGAATAGGAGCCAGATGCTGAATGTACTGGGAATGAGTTCTGACGAGGACAATGATGATGGTATAAAACATCCGCTCAAACTGAACCCTTACAAGCTCCAAAAGGTAACAAATTCTGCTTTCTTTTATTCTTCTGTAACTGTTACTCTAATATCAGGAGAGTTTTATATTATCACGACAGGCAGAGATCCATCCATGTTAGATAGATCCAGGTCGCTAAAGACCCGAATATGTATTGCCAAAACATTATTGCCAAAACATTAATGCAAAGAAAAGAAGGTTATGTCAACAAACCATGTACAATGTCTGAGGAACGGCAGTGGTGTAAAGTATTTGAGTAAATGTAATTAGTTACTGTACTAAGGTATATTTTTGGCTACTTGGTAGTTTTACTGAGTATCCAAGATATTAGCACTTTTACTCCCAAATTTACTACGTTTTTGTAAAAGTATATGTATTCTTTATTTCATACATTTGTGATGAGTAATGTAATTACTTGTTACATTTTGCATAGCGCCTAACTTTTTCTGCAGCAGTTTATTTCTGCTACAAAATAGGCAATATCGCCATCTACAGGGCATTTAAGGTACTATAACTTCCACGTTTTGCCATTACTCACACAAACTTGTCAACAAGACGAATACGAGTGCATTAGCAGGTAGTTGCTGAATCGCAGGTGTTTCGTGAGATGAGCACGTGGCTGCAGCAGGTGATGAGGCCAAAACCAGTACGGCCACTGTTGGTCTTTGACTTTTTTAGGCTTTAATTATAGTTAACATTATTTTATTCATCCGTCATATTGAATAGACATTTTTGAAGTATATTGGTTTACTTATGCCTTTTTTGAGCACTTGAGGTTAACTGAGACTTGAGAGTGTTTGTATACGTTCTTGTTTTTCACAGGCATGTCTCTTAGGTGTTGAGCCTACAATCAGTATGAGTAAAATACTTAAGTACTGTTAAAATCAGATACAAGACTTTTACTCCAGGTGTATTGGAATTGGTGACTAACTTGTAATGGAGTCATTTTCACTGTAAGGTTTCTGTACTTTTACTCAACTATGATTTTCAGATAGTTACTCTTTACACCTATTTGGAACGGTTATTTCCATAGTTAACTTGATACTCTACTGTACGTGACCTCTTTCTGTTGATTTCTCAGGTTTGAATATGCCTCGGAAGTGGCAGTAACACAGACTGTAATGAACCTTCACAGCTTTGCATTCTGGATGCCAACCATAAGGATTTAGTTTTGTCAACTCACCAATTATTAGTCTTAAATAGAGCAGTTTGGAGATGTGTATTTTGTTTTTGGAAACACATGCTCTTTATTTGTGCCAAGACTTTTTTTTTTTCTGTATTTTTAAATCACAATAAGGCCTTTATTTGTGTATCATAGTGACAGAAGAAAAGTGTTTAAAAAAATGCTGGTTTAAATTCCCTAGAGCATCTTGAGCATGTGCTAATGATTCACTTTTGATTCTTGATTTCTTTAAGCATTGCTTCAAGAATATAATAACATTTGTTCTGCGTGTGTATTTTTGTATTTAATTCCAAACTTATTTTCTTGAATCCAAGTTTGGTGTTTTAATAGAAAGCATATGGAGCAAGTTAACTGAAAGCGCAGATATATCTTAGGGATATTATTTCCCTTCAAGTCTGAATACTCATATAAATGAAATGCTCAAAATAGACAAATAAAACAAACACAATCACATCAGTATCATTGCTTTTATTCTTTGCAGTAAATTTGACTTTGTGAATTCAATTGCTTTGCCTTTCATTTTGGCTATAATAATGTCACTGGCTATATCCAATACATAAATATGAAAAAGCAAATAAATTGATATTGGCATATTACAGTCTAATGTGATATTAGATGATGAAGAAGATAATGGTGCCCTGTTTTATATGGATTCCTGTAAAGGTTGTGCTTGCCCGTGGCCATCTTCTTACTGCCAGCAAATTAAGAGACTGCAAAAGGGTCACCTTACATACCAAAATCAGCCCCAAAGAGACAGAGGTTCTCCTCCTTTGAACAAGAAAATCTACATAGTGTTCCCAGATCTGCCTGGTTAAAGCTACTTGATCCACATCCTCCTCCTCCATTTAAATTGGGCCAGTGGGTCGAAAGCAGTGGAGCCTTGTGAAAAAGAATCACTAGTTTGCATGACTGTGGGCAGTCTCTATCAATCAGAAACACAATGCTTAGAGGGAGAAACCGAGGCTGGAATATTCAGGCACACTCTCCTGACAGAGCAGCTGAGTATAACCGGTGTCTCAAGAAGTGATGGGAACAGTTTTATTAAAATGGATCAAATGATACTTTGCCATTCTTGCTGACAGTCATCTCATAACTTTGCTTATTTGATTTTGTTTATTCCTCCAATTTATACTTGGCAAAATAATAACTTTGGCATCAGCACTACACTCCAAAATTGTTATATTTCAGGTAATCGAAAAATGTGCTTCATGTGCTAAAAAATGTATGTATGTATTTATCTGTACGCATGTATGTGTGTGTGTGTGTGTGTGTGTGTATGTGTGTGTGTGTGTGTGTGTGTGTGTGTGTGTGTGTGTGTGTGTGTGTGTGTGTGTGTGTGTGTGTGTGTGTGTGTGTGTGTGTGTGTGTGTGTGTGTGTGTGTGTGTGTGTGTGTGCTTGGTCATTTCTAATTATCAGGTCAATAGAAGTAGTTGCTACATAGTGAAATACATTTTCCTGTTTCAACATATATTTTTTTTTACTTTCATAATTTTTTTTGGGAGTCTATTGGTGATTGATTGAACACTTCATCATTAAGGCAGCGCTATTTTACTTTATATATATATATATATATATATATATATATATATATATTTAAATAAATAAATAGTTATAAAATAAGTTTAGTTTTTTTATATATTTTGTTTTCAGTTAATGTTCATTTTATTTGTCATGTAACAGAAAGGGTTTTTTGTTTTGTTTTTATAGTTTCAGTTTTAGTTTCATTTATAAAAATAACCCTGCTTTAAAGTAACATTGCCTTGTTTTCTGTTTTTACGTTGATAAGATATTATAACACTAATAGCTGCAGCTCCAGAGCTGTGATCCTGATGCACAGGAACGAATATTCAAAATGAAGTCTCCTGTTCCTGGCTGAAAGCCTAAAGCCATTGCCTGCTCAGCTTGAATGCGTTGTGTTTGTGTGTGTGTATTTTAGCAGACCCAACGCCGCGTGACCTTTCACCTCCCGGACGGCTCTCAGGAGAGCTGCAGTGACAGCGGGCTTGGAGAGCAGGAGCCCAACAGCGGTGCCAGCACCACCCAGCCTCTGCCCTTGGGCTTCCCTCAGGACGAGTACTATGAACAGACCTCACCGAACAGCCGCACCGAGGGTGACGGCAACTCCGACCCCGAGTCCAGTAAGTTCTGACCGCTGTCCTTTACCAGCATTTTTTCAGCAGCTGAACAGGCAAAAGGAAGAGGAGGTCACAACTGCAAATGGCCTCCAAGGTTGATGAATTACTAAGCAATGTTTTTAGCACGTTTTTTTAATTCTTCATCCATGAACACTTTCAGATGGTTGTCACATATTTCTCAGGCCTGTACACTAGTTCAAATGTTTGAGGTCGGTAATTTTTTTAATGTTTTTGAAAGAAGTCTCTTACGCTCATCAAGGCTGAATTTATTTGATCACAGTTAAAATAACAGTTTTTATTTGAACATATTTTAATTTATAATTTATTCCTTATTAGGCAAAGCTGTATTTTCAACATCAATACTCCATTCTTCAGAGTCACATATCCTTCAGAAATCTGATATGATGATTTGATAGTTCTTACTTTTCTTAGTTAGACGGTAAACTTTGGGAGTAAGTAAGTTAGGTAAACTTTTCTAAAGTTTGGCAACAGTGGTCTGCTTTATATTTTTGTGGAAACTGTTCCTGTTTTTCATTTGATGAATAGAAAGTCTAAATGTCCAAGATTTATTTGGACAATAATTATTTTGTAACATTTAACAAACATGTAACAAAATTTCTTTACTCTCATTTTTTATGTTTATTGCCTCTTTACTGACCTCAGACGTTTGAACTAGGGTATATGTATGAATGCATGTAAACATACAAAATAAATATCTGTATAATGTATCTCCATATATCTGACTGTTTTATCACTTTTCTTTTTTTAACTCAAAAACAAGACAGGAAAATAACATAGCCGCTATGAACCTGAACTCTCCGTTTATGGTCTTATCTTACCTATGAATCAGTACAGGGTTTGAGTTCCATACTTCAAATCAATGGACATCTATTCCAGTTCAAATCTGACCATTCATTTATATCTCATCCAAGAAATTTCTATTTTTCTATCTTCTCTGAGGATTGGTTTTCCATCTGCACTGGTGCAAGAATAGAAATGCCTACAGTTTATAGGGCACATTTCTGCTAAGTGAACATTATGCTGCCCTCTGCAGTAGTGCTTTGCAGAGCAAATAATGCATGTTTAGGGAGGGTGTTTATTTGCTCAAGTTGTTATTGTTTAATGAGGCGCAAAAGAGCTGGTTAGTATTTACTGCTGGGCTACTCTGTCTATATCGGACGGCCATTAGTATGACCGACTGCTCTTTGTGAATGTAAGCCTGGTAGATCTTCTTCATCATGCAGCATATAAAGTGGTCTTTGTGTTTGATTCTTGCCATAACCCTGGGATGTAAAGGCCTTGTATCTCAGAAAAACCGTAGGACGGTCCAGTGCGGCTGGTGGATCCTTTGATTCCAGGGTTGATTTCAGCATCATCATCAGGAAACTGTGGGGAGACTGTGATCAACACAAATCTCTTCATCTCTTTCTGGCTTACACATCAATAAAATCAGTGGATTGCCATAACTTTATTCATGTTTTTTGAGGCAACACAAGTTTGAGGAAAAAGAAAGCACAGGAGTGAAATAAATTGGCTTGCATACACCTGCAGATATCCTCTCTGTCTGGTACATAAATGAGACAATAGCATCTCTGACTGAAGCACACATGTCTTTGCATTCTGCAATGCAGCAGAGCTGTGACACTCACAGTGTTGTGTAAGAATGAATGCATTTCTTCCGCTTTACCCCTGCCAAGCTATTTACATGCACATGATGGCCAGTCTTTGCTCTTAGATTAGCTGTTGTTGAACCGGCCTGCTGTCTATGATAATGCAATGTTCTCCCAAACCGAGCTGTATCCATGCATTTATATCCCTGTTTTTCATATTAATGTGTGTGTCTTATAAACTGTACAGTATATGCTATCATCATTCTATGCATGATGACACCCATTCTTGTACACACACACACACACACACACACACACACACACACACACACACACACACACACACACACACACACACACACACACACACACAAATAGTAGCTTGAGTAGCTTGGCTATATACGTATAGAGAAACTGGCAAAAGGTAGCTATAGCTACATTAAATTATGTGTTGTTTACATAATTATTTAATTATCTGATTATATTAATGTTTAATTGAGCATTATTTCTCTGAATCAATAAGGATATTAGAGTGACAGAATTAAAATAAGTACATGTAAATTTGCACTAAACAGTAAGCTAATAAAACTTAACAACTCTTTATTTATACAAGTGAATTCAAAACATGGTGATAAACAGCAGTATTTACAAACTAAATATGTATTGCACTGCAAACATGAAGATGTGAAATGCCCTAGGAGATTTAAGAACAACACTGAGTGATGATTCAACTGAATCACTGAATTGATTTTGATTTTGAGTCAGTTTGTTAAAATGAACTGTCCAGATGAACCAGATGAATCTGACTCCTCTAAGTGATTTCAAGGGTTGGTTCACCCAAAAATTAAAATTCTGTCATCAGTTACTCACCCTCAGGTCACTTAAAAAAATAAAAATAAAAAAGTCATTATATATATATATATATATATATATATATATATATATATATATAATTTTCAATTCTAATATATATTTTTTTGAGTTTTACTTATTCCCAAAAGTTGAGATAACGTTCCAATTCAAATCAATTGGACACATACAGTCAATTTAGTTTAGGTTAATAAAATGTTTTTCTGTGCATAATACTTTTTGATCATCCTTGACAATGAAGATGTGAAATTTGAAATGATTTCTCTCCCTCCATTGAAAGCCATTTAATAAGATTCATGCTTCAAAAAGTTTATAAAGAAATCATAAAATATATCCATTTGAATCAAGCCGTTTAATCCAAGTCTTTTGAAAAGACACCATTGGTGATTTAATTAGGATTTAATTTAGGCTTTTATTTGCATATAAACACTGATCAACACAAATAAATAGAGCACATTAAATACTGTCAACAGGAGCTCAAACATTCCTTGTTGATTTGTGAGAGCCAATGATGTTTGTTCTTGCGCATCAAGCAAGCAAGTTTGAGCTTCTGTATACCTTATTTGATGTTCTCTATGTATGTGTGTTGATCAGAAATCTCTCAAGTTGCATCAGAGCCGATAGCCTCGTGGGAAGCATTTTGACATTTAGCACAACTGCGCCTCTGGCCAAAAATAAATAAAAATGATCATTTGTGTTTCGGGTTTGGAACTACATGAGGGTGAATAGTTAATGACAGATTTTTCATTTTTTGGGTATTAAAAGTTCTATTAAACTAACCATTAAAAAAAAAAAAAAAGGTTAGTTATCGCTACTTTTTGGAAAATATTATTTTTAGTTAGTTACTCCCTAACTTGGTAATTAGCATGCAAAATAACTTGGTTTTGATGTTCAAAGATGTTATGATATAAGATGTAATTTTTAGGCTTGTATACAACAGTCCACAAATGAATAATTTCATATATGACCTTGTATTTATTTATTTTTTTAACTATTTATTTAATACACTGAGAGATAACAACAGGCTGGATAATGAGCTGCTTCTGTGCATCATCCTGTAGAAAGGAACAAACTATAACACTAGCAATGATTTGCATATGCTAAGTGATTGCTCTGTGGCTCATTAATATTCTGCAATGGATGCATCTCCGGCTTCATAAAATCAGCCTTGTAAATGGGAGCACGACGTTCGTGTCATTTGGGAACTGGGTTAATTGGCAAAGTGGACATAATTTTTTTCTTTTTTTTGTAATATATTTCTTTTTTCCCTCTATCTGATTCTGGAGGCTAAATTGCTGTCAGGTGATTCATTTACAACAGACAGCAAATGATAGCAAGAAATACGAGAGGGAATTGTGAAGTCAATATTCTTATTGCACTGTTTCTTTTCACTTCAACTTCATCCGTTCAAGCAAACCATTCTTTGCACAAAAAAACAACAAAAAAACTATCATTTATTCTATTGTCAAAGCACGAGCTGAAAAACCTGAAAGCTTCCAAACTGACAGCCTCATCATGAACAAACATGAGCAATCCAACATTGCTTAAAATGAAAAATACATCATGCTCTTGTATCCCAAGATTATTTGCTGTTGATAAAAAATCACGTCATTTATATATAATCAGCAGAAGAGTATGGTACTGAGGGTCGAGATGGCGTAAAGCATAAGAGAAAAGGCTGACGCCATCCCCTCGAGCATGGCGGGACCCCCAGCGTGCGCTCGACGAGGAAAGAAGTCAACCGTCTCATTCGGTCCCCATTTCCTAGCCCAAAAGTTCACTGATAAAAGCTGATGGCGTGGTTGAGAGTTCAAAAAGAGAGATAGATCCCCTCTCTGTTGGCAGACTCTGAGACTGTGAGAGGAGTGCATCGGAGGCGTAGGGAGCCCAAGACGGATTAGATATGGTTTTATCAATGAGCAGCAGGCAGCTGTAGCTGTGGCAATCGCTTATCTTGTCGTCTCAATTTGAAAAGAGTGAGAACAAGAGAGAGAGAGAGAGCAAGACGAAGGGGGATTGAGAGAAAGAACAGAGAGTACCGGTGGCAGACCCAGGGAAAAAGGTGACGTGAAGCAGGTTTACGCGCGAAAAGGTGGCGTGACAAGGTCTCGTGTGTCATCTCGGCTTGAGTAATAGCAGGTGGAAAAGCAGAGGATACGGCCGCCTTATGACAATGTATTTCTCCGCTCCTTTTTTAAAACAGCATCTTTATTAGACCGCCCGCTTTCGAAATAAAGTTCATGTGACATTTATGTTACTGTTATTTATGAGGCAGGAGGCAATTCGTTTTATAGCTCCTTTTTGCTTTGCCTCCTCAGGCTCTCTTTATCAGACGGTCACCAGTGTAGTTTGCTCATTTTCGCCACACTCTGCTCTGAGCGGCTCAAATTTGCCACGGCCTCTGGCCGGTTGGCTAAAAACTCGTTTCTGCTGTTCGCCGAATTAGCATGGATGTTGTTGTCTCTCTGCCACCACCCTTTGCTTCCCTCCTCCCGAACAGCTGGCACAGGGAAAAGGGAACTTCTCATACAATTAACATTTTTAAATCTTCACTGTCCCTTCAGGCGGCCAAACCTTTGTACTTAACATCAAACAGTATTATGCATTAAAGTGTATGTTCGTGATCGGTGCCGCTGTCAAATCCAGGTGGTTACATCATTGTTAAGCAAACAAACTCTGGAAATTTGATCTTAAATAAATTTTTTTTCTGGATGTGAATGGAGTGTTTGGAAATACGATGGGTAATATACAATTATATTATATCTTGCCTTGCTGAGTCTTTGAAAGGGGTGAATACAAAGCTAATTTGCCATAATGGTGTGCTTCATAATTGCATGAGTCACATTGTTTCCTTCCAAATAAGTCAGATTAATTACATAAGGGTTATTTATAGATCTATACTCATGCAGCATTGCGGTGTGTGTTGATTTACATCTTTAATAACCCTCACAGACATTTTTTCTCATGGAAAACTGGAAGCAATTGCTTTGTGTTGTATGGCCACCAAATGACTAATGGAAAAGAGCAGCCAATGAAGATGCTTGGGAACTAGCTGTCGTCAATTTTTTTCTTTTCTTTACGTTGTGCTAGCTGATATGGCCATTATAGAAAAATGCTATTTATGGTTAGCTATTACTAATTTATTCTGAAAATGTCCAATGGTGGTTAGGCTACCAAGATCGCAAGTTTATTCTGCCCTCATGAAGCGACCCGTTTTTCCCCGGGAGTCTCCCGTATTTCACACCCATCTCCCACCCCCCTCCCGTTTTGTTATTTCTCCCGTGAAACTCTCGTAATTTATATGGCCCAAACGTCGTTATATGAATAATCACATCAATATATTTTTCCAAGGTTGTCCAGTTGCCAGATCTTGAATGAAACCCATCCTACTCGCGCAATCAACACATCATCCAAATTTCAACCCATTTGTGAGCTCAACCTGGCAACCTACATCCCAGTTGTGCCTTCGATATCTGCACAGGTAGCGCCCAGACAAATCTCGCGAGAATCACGACTTGCTTTACGGCACGACGTCACATACATCAACAACATATGAAGCAGCCTCAATGGAAGACGTGAATCATGGCAGAGTCGACGAAGAAATAGCATCGGAAGAGTGCAGAGACGGCTCTGCGTGAGTGGTATTTATGACAGTTACGTTAAATACAAGTACTCTTACAGTGACTCTAGGGGTCGCTGTTTGAGAAAAACAAAAACTGCATAGTGTGCCTTTAACTGAATTTTTCTATGATTTGGCCATGGGGCGTGTAATATAGATGACATGAAACCACTGTTCAAAATGTATGGTTGAACTGACATATTTTCTTTTCATACTGTTGTCTACAACTTTTAATTTGAAGGACAAAAAAATACTGAATAGATGCCGTAATGCCACATTCATAGATTTCCTCATGAATGAAACATTAATCTCAACTCATATATGCAGATTAATGAAGACATACAGTATACCTTATCCTTATACCTTATGCCTTCATGAAGTTCTTTTTGCTTTCGAATGTAAAGATTTTCTCATGCGTCTACAGTGCAGTCTAACAGATTTAGTCTCGGGGAGTCTCCATTTCCCCAGCTAAAAGCGTGTTGCCGCCGTGTCATTAGTAAAGAGATTTCCTGATGTGAAGCATATGGCCTCATGTGACCAGCTTATGTCTTGCCTTCCTAATATATAATCTGGTATAAAAAATAAATAAATTCAAATAAACCAATCCATTTTACTCATTCTAAATATAATAAGATTACAGTTTTAACAACATCCATACACTTTTAGTAAGAGCTTTAATGTATATACTTTCCCTAAGTGCATTCATGGGTAATTTTTGTTATTGTTTTCCACTGCAGTGTTTAGAACAGAAACATGCATGGACTTGGTTTAGCCTAAGATATTAAATGCTCTCTCACTCTTTCACTTAGGCAGAGCATAGCTGTTATTGCAGTTAGTGGTGTAAACAGATGCTGGGTTGGCCTTTTCGGATAATCTCAAGCGGAACATGTAAAACAATGTTATAAACACTGCATAAGTGATGGGATGCTGCGTAAAATGCATGTTCATTCAATCAAATCAGGCTGTCTATTATTTTATTCAGCTATCGGTAATGAAAATATAGCTTTATTACACTAGCTTTATGTTTTCCATTTCCCAATTATAATCCTCCCCCTTTTTTTTACTCCAAATTGTGACTTCTTATAGGCACAGAGCTGTCTCGCGTCCAGAAATTATTGATTATTACCAACAGAGAAAAAGGCTATAAATCTGAAACTGTTTAAATTTCTGCATATTACATCAAGGATTAGTAAAAAGAGTGACGCTGTGGATGATAACCTGTGTTTCAGATGAAACAGTGACTGACTGCGAGTCTCTGGTTGATTTTGAGACAGCCTGAAAAGCAAGCAGTTTTAGCTGTTGTTCCTTTTCATTGTAATAGCAATACTCTGACTGATTTAAGCGTACTATCTCACTTCAAGTTGTAATATGACACAACTGCATCAAAGCAGTGCCTGTATTTCAACCATCATAGCATGTCATCTCATCCTCGGCCCAGCATGCATGAATGCTTGAGTTTAAAAGGAATAAAAACAGACGAGAAATGAAACGACTGAGATGAAAAAGCTTCTTCTTTTTCATTTTTTTTGTTCTTTCTTTTTTTGCTTGCATGCTTGTTAAAGGCCTTCCACGGGACACCAGTAATCACATTGGGACGGTCATTTGAACCAAACCATATTTGCAAAGTTGGCTTCTCTCACCAAACAAATAACTGATTTTGTGCTGCAGGGTTTTGAAACCTATTTCCAGCTGCTGCATTAAGCCAGAGTTAAATTAAACTAGTGCCAATATGAATCTACACATTTTGCTTGTGTCAGTTTTGACCTTTTTTCTCCTGTCTTTGCCCGTTTCATGTCTGGGTCTGGTCAGGTGGGATTTGGTTTCATCTGTTTATCCATCATAGCCAACAGGGATTTGGGAAAGAGTTCGCTCTTTGAGCTGATATTGAGGGGAACCTGTGTTTAGTCTACTTCAAATGCCATTGATAGTTGTCTTGAGGAGACAATGTATTGATCTGGAAAGTCAAGTCAAAGCTCTAAAATCTCCTTTGTTTCCCTGGAAGAGTTAGAAATGTGTCATGCAAGAAAGCTCCAAAACAGTGTATTAAGCAGCTGTGTTGTGCTGCTGGGGAAAACGCCAAACATTAAATAAATAAATAAATAAATAAATAAATAAATAAATAAATATGCATACTTTTACAGCATCTTATTATTAATTAATTTATAATTTGTTCATTGTTAATTCATTTTTGATCATAAAAGGTTAATATATACAACTTGAAATGTTCAAATATATAAGAAATGTATTAGAAAATGTGTTTATTCATAATATCTATTTATTTAGCTTTGTTTTCACCCTTCTATTCAATTTGTTATAGTCTGTTTTTTAATATCATATATATATATATATATATATATATTCATGATTTGTCAACTTATTTATATATAGATAATTTGATAATTAATGTGGTCCAGATAACAATATTATAATATAATATTTTTAGTTTCTGTTTATTAAACCAATCTCCATTGTATTAACTAAAAATTTTAATTTCAATTAACTCAAAATTAACTCAAAAGGCAACCAGGTAACTTACTTTCAGTTAAACCAACAATTTTTTTTTTTTTACAGTGTGTAAGTGTATGTGTTCATTCAGTTTGTGTCTTCAAAATATTCTGCTAGTTTGAGTACACAGAGCGAATTTTCATAACCATTTATTGGTTTGAAATCATCAGATTAACTTTTTAATTAAAATTTATGAAGGGGATTAAATAACTGTTTAATGAGAAGCAGATACCTTTTGCCGATAAAATACCCAGCCAAAATATTCTTAGTCCAACAGTCAAGAATATGTCCTTCTGGACATTATTCAAAGGCTCATATGAAGCACTTTCTGAATGAACACAAGTACTGCTTGAAAACCACCGCAGAACTCTCTGACTGGGATTTCAAAGGCTCTGACAATTAAAACAGCTATCTGGTGCTTGTTAACATGTTCAGTAAGTCTCATGTCTGATTTGGAGGATGGATCAATAGCTGTCACGTTTGATTGCATCTCCGGATAAACTATTCGGAACTCTGTGGGGGAACTTCAAACACCGAGCTCAAAAGCACTTGCTAACAACTGGCTATCAAGTCGATGTGTCTCATTTTTCTGACAAGTAGTGTGATTCTGAAAATCGAAATCACCTGCTCTTGAAAAAAGTGAAGACTGAAAGAAATACAGATTTACAAACTAACACATAATTAAATATGCATGCGCCCTCTGCAATAGGAGTAATCCACAGGCTTTCAGAATCGACAGGTTTGATAGTGGAGAATTTTCTGAAGGTTGGACCTGACTTTCAAAGTAAACTTCAACAACTAATAGGATGGCTTTTGTATAACATCTCACATAGCTGGACAAATTTGTTTAAAACATTTCTTGACACAAAACAACAGACATCTGTGTTTTTTTGTGTGTGTTTTTTTTCTACGCAACCCGTAGAATATATGGATTTATCATTTGTCATATAATCAGAAATGTAGCATGAGAGAATGATGGCTCACACATTTACCTTTTTTTCAGTTTTTTTTGTTGTTGTTTTTTGCTTAAATATATGTATATTTCAAATTTATAGTTTGCTTTTTTAAATATGGACAATACTTAATAATAATTCTACTGATTATTATTATATAAAGATTGGTTGGTTGATTGATTGATTTTTTTTTTCATACAATTTCAAATATATATATAAAAAAAATCACATCAATAAAAAAAATCATAATAAAAATCATAATAGTAATTGACAAAAGAATTACAGCACTGTTATAGGTAATATTTGACTGTTAGACCTAATGTTTTTCTTATAACATATTAAGGAATTGAATAGACCAATCATGACTGGAACACGGACTGCAAAGGCACTTCTGTTCATGACACTTTGAGGCTTCATCATCTAAATGTCATTTTGATTAGATTTCTCCCAAATGGCATGATTTCAGTGGCCACTTTTAACATATGGTTGCCAAAGAAATATGTAGAGCAGCTCATTAAAGCATTAAAATGCCAGGATATATGTTTTGGATACACATCAATTTTTCATGGTCTTGATTCACTTTGTGAACAGAACCAGAACTGCAGACTCCAGTTCCATCAATCAAACGCATTTTGTTAGAAGTCTATCATCCTTCAGAAACACTCACCTCCTTGACGTGTACAGAATCCAGCCTGCTCAATTCGACATGCAAGGGATAGTTACGAACAGCCAAACCTGCTTCCCCATTCAGATGCAGCAGGAAAACACAGAAAGCCACTGAAAAATGTATGTATTGATATTTTATTAAATGCCATTTTTTATAGATAGCTTTGACAAGAATGTTGGTCTCTTATACAAACAGTACATCCTAAAAACCTTTGGATTGGTTCTTAAAAAAAACTGTAGAATGGAACAGTCTAGTGCATTTTATTCAGACTAAATATACACTGATGAGCCAAAACATTATGACCAGTCACGGTTGAAGTGAATATCGTTGATCATTGCACTCCTGCCTATGGTGCTACGTATCCGCAGACCGATCAGAATACCTATGATGACCCCTGTCCACCGCTGAATACTCCTACACTGGGCAGACAAGCATCGGAAATGGACTTTGGAGCAGTGGAAGAAGGTCGCCTGGTCGGATGAGTCCCGCTTTCTTTTACATCACATGGACGGCATGTGCGTCATTCACCTGGAGAAGTGATGGCACCAGGATGCACTGTGGGACAACAACTAGCTGATGTGAGTTTGATGCTCTGGGAAATGTTCTGCTGGGACACCCAGGGTCTGGCCATTCATGTGGACGTAAATTTGACATGTGCCACCTACGTAAACATTGCTGCAGACCAGGTACACCCCTTCATGACAATGGTGTTCCCTGGTAGAAGTGCAGGGATAATGCACCCTGCCGCATTGCACACATTTTTCAAGAATTGTTTGAGGAACATGATAAAGAGTTCAAGGTGATAACCTGTCCTCCAAATTCCCCAGATCTAATTTCAATTGAGCATCTGTGGAATGAGCAGGACCAACAAGTTTGATCCATGACAGCTCCACCTCACATCCTACAGAAAGATCTGCTTGCTAACAGCTTGGTGCCTGATTCCACGGGACAGGTTTTTTATAAAGTAAATTATAAAAAAGCATATCATAGTTTTTTTTATTCAGCTTAACCTTAATTTGTATTCACTTAATTTATTTGTTTTCGCAGTGCTAAAAAAACATGAATTTGAGGACATTTGCTTCAAGAGCCCAAATTAAGAGTATTTTATATTATTTATATATGACATTTTAACTCAAATTATGTGTGATTATTTACCAGCATCTAATGTTAGGACAATTGTGGCTACACAGAGAAGTGGGTCTCTAAAATATGCCACAGCGGATTGATTAAAATGCATGTCCTCACCTCTTTCTCATTTTTCTTATGCAGACAGTGCCAAGGATAAAGATGGGCCTCAAATAGGCTTATTGACCAAAATAGCCGAGCGTCAATATGTTCTTTTAGAGCTAAACAGACTCAGCATCTTAGAGATTGTATTTTTGGTGACACTAACTCTATTGATTTTTTTGATTTTTTATGTCTTGTTAATAACCATAGCTTTGACACACGTTGAAGCCATTTTAGATGGTGTTATTAGTAAAAATCGTGTATTGCTTATTCATGAAATCAAATGTGCAAATTCTTCTTTAAACTAGGGCATTTCGATCTACCTACGGCATCTGGTCCATTTAGGATGGTTGAATTGAAATATTGTAATATTGTTATTTCAAAGCAAAACATAGCTTGCTCTATTTCCAATTTATCAACGAAAGGAGCGAGACGCAGCAAATATGAGGCCAATCGAATGTAAATACGTTTTTTTTTAGCTCCTAGTCCTTTATCTTCACACAGGTCAGTGGGATCTAATCTAGGCGCGTGTGCGTATGCATGCAGGAACCGGATTACTTGGTGGCACCCTGTGGTCCAGTGATCAATGTTAGCACTGATTCTTTGATAAATTGGTATTCTCAAACAAATGGATGACTTCAGAAAGAGCTTGGGGCCAGTAACACAGACAGATGGAGTGTGGGAACAGGGGAGCTTTGCTGTGTGGAGGGAAAAGGATTTCATTTGGGACACACAGAGGATGGATTAGACTTGCCCTGGCAGGAAATGTTTGGGCTAACAAAATATGACAGGAGATTTTGAGGGCTTGACACTGAACATGGAGGCCTGGCAGAGGCGTAGCCTGTGCACAGAAGAACTGGTGCATTCATCACATTTGCCATGGTCAAGTTTGCGGGCCATGCTGCTGTTCCCAAACATCTGTGGGACCTCCAGGCAGTGGAGGACCAGGAGGGTCAAGCAGTTGCCTGCCACTTTGCGGCGTATGTGTCGAGGAAAGCCACCAAAGTGCACCACTAGCTGCAGAAGCAACCAGCTACGAGTGTCCCTATGCCCTGATTCTTCTGCACACCTGCTTGGTTGCATTGATTTGCTCTCATTCCTGGCGGTCGTAACTCCCAGGGGTTTCAGCTGTTCAACATCTGTCACACCATGTAAAATGTTCCATGCTGAACCAGATACTGTATATAAATCTTTATTTACCACATTCCTGCTTTCTAGTCAAAGAGGGGTAGACTGTATTGGTGTTCGCTGATTAAGTCTCATCATTAACTGTGCTTCTATGGGTCCAAACAGTATGATATAATCAAGATCTGCAGTATGGAATTATGCAATTAAGTTTTTACAAAAGCAGTTGTTGCCACTCATTAGCATTACCACTGAGAATACATTTAAACCTTAAAATAAAATAAAATAAAATAATTTCAGGATGGTTGTGGCCTAATGGTTAGCGAGTCGGACTTTTAACCCAATGTTTGCAGGTTTGATTCTCAATACCAGCAGAAAACAACTGAAATGACTTAAGAAGGCACCTAACCCCCTGTGCCTGCTTATATTGTATATGGTACATGAATGTGGTGCCTGCAAATTTTACAGCCCATAACTATATATTAAAATATTAATTTACCAACCTTCTTGAAAACTAATCTGTTGTACTTTAAAATGATGAAATAACGTGTTTAACGTGTTGACTACTTTATTTAAGTCCAACTTATAGCATTCCTTCATTCAATCATTCATTTTGCTTACAACCAATTTTTTTTTTACTTCCAAAACTTAAAATTCTATTTTCATTTGGAGGTAAAATCTTATATATTTTTCCACAGCATTAAAATGTCTAATATTAAACCATTTTAAAAGGTTTTACTGTTGCATTTTTCAATTCTTTTTTTCTGTTAAAATGGTGAAACTTTTAGTTCGATTTTTTACAGGAGGCCTGCAGTGGTTTTTAAAAGAGGAGCCGAGCGTGTCCTTGATTGTGTAGTTGGCTTAACTAGTCGTCCACAGTGGGAGGCAGATGTTGTCTTGCGGCATGGCCGTTCGCCTCTGCCACTTTGATGCCTGATGTCACTGTGTATGCGGTTGCACTGCTCTTCTGGGCTAACTCTCTCTCTCTCTCTCTCTCTCTCTCTCTCTCTCATGCCCATGGTCAAAGATGCAAGTGTCACACCAGGGGATATGCCCATTTTAGAGCCAGTGAGCTATAATAATTGATGATCAGACCTGCTGTCAGTGTAAAAATGCAACTCCAAACGAGGCAAGGCATGCTAAGGCACACACACGCGGGAAAGCAAAACACAGGATTAGGCTCTTGCAAACCACAGAGCAAATGTATGGCGTGAGGGCCCAGCTTGAGGACAGCGGAGGACTATTGCACCAGTTGATGAGGGTTTTGTCCTTGAAATTTTAGATTTGCATTCTAATGACGAGAGATGCTCGACTGATAATAGACGTATTGATGCGCTTCAGCTCGTAGATCTCTTTTACACCTCCACACTCTACAGTTTCAGTTAATTATGAATGTCTTTGTAGAGACACCGTGTCTCCAATGGCAACCCGCAAGTAGAACCCATAAACCAGGTCCCGTGTTTATCCAATGATTGCCTGGGCCCGTATTTTCAGAGAAATGTGCCCGCTCTGTATTGCTGTCTCATTTTTAAACTCGCCTGTGAAGAGGGTTTCATAAGTTAATAATGAGAGAACCTGAAGGAGCAAAAACACAAGCCGGCTGAGATTCATATCGGTAATGTAACGTCTTCCGTGGCACAGACGCCACCAAGCCAGGCTGATTTTTCAGAAAGACGCATAATGCTGCATTATGGTTCTGCTTAGCGCTAAATCAAAGCACACGTTTTTCAAACTGGCCTGTCCTGTGACTAATCGTCCTATTAAGATTGCTAGTAGGCATTTCATTATGCCAAAGGTATTTTGAATTTATAATTCTCAGCAAACACGGTGTACAAGGTGTATTTAATTAGGCATTTTACACTCCATTTCTTAGCAACACTGGTAAACACTCTTGAGCTTAGGAACTGGTTTGCATATTTAGATCCCGGTGTGATGATGCACACCTGTTTTTCCCCTGTCTGAGAAATACTGGGTAGCAGAGCAGAGCATCTGATTATAGCTGCCTGTGCCGAACAGTGGGAGATGCTTTTAATCATTCTCAGGAGTTTGTGTCTGTCCCTTTTGCCGGGCTGTCTGGGTATGCACGGACACGGACCCCTTTTCTTCTTTGTGATGAGCAGCTTTTTTGCTTTTTAGAATGATCATTCCCATTATTCCTCAAATTAACTGCCCATAGCTGCACGCTCCCCGAGTCACTTCCATCTGTTTTACCTTTCGGAGCATCTGTCATGGCTTGCAGGGACATCCACCTCTCGAGTCGGAGCGACATGAGGACATCTGTCCCAACAGACAGCCAATCAGGATGCAGCGACCATTCTGTTAACGCTCCACTGGGCCCCGCGCCACACTCGCGAGCATTCGACACGCTATATCCAAGCAAATTGCATTCCTCAGTGAAGTTAGTGTTTCTAATTCTTCACTCACAGCCAGTTGTGCCGGCAGATAATTTGATAAGGCCTGTCATAATGGTGTTGCTGAATCCTGATAAATGTGTCTAATGTGGGTTTGAGTACAGGCTGGAGAAAAAAAAAACCAACAACCAGGATTTCCTGATGAGGAGTGCGAGCCAGGAAGACAAATGGAGAATTCTGGTGTTCCTCGCTTTCAAGTAACAAGAATGAGTATTTGTCCTGTGGCGCATTTCAAGCTGCACTGTATGTTTTAATGCGGTCATGTGGTTTATTATAAAAATCAGTCACACAAATAGCTACACCAATTCACTCTTCGTATTCTCCTACACAATGTCACTACATCACCTCCCCCTCTTCTGTGCATGTACAATACAGTGGGAATTCATTAGACTGGCATAACAGGGATGCATTCCTATATGGATATACAGTACATCATTTTTTTTATTTTTTTTATCCACATGACCAGGTTTATTCTCAGTTCAGCCAAAAATGAGAATGCTGTCATCAATTACTCAACCTCATTCTTTTCCATGCATTGACTGTGAATGGAGCTTTCAAGCTTTAAAAAGAATGCAAAAGTATGCTAAAATTCCATTTGACTCATGTACATTAAGTCTTATCAAGTCATATAATAGCTGTTGTTCAGTGAGGATCTTCCTCTCCAGCTGTTAACCATTGACAGACTCAAACGAATGATTCATTCACAAAGCATATGCTATTCTCTCATTAACGTAAGGTTGTTGAAAAACAACTTACATTTCTGTTTGTTTCTCATATAAACTTAATGTATGGCTTCAGAAAAAAAAATGTAACAACGCACAATGTCATAAGTACCACTTTGCGTTTTATGTACTATAAAAAAAAAAATTGGGGAATTTTTTTTAAAACATTGCAAAATGATTTTATGTACTATAAAAAAAAAAAATTGGGGAATTTTTTTTAAAACATTGCAACATAGTGTTTTTTTATTGAAGAACCACTGATTTATTGGCATTTGAAGCCTGAAACACTCAGTCCCCATTCACTTTTAAAATCGCCTTGTGCATTCCATGGTAAGAAAGGAGGTTGAGACAAGATGAGGGTGAGTAAAGTATGTCTGAATTTTCATTTTTGGATGACCTATTCTTTTAAGTTTGTGCCCCAAGTCTTTTCTTTCTGAGGATGATTTCTCAGAATGGAGCTGTTTGGGAAACTGACCAAGCACTGACCTATGAATGCACAAAGCCACGGGTCCTCCATTCTCCCCCATCTACTTATAGTTTAATCTGTGTCAGATTTTCCCCTTCTGTTAAAATATGCTGTCTGTGGCTGCCAGTCTCTGTGAGAGTCTCTGCTTAATCCTCATGAATACATGACTTTGTGCGCATGAATAAATAAAAAGCTGCTTGGCGGGTAATTGAGGTGCCGTGCCACTAACAAATGAGGACACAATTTGTAAATGAGATATTCCCCCATCTAGCTCGACGATGATTTATATCAAATTAAACCATTTACTAAAATCATGCAAGAGGGCTTGGAAACTGTCTCCTTCTAGCAGTTTTATCCTTTTTTTCCCCCTGCTTCTACAGAAGCAGCAATTGCGAAACGTCCTTCAATTGCTTTGTATTGCTCTGTTGGTTAACCGTAGATATATAGAAATTAGATTTTTGGATTTTTTTCATGCATTTTCTATATTTGCTGTATGCTTTCATCTTGTATCTATACGACAGACGGACCTCTAGCTGTGCTGCATCCCATATGGCCTTGCAGAAGCAGTGTCTTTAGTCTAATTTCACACACAATATTAAAGCTATGATTGCTATGATTTCTTCAACTGATTACATCAGTATAATCATGATTGGGAAAACCATACAGTACTTGAATTGGCAATCAGACAAATATGGGCAAATTGACTCAACAATTGTGGCACAGATTTGGTTTGCCCAATTGTGGTGTAATGTGATTTGTGTCATTCCTTTTGTGCAGAGGTTTTCAAACTGGGGTCAGGGGATGCTCGGGGGTGCATCGAAAAGTTCTAAGTAGTGTTTTACATTTACAGTTTTACATTTATTACTGATTCACTCTGCTTTCTAAAGACCGGTTTAGAGATTAAATATTGTTGTTTTTTCTATTGGCATCCGGAATTTTATGTTTTTCATCAGGTTTTAACTTAATATCAGATCAATATACTGTATGTCAGATATTTGAATCACTTATTTTGGCTTATATACAATGGCAATATAAAAAAACGAATTATTAAAATTTTGGAAGCATATTGTTTTTATAATAACACACTTATTAATTATAGAAAGAAATGGGTCTGCATATATGATTTTTTTTTGTTTTTTTGCAAGGATGGATTAATTTAATCAAATGTGACTGAAGGTGTTTATAATGGTACAAAATATTTTTTATTTCAAATAAATGCTGTTCTTCTGAACTTTCTATTCATCAAAGCATACTGGAAAAAAATAGATACAAAATAAAATGTTAAACAGCACAACTTTTTTTTTAATATTGATAATAAAAAGAAATGTTGCTTGAGCAGAAAATCTGCATATTAGAAGGATTTCTAAAGGATGATATTACACTGAAGACTGGAGCACTGATGCTGAAAATTCTGCTTTTATATCAGTGATAAATTATAAAAAATATAATAATATTTACTTAAATGACTGTTTTTAATGTATTTTTGATAAAACAAATGCAGCCTTAGTAATCGTAAGAGACTTCTTTCAAAAACGTTAAAATACATATACCGACAACCGAATTTTTGTGTGATACTTTTTTAGGAAAATAATCCTTTGCTAGATGCTTTTTGCGCCATTGGCATTAAAATGTTTGAAATTTGGGCAAACATAATTCATTCACAGTGAATTCCCCTGTGGCGTTGTTGCTTGCATCAGAAACTTCTCATATCTAGCCAGTCTAGAAAGGATCGCACTGGTCTGGATAAATCTCCTATATTTCCCTCTGAGCGTTTCTGAACACCTCTGTTCCGTTCCATTGATTCATAGGATGTTCATTAGGGTTGATAACGCCCTACAATTTTCCTTAGCCTATTGTGTTGTATTGTTACTAAAAAAGAAGTGTAATGAGAAAGCAGTTGATGAGCCAGACATCCTCTGTTTTGCCTGTGGGAGACCTCAAGGCACCAAAGGAAGTGCTAACTCAAGATAAACCTAACACTGGAATGTAAGGTAGATAACAAGGTTAACCTAGAGCAAAATGGCTTATCTTTGAGAAAACACACCTGTAGTAAGCGGTGAAATGTTTAAGGCACTGCTACAAGTACAGTACATTTAGGGTTGAGAGTAGCAGTGGCAATATGCCCATGGCCAGAATGCAATAAATAAATGATTTCAAGTCGAGGGAGAAGCATGCTGGGTCTCTGATGTGGTTCTTCTGTTTGAAACAGTGACATCTTGTCAGCGAGGTGAGAGATTCGCTGTTTGCTGGACACCTCAGGTATCCGTGCAGAATACACAACAGAGTCGTTTTGGCAATGGGGATTGTCTCGGGAAATATTTTCCATTAAAGCCACAAATGTTCCTTCGCCGTGGTGTCATTAAACAAAGTGGGAATTTTGTGTAAAAGTGCTTTGGATATCACAGGATACTCCTAACGCACAGCTTTGTTCCTGGTGGCGTCAAAGTCTACACACAGAGAGAATCTGTGATTACTCCTCACGCTCCAGGGCTGGAGAAGAATAGCGTGGCGGGGGAGACAATATGAACCTTGTCGGCTGGAATGTGTTTAAATGACTGCCATCACCAGAGGATGAAATAATCAAAGCTAAATATAAAAGGATATCACCTCGTCCCTGTCAGCCGCCGCTCTGCTACACATTTTGCAGTGTTCGATATCCCACAAAAGCAACTCTTGAAGAAAGCGGCATTGATTTCATAGGTCCTGTTCCATCCTCGTGCCCTTGTGCCTAGTGCTTGACCCACTTATTTTCTCATCTTTCCTGGCTGCCTCATGAGGGTTATGCTTGCCTACTGCTTTTCCCATTACAAAGTGGACGCCTGCCAAGTATCCCGTACAGCCTCTCTCTGAAATGAGTTAGGTGATACCAGCTCAGTTAGTCAACATCATAAATCACCAGACAAATTGACATATGTGCCACAGGAGAGCCGATACTTAAAGGAGGCTGAAGACCACACACAGCTACAGAACCTCACGATCATCACGGCGGCGAATAAATATTGACAAAGCATTAAGTTAAGATATAGCATCAAACGTGGCATTTAGCCCATCTCAAGTGGATTGCCCTCAAATACATTAGGTGTGCGATTGCCGCCTTTTCTAATAGTTCTGGGTATTCTAGGCTTCTTGCTGCAGAGATGCAATGCTTCCAACCCCTCCTCTTCTTTAACTATGTCCTAATTTCATGTAAGGATGTGATTTACGCTTCAAAATTATTTATGCACCGCTCTGGGTTAGATTCCCTTGCTTTCTTTTTCCAATAAAAATAAAACACAGAAGATGACTCTTAATCGTCTAGAAATAGCCCATTAGAGCGATTACCTGTCTGCCAATAGATACAGTTCTCTGGGCTCGAACTACCCAAAGCTAATTTTCCATCATGTGGAGATACTTCGGAATAGCATAGCAATAACACACCCAAATATACTGTTCATTTATAGGCTTGTTGCACAGTTATTGCTTACAGTGTTGTGCAATGAAGACACTATGTCACATGACACTGGATTACAGTATTTTTTTATTTAAAAAACAATTGTGTGGTTTATTAAATAGTTTAGTAAAACATATCTTCCCCCATTCATTTGATTTGGTTATCTCTTGAAGAGTTTAAGGTATAATGCTAAGTCCCTCTGAAGGCTGCAGATGAATTTGCAAAAGGACCAATGGTTGGCTTGGGGCAGAAAAGATTTCTTTTATATATTCCTTGATTATCTCTTCTAAGCTGTGTCCTTTCAGGCCATTCAAGACGATGGGATTGACTGGCACAGAGGACACATGGGTTTTCATATCTCTTTTCATTCTAAGCTCTTAAATGCAGCTTAGAATTGTAAATGCAAACATCTCAGCAAGTTACGTACGTGATTAAACTGTCTTGCATTGGTATGCAAATAGTAGGGATGTCAGTCAATTAAAAATTTTTAATCAAATCCATTACTTTATTATAATTCGTGTTTTAATTAATCATATTAATCACAGTTAATTGCATGTATCAGTATTTGCTGAGGAAAACCCCCCAAATGAAGATTTTTAATTTATTCATTGTTATGGCTGATGAATCAGTCATTGAATAGATATTACAAGAATGGCTTTATTTATATAATTATAAACTTCAGAACTTTGTGGTCAGTAAGATTTGTATTACTGCTTTGTTTTAATTCAGCAAGGATGCATAAAATTGACCTTAACAACATATAATGTTACAAAAAAGATTTGCTCTTTTAAACTTTATAATCCAAGAATCCAAAAAATACAAAAAAAATAAAAACGGTTCCCACAAAAATATTAAGCAGCAGAGCTGTTTTCAACATTGACAATAATAATAAATGTTTATTGAGCAGCAAATCAGAATGATTTCTGAAGGATCATGTGACACTGAAGACTAGAGTAATGATGCAAATTCAGCTTTGCCATCACAGAAATGATTGTATTTTTAAATATATTCAAACAGAAAATAGTTGTTTTAAATCTTAATAATATCATGAATGCTTTATTTGTTATTAAATAAATGCAGTGAGCTCAAAGAGACTTCTTTCAAAATCATTTTAAAAAACACACTGACCCAGTAAATACCAAAAAAAAAAAAAAAAAAAAATTTTTTACGTTAAATGTTTCAAAATAGGCGCCAATGTAAGTAAAAAGCTGTAGAATTACAGAGCAATTAGCTGTCATCTGTTGAGAAAATTAAGACAAAGTATAATTACATGTCACCATAAACAACAACACCGATAATTCATTGAAACCAGTACTTGCAGAGAGAGTAACTGATTCGCTCTGTATCGCTTCCGTGGATAAGTCAATGCAGGGGTGTAATAGGGCAGGAGTATAGGATAATTGTTGTCTGAATGTATGCCTCCCTTGAGCATCGCACAGAAAAACAGACTCTTTTTTGCCTTTGCAAAGTGATCATGATGCTTTTCATCCACACAATATCAAAACATGTTTAAACATATTCACGTATTCTAAAGAGGCCGCTTGCAAAGAAGTGATATACATATATGAATATAATAATCAACTTTAAGAAACATTCTCAAACTCTGCTCAAAGTGTGTGTAGCAATCTTAAAAGTGATGATTCTTTGTATGCTGCTTGTGAAATCCTTTCTCTATGATCTATTCATTGCAATGGGATTTGCATTTGGATTTGAGCAGGATTTCAGTAAAGAGTATGATCGCTCGCTTTGCTGGTTAAATGTTTAAAGAAGACATGCAATTTGAGTTGGTGCCGCGCTCATCAATATGAAATTGGTGCAGAGCTGAGAGGGAAAAAAATAGAATGAGACAGCCTGACACACCTCCCTTCCAAATCCAGACTCAATCCATTTTCCGAATCCTCCACCTGTCAAGATTAGAAATTGTGTGGAGACAAAACTTCTTACATGGATTTTGGCTTGCCTTTGAAAATGATGTCTAGAGACAGGGGAAAAATAAGAGTTCATCCGTGCTATGATGTCATCACGATTCCTATTTTGATTCCACTCGGCATATGGACATAATGAAAAGGTCACCGAAAGTGGCAGCCAAGCATGAGTTTTTTTGTGTAATAGAGATTAATTCTAAAGGGGTTAAAATGAATAGTTTTGTATAATTTCGCAAATGACTTTATATTCTATTTGTATGCTTTAGAAATGTGATCTTTTTGCATATATTTGAAGGTAGCTGTTCAAAGAAATCTATTTCGATCTCTGTCGCGTCTAGTAAAATTAGCATTCTAAGATGTGGGTCTCAGCTATATTAGTATGGATGCATTGCATCTGCACTTATAAAAGACAATTTGTTCTGAATTGAAACTTGATATCACTTACAGTCCTACAAAACCAGATGAAAATGCAGTCAGCATTCATTTTTGGCATATAAGGAAGCATATTTTCCTATTCCCTATGGAGTTCTGCATATAAAATAGTTAGGCTACACTGTTACAATATGCATTTTTATATATTGATGGAATATATATTACCTCAGAAATGATACAAATGCCTCGCTTGAAGAAATAGATGGCTATGACACATTGATCCATTTCATTTTAGTTGCTTTTCATGCATTTTCCTAGGGAAAACACACACTTAACTTTGGTGGTTAAGATTTGTAGATGCCGTTCCTCGTAAGAAATTTCAGTCACAGCAAATCATGGCGCACAATCGTCCCGAGGGTTGAACCTCATGCATAATTCTCGTCAAATGCTAATGACCACCTGATAGTTAAAAGAGGTTATAAAAGAAATGGCACAGTGAAAAAGTCGTATGCTATACTGTCGTTGTATATCAGCATTATGTGTCATTGTAGTTTTGATGCCATCAATCACTGATTAGTTATAGTTCTGGGTGAGCACAGCAGGGCTATTGCACAAATCAAATGTCAGCACTCGCTAGTAATTTCTAAAGACTGTCAAAGGCCAACGCAGTTTCATCTAGTCCTATGGGAGATAAAAGGCATATGGCAGTGGATTGAGACGAGACATCCGTTGTGTTGACAGATTTCATCACGAGTGACTTTAGCACACCTACAAGGCGCTCGTATCGGGCCATCATGCCCTCTGTGAACAATGAGAGTGATGAATCTGCCGTTATGGGCTTTCATGATGCCACTGAAGCCAATCTATGGGAACAGCCGTTAAAATAACACACCACATGACTGGGCCTTTTTAACAAGCTCAGAGACACGAGTTCAGAGAGGGGTTGTGTGGAACGAGGGTCCCAGCTACACATTTGTGTCTAAAAAACGATACGTCCTGCTGCTCCCTGATGACCCTCCAGAGCAGTTCATCCATCGCAGTGTGCCGGTCCAACACAACATGATCTTAAGGTTAGAGCCATCGTTTTTAATTATTTAGTCTTTTTTTTATTGTCTTTTTCCACCAATGCTTTCCCTCAAGGCTTTTTTTTTTTTTTTTAATGAAGGTTTCAAATCAAGGTTTCAAACAGGTCATAACTGCAAAAGTTGTTAATCAGTATGTTTGTCTTGTTTTCGTGTAAATCTAAACATCCTTATAACAAGATATGTTTACTTGAGAAGCACAGTTATGTAAGATAACAAGACTAAAACTTTTTTGATTAAACTTTGTTTTCTAACTTAACTGGCAAACAGGTTGTTCTTGTTTTCTTGCACACTCTTCACGAAATTTTATTTGCAGAGATCTATTCTTAAAACAAGAACATGCAATTTGACAGTTTGATAAGCAATTCAAGATGTATTTTCTGAAATTACAATATAATATCTTAAGTAACTCAATTTTCAATATTCTCTGAAATCAAATCTTAATAACTGAAGCATAGACCTACTGTATGTGTTTTTCTTGTTTTAAGCCTACACCTCACTGAATGTTTCATTTACTCTTAAAACAAGAAAAACATTGTAAGAATAATAAACGTAACTCAGGATATATTCTTAGCTTAAGCAACTTAAGCAGTTTTAATCCTCAAGTAAATTCACCTATTTTTACTGAAAAGCAAAACAAAATTACTAATTAAGAAACCTATATTTTGCAAGGAATGTATTTTCGCTGATATTCACATTATAGATGTCATTGTCCAAGTCTTTGTCTTTCCTGCTCAAAGGACTGAAATGGAAGGTCCAATATAATCAAATTACAGAAAGCTCGGTATTCAGATGCACAATGCCCGAGCAGAAATATGGTGCCGTATTGTTCGTCTATTGGCATCAACTGATGAGCTAATCTCTTTGAAGCCATTCTCCTTTCATCATTAAAGCACCACGCTCTGCAGGCGGCCAAAATAAAGACGGCCAAATTCACACCAAACTTACAATTGTAGAAGCCAGTAGTTTAAAAAAAAAATCAATTAATTAAAGGTATACACTGAAGAGCTGAGAAATAACTGGAAGGGCCCATGGGGCATCGACATTTGTAAGCATTAATGGTGCCGTTGAGTTTCTTTGAAAATAAGGAGCAGATTATTTGCTCTACGTTTCCACTTTTGTTCTTTGTTGTCTTCATCTTCTTTTCTGCTTCTGTTTAACAAGCACAACAGGAATAAAAATGTATGTTGTGTTAGTACAAAGCATTATTTCAAGCCATTTTTATAAACCGACATACAAACCATCATTATTAATTCATCCATGGACACAAACGTCTCCAAAGAGGCTTTTTTAGCACAGCAATTTACCTCGCATCAGAGAAGTTTTCAGAAAATTGTTCAGGTAGATTGAGCATGGCTTTAAAAGCCTATCAAGAAAATTGCTGGGCTTGTTCAATGACCTTAGCTTTTGTTCGTTTTGACTGTTGCTTGGCATGCGCGCGCTCTGATCCTTGCCTTTTTTCGTGTTCTCCTGCACACCTACACTTGCTGGGCTTAAGCAGGCTTTCCACAACGCCATCCTGACATGATTGATTGGAGTATAACCTGCCAAATGCATTGCTTTGATAGCTGTGATGTCAGTGATATATTGCTGCATTATCTGATTGCATCACCCAGCTGAACTGAAACAATGCATTCGGTTGGGCCCTAAAGAATGTGCTGCGAAAGCATTAGCGTGTTGATGTGGGCATAAAAAAATAAATAAATAAACCATTGAATGATGCTGGCCAGGAGTTTTTAAATGTGGAATCTATCTATAAAAGAGTTTATACAAATACATTTGATTTATTATTAATTACTAATATTTTCCTGATAATATTTAATATAATATCCAATTATATTGGATATTATTTACTAGGCGATTTACTAAGGTTTGCGCTCGTCAAATTTACTGGTGTTTGCCGCCCCCAAAAAGTGGTAGATTGGGTTGGTCAATATGGAAATGATCTTTAATTTGCACGTCGTCAGTAGATCGCGCGCAGAACTTTCCACTTTTTTGGAATTGCGCTCTCACGCTAATTTGCCCTGTTTAGTAAATCTGGCCCATAAAATATGTATTTCTTCCTCTTTATTTTAGAAAGGGGGTCCAGAGCAATGGGATCATCATATATGGTGATCAAACACTTTGATATCCCCTGATGTAGCTACTATTGTGTCTAGTAACTCTAGCAAGGTTTATTGCAGCTACTTTAATGCTGCTAATAAGCACGTCAGTGTCACAGACAATGTGACCTTATTTGAAAATAATTATTGTTTCATAATGAATATTAAATGAGTATTATCATCTCTCTGTAAAGCAGTACAATATTCCTTGCAAACCTTTTCAGCTTCATAAATGCAACTAGGTGTGACTAGTGTGTAATTTGAAGAAGGAAAATAAAACTCAGAACCAGCTGGCTGTCGTCCAGCTGGGTGAACCTGATTTCACCAAGTACAACATGTTCCTGAAACAACATTCCAATCAACCAATCAGATTTGAAGGACATTTGTCCTAACCCTATATTGAATATTGTCAAAATCACGGAAAAGAAGAAACCTCTCAATACGTGCTCTTTCGCCTACTTTTTTTTCTCCACTAATGGAGGTTAATCACACATAATTGCCCTAACTGTGCTGTTTAACGAATAAAAACCCTAAAACATCTCATTGGTCTTTTTTTTTATATATTACTGAAATAAGTTATTATCTGAAGATTATGTTTGTAGTGTTTTCACTCAAAAAAAATCATGTTGCGTTACATTTCAGTGATTGCATTAGGGCTTACTGAGTTGACTGTTGTCATTCACACACTAATTACAGTACTTGTGCGAATTCTTAATAACTAAAAATTACAGTGTGTGCCTCTCAGCATCTGAGGGGGTTTCTAAGTTTAAACGCTTTGTTCTTTGTCAGCACAATTTACTAGGAATGTTGTTTTGCGTTCAGAAATACAAAGTGCGTCCTTTCCAGACGATCCAAAACCTCACAGTTTGCCTGATAAAGTATCTGATTGGTTGAAATATTCCGAAGAGACTGTGGATACATGGATTTTTCCTTTTGTTACGCTTACGTTATCTCCCAAAGCAATTGCAGTTCCTCAGATTGGATGATTCCTTTCCATGATGATATCACAGACTAATGGGTGGCCATTTATCCATTAAAATTACGAATAAATTGACAGACAGACATAAATGTAATTTTGCATCACTTCAAGCTGCCTGTCTGTGTCGGAAAGACTCCTTTCCGTCTTTTCGTAAGTCATGAGTGTTTAATTGTCTTGCTTGGGAATGCATGCCATTCTGCCGGTGTCTGTTTCTGATATTAATGGAGGAAGCCAGTGTTGTGCCTGCCTCCACCTTCAGCTTGTTTTATGAAGCCACAGGCCATTTCAAGGCCTCTGATTTCTGTGAATTGTATTTGCCTCATCCTGCATGAAAATAGAAGCCAAATGCAGACACACACAGAGAGAAGATCCAGGTGCACATGTCACGCAACAGCGAAACAATGTTCGAAAAGCGGGTTAAAAGGGAACTTTTTTGGTTGTTGATATATCATTATTTATTTGAGAGGTACTAAAATAACTTTCCCACAGTGTAACAGTGACATGGTTTGTCAGACACCTAATTATTTTAACCATGTTCCCCCAAGGTTGTGTTTACTAAGCCTAGGGTAAATGATCGTGGTTGGCTTGACATTATGTTTATTTCATTTTCAATGATATTATGATAGTCTCACCCCATTATTCTGTCTGGGCTTTCGTGCAATTTATTCAGATGGTTATTTTACTGCACTTTTGACATATTAAGCTGTAATGGGAGGAAAACTCACAATAGTATGTCCAGTTATTTTTCCGTGTCAGTGAAGGTCATATATTCATCCAAATATGAGGCCTTTTGGTCATTTCTTAGGGTCATTTTTATTTATTTATTTGCCTGTTAAATGTCACTGCCTGTCTTTGACATGAAAAAAAAAAGAAGCAATGCAACAATATCCGACTTGTCAGTCTGTATTTGTAAACGACATTTAGTCTGTCTCTTTTTTTCCAGAGAACAGAAAACGGGTGCATACCTCATGTATCATCAAAAACCAAGCAGAAACAACACTCAGCTGCAGTCTACTGATGTAAATTTAGCTTTTGTTTTAAGGGCTCTTTATGCGTTTCTTGACCCTAAATCATTGATCATTTTTGCTCTCATTGTCACTTGCTTCTGTTTATGATGATGTGAAGTCTAGTTTTGTCACAAAGGCACACATGCCTCTCGAAGCCACTGTTGTAGTTTGCGTGCCGTAGCTGTGATTATTTCAGAGTGAAACGATTTCAGAATGAAGGATCGAGAGACAGAGCGCAAATGCAACATTATGGTGTAGAACAAAAACCAGGAAGCGACTTTATCAATTGAAATCAATCAAGAGCGCTGCAGGCGAAACTATTTTCTGAATGTTATTTAGCACGAGTGATTTCTACTTCTGCTTAGACTATTTTGTCATGTTATTACCTGGCAGTGCACGATTTTCTTTTCTATTGCCGTATTACCTCTACAGGAGAACACCACAGCACACCATTTTTATACATCCAATTCAAGTGAGCTTCAAACTATGACAAATCCATCCCAAAATTAGGTCTGAGATGAAGCAGAATACCTGGAGACAGTGAGTCATAGGTGAGATAAATCTCTCTGCCAATAGACTATAGGGAGTGATGACTTCCTGTCTTTGTCTGGAGGTTAGCATCAGGAAATCTGATCCTTGCCATTTTATTTGTTTTCTTTCTTTCTTTCTTTCTTTCTTTCTTTCTTTCTTTCTGCAGTCTAATGGCATCCTGATTGGTATCTGTTTCACAGCAAATGTTTCAGTCCTACAAATGCCCTGCTATTTTCTCAATTGGTGCAATTAATCTTGTCCAAACATTGCAGAGTTTCTGTCATCTGACACTCTTAGCCGGGCACAACCAATGTCAGCTTTCATTACATTTTTGAAGGTTTTAAGAATCCCTCAGGGTGTCGAGTTTTCATTTTCTGAAAATTCTGCTTTAAAAAAAAAAAAAATGTATGAGTGGTTAATACCACTTGTTTTGCTTTTGATCCAGGACCAATATTACTGATACCTCTGTTAAATGTAATGCTTCAGTGATTTCTGAAGATAAAATTAGTAGTTATAGTCAACTAACATAATGTCATTATTGACATTAAACTGCTAATTATCAGACTCCTTTTTATTAATTAACAAAAATTATAATTTATTAACAACAATTATAGTGCACAATCAGTTATGGAACAACTGCTTATTTAAAATTACGAGACCACAAAACAACACAAAAGCACGTGTCACATAATTGTCTTCACAATTAAAGTGAAATAACTGACAATGACGAAAGAGAAATACTTCATATCCCACACATTATTTTATTTTTTTTACTTCAAAGCTTACAGTAAACAATAAAGGAATGTTACAGATTCAATACAGAATACTACAGAAAATTATTTTGACTAGAACTATTATATAGCTACAAAACATACTTTTTCAACAATAAGAAATGTTTCTTGAGCAGCAAATCATCATAGAATGATTTCTGAAGGATCATGTGACACTGAAGACTGGAGTAATGATGCTGAAAATTCAGCATCTTCAGAGGAATAAATCACTTTTTAAAAATATATTAACATAAAACAGTTATTTTAAATTGTAATTCACAATATTACCTTTTTTTTTTTTATAAATTAATGTAATTTATAAAATTAATTCAGCCTTGTTGAGAAGAGAAGAGTCTTCTTTCAAAAACCATAAAGAAATATTTACTTAATCAGAAACTTGTTAATTAATCAGAAAAGTGTGTATACAATTGTGTATTAAACTGTCTAAAGTTATGTCCAATATAGTAGTTGGCAGTTTTAATATTCCAAGGTCAATCCATCCATCGCTATTTTTTTATGAGTGTGTGTGTGCGTGTGTTCATGCGAGCGTGTGCCTAAGCATGTGTTTTGGAACTTCCAGGTTGAGGTCTGTCTTTCTCACCTTAGGAAAGGGAAAACTTCAGCAGATGGCCAGCCTTTAGGGTCCATAGCACATTGTCACCACTGAATTACAGTCCAGGGGGAGATGAGATGCCTGATAACCTCCATCCCATGGTTCCATCTGCTGAATCCTAAGCAAGGACACTGAACTCTAGGATGCAAACAGTATTTCAGAATCCTGCTGTAAAAAATTATTCATCGACTACGGCAGAATCCCATCGCTGGGTTTGTCTTGTACAGTATGTTTTCAGTCCGTTGCCTAAGATATGCTACATTGCGTTCACATGTCTACGGGTGTATTTCCGCGTAGGATTTGGGTTTTATGAGTTCGTGTGCTTAAGTGTGCTTGTGTTGGTGTGCCTTAGAGAGCTCCGATTCCTTCTCACTGCCAGATTGCTTTATACAATAGTAGATTATCAATGCAACAAGCACACTGATGAAGCTCACTCATTCCCCTGAACGCTGTTTGAGAGAACAAAAGCAAAGGCTTGAATGGAGAGTGATCATTACTGCTCTCAGTTGTTCATCCTCACTAAAAATAGGAATTTGTGACTCCTCACACAAGCTTTCAATTCTCCTCATATGAATGACCCACATACAATAGACGTAAAGCCCTTGTAATACACATTGCAAGAAGATGCAAAACAGCCTATTGTCTTTATTTGGGCAAGAGGGTGTTTTTTCCCCTTCTTTTTGCCATGTACGTTTACCGTCAAAACATGAAAGCATCACAATAGAGCATCTAATTCTGATTGTTTTGCACCAAAGCTGCTCTTGCACGTGAATGGTGAGGAAAGATGGCGTATCTAATTGCAGACACCACTCGCCTCTGTACTCTGGTATAATTTTGTACTGCCTCTGTTTGTCCTCGCAGTCACTGAATCCCTTATAAAGACAATTAATTGTGTCATAGTAGTCGGTGCACAAAGCACTTGTACTTATACTGAGAAAGAGTAATTATAAGGCAGTCTTTCCTACGTTTTGTTGTCCTTTGTCTTATAGAGGCATAGCAGTGTGTCTGGGGGAAGATGTATGCAGAATTTTGTCTGCAACATCCAAACAATGCCAGCAGAGCCACACTTTCCTTTTCTAAATGGGGTCATAATTTTACAATCTAGATAGTAAACATGCTTATAATGCATTAAAGCTGAATATTTCCATTTACCTTTTTTTATTCCTTATTTTGTAACTTTTCTTACCTGAATTGTTTGTGTATACATTACACAGTATACATACTATATGTATGTATTTGAACAGTAAACAGATAAAGAAAATATATGTTTAAATAGTACATATAAAACTTTACACTTTGTTTAAAACTTAATTTTCAAAAGTTTTGGCTCAGTAAGATTTTAACAGGTAAAAATAAATAAATCTATTTTGTTTTATTTAATCGAAAATACAGTGAAAACAGTAATATTGTGAAATAGTATTAGAATTTAAAACTGATTTGCATTTTAATATAATTAAAAATAGAATTTATTCCTGTGATGGCAAAGCTGATTTTTTAGCCATTACTCCAGTCTTCAATCACATGATCAAACATTTCTTATTATTTTCATTGTTGAAAACAGCTGTGCTGCTTCCATTTTTTGAACAACATTTATTCTAAATGGAAATCTTTTGTTACACACACACACACACACACACACACATTATATATATATATATATATATATATATATATATATATATATATATATATATATATATATATATTTGTCACTTCAATTTAATATGTCCTTTCTGAATAAAAGTAGTAATTTATTTAAAATAAATCATTGGACCCTATAATTTGAACAGTAGTGTGTATAATACATTATTATTAATTTTATATTACTACAAATTACTACAACTAATAATAATAATAATGATGTATTATTAGTAATATTATTATAAATTAAAAAAATATTAGTGTTAGTATTATTATTTATTTTTATTTTAATTATTGATGTATTTTATTTAATTTCATCTTGATATTTTTTCTTGGGGGTGGGGAATGTGAACTGTTCCCCCGCTCGCTGAAGACCGAAACCAGGCGAAACCTCTCCTGAAATAACAGCTGTTTCCACTTACATAATGGCAGCAAGATGTCACTTCATATTCTGGCTGGCGAAGCTGTCACAAGCCATTAATCCAGGTCCATCCATGGGCCACGCTGTCACATCCAGCACTAGAGCGTGGTGGAGCCGGCCCACAGAATCGGGGGAGAAACAAACAGCCCTGTGTAGTGTAACCTACACAGCACTTTAAATGGATGTCTTACAACCTCACATCTGTATGCCACCTTCTTCACCTGTCACAGGAGAGCCTGTCCTCCCATTATTGAATGGCACTCTTATCCATCTCACAGACCATGTGACGGATGACATGTTGTTTTCGGGCACATCCACATAATCTATGCATTGTCACATGTGAAATAGCACATAATTATCAGGTAATTACTTTCTAAAGGGGAACAGTGATGTGCTATTTCACTGGCACGTATAAATTAACATCTGTGGGGCATACGGCACATTTTCAGGAATCATTCTTGATTTCTTTTCCCCCTGCACTGTAATTAAGCAGGGGCTTTTGACTGTATTCTTTTAAATGGTGGCTATGGGGTTGTGTATTCAGTTTTGGAAGAGACAACGTCCTCTCTGTCGCTACATCATTAAAAAACGGGTAGGATTTTGCTCAAAGCAGTGCCTTTGGTAATCATTCAAAGCATTGCATCTTCTATTTAGGGATTTCATCTGCCCTCTTCTGGCCAACAAGAAAATGATGGATGCAGTTCAACATAAGAGAGGGAGAGAAAAGAAGTTGAACAAACTTAAAACATTATGAATTCAATGCAGGACCGAATCCCCTCTATGTGATTGTGATCATGATTACTTGTTTGATCACTTTATATAGGCCACATAATAAAGAATGATCCATGTTGACTGTACATCAAGTCACTGTTTTTTTATTGATCAAAAGCTTTTGGGTTTCTTCTGAATGCAGAAAGCATTTCTCTAAAGCCTGCAGATACAAAATCTTATATTAACACGAGACCACTGGCGTCTGCCTTTCCCTCTCCAGCAATGAATGCTTCATACAATTGGGACCCTATTACTGCATAAAACACACTGGCTTGTCAATGCTTTTGAAACTTGCAGAGATCTAGAGTTCTTTAGAGTGTGTTGAAAGGTCATAGGATGTGATGAGGCACTGCTGGCTGCATTGGCCTTGAGCTTTTCAGATGTGTTGAGCAGCATCAATGTGTTAACAGTTTGAGGCTTTTCTTGGATGTGCAAAATGATTCCTTACACAATGTGCCAGCTGTTCTAAGTAGAGGAGATTTCTTGCTGTAATGAAGGAACATTGCATTAGATATCATGGACCTGGGGAAGAACTTTCAGTATACAACAACTCCTGTATCTGTTCCAGTGTGTAGGTTATTTCTTGACACTTCCTTACTGATATCCAGCTTTGGTAGGGAGAGGTGCTTCCTTTTTGTTCCCTGTGTGTTGTAATATTTCTTTCCTACAGTAATCAAATATTAATGTTGAGAGAATCAAAAATGCCAACGGCAGAAGAGATACTCCTGGCCTGTGCTCGTGGATGTTATAGGAAGATTTTTTCAGCACGTTTTTTAGAAATATTTCCTTTGCTCTTGCCTCAGGGGACAATTCGCAGAGCATGAATCATGTCCACTGATGGCGTCATTTATTTGCACACGCTGTATGTTGTTTTAGCACATCGTTCACTAAAGGAAATATGGTCAGGTGCATATTTCTTTTTTGAACGCAATTGACATGGTGTAGTTCTCCATCTAGTGGGTTGGTTCTGAGTGCGGTTGTAGGGGATGTAGCAAACCACCACATTTTAGTAGTGATTGTACAGATTCGCTCAGGTCCAGACACCTGAATCAGCTCTTTAAAATGCTGAGAGTGTGTCTGCTTGTAACACTGTTCTCGATCATTGGAGAACTGCAATGATCAATAGAAGATATTCACAAACAGCTCTTTAAATAAAAATAGCTATAATTAGTGATTCAGTTTATATTAGTAATTATATCAGTCAACAATAATGGGATCACACATTATTTACAGTTGGCCTACCTATTGTTATACTCATATCAAATTATGTTCCTATGGCAAATGGGTAAAATTATTTGACTATTTATTCTAGTACTTCAAAGTAGCCCTACTTTTTGTTAAATGATTGTGCGTTAGAAAATATTGTTTTCTGAAGTTTTTTTAAAATTAAAAGCAGAAAAGTCACTCTAAAAAAATAAAGTGTTGGCTCATCATAGCACATGCTTACATAACTTATTTAACATGTATATTTAATAAACAAGTAAGATATTCCTTGTCACTGGCATTAGCGCAGTCATTGCTTATATAGTGTTTACCTTCATGTATCTACTCTTCATGGCAACCACACAAACTTCAACATTATTTATATGTCAAACATAACAGCATTAAACACTAACAGGTCTTTCCCTTCACTAAAAACAAATAAATGAACACTTATTTTTTTCAGAAATCCACTGCATAATTTCCAAAGTTATCAAGACAATTTCATAAAGTTACTACAACCTATTAAAAAAAAAAAAAAAAAAAAAAAAAGACAATTAACACAGCAATTTGAGTTTAAATTACAGACGATATTAAGTTGACGGAATGATAAAAATTATGTCAACAGAACTCTACAAAATTCTGTTTGCAACTTAAAAGGTTTAATTAAAACAATAAATAAGATTTTTTTTATTTTAAAAACTTGCAACGTTGTGGTAACAGGTCCCCTGAATTACTTTTTAGAGTGCTGTTATTTGTAGCACAGACATCTCAACTTATAAGGTTAGCTTTTTTTTGTAGCCAGTCTCACAGAATTTAGATTGATGTCTAATATTTGCCAATGTATTGGTTATCAGCTTAAAAATGTTTTTTTTATCAGTATCAGCCATAATTTCCATATCAGTGCATCCCTGTAATATCACTGTTAATTGTGCCGTCACATTGTGAATACAGCACATATAATCAGCCTCATTTGCATAGGCAGTTTGCACTATTTACCTAATTTAAATACTAAGCAGCACTATTTGAAAGTATTTAGCACCAGGTAATGATAGATTGTGAGTGGTTAGTGATAAGATGCAAGGTGCATGTGCATTCGATCCTTAAAAAAAAATCATATGACTTGTAAGCTTACGAATACATGAATGTAAATTTAATTAGGCTTTGTGATGCTAATTGTTCATGCCGTCTTTGTATTGGGGGAGATGAAGAAACCTACTTGAGACACAAAGACACAAAAAAGGAATAGGAAAAAACACATTAAAGGGGACATATCATGCTAAATCCACTTTTTTAGCCCTTAAATGCATTTTATTGTATATTTGGAGTGTTTAGAAGTACAGAAAAGTTGAAATTATTCTCTTCAGGTGCTTCGTTGATATCTTTATATTCTGTTTTGGTCATATTTTTCAACCTGTTCCGATTTTTCTGTTATCTATGACGTTTTGTGAACTATTACGTCACAGTATTTGCAGCGGAACTGCCAAATAAGGACATTGACTTCCGGCCCACCACTTCCAGCAATCCGCCATTTTCATTTCTCGCTGCAATTTTGTAGTCCAAGCTAAAAGATGCAGAAGTTACGAGAGGGTAAGTTAAAATGTTCGGTTGTTGGATGTAGTAACCCACACGCTTCATTACACCGTCTAATGTAGATGAACCGCCGCGCTTGTGACGGCGCATGTTTAACTGAAAGAACGAGCAGAGAGAGAGAGACCCGGTCGCGCGCACGCACTCTCTCTCTCTTCGGAGCCAGGCGAAAATGTAAACAAGACGCCGTCTCCAAACTAGACGCTGTCTTGCTCTCTCTCCCTCGCACATATTAATCAAAATAAATCGACACGGTGGTAAAAGGTCGGAAGACCAAAGTTTCATAATGTAAATACAGTAACACACCATTGCGATACATCCATATGAAGACGTTGTTCTGCAGGTTCGTCGTCTTCATTTTCATCTCGCTCCGGCTCCGGCTCTGGCTCGAACATGTAAATTGGCTGGCTGGACAAGTCTTCCGTTGTTGTCATTTTGTTAATAACGTGTGAATAAAAAGTTTCTGTGCCGCTAGATAATCGTATCTCTGCTATCAAACTACAAAAATGGCCGAACGGGGTGGAGTTGAACCGAGTGTCACCTCTGCAACCTGGAGAGGGGGCGGGGTATGAAGTGTCTCAATTGTATTTAAAGAGACCGCACCAAAACGAGTTGCTCTCAGACGCACATCAGAAAAGGGGTAGAAAAGGGGCCTGTGGAGCTATAAAAATGAGGAATTCAGACCCAAGCATTGCAGTTCCGCTTTATATAGACTACAAATGTATGATTTATATGTAAAAAGGAACGATTTAAAAGCATGATATGTCTCCTTTAAGTAAGACTTGCATCCCCTGGGTCAGCATTTAATTGCTTTTCAGTGGTGGCCAAAATGAGAGCAAGAGAAGGTGTACATTAAAATGAGATAAATATGGATTCATAATTGTTGTTGTGTTTATTTCTCTTGTGTCTGACCTGACCCGACCCGACCCACTATAGCCCCTTTCACACAGAGATTCCGGAAAATACACGGATAAAGTGACCCGGGATTTGAACCGGGTTCGTTTGATTTTGGTTCATTCACACTGCGAGTGATTTTCCGGAATCAGAGAGTGCGTTCACACACAACCCATAAAAATCCTGTAAAGACACGTGACATCGATGTGACTTGTAATGTCTCAGCAGCGTCTTAAGTTTGCTTATGACGACCACGCTTGTGCATTTTTTTCTCTGATTCGATCATAAACTTGCGCATTACGTACCGTTTCACAGCTGGCGAACGATCCTGCGCTTCAGCGTCATCACTACATCACGGCATTATTACGGCTTTTGTTCACACAGCGTGCGTTCCGGGACTGAACACGGCAATGTTACTAGGTCCCGACCCGGCATAGATCCCAGCATAAATCCCGGGTCGTGTTTGCGTTCACACAGAAGGCACTCCGGCAATTTGCCGGGTTCAAAGCGCTGTGTGAAAGGGGCTTATGTGTTCGAGGGTGACTCTGTGCTGTCGAGCCTTGCTGTGTTTTGACACAGGTGGTAATGACTTGACTAGTTCAGAGGTCATATACAATTAGCCTAGAGATTTTCGAACCCAGTCTATATTCAGTTATTTACCTACTTAAAACTTAAGCCATAACTTGTCATAGACTTTCTGGTGTCAGATTTCATGTAAAATAATGTAAACTCATTACAACAGGCAATGCTTTTTCTCCAGGAGGGAAACAACCTCTTTATGGCCTGACCTTTTGTGGTGGTCATTGACAAACCCATGATCCAGTGAGGATTTCATTAGGGAGAGAAACTCATCTTCATTGATCAAACTGAGAACTGGCTAGAGTGGCTCAGCAGGGCGTGGAATAGCTATGCACTGATCAAAGAGCTTCAAGCACAGTATCAACAGGCCTTCGCCTTTCGCATGCTGCGAAGAGGAGAGAGCCCGCATCCTTGTTAGGCTAGCGTATCGGACAGCAGCTGCTACACCATAGACTTTGGGGTCAGTGGGTCAGTAACGTTTTTTTTTTTCGTTTTTTTTTTTTTTTGTAAAGAAATGAATACTTTTATTCAGCAAAGATGCATTAAATTGATCGAAAGTGACAACACTAAAAGACATTTATCATTTTTCAAGAGATTTCTATTTTTAATAAATTATTTTGAACTTTCTATTCATCAAAGAATCCTGAAAAAAAAGTATCCATCTCCCAAAAGTGTTTGGTAAGTGTCCTTGTTACACGTTGCATGTAGTTACTGTAGTAATAACTATAAATTGTGCATAATAACATCATACAACTAACCCTCAACCAAACCCCAATTATTTTCCTTACCCTGTACTAAGTACATGTAGTTCATTATTATTACTGAATATAATTATTAAATTCATAATTACACTGTTACATGGACACTTTAAAATAAAGTGTAACAAAAATTGTAAGCAGCTCAGCTGTTTTCAACATTGACAATGATAATAAATGTTTATTGAGCAGCAAATTAGAATGATTTAAAGGATCAATGAAGACTGAGTAATGATGATGAAAATTATGCTTTGCATCACTGGAGTAAAATGTGTTTGGTTTTGTATTTTTGGTTTCCAACAGCTAGTTCAAATCCCTATTAAATTACGCGCACACACTCACTCACTCACTGTTTGTTTGTTTGTTTTTAATAATGTATCAAAGTGCTTACCACCACCATGTGCAGCATCCACCTGGATGATGCCACTGCAGCCATAGTGCGCCAAATGCCCACCACACACCAGCTTATTGGTGGAGAGGGGATAAAGCCAATCAGCATGATGATGGACAGAGGACAAATTTGGCCAGGATGCTGGGGTTACACCCCTACTCTTTTTCATCCTGGGATTTTTAATGACCACAGAGAGTCAGAACCTCGGTTTAACGTCTCATCCGAAGGACGGTGCTTTTTGACAGTATAGTGTCCCCATCACTACACTGGGGCATTAGGACCCACACAGACCACAGGGTTAGCATCCCCTGTTGGCCTCACTAACACCTCTTCCAGCAGAAACCTAGTTTTCCCAGGAGGTCTCCCATCCAGGTACGGACCGGGCTCACCCCTGCTTAGCTTCAGTGAGCAACCAGTCTTGGGCTACAGAGTGAAATGGCTGCTGGTGACCACCTCCTAAATGTAGTCTCGGGTTTGGTACCCCGGAACTCTCCTGGCTATCACATTGCCAATTTGTCATGCAAATCGTGCCCTGTTTCAGACTAAACTGCGAGTGTAAAAGCATCCTTAATTGATAACTTAACCTAGATAGTGTTACAACATGCCCCCACTGTTGTTTGATGCACTACAACCCGCCCCCAAACTATAACAGTGGTACTGTATAATCGTTTATTTTTTATTTTTTATATATGGTGTTGAGAATAAGCCCACCATGAGTAACATTCAGCCCAGTGGAAACTGGGAAACTCTCCTATACTTGTGTATATATGGCCCTGCCAAACATTGTGTCCAAATAGTGATATTCTCAGGAATTTCTTTAAACCTTATTGATTTGCTTTATTTCATTTCTGCATGACGCATCTATAAATATGCAACCCCGCACGAGAGAGAAAGCCAGCACACTTGTCTATTGTTCACCTCATTTTGGATTCTCATTCAAAATGGAGAAAAAAACATCAAAGGCAAATAGAAGAGGACATGAATTAATTAACAATTTGAAGTGAACATATGTACACAGACCGCTATGGTGAATTGCTATTCATTTGGAATGAGACGCTTATCAGAGCTTTGCAGACAGCAAGAAACACCTCACACGAAGTTGTATTGACACAAGCAGGCAGTAAGAAAATTCGAGAATGATTCACTTCAGAAGCTTCTTTAGCTCCTCAAAAAGAGACCGACATGCTACTAAAATATTCAGGAAAATTAATAATATGTGTTCACGCTGCTTCATAGCTCGTGGCCATGGTTTACTTTCTATTTATAGTTAAGACGGGGCCCATGATTTTTCTTCCAGTGCCCTTCCATCCAAATCTGCTCTCCGTCAGCCCCAGTGAGCCTTTTACGCGGGGGTTCATCCTCCACGTTAGGCCAATCCACAGATATGGAGGCTAATTTTTGTTTGTGCATTATTTGTCAGTTTAATTTTCATTAACTTCTGGGCGCAATGATTGATGATATAACAGATGCTCCATAAATCAGCGAAGAACAACACGGTGCAGACACAGACTTCGGCCATCACTTAAAACATCAACTGCAGCATTCGATATAAATGAAGATGAAACTCTTGTTGGAGTGCTTTTTAATGACTTTACTTTACTTTGCTCTCATCTTATAAGGAACTGACACTTGAAGCATTGGAGCAATCTGCGCCCATTTACAAAAGTTCAATAGCCCAAACACCAGCTCACCGGTGTCCCCTCACTCAATATGTTAGGCAATAGCAAAATGTATAGTATTTTTCATATAAAAAGGCAAGGGAAAAAACTGCAAAGGGCGTGCAACCACTATAAATGGTAATTGTCCTACTTTACTGTGCCTTGTATGAAACGCAGTCCAGTTTATAAATGAGACCTGCGAGCTCCTCTCCCTGTGCACTCCTGCCAGCCGGCCCTGTTTCAAATCACTCGGCCTGTGCTTTTAACTTTAAAGGGTGCCTGTCGCCATGCCTTCCTCCTTCAAACGTTTGGGCTTTCTCCACTACTTGGCTATGTAATTCTCCATCATTCCCTTAATGTGGGGTTTGATGTCTGAATATATTTCACTAATGGATCATAAATAAAAATGACCCAGGTCAGCCACAAGCAAATTAGTAAATTAGTTTGCAGCTTGCCAGAGAGATGGATAGGCTTTAGTCAAACCTACACAAGTCAAGCAGAACCGTGTGGGGATGCACAATTCTGCCTCCATCTGAATAAATAACTGAAGCAAGACAGAGCAAAACAAAGGTTGTCAAGGTTCAATCTTAAATAGGGGAACATTTAAATATTTCCTTCCTTCCTTCCTTTCTTTCTTTCTTTCTTTACTTTACTCTTTTTCTTTCTTTCTGTTTTCCTTCTTTACTTTACTCTTTTTCTTTCTTTCTGTTTTCCTTCATTACTCACTTTACTCTTTCTTTCTTCCATCTTCATCCATCCATCCATCCATCCATCCATCCATCTGTAATGACTGTTTTCCTTTCTTTCTCGCTTTCTTTCTTTCTGTCCTTAATCATCCATCTTTCCTTCCTTCTGCAATGACTGTTCTTTCTTTCTGTTTTCCTTCATTACTTTCTTTCTCTCTTTCTTTCTTTCTTTCTTTCTTTCTTTTTCTTTCTTTATGTCCTTAATCATCCATCTTTCCTTCCTTCTGTAATGACAGTTCTTCCTTTCTGTTTTCCTTCATTACTTTCTTTCTTTCTTTCTTTCTTTTTCTTTCTTTATGTCCTTAATCATCCATCTTTCCTTCCTTCTGCAATGACTGTTCTTTCTTTCTGTTTTCCTTCATTACTTTCTTTCTCTCTTTCTTTCTTTCTTTCTTTCTTTCTTTCTTTCTTTCTTTCTCTCTTTCTTTCTTTCTTTCTTTCTTTCTTTCTTTCTTTCTTTCTTTCTTTCTTTCTCTTTATGTCCTTAATCATCCATCTTTCCTTCCTTCTGTAATGACTGTTCTTCCTTTCTTTGTTCCTTCATTACTTACTTTTCTCTTTCTTTCTCTCTCTTTCTTTCTCTCTGATTTATTTCTCTTTCTTTCTCTTTCTTTCTTTCTGATTTATTTCTCTTTCTTTCTTTCTCTCTTTCTTTCTTTTTCTTTTGTTTTTTGCTTGCTGTCCTTAATCCATCCATATTTCATTCCTTTTGTAATGACTGTTCTTTCTTTCTTTCTTTACTTTACTCTTTTTCTTTCTTTCTGTTTTCCTTCATTACTCACTTTACTCTTTCTTTCTTCCATCTTCATCCATCCATCCATCCATCCATCCATCCATCCATCTGTAATGACTGTTTTCCTTTCTTTCTCGCTTTCTTTCTTGCTGTCCTTAATCATCCATATTTCATTCCTTTTGTAATGACTTTTCTTTCTTTCTTTCTTTCTTTCTTTCTTTCTTTCTTTCTTTCTTTCTTTCTTTCTTTCTTTCTTTCTTTCTTTCTTTCTTTCTTTCTTTCTTTCTTTCTTTCTTTCTTTCTTTCTTTCTTTCTTTCTTTCCTTAATCATCCATCTTTCCTTCCTTCTGTAATGACTGTTCTTCCTTTCTTTGTTCCTTCATTACTTACTTTTCTCTTTCTTTCTTTCTTTCTTTCTTTCTTCTTTCTTTCTTTCTGATTTCTTTCTTTCTTTCTTTCTCTTTTGTTTCTTTCTTGCTGTCCTTAATCCATCCATATTTCCTTCCTTCTGTAATGACTGTTCTTTCTTTCTTTCTTTCTTTCTTTCTTTCTTGCTTTCTTTTTTTTCTACACTGCTATGCATTTCCCTGCTAGTTACCCAGAGTTATTTTCCAGACAGTCTAAGCTGAGGCATATCCAATAAAAAAAAAAAAAAAAAAAAAACTGGAAGGAATATTCAATATTGTGCACCTCCACTGAGAATCCATGTTTTTTTCATTCCTGTCGTCTTTGTTCTTGACATTTCTAGGGTGCAAAATGTCTATTATGACTTTACACTGCTATATTTCACATGAATTCACATTAACACATTTCCACAGAAATGATCATTTGTGCTTTCAGCTAGTGATTTCAGTCCATTATTCTGGTCATGAACCAGCCGTAGCAGGTTTAAGACTCTGATGATGCAGCGGAGGAAAGGGGAAATAGGCAGGATGGAGTAAAAATGTCAAACTCAATGAATTCATCTTGGTAACATGTATACAGCTCCCCATTTTAAAACCGCTGTGGAGGAGAGCTGTGCTCTTAATGGCCAATGTATTTGATTACGTGATTCTTGCGTACAATAAAAACGAATTACGATAATTTAGTGCTCAGTATGGAATATACTAGACCGTGCCGAGATGGACGTTGTGACCACAGAAAAGGGTTGTGCAAAATGAATGTCACTATCTGTTTGCAACCACATCATTTCATGTTATTGCTGAGCTGGGGAATCGAAAATGAAAACTCTTATCTATGAGTGTTGTATTGATTGAAGGTGGTAAGGTAAGGATTTTCAGATAGTCAATTACTTCAGTTAGATAGTACTATTTTTGTCATTTGTTCTTTCTGTGTGATACAATTGCTGCAGAAGAGAGTAGTTATATGTTGCAATTATGTGTTTTCATATCTCCATGGAATCTCCATCTCTAAATGAGATGTTTTTTTAGTTATTCACTCATTTAAATTAAAAAAAAATAATGTAATCCGATGAAACTAGTCATAATACATTGAATAAAAATGTGTATGTAATACAACCGTTAGTTTAGATATTCAATATTTTTGACTTTTTAACATACAGTAGATGGTATTAACTTAAGCATTTTTTTTATTATTATTACCTGGTCATTTTCTCACTGTATATATTAGTTTTGCATTTCTCTGTTGATGTATAGAGCTCAGGTTTTCATAGTTTGTTGGCCCATGAAGGCTGACTGTTTTAGTGCCCATAATAGGCTATTTTTGGATGTGGCTCCAGCAATGCCTGACAGCGTATTCGGCACATGCAGGGTGAGGGGGAATCATCAGAAATCAACTTTTTCTATCAGCTCAGAGCAATTGACTGATGATTCACTGCGACATCTCTGCTGATTTCCAAATGAAAAGCAGGAGCTTGCTGAATAAACATTCAGCTGATTGGCACCACATTGAGTTCATGGATTCTTTGATTGCACACCAGTTATATATTATCTGTTTGTGGCATTATGCAAAATTGTATTCATGTCTAAACCATGCTATAGGCTACAATGGCGAGACTGTATGGGGTGAGTTCGCTCAATTGTTGTGCCAATTTACCGTGTGTTTTCTTTTTTTTTTACCCCTCGCAATCCACTCTAACCAGACCTAATGCGCACCAGTAGAGCACTGCACTTAAATTAACTCATTAATTCAAATAATAAATAAAGAGCAACAAATACAAAATAAATAAATAAAATCAAATTAGATAGTTGATTCTTTTTATGCAGTATTCATCCGAAAACTATTTATAAATGCATTAACTGTGTAATTTGCAGAACACAATATTTAGGATTTTTATGTATAGACTGTACATGTACATTGCTGCACATACGGAATATAAGGTTTATAGAGCCCTTTTCAGTCTATGATTTACAGTATGTGGCTGAATCCAAACTGCCAAGTCCACCCATACAGCTGGAAGCCAAATCATGTTAACATTTTTCAGAAATCATGTTAACATTTTACTCTGTCCACCTTAATTTACCTCCCAGTCTCCATGAAGGTGAACAAGCATTCTGATTAGATGCTGAGGGGTTCAACCTAAATTAAAAAGTATTTTTAAATGGTGCCTGAACCGGTCCATACTAAGCACCGGTCTATATGCAGCGTTCCCGTTACGCTCAAGGTCACGAGGGGCGAAGAGTTTTAATTGAAAATGAAATTGTCTACCTGATGGGTTCACCTAATTATGAAATATTAGAGCGGAGAGCACGGATCAAGAATGTGAGAAATTATGAAGGGATCACCTTGGAATATTATGGTTTGTGATGTGCGGTGAACTCTCATGCTGACCAATGGCAACTAATCTTAGCTCCAAATTAAAGCCTGTGCTCTCTGTCCTCAAACCAGAAACACAAATCCCATGAAATAATGAAAATAATCTAAAGGCTGCTGTCTGGCCTGAATTTCCTTAAAGCCTGCTCCTTGAGAACTATTGTATAGGCCACCTTGTCTTGGTTTTCGTGAGGAAACATCATTATCATACATATGGTATCGGTTTCGGTATAGACGGGGAGCAAGATGCTGAAGCCACCGAATGAGCTTTGATGACAAGCGGCGACGCTAAGCCTCATCCCTGGCTTCACAACATGATGACAAAAGCATATGACATTTGGAGTATAGAGTTTCTGTCTTTCCATGCCATCACTGAGACACGCTAATGGGTCCTGACATTACAGCCGTAAGAGATGCCAGCCATAAAATGTGACAGACAAAGGGTTATCTGGGGGAAAGAAAATACCTAGAACCTGATGACACCCCCTTCCGGTTCCTTTGGAGTCCTCTGGCACTGCAGGACAAATGACCAGGGCTTATCTAGGGCTGGATAGAGGAACAATCCAGTGTGTATGGTGTTAACTTTGATAGAAGTTGCCTCAGGCAAGACACAAAAACTCAAGGCAATAAGGTCAATAGGTTTCGGGCTGTCTCTTGAACACAGCCTTGTGGCTATTTTCTATTCCTTACACTCTCTAGAAGCCTTGTCGTTCTGAGCTGCCTTCATCGTGACTTGGTGTCTTTTTCCAGAACCGTGGTGTGTCTGCTTCCTTTGAGTTTCAGACCCATGTGTATATCCAGCTCTTTTGAGTTTTCTTATGTATTGATCGACCAACTGTATTTATATTTCATGTTTTAGCCTTTCAAAGTGCATGATTTTAGTCCCACCACTATAACCATTGTGTTCTAAGTGTTCTAACATTTGTCCTGCGATTCAGTTAATCCTCCAAATAAACAAAGAAGGCTGCTGAGAAACTTTAGAGGAATAATTGTGTTTTTCATGCGCACAAGCATGTGAAATGGCTTTTGAGAAAACAGCAAAAACTGAGAGCTCATGTATCACGTCTAATTGAATTTTTTTCCCCCTTCTTCATTTCCCCTATTGTCTCGGACCTAAACAACAAACCGATAACATCAAACAACATCTTCCCTGCTCTTAAAGCCTGGCAGCTTTGAGTCTACATGATTTAGTTAAACCGTTGACAATTTGTTTTAGGAAACATGATCTTCCTGTTTACATTAACACCAAAAATCACATCCTTCCCATTTTTAATACTCATTATTGTAATTTAGTTAGATGTAAATAATCATGTCCACAGAATTATTTTAGCTCTAATGCTTTGAGGTGAACAATAACTGGAGGCATTTTGATTAGATATTATTATATCACAGCTCTGGCCCTAATTCATGCCTGGATGATGCAATTAAAAATTACAGGCCTGAAAATGAAAGACCTCCATAAATATCTGTAAAAAATCTGCATCTTGTATATTTGTGCATGAATTTATATGTGAGTGTGTTTGCAGTATCGGCAAATAAATATGTTACTTTGTGCAAGGATGTGATGTAAAATCTAAGATTTAATGGCATATTTTAGAAATAAGGATCTTAATATACTTGCTGCACAATGTGTGATTACTTGTGAGGAATGGCATGCTGGTCTAACACACATCTCTTCTATATTCTGGGCCTTGCCGAAGTGCCGGTGACAGGCGTTTGACAGGTAGTGTAGGGGAAGAGAGTGGAGGAAAAACATGTCTTTGGAAGAGAAGCCCTGGAAATGTCTGCTGTATGGACTCTAAATATATTCATATGAAGCCATACATCGAACACATTCATCTCAACACATCAGCTGTTATATAAGATAGTGCTCTATTGTGCATTTGGAATTGAACAAGGCTGTGATGTTATGAAACATTAATGTTTGGTGGCGCTTTACAGTATAACAACTTTCATTTATAAGTCATAATGCTTAATAGGTTATTAGTGGATGCACTTTTAAATTGTTTAAATGTAATGAAATTTTGATTCATACTTGCTCATAATATATTCATATTTATATGCACAAGTCAGATTCATTGTTGTTGACAGTAATTATAAAGTGTTAATATTTTACAGTGCAGTGGCATTTTATTTTTCTTACAAAGCATATCTTTAAAAATTTTGTTGTTTAAATAAGATGTCACAGTGAGACCTGCCATTAAAGCTACACTGTGTCATTTTTTAAGTTGATTCTTAGCAAAAAACACTTTGTTCTTTCAAAATGATATGTGCTCATTAATGTGTAATTACTTCTACCAACTAATCAAGTATTCTCGTAAGCGTAGAATCTGCCATTTAGGATGCATACGAGGGAGTAGCGTTTGAATGGCGACAGCCATGTTGCGCCTTCATCTTGAAAATACATTAGCCAAAGAGGGACATACCTGGAAATTCAAGCTTCACCTTTCGCGTTTTTACACTCAGTGGGACCATGACGAATGCGAGGGGGAGATTACTCGCGACTAGGGGTGGAACGGTACATGTATTCGTATTGAACCGAGACGGTACGGGCGTCACGGTTCGGTGCATGAATACACACGGAGAATACACGGTATAAAAATAAATAAAACTCGCGTGCAAATTAATTAATGTAATGCGGAACTACTGTTAGATACGCGGGTTCTTTAGGGACACCTAATCTGTAGCTCCGCCTTAGCTCTGAAGCTCCGTGGCTATAACTTATGGGCTATAATCATAGACATAATATCTATGGCAATAATCATAGACAGGCTATAATGGACAGGCTGCGATGTCAAGTTTGCAATGCTGGAATATGTTGTGTGTGTGCCTGCGTGTGTGCGTGCGTGCGCGCGTGTGGGTGTTCAGAGAGGCGCGGGCGCGATCGAACAGTGGAAACATAAAAACATACTCATTTTGTTCATTGGACATCATTCAAACTGCAAAGTGTTTACTTATATTTGTGTACATTTGTAATAAAACACAACATTGTGCTTTTGTCAAACTGTAAACTCTTGTCAAACTGTAACCTACAACTGTCACCCAACACAGTGAGTAAGTTACACATTCTACATTGATTAAAAGAAAATCTCATTTGTTTTTAATGGTAGCATTATTTTATACAGAAATAAATGATTTATAATTCAGATGAGAATAAAGTTTGTGTTATTAAAATTAAGGAAAACAAATATATTGATCTGAAATATAGCAAATTAATTTTGAATTCATTCAGGTACAATTACCAAACATATCTCAAGGTCTTTTTGTCTTTTTATTAATTTAATTAATAAACTAATTATATAAAACTATTGGCAATGCACTACAAATAAACTGGTTCTATGCCTTTACTTTATTAATAAAACTTATTTAAAAAAATACAAGGCTTAAAACATTTATTTTCCTATGGTGGAACAGCCTAGAGACATGCACAATAAAAAAAAATTGCCTTCTACATTTTTGTTTTGCTTTTCCCTCCATTGTACCGAACTCGTACCGAACCGTGATGTCTGAACCGAGGTATGAACCGAACTGTGACTTCTGTGTACCGTTCCACCCCTACTCGCGACTGCCGGCAGATTTGAAATAATACGGCCACCGTAGGAGTTAAAATGCCCTCAGAATGGGAGGGGCTAGAAAGGAATATTCAGTTGGTAGTCATATACAATTTCACCGCTAGATGGGAGAAAATCCTACACACTGTAGCTTTAAACTTTAAATGGTAAACATGGGAAAAGAAACAAACATTTTATGGAGCACCAAAAATGTAAGACCCGAGAACATAGCCTTTAAGTTAAGATCTTCCTTCATTTTATCTTTGGGCCACGTTCATGAAACACTAGCATCTTTGTAAAAAAAATCATTCGGAAAAACGTTCTAACATAATTTTCAGATTCATGAAAGCTCTCAAGGTTGTGCAAAACATCCAAACATTTTGTTCCTTTTGGCAAACTGATGACACTGCATATTCAACACTATTTACCATTAAATGTATTCTTTCAAAAACATTATTTTCCAAACTTCATTGAAATTTAATTGATAAACAAAAATGATTAAAAACGGCCACAAAGTCTTTTTTTCCTTTTTATTAGTAATTATTATTCTGAGCATCAGTAGTATGTCTGCAAGAATACTTAAATTGAATAATTTTGGGCATATGGCCAAATAGTCTCTTTTCATTTATGTAATATACTGGAGCTAAACCAGAAAAGGGAGTCCAGAAGATCCCACCGCATTCCTGTACACCAAATTTGCACAGTTACATTCATGGGCGGGATTATGCTAATTTTGAATGAATTAACATGCATGTTTAACTATCAAAAAGTTCTCTGAATTTACTCATAAAGTTATGAAAGTTTCCCAGGCCAATTGACCTTTACTTGGACTTATAAACCTTACTGACCTAAAAATGGACTACGGAAAAAGCAATGGAGGTAATGATGAAGGCACTACATATTCACATATTCCAAAACTGATGGTGTGTCCCCTTGATGCCTGAAAGACTTTCTATTCCATGCGGAGCAGAGGCAGGCGTAGAGACTTAAAGGAGTGTTGGGGTCAAGAGCAGGGATGGGTGTGCTATTCTGTTTACAAGAAAGTGAAACAAATCATTTCCTTTTCTTTTGCAGAGAACGAGAGAAGCAAAAATTGTAACATTTTACAACAGCTTAAGAACTTGAAAATGTGATTTATTGAAATCATCATACCCCCTGAGGTATCCCAGGCCATCTTTAATAAATAGCAGACTACTGTCACAAAGTAAGTCACTAAAAAAAACATCAGCTCTCCGTTTCTTACAGCAGCAATGGCAAATAATTCACAAATCCATCAATGTTATGAAACCGTATGCCTAATAACGTAGACAACATCTCCCCAATGTTGGGAAATGTACAAACCATCTCAAACAGACGCCCTCACAGCACTCAGGTTATTCTTAGCTCTTTTTCAGAGAATTGGACATGGACCTTCTTTGAATCAGATGTCGAATAGAAAGCGCATCACTCTGAGGCATATATCATGGAAACAAAGAGACCCTGAAGGTTGTTTATTAAATATTCCTAACAGCTAATTAACCACCCCCACTTCTCCGGATCGCCATTGTTAACGATTCCATCATTTGCAGGTACATTTATTTTGCGAGACAATGGAGCGAGCGTGGCAGCTAGCCTTCTGTCCTGCCAGTAAAGGCTTGAAAGATGGTCCACCTTTGATGCCATGTACTCACTATCTGCCTGACCATAGAGGCAGTTACCAAAATATATTGCTGAGGGGAAAAGAACAAATCACAAGTGACTAGCAGATATATTGCAGATCCGGAGGCATAGTTTATTCCCTCCCATCCCAAAGGAATTTATTTGAAGGTATGGACTATTGTGTGTTAAAAGTTAAAAGCCCACTGGTGTTTCTGTATACGATGCTACTATGGCTGCAGTATGAAAGCGGTTCAGGCCATACATCTACACAAAACCAATACGCATGAATTTGACGTCTAAACCAGTTTTGGATCTTTTATGTTATTTTCCTCCTATTTGATATCATATTTCCCCACAGCAACGTTGCATTGTAGTAAACACATCAAAAACAGCCCTAACAGAATACCCAATAGCTTAAAGCCTATCTGCAGATGTACTTGGCAAGCCTAAAAACATATTTTGAGGACTACCAATGGTAACAGTTCAAATCAGTCACCATGGAGAACATCCCAGCTTTACAAACTGATATGAATGGCGCCTGAGTTTTCGAGTAGGCAGTGCATGGCTCTGTCTGTGCCCTTACCTCCAAAGCTTTCTGTAATCTCTCACACATATTGCTTCATCCATCTTTGTTATCTCTTCATAAGAGCACCAGCTCCGTATACAAGGCGGATATTTTACCCCAAAGAAATTGTTTCCTTCCTTTTACATTTCAAAAAGTGTTGACCATTGAACATTTCACTTTACTTTGAGATTTCTGCACATATGTAAATCCGGCCTTTTACTTTGCTTTTATCCAGAGTGGAGGTACATACTGGTCTGTTTTATCTTCCCATAAATAAGATAAATTCCTTGAAGCGCATTATGCATTATGCTCTTTATATGGCAACGTTAATGTATTTGGTCTTGCCGGACTAGATCTGCTACACTGCTGTTGATTATTGCTACTGCAGTGCAACTGTGGACTTGCTACTGCTAATAGATACACAGACACGCTGCAGTGAGCATGTAAGATATGCTGCTGCTTCTGCATAAATAGACATATGTAAATCCAGTAACAAATCTAGGCAGGTGGAGCTGGGGGAGGTGGAGGGTTTCAGGGAAACTCTGCTGGATCAGCCTACAGAAAACACGGACGGAATCGCAGAATCCACTGTATAATGTGGAATTTCATTTTTGATGAATAAATAAAAAGCAGGTCAGTTACACTTAAATTGAATCGTTATATAGACTAGTGTCTGTGAATATTACACCGCAAAAATACTATTATTTAAATATGAATCCTACATGTTCCGCGTATCTCTGTGAAAAATGAATGGCGCAGACGTGCTGGTTTCATTTATCAGGTAAAGACGCTCGCTGTGTTTTCAGCCTCTGCCGCCTGACTATATGAGGACATAAATGCATGAACTTCATCTCTAGAGCCGCTCTGAGAGTCACTTCATGAGCATTTTACCATTTCATTTGAGAAAAAACAACAAAAAAAAACACAGAAACTCAAAGGGCTTCACGGCAACCCGTCAAAATAAAAGTTTGGTTTTCTTCACAACTTGAAGTTGTGACAGAAATATATTACTGTTGTACAGAAGAATTTAGCTACGTCTCAATGTAATAACAATACTAACACTAACACAAATATTATCATCAAACTTGTATTTTATTAATTTATTTGAACTTTTACTGTATTTTTGATTAAATAAATGCAGACTTGGTGAGCAAAAGTGACTTCTTTCAAAAACATAAAAATGTTCATGTTTCCAAACTTTTGACAGGTCCTGTAAGAAATTAGTCATTACGAACTAATTTCTTAACTATTGATATGGCATTTTGTTTTGTTTTTAAACTTATTTGTCACACCACACAATTAATTATTCACAGGACCATTTACCATAAATAGCAAATGTCATTATAATGGTGAAATAAAAGTAGCAGCACCTGAAATATGCACTTCCCCTTACACATTATACATTCATATTTATTTGAACCTCAATCTAGTGTATCATAGGGCGTTAAAAATACATAAACAGTCATTGGAACTTTCACCATTTATTCTTGGGGATTTGTGTTTGTTACATTTCAAATTGTGGCTGAATTTATTGCTTCTCTTCACACACTGGCCCATATACACAATAAGTCCTCCTGGCGGGGAGGGAGAGCGCAGCATGGATCTTGTAGCACTCTCTATGTTATTATCATGATCAGTGCTGATTGCTGATTGTTATGGTGTTTGTACCTCTCTTCTATTCAACCCATGCTGTGTGTTTGGGCAGTGCTGATTGTGTTGATGCTAACACCCCCTTCTCGTGTCTTCCTAATGGAGAAGAGGTCTGAACACACGAGAGGAGAGGAGAGGTAGGACCACGCCAGACATAATGAACACCAGACAATCAAGACCATCAGTCCACAGGAGGGGGAGGGGGGGTCAAGTAGCTAGAGGAGTAGAGCGTAGCCAATCTTTTGTCCCCTCCAAAAAAAAAAAAAAGAGCTTAAATTCCCTTTACCTCTCATTCCCAACTTTAAACACATGGAGAGAGGGATGTTTGGAAAGATAGGACACCAGCATCTTATTCTTCGAGTGTGTGAGTGACAGCATGAAGATTTACTTATTTTTTTACTTATAGATCAGACACCAAATGGAATCTTTTATCCCCTGCTTGTTTTTAATCAACGCTAACAAAAGAAAAGACAGTGGAGAGAGTTTGACCCGCCGTGTTCGGGGGACAACCTCTTTCTGTGGTCACTTTGTCCCTGATTTTGTACTGTTATTTGTTTTGCTGTTTTAATCTCAGCCAAGTCAATAATATTCTTTGTTGTCTGAAAATGGTGTGTCGGGAGAAAAAAAGGTCTCCCTCTTTTGTTGAAATTACCTGCCTGTGACTTCTCTCTCCTCAGGACTCGGGGATGAAGTAATCATTAAATGTTGTTTTCTGCCCGCAATTACTTTCCGTTGCATTGGGTCAGACACAGCATGGATAGAGAAGAGAGTGAGGTGGGATGGAGAGGCGCGTGTGTGAATCAGGAAAAGAGGAAGTAGACTTGGAGAAGTTTGATACTTTATAAGTTTGGCGTCTGTAAGATTTTGAAAGAAGTCTCTTTTGCTCACCAAGGCTGCATTTATTTAATTAACTGTTCTCTATGGTAATATATTTAAAAATTACATTTATTCCTGTGATGGCAAAGCTGAATTTTCAGCATCATTACTCCAGTCTTCAGTGTCACATGATCCTTCAGAAATCATTCTAATATGATGATTTGCTGCTCAAGAAACATTTCTGATTATCATTGTTTTTAATATTATTATGTTGAATGTTGAATTATGTTGCATGCTGCTTAATATTTTTGTATAAACCAAAATGAAATAATTTAAAGTATGCAAGTATAAATTTTTTACCCCCAAAAAAAGACCTCAAACCTTTGAACGGTACTATGGTGTTACTTTTCAATGGTACTTGAATGGTATCTTTACGAATGGCGGTATTTTGGCACTTAAAGAGATGCACTTTAAAAATGATAATTTACTCAACCGAATGTTGTTCTTGTAGATATTAATTCTTATGATCTCAACTGTAGTTACATTCCTTTTTGGATGAACCATTCCTGTAACTATTCCACACTCACATTCCTCAGATAAATATAAAACCATGTGGGTTTTGCAAAAAAACAAAACAAAAAAAAAAGATGGCTTTTTCCAGCCATTTTAGTTACTACTTTTAACCAAGTGGTCCCAAAATGATTTTTAGTTCATGTATGAAGTCGGTTCGACTAAAGTTCACACAGGTGTCCTATTGCAGACTCACCACAGGTGTAGTTTATCACATTACCGTTCGACTAACGTTTGACAACCATAAAAAGCCGAAATACTTTTTGTCTTAGCCCTATATAAGAATTTTATAGTGTTTCAACAAATGTTTCGACTTGGCTTTACTCGAACGAAAGCACATTCATTTAGCATAATCCTAATTTATCAACATTAGAATGATAGTAACACATGCATGCATGTGCAGTACGCATCTGAAATGTTTTTGCACATAAGAACAGTTGCAATCATTAGTTAATGATTGTGACTGCTATCAATGAAAGGCCACTTTTTTTTTTTTATAGCTGCACTGTGAAATATGCACCTTAATAAAAAATGTGTTGAGATGCCGTCAGTCGACTCCACCCTTTTAAGAGGATAGACATTTTATACTAGACAGATTTTGAAATATATCACATCTTCATACTGTCACAGAAGTTTTCATTTCATAAGGATTGAGGCAATTAGATGGGGTTTAAAAGGGTGAAACAAATGGTTTAAATATATTAAATAATTTCAGACTATTTAGCAAAAATGTATAAGCCTTAATTCTTCCACAACCAATTTTTGTGAATGCAACGTATAAGCAAACATAATAATTGTCTATTTAAATAGAAAAATACTTTTAAGTATCCTCAGTAACAAAGACAGGTCACAGTTGTTGTGATTAATGGATCTGTATGACAGCACTCTCACTGTGAATACGCTCGTGTTGTAAGCGATGTCTGTTGTGCAGGTGTGAAAGATTATAAACAACTAGTGAATTGAGAAGATACAAGCCTGAACATTTGCCAAGCATAAAGCTGATGCTTCCCTTTGTAAGATGCTTTTTCATGAGGAGAAATCTTCTGTGCCAGATTTTTATTCAAATACAGGAAACTGCACATGTGTGGGCCTGAAGTTTTTTTTTTTTTTTTTTTTTTTACTGCCGACTAACAGATGGTGGGATGTGTACTTTATGTATTCAGGGGGCCATTATTCAAAAAAAAACTTTTCTGCTGGACCCTAGAGCAACTCAGCTGTGCAATAGTGAATTATAACTTCCCGATGAAACTGTCATGCTGTTTGTCAATCAGTCATTTAATCTCAACAAGGGCATTTTTCTTCATAAACTATATACTGCACGTATATATAATTCCTCAACTCTCTATTTGTCTCTATTCAGTCTTCAATCAAGTCAGTAACTGCACTGAATAACAATTACATAATGCAATAATTTATATATAATATGTATGTGTGTGTGTGTGTGTGTGTGTGTGTGTGTGTGTGTGTGTGTGTGTGTGTGTGTGTGTGTGTGTGTGTGTGTGTATACACATATACATTATATATATATATATATATATATATATATATATATATATATATATATATACACATGCATATAGTTTGTGTGTATATTACTTTTTTGTATAATATTAAATTATTGCATTATGTAATTGTTAACAGATTATTAGTCAACATAAATTCCATTAAATGTTGAGTTATATATTTTCATATTGGCTACCAATTTAATTGAATTTGTTAACGAAATGCATTATAAATTGTTATCATTAAGATGAATCCAGAAAGCAGGACTCGTAAAGATGCTGAAAACCTCCATATGGAAAATATGTTGTATGGCTCCACGGAGCCCGGAATTTCCTTAACATATTGCAGTTGCTGGAGTGTTGCATGCCCCTGGCCTCCAGTTGTAATTTATTTTTGCGATGCATGTCACACTTTACATCCCACTGTACATTTGTACATTTGGGACTTCATGAATATATAATAGCAAAGAGCAGCATGAAATCATACGGATCTCCTCTGCAAAAGTAAAAGTGTAAATCACTCATAAGCAGCGATGAAATACGAGAGTGGTGCTGGAGTGGAGCTGGTGATGAAATGCATCTAGCCTGGAGTAAGTGGCCTTTCCCTGATTCATGAGAATGAAAAGTGGGCCTCTTATTTCACCTGATGGTTTTGTCCAACCCTTGAGTGAAAAATGGCATCTTTCCCCTTGTAAAACACCCATGGGGTTAAATAGCTCCATTATTATTAATGACCATCCATTTGCCAATCTAGATGTGGAGTCAGAGTGGGTGTGTAATAAAATGATAAAGTCCATGTAATTACAAACTCAATTATTATCTTTCAAATTTCATTTTGTTTGACAGCATGGGATTTGTTTGAAGTTTATGCCCTTTGTTCAATCTGTATTACACGCATATACAGAGACTGAGACCACATTGAAAATTTTGAATTCAAAATCTAATTTAAAGTTCACTAATTCTAGTCCACTAATCAAATAAGTATATTTGTGACGCTGACCATATTTTATCCTTCACAGATGGTGAGTTGGTTGTTGCTGAAGCATGAGATGCTTTTTGATCTCAGTTTAGAGTCAATCACACAAATGTGTGTTTTCTCTAGCAGTAATTTTGGTTCCCAACAAACATCTTGTTCAAAACCCTCTTAAATGAATTGGCTAATTGTTAACTATTAATTAAACTAATGTGTAAATGTATTACTAACTAACGTGTAATGGAAAATAACCTACATTAAACAAAAACAATGCTAAATAGCAGTAGTTTCACTGGTGTTCTCAGAATGTTGGATCCCACTGAATTTGCATGCTCTTACATTTTACAGTATGCATGCATGCACACAGAAACTTTTTGAAGGTTTTTTTTTTTTTTTTTTTGGATGGGTCAAGAAAGTCCAGCTCTTTTTAAGGTTGTCAGCTGATTAAACTGTAATAATATCCTTAATTCAGTATGCATATTCTCTCTTGTCATGTTCTTCTCTTGTCCCCAAGGGTTCTAACTGTGCTCATATCAAGTGCACCAATTAAATACATGTACAATTTGCATACATGGCTGAAAGGACACTAAACTTTGATCAAATATGCCACAGTCTGCCCCCTCGGTGGGCATGTTTTGACTCAATGAACTTCATGAAGACTCATTACTTGATCATTTGCATTTTGAAAAAAAAAGAAGAAAAAAAGAAGCATAACCCTTAAACCTTTGCCATGATCTCTCATGAAACTTTTATTTGTGCTGTTCAACACAACTAAAAAAAAAAAAAAGTTAAAAAATTCAAACCATAGACACTAAAAGCAATGTTACACTGAATCCTGTATTACACTTTTGAAATAACATTCTATGTTTATTGAATAAAAAAAATCAAGGCTGAATTCTCTCGTTCATCACGCAGAAATGTGCTGTAGGTGCTACAGAGCCTGGTTTTCTTAAGCTCTACAGTCAACCAGATGATGTTTAGACAGGAGAGAGAGAGAGAGAGAGAGAGAGAGAGCAGGGAGCGATGATGTTCTGTATTTATGCAATTAGCTCTCTAATTGGTAGTAATGGGTTTGCACATGCTAACATAATGACTTGAGTAATCATCTCTGTGGCATCCTTGATGTAAATCCCATCAAGATATATTCAGGTCGTGCTGCCTTGCTTAACAGCCCTGTCAGAAATTGTCATTTGTGCTTATTGTCTGACTTCAGCATGTCCGTGTGCTGTGAACACTGTTTCATCGCACTTCCTGTCTAGGAGTGACCCATACTGTCATATACCGTGCTTTCGGTTCCTTTATGTCACTATACCCCAGCAACATGTCTGTTAATTTTATGTTAACTGTTGTTGTTTTTCCTTTCCACAGCAGCATTTATTGTTATACAACCTGGTGTATCTGTGTAAATGGTGAGATGTCACATTTAACGAACAATTACTTTTCAGTCTTTTTTCTTCCGTTTTAGTTGGGAAAAATAAGCTCAGGTTATGGAACAAAAGATGAGGCCTTTGAGGTTCGTCATACGGGAGCAATCTGATTACCAATCTCTGACGACAGTGTTAGACAATGTTTGCAGGGGAAGATTGAAAACATTTTCAAGCGTTCGCACCGCTGTAATTACAGGTGTGAATCAGCCCGGGACTTCAATCAATAACCAGTGGCCATTTTGCAAAATGTTTCAATCTATAGACAATTTGCTTTGAATGCGAGCCGTTATTAGAAGCCCTATTACTCTCAGAGTAAATAGGCTTGGCATTTGTAAGCGAACGTTTTGCAAGAATGTAAATATAATTTACCCCACACAGCATTCAACTTCACCCAATCATCTGCAGGAGATCTTTGTGGAGAAATTAAAAATGCTGTCTCTTACCCCCAAATGCAAGGTTTTCCAACAAGCATTGATGTATGCGGAGACCGGAGCACAAGGGGTCTGATTCTTTTTTAAAAGCTCGACGGGAGAGTAATGATACCCCCTGAATACAAAAAGCACTTAAACAGCATCAGAGTGAACCACTGCCTCCGGCTGACGAAAGCATTCAGCGCTGTCACCCACATCAGTCAAGCAGTACTAGTCCCTGTGGAGGAGAAACTGATACGGACTACATTTTTTGAGCCGTTTAATGTGAAATATCACATGCGAAAAATAGTAGCTCTCCTGGCTGTTGACATAGCGCCACTGTCAGCTCGTGCTGTGCCTCTGCACGCTGGAAAGCCACGCAGCGTGGCTTCAAAACACCTTTTACACATAATGTAATTGCGCACACACTCTCCTCTGCTTGTGCTGATTGACTTCACACATGCACGCACACACAGGCCTGCTGGGCAAATGCACTAAAGGTGTCTACAGACTTGTGCTAGGGCCGCTACATGTGTCTGCCTTCGCAAGTATCTGTCCACCGTGGCGTGATGCGCTCAGCCCTCAAAAGAACAATGGCTCTGAAAGACACCTCCAATTTCCAAAGCAGCTCTGGGGTGATTTACAGCAGCCTCCGAGAGCGACCTGGCCAGGACTCATTCTGCTTGCTCAGAGAGTGAGTGAGCGGCATCATTTTTCCTTAATGAAGTTAGTGACCCTCTGAAAGGTGACACGTTTACCGCTCCACTGATTTATGCACTGATGCTCTGAGGCAGACTATAGCAGAGTAAAGACCGGGAGGATGTGGCCACATCTTTCTCTCTCTCTTTCTACATTCTTTCTGTTTGTAGCTTTCTATATTTGTGCTATTCTGTCCAGTTCCCTGGTATTTAAACAAACCGACAAGCAAAATATAAGCATATTACAGCTCTGTTCCAAAACCTAGTAAAATGCTTAAAGCCCACAATATACTTACGTTTTTTTTTTTCACAAATATCAGCATAAGCACAATATGCACATACTGTACATGTGCAGCCAAATGTTTCTAACCGTGCAAACTGTATGCTTAGATCGCTCATGCGCCTTGAATTTTTTTGCACTGCTTAGTTTGTCCACAAGGCAACAACACTGCCCTGTCGAAAAAGAAACGGAAGAGACAGAACAACAACAAACTGTACAGTAGATGGGGATTAATGCTGCATTTAAGATGAAGTCGGAGGTGGGAATATCCCAGTTGAATATTTCCATAAATTAAAGTTCCGACTGTCCCCAAATCAGTATTTTTCCATTCAAGTAAACTTTTGGAATGATAAATAAAGTGGTACATTATTCCAGACTTTAGCTCTAGATTCATGTCTATCTATTATGTCTATCTATTAGTTATTGAACAAGTAAAACAGGCATTTATTTATACACAAACTATTGTTATAGTATATTTATTACATATTAAATGTTCATACAATACATGCAGCAGAATACATAAGTGTATTTTTACAGTCCACATAAACCAGCTCTGTATGCTCATCGGTCACCTCCATCTTGGAAATGACACCAAATGAAGCTTCACACTGAGGATGGGGTTGTCTGACTTGTAGTGGCATTTCAGATGTTATTTTCCATTGGGAGGAGGTAAACTGTTAAACAGTTTTTATTGGTGTTTCTTAAACACTGAACACTGTTTATTTGTAATTAACATTTCTTGGATTTATTGACAGATGTTCATGTTTATCAGCATTACTGTAGCTCAAATCCTGCTATTCCTGTCAAATACGTAAATACATCATTATACTTCAACAGGAGAAGACAAATGTCAACAGGTTTGCCATCTCTGAACTGTCAACATCGCAGGCATTAACAAATTCATGAGATGTCATTGAAAATATTGCAATATTATGCAGCCTATGGATCCAAGAATCATAGATAGTTATTGTAGGGATCTTTGATGATTAATAATATTTATAAGAGCTTTACCCAGTATTATTTTGCATTATGCACAATTATCTAACATTAATGATAAACCAAATCCTGTGAAAATCAGATGCTAAAGACTATTAGATTCATAAATGAGAATAACTATGGTTACATACTTAGTCATCTTGCTCTCGAGTGGACCGGCTTTGACTGTTTAAAGGTGAACTAAGTAACTTTTTTTACCTTAACTGAACAGCTTCGGAGTTATTGGAATGGTTATATTACTTATTTCGGGTTGAATGGTGGTCGTTTCGCACCCCCCTGGTGCCCGTGAGCGGAAAATACGCACTTGCAACTTTGAGCCGCCGGGCCGCCGGCCGCTGCGTCAGGAAGTCTCGCGTGATATCAGGTCTCGCGATGTAAACAATTGCTTTACGGCCAAAAGAAATCTGCTAAAATGCTGTCATTATTGCGCTCCCTCACGCTGTCCGAACCCGAATGAAGAAGACGTTTTAAAGAACATCCCATCTGCTTTGATGTCGTTGATCTATAGCCTCTGGTGTCTGAGAATCAACAACGAGTTTTTACGACAGTGTTGTCAAATATCTATTCCGAAGCTGTGGGGGGAGCTCTAGAGAGAAACCTGCGAGCAAAAAGCGAGAATACAGCGAAGAAGTCCCGAAGCTACTGAGTGCTGCTTTAAATATGGTGGATGGCTTACGTATAGTGATATATTACGATATCTACATATAGATATCTTTGGCACAAACAGTAAATAATGTTGCTAGCCAGACACAGCAAGGTCATGGGTTCAATTCCCAGGAGATGCAAGTGCACTGTAAGATAAATGCGTAAAAAGAGTTCCCTTTGCATGATATTTGTTGGAAAACTATATTGGCTCTCGGTGGTAAAAATAACCTAAGCATGTAGTGCAAGGGGAACCAGACTTAGTCGCTTTTAATTATTTCTAACACCTTTACTTATGCAAATATGCAAAATAATTTCTAGATGACAGCTTGGAGGGGGACCAGTGATGTTCAGCCCCTTTTCTTAGCGGGTTAAGATATACATCCGCCGCTGTAGGGCTCCCGCCTGCCTCCGCGAGCACTGTTTTACATTCTAATTATTAGAGTTGACAGGCTTTATGGCTGGGGCTCAATACTGAGGCCTTTTCCTTGGCACATCTTGCATGTGATGTCAGAGCAGGTTTAATGAGATAAGAAAGTTTGAGTCCTGTAGTTTACGGTTCTCTTTCCTTTGAGTGAATCACATTCCGATCCTCACAGCTACTGTAGGACGTTTGCCGAGCCTAATACTGTACGTGTCAGCTGCGTTAACAAGTAGGCGAAGAAGGAGGAATCGCTGCATTACTGTTTGATTTATCATAATTGACTTGATTTAAGTGGGAGACATCAGCAGAAGAGAGGTGTGCCACGATGACTAGGATTAAAATAAACAATGGTTTTAGAGCAGTTCATTAATTCTTTAATATGTAAAAAGCCAATCTCAGACACAAACAACAGAGACTTTTTTTTAAGATTTAATTAAGCTACAGGGAATTGAGCGCATATTGTAGGTAAACACTCAGGACCATGGGAATACCATTTAAATTAAAAGAACTGGTGTTGTTTTTCTCATTATGAGATGAATTAAACATTTATCACTGCCTTTCATTTCTCTCAGAAGCTGACATTTACAGGTCATCTTTTGATAGCGCCAATTTTTTATTGTCTCCAAGTGCCTTGGCAATAAGAGAAAGTATGATTTATTTTGTCTTCTTGTGTTCACCTCTTGACTGAGCCTTCACATTTGTCATTTCATCATCCACAGCTATTGAAGTCAACCTGCAGAAGGCTCTCGCCGAAGCCTCGGAGACCTGTACCCAGGAATGTCTGATCCTGGGTCATTCTGACAGCTGCTGGATGCCGCCAGCGCTGACCCAATTCCAGACGTCCGGCGCCGCCACTCTGCCCTCCTTTGGTTTTCAACAAAGCTGGGCGCGGGGGACCAATACGGATGGGCGTCACACTCTTGGCAGGTCAGTGCCCAAAGATGATCTGGACAAAGGGAGCAACCGGCCCCAATTCTACAACACACTTGAGAGACACTGCAGCAAGAAAGAGGATACTATCAAGGTCATCCCTCTAGCCAGCTTTTCCGCCACGTCCAGCCCTCAGACGTCCGCGAGCGGAGGAGCCTTCCTGCGCGAGCATCAGCTGTAGAAGCGAGGGTAGGCCTCGGAGCACGGCATAATGAGAGTGATTGAAAACGAAAAGCTGACGGGTTCTGATGATTATTAGCATATGTCAAACGCTTCTTGACACGTGATATTTTTAAACACGGCAGAAGGGGAAGTTAAAGCAAAGGACAGTAGCTTTCAAGATCCTCAATGAAACTGAAACATGTACAGTAGACAATGGTAGATATAGACCAAAGTAGCTACTCAAGTAAAAAATGAAAACGAAAAAAAAGTGGTTTAAATATGTGTCTTAGTGACTGATTAGTGGCAAATGAATTAAGCTTTACTGTTGATCAAAAGGGACGAGATTTTTATTTCATTTTTTGTGCACCTTTTGAATGCAACTTGACAGCAAATTACTTTTAAGTGTACACTGCTGGAGGAAATCATTGCATACGTTTACATGCACACCGATATTCCTACTTAATTATGAAATTGCAGTATAAAAAAACAACAACTCATGTAAGCATCATGTTCTTGTTACTTAAAGTAAATGTGTGCATATTCTGAACATTATTTGGTCTAATTATAAATCCGTATCCTTGCACGTCTGCATTTCAGCAGTTAGCGGTCTTCGCGGGTTTAATTGGTGCTCACTAACGGCAAAGCCAGTGCTTATTTCTTTGTGCTTTGCACATGAAAGCAGACACACTCAAACAAAACAATGAAAATTAGGCTCTGAGTTAAGAACCCGCATTTGGAATATTACGACGCATGTAAGCGTAGTCAATAAGGTTAAGTGTTATGTGTGAGCGCTCGGTGACCCTGGTATTTCTTTCGGCTTCGGTGAGGTGTGTCGTTTCCAGCTGAATTTCCGCCTGAGTCAGTTTTATTCTGCTAAATAAACTGAGACCTAGTTCCATGCCTCTTAATGTGCTGCTTGCTCTGTCAAGACTACAGATACAGCCAAGCCTCTCTGCAAAAATTAGTCTTGCTCGGTGTTAACGCATAGAAACTTTTATATATTAGGGTTCTTTTTTTCTTGTTAAACTTTGACGTTAGCTCTTTTCTCCCTGGTGAGCTTAGAGCCTTCCTCTGATTTTCAGCGTGTTGGTAGTTTCCATGCACCTGACACCCTTTCTCTCCCATTATAAGAAACCCGCTTATTTTCTACATTATCTCATTAGCTGAGGCAGAGACATGGCTAAAAAGACATCCTTTGTTTTTTCGCACCCTTACATCAAGTTTTCCTCTTGATATATATAATGTATGCACCACAATAAGTGCCATGGAACCAATTACAAGAATCTCCCAATAGTATAATTACTTTGATCAGTAATCACTGTAACCGTTATAGAAGCCGAGTGCTGCTCTATAATAGTATAATTGGCTACCTTTTGTATGTGCGTGTGTGTGCGTATGCGACTGCTCGTTAGCTAAATGGTGTGCACTTCTTTTTAAAACTTACAAAAAAATACGTTTGTGAGATTTATACAGTATATAACGATGTCAAAGAAACAGCCTTAAGATGTAGATGTGTATTGTATGGATGTGATGACTGCTTATTGAAGTAGAAGTTTGCTTACAATCGTGTCACATTTTTGTCAAAACATTCAGTATATTCAAACAGAGACATCAAGTAATCCCTTAAAAGAGGCTATGCGGATTGAGAAATCAGCACAAATTTAATTCGCTAACAGTCCTCCTTAGTATATACTGATGACACAGAAATATTTGGGTCAGTGATCCAAAAAATTACTTCACTATGAAATAGTGTGCGTGCCAGCGACAAGAAACGTGTCACAGCGAAGACGTGTTGGAGTGTGTTGATGTGAGAGAACTGACAATCACTCCGGCAGATGTTCCCTATACAACTGTATAGTGTTGTCAAAAGACCCGGTACTTCGGTACCAAGTCGGTACTCATTTTTTTTAAACGTCACGGTACCAGGTTTTCTCAAACCCGGTACTTGATGCGCGTGCATGCCCGAAGCGCGTGCAGTTGCGTCCTCTTCATAAAAGCGCTGATGGCGATCGGCGGTGCTGCTGCTGATGTGGTGCTGATGTTTTTGCGCGTGCAGATACGTTATTTCAAATGGCGCGCGGCAAGCGCGCTCATAATAGAAGCGGCGCGCTCGCTTTTCCATGTGCGTTCATGGATGTATAGCAACGACAGACGCCACGGGACGGGAGTACAAACGCTTGTGCGAACTGCGCTCTCCATGACGACGAGGAAGTGTGACATAGGCCTATTAATTGATTTCTAGCCCTTGCATTAGCTTTACTACTAGATATATTTATGGAGATGAGAAATAAAAAGCCGTCATTAATATCAGTCCGTCAGAAAAGCAGTTCTAGTCTTATTCTTGGCTGGATAACTCTTAGCAGGTTTAAAAAGCCCTTTTAAAGTTAAATATGAATACAGTTTTGGATTAAATAAAAGTATAGTCAAGTCAAATAAAACATATTTTATCTCCTGTATAGTTTGGTAATGCTACAATAAGATACCATTCATTAACATCACTTAATGCGTTATCTAACATAACACATTGAGTGAACAATATATTTTTACAACATTAATTAATGTTTGTGAATGTTATTTAATACAAAACACTTGATTGGTCATGTTTGTTCACTTCATTCATTGTGCATTAAATAATGTTAACAGAAATAATGTTAACTTTTAATTTACAAAAATTATTTTTAAATTAACCCCTAAAGGAGAATAATTTCGACAGTATATAACTATTGTTTTTTTTGTTAGGTCATTTTATCTAATGTTATCTAACAAATGGAATCTTATTGTAAAGTGTTTTTAATACTACAGTTTCCATCTTTGTGATATACACTTTAATATAATTAGGCTATGTAAATTTAATCTAAATTAAGCTTTGGTACCGAAATTGGTACCGAGAACCGTGGATTTTCACTGGTATCGGTACCGAATACTGAAATTTTGGTACCGTGACAACACTACAACTGTATAAAATCTGCCGAACACTCATGATTAAGAGGAATAATTGCAGTGTGGGACTCTATCAATGGAAGGAAGCAATGCCCTGGTGCTAGCTGTGACTGTATTGCTGGGATAAGAGTATTGAGTGACGGTGTAATGACAGCGACTCAACTCGCACTCTCCTAATCCACACAATAAATCTGGAAAAGCTCGAAAGACAAGGTATGAAATACTAATATTAGCCGTAGTGTTTGTATTGCATAACACTGTTTGAAAATCTCTGCTTCTGTGTTCATTCATCACACCACAGAAAGCACCTAGTTGCAAATTATTGAAAGATTATCATCAGTTTTTGGAAGTCTTTTGAGCTTCCAATAATTAAAAACAATGAGCTTTAGAGTTTCATAACACATATTAAAATATTTACTTTCTTTTCAGAACTGCATAATTTGAGTGGTTTTACATTCTTAAAGTCAACATGAAATCGAAACTGACCCTATATACGGTGTTAAATGCATGTTCCTGCAGGGTCTTTGTGAACAATTCATCTGTACACATTTTTCTTTAATGGAAAAAAATGCTAATCTACTAGGGGTGTGCAGAGGAGCCAATATCTGTATCTCTTACAATCTTACACTGTATTCGGATAATACCGGAAGTGGGCTGTGCTTTAACCAGAAGTTCGTAATATTTTGGTTTCATTTAACAAATATTCCTTGTATAACTCATAACATGCATATGAAGACTTCAGATGCAAAAGCCTCTAAGTGCCATCTGAAATGTTCTTCTTAAATTAGTATTTTTATCAAGCTCGCATATTTAAGTTCAGTAATTTCACTTTAATGACAATAGGTGATTTTTATTGCCATTAAAGTGAAATAACTGAACATAAACATACAAGCTTGATAAAAATGATCATTAGAAGGAAATTTCAGATGGCACGAAAAAAATCTTCTTTTTTTTTTTTTTTTTTTTACATTTATTTAAATATCTTCTAATATTATATCGGAGCCGATATGCATTCCAATGGCAAATCTGAATAAATGATAAAGAACACATAAATTCTTGCCATCTCCCAGAGACAGTGAGACAGAGAAACATATCATGTAGCCGATCGTATCATACAAGGTTTAAAAAATTCAAAGCGACATCAAGTAGTAGAATATCTGTATGATTCGGTCTTCGTTGATATTACTCTTGACAGAGAGATGGTTTGTGAGAGACAGGTAGAGACAGCAACACGGCTATTTGATTTGCGATCGTGCTATGCTTATTTCATTCATTTTTGTATCATATTGTACAAGGTTTAAATAATTGAATGAATTCTGGGAGAACGCACACACTCATTTATAGACCTTATTCAGAGCAGCGCCATGACAGGTATGAAAGCGAGGCTGTGAGGGATAGACTTACCGTTTTCAGTGGCATCTGCTATAAAAAGCTGTATAAAGCTCCTAGATCACTTATAATTTTACACAGCTCATGTTGTCTGGAGTTTTTTTGTCTCCTGAAATTTCTTGGAAAGATATTTTTGCAGTGTTTTGTCAGCAGAACAATCCAAAAACAACAGTACAACCCACTGAAGAGATGTATCTCTATCCGTCACAGCCTCGTTTTAATTCCCGTTAAAAATAAAAAAAAATGCTGGGAATAAGGTCTATTGCGTAGTGATTGTAGAATTGTATGTATAATATCATGTAATATAATATAATTCTGCGATAGAAACCTTTCATGGTCCAGTCATATCCCGAATGATTAAATTAAAAAGTCTTTCCTCGCCAGCGTTTTTTTTTTGTGTTTTTTTTACAACGCCAGCGTTTTTTTACATTTTCACAAAAATGTCATGGCCCCCAGAATATTTTGTGGTATAAATATCTGAACATACAATATATCAAAAGAAAGGACAAAACTTATTCTAGCTTCATGATTTATTTTTTTATCAACACTTGAATGTGGGTAAGCTTCATAAAAAATGAAAACGATAACATTGAAAACATGGAAAATACAGTCAGTGGCAGGGAAGCGTCTCACAAATGACGGAAATTTCTGTCAATGGCGGGAAAAGAGTTAAACCCTGTCTGTTTTTTTATTTATTTAATTTTTTATTGAATAGTCCATTTCTATCAGAAATGTACCACAAATACAGAATAAAATAAATGCTTTGCAAATGCTATTTCATGTTGACTTTAAAAATGTATGGACTTGAAGAGAAGTATTTTCTGAAATCTGAAATGGACATTTTCGAGTAGTGGACAACTACATTAGTGCCAAGGACAAAAAAAAATGTGCGAGAATGAATGAAAACAACAATATATGTGACTGATAAATAAATGCATAGAAAGTTCCAATATGCATGGTTATTCTCCCCTCTAGCACTTTTGTACTTTTCTAAAAAGTTGGTTCCCTGATGTATCATGTAAGCAGCCTTGATAATGAGGTGTTTCTTTCCTCTGAAATAATATTATTATTATTTATCTATTTTTTTTCCGTTTTTTTCTGGAAAATATTATGGCAGATCATCTCAGTAGTCGGGCATCTTCATTTGCATGTGTTCCATTTGACCTTCGCTGGCTGACTGTGTTCTGCACCACTAAACCCTTGTTCTGACACTAATCAGAATCTGTGTGCTGTCAAATGGTCATATCTCTCGGGTTGTGTTATAGTTAGTATGAAGGATTAGAATGGCAACACACTTTCCGCATCCAACACGTCAATACACAAATTAAATACATTTTCATCATTACCATACAAAAAAAAAAAAAGTAAAAAAAATAAAAAAAATATATATATATAAAAAAAAGCAAGAGCAAAGTGTACATAGATATACTTAGCATTAACCCTGGGAAATACATACCGTATGTGTAAACAAAAGGAAAAGTGGTTTATACTTACTGAAAATAGTTGATAAAAGACAAAAAATCATGAAAATGAGGACAATCTCTGTTGTAATGTATTTAAAACATATGCATACTGTATATTATTATATGTGTGCGCGTGCGTTTGTGTGTGTGCATGTATGTATACTGGCACAAAGCTGGCCGGATAATGTATGTACACACTATGTATCTTGTATAGAACCTGAAAAGAATATAAAACTGCTGATATATTAAACCTGCTTGTAATTTAAACATCATTTGTTGTATTTCACAATTATTTCTTTCTTTGGAGGCAAGCTTTCACGTGCCAGCATTCAAGAAATGAACACTGTTGAACAACTGAAGTATATCTTGATATCACACCGCTGTAAAATACTGAAAAAGAAATGAAAAGAAAAAGAAAAAAGAACATGCTCATTTACATTTGCTGTAATGTTTTTTCTTGTCTTGAATTTTTTCTTGAACCATTAAATATTGTGTATCTTTAGACACTCTGTTGTGTGTCCTATCATTTCAAAACACTTTAATCCTATTTTCCTCTTATGGACAGAAAAGCCTTGATGTAGACTGCAGGTGGTGGAGAATGCTAACAAAAAAGAAGAAAGAAACGTGGTTCGGTTATGGACCGGCTTCCATTAGGGAAAGCGAGCAATATGCATACGAAACACTGTCTATTTGCAGAAAAGGAAGGCAAGGGGAACTCATGATTAAGTCCGTCTGCACAGACAATAGCAGTTATACAGCCGTTAGAGCCATTGATTCAGTAGGAGGAGGGCTTCAGAAACACACCTGAGAGATTTTAGTTTGAAAGAGAAGAGGCCACCTAGGTGGACTCAAGAATAATTGGTGAGTCTGGGCATATAACCACCATTATGTGCTCTGCAAATGTGCCAGTACTGCAGCTTTGGACCAAGCCCAAGACAGAGGTGGGAGCAAGAAAGGAGCCTTAAAAAGCAAATGAATAAAGATTATCCGAGCAAAAGGGTCTACCTACAGCACTGCAAGTTCCTGAACATTTTGCTGAACTGCCTAGTTACACTCTTTTTCTGCTGGCTTTACATTTTTAATGCTTGACGAGCACGTATGTGTATATGAGTGTGAGCTTTCATATAGGGGTGAGCTCAATTATCCTTCCTTTCCCTCGTTAGTCACAAAAAAAATAAAAAAAATACTGGGCATCCAGACTGCAATGCAGATAGAGTAGAGGAAAATGAATTAGAGTTTAACAGCATGCAAATGCTACTTTTAAAGGGACAGTTCACTCAAATATAATATATTTTGAAAAATGTTCAAACTGTTTTTGTCCATAAAATAAGTCAACAGGACCCAAACATTAAGGTCTAAAGGTGTCATGGTCCAAAAAGGAAGTATTTTAGTATCTTTTTTATCTAATATTTATTGTTGTTTTTACAGCTTTATTTCAATTACCAAATATGATTTTTAATAGTTTTATTTATTATAACAACAACATTACAAAAAAAGTAGCATGATATTAATCAAAACTACTAGACTAGTGTAAACTAAATAATCTAAAGCGACATGATCACTTTGTATGATGAACAAATTCAAATCTAAGCCTTTATTCACTATCAAATCAAAGCAAAACCTTTATCAACAGAAAAAGAGGACTACAATACCTCAATTATGGCGATACAAACATCAAGGACCATTAAGTTTAGTTCAATGACGTACAAGAACCAATAAGGTTTAACATTAGTTAACATTTAAGGATTGTGTCGCCATATTTGTTGTAGTTTGTGAATTGATTTATTTCACTCTGTGTCGGTTTTGGAGCATGAAAGTTTTGGGTCCCATTGACTTTAATAATAGGGAATAAAATGTTTTGAAAAAAAAAAAGATTATGTTCCACAGAAGAAAAAAAAAAAAAGACAGGATTAGAATGACATTAGGGTTCGTCAATGATGACATTTTTTTTACATTTTTGGTTGACCTATCCCTATAAGAGAGGATTTTAAACAATTGTGTCAGTGCTTAGGGTAAAAACTGCATTTTTGGAGTGTGCAACCAGAGAGCGCATGTGGAGACATTAAGCGGCTGTGACAATGGGTTGATATGCATGGGGAGACATGATAAAAGGTAATGGCCAAAAGGTTATAGATGGGGTCTTACAGTCACACATGCAGGGAGCCCTTCCACACTTTCCCAGCATTATTCCCCATGGCCATTTTATTAGATGAATGAAACATGACTGGCTAGCATAGAGCTAATCAACCCAGTTTAGTTGTAGCGGTTCAAACGGAGGACTAGAAGACTTCAACCGCTTTCAATATGTCCGTTTTGTTCTTTACCTGTAGAGATAGTGAGTGTACTACTGTGGCTCACACTGATTGTGTGGCTAAAGCCCACCTGAGTTTCCTCTGATGCAGCGATCTGAGCGCAGAAGCTAAACGAGTTGCTAGATTCGAGGTTACTACGCGGTGACATTGTGTCTGCAGAGAGGGGGCTTATGTGTACAGAGAGAGTATCTCATCAAGGGCGTCTAGATGGGGTCATCACATCACCGCTGAAGATCTCCGGCTCAAAGCTTTTTCCTTTTGCTCAAGTGGGTTGCTGAAGGCAGTGCAGCAGTGTGGCTTATGTCTCATTGCAGTGTTGACCCAGCGTTTAAATCCAGCAATAGTTTTTTAAATCAGAAGCGAATACAGGAAGACAGAGCGAGCGAGAGTTTAAACTGGTGCGGAGACAAAGTAATAAAGTTACTATTGAATCACAGAGCAAGCCGTTTGTAATTTGTCCCTAGAAAAACCTGAAAATACAATTCGCTACCAAACAGACCACTGTGATGCTGAAAAATGCCTCAATGCTCCAAAGAGGAAATTGATTGAAGTGGCCTTTTGCAAGCAACTCACGCCTTCTTACTGTTCATTTGTATCTGACTTCAAGAACACTTGTTAACTTTGCAAATATGTTTCTTTAGAGGAAACGCACTACGTTTTCAAAGTGCCATCTGCAGAGGCCGCTGGTTGAACATATAGAGGGTGTCAAACAGCATGCTCATTTTAAATTGTAATTAAACTGGCCATCAGGTACCTTGAGGCTGTTTAGTCAACAGCAGGATACTAATTACTATAAGATGACCTTTGGAATAATATCTGGTGAATAATTCATAATTGAGGAGATTGCTTCAGAGACCTCCACTCTGAACTTTGTATGCTCAAAACTATTTAAATGAATTTTCAAATCGAACCCTCCGATTCGGTGATCAAGCAGTACAGTACAAGTGAAAAGGCTTTTACACAAAGGGTGAGGTTCCTTTTGAGCTGGTGATAAAAATTTATGTGTTTTATTGCCTTCAGACAATACTGACTCATATCAATATTACACTTTCATCTAGCTTGACGCTTACAAAAAGAAGCATATACTAGTGACTAAAGTCAGATCTCAGTGATATTTTCATTTTCACAATGATACAGGACCTGATTTTCTTGAATGTCAAATGATTACATTCATGCAAATATGATTCTGAAGCCTTAATATAAAAAAAATGGAACCAGAGAAGAGAAGGTTTATATACAGCAGTACATCCCGATTGATATCATGGATGGATTTCCTGAACCATTACATAGATGTCAAGTAAAAGACATGTATTTATGAACTATCCCACACGTTTTCAAGGGACAGACATATAAATTAAGGCAACTACATTTAATATTTGTGTTCGTTGTTGGGTAGCTGACTACATCAACGATGAATTATGTAATCAGCAAGTCAAAAAAATTAATAAAAAAAATAAAACCTATTAATGGCAACATGATTTACTTTGAATAATTCATGTAACACCATTTAAGTGAATTTCTAAATGCAAAAAATTTATAAAAATCTTAGTTTAACTGAAATTTGACCAGTCCTAATTATATATTTTTTTCTGAAATATATTTAAATAAATATATTATATAATAATATATTTATTAATCTATAATATATTTTTATAAAATATAAATATATTTATATGATATAAAATGTAATGTTGAAAAAAGTTTTTATTTTTCAACTACCCATGTGTTCAAATGTTGAGTGTTTTCTCTGTAAAAATAAGCTTGCCATGTTTGCAGTGGTAGGTTTAATGTTATGACATTTTTACTCCAGTGGGGCCAATTTCCATGATCTTGTCTAGGGCCCCACAAACCCATGTGCCAGCCCTTTAAATTAGTTAATAAAATTTGTTCCTAAGTTACTGTTTATTTTGTTTGTGATAATACCAGATGTTTCTACAAGTGAATTCAATTCACTCCTTCTCTCTCAAATGTTTTATTAATGTTTCTCCATTGTAGCTTTAATCCTTAAAGGTAGGGTAGGCAATTATTTTCATAATCACTTTTTGTTACTCTGGTTAAAACTCTCTTCAGATCCTGATAGCAATCAATAATATACGTGATCTAAATATAAAACAAAAAAGAATACATAAATCTTCTGTGGAAGATTCAGAACATATGTAATAGTGATGGGAAGTTCAGATCATTTTACTGACTTTGAGTTTATTTCAGCAAAATGAACGAATCTTTTTTCCAAGTCATTTCATTCATTTCAGCAGAATATAATTGAAATGTTGCATGTTAATATCCAACTTCCCCAACACATCAGCTTATGCAAACATTGATCACATTTAGAATAATATATATATATATATATATATATATATATATATATATATATATATATATATATATATATATATATATATATATATTAGGGATGTCAACGATTAATCGACGATCGATTAATTGTCGATTATACATTTAATCGATACAACTTATCGATCATCGATTAAGCAGGTCTTCATGCGCGTGCGCGCTGCTCAACCTCGAAACATGTAAAGCGAGCGCGCTGGAGTTATGTTTGGGACCATTTTACACCTTCATCATGACTATAAGTTTGCGTGTGCATTCGCAGCCTTTTGTTTTGTGCAAATGTAAGTTGTAATACTGTTTATTTTCTGAAGGCCTATCTATATCTGATTTATCTCATATTGGATGCATTTGGTTAAGAATTAACTCTGCAGTAAAGCATCAGCTTCAGCACGCGCAGCTCAAACGGCAGTGCACGACTAATAATGACTATTGGGACTGTAATATTACATAACATTATAAAGAGAACAATATTGTAATAAAACATTGTGAATTATTTGGGTTTAGTTGCCGTGTCGCGTTGCTCCAGGAAGACCGCATCCACATCCACAACGTTAATTTAAACGACGATCGATCATGGGAATTTGAGAAAATTGACATCCCTTATATATATATATATATATATATATATATATATATATATATATATATATATATATATATATATATATATATATATATATATATATATATATATATATATATATATATATATATATATATTAGGGGTGACCCCGAATAGTCGAAGATTCGATGCTTCGATAGGAGGAGCCTGATTCGACTACCGATCTCACGGTCGAATCTTCGCAGAGGTGTTATGAAATGAGGATCATGCCACTTTGGCTATATGAGGGCACTCAATGTCTGATTTCACATAGAACTACCGGTTTTCTGTCAATACGTTAATATTCAGCCTATTATGATAATGCTGTATATAAAAATGTGCAAAGAAAGAAGCTTTTAATTAATATGTTTTAACGTGCGTGAATAAATCCAAACACCCCGTGACAGATTTAAGTTTCACTTTCAATCCGTGACCGACAGAGGAGCGTCTTGGCGGCAAGGGTTTAAATCTTTAACAATGTCTGGGATAAGAAAATCTAAAGTGTGGATGTACACCATCAGATAGGATATTCTCCAAGGCTGGATTTAGCATCAGGAAAACCATGATCGCACTTCTGCCGGCCAACGTTAACAAGTTGGTTTTCCACGGGACATTCTAAAAAGCTTAACGTGAAAAAAGCTTTTAAAACGCTTAAAAGGCACTTTAACGTGGCTTAATGTACACAGTACACACTTTATTAAGAAACCATACTATGTGCAGATAAGCAGATGAACCCAGAATATATCCTATAGTAAAGCGTTTTCATATTTTAATTTAACTATTTTTGGAGATTAAGTCGTTAAACGTTTTTCACGTTACGTGTTTTAGAATGTATTTTATCTGCGCGCACAATTTGAAAAGACTCCAAAGGACACAGACAGAGTGAACGACTGGATTTGTTCTCTCGATCAGGTAGGGTACAAGTGATTTCAAAACTTTTCAGCCGGTTCTAATTTCATTTTTGGATGCTGTGAACATTTTTAGCTAAAAAGACTGCCACTCCAGTTTAGCATTTATTGTTGTTTCTGCAGTTAAAAAGACAAAGTAGAAAATTCTGGCTACTATCGTTATTTTAATAATTTCTTTATTTTAATTTTATTTATTGATCTGTTAGGGTTATCTAATCTATTTGTGACTTGTGTTTTGAATACATGTTCCCCTGCACTTTAGGCATTTTGCACACATTTGCTCCTCATCTTGTGACTTGATTCTGATTTATTTCGTTTTGTATTTTTATTTATAAGAAAGGTATATTCTGTTCTAATTTAATTCAGTAAATTAATTGTTTATTTTTTCGGCGCATCGATGTTGTGCTGTACTTAGAGCCTGCTGCTCACACAGGTAATTTAGCCGATTTAATTTGATTGGCATGTGAAATGTAAATCCTGTCTGCAGTGTGGCCTTTCTGGAGTTATTTATGTTATTTCTTAGTTTTATTGATCCAAAATGTTTTTATACATTTTCCTCTATATCTTTGTGTGATTTTCTGTACATCGCGGCTTTGAATTGTTAAAGCCCCGCCCCCATACACATGATTCGACTATTAGTCGACTATAGGCAAGACTTGATGATTCTGATTCGACTATGAAAATCCATAGTCGGGGACACCCCTAATATATATACATACATACGAGGAAGAAAAAAATGCAGCCAAGGCCAAATTATGAGAAAGATAAATAATAAATGAATTGCTTAGCTGAGTGTTCGGCTTTGCAGTCTGTTAGTTTACCTCTAATCCCGATCTGAGTCATTCGTTCTTTTGTCACGTCACAACCCCATAGGTTGAACCTATGCAGTCTGTGCCGGAAACAGAAATGATTAGTTCACCTCCTGAGTCTTCGGTCTGAGTCGCTCGTTCATCACGAATTATGGAAAAGAACCATCATGACAGAATTTATAAATTGTAAGCAATATGAGACCAGAAACGTATTATGTACTTTAACAGTAAAAAAAAAATAACTACGCTTTTTTTTTTGTATGGAAGGTTGGGAATTTATTAACTATTTTCTGTATCTAAATACGGCTGTCACGTCACATAAAAAAAAATAGGAGGTGAACTCAGGAGGTGAACTAATCATTTCTGTTTCGGTTCACATCCTCGGACTCGGATTTCTCTGCGTTTCTCTGGCAACAATATCAATGCTGAAATGAATCTGCAGCAGTCAGGTGGTACAATTTTTTACATTTTTTTGCAATGTTATGTGCTTTGAGACATGAGGTAATTTAACACCGTCTCTCGTGACGCTTTGCAGACTCTGCTCTGGCTGTGCGTTACATTCATGCGGTTTGAAGGAGGCATGGCTTTGGAGACGCTCTGAAGCGAGGTTGGGATCTTATACTTTCAAAGCTGGCTATTGCTAGCCTTGCTGAAATTGCCTGCCCTGCCCTGCCTTTAAATAGTAAACACAGTGTATCTGTACCAGTCCAACTAGATTTGATCTGTATTTTCTGAAAATGGGTTTAATATAAAAAAAACAGGTCAAACTAATTCAATCATTAGGCTCAATGCACATTGGTTCTTGCCCTGAAACTGTAATAGTATTATGTTGTCCAGTCTCTTGTGCTTCACACACCGAATTCAATTTCTACAGTCTTGCCATAGGCCAATTCATGTTTTCCATAAGAAGTAAAAAAGAACATTGTGACAAGAAAGCAGCAAGAGCTCATCATGTTTACAGTGATTTTGAAGAATGTGTGACTTGAGATGAAAAGATTTGGTTTTCTTAGTATTACAATTGTGCAGTACAGTGCGACACTATAGGACCAAACCCCCAATCATACTGTATTACGGGTAAAAGTAGGGATGTGTGTGCAAGATACACTCAGTCTGGGAATGTTTTGGAACCAGCAACTTTATATGGCTAAATTTGATGTTAATCACATGTTTAAAAGCCCCTCTAAATAGGATCTGTAATCATATGTACTTTTGTTTTATTTTTTATAATTGATTAAAGTTTCTGATTATTTTGACAATCATTATGGATCAAGCTTTGTAACCACACACACACACAGTGCCATCAGATAATAAGTGAATGCAAAAAAAAAATTGACTGATAACGAAAACTGTGTGTTATTTTGGAATGGCAAGAAAAAAATGTGTTGACATAAACCCAATGCAAGGGGCAGAAACTTTCAAATGTCTCTAATCACTTCTTTATAGATTTCACGCTGTCAAGAAAATGAATAATTGGTTTATCTTTCCTGTTCATTACTCAAAACTCAGCTTTGAAACTTTAATCCACTCACAATTTCACAAGTTCTGAAACCGTTGCTAACAAAGACCCTTCCTCAGATAAAAGAGGCTTTCAAAGCCACACTGTTAGTTGAGCAGATGGAACAATGAGAAATTAGGTATAGTCCCCTCCATTCACAAGAATTGAGCTCTGGACCAGGTCAGGTGATTGTGAGATTGAAATAATAAGGGCTACACAAATCTGCTCTACGTGAGCTGACAGGCTTGACGAAATGTAGAAAGTCCTCAGTATGTGCTGATTAATGACTGACAATTGCAGTGACTAATTTAAATAATGCTAATTGTCCAACGGGATAATGATCCATACATTTCCTCTAATTAGAGACAGCACGGTTCTTTGTGACGGCGTTGATGGGAGGGTTTCGGGCTGTTGAACAGGAATGTGCAGTGCAATTGGCAACATTATGTAGACTAAAGGTAAATGGATAAACATTTATGGTTTTGTGTTTCTTTGTTTTAGCACATGTGCTAATCTGCCTTGATATGGTTATTTTGGCTTGTAGTATCAAATGAATAATAATCGATTGTGAATAAAGACATCATTAAGAAAATGTCGGCTTATAAATGTCATTATTACTATGCTTTTCCAAAGGCTGAACATGCAAGTGCAATCATCTAACCATCTGGAGACAGATAATAGCCATGCAGGTTTTTATCTTTTCATAAAGTGCATTGGTAAGTGAGTTATGAATAATATATACAAGGACACTCTATATTCATGTTCATGTTCTCACAGCATCTTCAAATTTCCAAGTTATTCTAAGTACAGCAGTCCATAGCAATAGCACGCAACTAAGAGGAGAAAAGAATGAAAACATTTTCAGTATCCTTGAATTCTTTATTAAGGCACAGGGCTGTAGCCTGGTTAAAACCAGACCATTCTCAGTAGTAACTGAGTTATTGTCTGGCAAGCTTAATTAATAACTCATTTCCAAAGGGGCGTCACCAACGGACGTCGCTCTAATGCCTCTGGGCGCAATTGGATAGACCTAAAACCAATCAGAGCGATCGTCATCGTGTAATGGCGCTTTTCCATTACCAGTACCAGCTCAACTCGACTCGGCTCAGCTCACTTTTCGCTCCGTTTTCCATTGCAGATAGTACCTCCACAATAGTACCTGGTCGTCATAGCGACGTCGCAGGAAACTGCCGTGACTTAATCTTCTACGCGACACACACCCGCTACCCACACACACAGGACAATGAAGGAAATCGAGTGTATGCTGTTTTTGGATGTTTTTGTTTTTGCTGTTTTTTATTCAGGATACTCCGTCTGGCGCGTGCAATGATGACGCAGTGAATAGTGACGATTCTCTCTGGCCAATCAGCAGTCTGCCGTGTTTTCACGTCACATTTTAGTAATCGCCTCAGCTCGCTTAGAACCTCGCTGGAGGTGGTACGAAAAAAAGTACCTGGAAGCGGGTACAGGTACAACTTTTACACAGTGGAAAACCAAACAAAGGCGAGTCGAGCCGAGCCGAGCTGGTACTGTGTAGTGGAAAAGCGCCATAAAGCTATATGCTGCGTCCCAATTCGCCTAAGTTACACTACGCCATAGAAGTATGCACTCTTTTTGTGAATAAAGGGTATTTACTTTTGAATGTGTAGCAAAAAAGTAGGCAAGCTTTTGGGACATACTACTTCATCATCTTTATAGGACGGATCTGTCGCGTGCATCCCGTCATGTAAACTGCCCTGTCAATCATCTTGTCACAGTTAAAATCCTCTATTAAATCTAATTTAATTTCCTACCGTTTCGGAGAGAAATGTAGTAGCATGTTTATCTGGGTCTTCCATGGAGACTGTCCTCATCTGTTTGCAATTTGAATATAATAATGCATTTAAAAGTTGGTGCGCTTCACCAACGGACGTCGCTCAAATGCCTCTGGGCACAATTGGATAGACCTAAAAACAAACAGAGCTATCGTCATCTTGTAAAGCCCGCCTCAACGTTTCTGATTGGTGCCTCGATTTGGACGGATTAGAAATCGGCTTGAATGGGCTCTTTGCCAGACTACTTGCAGAGCAAATCTAAATTTGCCGGAAGTTTGTCTGGGTTTTCCCAGGCTAACAGGGCTGGGCAAAAATTCTGAATTTAGGAATTGTCTCTCTTCAAGAATTGGATTTTGAGTTGATTTCCCCACAGCCCGTGTTGAACTGGAATGACAGGAAGAGATGTTCACTGAATAACAATTCAGAGATGAATTTCCAGTCACACAACAGAGAAATATTGTGTTTTTTTAGTCAAACTTTTTATCAGGTGGCTTTAGGGACAGGTTTGGTGGTATGGTGCGGTTTAAGGGGTGGGTAAGAGTAGAGTAAAAAAAAGACGTTCCACCCCTACTGGTTACCAACATTCTTTAAAATATCTTCTTTTCTGTTCAACAGAAGAAAGAAACTCATTAAGTTTTGGAACAACATAAGGGTGAGTAAATTACGACAGAATTTTCACTATCACTAAAATATCCATTTTAAGGTTTTCACCCTTACATGTAAGCTGCATAATGTTGTTTGCCTCTGTTTTGAAGACTAATTTGCTGTAAATTAGAATAATAATGTAGAATAGTAGAATAATAAAATACATTTTGTAACACATCTTGTTTAAATGTTTAGAACTTGATGTTTGTGTGCATGAATGTACTGTGGTAGTTATATTTACTTATGTAAACAAATAGGACAACTTTTAATTCACAACAGTGAATTAAATGGGAAAAAAACAACATAGAAGCGTTTACTGCCCAATCTGGTTGGCTATCATCTTGTGAAGCTGCCGCCTCAGACCTCAGTGAAGACAAGCTGTGATGAAAGGCCTCTCCAACTTCGAGGAGACATTCAATCGGCAGTCTGAAGCAAAGCGGCTGCGGAGGAAGGCCAAGAGCCAAACTATCCAACCTGCCTCAGAGTTCACCTGTAGGTTCTGCGGCAGAGATTGCCACTCAGAAATTGAACTTGTGAGTCACAGCCAACTCTGCACTGGTGACCCGCATGTATCCATAGTTATGAATAGTTATATAGATATATAATGAAACAAGAGAACCTGCTGATTCATATGATCCTGATTCCGTCATCTAATAGGATTAACATGATCACATTTAAAAATCAGACATCAAGTTTTACTTTGCCACCAAAATGGTAGTTTGTCTTGTAAATCCTTTATATTTGTACACACTGTACTGCAACTTCTAAAGGCACATGCTTCTGTAGCTCATTTCTAACAAGTTAAACTCTTTAAAAAGCCTACATTTACAGCAGCACATTTCATTTCAATTGTACTTATTTACTTTTAATGCAAATTATTTTATTCTGCATCCTGTACCTCAATTCAAATTCAGGAACTTAATTGTAATTTAAAAGGATAGTTCACCCCCAAAAAATATGAAAATTCTGTAAATTTACTCACCCTCATCCCAAACGGTATGTTCTGTTGAACACAAAAGAAGAAATTTTGAAGAATGTTGTTAACCAAACAGTTGATGGTAACCATTGACTTCCATAGTATTTTTTACCCCCGTCAACTGTCTGGTTACTAAGATTCTTTCAAATAATGTATCTTTGTTTGTGTTAGATTAGAAAAAGAAACTCATACAGATTTGGAACAACATGAGGGTGAGTAAGTGATGACCAAATTTTCATTTTTGGGTGAACTATCCCTTTAAAAGGCGCACTGCTGAGGGAAATGCTTGTAATGTAAATCAGTATGCACATCCTTATAATCTTATTATATTATCCTAATGCTCCTTCAATCTCCGACCACAATGCGCTGTGTGACCTCCAAAAAGAAAATTCAAAACATCTTCGTGCCAGTCTTAGAATAATTTATTTGGCAGGAGAGTTAAGAAGAAAAAGTGGGAGAAAGGTAGACAGTTGTGATATTGCAGCTCTGTCTCCATGGCCCTAAAGGAGGATGACCCTCTTGTATAACCTTTTTGAAGCACATAACTTGCCGAGCAGCCCCATGGCTTGTTGCCATGGCACTATGTAGACGATGCTCCCTCTGAATGATGGGCTCATTGCATGCTGCTGAGAAAATAGCATCATCCAGAATGATTCATCTTCGAGGAGCACGGTGAAGAGCACACACAGAACGCTCCTCGCAGAGGCGAGGGCTTTCATATTGGCAAGTGGGAAAATTAAGAAAACGGCTCACAAAGAATTTTAAAAAATTACTTTTCTCAATGTATGCATTGGATGCTCGATGCTGGTTGAAGTGCGCAAACTTTCAATTTGAAATTTCACACTGGCATCCAAATTGAATCACAGCTTAAGAGTCAAAGAACAGCAGAAAGCCTTAGAGGGAATGGAGATGTGGTATCAGAGGGGGAATAATTGCTTTTGCTGATCTACTGTAATCGGAGAGACAATTCTTCAATTTTAGATCACCATGAAGAAAAGTAATAAACAGGGAGACCAGTGGCAATAAAATGAATACCACAATGGCAATGAGGCTGCCTCTTAATTATAATGAATGGAAAATTAGGTTTAAATTATTCCACTAAAGTGTGCATTAATTGTATAATCTGATGCACAATAGAACTTAATTCAGGGGTGTGAAAAGTTCATTACCTATGACATTCATCATGCCAAATATTGGCCTCGACGGCTCGTGGGAGGGTCATAAAAAGGATCGCTCTCATCCCTGAGCATTGTTTAATATTCACGTCTGACTAATCATGTCTTTGCTCACAGACATTTTTGGAACCTCAGTTCCTCCCTCTGAGTTTCTAAAATCTGGCTGGCTCAGAAACGCATCCAGATGGACTGCGAACTGTCGCTTCTTGAGGAAAATTAACAAGGGAGTCACCAGTAGGACTCATTTTCCATTGCTATACAATAGGAATCTTTATTAGCGTTGACTCTACCCAATATTTCTATTGTGCTAATGTGTTGTTGGCAAAGGGTTACGTTAACTGTTGAATAGAGTTTATTGTAGAATTGCCTATGTAGACAGTTTGATAGGAATCTGAAGTGCCGATCAAAGATGGGTTTCTCACCCAGTGGAGTTTCATTCTCCACCTGCCACATTAAAAAAGTCCAAGGACACAAATTCAACAGCACAATGATTCTGGAGTCTTGTAAACAAGTTTAACAATTTCCAAGAAAGCGGGCAAAAATAAATCTAATTGAAAGGTCTCTTTGAATTTTTTTTGGGATATTGGATATTTTGGATATTTTCTTTTGAATATTGTAATAAGTTTATTCTTTAATAAGTTTAAAGTTAATATTATAAGTTTATTCTTAATATTTATGTATTGCAGTTATTATATACAGGGAATGAATATATTATATGAATATTCTATAATTCTTCTCTCTTTGGTGAGTTTACGTGCATGCATGCAACTTCATGTACATGTAAATGCCTTATCTTGTTTTGTTTTTTTTATTGGGCAAAGGTCATAAGCATAATAGTTTAAGCAAAACTGAAACAAATATTTTCTCATTACCCCAATTTCACCCTAATTATCTTTAATGTCATTCTACTGGCTTATTCAATGCGTGTGTGTCTATTTATGCTTTCACGTTGAAAATATATACACATACATACGCATATATATATATATATATATATATATATATATATATATATATACACACACACACGCATATATATATATATATATATATATATATATATATACATACAGTGGGGAAAACAAGTATTTGATACACTGCCGATTTTGCAGGTTTTCCCACTTACAAAGCATGTAGAGGTCTGTCATTTTTATCATAGGTAAACCAACTGTGAGAGACAAAAATCCAGAAAATCACATTGTATGATTTTTAAATAATTAATTTGCATTTTATTGCATGACATAAGTATTTTATCACCTACCAACCAGTAAGAATTCCGGCTCTCATAGACCTGTTAGTTTTTCTTTAAGAAGCCCTCCTGTTCTCCACGCATTACCTGTATTTAACTGCACCTGTTTGAACTCGTTACCTGTATAAAAGACACCTGTCCACACACTCAATCAAACAGACTCCAACCTCTCCACAATGGCCAAGACCAGAGAGCTCAAAGGACATCAGGGATAAAATTGTAGACCTGCACAAGGCTGGCATGGGCTACAGGACAATAGGCAAGCAGCTGTTGGCACAATTATTAGAAAATGGAAGAAGTTCAAGATGACGGTCAATCTCCCTCGGTCTGGGGCACCATGCAAGATCTCACCTCGTGGGGCATCAATGATCATGAGGAAGGTTCAATGACCTGAAGAGAGCAGACCACAGTCTCAAAGAAAACCATTAGTAACACACTACGCCGTCATGGATTAAAATCCTGCAGCGCACGCAAAGGTCCCCCTGCTCAAGCCAGCGCATGTCCAGGCCCGTCTGAAGTTTGCCAATGACCTGTTAGTTTTTCTTTAAGAAGCCCTCCTGTTCTCCACGCATTACCACGAATGGGAGTACGAATGGGAGAAGGTCATGTGGTCTGATGAGACAAAAATAGAGCTTTTTGGTCTAAACTCCACTCGCCGTGTTTGGAGGAAGGAGGAGGATGAGTACAACCCCAAGAACACCCTCCCATCCGTGAAGCATGGAGGTGGAAACATCATTCTTTGGGGATGCTTTTCTGCAAAGGGGACAGGACAACTGCATCGCATTGAGGGGAGGATGGATGGGGCCATGTATCGCGAGATCTTGGCCAACAACCTCCTTCCCTCAGTAAGAGCATTAAAGATGGGTCGTGGCTGGGTCTTCCAGCATGACAACGACCCGAAACACACAGCCAGGGCAACTAAGGAGTGGCTCCGTAAGAAGCATCTCAAGGTCCTGGAGTGGCCTAGCCAGTGTCCAGACCTGAACACAATAGAAAATCTTTGGAGGGAGCTGAAAGTCTGTATTGCCCAGCGACAGCCCCGAAACCTGAAGGATCTGGAGAAGGTCTGTATGGAGGAGTGGGCCAAAATCCCTGCTGCAGTGTGTGCAAACCTGGTCAAGAACTACAGGAAACGTATGATCTCTGTAATTGCATACAAAGGTTTCTGTACCAAATATTAAGTTCTGCTTTTCTGATGTATCAAATACTTATGTCATGCAATAAAAATGCAAATTAATTACTTAAAAATCATACAATGTGATTTTCTGGATTTTTGTTTTAGATTCCGTCACTCACAGTTGAAGAGTACCTATGATAAAAATTACAGACTTCTAAATGCTTTGTAAGTGGGAAAACCTGCAAAATCGGCAGTGTATCAAATACTTGTTCTCCCCACTGTATACATATACATATATACATATAATACATATAATATATAATATATACACACACACACACACTATGATTAGCTCATTTTTGATAGATATCAGAGTTATGTTGTACATGTAAACACACTTGTTGTACGTGCTTCACCTGGCATGGTAGTCATGACTACAGACTATATATCGACCATCAAGCATAGCTGATCTCAAAACATTTAAAAATGCATTTGTTTGGAGACTTTGAAACTTTTCCTCAGTCTGTAAAAGAAACAAACACTAAAATCTGTAGTAGACATTTGCTTGGACCCCCACCCCACCCAAATAATGTTCTGCGTAAATCCAGCAACCTATGATTACCAGCCTAGAGCTCCACCATTCTGTCAGTCCATGAAATATGTGTTACAATATCTGCAAATAGAGTGTAGTCCTTCAGAAATATACAGTGTATCAAACTTGAGGTCCTTTGAACTTGGAATAGAGTTTTCTATCATTGTTCCCTGGCAACACATGTGCCTTTGTACCACAGTCTCCCAAAGCTGACTATTTGGATCAGTAGGGAGGAGCTGCAATTCCAAGGAGGACAAAACTGCAGATCTAGGCCGCTTTCAGTCCTGATGCATCCTGATGTTTTGAGATTAGTTGTTTAAGATGACTTGCGAGGTTTACTTGGACGAAAACCTTTGAAATGTCAAAGAAATCCTCATAAGACACATAGATAAGGGAGTAATGTTTTTTCTTCAATGATGAAGTCATGGCTGAATGTGTCAGAGCGTCCTATTATAGAATCAATCAACTGGATCACACTGAGAAAACAGCCTTTTCATGTTTTGGATGAACATTTTATTGAAAACGGGACTCGAGGGAAAATATAATTACTTTTAGAGTCATTCTATAATTTAGGGTACATTTCATGTCCATTGATGATAATTATATGTTTTGTTTTTTTCTAACACTTCTCTTTAGAAATATATTTGATCCATTAAGAGAATGCATTCTATAATCTCACACCAATATATTATTCACTGATTTTCAGTTTGCTTGAAATTGCCTTTACGCCCCTTAAATTAAAATGTTTGCAATGTCCGTTTTTTTTTTTTTTTTTTTTTTTTATTGTCTTGAGTTAAAGATAAAAAATGGAAAAGTCAAGATTATCCATGTTAAATGTATTCCTACAATCTAAATACGTTCTTTGAAATAAGAAAATATTTAATTTTATTAATGTCCAAAAAATTCTGTCAACTACATTACTAACCAAACAATGGTTATGTGATGTAATGTTGTTCTGCGACGGATATTTTGAACACATTATTGTAAATATCCTCTTAATTTATTTATATTTTTTTCTATATTTTATCTCCAATGACCTTTTGTCAGTGAGTATATAAATTGCCCATCAACTATGTTGGGCAACATTGTTATGTTATAATAACATATTAATAATTAGTAATAAATTATTAAAGTAATAATTACATTGTTATGGTTTGTAATAATTGTATGATCTTATTTCAAGTAAAAAATTAAATGTGAGATTAACCTGATCAAGAAAATTACTTCTGGTTGGCCAGAAAAGGGCTGCCATTGAAATCATGAGGCAAAATGATGAAATTGTCAACTATGTCACCTGTCAATGTTACTTGCGTCAACTATGTTACTGTGATTGTCAACTATGAATGTTAAACAATGCTATTGGGTATAGTTTACATCCACACTGACATTCTTTTGCATGTTTTGCATGACATTCTTAAAACTATCAAAATGATCTTAAAAGTACATGTATGATAAACGTTGTTGTCCTTAGTGACCTTGCTGAGAATTTTATACAAATATCTGCAAAAAAATGTATGCGTAGAAGTCTTTAAAAATAATCACTGTACATGTGTCAGATTAGACAAAAAACATTGACTATTTGAGTCACTTAAAGTGTATAACTTAATTGGTGTGTTAGTGGCATAGAGTTTGTCCGTAACAGTTGACAAACTCACCAAGGAATGTTTTTTGGGATTTTTGATTAAAGACTGTGTTTGTTTATAATCTCCTTCATCGTGCTCTGAATGCAGCAGCCATAACATAACTAGAAATGTTGCTTTCAGATTAATTATTATTATTATTTATTATATAATAATTTAATAATTGTTATTATTATTATTATTATTATTATATTTTAATTTTGAGACTGGAAATAAAAAATGTCAATTATTTTTTAGTTTTTAATTATTAGTGTTGTTATAAAAATTGCTTTAAAACTCGAGATTGCACAAAAAAATAAAAATAAAAAATGATATTTTAAATGTGCTCTATAAATAAATGTGAAGTTTAAGTTTAATAACAATAGTACATTTTGTAATCTTTTTTATAAGTAGTATTAATCTTATAACTTTTTTCTAATTGTATATACCGTATACAACAAATGTGAAATAGCAGAAAATAATAAGATCATGACATGTTCTAGGAGAGGAATCTATGAAATCTGGGAGGAAATCAGTGTGGAAAAATGTAAAAGGCAGCAGGCTATTTTTCTCTGACACACACTGCAAAAATAATGAAATGTAATTTCCATTTCTAAATAGGTTGCCTTTTTGACTGATATGGTATTATGGGCTTATTTCATCTGAAAAAAAAAAGCTCTACAAATTGTTACTAGCATACCTTGAAGTGTTCTTCTCTGCTTACATAAGTATTATGTGATGTCAACAAGGTACAAAAAAGAAATAAATAAGTGTCATTACATATACTCGGCACTGATTGAATTCCTGGAGTTCAATTTTATTGTTCCTCTATGTTGTTCTGATAGGGTCTGATTGAAATGAATATCAAAGCTGATGTCATTTATTGTTCCCGTCTGCTCGGCACATTCCAGATCGCTAACATACAATCAAGATACCCAGCATGCAGTCAGGTTTGGTGGTCCCTGAACCTTCAAGAAAGCGCAGATTGGTTCCAGCTCAATGGATCCTCCCCATTATTTAATGTATTCCAGTCTATTACCACTGCTTGCTGTGACACTTCATTCCTTTCCACCAATATATAAGAGGTCATTCAATAACTGACACCTCCCTTCCATGCCATAGTCACATTTCTGTTACTGTTTTGGCATGTGTCACAGCTGTGAAGCACAAATTCAAAGATATATTTGCTGACAGAGATTTCCCTCATGAGAGCCACAGTAAATGCATTTCTCTCGGATGCCAGACAGATCTGTCGAAGACTATTGATCATGGTACAAAACCAGCCATAAAATCACTGGATGACAGGAAAGATGTTAAGAGTATTTCATGTCGTAGAACTTACAAATGAAGAGATGCTTTTATGTAAGGTGAATTAGGGTAATTGGGACACATAAACCCTGATGTGTGCATTGTTTTCTTTATCGCAACAATATTCCAGATGGGATCGCATGGCCTTGATGTCACTGGGAAGATGGGGACAATTGTCAAAGAGCAAAAAATATCCCAAAAGTCAGTAACATGAGATCTTTCACGTGGTTATTGTTAAGAACAAAAAGAAAACAACTTTCCAAACTGATGTTTGTGATGTGTTCACACAATGAAATGTGTTTCAACACATCTAGGGACATTTTTTGTTACACAGTTATTCAATGTTTTAGAATGACATGCATGATATATCGGTACCATATCACTGTAAAAAAAAAAAAGGCAAGCTACAAAAGCTACAAAAACAGAGACGTTTCTTCCTGATTTAACCCATATAATTTGTTTTGTTGGTATAAATAAATTTATGTAATTATAAATTAATGCAATTATCATTATTGACTTAAATAAAACCAGTACATTTATATTTTTAAAAGTATCTGTAACAATACTTGGCAATTCATTTCTAATTCCCCCAATTTTACATTAAGATTACTATAGCCATCTTCTATATTTCTATTATGCTGTGCATTATAATGTTGTGAGGCATAAATGTACTTTAGAACATACTAATTAAAATGTATTTTAATATTTAATATTTTTAATTTTAGTATTAATTTGTTATTTCTTATAACCAACAATGTTATAAGAACATTTTGCTAACAGTCTGAATGTTGAAATAAGTTTGTTTTTTTTACTCTGTTTGGTTATGCGAGCGTTAAAGGGATACTTCACCTCTGGAAAGATTAATGTGTATTTAAAATAGGTAATTTATGTAGAAGAAATGTGAAATTATTTTTTAATTTGGAGCTTTCTAGACTGAGAAAAGCCAGAAAATTAATTTTTGGCTTATGTGGATGAAAGACAACAACTCCCAGAATGCACTTGCTTTGCTGCCCTAGGAGGCCACTCCCAAGCCACGCCTACCGGTAAGAGCGTGCAGTCGAAAACAACAAGGCTAGGCTACTAGTGAGTCTCCGTGAGTTTTCCCGGGATTTTGAGATCGCTCAAAATGTTCGGGATTCGGCTTTTGCGTTCTACAGTCGCCATTCATCATGTTTACTGCGGCAGGCAGGACGAGGCTGAGGGCCGCGGGAGAACGGCGCGAGGCCGGTGGCGTGATTACTGAGACGCACCGATCTCGTATCTCTCACGGAGGAGCGGGAATTTTCTTAGCAATGTTAAAACGCACATCAACCGATCACTTGTTTAGCGTTCATGTAAACACTACATTCAGATTCACCAACCGGAATGAATTCAGTTAGACTGAAACAAAAAGTGTGCATGTAAACAATGAATGGCGACTGCAGAAAGCAAAAGCCGAATCCCAGACATTTTGGACGATCTCGACGGCCGGACATGTCCGGGAAAAAGAGGATGGTAACCCCTACTACTCAGCTTTCTCCTACTATTCAGCTTTCTCCACAGAACAAGAGCCTGCTAGCTTAGCTTCCAAAGAAAGACGGCTGACACTGTGTACATTCTGTGAGTGAGATCCCACCCTCTATGGGCGGGTTGAAAACATGCGGAACAGCCCCTCCTACTGGCTGTAGTCTTTAGCTTCTGGCCAAAAAATCCTCCGATGACGCAAAATGACGATTTTTGCGTCATCTGAGGATTTTTTCCAGAAAAAAAATACATAAATCTCTCATCTCAGGGGGATATGAGGGTGGAAAGCACGGTAATTCGAAAATACTACAGGTTTTCTACTAATACAAAGCTTAATGCTAAATCCTGAAGTATCCCTTTAAGGGAACATCCCATTATGAGAATGTTACTTTGGAATATTCTCTGAACATTCTGAAACATTTAAAAAAAAAAACACACATTAGATGACGTCCAACTAAAACGTTTCAGAAAGAAAAGAAAAAAAGAAAAGAAAAAAAGTTTAATGAACGATGTATAAAGAGAACATTATTAAAGACCATGTATTGGAAGGATGCTTGCTCATAACTTTGAGAGAACCTTGCTAGAATGAGTCAAAGTTCTGGGAAAGTTTTGCATCCCTGTTTTTTTTTGTTTTTTTTTCTGTTGTTGCAAAGTTCAGATATTACAATATCACAGTCAGCAATCATAAGTCACATTTAAATTAATCTATAATCTCTTTGATTGTGTCAAAGAGGCTTGACCTGCATAAATTAGGGCATTAGACTTAGAAGATTGTCCAAGATAATCAAAAGCAGATGAGGTAAGATAAAGCAGATGTAAGGAAACATCTTGACTATACCCACGGTATCTCATTTGTAGCACTGAAGTGTTATGAAATGACAGCAGGCTAAATAAGTCACAAGTGCAGAATACGTCCTAGATTCATCCTACTTTCGTATACTGCTTCTCCAAAGTTTGCCCCGATTAACTCCTGACCATCAAAAACACTTTTCAATTGTTCAGACCCCGCAGGAACGGACTGTTGTTGTACGCCGTGACGTTCCTTCATCATCTTCTGCAGCAGTAAAGCTCAGGCTTTTCATTGAAATTCACAGCCTTGTAGCGGCTGATTAATTTTCCATGTTGTTGTGGTGCTTCTGCTTTATTTTAAGATGCAGTGCAACCTGCTCACTGCGGATCTGGCAACACACACGACAGCTTTCTCCAGTTGGATGGGAGGTGCAGAACTGTCATGGAGCAGGTGTTTAGGGAGTTCAGCTCTATTCCTTTGACTGCAAACAACTGTACCCTGGGACCTTACACATGCCACTTAACATTCACACGGTTCAGGACTCATTAGAGACCCGGCAGCCTGGTTAGGGACTGTGGCATCTGTAGCATCGTCTAATCTTTATGTCATCAATGTCTCAGATCAAACGCTGCAAGTGTTTGCTCTACTTCACTATTAGGAGAGAAAGAGAGTTTGATTTAAGAGTATTTTAACCCCACCCTAGGGCTTGGTGATATGGCCAAGAAAAAAAACAAAGAAAAAAATAATATATATATATTATTATTATTTGTAAAACAAATTAAAAATACATTTAAAAAAATTGCATAACAATAGTGATTGTCAAAACATTTGGTAACTAAACAGAATTTTATTAAGTTTAGTGACAACACATTTTTTACATGGTACAATGACTGGTATGCTACTGTTTTTATGCTTGACACAAATTTGACACTTTCAATTCAATTCAATTCTTGTGATTTGATTCTGATCTTGATATCGATTCTTTTGGATAAATATTAGGTAACGTTAGTTAATGTGTTATGTTAATTGTTCTCCAAAAACAAATATCTCACCTAATGCTGTAAACATACAGAGCCCTGTCAGCTGGTATTATTATTAAAGGTTAAAAATAACATCTCAAATTAAATATAAGTTTTTTATAATAACAATGTTATAATATTTGAATGATATAGGTAAAAATATAATAAATCTGTAATATAGTTATAATATTTAGCTAAATACTCCTCTCTATAGCAATTTTAAGTCCAACTAACATGCTATGGTCATTAAATGGCTTTCCTGAGGTAAATGTAACGTTACCTGACATATTGTTCTCCAGCTGTTTTATGGACCTCTTTCCGCGGTTGAAAAACACTGATCGATCGATGTTATTACAAGTTGAACTGTATCTTTCAAATTACCTATTGATCATTGCGTTTATTTACTATTAACTAGTAGTAAAGAGTAACAGATGATCGGTTCACGTGCCGCTTTTACTCTGTCAGAGATCTGTCACGTCACATTTACAAGCGCCAAAACGGTGTTTATTGTTTGAATTTCATAATTAAATTGACAATCTGAGAGCTGAGAATTTGTTTCATATCAATAGTAACCTTCTCTGTCTTTTCTATCGGTGTCTTCTCTGCGTGAGAAAATGGATACGGCGTGAGAGCGTGTAAGAAGTGACTCACGGTGAATTCGTGAGAGTTAGCAGCCCTGCAGATTCAGTTTGTAAATGTTTTTGGCGGGTGTGCTTGTACTGTCGCGGTCTTGTTCATTTGCCATGTTGTTTGTGTATCTCTATGGCAAACGCTGAGCCCGTTCGGAACTACGGGAGCCCAGAGGGGAGTGTTGGCGGATGTTAAAGAGAAAGCCGATTTTCATTCAAACAAGTCGACGTAAACTACACATTCGAGTTAATCGATAAAATCTATTTATTGCCCAGCCCTACCCCACCCCATCTCTCTTTCTCTCTCCACCACATCTCCCTGTTTCTTGGACAATTTTTATATTTCTAGACGTGTGCTTGTACACCTAAAGATAAACCAGGCAAAATAAAAAAATAAATAAAACAGGTCGTATGGAGATAAAGAGAAATTGATTGCCATGTGCAAAGTGAGCTGTGATTGCACCACGATTTACGTCTTTATGTGTCCTGCAATTGTACATGCCGCGTAGAGATTTGAGTGTTTCTGATGATTTTTTTTCATAAACACACACACACACAAACACACACAAATGTTCTTTGCCAGCTCTCTTGGGGAGATTGGTATAACAGGCAACAGGACTGTCAGAAGAGCATAAGAGAGACAGACACATCAGGGAGATGGGGAAGGCATGCTTGAGAGACTCCATCTCTTTACATCCGCACACAATATGACTCCTCACTTTAAAGATCTGTACCGGTAGTTTTTGCCATTACACACCGGTTAGATGTAATTCTGACAGGAATTACAAACCAGAAATGAGCAACAAAAATATTTGACAAAAGTTGTGTGCTGCATGAGCCACCAAGAAAATGCATAGAGGAAACCGAAGGCTAGTTGTCACTTTACTCCAGTTTACACAGACCTTAAAGTCTTGACTTCAATCAATCAATCGATCAATCAATCTATCTCTAATTTATCAGCAGCAGGACGTTATCACAAAGGAAGCTGCTAGTCAACAGATTTTCAGCTACATTTTTATAACAATGAGGCTATAAAACAAAATCAATTAAACAGCACAAATGTAAAATGTGGCATTCAAAAATATTTAAACATTGTTTTGGCAAACAAGTATTTTAATTACCGTATTTTTCGGACTATAAGTCGCTCCGGAGTATAAGTCGCATCAGTCAAAAAATGCCTCATGAAGTGAAAAAAAACATATATAAGTCGCACTGGACTATAAGTCGCATTTATTTAGAAATTTATTTCACAAAATCCAAGACCAAGAACAGACATTTAATCAGGAAAGGCAAGTTATTCAACTACACAGTAGCACACAGAACAACAGGCTGAATAGGTGTCCAGTATGTTAACGTAACACATTAACGCCCGTTTCACACATACTCCGTTTGTAGTGCGTATATTTTTCCGTACCCTTGTTAACAGGTCAGAGCTTTCACAATGCACGCGGTTGCAGTCCGTCGATCCGTTCCAGGTGCGGTGCGTATACAGCAGTGCAGCGATCGTTTCCGCACCGAGTCTATTTTTGCTGTGCTGCACGCGCTGAATTAAAGTGACAGCACACGGTTTGTGGTCAAAATGAATACAGATTGACCAGATTGACATGAAAATGTAGTAATTTCATCATAAATGCATTTAATTAAATACTAGCCTACTATTTTTCACAGTCATCTTTTTACTTCAAGCGTTGGTAAATCAAGGAAAACTACAATTTACTTCAACAAGGCGACATAATGAACAACACTCGTCTCATTCGTGGAGGTGGAAAAACAAGTTATTTGTTACATGCAAGATTTATTGTACAAAGATTTAAATTATGCAAAAGAAAGGGTATGAGTCTGCTGTTTTTGTCAATTTTAAGTTTTAATTTAAAATGTATGCGATTTTAATATAAGTGCATGGTTAAATATTTTACCACTTGCTTGAGCAACTTAATATATAATTATATAGAAGTAATGCATTGAATAATAGTTTGTTTAAATTGTGTTTAAACGTGAATACGTCTATTAAAGAGTATACGTATAAAGAGAATCGCAATGCTGACAAAAAAACTTTTTCTTTTTTTTAAATAAAATTTGCTGATAACTTCTGGATTTGAAATACAATGTGTTTGGGGTTACAGCCGTGGGTCAGTTACGCACTGCAAACGCAGCTTATGTGAAAGCACTTTAGCGCGTGCTGCTCCTGCACAGCATATGCACCGCAACACGCACCGCACTGCACACGTTATTCAGCTACACAATAGCATAAAGAACAAATATCTGGGAGGCTGAATAAGCTAAATTAACATAAGCCAGCGAGTCCAACAAGCAAGTTACCAGTAAACAAGTTCACCAAGCTCCCGCGATCTCATTCCTCATCATTTTCTTCATCATCCGTGTCGCTTCTGAACAACTCCGCCAACTAGAGCGCCCCCTCACGGCTGTAGACGGTAATGTTTTCTCTTGGTTCATCTCAGTCTGAATTAATTTTGATATATAAGTCGCACCTGACTATAAGTCGCAGGACCAGCCAAACTATGAAAAAAAGTGCGACTTATAGTCCGGAAAATACGGTAATAAATTGTAAAGGCCTTAACAGGGTATCTGCACAATTTTTTAAGTCAAATTTAAGGCTTTTTAAGACCTTTTTAAGACCTGAAGAAATCAAAATTAATACCGTACATTAGGGGTGTGCAATATTGACAAAAATATGTCTATATATTTTCAAAGTTTTGTTGATAATAATTAGATGATATTTTACTGATTGTGTTTTTGTACTGGTACCCTGGCTGGTTTAGGCCTGTTGTTGACAGCAGACCCACGAAGATATTCATATTTTTTATATTCTATAGTGGTCAGTTCACAGTAGTGACCGAAATTAACATTTTTATTAAGGGGCAATATTTTCCACCTTAAATAGATTTCCAGGGGCATTTTCACCTATATATGGACATTGTTTCTAAACGTATTTAGAGGTATGCATCACCTTTTATGTCAAATTCTAACATTCAAATATATTAAATATATATTCAATATATAAATATATATTAAATAATATATTCAACATTTTATTAGAATAACACAGTACCAATGTCAAAATAAATAATTCAATTAAAATCCATCCTTGCAGTGCAGAGGTGACACAGAAGCGGCATCAAAACTGGCATTAGCCTACTATATTTACACTTCATTTACAATTGCATAAATAAAGCTATTCAATATTTAAATATGAAATGATTTATAATTTTTACATTTTAATTAAAGGATACTTTAAATATGAAACTAAAACCACCAGTAGGTGGCGGCAAGTCACTGTCTTAATAAGCGAGTTGTTGGAGTCAACGGATATGTTCAAACGGCTGATTCATTCAGAAAAACAAGTGATTGATCATTGAAATGATTCTATCAAAACGCGGATTTCAGTAAAAAAATTATAATAATAACAATATCATCGCTGTCTATTGGACCACGGCTTCATTATGAAATTCTCGTCGGCGATATAAAGTGAAAATTGACAATATTGTGTCCAAAAAGTAACTCACAATGTTAACTATTTTTAATTTAACTGTTGTATAAAATAAATAGCACATTTGCAATTGTGCACAGGAAAACGGCACTCTTGCTCATGTGATATTCTAATATAAAAACATAATATGATATAAATATAACACAAAAACTCATTTGGGGAAATCTATATTGCACTGACACATCACGCAGTGAAAGCAAGCATGAGAGAAACGCGATGTCAGCTCGCACTCGCAGTGCCTCGTACATAGGAGTGTGCGATGTTGTCTATGAACTATGATGATATTGTAATCATTGTTTTAACTAAGCACATAAAGACTGAACTTACAATTGAACTGACATTTACTCGTTTTCTTCTCTCCTCTCGCGTGCAGGAGACAGACGCAGGCTGATATACGCGTCACTTACGGCAGGCCTACGCTAATTAGATATAAGTCAAAGTGTCATCTACATTAAGACTGTTTATGGCCTTAAATTTGAAAAAATCTAATTTAAGACCTTTTAAGACTTTTTAAGGATCCGCGGAGACCCTGCTTAATAAAAAATAAAAAAAGATTAACTAGTATTGAACTAGTTGTTTGAAACAACATACAAAAGCACTGCTGGTGAAATCACATGTAGCTTACTTGTTCTTATGACTCTAGTTTTTGAGATTTAGCCCTTCTGACAATTAGCCTCGGTTGAACCGAATACTTGCATACAGCAAGGTTATTATATTATACTTAACTAAAACTAAATCCATAAAAAACTGATTCTTTACTTGAAATAAAATATAAAGACCTAAACTCGTAAAAAAAAACAGACATTTAAAACAAAAACAATGACTATTCAAAATGACAAAAATATTATAACTGATTTATTTTGACAAAAATCATATACTGTATGTGTGTGTTTGTAGCTGTATTTAGTTCAAATACTGTAGTGATTTAAAATAGTTGTCCTCACTGGATGACTCCTGTAAAATGTTCCCAAAATACTGCACATAAAAGTAAATTGTGGAAAAAATGATTTGAGTCCATGTGATAGTGAATTTCTCTGCTTTTCAAGTTCATTTCAACACTCCATTCCTAAGTCTTGTCGCCCTTTATCTCAGCAAACATCAAAATCCCTATACAAAAAAGGAGAAAATGAGCTATTGATTTTTGCACTAACGCTTTTTTTTTCTACTTTCTCCCCACAGCATTATCATTCGAGAGTCTAATTGAAGGTCAGAGTCGGTTTCCTTGTCAAAGTCTGCTTCCTGACAGTCAGCCTGGCTCACAACAAAATGAATTATCTTAGTTTAAGCATTCTCCAACTAAAAATCTCAGGCAGTTTCCACAAAGTGATATTCTCTTACCCTCTCCTCTGTGCGGGTAGTTAACAGTGCGTCAGACTGGCTGAGAATTCAGCTTTATTAAAAGTAATTTGTGTGCCTGTCAAGAATAATAAAACTGTCAATTTTTACTGTACTCAAGATTATGTACCATCCTGGTGAATGTCTGAAGAGGCCTCATTGGCAAAAAATGTCACACGTCAAGAAGGATTGCTAATGATTGGTCTTAATAGAAAGAGGTGGCTTTCCTCACACATCAGTCAATACAGAAATAAAACTGATTCACAATCGTCGGTTTAACAGGACAATTCACCTATTTTCTGGCTGTGGCAATCATGTCTGAAGCCTATTCTTACATGCGTAAATCATGGCTCAGTTGTCTGTTGATCCTGGAATAGAAACACGGTATGACAAAAACACAGTCCATGCAATAAGATAAACTGTTTAAACTGCAAGTAGAGCTGTCCATTCAATACATCAATTGAGCGTGATGTCAATGACGTAATGTCTTTGAAAGATTTTAATTTGAGTGCTTTCCTAAGCAAAGTCAGATGTGTGTGATTATTTGTGATAATATCATGTAATTAATTTGATTGCATTTTTAATCAATTGACAGCCCAACTTATAAGTCGTAAAATAATACCACTAATTAAAATTTTTATACATCACCTTTTTCTCAAGGTTGGCTTTGAATTTATTGGCAGTCTCATAGAAAAGCGCACTGTAAGTGAACTATTATTATTAAAATCATACGTTTTTTTTATGAACTTGACATATTTGATGTGAGTGTACATTTGACTCAATGTTGTCAGCCAAGTCATTGCCAAGAAAATACTGTTTGAGTATAAAACGGAGCGTAATGCAACTTCTGGCACCCACACAATGAAGCTTTGCCAAACACCTTGTGCAGCAGTGCTATGCTTTTCATTAAAAAAAAGTACTCTACTGAGAATGGACAGATTGTTCCATTCCCGAGGAGACTCCCGCAAAAACCACGGGTGAAGCAATCAACGGATGCGAGCGCCCACCATGTGATGGTGTCAAACAGGTGAGACAATGTACTGCAGGTGGAGGGAAATCTGGTGATTCAGACAAACAGATGGTTTACACCTCAGAATACATATACAAAAAAAATTAATAATAATAATTAAGAAAGAAAATATGTTGGGACACACTGGAACTCAGGTTAATAAAACTTTTTGTAAAAGGTTTTGCTAAATTATGTTACTGTAACTGTACATCTTGAAGGCATCCACTATCTTGGTATTGCCCTTTGAGCTATAATAACTCATAACCATTACACAATACTAGGCTATATAGTATTAAATGTAAAACAGATTTATAGAAAAAGTATATTTTATATGCATGCTTGCTTTGGTAAATCATAATTATGAGATAAAAAAAAAACTTAGTTAAAATTATGACAAAGTCATAAGCAGTGTTGGGGTAACATTACAAGTAACATGAGATATGTAATCAGATTACTTTTTTTCAAGTAACTAGTAAAGTAACTGCAATGTTTCTTTTTCAAAGATGTAAAGCAAGTAACTTTGTTTTCCCATTTGACTGACAGCTCTCCTCTCCCCATGTTGAGAAAAATCAGGAGTAAGTGCAGAGGCGTTGTGTGTGCTGTGTGAAGATGATGCTAATTGTAGTTCTAGACTAAATGTGAGCATGCATTTACTCATCTCACTTGCACAAAACAGAATCAGTATTCCTCAAAATGAATAAAACAGGGAAATGCAAGCTCAAAATATTACGCAAACCTGCAATAATGACGTTAAATAATTAGGGCTGCAACAACGAATCGATTAAATCGATAAAAATGTATTATTTTAATACGAATTTACGAATTTCATTATCGATTTGTTGTGTCAGTGTTGTAACTATTGCGGCACTCAATAAGTCGCAGAGATTTTTGAGTATAAATAAAAGAGAGTTTGAGTTGAGAACGGAGCGGAGCAGAGCTATGAGGCGCCGGACTGGACAAAAGCGAAGCGAACTCCGCGAGCGAGCGACACTCCGCGAGAGAGACCGAGTGTGTCCGAGAGCGCGCTCGACAGTGCGCGAGAGAGACCGAGTGTGTCTGAGCATTAGTAAATTGGTACATAGTAATATATAATTACTATATAAGAGGCATGGAAGTTCGATAAATGGACAACAATATAAATAAAACCAACAATTAAATTCTTACCACTGAATAAGCAGACTGTGATTTGAATCAGATAGACAGAAGATGAAAACACTTTCTTGTCAGTCCCAAGTATACCACTACAAGGGGAATATTTTTTCCACAATTTGCAGCACTGAATTTTTCACTCTTTACTCTAAATGACTCAGAGAAACTTCACTATATGCTCGGAAAGGATGAGCTGAAAAATACCTTACACACCATACCAGGTTGTCAATCCACTGTATTTGTTTTTATTGTTTTTTATTTTATTTTATATTGTATTTATATTTTAAATGCATTGTATTATAATTAATATTAGGATAGACTAGAGATATTATCTTCTGTTATAATTATAATTATTATTGCTATTATTATTATTACCTATAATCAGACTGCGCGAGACTTGTCTTTTGTGTGCATGTGCTTGTCAAATAATGTCAAACATTTTGTTAAAGATTATAACATCTTTGACAAAAAACAAGTTTGTGAGTGTATGCATCTGTGAGTGAGAGTTTGTGAGTGTGTGCATCTGTGAGTGAGAGTTTGTGAGTGTGTGCATCTGTGAGTGAGAGTTTGTGAGTGTGTGCATCTGTGAGTGAGAGTTTGTGAGTGTAGTGTAGAGAACAAGTTCTGATGTTCAAACAAATCCTGTTAAGTTTTCTGATTTGTATTTTTCTGTATTTTTTATAAATGATTTATTGTTCTGACAGCTCAGGTCCCTTTAAAACAAAATATACATCTTTTTGTGCACTTTATAAAAAAAATAATTAAAAAAACCTATATATTTGGCAGATGTAAAGCATGTGTATGTTTTTTTGTGTTTTTTTTTATTTTTTACTTTAACAGCTCTGGGATGTTCAAGGAGCAACCTATTTGTGCACTTTGCACTGTGAATTTGCACTGTCAGTTCTGTTTTTGAATAAAGGGTTGGAAATGAATGTGTGTATCCAATTCATCGATTAATCGGAAAAATAATCGACAGATTAATCAATTATTAAAATAACCGTTAGTTGCAGCCCTATAAACAATACCAACATACTTTGGCCAGGGGCCCATTCCATGATGGTGGTTGAACAAATTCAGGGTTACAGGATTAGTTTCAAGCTGACAAAACCAAACTAATCCAATCAGGCTTTGTTGGTACCATGACACTGATCAACTCTCTCTCTGTTAGCTCAGGCTTTGTTCCCGAGTTCATGGAGCACGTGCACATGATAGTGTGACATCAGTAGCAAATAGTCAATCACTTGGTTCAATTTCGGTTTGATATCTCTTACCCAGAACATAACCTGCCCTAGAGCAGGTTAGCTGTAGAGGACAAGTTACTAAACCTGCTTCATGGTATAGCCCCTTGTTTCAGAGACAGGGCTTAGATTAAGCCATGGTTAGGCCTTAGTTCAATTAGGACATTTAAGTAGTTTTTTTTATAAACATGCCTTAGAGGAAAAAAATGACTGGTGTGCATCTTGAGACAAAACAATGGCATTGACATTTTAAGACGCATGTCAGTGCAAGTTGCTTTCAGTTAAAACAGCTCAAACAGCCTTGTCTGTGAAACCGGTGGCTATATTTAATCTCACTTTATAAACCAATGTCTTTGCTGCTGACCTCCGATGATCCAATTCAAACATACTCGCAAGCAAAAATGATTTTAGATAAACATCACGTTTGTGTTTTTCTTTCTAGAAGAGTATTGAACTTTCTTCTCCTATTCCTGCATCCTATTATTTTGCGATCCAGAAGGGCAGCACAGCTGAAAGGTTTGTTTGAGCTGCACCCTCTACTGTACAGGCGGGAATTTGTATTTCCTTCAGCTTAATTAATTTAACTTTTGGTGTGAAAGGGCCTTTACATTTGCCAAAAATACAACTTTTTCCTATTAAAAAAATAAACAAGCAAGCCCAGTCCAGTCCAGGTGAGAAAGAGAAGCCTAATGCAAAAGTAACGTAACGCATTACTTCCCATAACAAATAACGTAATTATGTTGTAACCGCATTACTTCGTAACTAATAATAATGATAATTATATTATAAGATAAAAGTCGAAATTATGACATACAAAGCTATATGACATACAAAGAGTAATATATAATATATATATATATATATATATATATATGAGACACACAAAGCTGACATAAAAAGACATTTTCTAAGTCATTTTATATCATGATTTACCAAAGCATGGGATAATTAAAGCAATTAGTAAATATATGGTACGCATTCAAGTTGTTATAAGTCTCCCAACGCAAGGTGAAATGTAAACAACATCCGTTCCTACAAAGTCACTGCATTTTCTTCAGACTTATTTATGGTTTACTGAGCAGGTCACTTCCCTGCTTGCTTGAACAGCTGCTGCCAAGCTAGCCCTTTCAAAAACGTTGTTGTTTTGAGGGCAACACTTGACCTGTTTGCTGTCAGCTTTCTCATTGCTTATGAAGCTATATGATGACCTCTTAAAACAGCCTTTGCCTGGGTCAAATGAATTATTTATCTAGGTTTTGCATGACTGTGACATGTAAATGCTTCATACCCAAGAGCCTCCTCTCAACTTCAGTCCCGTTGAGCATTTCTCTGCCTGTGACAATAGGCATAAAGTTCACTTGTCTGTACAAAACTTTTATTTACATATTTTACCCACCATTTTCCAATAATCCATCATGTTTGCATTTTTACGTACATTCTCTATAGAGCTCGGGCGTAGATGTTATGGAATGGTGCATTGTGAGTAACGGTGGGCATTTTAGAGGCACCGCAAAAGCCTGTTTATAAGATATTAGCGTAGCCGGCCGGTATCCAGAAAGAGTTATGGACTGTGACAAAAAAAAGTTGCCTATACCATATACGGACAAACTTCATAATGAAGCCAAACAACGCTACTTTTAAAAAATTAGATTATAGGCGGAATCGATCCCTATGAACAAAGCCTGGAGTAATATGAAAGTTTACCAAGCCTCAGTTTCCCTGATATTTTCTCCTATCCAGGGCCGGATTAACAATTTCATGTGTCCTCAACAACATTCACACACACACATTTTAATTGTTTATTAATAAACAAGTGGGGGGGGGGGTTTGTCACAGTCGGCTGCAAAGATGAGGTTGACGACTGGCGATCTTCGCTGTAGTGAACGCGCCAGAGAGAAATGCACATTTCATACGGATTAACGTACATAAGCAGAGAGCTGTCTGTTTTCTTTCGTTTTGAATTGTTTGTTTAAAAGTAGACATTTCTATATAGATATATTTATTAAAATACTAATTAATGCAAAACGAAATTCACTTTAAAGAAAGGCTTTGTGCTTTCTGTTTGAAGTCTCTGCTCCGATCAATTTAAAAACTTGTCACTGGAGGCTCACTTGCATTTCACAAATGAATGAGTGCAAGATCTGCAGATCTACAAAGTAAACGCGGAGAAAACAATCGTTCGCACCGTTAACCAAGCATCAGTGGTGACACACATACTTGTCAGATTCTGTGAGCTACGAAGCTTGTCTATGCGGTTTGTTACACTTCAGGAGTAATTTATCATACGTGCAATAATCCACTGTTTTCGTCCGGTAGTATATTGACGACCAGCGGCGACCCAAGCCATCCGACGAAAATAGGGAAAACTAATATGATTTATGAGGCGTTTGCCCTGTCGATCATGAGACCGATTACAGCAGTTCACAATACAGCAATGCTGAACCATTTTCCAAAAAATAACCTAAATTAATGACCAAATGATCAACGTTACCTACTGCCTACTATACAGTACATCTACTTCCGTACCGTGATTCCCACAATGCATTGCGGCGTGACGCAACGATCCCGAACTCTATTGTGTCTTACACTTTAGGCAAGGCTCAAAAATGGTCGCATATGTTCCTGAAATTTAATCTGTGCAACCTAAAAATATATTTGAGAGCATTTGTGCGAGTGCAAATAATGGTTGTGGTGTGACCGGTTTTCATTTCTAAACAAAACGTTCGCAAATTACTGCACAGTGTGTACCTTATGTGAGCTGATACGCGGTGGCCGGACCATCATTCTATCCAACCTTACATAACCAATCAAACTTCATCCTTGCGTTCTTAACTTTAAAGCAGATTTTAGATTGGCTAACATTAGCTGTCAATCACTCCCACTCCCTTTCACTGCGCTCCGTTGTCACGTGACTACCGCGCAAAATTTAAAAGGCTGATTTGACGTTTACTTGACTGACAGGACAGCTGTTTCGTTGGTTGCTTAGAAACATAAAAAACGCAGCACACTGCTCGTTCTTGTGTGATCGGGGCAGTGTTGTGCACCTCGCGTTTTCGAACATGAAAAACGTGTTTGGTGTGATCGCCGAGAGAAGATGAAACGAACGCTGACAGATTTCTTTTGTAAGCCGTCACTTAAAGAGGTGGAACACGCCAATACTGATGGCGAGGATGTTTTTTATTTTTATTTCAATTTTTTTATTAATATTAATACATAGGAGGATTTGAGACAGCAATTTCACTACAACTTGTGAAAGAAGAAAAATGTAGGCTACTGTATTAGTAACGTTACCATCAATTGAAATGAGTTCAACGGTTGCAAATACAGTCAATAGAACTAAAAACAAATACAATCAGGCCGTTTGGTACAACAAATCAAATAAATGTTTCCCCAAACACAGTTCAGAAAGTGTGATCCTTCCGGAAAAAATTAAGAAGTTGAAAAAAAATTGAAGTAGAAGAAAAAAACAAAACATAAGTAGTCACGTGACAGAAGAAAGATTTACTACCTGGGTAGTTTAAAACTCAGTTTCACTCAAGGTATCCGAAGTGTATGGTGTGTTGCATTCTCTTACCTGTTTGCAGGGATTGATGACAGATTAAAGGGATAGTTCACTTTGAAATTAAATTTTGGTATGTTTTAGCTTACCTCAAGGGCATCCAAGATGTAGGTGTCTTTTTTTCCACAGTAGTTTCAATTTTGATATTTTTAGGTCAAACCGTTCTTGTCTGTCAGTCATATAATGCAGGTCGATGGTCACTTGTCTCAAACAGCATGCACAGAGTAATATAGTCATAATGAAACCGTAGCCAAGGCGACATCTATTGTATATATCTATACCCGCCCGCGCTCTCAGATCACTTGGACGTGGCTGAGTTCAAGAGGTAAAAACGATATAAAAACTGTTCGTTTTCTCACACAAACCTCTCGTTTCGTGTCTTAGGCCATCAATGTGTACTTACGATGGGGAATTGTTTAATTTGGACGACGGGGAATTGTTTTAATTTGGACTCTGTGCATGCTGTTTGAGACAAGTGACCATCGAACTGCATTAGGCTATATGACTGACAGACAAGAACGGTTTGACCTAAAAATATCAAAATTGAAACTACTGCGGAAAAAAAGACACCTACATCTTGGATGCCCTTGAGGTAAGCTAAAACATACCAAAATTTAATTTCAAAGTGAACTATCCCTTTAAGGATACTGAATTCGCTCCAGAAAATGACGTGTTGCGACATCAGTTTGCTCACCGTACACTCGCCCAAGGTAGACTCAAGAAGTACGCATCAACAGAAAGAAAAAAAAACCTGCACAATGCAGAGAATTTATCACTCATTCACTTAATCTGAATTGGCAACAAATGTCACATGAAATTACTCTTTTCTTTCTTCAACTGCATATTGACTTATTTTACAAAGAAAATCCTCATAAAGTAACGTTTCTAACCCACCTAATCAACACTAAACAGAGCAATGTCTGACATTCCATGAAATGAAACAACTGGATGTCAAACATACATGTCATTAACATAGACTGTAAAAAATGGTCATTAAATCATCTCATATAGGCCTACTGTTTTTTTCTTTCTTTTTTTCTTAACATTATATCCCCAGAGTTGATTAATAATACTAAACTATCACAAAATGGCACCGTTTGCATGAACAGATGCACATTAACGTTAAATGGAATGTGACGACATTTGCGACGATTGGCAAGTGTGATCACATTTGAATCAACTCCGATTGGTTTTATGACAAAACTATATTGTATCGCTTAGTCACAACATACATATTTCAATATGTATTCATCATCTGTTAGTTATCAATCAGTTTTCTTACCATAAATCATTAATTGAACTCATATGACCGATTACAGAAAAACAATGGAGGAACAAAACACTCACCGGAGTTCCTCGAAATACAAGTATGAAAGATGTTGCTCCCCTCGGATTTCACTGGAAAAATAACTTAAACTATTTGTTACAGTCTATTTCAGTATTTTAAAATAGTTACGCTCTGAATCAACAGTCTATTTCTCTGCTATCGCTCTCATTTGTAAAATGTCTGCTTCCTTCTTCTCAATTATTTACTCATCACAGAGAAACGCCCTCTTGTGGGGGATAATTAAGACGCTGATGGTGAGGATGTTTTTTTAAAAAAAATTATATATATATTTTTTTTATATTAATACATAGGAGGATTTGAGACAGCAATTTCACTTCAACTTGTGAAAGAATAAAAATGTAGGCTACTGTATTAGTACCATCAATTGAAATGAGTTCAACGGTTGCAAACATACAGTCAACAACATGAGAGACAGAACGTATTTAGGCCACGCCCACACCCAGGGGGAAAACAATCAAACCGTCTCCATTGACTTTGCATTGCGAGAGGCTGCCTCCTTGTCATTTCTTGCTTCTAACAAAAGACAGACAAATGCCTAAAAGCTGCTGTGTGACAAGGTGTACAAAAAACAAGCTAAAAAACCCAGAAATACGTTTTTATTAGCTCTCGACCTCAAAAAACGAGTGTTTAGTACATAAAAGTGGATACAGGCAGTTGAGACAGAGCGTCACGTGTCTCATTACTCTGAGAACTAACGTACGCCCGCCGGAGGAGACTGTAATCGGCAACACAGGATAGTTTATCTTACAGAAATATAATATATAAAACTGACATTTGGATATTTGACTCACCAGTGACCAAATGTCACTTACTGCACACGTAGTGTATTTTAGTGCATACTGAGTGTCAGGATCCCACAATTTACCCATTCGTTCCAGCCTGTATCCACTTGTATGTCCTCAAACGCTCGTTTTTTGGGGTCGGCAGCTTATGACAAATTATTTCTTGGTTTCTTAGCTTGTTTGCTGTACACCTTGTCACATAGCAGATTTTAGGCATTATTCTGTATTTTGTTAGAAGCAAGAAATGACAAGGAGGCAGCCTCTCGCAATGCAAAGTCAATGGAGACAGTTGGTTTGTTTTCCCCCTTGGTGGGCGTGGTCTTCAGATTATGAGCGTTGCGCTCTGTCTCTTGTTGTAAAGGTAGGTACTACCTTTTTTTTCTATAGGTGGTTAAAGGGTAACTAAACCAACTTTTTTTTTTTGTTAATGTTCTGTAAGAATGGGGCCTTATTAGTGCTGTTCATTGATTCGAGTAACTTTTTTGACATTTGGGTATAAAGTGTTTTAATTCTACAATATATGGTGTAAAAACGTCTGAGTGCTGCCCTCTTCAGGTTGAACGGTGGCTACTGCAGTTGAATTTTCCTATTGGATGTTTGATGTAAGCGATACTACGTGACATAAGCAGGTTCCAGCTCACCACGCCCTTGGTACGAGCCACCACGCCCTTGGCGGTATAAAAAACATTGTTTCGTCAAAACCACTGTAGCGAGTCAGGAGTTGGAATTGTGAGTATTGAAAACGATCAGGATAGAGTAAAAATGGGCTTCTCCACACAGCTCGCGCTGAAAAGCGACGCAGTGCCAAACGCTGCTCCTCCTGCATGGACTCCACCACCGCAGCGGCGTCTTGATGTGAGTGATCATATATATTTTAATCACAATTTATGGTTAGGCTAAAGTTAATCCTCTGGGATCGACAAACGCGGCGGCGCATTTTGCTGGATTTTTTCACATAGCGGCAAAATATGAATATGCCTACAGAGAGCGCGCGCTATTGACATCAACTCGATAAAACTCATCAGATGCATGTACTTTACGTCGTCTTGCGACCCTGTGAGGAAGTATTTATTTTCCCTCAGACACTGGCCCCATTCTCCCTTGCTTTGCTAGCATCGTCGGATGCCGAGCGCGATGCGGGAGTTAAGACCGCAGTTTGAGCCAGCGGCTCGAATTGATATGGAGGTGAAGGTGGGGGAGAAAAGTCCTCGACTTCAAATGACAGCTCTGTTGCAAAACTACTTGCGTCACTCCAGTCACTCTCCATTTTAGAGTCTGACAGCAGCTGTCAATTAATCCGTCACTGCGGGTCTCAGGTGCACGCACCCCCAAATGCAGTTCACTTCACAGTTCATGTATGAATCCGATCGCGATGAACAATAATGCAAACAGTTAAGGACAGGTTAGTTGATTTGTTTCAGCGTTGTGTAGGCGATCAGCACTGTGACTGACTGACCAAGGAAATCTTTAAATCGGTGGCAAGGGCGGGTTTGTGTATAACTGGTTGCCTCCATCGAGCTATGATTGGTCCATTAGCACTGGTCATCAAATTCCGCCTATCATGTTCGCTAGCGTTTCTCAGTCGCTCTGAAAATTCACCAAAAATAACAATCTTTGAGTCAGTTCTTAGTCAAATTGAAGGTAAATACATCTTTGTGCCTGAGACCATCATGACATCTGCATTGTTTACCAAGCAACTGTTGACTAATGATCTGAAAAGAAGGTGAATAATTGAACAGTTATAATATTTGTTACAACATTGTTTTAATAAATGTAAAAATAACACTAATTTGATATTAAGAATACTTATCTATAATAAATATAATGTTAATTTAGACATTTAAAATAGTATTATATTGGTTGTTGAATGTGTAAGGTAGATATTTTTACACCAGAAGTGTAAACATTGTGAAAATATAAATTTACATTGGAGGGTAGTTGACAAATGGCCAAGAAAAAGTACTTTTTTTGGAAAACATAACTTTTTAAGAAAAAATACATATATTTATGGAGTATGAAAACTGCAGTTTCAGAAAATAGTAGTGGTCACTCATTTTGTCAATGACTTCACGTATTTTTTTCACGTTTTCACTCAACAGTACTGTAAATGTGTCCTATGGTGTGACATTTAAAAAGTACTAAGAAATTATATTAAATAACATAAAAAATACTTGAGACAGAATTGTTAACATTATTAAAACATTATTTTCTTAAAGTGATATTTATTTTACATGAAAGAACTAATTAGAATAATTTTCACCATGGATAGATGAACCTGATAAACTTTTCCCTACGAATGTCAATAAAACTTTTTTGCCAACCTTACAAAACTGTTTGAAATTGTACCCATTTAAGAGGAGATATTATTGTAACTCCCCTAATGCCAAACTTGACTATTTTTTTTAAAAGATATTTTAAAATAAGTATATTTTTCTGTTGTTTTATGTTTGTCACACCATAGGACAAAACGTCACACTAAAGGACAAAGATAGTCATTGCATAAAAAGAGTCAGAATATATAGTGTTTATTGTAACAATAATAAAGGAGGACATCGTTTTTTTTGTTGAAACTTTATATATTCGTCTTAAAAGCTTCTTAAGGAGGTCTTGTCCTATGGTGTGACATCTGTGTCCTATGGTGTGACAGGCCAAAGTGTCACACCAAAGGACATTTCCAGTGACATTTTCTGTCACACCAAAGGACATTTGAGCTTTTGTGGCAGTTAATAACCATGCTAATACTAGCTGAACTGTTATTAGCAATTGGCATGATACATTTGCATAATATTACATAGTCTTGCTGTTAAAAATACAAATTTTTATTAAAAAATTATATTTAGGAGTGTCACACTAAAGGACAAAAAAACTTAATTTCAGTGGTCTGAAAACATAGTTAAATATTTGAACAATTCTGAGAGAAATACTTGCCATGTGCACTGCTCATGGGCTTCATAGGGGTCTTCAGTCACATGACCTTGAATGGGGCCTTTCAACTAAATTTAGTTGTCCATGATATTGTCCAACTTAATATCAGGTTATTGCATAACACCAAAGGACATTTTTTTCTGTGACAAACTTTATTAAATTCCTACACTTTTAGAAATGTATGTATAGTAAAAGTGATGGCCACTTAGTGAAATAGACACTTGCACAATTATGCCAGGAGTGTTCATTAAGATGTTTAAACATTATTTTCTTTATTTATAAAAGTTAATATTTATGAAATAATGTTGTCTACCATCACACCATAGGACGATTTTGAGATTTGGCTCAAAGTTGTAAAAAAATAAAAAATTACTCGGGTATTTAAACAACAAATTCATGTAAAACAAGAAAATGTTTAACCATTTATAGTATTCTAAATGATGAAAATGTGAAATAAATTATTTTTTATCTTCTGTGACGGTGAAAAAGCCACGTCACGTCAACTACCCATTGGACAAAAAAAAAAGGAAAAACAGCTAGAAGTCCCCATTTCAGAAAATCACCATACAGACTGCTTGTTAGCAAAGCAAACATATTGTCAGGCAAATATAAGGAATCAGTTTAGAGATTTCTTAAAAGTTAAAACTAGCTAAAGTCAGGGTAAATAAAGCACAGATTGAGTTCTGAACTGAAATGTGACAATATTTTTTCACTTTCCCTACATGTTTGGGATTTTGTTGCCAACTTTTGCCTCTTTGAAGAATTCAGCGGGTATTATTTTTCCCTTTTGAAAATCCTTGAACGTAAAGTGATTTACTTTTACAGGTTTCGGATTTGACTTTTTTGTTCTTCAAGGACATTCATCCTGCTGCCAAGAACTGTCAAACAGGAGCATCTCAGTATAAAGAGGTGAGAGGACACCAATTAGAAAGCCATCTCTGGCCAGGAGAGCCAGCGGCACAGCTTGCCACAGGAAGTGGGATGCCTGACTTCCTGCGTGGGGTCACAGCTGTTTATAGAGACACTGATATTTCGAACCAATACAGGAGCCGTTTAGCTCGGAAGGAGACAGAGCTCATTTGAATAGCAAAGTACCATCTCAATGTCACCAGTGAATTTACATTGTCTTAAACATCTGTCGCTGGAACAAGGACTTCAGTGAAATTATACGAGCATGTGGGTGTCAAAACAGTTTTTGCAGAGCAAGAGGCAGATTGTTATGAGCAGGGAGAGGCAGAAATGCAATTTCATCATTATAGATATGAGATATTCATTGTGAACGTCTTGCATATCTATAATGCGATGTTCATTTTGAACGTAAATACGTTACGCTTTATATTTGTGGTGTCATGTACACAAAAGCATTACGCATGGGATCATTTCCACATAAATATGTTCCACACGTTAAACTTTTCTTGATTTCCCCCTTGCTGTACATTGATGTGCAGTTGTCTAATATAAAAAAATATAGGCTAGCTTTTGCTGAAGTTTTTGAAACAGATTCTTTCAAAGTCATAACACATGACCTGGACCCACAAAAGTGCTTCTACAATCATTTAACCAAAATAGAACTTTTATTACATCAAAATTGCTTTTGAGATAGAAGTTAAAACACATTTTCACTCACCTAGAATCCTCATCTTGGTATCCTATCACAGTTCAGACTGGGATACTCTTCTCTTGGGTGAACAACTGGAGGTATGGAAGTGATGACGAGGTGTGATTGGCTCCTGCTATGCGCAGCTGTCCATGTCCATACTTGCCCCAGCGCAATTACACTCCCTGATCCCTGGCCGCTCCGCTGCCATGCAGTCAGACCCATTAATCTCCCTGGCTGAGTGGTGTGCCATGTGTTAACAGGGAGGTCCCTACTCACTCTGCACCTGGCCAGTGCAGTCAGGGCCTTGCCAGTCATTCTGCCTTCTCCACACGCCTATCCTCTCTCATTGATTACACCAAACAAACCGGCTGTAACAACACGGGGACGTCTTCAAACATCTTCATTTGCTTTCAGCCCGAGGCAATACTCACCAAAAATACATTAACATTTTTTAAGTCAGCAGAAATCGTCAGTGCTGTGGCCTGGGGGTTAGCGTATATGCACTGCAACATTGAGCCGTGGTGCTAATGTGGGAAATGTGGGTTCGAGTCTGGCTAGTGAAATTTCCTGTCCCTTCCACTCTTTAGCAATATAGCTAGCGCTAATCTGATTTGATGACTTCACGCAGCCTTTGGGAGCCAATGTGCCCTGCAAGTGGAGTCAGAAGTATCATAAATATTAGCTTCGAGCACATAAATGACAGAGCGAAGTCATACAAGAACTGCAATGCTAGAAGGGGCATGTCGATTTGAGACATGGCAGGAACACTTATCTATAATATAGATAATATGTGACCCTGGATCACAAAACCAGTCATAAGTCGCACAGGTATATTTGTGGCAATAGCCAACAATACATTGTATGGGTCAAATTTATAGATTTTTCTTTTATGCCAAAAATCATTAGGATATTAAGTAAAGATCATGTTCCATGAAGATATTTAGTAAATTTCCTACCGTAGATATATAAAACATTTATTTTTGTGAGTGAATGCAGCACAATCGTGAACATAAATGGACAACTTTAAAGGCGATTTTCTGAACGTTTAGATTTTTTTGCACCCTCAGATTCCAGAATTTCTAATTGTTGTATCTCAGACAAATATTGTCCTATCCTAACAAACCATACATCAAATGGAAGCTTATTTATTAAACTTTCATGTGATGTATAAATCTCAATTTAAAAAAAATTACCCACATGACTGGTTTTGTGGTCCAGGGTCACATATGTACACTCTTGAGGAAAAAAAAAAGAAGAAAAAAAGGGCCAAGCCAAAAAGGGCACAATATTTAGAGGCCTTTTAATGGTCTTAAAAGGATTGTTCACCCAAAAATGAAAATTAGCCCATGATTTACTCACCCTCAAGTCATCCTAGGTGTATATGACATTTTTCAGACGAATACAATCAGAGTTATATTAAAAAATGTCCTGGCTCTTCCAAGCTTTATAATGGCATGCCATTGAATGGCTGTTTCTGTTTTGAAGTCCATAAAAGTGCATCTATCCATCATAAAAGTGCTTCACACTGCTACGGGGGGTTAATAAAGGCCTTCTGAATCGAAGCGATGCGTTTGTGTAAGAAAAATATTCATATTTAAAACTTTATAAAGTAAAATAACTAGCTTCCAGCCAAACGAACATACAGATTCGACTTAAGTCTAAGCGCAACTTATGTGAGTAATGCGACGTACTGCTGATATTTACGCTGCTACGCCTTGACGTACTACGCTACTTCTGACGTCGCAAGTTGTGCTTTAGGCACAAGTAAATTGAGTATGGTCGTTTGGCCGGAAGCTAGAATTTGAATTTGTAACATGATAAATATGAATATTTTTCTTACACAAACGTATCGCTTCGCTTCAGAAGGCCTTTATTAACCCCCCAGAGCCGTGTGGAGCACTTTTATGATGGATAGATGCACTTTTATGGACTTCAAAACAGAAACAGCCATTCACTGCCATTATAAAGCTTGGAAGAGCCCAGGACATTTTTTAATATAACTCTGTTTGTATTCTTCTGAAAAAAAAATGTCATAGGCCTACACCTAGGATGACTTGAGGGTGAGTAAATCATGGGCTAATTTTCATTTTTGGGTGAACTATCCCTTTAACCATTTTAATCACAAATCACTGGTCAGGAAATACTGTTGATAAAGTAATTTAGTATGGGATAGCCTTGCCCTTTGCTTTCTTTAAATGTTTAAGCTGTGTGGCTAAACTTACAGACAGCTTTTTTACAGCAAGAAGAGTCAGTGTTGTTCCCCTCAGTGTTATTGGCTTCAAACAGTTCATGAGTATTTGAAAAATGTTTCCCAGTTAGTTAAAAGTGAGACCAAATATTTACTATAGGGTTCAAATCTAGATTCTGGTCCAGGCCAAAACATGAGCCTGATGTAGGCACCAATCCGGTTCGGGTTTTTTTCTATAGACAATACTCACAAAGGTATAACGATCAAGATTAACTTAAAAATTGCCCGGAGTTCTCCTTTAATAGTCTATACAAATTTGTCTTTTTTTTTTTTTGTGTGTTTTCAAAACAATAATTTACTAAAGCTGCCATACCATTACTTAATTAATTTTTATTATTACACCGATCGGTAGAACACTTGATTCTGATTGGTCAATTGCGCCATCCAGCAGTATGTTATGTAAGGGATAATACATCCAGTCGGTTGTTATTGCAGAATAAACCCGACAGGGTGATCAGCATCACACAACCAGCTGGATGTACATTATCCCACTTATTACTTTATGTACCTGTCATGCTTTACTTATTATTTTTATTATTAATTATTACTATTTTTATCTATATATAATGTTTTTGTTTTTTAAATAATTGAATGCCTCTCAATTATTGTTCTACAATCAATTTTAGATAAAGCCACCTAAATGGCAACAGTCTTGGCCAGAATAAGCTGCAGTACAATGTGCACTAGACCTTTCTTTTGCTGATTAATCAAATATCTGGCTATACTTGAGACTATTTATTCACAATTGAAATAGAAAAAGTAAGAAGGTCAAAAATGACCTTTTATTCATTTTTATTTTATGTAGATATTTTGGGGATATGTTGGCAATGCCTAAACAATTATGTATTGATTGAGGACACGGTATATTCTGAAAGGATAATTGCCTGGATACCTTCAGTAATTTACCGCTTTTGTGTATTTTTTTTTTCTGAGTAAATTAGCAATCAGGCATATCCATTTGAAACAGCAGATACCTATGCACCAGAATCCAGTCTTCTTTTTTTTTTTCTTCTTTCGGTCATTGCTCGTTGATTGGCTGCTAACTTGTGATTAACACTGATAATACAGAGAATTAATAGAGATCCAACGTAATGTTAATTTAGGAGCACTGGTTTAATCATGGTCTGAATAACAAGGTCCCAAAGTTATGGTTTAGCAAGCCCTTTTTGTTCACTGAGATTAAGGGAGGGTCAGACAGTGCTCCATTGTTCAACTGGGAATGGAAACTCATTTGCGAAAATGAAGAATGTCTTGCCGGCATAAATCATGTTCCCTAATCCCTTCACTAATGCCACATAATGCAAATTGTCTCTTGCTAACAGATCATACAATAGAGAAGAGGAGTGAGAAAAAAAGTTCACAGTATTCATGCCATTTCTGGTTTAATTAACGCGATCAAGACTACACATGTTGATTGAAACAGTAACAAAACAAGTCCCTAAATGCTGGAACATGATTTACAAAGCCAAGCTTTAAAAGCTGAATTATATGTGCCAGATTATTAAACTTGAATGATTAAATAAAGGTAAAATAAAATAAAATAAAATAAAATAAAATAAAATTAACCAATATGTGATAACACACCACTAAAGCACACCATAGATCAACATGGAATTTTTTTTTTTTCAAATGACTCACACTTTTTGTCTTTTATTAGTTGCTTTCTGTTTTGTTATACATCACAATGGTTAATGTCATCTCTGGTTGCTATTTATTGTGAAATGATGTCTAAAGGAGTGGATTTATTCTGTTTAAAAGGTATATCCACTGAAGCAGTGTTCGTTTAATGCACACTGGTTTTATTTGTGTCGTAAATGTCTTTTTAATTAGCCAATTTAACAAAAATGAGGTTAGGACTGTCAAGGGGCTCATTAAGTTGAGGAAGGTCTCAAAGTCCCTCTTGTGACATGTGTATGGTTGTGATGTCATGCAGGAGGACAGGCTTTCACAAGTCGAGTTTAGTAGTGTACTCACATGGTTTGCAGAGCTTGTAATTACACATTCTAGTGTACACTTCATCCCCAGCTCTCTTGGGCACTGGACATAAGACAGCTAGAGTGATTCTAAAGCTGGTAAAGCAGGTGTTCTGTCCTGTAGCACACATACCTAGTAAAACATAGTGCTTTTTTATTGTATTTATTATAATATCGCTACACTATAGGCTACTACACGGTATCTGATGCTCTGTTCGTCACAACATCTTAAAGGTTTAGTTCGACCAGAAACACTCGGGAGATAAAATGATGTAACAAAAGCATATATTTCTTAACAGCCCAGCAAGCAAATATTTATAAAGTTCTTATCCGTAGCGCGCAATCTGAGGGTAGCGGAATCTGCATTCCCTGCCTGAAGACGAAGGCAGGGGCGCAGCCGACCCCCCGGGAGGTATGGGAAGGGACCATCCTGGTGGTGGTGGGGTGGATGGAGGGGAAGGGACCATCCTGGTGGTGGCAGGGAGGATGGAGGTGAATGTAGGAGTCAGCATCTGCAAAATCAGACATGTGTAAGTGCCGATCTTTTATACTGCAAGTATTAGAACATGATTGGTTAGATGTGAAGGTAATAAGTAACGTAACGATTGAGTCTTCCTGGCAGAACTTGCGCTAAAGCTTTCATTTCACCCAAAAATGAAAATGATGTTGTTAATTACTCACCCTCATGTTGTTCTAAACCCATAAGACTTTCATTCATCTTCAAAACACAAATGAAGACCTTTTTGATGAAATCTGAGAGCTTATGTCCCTCCGTTGACTTTTATGCAAATATAAACATTAATTAACTCACACATCAATTGTGGTAAACAAGCTCAAGCATGTTCGTTTGACCTGCGAGAACCAATGAGATTCATTCTCATGTGTTACGCAGCACGTTTGAGCTTCCACAGGAACCAATGAGGTTAATTCTTGTGTTACGCAGCACGTTTGAGCTTCCTCAAGAACCAATGAGCTTTGTTCTTGTGCATTAAAGCAAGTACACTTGAGCTTCTGTTTATGTCCGCTGATCAATGTTTATATGTGAATAAAAGCCTAATTCAATCTGTTTTATCAAACACAGTGATCAATTCTTTTCAGAAAATTAGGACTAAACCATTCAGTTCATTTGGATTATTTTTACGTTCTCTTTATGAACTTTTTGAAGCGTCAAAGTGGTAGTTGCGTGGACTGTCACACATTTTGTTAAAAATATCTTAATTTGTGTTCCAAATATGAACGAAAGTCTTTCGGGTTATAACGACATAATTGAGGGGAAAAAATAATATGTATGTGGCAGCAATGCGTCACCGTAGGGAACGAAATGACGGTGAGTAAATAATGAAATAGTTTTCATTTTTGGGTGAACTAACCCTTTAACACTGAATAATAAACAACAATATATATATATATATTTTAATATAGCATATTTGTTTCATTATGTATTATACACTATTAAAATTGAGATGTTTTTATTTTATTTTATTTTATTCATTTACTTTTCTATTTAATTTAAATTATATTAAGATCCTGCCTGAACTAAACATGAAGTTATCAATACTTAAAGGGATAGTTCACTTTGAAATTAAATTTTGGTATGTTTTAGCTTACCTCAAGGGCATCCAAGATGTAGGTGTCTTTTTTTCCTCGGTAATTTCAATTTTGATATTTTTAGGTCAAACCGTTCTTGTCTGTCAGTCATATAATGAAACCGTAGCCAATGCGACATCTAGTGTATATATCTATACCCGCCCGCGCTCTCAGATCACTTGGACGCAGCTGTGTTCAAGAGGTAAAAACGATATATATACTGTTCGTTTTCTCACACAAACCGCTCGTTTCGTGTCTTAGGCCATCAATGTGTACTTACGATGGGGAATTGTTTAATTTGGACGATGGGGAATTGTTTTAATTTGGACTCTGTGCATGCTCTTTGAGACAGTGACCATCGATCTGCATTATATGACTGACAGACAAGAACGGTTTGACCTAAAAATATCAAAATTGAAACTACTGCGGAAAAAAGACACCTACATCTTGGATGCCCTTGAGGTAAGCTAAAACATACCAAAATTTTATTTCAAAGTGAACTATCCCTTTAAGATTTACCCTCCTTTTATCAATTACCTATTTAGATTAAGCAAGTGAAATAAGATTTCCTAAATTGTATAAAATGTATAGTGGGGCAACTAGTATACATTTCTGACCCCAAACTTTTGAACCATACTGTATGTGCATTTTCTATGAGAAATATGTAACCTTTGGCTAAAATATAAAAAAAACCTGACTACGCCACCTAGGTTACTTCTCCACCTAGGAAAGTAAAAGTAATAAAAAATACCCTAAAAAGAGAGTTAAACCAAAAAGAATTACAACAATAGGAAGGACCCTGCTGGTTCGGATGGCATCAAAGACAGAGACGTCACTTTCCAAAAGTATACAAAATGTATTTAACACAGGGAGAATCATTCATTTAAAACATCCTAAAAATAGATCTCGTACACAAATTACCAATTAAATACCCACAGTTAATAAGAGACCATAATAAACCCACTTTAACAGAAAGGGACAAATCACACAGCAAATCAGTGAACAAAGTTTCTTAAAACAAGTGATAAAATAAAAAAAACAATACCACAAGAAAACAAATACACTCCCCGCTTCTGTTAAGCTTCAATATCACAGTTCAAGTAGTCACATGTGGATATACACTGGCAAATAAATTTGTAATACTAAATAAAGAAAAACAAAAAAGGATAAAGATTACACAGACAGTCAAAATGACATAATATTTAACATCACAACTAATACTAATATTTAAGATCATTCAAGCTGCTTTAAATGTACCCAGCTACCAGCGTGTTAGTTTGATATAATAGCCCATAGAACACGCATGTCCAATACTTCAACACATTTCATACCGAGCAGGGCTCCTTAAAGAGCTTGGTAGATACAGCGGTTCGAAACCGCAACGTCCGCTGCAGTCAGTCGTGCGAACAGGACAATGAAACAGTGACACACATAGATATTAAAAAAACAGCAGCTGGCGCTCTTGGGCCGCACCTGCAATAAAAACACGAATAGTACATTAATTTCAGTTGATTTCACCCCTCCCAAAAGAGGAAACCCACCATAACGTTTCTTACCTCGTAGGGGAAATTCTTAAGCTATAGTAAACTTTATGCTACCTGCGCTCGCCACTTCACGCACACACATTCCTGATGACAAACATATATTTAGACCGTAATCTGTGACTGAGAAAGGGCAATAAGGCAAACAACTCACCAGGGAGGGCAACGCAAATCGAAATGGGTAGCCTGTTACTACACACAGCACAGAGAAGAATGACAATGCCCCACTTAGACAGGCTTTTTATCACGCCACTAGAACCTGACACACCTCCGGTTCAACGCTAGTGGCCATGTCTTGCCATTTGAAATATACACAACCATTAAAAGTTGCCTACTTCCAATGAGCCAAAACGAACATTACAGATTCTCAACCTGTCACATATACATGTCGTGGAGAGCCAAGTACTTGTTGTTTCAAACTATTGACATCATCACATGAAATAAGACTCTTATGAAATACTTTAGATACTTCAGTACTTTGTAAATAACAAAATCCATCTGCTTGGAAGTAGAATAAGAAAAATCGGATTATATCGTAATAGACAAGGTGCGTTTTGTATTCCTAAAAGGTTTAAGTTGAACTTTTAGTTTACTAAAAGTTTGAGCTAAAAGACCCAGAACAGTTGGAACAGTATGAAATAAAAACACAACCAAAAGCGCAGTGGTTCTGTTGTTAGCAAGCCCACCATTTGGAGATCAAGCCAGCAAGCAGAGAAAAAGGCCATCACCATAAGCTCTTTGGAGAGATTCATTGCTGTGATGAAGTTCACCACATTGAGCACTCATTGACTCAAATCCCGCATGTCTTGTTAAATGGCAGTTCTGCTCTGAAGGGACTTGCCCCACACTCACAAGGCAGATGTTGTTGCCGAGAGCGACAGAGTCTTCAGAAGCAATGTGATCCTCCAGGACCAGGCAAAAACAAACACAAAGCAGCATTTCATCTGGGGGGTTTTCTCTTGTTTGGATCTGCAGTGTACACAGAGAAATGTGTGGCTCGTCAAAGACCCTTAAGTGAGATCACATATGAGGGGGAATATAGGCAGGCCAGGTGATAAAGGATTAATTCATGGAGATCTTTTTTTTTTTTTTTTTTTTGCACAGCTGCCAGGATAATTAGAGAGCAGACACAAACTCCAGCGGATGTTCTCCTAAAGAGCTGCTGGGGCCATGTCTTGTCATAGGGTGTCATTGATGTTGTTGGGTCAACAGTTCTGAGCTTCTGAGAGCCACTGTGAGAATCAAAACCCACTCACTCATTACTGTTTTTCTGTGCAGGTGGACCAGTCACTCATGACCTTATTTATTTATTTATTTATTTATTTATTTATTTAGCTTTATTTGTTTTGGGGTTGTTGTTTTTTTTGCTTCCAAGTGTTTTATTTTTCTAAGCATTTTATTAATTTAACCAAAAGAACATACAAGTGTATTAGCAATGTGGATATTAGCATAGTGGATATTGTATTAGCAATTGCACAGCTCTGCAATTCAGCGCGCTAGTCAAGTCACGTCATGTTTAGACCTATTTATATAGCATGCTATATAATAGCAGCAGTTTGACAGTATTAAACATGAAAAACAGTAACAGTGCTGCTTTCGATTAGAATTACTACTTAATTCTATACAATAAAGTATAAAGTACATTTTATTTTATGTATTTATATGTAATCCCTTGGCAATGTTCCCTATGCAAATGTTATTTGAGCATTAACAAATTTTACTAAATGAAATAAGAGCAGGAGAGAGAGAGAGAGAGACTGGTCGAGACCGAAGGTAAGCTGTACCTGATACATTTTATTCGTACAGTTTTAATTAAATGTTACACTTAAGTTCTATACAGATGAGAATGCGACGATTTTATACTGGCCAGCAGAAAAACACAGGGGCGCTCACCCAATCAGAAACTCGGCCCACCCTGGCCCCATGCCGATTAACCGGTTTCAATACGTTGGAGTTTTCCCCTCTTTTCCACCTCGCTTTTAAATCGCTTATGAATGCCTGTGCGGCTGTACGCATTTTACCTTCAATTTCGAATTAGCTGCAATTCAGGAGCGGCAATTGCTTGAATGGTGGGCTCATTATTATTCTTAATGAAAAACACAACAACAAAACAGTACAATGACAAACTTAAAACAGAGATATTTTCTTAACAAAGCGAATAAGATGGCTTAATTAACAAAACGAATAAGCACGCCAGCCTCATTTTTGTGGTGCGCTTGAAGGGGTGTAAGTGTTACCTCCGGATGCTGCCACCTTCATCAGGAAAAGTTTACAAAACTCCTCATTAATGTTTGCAGGTCCCCTATTAGCATCGGGTTTAAATCCAAAATATTGCCAAATAGGATGCAGTGTTGCGATGGGCGACACTGTGATGTAATCGGCTGAACACCGTGTAACACCGGTAACACTGATATCGCAGCAAGCAGAGATCATGCTTTAGCCACTTTGCATCAAAAATCTGCTTATTTAGAATCTCGAAAGCCTGATTTAATTCTTGCCATGCAGTTTAAGCATTCAAACTATTTTAAACTGTTCAAGCACGACAAAACGCGATAGACAACTAGTAAGTTTTTCTCTGTGCATACACCCAAAGCGTGCACAGAGAGCCGCATCTAGACGGTTCTCTTTTGGGACTCATATGTTCACACCTCATTTATTTACAGATAATTATAAATTCTGTTCTTTTTCCACTAAGTAATGTGATCTGAAGCGTTTTGAGCGTTCTCTCCCGTCTCACTGGTCAGAAATGTCATCAAAATGAGTAAAAAAAATCTATTTAATGAGTTCCTGTTTTTTATATTTATAACACAAGTCTATGATATATGAGTTATCACACAAGCAACAGTGTTATTTTTCTGAACATCAGCACGTTCGCAAATGTGACAATACAACAGTTCAACAAGAGTTACAATAAACAAGTATTGTAGTAACTTTCATATACACATTCTGTTTTTGCTCCATCAAAGAAAACCGAACAAACAGCAGAACCGCTGCATCTCCGAGCAACACAGTGTTTTATTCTTCAAAGAATCAGTGTATTTGAACAAATCAGATGAGTAAATGATTAAATTAGGCTGTACATTCATAGAAACATTTTGTTTGCTAAGTTAAATAAATTAGCATTTTGAACGAATTGGTTGAATGAAGGATTCAATGATTACTTATTAAATACTAATAATATTTTAAAGCCAAAACTTAACGTCCAAGTCAGCTAGATCTGTGATTGTTGTAAAATAAAGTACTGTTGCTAAACTGCAGGACGTGCTCGATAATAAAAAGAGTTATTAAAACTGCATTAAACCGCGAAGGTGAAGCTGTTCCCCAAGTGGTTGTCTGTGCGCACGCTCCGAGACTCCGAGAGTGCAACACAGACAAGAAAAGTGAACTTTGAGCTGCGAGTTTGCGCCTAAATTCTTAAATACACACAGAAATATGTAAAAATGCCCGGCTTGGTGAGCATTCACTTAAACCCCATCGATTATGTCTTAAGTGAACATAAAAAGTTGGGAAATAAGTTGCATGTGTAACAGTATATTGGATCTGTGCATTTGGCCTTAAAGTGACAGCAGCCTAATATTCCTGCTTGTCATTAATGTTAATCACACAACAAAAGACAAAGAAAAGAAATCACTCACTGCTCTTTAGTAGATTTAGTATGATTAGTCTATATTTCATTTATTCAGTGATGACAATTTTTATTAATGTCGCGTATTTATTAATGCTGATTTCTCACAATTTGTGTGCTTTTTCTGGGCAGGTCAGAGTGAACTGCGGCGCTAATAGAGTCTAACTTTAAATAATAATAAATTTGGAAAAAAAATCACCAAACCTGATCGTATACCCCAGGACACTTGGAATATATGTTGCATGGGTTTGTTCTGTGATACTTTTGTGTCTTTTTAAAAAGCTTGATGCTGGGAGCTATTCACTGTATTATATGGATGAGCGGGACTTTTTTTTTTTTTTGATTTCTTGTGGTCCAAAAAAAAAAAAAGAACAAAAAAAGAATGACATACCACAAAGAACAACATCAGGGTGAGTAAATGATAACTTAATTTTCATTTTAGGGTGAACTATCCTTTTAAGAGAGATTCTGCTTTTAATCACCTCTGTTATATAGCTCAGCACCTTGCCTGAATCTATATCTACTAACAAGATGTCAACATATCCATGCCTGAACATGACCAAATAGACTTCATTATAAGAAAACTGTCCTTTTAGATATAGCCTACCCTTATTTTGTGTGTCCAGTGAAACAAATATATGATTAATAGGCACTAGCTGAACTTTGATGTATTTGATAAAAGCATCAGTTCCCATCACCCCAATGGCACAATTCCTTATGATCCTTTATGCAAAGGCTTGCAGGGGATCAAAGAAACTGATTTTTACCCGAGGCTATAAAATATGTATTAAAAACGAGTTACCCTTGAACGATATATATAAACAGGTTGAAAATCACCCAATTTATTCAATTGATAGGGAGACAATTCAAAGAATGTTCACTATTTACATGTACTAGGAAAGATACTAAATAACCAGCTGTGGTCATTCAAATGGGGAAAACAGCCTCACCAGTATTGAAATGGATAGTTTTTCAAAGTCAACAACACATTTAATACTGTTGATCATACAATTTGTGATCACACTGTTGGATCACAAATATCACATAGTGGCCCATGGAGAAAGCACTTTCTCAAAGTTTTTTATTGCATTAAATCAGCTCTACATTTGCATTCCAAATAAATATTGTCTGAGGCTATGACACCAGCCAGAATCTATTATTATTTTTTTTTTATTTTTTTTATTCATTTAGACAGTACATCTAGAAACCCTGAGAGATTGACAATGGCTGATCTATGATGGGAAAGTGTCATGAAGGTGCCAAAAAGTTGCGTATTACAGTTTTTTCCGATTGCTAAACGACAGTGAGCACAACTGGAGCTATGTGCAAAACTCTAACTACAGTCTGCACTACCAACAGTCACCTGAGCTAAACAGTTCACATCACCTGCAAAACTCACTCCAAGCAACACAACTCTTAACACATGGCTCAAAACAGGCTCAGTGCAGCCAAACACTACACACAACCCTCACTGAGATAACACACACTGTTACTCAGAACACACTGAGAGGAAAAACACTAGCATCAAACACCAATACAGAAAATACTAACTTTTCATCTTTACAGTTTGAACAATTTCAGTGACTTCATACAAAGTAATATTTTCTTCAAAGAAAAGAGTGACATTCTTTCACATGATTTATTTAAATTTTTAGAACATAATTCTTTAAGGTAAATGAAAATTAGCAGTTTGCTTCAATAGTCTGTAGTAATTTACGGAATTACAATAATGAGATGTATATATAGGTAGGTAGAGCTCAGAAATATATACACACACCTATATGCGTGTGTTTACACTAACAAGTCTAAAACAAGACCCCTTCTTAGCCTTTCAGCTGAAATTGCAGTCAGCAGTGTTTGAAAGGCACAAGGCTGAAATCTATTCTGTTTTGAATGTGTGGTTCACAGTTTTGACAGCAGTGTGTTAGCATTTGAACAAAGTGCTGTAAATCCACAGTGTTGTGCAGGTTGTGGTTAAAGTCATGGGATAAGTGTGTAGAGTTTTGAAAACTGTGTTCAAGCAATGAAAAACGAACTAGAGTTTGGTCCACATGAACCGCTGCTGTGCAGACTGTAGTTAGAGTTTTGCACATGTGACTCCAGTTGTGCCCACTGTCGTTTAGCAATCGAAAAAACTGTATAATTTGTTGGCATGCTTACAATTAAACAACAATATTGAATTCAGAGCTGGTCAGCAACAAGAATGGTAGGTTATATAGTATTTGGTGTCTGCTCAATCCAGCGCAATATTTCAAAAGTGGATCCTCTCTTAGTTACAGATGCCTAGGATGAATTACTTCATTAGGGCATCATTAGGCATGCAGCTGAGAGCTGATTTTAAATGCACTTTGACAGAAGCAAAGAAAATTAATGTTTAGCAATAAAGTTTTAACTTAAAGGTATAGCGGAGGATCTTTCCAAATTTTAGATAAGACCCGCCCTCTCCACTTTTTGAAAAGTTTGATTGATTCACCAGAATGATTGACAATTAGGAGGACCAATAGTTTAGACTACCCACCAGGAAGTAAAACATCCTCCGCTATACCTTTAAGTTATGCTTTAAGTTTTAACATTTATTTCAGCAATTTCATAGGGTTATATGCTTTAAGGACCGTTCACAGCAAGAACGATAACTATAAATATAACTATGATAACTATTATAAGTTCACACTGCAGTATTGTCGTTTGCCGCTTTAAATGCATGAGCTCTTTAAATCAGGATGGATTCTGATTGGTTGTCACTTGTTTTATCATTTATCGTCAAAAAAAAAAAAAAAAAAGGTCTAAAAGTGATTCCAATGGTATTGGGAGATATTGGCCTTGCTTTGGCCTAAGATTCTCCACTGTGAGTGTATTACATTTTTTTGTTTTCTTTTTATAGGTCTACATACATTTCCCTCCGTATAATCTCAGGACATGAACTATAGTGCACAAATCAATATTTGTATATAATTTTTCTAGGATTTACTGTGTGATTTTAGCATTTCCTGTGATTGTTATAAAATGATGAAGAAGAAAATCATTAACATTAAAGCTTTAGTGCTTCTCTTTGTTGTCCATGAAAGACAAGATTACGAACTTTCAGACCTTCATGAACCCATGGTTAAGAATGTGCTGTTATTTTGCACTTGAGGAAGTGACAGAAAATGTTGGGGAAAAGTGTAAGACTCCATACAGGAAGAGAAAGCAGAGACACAAAAGAGTGATCAATTTCTCTTTTCTCAGGACTGCACTTAGATTATACTCCTCACTCAGTGTGCAATGGGACTCTGCAGAGCAGCACAATAGGTTTTTGTTTGTGAGACAGAGTCTCGTTTTAGCCTGTATTTTTATATATATATATATATATATATATATATATGTTTCTGAGTGCATATAAAAAAAAAGTCTTTGGATTCGCATAACGACAATTGAAATCTAGCAAGTTCAGCTTTAATAGTTTGAAAGTGACTTCTGGCATGCCTAATCTATTTTGCTTGGAGTAAAAATGTAGCACAGGGTTGTGTATTAGTTTTATTTCTTGATAGTCACAATAAATGAAAATATTACTGGAGAGGAACAATTCATGTACTATAAAACAAAATGAGATCATAAAGGGTATGCAACGAAGCATCACCGTAGCAGATTAAATGAAAATCAGGCAACCAGTAAGGCTTTAAAACTATACTCTGTCTAATAATAATGACAAAATGTTAACGCTGACATGCATCTTAATATTCCATTTCTAAATAAACAAATGCATTTTTTTTTTTATTCCACAACTTTTAAACAACAAATGAGACATCAAGGCATCAGACAAACATCTCTGAAAGGCCGAGAAGATGAGATGTGCAATTAACTACAAAGGAGAGAAATAAATAATATATATATATACAAAGGAGAGAAATAAATTGTATATATATATAAGGAGTGTATATATATGATATTATGGAATAAGCCTATGTTTTATATATAAAACATAGGCTAATTCTAGGCTTTTTAATAAATGTAATTGTTTAAAGGTATTTTATTCTTCATATCGGAGACAGTTTGGTTCTTCATTAAAATGTGTTTATGCATAATTTGACAAGGGTGATAATAGAAACAAATTTTCATTTCCCATTATAATCTTAAACAAGCTGTTTACATTCTAAAGTAGGCATTCTAATAAGTTTTAAAAATCCTTTAAAAAAATCTTAACATGAAAAACATTGCTGTTTTTTGGTTGTTGTTTCAACATCATCTTCACAAAGCAGCACATATTGTTCTGAAAATCTAAACAATTAATGAACGTGCAAGAATAACTAAAACAGAAAACAAGGATTTGTGTGTGCGCGCGCGCGTGTGTGTGTGTGTGTGTGAACCCCTTTGGGTACGTTAAGTCATGCAATCGCAATTACAGGTGCATTCTTTCATGCTGAGGAGCTGACAGAATGGTGTGATATAAAACAAAATGTCCTTGGTAAAATGCTTGTGCTTTGAAAACCTGCATATCTAATAGACTTGAAAGAGCCCTTTTCACAGTTAAAATATTGCCTAACTCTGTTTGGCATTATAATGTGGAAAATCTTGATATTATGGAATTAAACGCAGATATTATGAGACGTTCAGTTCAACCCTGTGAAACTTTATTGCATCGTTCAGCAGCCGTGGATCCGTATATTCATAGCAGAAAATCTTCACACTCCTTATTCCTCAAGGCAAAATGTGGGCAAACATGATGTGGAATTCAGAGTGGGTCCAATGAACAGGTCAAGTTCAAAACACATAGCCTGTGCTTCTTTTCTCTTTTTCTGAACATACACTGACAATTTCTGCAGCGTACAATGGCATACAATTCATTGACAATGATGCACATAGCACAAACTATTAAAGATATTGACATTTCATTTATATCTGGCTGACTTCTCAAGCAATTAAACCTCACATCGCTGTGTGTATTCATCTATTGAAAAACAGGTCATTTATTAAAGAAGCCAAGGCCTGGGAACATTAGAAAAAGAAAGTCAACTTAGTCTTGAACATTCTTTGCAAGGCTGTAAGATTATTCAACCATGGCAATCAATTTTCAAAACCAGACATGTTTCTGGCCCTGTCTTTCTGTTCTGAAAGGTGTCTTGAGTTGTTAGTTACCATGGCAACTTTTACCCTGACCATACCCTATTGCATTGCTTTTCAATCCTCGACCTGCATGGGCACCCACAGCACTGCACATTTTGTATGTTCTTTATTTAACACACCTGATTCAGCTCATTAGGAGAGAGCAGCGTGAACTGAACTGAGATCAGATAGGAGAAACATACAAAATGTGCTGTGCTGTGCTGTGCTGTGCTGTAACTTATTTGTGTACTAAAAAAAGTAAAAGTTTTCTCTTCGCGTTTTTTTGCGTACAGATTACAACGTTATCAATAGATCCCCGTTCACATGGATCTGCGAAAAAGACAAAAAATGCTGTATTATGCATGCCTGCCCAGTAGTTGGCGATGTCACTTTGTAAAGAAACAATATGCCTATAGGAGGTTTTTAACTAAAAACTGATACACTGTAAAAAATGTCTAACCCTCCCAAATCAAAAATTTCAATTGACCGATAACATCTAAATTTTTCAATTGGCCCAAGTGAAATTCTTGTTGCAATAGTCTGTTAACATTGGCTCAATGAGAAATAATACGTCAGACTAATTGAAAAATTTAGATGTTATCGGTCACTTGAAATTTTTGACTTGCACTCTAAACAAAAATGGTGCTAACTAGCACTAAAAGTGGTTCATTGGCTTGTAATCATAGGGGAACCACTTTAAGTGCCATATAGCACCTACTGTACCTTTGTCAAATGGTGCTATGTAGAACTATAAGAGGTGCCATATAGCACCTTAACCACGCCAAAGAACCGCTAAAGAACCGCTGAAGAACCAAACTGGGCCGGGTTTCCCGATAACGATGTATCTTAGCTCTTAAGAGCGCTTTCTACGTGCAAGGTTACGAACGCTCGCAGCAATTCCACGAGCGTTTCCCAAAAATGCACTTAACATGAACGCGCGAGAATGCGCTCTACGTGCTACTTAAGAGTCGCTGTCCATTCGTGAAGTGCTGAAACATAACCTTATATGGAACGTTTAACCTAATAATTGTCATCTGTTGTGGATTAGCAATCAAGACAAGTCTATATAAAGCACCTACAGGCGGAGGCACTGACAAAATAGCTAAAAAAAATAAATAAAAAAAGATTCCTTTCAAAAAGATGAAATTAATGTCCTTTTAGAGGAGATAGAGTGAAACAAAGATGTAATTTTTAACAGATTAAAAGGATTTCTTTTATTTATTTTTTGTTCATTCATTTAATTTTGATTAAAATTATTAGATTAAATTATTTCTATTTTTTGTTTTGTTTTCTGACCTTTTTAATTATTTAATTTATACATTAATTTAACCAACAACAAAAAAAGAACAATAAAGTACAATCAAACCTTATATTATAATCACATTGCATTTGAATAAAGTTAAAGGTGTAATCTGCCGGTTGTCCTGCAGGTGTCCTCATAAATCTGTCTTCTTACGATGAACTTGGTGATGTACGATTACTCCAGAGCACTCGTAGATCTACGAAGATTTTCAAGTGCTACTTAAGCTACGATGCTTTTGGGAAACAGACCGTAATATTAAGATCAGTCGTACGATCGTTTTTACGATCAACTTAGGCTTACGATGCTTTTGGGAAACGCAGCCCTGGGCTTAACAGGTTCTTTAAATGGTAGTGGTGCTATATAGCACCTTAACCACCGCAAAGAACCGCTGAAGAACCATTTTTTTTTAGTGTGTGGGGATGTAATTTTTTTTTTTACAGTGTACCTTTTTTATGCATTTTGGCTGTTCACTTACACGACAGCTGCAATTTGGGGGCCTGAAAACATCAACTTTTGAAAATTATTTTCAAAGTGCACGTTTTAAAAAACGATACCGTTATTGTATATTGCATTATATACCGTTAAACGATACCGTTATTACCGTTAATATTACACAAAAACGCAAATTTGTGAAAAATGTGACGTCATGTGGCGTATTACGTGTTCAGTCTATAGTTGTTGTGTTTCTTTACAAAGCGACATCGCCAACTACTGAATAATACAGCATTTTTAATCATTTTCAGGGATCCGTGTGAACGTGGATCGTTTGGGCTACATTGGCGTCTATATGTGAAAAATGCAAAGAAAAAACTTTTTTTCAGTAAATCGTTATTGTGTAAACGTACCCATACACTGAACATGTAATACGCATGAGCAAGACATTTCACAAATTTGCGTTTGAAACCTGAACGGTTTTCAAAAGTTTGTGTTTTCAGGCCCCCAAATGCCGCTGTCGTGTAAATGAATGCCCATAATGCAGTTTCCCATTTTTAGTAAAAAATAGTGTCGTGTAAACAGTCCCTTTATCTGTTTATTACAGAGTGCTATACTTGGTATAAGGTCATTTTAAAACACCTAAAAGACCAAATAAAATCTTAAGAAGTTTTACAACTACATTTACATTTTTTTTTAAAGATTGGTATATATTATATTATATATTACTCTTATCTCTTTAATACACAGGATAATTCACTGAAAACATATATTGATTGATACCGATCTGTCTATGTAACACTTCAACCAGTCCTGAAGAAAGATCACATCATTAAAAATGACAGGATAAAGATATAACCTTTATGATCTGATCTGAATTTTAATCTCAAAGCTTGAAAGATGAAGCTAATTTATGACTATTCATTTCAACCAGGTAAGCAATTTCCTGATGCTTATAAATGATTGACATGAACATTATGACCAGCTTTAATGTCTTATCAATACAATATATAGTTATAGAAAATATAAGTCAATGTCCTTGTGCTTTCTTGCCTTGAGGCCCCTGAATGAATGAGATGACAAAACTCACTATCACTAAAGCTCCTGACAGCCAACAGTATAACTCGTACTCATTTGTTGGAGCTCTCCACACTGATTGCTGAGTGACTCATCATTTTGAAGGAAATTGGCTGCTGAAGCAGTTTGTAGGAACAATGTTGCCTCAATTTACAGAGAGGGGCAAGAGACTTACATTTACTGTATGTCTTACATGTTTTATAAGTGACTGCTCTGGTGCAGATTGCTTTTTAAATCAGTATAGTTTTTACTTTAGTTATCTATTAGCAGTGTCTTTTAATGCTCCAGAATGAATGAGCTTATACTCGTATCAAAATAAGGCCCTCAGAGAGGAAGTCTACACATAGCAAAGGCATTAAAGGATTAGTTCACCCAAAAATGAAAATTCTGTCACTGTTTACTCACCCTCATTTATTTCTAAACCCATTCCAAAATGTTTTCCCCTCTTCTGCAACTCTCAAATTCTCATTTACTGTACATATATTCATACACGTATGAGCCTATAACATGTTGCATGAAGGTTTTGGTTTCAGTGATTGGTTCTCATGTGCAAGTGTAAAAAAAAATTGTATATATATATATAATCATATTTCAGTGAATAATGAATAACATTTTAATCTATTGTATGGTTTCAGAAGACTTTAGCATGCCAATCCCATGGACTACTTTTATGAATGGTTTATGTGTGTGTTTTCTTTGTGTGTTTTTTTGGTGTGTGGTTTTTTTTGTGTGGCCCCTGGCTATTGTGTGTGATCGTGATCACTGTATTGAAAAGATAAGCATCACTATCCTTTTAAACTAAAAATTTTGTGTTCCACGAAAGAAAGTTATGATTGCACTAAAACAACATTGAGTAATTGAACAACATTTTTAATTAATTTATTTTTTAGGGTGAAATTTTCCTGTGTGTGTGTGTGTGTGTGTGTGTGTGTGTGTGTGTGTGTGTGTGTGTGTGTGTGTGTGTGTGTGTGTGTGTGTGTGTGTGTGTGTGTGTGTGTGTGTGTGTGTGTGTGTGTGTGTGTGTGTGTGTGTGTGTGTGTGTGTGTTGCCAAGCAACATTCTGTTTTACTGTGACTTCAAAGATGGTCTATTGAATCAGATTTTAGAGACGGAAATATATATATTATGTAATAAAATTGATAAATGAAGAAAGTATAGGTTTGTGATTTAGATGACATGCCTCTTATCCTCATTTTATCTTATCAGAACAACAACTTTCTGTTAAAAACAAAACAAAAAACATGCTGTTGCTCAGAACTGAACACATCCATTCAGCTTGTCACTAACCTGCAAAAATTATTTTTATTATACTCCATAACACCCCCCACCCACCCATCAACCCCCACCGTTAAAATCCGGGCTGAAAATCAATGTGGTTAAACTGGCAGAACTCCAGCCACCAACATAGACCTGCAGGAGAGAGCTGCAATAATTGACACAGCATTGACAAATAAAGCTAATGAAAAAAGCTGTGTGGTATGTGAGTAAAAACCCCCTTGCATCTAAACGAATAGATAAAATAGAAAGATAGCACTTAGTAAGAGTTTTAAAGAAGACCTTATTTAATCATGTTTCAACTTGTAGAAAATATACTAAGATGAGATGCTTGAATATATTGTGTAAAACTCTCTTGAATAATTTGTTGAGATAAATCAGCAATTCATTTTCATTAATTCTAAAAGTTTGCAGTTGTAACAAATTGGCTAAAGGGAAATATTAACAATTAAATAAAACTCATTATAATTAAATAAAATATTTGGATCAGTTAATAAAATTATCTATCCTGCCTGTAGGGAGGTATCATGTGGAGGTTACACATATGGACTGGGCGTTTCCAGGCAGTAGTGTTGTTTTTGGCGGCCTGTTTTAATTTTAGTTTTAGTCTAGTCTTTGTGTCAAGCTGTCATTTTAGGTTTTATTAGTCACGTTCATACTCTTTTTAGTCTAGTCAAGTTTCAGTCAACTAAAAGTCTGAGCATTTTAGTCTTATTTTAGTCAGAATTATCCATGACTATTTTCATCTAGTTTTAGTCGACGAAAACTGATGACATTTTAGTCTAGTTTTAGTCAATGAAAATTTTATTTTAGTCTCTTTTTAGTAATGCAATTCTATTGAACCCAGTCAGTATAGTATAAGTACCTAGTAGTATAGACAAAACCAAAATTTTCTTTTAGCCAAACCCATTTCAAACAAGGTTATCTTATTATATTATTGTTACCTTATAGACTCAAGAATACATTAATTCCATACACGGAAGACGCTCTGATTTGAATTTACAACATATTTATTTTACCAAACAAACATGTTAGAAGTACACACACATCAATTTATCTGTCCCTTTCTCTGTGTCACACCCGTTTCACGCCTGTTTCACACATACTCCGTGTGCAGTGCATATGCGGTGTGTATTTTTTTCCGCACCCATGTTAACAGGTTAGAGCTTTCACACTGCACGCAGATGCGGTCCGTTTCCGCACATAGGGCCCTATTTTAACGATCTGAAACGCAAGTGTCAAGCGCAAAGCGCAAGTAACTTTGTGGGCGGGTCTCGGCGCTGTTGCTATTTTCCTGGCGGGATAAATGACTCTTGCGCCAGGCGCAAATCTAAAATGGGTTGGTCTGAAGTAGCTTCATTATTCATAGGTGTGGTTTGGGCGTAACGTGAAATAAACCAATCAGAGCGTCATCTCACATTCCCTTTAAGAGCAGACGCGCTTTTTACATAGCGGATTGCTATTGTAACGGCGGATTTGCCAGGCGCGCGCCAGGAGCGGTTCACAGCCAAGGAGAGCAACGCTCTCGTCACGGCCGTAAAAGAGAGAAGTTACATTGAAATGGAGAAACCCACCCAAATTAACTTCGGTTAAACAGGCGTATGATAATTTGAGTAAATGTGTAAGCTAGATGTATGCTTTTATAATAAATTATCTATCTATCTATCTATCTATCTATCTATCTATCTATCTATCTATCTATCTATCTATCTATCTATCTATCTATCTATCTATCTATCTATCTATCTATCTATCAGTGATGCGCGGGTCAATGTATAAACAACCCGGACCCGACCAACGTTTTCAACTAACCCGCCCGCAACTCGGACCGCAAAAAAAAAGAAAGAAAATATTGTACCCGACCCGCTTCCTGACCCGCATTTTTTAAAAGTAGGCTAGTAAATGCATAGCAAGAAATACACATGACAAAGCCAGCACTTTGGTCATTATCTTTCATTATTTCGGCAACTTTGCTCTTTCTGTTTGTGTATTTGCGGAGCTTCCACTCCCCAGTCTTCACCTTTTCTCTTGCCGCCTCCATCTCTACCTGCAGACTGAGCTCGTGCGTCATCTTCGCGCCAGTTATTCAGCCAATAAAGTGTAGGCCTATGTATTTCATAGAAAATTGCATGTGAGCGGAGTGGAGCGGGAGCAAGCGGGCGGATCTTGGACAGAACGCAGAGCGGCATTTTTAAAAGGATGGAGCGTCGCCCTATTTCCCGCTCCAATTTCGCTCCGCGCACACCAAGATTCTGAAGCATGCTCAGTCAAGCCTGACTCAGTCTACTGTTGATGACTGCAAGATGGATTCTATTTTCAGTCAAAACTCGGCTCAATAATGGAGTTCAAAAAGTAGGCTACTTCAAAAAGGAAAATAAGAAGTCATACAGGTGTAAAACTAACTATTATGTGGTAGAAGAAAACGACATCGTTTCAGTCAGTAGGCCTAAAGATTAATTTTGGAATCTAAAAAGACACATCTCTCGAAAACATGCAGTGTGATATGTGAACACGCTGGGAAGAAAGCAAAAGGTTAGCAAATTGAATACGGTAACTTAAAGTGTAGCCTAAATTAAATACAGCGTAAAATGCAAACAATTGATACAAGCCCATTTAAATTTTAATCCTGCGCGCTGCGCACAAGTTCAGTTATAAGAATGTTGTCCTAATAGTTAATTTAGCCTAGGCCTACTTTTAAAACGTTTATGTATATTTATTTTATATTTTTGTTTATATAAATTTTATTTATATTATTAGGCCCATTTATTCGTTTTATTTTACAGCAGTTTGTGTGTACACTGGATATAAGCGTTGCACAAAAGTTAACTTATCAAAATTCTGGCCTAATAGTAAATTTACTTTTAAAATTTGTATGTAGGCTATATTTTTGTTTATATAATTGTTATTCATATTATTAGGCCCATTTATTCGTTTAATTTTACAGGACTTTGTGTAGGCTATATTCCTTCTTACATAGGCCTAATTTGTCATTTGAAATAAAACATTTCTATTTGAAAAATGTTGTTGTTGCTCATTAGTTCTTTAGGAGGTAAGGCTGTGGTCTAAGCTACAGTGATATAGGCTACATGTAGATTTTTTTTCCCCTTTTTGGAGCGAGCGGGGGGCGATTTGAGTGGAGCGCGGATCAAACTGCGTTGAGCGCTGATCGAGCGATAATGAGCGGAGCGGCCTGATGTAGCTTTGAGCGGGGGAGCGGAGGGGTGGACAGTTCCGTGAGCGATGAGCGAAGATTCTCACCGCTCCACTCCGCTTATGCTCTCTATACTACTATATAAAGTACAAAGGTTTAATTGGCATCTTTATTTCAAACGACCCGACCGACCGCGACCCGAATATCATTAAAAATATTTTTGGATGACTCGTAACCGCGGGTAACCGCAGGCACCTGCTCATTTCGGATTAACCCGCGCATCACTGCTATCTATCTATCTATCTATCTATCTATCTATCTATCTATCTATCTATCTATCTATCTATCTATCTATCTATCTATCTATCTATCTATCTATCTATCTATCGATCGTAATAATGTATGATTTGCAAAAATGAAAACTGCTGCTTCTGTGTAGATGAGAGAATCAAAGTGCACGTTGTGCACACGCTACATTGATTATGGCCAAGCATGCGCCCTTAAAATAGCATATGAATAACATGCGCAACGCGCCACTGACTTTAAACTATTTTTTCCTGGTTAGTGGCGCAATTGTTTTCTAAACCTGCAAAATAGCATGAAGGAACTTTTGCGCCGGAACACGCCTCCTCTTTGCGCTGAACCGCCCCCGGGAGCGCAAGTGTATTTCCTAACTTACCGACGTGCTTCTGTGGAGGGGAAAGTCCGCTTTGCGCGGGTGCAAAATAGGAATGATACATGCGTCGGTGTACAAAGTCACTTGCGCTGGGTGCAAGATAGGGCCCAGAGTCTATTTTTGCTGTGCTGCAAGCACTGAATTAAAGTGACAGAGTACACGGGAAGCTAACTCAGGAACCTGACGATCAGGTGATGCTTCCCCAAGGATCTCCCATCAACTGCATCATGAGGTGCAGAAATAGAGGCAACATACACTTTGAGGGTGGAGGGAGACAGCCCCCGCTCCAATGCCTCTTGCAGGAAGGAAAGCACAGAACCAATCAAACATCTTCAGAGGTCTTCTTGGTAAGAAGAACACCACTCAACGAACAGGTTCCACTTCAGGGCGTAAGTATGCCTCGTAGAGGGTGCTCTCGCCGAAGTGATGGTGTCTACGACAGCTTGTGGTAGATCACCTAGAACCTCAGTGTCCCGTCCAGGGACCAGACATGGAGTTTCTAGAGGTCTGGACGCGGGTGCCATACAGTGCCCTGAAGGTCCGCCCTCAGAGGAATGGGCTAGGAAGGGGCTGTCGAGAGGAGCATCAGTTCGGGGAACCAGGTCCGGTTGGGCCAATAAGGGGCAACTAGCAAGACCTGCTCTTCTTTCAGCCTACTTCCTCGCGTACTTGTGGAGGCCCCGGGGCCAGCTGTGTGCTAGCGCATCCGTGCCGAGGGTCCCCTCGGTCAGGAAGTAAAACAACTGGCAATGGGACGAGTCCGGAGAGGCAAACAGATCGATCTGTGCATCCCCGAAGTAGTCCACCTGGGGATGGAGTCTCCACTCTCCCTGGGCCACAGGCTGTCGTGAGAGCTTGTTGGCGGCACGATTGAGCAGGCCGGGAATATAAGTGGCACGAAGCGACCTCAGATGTTTCTGACTCCATAGGAGGAGGTAGCGGGCGAGTTGCGACATGCAACGGGAGCGTAGACCACCTTAATGGTTGATGTACGCAACGGTCACAGGTTGTCCATAAGGACCAGTACATGCTTGCCGAGAAGCGGCGTTTTGAGGCGTCTCAAAGCTAGGTGTACTGCTAGCAACTCGAGGCAGTTGATGTGCCAATGCAGTTGGGGGCCCGTCCAGATCCCTGCTACCGCATGCCCGTTGTACGTGGCCCCCCAGCCCCCAGCAGTTGGAGGCATCTCTGGAGACCACAGCATGCCTGGACACTTGTCCTGCGGCATTCCGGACCGGAGAAACGAAGGGTCTGACGACGGTCTAAGGGTTTGGTGGCAGGCCAGGGTGATTGTCACACAGAGCCTGCCGCTCTGCCACGCCCACCTCAGGACTCGGCCGTGAAGCCAGTGCTGAAGCGGTCTCATATGGAGCAAGCCGAGCGGTGTTACTGCAGCTGCGGCTGCCAAATGCCCCAGGAGCCTCTGAAAAGTTTTCAGTGGGACCACTGTTCTGCTCTTGACATTAGTCAAGCAGTTCAGCACTGACCGGACACATTCCTCTGTGAGGCGTGCCATCCTTTGGACTGAGTCCAGCTCCATACCGAGAAAAGAGAGGCAAGTTTTCTCTTTTCCCAGTTGACCCGAAGACCCAACTGGCTGACATGTTGGAGCAGCAAGTCCCTGTGTTCACACAACTGCTCCCAAGACTGAGCTAGTATCAGCCAGTCGTTGAGATAGTTGAGGACATGAACACCATGCTCTCTCATGGGATCAATGGCTGCCTAAGGATTCGGTGGAGGATTCCACATGAGCCCGACTGCCTCGGTGGCCTGTTTCAGCATAGCTGCCATCTCTGGATCTGGCTCGGGCAACGCTACTCTCCCAGAGGGAGGTAGCGCAGGCGAGTTGTCATCTCCAGAGCCCAGCTCACCCTCCGACGCTGCGATTTACACCCTGTCCTCTGGAGGGGCCCCAAATGAAACGGCTGGTCGGTCCACTACAGAGGGACCAGCACGTTCAACGGGGAGCTCCACCGGCTGCGGTGTGACAGAGAAGTGAGGGATGCACGGGGATTTACCGGGCGGGGAACCCCTCACTGTAATCCTCAGATCATCCAACCCACAGGGCACTTTAGCTCTCTTCTGCGGTTGGCCAGAAGGGACACTAGAGCGGGGCATGGGAATTGGGACTCCACCTTCACGTATGAGTCGTGATCTCAACACTGCGATGGTCATGTTCCCACAGTGGGAACATGAACCATCCACAAAAGCTACTTCAGCGTGCTGTAAGCCCAAACACGTGATGCAACTATTGTGACCGTCAGAAGGGGACAGGGCACGACCGCATCCAGAAACACACGGGTGGAACGGCATCTTGAAAATTACGCAAACGCACCCGTGTTGCTCTTTCAGGAAATGGGACCCTCACCAGTGCCGGAGCACAAAGGAGAATGACTGCGGCAACACTGACAGGAGATGGTGCAGCCTGTAACAGTGAAGCACTCACTTCTTTGCCCTCTAACCGACCGTCAAACAAACAAACACAAAGGATGCTGTTAAACAACAGTTGAGAGCTCAGAAGCTCGCGATCACTGCTGCACTCACACTGTAGAACCACCAGCACTGGGAGAGTCTTCCAAAAGATCACTGAAAACACTCACTTGTTGAAAACAACAACACTCTTCAGAGACATCGACAACGATCGGCTCCGAAGTGAAAGACAAGTGGTGCATGCATCTGCTTCCGTGTTTATAGCGCAAATCTCGCACGCTAATGTGCATTGGCTTCTTTACTGAATACTCGAAGATGACAGGCTCCCTAAGCGTGATCCCAATCAGTACGGTACATCCTACTATGTACATCCGTCGAACGTGACTGAACTGAAAGGGAACCAAAGAATCAACACTCACACCGAATGTGTTTAACAAAAGTTTTATTTAATTTTCTGGCATGAAACTCACATCGCCTCTTCTCCTGCTACGAGCAGCAGCGCGGGCGCGGCCAGATCTGCCTCGCGCGCGCGCCGAGTGTGCACAGCTCGGACTACTGTCATTGTCATTGCGACTCCCCACCCTGCCTCCACGTTGCCCCCTAACTGTCCTATGAATACTTCGACCTCGTCTAACATACCCAGTGGCATTAGACAAAGTCTCCACCACAATACTGTCGCCGCGATTGCGGAGAGGCACACGGTCACCATGGCTAGCGCGGTAAAAATCTCCCGCGGCCACCTCGTTCCCCACAACACTAACACGCCTGCTAACTTCGCGATGAACACTCCGACCCCGGGAAACATTGTTCCCACCACTGACATTGGGCAAAGGACCATCTAACGTTATATTGGGCAAAGGATTCACCGTTTTGTGCTTGGTGTAGGGCTATACTTTCAATTTCAGAATCACCGTCATTTTCTGAAGGAAGATAACGTTATTCCCCTTCAGAATCAGGGTCCGCGAATAGAAGACCCAACACTTCATTGCGGGTAAGCTTTATTGATGCCATTAGATAATAATAATAATAATAATCGAATGCAAATACTCGCTGACGTTGACAATATTGCTCTGATAAAATGGCTCACTCGCACACTAGCTCCGCTTTTGTTCGCACTGGTTCAATGCGCTCTAGCTCGAATATTTTGTATAGAAGCATGACTTTTTTTGGAGTCGGGGATGAAGTATGACATGTCTGCCAACTAGTGGAGGGGAGGTCGAACGAAATTTGACACCCTATTTGACTAAATCGGCCGTTTTATTCAGTGCCGCATCTTGTCGAGTAAACTCGACCGTGGCGCCCAGAGGGTTAAGACTTCATCGACTAAAATAACTAGCTTCCGGCAGACGGCCATATACACATCGATTTACAGCGAAAGACTAACCCTTGAACTTGATGCACAATGTAATGACGAATGCGGTTGACCAGCCCTGTTTGTTTGAACCGCGAGAGGCGTCAAAGCTTACGCTACTCCTACATCCTACGTCATACATCACCAAGTGTTACTCTTTTGGCGTAAGTCGACTTGTGAACGGCCGTCTGTCGGAAGCTAATTATTTTAGTCGATAAAGTTTAAAATATGGACATTTTCTTACAATAATGCAACGCTTCACTTCAGAAGGTGAGTAAATCATGAGCTAATTTTAATTTTTGGGTGAACTATCCCTTTAAAAGTCAGTTAAGAACAGAGCCATCAGCGGTATTGACGATAACCATGATAGTCAAAACATGAAATATCGATATCGTGTTAATTAAGGGTGTGACAATATACCGGTATTGGCGATTAAATGTAATATTTAAAATAAATAGTGCACATGATAATATGACACGTAAATAATCCAGCGCCAGTACCTGGTTGACATCCCAAAGTTCAATAGGTGGCGGTATTGTACCTTAACGCTGCCATCTGCCATAAAGCAGAAGACGCAGAGAGCACAGCTACTACTGCCATGCAAAATCATGTCGTCCAATAAGACAGAGGAGATTCTCTACCGACACTCCAATAAAGTAAGCTCGCCAGTATGGGAGTTTTTTTGGATTTAGAGAAATTTACTTGTTAGACACACAATTTTGCAGGACTTGCCAATCAACAGTGAGCAGAAAAGGTTGCAAAACCACCTACCTTTTCACCCACCTCCTTGTCCATCATCCTGTGGATTTTGCCACCATAAAGAGAGTAAGTTGCAATTATTTTGCTTGCACTGAAACAGGAAATGTTTCATTAACCTACTCTGCTGATGCCTTTCTGTGATGCTCATTCGGATAAAAATGTGTGAATTATCGTATGTTTACTTCAAATATTTTTAGAGATATTTTCACATGTAATTTCTTTCATTCATACTCGTCACTGCAGGTGCCGTCACCCAAAAAATCCACAAGTGAGACCCATAGAAGTATTAAACTTTTGACATTCCAGGGAATCCCTAATATGGACAAAAACATTCAGTTATTGCTTTAGCTGAATAAAATGCAGATAGAGATGTTTTGACTGATCAAACATGAAGAGAATTAACACACCATTGTGACAGTGAATGGTTTATCTGTGTTCTTCAAGCTATCTTGATTATTTGCTTAAAGATAATGTATAATGCACATAATAATTGCTAATTGGCATAGGATTTATCACTGTAAAGAATACTATAAAATAATCAAATTTCTGCCTCACTCTGTGATAAGAAGTCACATCAGTTCACAGAAGGAAGTTAGCATGGTTTAAAAATGTTCCATAAATCTCAGACTTGTATCATTGAATTAATTAATTTTGAAGATATGTCAACAAGCTGCTGAATGTTTTCTTTTAAATGAATCTACAATGTTTGAAGTCCAAAGGCTTCACGAACTATGTATTTTAATGTGGCTATGCCATTCTTGGATTTGGGTTCCAAGTGGGGATGCAAGTGAACAGGTTAAGGTACTAGTTATGTTGTTAAAGCTTATTTATAATATTCTCTCTCTCATCCTGAAGGAGAGGATGAGCTGGGGATGGAGGAGGGTAATCAGCTCCTGAGAACGCGATAGCTGCTGATAATACTGAAGGAGCTTATATATGCTTGCTGTGATAGGCGTCGTATTCCATAGGTAGACGTAGATCAGTTGAGAGTCAGCTGATGCGAGCTTGACTAATATGACCTGCCTGAACTAACGCTATGCTTGATATTTATTATAAATTATTTATCTTATTAATATAAAATTTTAAAACCGTTATGCTTGTCAGTATTTTTGTGGAAACCATTATACATTATTTTCAGGATTGTTTGATGATTAGAAAGTTCAAAAGAAAAGCATTCATTTAAAATAGAAATCTTTTGTAATATTATAAATGTATTTACTGTCACTTTTTGATCAATTTAATGCATCATAGCTGAATAAAATAAATTATTTTTAGAATTTGTTCTCTCCCTCTCCCTCTCTCTCTCTCTCTCTCTCTCTCTCTCTCTCTCTGTGTGTGTGCATGCATACGTGTGTGTGTAGTCAAAGAAGCCAGAGAAAGCCAGAGTCGCAATTGTTGTATACAATGGGCTGCATCCGAAATCACATACTTCCCTACTATATAGTAAGTGAAAAACAGTATGTGACAAAAGAAGTCTGTCCGAATTCATAGTGCTTATAAATCAGTAGGCAAAAAGAACTTAGATGACCTACTTCTTCTGGTGAGAATCTGAATTATTCGATGGACATTTTACTATCCCATGAGGCCACTGGAGAGGATTTGTGAATGGCAGTGAAGCGACGGAACTGATGCTGTAGGTCACATGATAACGGCAACATGGCGAATGTAGTATGTCCAGATTACATTCATACTACACGCATTCATACTATATACTGTAGAATGTACTTTTTTAGTGGTCGTGAAGTAATTACTTATTCAAAATAAGTACATGCTCAAGAGGGTATGCGATTCCAGACACAGCCAAGGTGTGATTCATTGGCTAAAAAAAAAGCAAAACACAAAATAAAAGTTGAATTTGACAGATAACATTGTTTTTGTTTTTCAAGTTTTTTTTATAGATATCGCTATACCGGTATATCGTTAATGTGAATTATTTTGTCAACTATAACCGTAGTGTGAAAAATCTGATATTGTGACAGCCCTAATCAGCATCTTGGTAACAAAGGGTTATACAAGCTTATACTAACCTCTGTTTAGTTATTTACAGTTTTTCTCGATTGTTTACACACATTTTCTGGTACTTGAGACACAATGACCACAACATGTAACTCATTCACCAACCCCCTGAACCAATTCTGCTAAACTACAAGCACAATTCCTGCTTTACACTCAAATTGCAGTTCTAAAACACACTTTTTTCAAAACACTACACACAATTCTCTGCCTTTGGCACAATTTTCATGCAGAAAATCTCTTGTTTTCACAAGGAACACACTGCCATTCAAATATGCACACTGACTCATCACATGGGCAAACACCCGTCACACAGTTTTACAATTAGCAATCAGAGATTTAGCATAAAAGGGCAACAGGTCAGCTCTTCAATGGTGCAATGGATGCCAACATTGGATTTTTTTTCTTTTTTTACTGTAACTGTATACAGTAAATTCTTCTGTTGTTTTGTATGTAAACCACTGTATGTACAACTTTGTGTTGGTTGGGATGTACACTGTGTACATTGTTTTTGTGGGAAAAATAAAATATATTTGTTACCATGTATTTGTGTGTTCTGAGTATAAAAACAATATTCTCAAATATTTTACAACACACTTATGTATGTACTGTCTGTAGTAAGTGTAACACTGAACAAAAAAAGGCCTAAGTCATTATGATGAATGGAGAAGAAGTGTTTTCCATTCATCATAGTGTTTTACATTGAGCACATCAGTGTTCAACTGGTTCTTATAAATGTCTATTCATATGATGGTTTGTGTGTGTCATTTGAAAACAAAATACCATTTTGAGAAGAAATAACATTGTTTTGAATGTAAAGTTTCATTTTGCAGGAGAATTGAGGGGTTTTGCTAGCCTGGGAAAACCCAGACAACTCCCGGCAAATTTAGATTTGCTCTGCAAGTAGTCTGGCAAAGAGCTCATTCAAGGCAATTTCCATGCCGTGGAAATCGCGGCACCAATCAGAAACGTTGAGGCGGGCTTTACACGATGACGATCGCTCTGATTGGTTTTAGGTCTAGCCTATCCAATTGTGCCCAGAGGCATTTGAGCGACGTCCACTCCGTTGGTGAAGCGCACCAACTTTTAAATGCAGCATTATTCTATTCAAATTGCAAACACATGAGGGCAGTCTCCATGAAAGACCCACTGGCAGATGAACATGCTACTACATTTCTCTCCGAAACGGTAGGAAATTAAATTAGATTTAATAGAGGATTGTAACTGTGACAAGATGATTGACAGGGCAGTTTACATGACGGGATGCACGCGACAGATCCGTCCGATAAAGATGATGAAGTAGTATGTCCAAAAGTTGCCTACTTTTTTGCTACACATTCAAAAGTAAATACATTTTCTTCACAAAAAGAGTATACTTTTATGGCGTAGTGTAACATAGGCGAATTGGGACGCAGCATATGGCTTTACACATGACGATCGCTCTGATTGGTTTTTGGAGTTTTAGGTCTAATACAATTGCGCCGACTCGCCGAGAGGCATTTGAGCGACGTCCGTTGGTGACGCCCCTTTGGAAATGATTTGTCTATGGAGCTTTGCCAGACCATAACTCAGTTACTACTGAGAATGGTCTGGTTTTAACCAGGCTAGGGTTTTGCCCATTGTGTGTGTTTTTGGGGATTTGTGTGTAGAGTTCTGAGAATATGAGGCATGCTTTCAGAAAATGTGTGTAAACAATCGAGAAAAACTGTAATGCACAATATACTTGCAATGGAACGAGCGTCTAGAAGTAGTCTCAGATAAAAGTCTGGATGGTTCAATAGTTTGATGGTGGTGAAGTTGCAATCATCCGGGTTGAGTGAAGGACGATGAACTTCAGTGATGTGAGTCTGACTCGGTTATGGTCAGGGAAGTTACAACAGGGCTGGGTGACACTTTGATGCCCCTCTGGCTGTGCACCAGGGCAGAGGTCCCTCTGCATCGCAGTTGGACCGGATGTCTCCAGTCTTTTCCACACAAACAGCTACCAGAAGAAAAAGAGGAGAGAGGGAAAGGTCACTGAGACAGTGTCCTTTAAACTTCTGTGGTGGTCACACCTCACGAGTTTGGCTTGACTAATGAAGAGGATGTAATTGCAGGCGACAAAAGTTTATTTGTTTGGAAGTTGTCTCATTTGCATAAGCAGAGTGGGCTGGAAGTTTTGTGTCCCTTTTATACTCTGATTAATGTAACAAGAATACAATGCATGTTATGAGGATGTGATATACACCAATGGGAAGGAAACTAAACGAGGATGATTTTGACATGAAGCATGAAATCAATAAGGTTATATTATAGTTAGGCAAGCATAAAACAGTATACAATACAAAAAGACACTATACAAAACAGTAATAATACACACAATGTTCTGGGGATGTGCATGTTCATTCATAGAAAGGTTTGTCTATGAATTAATGGAGAGAAGTCTGTTTTATGGGCCTGTGTCTTTTCTATGGCCCGTGCCGTTGCATGTGGCCACCTTTCTCCAGTTGGAATGTCTCTGAAGTTCACTGGTTAGTGTCAGCAGGGGAATACAAGTTGATACTGATCAGTGGAAAGCAGACTTCTAGGAGCTTGCTTGGACCTGCTTGGACCTTAGGGGTCTGTTGGATATTTCATTAAATATAATGAATAGCCTAATTGTGTCTGATTGGTCCAGCTGCTGCACTGTTTTAGATGTTTGCCAGTGTGTCTGCATATGTTTGAAAAGTCTTTCTGTACGGATTCAGATGTCCTTTTTAATCCAGCTCTTATAATTCAACTCTAATGTAAGGATTTTGTGTTTGTGTGTTTGTGTGTGTGCGTTAGGGTTGGGTATTGGTTGGGTTTTATCCGATACCAGTACCTACTCGGTATTTTTCAAACGGTTCCGGTGCATAAACGGTTCTTAAACCGGTACTTAAGAAAATGAAACCGCACACACTTTATCAAAAAAATAATACCTGTGTGTGTTTTCTGAAAAATATTTTCTGATTTCTGATTAAATAAAAAATTGTGCCGTTTAAAAGGCTACTGATGTAGCCGAAAACACTTAGCCTAAGTTAAGATCAAAATTTTGTCTTCTCATATTATTTATATATATTATTTATATATATTATATATATATATATATATATATATATATATATATATATATATATATATATATATATATATATTATATTACGTATTATATATTATAGACTTTTACAAAACAGAGAAATATCTGACACTGAGCAGAAATATTTAACACACATAGTATAGCCTCATATAAATATACTTGATATACTTCATACTTGATATGCAAGATTTGCAGTTGGCATTAAAATACTAGACTTACCCGAAGAGGAACACTGCAGCTGAACTTGAACTTTAGTCAAGAGTGTCAGAGGTTTTGGGTTCTAATCCGCATTCGTAGTTTTTTGTTTGTTTGTTTGTTGTTGTTTTTTTAAACCGATTATGCTCATCAGTGGTTGTATACCAAGCAGGGACACTTTGTGTGCATTAGGCTATATTTTGTGATTTCACCAGAACGAATAAATATGAGGCGCCGTCTAGGGCTTAAATCGAACTTCATTCACGCACACATAGAACGCTTGCATACACATATACTAAGTAATCACACATACATGTATACTGCTGAATGCTCCAACTATATGAAATGCACAACGTCACATCTAAAGTCGCTCACGCACACACACATAAACTCTACACACACGAGACGCGCGAAACTCTCCGCGCACATACTCATCTGAGACGCGAGCACACGCACATACTCATCTGAGACACGAGCACACACACACACACACTCACACCCACACACACCCACACACAAACTCGCGCACATACTCATCTGAGACGCGAGCACACACACACACAAACTCGCGCACATACTCATCTGAGACGCGAGCACACACACACACACACACACACACAAACTCGCGCACATACTCATCTGAGACGCGGGCACGCACACACAAACTCTCCGCACACATACTCATATAGACGACGCCTCATAAATAGATTGATCTCTGCAACGTATTGAAGCGCGCGTCCGAGTGAAGAAAGTGCGGTGTGCGCGAGCCACAAGAGAAAACACTGTATCCGCGCCACTGATCGCAGCGGCAACGAGCACTTTGATAATTTAATGTTGTTTAGATGTTTTGTTATTGGATCATTCGTGCCGCGAGATGTTTTATAGGGGGCGGTGAAAAAAGTCAGGCACCGAAATCAGGCACCGAAAGTTGCGTTCTTATTCGGTCTCGATACTACCGTTTACGTCGGAACCGGTTCCCTATTGGAACCGGGTTTCGGTACCCAACCCTAGTGTGCGTGCGTGTTCACAGTTAGACAAATCTTTCTTTGTAACAGAGATAAAATATTCAAACATACTGCAATCTATCATATTATGTTTCAACAGTTAGTCTATTGTGAAAGCGATATTTCTGTGCATATTTTTACTCCATCATACAGTAAGTAGATGTGGGCTAACTGACTTTGACACCTCTGTAGTTGTTATTGACTGTACTGTGAAACTTAATGAAAGCCGAATTACTCTACAACAGAAGGTGGTATTAAAGTGATCAAAATAGGCACTCTTTCAGACAGGTTAACAAGCATCAAGAAATTAGCTGCTACTTCTTGACAGATACCTTGAAAACACCCCCACCTCCCTTGAACTCTGAATTGATAAATAGAAGTGTTTCAAGTAAGGCAGTGAAGGGTGTGAAGAATGTATTGACATGGGAAACCTGCAGAGCTACAGCGAGACTTTATGGTATATAGAGGGTGTGGTAAATTTGAGTTGAACTATCATGCACTTTTTTGACACATCTGATGCTTTCATGATACACAAGCTCTTTTGTTTTCTTATTGAATGGCTTTTCATCCTTTTCTCTGTGTCCCTTGGACTGAGCATTACCATTCTGCTCTCTCGTATGCTTTGGTCATCATTAATTAAGACTGCTTGGTGTTGGCTTATTGACCTCCATGGCACAGGGGATTTTGATGGGTTGTGAAGAGCTCATGGAGTCTGGCCCAAAGCCTATTTTTCCCCCCTTTCGGTCATCCACAGTGTTTGATGCATGGCAATTTAAATCCCCTCTTCTAATTAAATGTGATCTGCACTTGAGCTAAATGACATTTTTACAGAAGGCTATCTGGTACCTTCAAGACAAGGTGACATTCCACTTTCCATTATACAGGATTATAACAAGTAGCCGGACTCTCAGAAAGTATGACTTGAGCGGTGGCTCTCCCTGCAAAAATCAGTTATGGTGATGTGTAGGCAGCTTTGAGGAATCAAAGGGATTTGGGACTTAATTCACAGCTTAGCCATTACATCCCAGGTGTCAGCACAATGCAAAGTTCAGCACTAAATCATTAATAAAATAATGTCATCAGTTATTTTCTGCAGAGTTTGTTAAATGTTGGGAATTCACATTTGTAATCAATGAATTCTTGCTGTATATATACACACTGGATCAAAACACTGTATACAACACTTCTGATCCTTGAATCAGACTGGTCCAGCTACATTCCAAGAGTTCTCATAATTACAGTCTAACAGCACGGGGACATTTGTTTCTATCACTCTCCTTGTCTGTGTTTGCTCCAGTGAGTCTCCAGTGAGGATTTTTCATTGACTCTTTCTGTAGGTTACATTGTTATGCCAGTAGGTGGCGACAAGTGATTGTCTTGACAAGTGTCTTTACAATAAAGGTGATTACACAGGGCAACTTTTTGAGCTATGTTTCTGAGCAATGTTGCTGTCAACAGGCAACCAGTTGAGACACAGGGCCCATTACCGATCTAAAGTATCCAGATATGTTGCCCATTCTCAATGGGAAAGTGCCCAAGCAACATCACTCGACAACATTGCTCAAAAAAGTTGCCCCGTGTATCATCATCTTTAAGCATTCATTCAACCAGTTCTTTCAAAAAAGTTGATCAATTCATAAGCGATGAGTGAGTCATTGAATCATTCACTCCACTGATTTTCAACAAAGCTGTTACATTTATACATGATGAGTGAGTTGAATCATTGAATCATTCACTCAAAAAATTACTTCTGGAATGAAAGTCTTTATGATGAGTAGTTTGAATCATTCACACAGATTCATTCAGAAACAAAACAAGTGAATGTCTTTATAAATGAGTCAATTCATTATTTACCCAACTGATTTATTAAAAAAACAATGAATCATTTAGGAACAAAACACCAATACTGTGTTGCAGTGCTTCTGCTGTGGATTTGTTTGGTGCTATTTTTGTTTATTTTTAAGTCACTATCAACTACAATATCACTCAATCGTGCTGCCACCTTGTTAGGCCAAGAACTTCTCAGAAACGATCCAAGCCATTGGCGATAGTAATAATGTAATGTTTTTGGATTTGTAATGGCATCTTTGGCACATCTTGTGAATGGCAGATCCTGAATCTGTAGTGTGGAAAATTCCACACTAGACACCACAGAGGGTCTTTGGAACACTCTTTTGCTTTTCCTAATTTGCATACATGTTATTTGGACTGTTGTATAAAAGAGAAGTTATTAGAGGTTATTGTTACTTTGCAACACACAAACCCAGATGCCTGTGACTTTTATGGAAATAATTTGTTGGTAGATGATATTTTTTAAACCTAAGTTACTCCTAACTTGCTGATGTTCAGTGCAACAGTTATCTATGCATAAAGTTCAACATTCAATATGTGCAGATATATTTCCATATATTTATATTGGAAAACCAGGACTATTATGGAAGTCAGTGGATCTCAAATGTCTATTTGAGATGCTCTGTTACTAAATTTGATTGTTACGGTCAGTATTTATAGTTTAAAACATGGATTAACTTGCATAAAAGTGAATCTTAAAGTTTAAAGAAAAAAAAAGTTTTCTGTTAATGCTCCTATTGTGGAATGCTACTTCCAATCAAACTTATTGTTAGGCCAAATTTGTCTTCAAAGGGCAATGCTGTATCTGCCAGGCTGAATTACATTCACATGTTCAGTGACATATAAACAGTGCAAACAGCTGTTGTAAGCAAAGAATTCATATTAAAATACAAAGCTGTCTTAACCCCTTACTTTTTTACAAGGCTGTGTTGTACAAAGCAACCATTTGCAAATTGTTTTTCTATCACCAAGGTTTGGCATCTACAGAGATTGCATTCAATTGTTCATTATCTACAGTAAGAAGATACAGTAGTTTACTGTTACGCAAGTCTTGTATACATCCTAATTGGCATATAAAATAAAGAGTGTTGCAGGAGTCTTGTGTTTAATATTTTCTCACATACTGTGTGACCTCTGAAAAGCCTCAGCAAGAATTATTGCTTAACATGATGGCACATTCCCAGTCACTGCAGATTTAGGGTTGGCAATACCATTAGCACATTTGCAAGCCTTTGGAACAGAGAAAAGCAGCAGTGTGCCGCCAGTGCAGTCAGCAGGGAAGATCAATGAAGGACAAGAGCGTTTAGTGGCTGGGACTGAGAGCCACATTCCCTCTTGCATTGCTTGTAACATGAAATCAACTCCGTAAGCTCTCAACATTTTTCCATATATGACACAGAGAGGTTCGTATTCACTCCAGCAGTGTAATTCATTGGGTGATGAGCATCGGGTAGCCAAATATTCATGATTTGACGGGAGCGTCCCCCACGGTTAAAGCTAAGTGTCGGGAGTTGATCGGAAATCAAGTTTTGCGCACTGAGTTGTTGATACTCCTAGACAGAATAATTCTCTCATCAGACATCATTTTTTAACCAAACATGACTGGGCCTAATATGACTGGTAGCTGCAGATCCAATTTCAGTGGCTTTGCTGGAATCCAATTTTATCTAGCTTTGTGATAGCAGAGCTAGTTGAAGGTGTGATAAATTCTGCTTGATAAGAACAACTAATGAAGGACTGGTAGAGGGAAGAAGATGATTATGTTTTACATACTAACCTTGGCTGCCAGGGCCTGTCCTTTAATGACAGCATAATTCAGCGTTCACCTTGGGAAGCTGCCATGGATTTTAGTTTATGAGGTCACCTGCATAACCTCAATCATTCAAGTACAAGCTCAGTCTTTGCATCAGTATCTCTCTCTTTCCCATTTTTAAGGAAAGGCTTGTGCCACTGATGCCCTGCTGACTTATTTTTTTCTCTTTCTTCTAAACCTGATTCCTGAAAGGGATAGTTTACCCAGAAATGTCCTTTCAAACCCGTAACACTTTAGTTTATCTTCGGAACACAAATGAAGATCTTTTTGATGAATCTGAGAGATTTCTGTCCCTCCAGCTACGCAACTGAAGAGATGAAGAAGTTCATAAAGAGATCGTAAAAATAATCCATATGGATTGAGCAGTTTAGTCCAAATTTTCTAAAGGGACTCAATCGCTTTATGCGATGAAAAGATTGAATTTGAGCTTTTATTCACATATAAACCAGTGATGTTATTGAACAAATTTAGTGGCTTGTTGTTCATTTGTGAAACCCTAGGGAAAATAAATATACTATTAAATGTTATATTTATGTACTTAATATAAATAGCCTGCAATTATACTTCTGGTACAGTAAATTGGTATACTTAAAATCTGCTAAATTGGAACAACTAATTTTGTACTTAATGCACTTTGGATATCCAAAAATAGTGCTGAGGTCCAACTAAATATACTTAAGTATATTTGATTGTGCTAAAGTGGAACTATTTATAGTTACTAATTATAATTATATCAGTCTCAATCGATACATTTTAGTATCGTTTTTTTTTTTTTTTCACTAGGGAATCAAAACTATGGAATATTCCAGTTTCTGTCAGGACCACTATCATCAAAGACGATTGACAATTATCATACAGTTTGGATTGGCGGTATAACATAAATGTATTGCAGATATCATTAATGTCAATATTTAATGTACAACATAATTTGAGAATTTAGTCTGATTCAAAGGGGAATCAGAATGCCAAATCCTGAAGGAGAGGATGAGCTGGGGATGGAGGAGGGTAATCAGCTCCTGAGAAACGCGATAGCTGCTGATAATACTGAAGGAGCTTATATATGCTTGCTGTGATAGGCGTCGTATTCCATAGGTAGACGTAGATCAGCTGAGAGTCAGCTGATGCGAGCTTGACTAATATGACCTGCCTGAACTAACGCTATGCTTGATATTTATTATAAATGATTTATCTTATTAATATAAAATTTTAAAACCATTATGCTTGTCAGTATTTTTGTGGAAACCATTATACATTATTTTTAGGATTGTTTGATGATTAGAAAGTTCAAAAGAAAAGCATTCATTTAAAATAGAAATCTTTTGTAATATTATAAATGTATTAACTGTCACTTTTTGATCAATTTAATGCATCATAGCTGAATAAAATAAATTATTTTTAGAATTTGTTCTCTCTCTCTCCCTCTCCCTCTCTCTCTCTCTCTCTCTCTCTCTCTCTCTCTCTCTCTGTGTGTGTGCATGCATACGTGTGTGTGTGTGTGTGTGTGTGTGTGTGTGTGTGTGTGTGTGTGTGTGTGTGTGTGTGTGTGTGTGTGTGTGTGTGAGTGTTGTATGAATTTAATTACAGTATGTTGATTAAAACTTGTTACCCTTTCATGGAAGGGATCTCAAGTTTTTGAGGTCCACGAGCATCATAGTTCACTGATATGTGAAGTAACTTCTACTGCCACCTCATATTTTGTGAGCTCCTTTTGTACAGGACAAAGTGTCCTGTGGGATTTGCATTATTAAAGCACTTTGATGTGCTTTACTTGTTTTTATTCTGGAGAATGTGTCATCCCGTGGTGTGCGAGGAGGTAAAGTAGCACTGATATGTTAAAAGGCACCACCAGCCTCCAACCAAAGCATAGGGAGAGGATGCTTTACTCCTCAGACATCACAGAGGTGCCATCTGTGAAATAGTACATAAGGTGATGTGAGCGAATTGAAGGGCTGAGGAAGTTTTCCAGATAACCTTCTCAGACCCTTTATTTTCCTTTATGCCAGATCACTTTATGATAGTGCCTAGCTTGCATATTCCCTCAGGGAAAGGATTTTCTGTCTGTAGCACTTGTCAACATTGACATCCATACACAGATCACAAAGGGGCTTTAGTTCTAATGCCGCAAGTGTGCGTGGCACAGTGACATTGCTGTGTATGCAATTTTTTTTTAACATAGCAATTTCGTACCCGTCTCCATTCCCTTTAGAATTTTGAACGTCAGATACTCTACTGAATTTCTGCTGCATTTTAAATAAATCAGACCTAACAATTTTGTTAAATCAAATGCACGTGTCTTTTACCTTCTTTATGTTCCAAACATTGAGTCAATAGACTTTTTACAGCACCTAATGTATTTTTCAAGTAGCGATGTTTCAGGCTGCTTGTACCTTTTTGCTAAGAAACACTTTAATGCTAATGTGAAATAGCTCTCTCCGAGAAATCACTGCAAGGTCTGACAGGCCTTGCCAGTTCAGCTCATTTACCAGGGTCTGTCATTGTTCCCGATGCCATAGACAGCAGAAGAGCTTTGTGAGATATTGGAAAAGCTTTATGTGTGAGATAGTCATGCATGTCTTTGACCAGCTGTCCATGGCGATTTCTTAAAGGATACAGGCAGGAATGAGCAATGTAGATATTTTCCCTGAAGTCCCGAGTGAAAGACGTTGCTTTTTTTTACCTTTTTTTTTTTTTCATGTAGTTATTAAATAGTTAGGGATTCAACACAGCAGTCAACTAGATATATTAGAGTTGTTAGACAAAAATTACACATTGCACATCCATTTACGTAAGTTATGCATGCTATTTATATATGCGAATGAATGCATCTTTCATCATTTTGAGAAACCTGTCAAGTGGTCTAACAAACGATTTTGAAATGCCTCAGATTGAATTAAGAAAATTAGTGGATATGCTGTAGACGGTATGGTGAATTGCTGCTCTCTAGACATGCATTTGGGCTGCAGGAAACGCACTGTTCATTTTCCTGTGTCACTACATTGCCACCTAGTGATGGCCACTCTCTTATCTTTGTCCGGAAAGATCAGAAATTATCTGAGATTGAGAAAATACTGCTGGCACAACATTGCTTGTGAAAGTTGCCACTCAGCATATGATGCATATGGTGCGTATACAGGGGTATATTGGAGACTTTTTATCAATATTATTCAAATAGAATGGTGGGATATTGTGAAAGGCATAACCTGCAATGATTGAAACCACTCAGAAATGCAGCCTGTTGAATTTTGCATTATGTTCACTGTAATAAACAGCACAAATAGACTTGTTTTATTTGCCGTGCTCCTGAAATTACACAGTAACTTGGATTGTAATAAATGTTTAATCTGCGAAGTGTATTACTTGACATAGGTTATTACTTGACAAACTGCATTTAAAAAAATTATTATCGAAGTAACAATAATGCAATGTTGATGGTATAATACATTATGAATGACGCTCCACATGAGAAATTCATTTGTCGACTAGGACCTCGCAAAACTTATTTGAATATCTGATGCAAGGTTGAATGAGGGAAATATTGTGAGATTTGGTTGAAGTTTGATTTCCTAAATGTTTTCTGGGCATTTAAATGCTGAAAACAAGTTCTAAAGGCCTAATGTGAATACCAAAAAGCCCCCAGTGTAAGAGAGTCTCTTTTCATTTATTCAGGGTTGTGGATGTGTTTGTAAGTCTTGCCTAGCTAAACTTAAGAAACAACCTTAGAGACTTTTCTGTCCAATCAATAGTCTATTCATCAATCGGAACTGGCTCATCCCTGCTTGCTTGTGCTTGATCAACGGTTTACATGCACTAGGGACAAGGCCTTAACTTAAATCTCCACCTCCAGCCCAGTGAAAAGTAGGAAACTATAGTATAGTTCTTAGGCTATTTTTTCTGACGAAAACCACCATAGCATTGGCGAACTTGTCTCAGGAGAAAATTACTGTACAGTATGTGTTGATCTGATGTGACAATAAAATAAGAGTCAAGGATCATACTTGGTTTTGTGAGGTTTTCTTTATTGACTTATTTGCATTTTCTTCATTTGATTTAATTGCAATGCCATAGTAGTTTGAAATCTTAGGTGAGGAATCAGATCAAGCAATTATATATGTTGCTATGGTTGCAAGACAGAAGTTAACATGCCCAAGACCAAGTTATAATGGTGGCTCTAGCTTTCTGGAAGACATATCTCTCCGAATAATAATAATAATGATCATAACACTTACCACTTACAAGTGTCATCATATTGCCAAAAATAAAAAGTTATACTTTGTTGATCAATCTAATCCTTATACCCTATTGCAGAAGTATCATATCCATTGAAACTGAGGGAAAATGTCCGCCATCATAATTTTTAGCCAAATGGATTTTAAATGCATTTAAATGCATGTTTGTCTAAACACTGTGGCAGAAATCACCCATTCACATGTCTAAATTAGATCAGTCTAATCGAGTCTCATTTTCCGCAGATCATTGCTTTCAAAAAACTGAAAATGTTGCCATCATCTTCCCTTGCTCGTTTCTCTCAACTTTTCCCTCAAAAAGCTGTTATTTTCTGTATAATAAGTCAAGTCAAGTTTATTTGTATAGCGCTTTTCACAATACAGATTGTATCAAAGCAGCTTCACAGTATTACATTTTAATAATACAACAAAGTTTATTTCAAGAGGAATTTATTGATTGATAAAATTAAATTAAATATCCCCAAAATATCCCCTATCCCCAAAATATCCCTACTGTCAAAGAAAGATTTTCCTCTTTATTTCTTCCTTTCAGACAGAAGCTGGTTGCACAAACTAAGCAACCTAATTGGACAACTTTATAAGCTGAAGTTCACCTGGAAATGTAAGAAGTGTAAAAGTGATAGTAACAGATAGTAAATGTTCATACACCTTTGTCTACAGATGAGATGAGACACATTCCTTAAAGAGACATTAGTGATGTGTCTTATCCGAAATAACCACTGTCAAATGCACTCAAATGCCTCTAAACATCTTGTTTAGGAAGGGCATTACTGAAAACAGTGAAAATCTGGCCACCGTCTAAGTCACCAATCTCGTTTATACAAAACCAGATTAATTTTTTTCTTTTTTATTTCAGATGATATTTTGATGTGCTCTTAATGGTAAATAAAAAGACATGCTGATCACTGCCAATCATGTAAGTGCAGTTAGGTTTTGCTTTTGTATTATATAATACTTAATTCATAATTTATAAATATATTTAATTATATTGTTTTATTATATACGTTTATTCTTTGTTTATTAAAATATATTCTATATTAGACCAGAATTTGTCACCTTACTTGCTAATCAAACACTGTGCCACTAACATATCGTATGTGTTTAATGAACTACTAAGCTGTGCAGTTCATTTATTTTTAATTGGTCATGTCTTGCCTAGGGAAGCAAGTGAGCCAGCTCTGCCATTGGTTTCCACTCCAAAAAAAAAAAAAAGAAACAAAAAAAAAAGATACATGATGCACCTGATAATTCATCATTTTGTTGTGTTTGTGAGTGAGCATTACATCATGTTGTTAATAAAAAATCACATTCTACTGTCAAAGAAAGATTTTCCTCTTTATTTCTTCCTTTCAGACAGAAGCTGGTTGCACAAACTAAGCAACCTAATTGGACAACTTTATAAGCTGAAGTTCACCTGGAAATGTAAGAAGTGTAAAAGTGATAGTAACAGATAGTAAATGTTCATACACCTTTGTCTACAGATGAGATGAGACACATTCCTTAAAGAGACATTAGTGATGTGTCTTATCCGAAATAACCACTGTCAAATGCACTCAAATGCCTTGCACACATTAATATAATGTAATATCTAACAACACAAGTAAAAAAATCCTAATATGATTTATATGCTTATTGTAGGCACAGATATATTTAAGTACAATCATTATTCACAAAAACAATTAAGTTGTTTAAACATAGACTTAAAAAAAACATTTGTCTGTCTCTGACCTTTGCTTAAAGGAAATTCTGGAATCAATACAGTTACAAATTATGGTTGTTAAAAATTTAACTAGCATTTCATTTTCTTACAAAAAAAAAAGTAAAAAAGAGAGAAGCTTACAGACACTTTCAATCAATATAAATGGGGCCAGTTTTAAAAGTAGAAATGTGAAGTGTATAATTTTATAAAACTGCTTACATGAATGCTTCTGTTAAAAATTGTTTTTGCCCATAAAATCTTTATGATATTAGGTTAAACTTATTTGGCTTGCTTATTTGTCCACTGATGAGGTGCTCAATGAAGCAGCTTCAACTCAAGCTCTGATATACCCCCCACGGTGGCTAAATGTAGGATATGATTACGAAGGGCAAGGTACCTAAGACGAAAGTGGAGTTTGGGGAGGTGGAGGGATGCTCAAACAGCTGATGCTAGAGAGAGGTAAGCGGCTGCTTATATACTCTGGCTGTTGATTGAAAGATTAGAGGGGCTTGCTCCTCCCTAACTTAAATTTAGGAACTTCATCTTATTTGAGCTGTAAAGCTTTTTAGTTTATCATTTTCACAGTTTTAGGGTTTTTGATGTTGCATTGTCATGGCAAGTTATATAACTTTATATAGAAATGGCACCTTTCACAGGTGAGAATGTGTTGGTTTGTGTTCACTCAAGTATTAACTCAACATTACAGGTTTTTACTATGGTACTTTTTAATGTTGTGTTGCTGTAGTGTTAGTTTAGCAAAATCATCTGCTGAAGTCTATTGCAGATATAGTTATTCATACGCAGTTGTAAATGCTCAGTCAACTTGTTCTCAAATGTTCACGGGCCGGCTTTGACCGTTCCAATATGGTGGACGACTTGCGTATAGTGGCCAAAAGAAACAGCCACTAATGAGGCATCTATGTAAGTATATATATATGGTGTATACACTCATGATGGCGGAGGAGAGAGAATGAGCAAGAGGGAGATTTGAAGAAAGACTGTAGAAAGAGAGATGGCTGAGAGACATTACAAAAGAGAAAAGGTCAGAGGAATATCACTGGAAAAAGAAGTGTTATTATCAGGCAAGAGCTTTAGGGCCCACGTTAATATTAGAAAAGCTTTCCAGTGCTGGAAAAACTTATACACAAAGGCCTGAAAACGGATGCCGAGTTTGCGTTGTTTCTGCTCCATCCACAAGTAACATTGGTTTTGCTGTTTCACAGAACCAAGATATGCTATTGTTGCTATGGTAGCAGGACAGTTTATAGACCATTATAGACCATTATAGAACGTGACATGCAAGTCTCCTGGAAATCAATTCAACCATCAGATGATGACTTCGAAAACTCCTGAAGTACTGTCTGTGGGAATGTTCATTTTTATGTAACTGACTTAAAAAAGTTATAAACAGTCTTGAAGAAAAAAAATGTGATGACTAACTTGTAAGACTAGTCTTATACAACTGGCCCCAGATGTTTGCTTTTTAAAGAATTGAAGGGACAAGTGGACATTCATTTTTGGGATAATCAACATTATGCCACAAATGCTTTAAATTAGGCTTGACTTGTACTGAACCCAGAATGTGCCTTTTAATATGTCCATGAAAAGGTGTGCTAATAAGCATGTCCTCTTTAACAGTGTATCAGCCTGTGTATTGAAGGTGCACAGGCCACATCAATACAAGAACACAGATCTGCTCTATTGATGTGGCTGCCAATAAAAGTGAAACAGTGAAAATGGGGACCTGTCATTAGGACTAAACATAAATGTAGCAAAATTGAAATAATTCACTTTGGCTTTTATGAAGGAAATAAAGGAGTGTGAGTCAGACTCCCTATGTGTTTGACAGATAATAATAGCACAGGTGTCAATGAACTCAGAGCAGCAGCTAAAGTGTTGAGAAGGGTATACTACAGAAATAGAACGCTAGCAAGACTACTGCAGCATGCAAATTAATTGATAATGGATCTTTAGTAGCATGCTTGTGCGGTACGTGTTATCTTTTAAGAAAACAGAAAGGTAATCATATTTTTATTAACCTCTGCGGGGCATTTGCATAGATTGCAGCTCACTTTTCCCGGTGGAATTCCGTGTTCCAGCACGGAGGCACTTAGGCTTGCCATTTTAACTGTAACCTAATGGGTGAAGATAAATGACCTCTACGTTTTGAACTTGGCCAGACCGCCTACGGCAAGTGGGTAAAGTTGTTGTTTGTCTCCAACAACTGCGTGTCCTTGTTTTTCACCATGGCAAGTGGTTCAGTTTGTGGTTGGACTCATACTTTTGTGCGGTTGTTAAATCATCCTTATAAATTAAACAGCAGGTGCTAATTGAGGAAGGGAAAAAACGCACCCATAATTATTAGCATCCAGCAGAGACACATGTCGGAGGACAGACATCGGATGCTCTGCTGCCTTGACAAATAAAAACAAGTCCAAAGTAACTGCTGCCATATGTGTCAGCAAATACTGGCAAAATTTGAAGTCATAGCATTTTCTTTATCACTTTTCCTCAAATAAGTGGATTTGCTTTCTACCTTTGTGTTAGCAATAGAGTAGTGCAAGGCAGATATGAAGAGACGCATCAATGTATGTGTTTCCAAAGCAGGATATGGTCATTTTTTCTGGTAAAGTTGATTGCACATTGTGGGATTGGATGCACCTTAACCACACAAACCTCTCGATCTATTGTATTGTGTAGCCAGTATAAACTGATTTAAAGAACATCTGGATTTCAAAGTGTGCCTAATGATGTCCCATTCATCTTACTCTAAATGGCTTAAGTGCATGTAATTATATTTTTAATTAACCATGAATCTGTTTCTGTCAATTGCAGCAATTTGTCATTTTCTAATGAAATATACAGTACAATGTGAGATGGGATGCATTCAGTCAAATTAAATAACATATCTATTTCCTCAGATCGGTTTAGATTTTCTTTTAAGTATGACAGTGGAAAATGTTTTAATAGATCCTCATCTGTTTTAGCTGCAGCAGCTTCTGATGTTTCATAGTTGGTGGCAATTTGATTAATTCAATACAAAATTGCCTTTTCCTTCCAGTCTTGTTCAAAATGCAGAACCAACTGTAGTATTGAAATAAAAGAGACCCCACTAATTAACATAAACTTTGAATGCATCAATTGGCACTTTTTTTCACTTTCCCAAATGGAAGCATGTCTTGACTTAGGTGTTGAGCATGCATCAGTCAGGCAATCGTTCTGTCTCCTTGCTGCTCCTTTGATAGTCTTTTTTTTTCTTTTTTTTCAATGGATCACTAATTCCTCATTAAAAATGATGAGCTTCTTCATTACCTTGCTTTTGAAAAAGGTTACTCCTTAACCCAGAGGAGCAGAAGGAAGTCCTTCGCCTCAACCTGACAGCTTTCTCCAGGGTTTACTCATATTGATCAGGGACTTTGTTGCCTTTCCTCCATTTGAACCCAATGTGGCGTCTGCAGTGCGGCATACTAAAATGATGTATAATCAATGATTCATAGCACCAACCTGGCTTGTGCAAAGCCATCAAAAATATACAGTACCATAGGAGCTGACTTCATGCTGAAAAGACCTGGGCCTATCAACACAAGGTGGATAAGATGTGATTTTTGGTCCATGTTAAGGTATGGCTTGACAAGAACAAAAAACATACACATAAAATGAGGGAGTATGTGCTATGTTCAAGTTTGGATGAAACTGACTTAAGTTTATTTTGCTCACCAAGGCTGCATTTACTATGTGTGTATGTAGTCAAGTTCTTTAATGATTAATGTCTTATATACAGATAAAATGTCTAATTGTGAGAGTTCTGGCACATGGTAGAGCTACAAACATCTGTATCGAAAATAGAAGTGTCCTTGAGGATGAAAAATCAGTTCATCTTATTTCTGCTACTTGTGTGGGAGAGCAGTAATTGGAAAAGTTAAGTTGTTGAACTAGTTTGTAACATTGCCGCGCGCGCGTGTGTGTGTGTGTGTGTGTGTGTGTGTGTGTGTGTGTGTGTGTGTGTGTGTGTGTGTGTGTGAGAGAGAGAGAGAGAGAGAGAGAGAGAGAGAGAGAGAGAGAGAGAGAGAGAGAGAGAGAGAGAGAGAGAGAGATTGAGTCTCGTAAATTGAATCAGGTCAACTGTATCATCAGGAATACAATTTAGGCCATTATATCTCTATTCTTTGCCATTGGACATAGGGGCAAAATAGTTCTATAATGGCTAGAAAATGATGTAGAAAGTAAGGGGCATGAAGATGTGTTGAGCATGACTCCAGACATGGGTTGAAATAGTGAAGTACAAACAGATATAATTCCTCCTCTACCTCTTTAATCATTTTGTCTCATTTTAACAAAGAATCCATTAATAATGTCATGGATATTTAGACTGTGCTTTGATAAATGAGATCCTGCCCCCTCTGTCTACTGGGATTCCCATCCTCTTCTGAAACCCTGAATTAATACAATATCGGCGCCTGCTCTCAAAAGGACTTTACACATACTAGTATTAATTACAAGTGGGATATGTCTTTGTTCATCAATCAAATAATTTTCCTCAACTTGTCAAAAGCAGTGCCGTCACACTATGCATGAAGCCCCCTCTGCTTTGTTAACAGCGCTATTGTTTTGACAGAGAATGAATGGAAAGCAGCTGCCTCTTGTTCGCTTGGTCGTCGTAAGCTGCAAAGTCACCCTGCTGAGACAAAGTTCACTTAAAAACCCCAAACAGAGCGGAAACAAATTATCACATCAAGGTAGATTAATAGCACGTGTTACGGAATAATCATTGCTGCTTTCAACGCAAGAGACGTCTGTGACAAATGCTTGAAGATCTAACAGTTCAGCTTTCCCTGTATTCACTGAGCGAGCTCTGATGTAAAGGCCAACTCAGATTGCAGATTATGATGTTCTGTTTCCTGTGCCGATTAAAGGGCCTGATTCACTAAAAAGTTGTGCCATTTTTGTTTGCGTTATTCCAGCGCAAAATGTCCCTTATTTGCAAACCACCTGCAATCCATTACATTTACATTTATTTTGCTTAAGTCCGACAAGGTGAAGAGCTCGCACACATAATAGTAGAAGATTTCTTAAATAATAATTTTTTAATCTACTAACTCCTTCAGTATTTGGCACGTTCTACAGCTTTTTGGCTGTTTTAGCTTGAAGTCAAAATTGAAAATCAAAATGAACAATTCATGCGATCAAAATTGATAATTCTTAGTTTTTTTTATGGAATATTGCCGTATTTATCGTGATTGATTTATCTGTTCACATCTTTGTTTTTTAATTAATGCGCCCTCATAATCTTTAATAAGCGGAGCTATGCAGTTGGTACCGGATACAGAACTGATTAGTTCACCTCTCGAGTCTTTGGGTTCGAGTCGTTTCGTTCTTTTGTCACGTAACTGTATGTTGTTTTTATTATAGGTATCTTTGCTTTATCTAAGTGATTTTCCCCATCATACGGATAAAGTTTAAAGCATTACCAACTCTTTATTACCACATTCAATCTTATGAAAAAGAACCATCATGACAGAAATTCAAAAAATTATAAATTGTAAGAAATAAAAAACCTACATTTTGAGACCAGAAACACATCATATAACTGTAAGAGTTCAAACAAAACGGCCTCCTGAGATCAGATATATGCACTTCAAAATCTTGCCGGAAATAGTAAATCCAGGTACTTTTTGCCTACTGTCTTAATACTCTGCATTTAGACATACCACTCATTGACTTGAGTATAGTGAGTACTGCTTGTCGACTACTGAGGAAGTAGGCATGTTTGGACTGAGTTGCTGACAATCTACAGGGAAGAGGAGAGCAAAAAGAGAATTTGTCTTTGATTATTGTGATTACTCTGGAAGCCTATTATTTTAATCTCAAGCACCACCAACACCATGTACTGTCACATCAACCATACATTTTTTATTATTTAAGCTCTATTTGTGGAAAAAATGCGTGATTGCAGGCACATTTTGGGCATTGTTTGTGGAGTTAAGTGATTTGCATAATTCATTTAATGAATTCGGTGTTAAAACAATGCTGATAGTGTGCAAAAAAATTAAAAAATACAAATATGCTATCAGCAGCCCACCTTCATTCATATTGAAAAGTCAACAAATGAGTGTTTCAATAATTAGTCTCATTATATGTATTTGCATTACTACCAAGATCATGTAGTGAATTATACTTTGGCTTATTGTTTCCTACAATGTCTCTGTGTGCACTAAAATGAAATGCTTCAACCACACAGCTTTGATCACTTAACATGCTGCTTCACTGACTACAGACGAGGTCTGCTTGTCGTCAGTAAAATTTTGTCAACAAGACTTCAGTTAACAAGAATTTCTGATAAGGGCTCTTAAAAGTGGAGATGAGCTTTACACAGTACTGTGAAATTCACCATAGCAGTTTGTTTTTACTTTTCCCCCAAATCAGAAATATTCACAAAACAAGCAAGATATTACTATCTCTGTAGTGTTCACCTTAACCTTTGTTTTCATTCCCAGATTACATTTAACATCACACTGCCTTCATTGTGCTTCTAAACTAGATTAGACTAGAGCCACTGCGTGATACATGGAACCATTTTCAAGACGATGTTTAGGAAATATGTCTTGCTAACCTCAACACTGCACCCGCTGAAACACAGTGAATAAGATGTAGGCTCTTGTGGATATATGTTTGATGGAATTGACACACATTATCGATTTTTCCTTCTGAGAAAATACACAATGTAGACGGTCTAACATGTCAGCTGGAGAAGTAAAGAGATTTCACTTTCACCAAGCGCTGCTCTCACACCGAGAACATAGTTGGCACCCCTTTCTTAGGATGCAACCACTGTCTATTTATTCAGCCTGGAGCAAAGCCTGATATTGCTGCATTTGCATATACATGCATTTGTAAAGATCCAATCAGACATCAAGGTGAAAACACAATTCCAGAATTCAAAGCTTAGACAGGGCTCAGTGAAACAAATGCACATAGCCTGGGGTGGTGGGGATGCAGATAAAGCGGCTAACTGTATCTTGCTGATAGGACTGAGTGAACATTACCTTCTTTATAAATTATATATAGATGGTTGGCATTTTTGGTAGACATTGTGCAGATTTTGTTCACATGCAGGTGCTTCAACTATGGATACATTTGTGTCTGTGGACTGTGGAAAATAAAACACTTTTTCACATTCTCACTAGTTTATTTAATGAGTAGACATACAAGCATCACAGGAGAATTCAGTCATTTTTTTGTCATGTTAAAGCACATTTCAAACGATGTATCGTATTTAAATAACATTCTGTGGTGGAAATTACATTTTAAACATTATTTGGATTAAAATGTCAGACTCTTTTGTCTAGCAAAGAATAATTTCAGCTAGATTTTACTTTCATCATTATTTGCATAAAATTATATTTATTTATTAATATTTAATTTTTTGTCTTGATAACAATAAAATGATAGCAATATTTTTTATATTATCTCTCATATTTCACCTTGAATGCGTTTTTCATTGACACTTGTCTCCTTGGTCAAAAAAAAAAAAAAAAAAAGGAGTAAAATGTTGATGAATGATGAAAATGTGGGATAGTCGTAATTTGTGTAAACAAAATGTAAATATTAAAGTGTTTTATTTTTATTCAGCTGTTTTATAGCTTTATTATATGATCTGCTGTATCTTATATTTGTATGATAGATTTGTGTGTATCAAGTTTAAAATTGGTCTGAGTCAAGGGTAAAAAAAACAAAATCTATATGTAAGTCTTTTCAAAAGTAGTAACTATGTTCTTCAAAACTTTTCAAAAAGAATATGACATTCTTACAACACAAGATAAAAGCTGAAATCTGTTTTAATCAAAATCACCCCCTGAATAAAGGCACCAGAAGTTCATAAAACAATTTTCTTTTCATCAAATACAAAATTATAACCACCACTTCATGTTGACAGATGTATTAAAGATTCATTTTAAGAACAGCTTTATTTATTCTTTGTGAACTTCTTGCTTATTGTACTGGTGCAAAGTCAAGTTTATTCTTTAATAATTGTAATGGAAATAACTGCATTGCTGTAATCTTCAGTAAATAATAAGTACAACGAGAGAGACTTTCTTCATAAAAACCTTCAGCATATTGTGGATGGAATAGCCAACTTGAAATAATGATTATCATATTATTCCATTCACATCAATATGTCACATTCGAAATATTTTACACCCCAGAAATGGAATTTCTGCTTGCAACACTGTGGCAACTAACCAATGCAAGGCTCAAATATCCAGCTAAAAACATTATCACTCCCGTGCCTTCAAAAGGATTTTATGGTAAAATCTCTCATACTAGTTAGACTGCGCTGATTTAAAAAGTTGAAAGAGAGCAGAAGTCAGGAGCTCTGGAATATATTAAACACAGTGCGAGAAGATAGCAGAAATATTCATCATTCTGAGACTTCAGAATGCATTACCAAAGAACAATTTCAACAAGCTCTTAGTACCTCTCATTAGACGGTGTATCAAACCAGAACAAAACTCACTTCTCCTAACTACGTGGAGGAAGTGGATTGGAAAATTAAATGGAAGAGACAGCACAGCCTTTGCCATGGTATTGTCGCCAGGCCTCGTTCACGCTCAAAAGTCCCTCAGCTGCTAAATTACATGCTCTTTAATATCAAATCATCGACTGTCTTTGAATGCCTAAGCATATCAGAAAACACATAAAAAATAATTGCTTGAAGACACGATGTCTGGAGTTCACTTGTAGATGCCCAAGCACCTTTGCTTTTGAAGATAATGCATTTTAAAGTTTGCATGGTGGGAAGAGTTGGTAAAGCGTAGACCTTCTGACCTTCTTCTTTTTAAAATCTGGAGTTGCATCACAGAGCATCAGTGGTAAGTTTGCAGACTTTCTTTTTGTGAAGCAGTGACACAGTTGCTCAACTCATGGTGAATATCTTAGGAGTAAAAATTAATTGGGCTGGCATTGCTGTGTCAATTGCCCCTCCTCTTTTCTTTCTTATGCATTGGAAGCAGTCCTCAAATGAGTCAAGTCTCTCATCTCCGTCTGCTATAGGGAATCAGATAAAAGCCTCTTCAGAGAAACCTGTTCCTTTGCATAAGCACTACAGCCAAATCAAACAGCCCTTTCCTTCATTGTGCTCTGACAGCAGTATGACAAAGGTACACCTTTGGTTATTTTCCGATGGGACAATAGTTGTATCATGCACATCAAGGGAACTTTTAAACATTTCAAGAGCCCTGAGTTGTACCATGCATGCAAATATTCTCTTTGCCTCTGTGCATGTGTGGCTTGAAAGACAGCAGGCTCACATTCCCCAGAGAACAGTGGCTTGAGAGCACAGTTTTGCCCATCTTTTGCGTGCTAGCTTCATCCATATGCATTGCATGATATTTTAAAAATGCATTCAAAATCAAATGTGTCGTTTTGCTTTTCATTCCTCAATTTTTCCAGTTACGTTTATTTAAATGTCCATGCGTTTTATTAGTGTACTGAATAGAACTGAGTAACTGAATGCACTGCACATATATATTGTCTGCAGAATAAACAAGCTCATGTTTTTATTTTGATGAATTAATCTGAAAATGTTTTACAATTTACAAAAACACCAAAAGTGTTTTTCTTCTTAAACATGGAAAAACATTATTAAATGATTTTGTAATGACAACTTACTTTTATTATTATTATTGTTGTTGTTTAAAAATTACCATTTGATTTGGACAATAATAGCAAAATAACAATATATAAAAATTAGTTGCATAAATGTATGTCAAACTGCTTTTTTTAAAGCTTTTAATATAAAGCAATTCATGTATTATTGGGCATATCGTTATTATGGCAACACTAAATTACTTTCACTGCAGCATTTTTTTGCTCGAGACTGGGATTCTGAAATCTTTATTCCCCAACAATTGGTCTGGAGACGAAAGTGTAACACGGAACAGACAAAATAACCATCCAATTCACTCAACAGTCTTTGCAATCACATATTGAAATGGAAATTACACCCTCTTGGAAGTGCCTAACTGATTCATGAATTACTTTTGCATTGATTGTGTGTTTTGCATGCATCCAACAACTTGCATTTTGCACAGTTGCTGATAACATATGGAGTGGTGTAATTTACAGCCGATTGTGTATTTTCACTGCTTGAAAGTGACACAAATAATTTTTGATCCATTCTGCAAGATTCATTTATTCTGCCACTGCAAAATAATATACGTTTTTTTTTTTTTTTTTTTTTTACTGAGGAGCTACTGAAGAAATCTGTACAAAATGATAGTGCTGCGGTTAAAGACAGAGCATGATGTTGAAGAACAAATCAAGCAGATTGTGAGTTCTGCAGTTTGGAGAAGGTAACAAATGTGTCATGACATGCCAAAAATAAACCATTCACCTAACAGAGTTGTAAAACAGAGCCATGCAAATGGTTTAGGTGAATTTGTCTATCTACAGAAAGCAGCTCTAAACCTCCCAATGGTACATTGAATTAGTCTGTTTAATTGTCTCTGCCTCTTAGCTAGAAAAAGTAATCATTTTAAATGCACATCTGGGGCCTCATTTATAACGCGTGCGTACGCACGGATTTGATCTTATGTGCAAACGCTAAAATCCACGTCAACGTTCATATTTATTAAAACGGTCTTTGACGTGGGAAAGTGCTTAGTGTCACATCAGGGTCCGAGCAGATGTATGCACTTTTCCTTGTGGCAGAAAGTCGGAGTACTACAGATATTTGGAATCAAGCACTTCTTGCCGATCAAGGTTCTCAAGTAAAGGATTTGGACGTTGACTGGTGCTTTTTTTATAATGTTAATGACATTAGGTGACGTTTACAAAGCGGAGATCGGAAACCATTCAGCTGCGCACAATTTCAAGATCATTTGAGATTTATAACTTTCACTTCTGGAAGAAAGGCGTACGCAAGTTTTTTTGTGCGTACGCCTCTTTTCCAGAAGTGAAAGTTATAAATCGCAAATGATCTTAAAATTGTGCGCAGCTGAATGTCCGCTCTCTAAATCACATGTACGCACATTTGAAAATGTATCGTAATATCAAATGTAGTACGGTTTCTACGCAAACATTTTATAATTGAGGCCCCAGAAGAGTTGACACAAGTCAGCCAGGGAGTTGTTGTTTTCTCCGTCATTTAACCAACCCACAGATGACCTTCCAAGTCAGGCCTGATAGCGAACACCATTGACTTGGCCTCATCCATGTCTCATTTGAAGCTCTCTTATGTACTTGGTGTGACACAACTATTTCTAGCTGATAGTGCATCTCGCCCCAAGTCTTTGTGATCTTAGATATCGTGTTTGACTTTGCCAGCTGATCAATATTCTATGAATTTTTGAAGCTCATTTAGTCTTGGGGGGAGAGAGAGCAGTCAAACGGGTTGGGCCATTACTGTGGATAAATAAATAAATAAATAAATAGGACTTTTCACAGTGCAAAAGTTGTGTTGCTGTTGTGCTTTAAACACAGTGTATTGCATGTATTAAAATATCTTGATTGAATTTATAAACTTGTTTGCCTTCATTTTGATCTTCGCACTTCATAACAATGCAGGGGTTCGGTTTGTGTAAAAAATAAATAAAAACAAATGTTTACAGATTGTTATGTGCTGCAACCTATTTGACAGATATCTCCTCTATTCCATTTGATCAAATGACCATAATACTGCAAGCTTTCACTGTCTCCTGCTGTCATTTCATTTAGCAATACTGGAATTGTAACACCCTTATACTGTGCTTTCTGCCAAGAGATTATTAGACACTTCAGAATAGGAGATGACTTCAGCGGTTTACAAAGATGTTTTGAAGAAATTTGAAGATGACTAAACCTTCATCCTGCTTTGTAATTTGTGATGTAACAGTACTTTAGACAGACTATTGGTGGCACCAACAGAAAGATGAATTTAACAGAACTAGATGTCTAAAAAGTGTCTGATCCAGGAAAGCACATTTTAAATTTGAGACCTCCCATTCAACTTCAAGTCTTCTAAATATATTTGATACCTTTTTGTGATGAATAAACTGAAATTAAAGCATGCAACTACAACTGAATGCACAGCACATAAACTGTGTGCAGAAAAGATGAGTCATTGAATCATTAACTCATTGATTTGTTCAGAAACACTGCTTTATTCAGCAATGAAACAAATGTTTATAAGCGAGTCAGTTAAACATTAATTAAATCAATTTGTTTAAAACACTGATTCATTCAGGAACACCACTACTCTGTGTTGCTCACGTGCCTGTAGATGCAACAGTTGTGACGTAAGCCGCGCTTGTTGTTGTGACTTTTATTTTGACTGCTCGGCGAACCTTTATTTTGGCGGCGCTGAGAACGCCAGCCAGAGCCACACAGTGCTTGCATTATCCGTGTTCATTAGTTTACGGTCTTTCTAACAGTCCTGTCTAATACGTTATTAAATAGAACTGTTATACATAGAAAGTAGACAGTAATGAAAAGTTATTTGTGTATGCCGTGTGGTTGATGTCCAGTGTTGCTAGCTGAGCAGAAATCTTGGTCCCCTCAAAGTTGTGTTGGATTTTCTCCTTAGCGTAAAGGTTGAGAGGCCCATCTATCACTATCTAGCTGTTTTTTTTTAAATGGCAGGTGCTGGTGTTTCGCATGCGTCTGGCTAACCACCGTACTCTAACGTCACAGATAGTTCCTATAGAGCTGGTTTAGACCCTACTCTGAAATAGGAGCTAAATTAGTTCCTCCAAAAGGAGTTCCTAGAACTAAAATCGTTCCTAGTTCCTGCGGTGCGAACACGCCAAAATAGTACTTCCGTCAATAGTTCTAGGAACTATGAAAAGGTTCCTCCGGTGCGAAAGCCCCAGTTCTTGTATAAAAGCCAATTCACACTGCACTGACAGACACCGATAATCACCAGATTACAATATGCCATTTCTCAGACATTACACGATCCGACAAATGCCGATTCAAATGTGTAACGAAAGCAAACAGACGGTGACGGTTAACACACTGATCCTACAAACGGAGACAATCACTAGATTATAGTATGTCACTTCTCAGACATGACCAGACAAACAGCAACTGAATATAGTTCAACTGGCGAAAGGGAGCGCCGACAAATGCCAACAGACGCGGCAGGGGTAACGCACAAATTATGTATTTTGCCATTTGTTGGCGTCTGTCGATGCGGAGTGAAAGCAAAATTCTGATTCCGCATGAGCGGGTAATACCGCACTCTTTCTTTTTCTGTGCTGTATGACAGTGCTTAAGTATCAAGCATAGAGTTACATATTCTTGCGAAATGTACAATAAATCATGGTTGAAACTTTGTGTGCTCGTGGGAAGTACTTTTGTTACTAGAATTTCCCTTGAGAGAATGCAACCGGACCAGATCATAAGTTTAGCCACCTGTCCAAGAGATTAATTTGAGATGGTTTGTAGTGGGCTTAATGATTAGAGGTACACTCTGCTGCAAGAAAAATAATCACATCAGCTAGTGTCATTAGCACTCCTTTCCCCAGAGGTTAGACCGTGTGGCACTGTGTACATCTGAAATTAATTCCCTGACCTAATCAGAACCACATTCCAAGACACGGGTTTGATTTTCTTTTCTTAAGGCTGTTATAGAATTTATAGATTAGATACATTGTGACTACCGTAATTATTAGTTACAGCCATGTAATTATATTCTGCAGTATTCCTGACTTGAGCATGCAGCAAAGGAAGCTCACATAGTTTATACCTCACAAACCTCAGTGTTTATCTCCATCCTGCAACAAGTTTTAATATGCTTGTTTATTATGAAGTTGTTGTAATCATGCTGCCATTATATAAAAAAAAATATATAAAAAAAAACATATTAGGGAGGCTATAAACATGAGGGTAAATTGGTCTTGACACTGTGAATTTCAAATTGTAAATCAGCCATAGGCAAGACTTTTTGCTTTTTTAAGTCATGCTGAAAACACTCTAATGTCAAACCAATTGTCATTGCTGAATGAGATTGTTGTATCAGTTAATAAGAAATCCATGTTTTGCTTTCAAAATGAAAACATCCTTATCTTCATCTAGCACCATCAGAGGAAGTCATTAGAATTGACAGCGTCTCCTTTGGTCTTAATTCTACTAAATCCACTATTATGCATAAACAAATAACTTCAAACGCAGCCTGCATAGTTTTTGTGCTGAAACTTTTGGTTAAAGGTATAATTTACCCAAAAATAGAAAATTATGTCATCATTTACTCACCCTCGTGTTGTTCCAGACCTATATGAATTTCTTTTTTCAGCTGAACACAAAATAACATATTTTGAAGAATGTCAGTAACAAGACAGTTGAACCCATTGACTTCCATAGTATTTCTTTTTTTAAGACTCCATACTGTGGAAATCAATGGGGCCCATCACCTGTTTGGTTACCTATACCCATATCAAAATATCTTCCTTTGTGTTCAGTAGAAGAAAAATTCATACAGGTTTGGAACAACATGAGGGTGAGTAAATTATGACATAAATTTCCATTTTGGATAAACTATCCCTTTAAGCTTAGACCTTGAACTAAGTGAGAATGACAGAACTGCAAGATATGTTATGCTGTTAAACTTTTTAAGGGCGATTATTTTAATTGATTATGTAAATTGTTGCAATCGTTTTTTTCTTTACTGTCCTGAAAATGTATTTTGATAGCATTGCCTTATCACTTTAACTATTTTGTGCTCAGATCATTGTGACTACATAGTGTGAATAGGCAGAATTTTCATTTGGCCAGCAGTCTTGAGCTGTCACAAACATGGATCAGACTTGTTTTAAAGGCTATAAGGGAATGACAGGCCACTGTAAAATATGCTTTCAGACATTACCCTATGATGATGCCAGTTCTTCAGCTGTGCCACCACTTGCCACAATTTATATGAATCATTCCAACACTCCCCTTGCTGCTTGTGACATACAGTATTTATTGTAAATCTATTCAACACAAGTATGACTTTCAAATATGCCTATGCTGCACGCTACTGAGGAATGAACATAATACTTTGCACTGATCATAAACATAACTTTACAAACCAGTGCCTGTCATAAAGTTGTAGGGCGTGTGATTATGAATTTTGCATGTTTATCATGTTGGATGACAATATAGAAAAAAAAAGTATAAATCTTTTCAAATTTATTCAGAAAATGAAAGGGGCATTATTCAGAATGCCATATTGCTGAAATAAACATTGACGTCTTAAGAAATCAAATATTACAAATGTATATTAATGTTAATTATTGTACAACTGTACACTATATTTAATTGATTTTCCACTCAACTTAATGATTGATTGGGCACATTAATAAAAAAATAAAAAATGATGTGCAAAAAAAGAATTGTTAATTTTGATATTATGGTGACTTTATGTTCCTCTAACAGATCTGTGACCGTTTTATATCATCAGAAGTATAGTAAACTAGTGGCCGGAAAAAGGGAATAATTAGAATAACAGTATAGCTGCAGAGAAACTTAATCTATGATAAAAGAAGAAAGATGTTTCAGAATGTAGTCAAAATTCTGTATACCTTTTCATGCCTTAAATCTGAGCAAATATACCAACCGCTCAGGAACGAGAATCTCTTTGTTAGTTTGAGCAGGATTTGAGTAAACTCTGAAACAGTGCTTATTGCTCAGTTATCCACTTTTGCTATAATGAAAAGCATGTCCTGAATCTGTCATGGGAGATTAGGTGAATGTGATTACTGTTGTCCTTTTGCCAGTGTTGATTTTATACCCACCGGCAGTACAGTCAAACCATCCCGATGTGTTTTACCTCTCTTTATACAAGGGAAGATTAAAAAGATTGAATTGGTGATAAGGACATAAAATAAAGACATTGCATCCAAATTGTGGTCAAAATAGAATGAAAAGGGCTATTTCACTTTTACAGTGCCATGCAAATGAATTTACCGTTGTACCGTTTTAAGAATGAATGTTCTAATATTAGTACTTGTGGCTATATTTGCATCCATTTTTGAGGGTGTTAATACTTTACTTATGAAAGTGTCATCTCATTGCAGTGCTTTGCTTGGGAATTTTGTGCCAGGAGAAGGCACAAGTTGGAAGTGGCTTAGGTATGCTTGGCCATCCTTTGTTTACTGCCCATTATAACATCCGGGATGGAAAAAGGTCAAGGCATGTGTATGACATCCAGCCAAAGATGTGCGTCATTGCTATGTGGTAATGTATTTCACACAACACAGAACATATGACATTTTATTGTGACACATTAAAGGACTTTTTTTTGGAAAACAAGACGCCGCCATTGTTTTGTCGTACGCCTGATTCATTGCTGCCAAAATGGGGGTTGTGGGATGAACTTTATGTTACTTCACTATGTGCTTGCATAAACAAATATTGTCGTGTTTAGTATTTTGGAAACTGCCTACAGTTCTGTGTTGGATTCAATTAACTGAGCAGTTTTTATCTTTACCCGGTCCTATGTTGGCAATAGCTGTGAATGTTAAAGCGTGGGTGCTCTGCGAACAGCTACTACCTAACTGAGAGTGTGAAGAAGCCATTTTCTCTTGGCTCTAATTAGGATATGACAGATTGTAATGCAGTCCAGGTTCAAGAGACTTTCTTTGTAATATTTCAAGTATTGTTTTTATAAAAGCTTTAGTTCCCCTAAAAATAAATATGCTTTCATCATTTACTCACCCTCATGTTGTTCCAAATTGTATGAAATTCTTTCTTCCGTTGAACACAAAAGGAGATATATATTTAAACAGTACAAACAGATATTTTCCTTATAATGAAAGTACTGTAAATGATGACCAGAGCCAGTTAAGTGACTAGCACTATAACAGCACAGCATCTTAATGTTTTCTGTTCTCAAAATTGCAGCTTGATTAGTTCACTTGATCTGAATTAAAATGAGACAAAGCAACTTCATTTAATTGCGTTCAATCCATTTAAATTTGTATGACTGCATTAGGAGAGTAAATGTAAATAAAAATAAGTATTGTTTTATGTGTTTTCAGAGGAGGTTTAGGATAGTTTCTGTTACGTTGGATTTTGTGTGTGTGTGTGGTTGCCATTGTGCTGAAGATTGGAGTTTTTGTGTGACTTTTATGAGCGGCTGCATGACAGCTGTATGGTGTGTGTTGCTTTACTCACTGAGCATGAACTGTGCTGAGATCTTAGACTTGGAGTATACTGCCCTACAAAGTCAAAATTCAGTAAATATGCTAAAACTGGAAGTTTGAAAGTGCTTTGAAGTGTTTTGATCAAATTTTGATCACTTTGATATCAGCTTTCACACTAAATCTTACCCTGATTTAACCAAATCCATCTGTCAAAAGATGAATTATAGTCTAAAGCCCGGGACACACCAAGCCGGCGTTTTTGAGCTTCGGCTGATTTAGTGTTTTAGGTGTGTACCGTTGGCTCTAGTCGGACGCCGTCAGTTTTTTTGGGCCGATTCAGCATGTATAGTAGCCTGGAAATCCAGACCTAAATCAAAAAGATTAATGGTCTGGTGTCGGTCAATGAAAATCGGCCAGCTCGAGGGGCGGCACCAAGCATGCATTTGAAAATCTCACAGCACGCAATTGGATAACACTACGACCAATCACAACAATAAACCCCATACGCTTAGCTACCAGCGGAGCTAACTGGTAGATTAGACTCTTCCGGTCGGCAAAACGGCAAAAACACCCTTCTTACAAAGGAACGATTCGAGCGCCGTTTTCTGTTCCTCTTTTGGGAAAAAGCCAAGTCTAACTCGTTCATTGTAGCGGCCAAAGCCGTTTCAAACAACTGCTATTCATCCATAGGCATCTTGCAATGTTTACTGATGACTTCGACGTCACAGCGCTGTCGTCATCTGTTTAGCTCGCCTCTGGCCCGCCTATATCAGATAACCCGATGTGATTGGTGCAGCTCAGATCGAGGGGCATATTTAATGAGCTCCATTGCTCGACACCAGAGTAACTCGCTGAGCATATTCAACTTGTGCTCTCGCGAGAACTCTGGTTTACCAGGGTACATGTATAGCCTAATCGGCATTGGGCCGTCAGTGAGAGAGAGAACTCTGACTGGCTGTTCAGCAGTCAGTGCACGAGAATAACAGCAAAACAGCGAGCAAAAAAGTCACAATTGTACAGATAGAAGGCTGTTAAAATTTTACGTCATCTTACCTGAGTGTTCCTTGGCGAATATTTTAATATTAACTGGAGCGAAGTGGAATAAAGAAATGATCAGCAGGATTGATATTCAAAACTGTAAGCATGTGCTGCTTTATTTACGGTTTGTGTATCTGCAGCCTGCAGCGTCGGTTTCCCTTTTTTAATGACGAATATAGATGAATACTGTATATATGCAGAAATAAACAGTTGTCTCATTTACAAAGGGGGGTTTTCACACTGGGCACGTTTGCTGCAGCTTGAGTCTGAGCGTGATTGTTCCCCTGCATGATTGGTCCGGTTTCATACTCAACTTGATTCTGTTGAACCCCTGGTGCACTTGCGTTCATCTTACGTCATCACAAATATGTACAGCGCATGATACAAAATAGAACACGGGTCAATATGTTGTGTATTTTTTTATTAATGTGGTGCTATTATGCGCAGCAGAGTGAATGGCACTTGAGTTGCACCCTTAGTAAACTTGCACAGTAGCCCACCAGGTAGGCTACAGCATTGCACTTGCTTGGGTACGAGCCCTGTGAAACACGAGTCATGATAAAAGCTCAAATACTTTGCAGAAGCCAGCTAAAATGGCATGGTTGCTTCAGCAAATGGATTTTTATCTCATGTTTGCTTTTGTTACACTATTGTTAGGTCTAGGAGTAGGTGTCCAATGGAAAACTTAGTTCAAATGCGATAGAGCATTAACCTTGTAGTGCCACCCACATTGGCATTTCATTTCTGAACTACTACGATATCTATGATTAAAAAAAAAAAGATACAAAAAAGAAAAGTAGATTCACTTAATTTTTCAATAAAACTGGATGCACTTTTAGTGCCACACACTGAATATTTCGCTTTGAAAATGTCGCGAAACATGCAAAAAACAACGTAATTTAATTTTGCAGAACTGTCGCCACTGGAATGTATTTCCAATAAGCCTGGGATGCATGAATTACAAAAATAATTACTATGACTGTCAATATGAGGTTGAGTACACGATGAGAGATTATTTTGGGATTAACTATTCCTTTAAAAAAAAGAAAAGGAAAAAAAAGTTGCGCACCAGCATTTTTGATGATTTTCACAAAACTTTAATGGGCCCTAGAATATTTTCTTGTATGAATATCTGAACATAAAATATATCAAAAGAAAGAACAGAGCCACTGCAAAGACTATGTCTGGTTCGGATTCAGAACGATAATCAAAACATATACTGAGTAGATTAAGTCCATCAACACCAGTAACGTTAGGCAGTTTCGGTTTATAAGCTGTTGAATGTTTGATGATCGCATTAGTTTAAGCTTATATGTGCATAACCATGCTTCGATCGCTTGTTTCTGCTTCTTGTTTTTGGATCCGGATATTCTGTACTCTTTCAGAAGATGTGTAATAGCGCCCCCTACCCTATAACAGTGAAAACATAGATTGCCAGAAAATTCTGTCGGGGAAATAGTTACATTTAAAGTACATATTGAAGATTCTGACAAATACGAACCCTGTTGAAGAAGTTCTGTAAACCCAGTTACTCTAAAGAAGCATTTTCATTAGCAATCCAGTGTTACAAGGCGCTAAGGTCAAAAGCTTTATCAGATGGGAGCATTACAATTTTAAAACTTATTGAGGGAGGGGCCATGTTTGGTGATTGAAGAGAGGTAAGAGAACCAGCTTAATTAGTTTCATCTGAAGAATTATTGGGCTCTAATATAATGGTGTGATTCATCTTTCTCACCATCTGGTCCAAGAGAAGTGCTCCAGTGGTGCTGATTGCTTTCCCTGGTGCTGTGTGGAGGTAATAGGCTGTTCAAAGCCGACTCCACTGTGGACAGCTGAACAGAGGTGGGGCAGCAGCATCTGGGCTTGAGGTTGTCACCAGCTGCCTGTCAGGCAAACTCCTTTAACTAGCAAGCAAAACCAACTCTATCCAGCATTATGCGCTTATGCTGAAGGACAATCGTTATGTCTTTGTAGGACTAGCAAACTGATAGCAAGCCTGATGGCCCACAAGGTCATTGGATGCTAGGGAAAAATTATTATCTTAACTGGTGTTCCACTAATTTACCCTGGACCCGAGTGATTTTGCACCATTTTGAAATATAACGGATGGACCATGGTCTCGTCGGAGCAATCATACAGATAATCTGTGTAGGAAAAAGGTTCAAAAGACGTCTGATCAAACTGTTCATCTCCTGCTGACAGTGTTGTCAAAAAGCAGTCAATAATCAAAGGAATAACAAGCTTGATTCAAAGGGCACTGTGTTTCATACTCTCTCCCAATGGGCCCTTAGTCCTCAGTCCTTGTCACGAGAATCTTGATGTCTAATTTTAGAGCCCTGAATAATTACGGAGTCTGGATGACATTTTGCAGCCCGTGTGTGGTCTCGGCTAACTCACCTTTTTGACACAGACCATCTCCCTTCACAATTATATGAAGCGCAGTTCATGAAGGTCTGCTCTTCATACAAACAAAATATCTGTTGGAAGATTTTTGTTCTTTAAACTCTTGATGCATGGAGCACATTACCTTGCAATCGCAATTCAAAGTCCCAATTAAAACCAAACGGGGCTTGCTCTTCATTACCCGATCTCCAGGCGATTTTTGGGTCATTAAGCTCTACCTGTATCTGTGGAAATGTTTAAGAGGTGAACATCTGGAGGTTACGAGATTGAACATAAAATGCAATGTCTCTGTGTCCTCTCTTTGACTTTTGTCCAGAGAGGCCAAAGATAATGAAATGTAATGCCGTGTGATAAGGATCTTGGCAGCGTTTTCTGCGACGCGATGCACAAATCATCATCGTTTGATAAAGCAGTAGATCATTTATGTAGAATATGAATTATTTAGCCTCACACTGCTTATTGAAAAGTGACAAAATACAAGATTTTGGTGTAAATCCCTACCATTATTTTTTAGAAACCTTGGGTTTACTCATAACATAAAATATAGATGCAGCTATATGAAGTCTTTACATTTTAATGCCGTGATAGTACAGCATCATTCCTCAAAGCCCTAGAGCTCTAGTCTTTATTCACTGCTGTGCCTAAAATCCTTTTTATCTAAAGACCTCCTCTGTGGTGTCCATGGCATAAGGTAGCACATCTTTTGTCATACAGAGGGAATAATACCCCCGAATAACCTTTGTTAAGCTTGATAATATGAGCTCTGTGTATGAAAATATGATGCACTTATCAAAGAAGAAATTCTCTGAAATTGCAGCAGAAAGATTAGTACGACATACACTAGATCTGTGGGAGGAGTCTTAGATTTAACTATATTTAGGAGCCTGACGTTTGAAACATTAAATGGTTAGTTCACCCAAAAATGAAAATTCTGTCAGTAATTACTCACCCTCATGTTGTTCCAACCCCGCAAGACTTTTGTTCATCTTCGGTACACAAATTAAGATATTTTTGATGAAATCTGAGAGCTGGCTCACTCCTTCATAGGCTGCTAGGTAATCGATATCTGCCATCCCAGAAAAAGTTAGTAAAGACATTGTTAAAATAGTTCAAGTGACTACAGTGGCTCAACCTTAAGTTTATCAAGCGACGAGAATACTTTTTAGTGCTCAAAAACAAAACAAAAGTAACGACTTTATTCAACTATTCATTTTATTCTGTGTGGGCTTCTGAGTGAGTTCACGTAGTGTAACAGCGCAGTGCTTGTGGGTTGTACGTCAGAACATAGGCTCACTATTGGCCGACGCTGGTCATGTGTGTGATGCTGGCCAATAGTGAGCCTATGTTCTGACGTACAACCCAGAAGCGCTGCGCTGTTACACTACGTGAACTCACTCAGAGGCCCACACAGAAGAAAATGAATTGTAAATGTGAAAAGTTTTATGCCAGATTGCAGCGCTGTCTATTAAAGTCTTCAGATCTTTCATAGCTTCAAGGATTGTATAAATGTATTTCTTTAATTCATTTTTGTTTGAATAATTTATACGTTCATCTATGTTAAATGTATCTACCACTGGTAGATCCAGATGCTGTTAAAGTTCGCCTCAGGCCGACTTCAAGGAGTTTTCGTTGATCAATATTTTTTTTTAAGTAGAGGTACCAGCTAAATTTTTATTAAATATTAACTCTGCACTTTCGAGAACTACTAAAGCAGAATTAGAAGCAAATTGTGAAATTAATAAATATTAACTTTAGCCAGACTTGATCCTTACCAGCAGCTTTTAATCCTATGAGGTGATTTTTATCTGAAACTACATGTGTTTAAAAAAGTATTTTTCAACACAGAACTGTTTTATGATTTATGGGAAGCCCACATAGTTCAACCATGCAATATTCATGTTTAATTCTGTCCTCGACTTTATCAAAGCAAATTTTATTCTTGCCTCAATATTGATTGGAGAAGAATGCGGGGAAGAAGTTTAAAACTGATTTTATTTCAGTTACCTAGATACTCTAGAGATGCAAGTGGTCACAATCTGCAATAAACACAGGCTACATCTCACAACATCCTACTAAAGTAATGTTTGTTACTGTAATGGAATCAGAATAACTTGACAAATATTGGCAGCCTGAAGTGAAAAGGACACATGGAAAGAACAACCAAAGGCCTTTTCTTCCTGGTCTCACAGCAGGTGGAATAACAACATAAACTCACAGGGTTCAGGCTCCGGCTGCCGAAGAGACTAGCACACTATAAAAAGCAGCAAGATGAGTCAATGTTGCCATCTTGTGGAAAGCGAATATCCAATCACATGGCCAGCTCACTCACACAAAGAAAGGCTCTCATTACATAGAGTCAAAAGAGAAATGTTCTTTCTTGAAATGTGATAAATTAAGATGACAACCTACTCCCAATTAGTACAATTAAAAAGTATTCCTATATATAACTAGCTGTTTATATGGATATAATCGCATTAAGAGGAGCATTACTTTTAAAGATGTGATTAAAAGAGGCTTATATTCAATATTAAACAGTTGAAAAGCACTCATGAGACATGACAGTCTTGACAACTCGAGTTAAAACAACAACAACAACAAAACTTTCATTGCCATTGGTTTGCCTTATGGAGCTGCTGTAATGATCACACTCAGTACAGTTGTGAGTGTTTTTAAACCCTCTCTTGTTTCTGTGACCATCGTCAAACACTATTTAGTGTCTCACTGGAGATTTGGATGCTTGTTGCATTCAAGATGATCCACAGTAATCAGCTCCTTTGAGTCCGTCCTTCTGAGCAGCAGCACATCTCGCTGTGTCTTTATGTTACATCATTCTCCACATGGCATATTATTAAGCTTATGGGAGCATGCTGGAAGAAAACCTTGCCCTCCGATTCTTCGTTGCACTGAGCCTCAGCTGTTACGAGCGCAGATGGATCACTTGCCGACCAAACCAGTGCAAGCCATTGAAAGTAATTTATGCATGCTTCTGGAGGACATTCTTGGCATTGACGTGATTCACATTGCTGTGATGCCTTTGAATATGATATTAATGACATGAGTTGGCTCTGTCAACAGGGATGATTTCTAACCGGAACAGAAGAACGCCATCGCCCTGGTGGATTTCTGCATTGCACCTCCACTCCTAAAAGTAAAGGTTCCAAAAAGCAGTGACGCCATAGACAAACTATTTTTGGTTCCCCAAAGAACCTTTCAGTGAACAGTTCTTATTTTTTGTTTTTGTTTTTATTAGTGTGAAGAACATTTCAAATCTAAAGAATCTTTTGTAGAATGCAAAGGTTCATGGAACTATAACTATCGATGCCAATAAAGAACCTTTATTTTTAAGAGTGTACCAGAACACAGCCATCTGCAATTCTGACCAGGTGCCGTGTCACAGTGATGCTTAGTTATGCTGTGGTGTTTCTTGTGTGCACTGCGGCAGATTACCGGAGCTTAACATGCCACACTGGAGATTTAGCTTTTATGTAGCCCATCCTCCAAGTGGCAATGCATGATCCAGGTGTTTTTTTCCCCCTGAAAACACTGTGAAGGGCATGTTTTAGGAAAATGCTAAAGCTTGAAACACAATGAAAGTGGCTTTTCTGTCACAGGGGGTGCTGGTTGCTCTTGCTCAACTCCCTGTGACTGAAAAGCTCAAAGGCATTTGCATGAAATCCCTCATTGGCAGACACATCATGCCTTTCAATTTGTCCCTCTTCACGGCATCATACCTATTAACTCTCCCTGAGTTTAATTGCATCTTCTAATGCGTTCTCTTTTATTCCTAGCATAGTTTTTCAGTTGATTATATACCATGCAGTCCACCAAGTTATAGGGGCCATTGAGAACAACTTTTCTATTATACTAATAAGTACAAATCTCTTTAATGTGTCCTAAATTAAATGGAATTCAGAACAACTTAAAGGGATAGTTCACTTTGAAATTAAATTTTGGTATGTTTTAGCTTACCTCAAGGGCATCCAAGATGTAGGTGTCTTTTTTTCCGCAGTAGTTTCAATTTTGATATTTTTAGGTCAAACTGTTCTTGTCTGTCAGTCATATAATGCAGGTCGATGGTCACCACCTGAAAGAGCATGCACAGAGTCCAAATTAAAACAATTCCCCATCGTTCAAATTAAACAATTCCCCATCGTAAGTACACATTGATGGCCTAAGACACGAAACGAGCGGTTTGTGTGATAAAACGAACAGTATTTATATCGTTTTTACCTCTTGTACACAGCCACGTCCAAGTGATCTGAGAGCGCGGGCGGGTATAGATATATACACTAGATGTCGCCTTGGCTACGGTTTCGTTCCAATGAATTGCCGTAGCCAAGGCGACTTCTATTGTATATATCTATTGGACTCTGTGCATGCTCTTTGAGGTGGTGACCATCGACCTGCATTATATGACTGACAGACAAGAACGGTTTGACCTAAAAATATCAAAATTGAAACTACTGCGGAAAAAAAGACACCTACATCTTGGATGCCCTTGAGGTAAGCTAAAACATACCAAAATTTAATTTCAAAGTGAACTATCCCTTTAAGGGCCATTCCTGTTGCGTAGTACCTTAGGAGCTCTGTAAATTTACTACAATGTACATGCCTCTTGTAGTGGATCAATATCAAGCTCAGGCACTTCAGTATTATTAACTATGACTTGATTGTTTACATCGGCAAGAAAATTAACATGTTGGAAATAAAGGCTAAAGTAAGCCTTTGTTCAGAGAGGGTTTGACAGTTAGCTTAATTGAGGGTGTCAACTTGAAGTTGTTCTTTTGAAGTGTGACTTTTTTTTAAACTTGTTTTTATGTCCTTAAAATTATACAACATGATTATTATTTTAGGCCTACTGTATTTCCATTAAAGAAAGGGAAAATATATATATATATTTCTTAAAAGGGTCATGAACTACATTTTTTATTTGATTTTATGTTTTCTGAAGTCCACTTATAATGTTATCAAGATTTTTTCTTAAAAAAAAACATTCTAATTTAGAAGTAATCTATTTTCTATCCTGTTTTTTACCCTCTCTAAACACATTTTTATAGGCATGCCGCATTCAAGACTTGGAAGTAAACAACCAATATATCGTCACTGCATCATCTTTTATTTTCAGTCTGTCTGAAAAGCCTGCGTCGAACTGTCTCTTGTATTTAAAAACGAATCCGCAGTGAAATGAAGCAAACAAACGAACAGTGTCTTACTGACGCGATCTGACTGGAACTTCTTTAAAAAATAAAGTTCATCCATGGTTTATTAATGTTAGGATCACAAGGATGGCAATACAAAGACAAAGTTTGTTTTCTGACTAATAAGGAAGTTTAGAGTTCTGAAACTTACAAAATATTTTTATGTGACCTGTTAAATGTCAAAAGATCAAGGAAAATTTTAATTCTCAATTCATGACTCCCTTAATAAATTGTCTGGTTTTCATGTTAGAGGTTATTGAAGCACCCAGGGACAAGAGTTGCACCATCCACTCAAACCAGAAATTATTTAAAATTCACTCCTGTGTCCATATAATTGGGATTTTGTGATAAAAGACAAGTGACTAATTTCATTAAAAGGGCCCATGATTGACTGTCTAGACATGAACTGCTGTGTGGGGCTCTCTGAAATCAAACCCTAGGACTGTAATAACAAAGAAGGTCAGTGCCACGTGCCATTGAGTCCGTAATAATCAGCTTTCAATACCAGAACTCTTTCACACTGTCCACATTCACCTTCTCCAGTAGCCTGGCTGAATGAATGTATTTAATCTAAGAGTGATTTGTTGCCCTTGTTGAAGGTTCTGCAGACATTCTGTACATCCAAAGAGTTTGTCTCAGTCCAAGTCAAAGGGCTACAAGAAAATTCTATTTTATGTGAAGCGAAAGATTAATGTGTGTACATGTTTGTGTTTTGCCAAGGGCGATGAATGGGTTAAGGTCGACGGAGACTCAAGCAGTGAGATGTTGTATGAAGGTTATGTGTGAACTATGGTGGGGAGTTTACTTTCAAGGACGTACATGTGTGCTGTTAGAATATGCAGTCTGGAAAACAGTCTGCTTTGTGAATACAGAGCCAGGACATACAAAATAAAAGACTTGTTGTGTGTTTTCATAAGCTATTTTCCTCCACACACAGTATAAAATATGTTTCTATATAAATCTCATGTTCTGGTGAGACTGCATGACTGCTGTCATTGTGTTACCGGTTGATGAGACCCCAATACTAGTAGTTGTTGTAATTTCAAAATAAACCTCTAATTGTCCATCCATCCATCCATCCATCCATCCATCTTCTTCCGCTTATCCGGGGCCGGATCGCTGGGGCAGCAGTCTAAGCAGGGATGCCCAGACTTCCCTCTCCCTAGACACTTCCTCCAGCTCTTCCGGGGGGACACCGAGGCATTCCCAGGCCAGCCGGGAGACATAGTCCCTCCAGCGTGTCCTAGGTCTTCCCCGGGGTCTCCTCCCGGTGGGACATGCCCGGAACACCTTCCCGGGAAGGCGTCCAGGAGGCATCCGGAAAAGATGCCCGAGCCACCTCAGCTGGCCCTTCTCGATGTGGAGGAGCAGCGGCTCTACTCTGAGCTCCTCCCGAGTGACTGAGCTTCTCACCCTATCTCTAAGGGATCGCCCAGCCACCCTGCGGAGAAAGCTCATTTCGGCCGTCTGTATCCGGGATCTTGTCCTTTCGGTCATGACCCACAGCTCATGACCATAGGTGAGAGTAGGAACGTAGATTGACCGGTAAATCGAAAGCTTCGCCTTACGGCTCAGCTCCTTCTTCACCACGACAGACCGGTACAGCGACTGCATTACTGCAGAAGCTGCACCGATCCGTCTGTCAATCTCCCGTTCCATCCTTCCCTCATTCGTGAACAAGACCCCAAGATACTTGAACTCCTCCACTTGAGGCAGGAACTCTCCACCAACCTGAAGCGGGCAAACCACCCTTTTCCGACTGAGAACCATGGCCTCGGATTTGGAGGTGCTGATTCTCATCCCAGCCGCTTCACACTCGGCTGCAAACCGTCCCAGTGCATGCTGATGGTCCTGGTCTGATGGGGCCAACACGACAACATCATCCGCAAAGAGCAGAGATGAAATTGTGTGGTCCCCAAACCTGACCCCCTCCGGCCCCTGGCTGCGCCTAGAAATTCTGTCCATAAAAGTTATGAACAGAACCGGTGACAAAGGGCAGCCCTGCCGGAGTCCAACATGCACCGGGAACAAGTCTGACTTACTGCCGGCAATGCGAACCAAGCTCCTGCTCCGGTCGTACAGGGACCGGGTAGCCCTTAGCAAAGGGCCCCGAACCCCATACTCCCAGAGCACCCTCCACAAGATGCCGTGAGGGACACAGTCGAATGCCTTCTCCAAATCCACAAAGCACATGTGGATTGGTTGGGCAAACTCCCATGAACCCTCCAGCACCCTGTAGAGGGGTATAGAGCTGGTCCAGTGTTCCACGACCGGGACGAAAACCACACTGTTCCTCCTGAATCCGAGGTTCTACTATCGGCCGGATTCTCCTCTCCAGTACCCTGGAATAGACTTTCCCGGGGAGGCTGAGAAGTGTGATCCCCCTACACACCCTCCGGTCCCCCTTCTTAAAAAGAGGGACCACCACCCCGGTCTGCCAGTCCAAAGGTACTGTCCCCGACCGCCACGCGATGCTGCAGAGGCGTGTCAGCCAAGACAGCCCCACAACATCCAGAGACTTGAGGTACTCAGGGTGGATCTCATCCACCCCCGGTGCCTTGCAACCGAGGAGTTTCTTGACTACCTCTGTGACTTCAGCTTGGGTGATGGACGAGTCCGCCTCCGAGCCCTCAGCCTCTGCTTCCTCAATGGAAGACGTGACGGCGGGATTGAGGAGATCCTCGAAGTATTCCTTCCACCGTCCGGTGATATCCCCAGTCGAGGTCAACAGCTGCCCACCTCCACTGTAAACAGCGTTGGTAGGGCACTGCTTCCCCCTCCTGAGGCGCCGGACGGTTTGCCAGAATCTCTTCGAGGCCGACCGATAGTCCTTCTCCATGGCCTCACCGAACTCCTCCCAGGCCCGAGTTTTGCCTCCCCAACCACCCGGGCTGCAGTCCGCTTGGCCCGTCGGTATCCGTCAGCTGCCTCAGGAGTCCCACAAGCCAGCCAGGCCCGATAGGACTCCTTCAGCTTGACGGCATCCCTTACTTCCGGTGTCCACCACCGGGTTCGGGGATTGCCGCCTCGACAGGCACCGGAGACCTTACGGCCACAGCTCTGAGTGGCCGCGTTGACAATGGAGGTGGAGAACATGGTCCACTCGGACTCAATATCTCCAGACTCCCTCGGGATCTGGTCGAAGCTCTGTCGGAGGTGGGAGTTGAAGATCTCTCTGACATGGGATTCGGCCAAACGTTCCCAACAGACCCTCACAGTACGTTTGGGTCTGCCGAGTCTGTCCAGCTTCCTCCCCCGCCATCGGATCCAACTCACCACCAGGTGGTGATCAGTTGACAGCTCCGCCCCTCTCTTCACCCGAGTGTCCAAGACATACGGCCGGAGGTCAGATGAAACAACCACAAAGTCGATCATCGACCTCCGGCCTAGGGTGTCCTGGTGCCATGTGCACTGATGGACACTCTTATGCTTGAACATGGTGTTTGTTATGGACAAGCTGTAACTAGCACAGAAGTCCAATAACAGAACACCACTCGGGTTCAGATCAGGGGGGCCGTTCCTCCCAATCACGCCCCTCCAGGTGTCACTGTCGCTGCCCACGTGGGTGTTGAAGTCCCCCAGTAGAACGACGGAGTCCCCAGTCGGAGCACTTTCCAGCACCCCTCCCAGAGACTCCAAGAAGGCCGGGTACTCTGCACTGCCGTTTGGCCCGTAGGCACAAACGACAGTGAGAGACCTATCCCCGACCCGAAGGCGCAGGGAAGCGACCCTCTCGTTCACCGGGGTAAACTCCAACACATGGCGGCTGAGCTGGGGGGCTATAAGCAAACCCACACCAGCCCGCCGCCTCTCACCATGGGCAACTCCAGAGTGGTGAAGAGTCCATCCTCTCTCGAGGAGTGTGGTTCCAGAGCCCAAGCCGTGCGTAGAGGTGATCCCAACTATCTCTAGTCGGAATCTCTGAACCTCACGCACAATCTCAGGCTCCTTCCCCGCCAGAGAGGTGACGTTCCATGTCCCTAGAGCTAGATTCCGCGTCCAGGGATCGGGTTGCCTTCGACTGCCGCCCGATCCACTTAGCACCGGCCCCTTACGGTCCCTCCTGCAGGTGGTGGGTCCACGGGAGGGTGGCCCCACGTCGCTCCTTCGGGCTGAGCCCGGCCGGACCCCATGGGGAGAGGCCCGACCACCAGGTGCTCGCATACGAGCCCCAACCCCGGGCCTGGCTCCAGGGTGGGGCCCCGGCTGCGCCATGCCGGGCGACGTCACGGTCCTCGAATTTGTAGGCATCATAAGGGTTTTTGAACCATCAGATTATTGTAATATAATCATCTGACAAAGCAGACATATTCATAAAAGCTTTTCCACCTATTTTAACTTAAAAACTAGCTGGCTTAAATTTTAAGAATAATCAGTTGCCATGAATTACATGTTTTTACACTTTTTTTTTTTTTACATGTACTTTTCAGAAATGTCCTAGTATAGTAACATTGCTTCTGTTTTGGTGACAAATCTAAATTGACAGCTTGCAGAAGTGTACTACATACTACAGAGTGTACACTAATCAAATTCAGTATACTGTTGATATTGTTTCTCCAATATGTATGTTTATAGCACACTGAAGTAATTGTACGTATATTATTATCTATTAAGATGATATTATCAAGCACATCATTTGATGATGATCTTTACAACGGAACTGAATCAACACTGAACTGACTTCAGCTGAATTTTTTTTTCTTTTAGAGCTGCTGTACAGCCGAAATGAACTCTGCTTGCATCAATAAACCATTTTCCTGTTATCATCTAAAGCTGCTTTGAAACAATCTTGTTTTGTGTAAAGCGTTATATAAATAAAGGAGACTTGACTTGACTATTATCAAGGTTTGTTTATAGTAATTTCACATTTAATTAGGAAAGTCCATGTAGTATCAAACTTGTTTTTCAGTGTTAAGTTTGCTTTTGAAAATGGCTGTATAGTAAGTTTATATTAAAATATTTTTATACCATTTTATTGTTCATTTAATTGAAATGTTTATTATAACTGATTTGAATGCCTGGCAGAAGACGGTTATGTTATGTTTCGCAAAATTCTAGTAAAGGTGGATGTGAAAGCAGGTAACTTCTTTACTCAATTACATATTTTACAACGTGGATAACATTTATAGTGAATTGGATGCATGGACTTTACTGTCTCAAAAAAAATCCCTGAACTTTGCATTACCAGCTTTGAATATCCACACAATGCCTTGGTTCTCCAAATGATATAACGCTTGTTAAACACATTAAAAAAGGCAGGTTGGGAAAGATGCGCCGAGGCTGATTTTAAAGAGAATCTGCCTTCTCAAATTTTCAAGCTGAAGGCTATACTACAGTATGTCAACTTATGCAAAGCACCCTTATGCAATAGCACCCCTGTAAGATCAAATTAATCTTTTTGAAGTTGTTACCAGCGATAGGCTGAAATCCAGACTCTGAACCTGGATCAGGCAGGTGCAGTATGTGCTGCCATGGGCAGGCCTTCTGGCGGTGCGAATGAGCTTTGGGCTTACACAGCTGTGAAGCAGTTCCCCACCATGAAACCACCTACAAACGTTCCAAAAGTGATTAAATTAACTCGGTGTGCTGCAGTACTTGTGCCCCTTGGCTGGCAGCTATAGACTATGACCCAGAGGTTAAACACTGCCACCTCTGCCCTGGTTTTCTGTGATTATCCTCTGAATATTTTTGGACATTGTTGGCTGATGTGAATAACTGCAAGTGACCTGCTTTTGCATCTGAACCTGCAGGTGTACAGTGCTTATGAGGTTGGGTGCGATTCTAGCAGAGCAGATTGCACCACAATACCAAGGGGAGTATAAAGTTGTGCTTTTCTCTGATGATTTATTATTAAATTATGTTAGATAAGAGTGATAAGGATTTTTTGGTGCCTTGTTTAACATGACGGCCTGTTGTTTGAGGTATTTCCACACTTAGTACATAACTTCAGAATAACATAATATCTCTGGGAATTGACTAGGAACTAGACTAACCCAGCCTGAGGTCTTTTTAGAACAGCTAAGCTTTGCGGGGTAACCGTTTATTCAGCAAAGTAATGGCCTGGAACTTTAATTGTCATGGGTAGTTCATCTTCACCAACAAAAGCAGCTAACAATGAGGTCTCGGTAGAATGCCTACTTTTCACCTAAACTGGTGGTGATTAAGCTCTCTCTACTTTTTGCAGCTGTGCAGAGCAAAAGAACTGCTCAGGGGGGTTTACGTGAAGATCTATCAGCTGGTTCAATACTATATTTGATATTTAATTAATATTTATTTCTAGCTTTGTTTAACCTTCAGTGTCCTTAACAAAAATTTTATAGAGGACTGCTCTTTGAAAAGTTCAGCCAAAAAGGAGAATTCTTTCATTATTTACTCACTGCTATGTTGTTCCAAATCTGTTTGACTACTTTCTTTCTGTTCTGTAACACGAAAGGAGGAATTATTGGAGAATGTCATATTTTTTCTTGCAATTCCAACGAATGGAGATTTCCGAGCTTCAAAGGATGCAAAAGCTCTAAAATCATCATAAAAGTAATACATACTGTATGATTCATGGGCTATATTTAAAGTCTTCTAAAGCCATACAATAACATTGTGTGAAGAACAGACTGCATTAAAGTTGTATTTTACTCAAAATATTGACATCCACCCATTGACATAGCTCTCCTTGGCGTATTTATGAGAGTTCCTGATGATGTCTGATTCATGAGCAAGTTCACAAAACCGATCTAAATTATTATTAGTTTAAAATGACTGACTCACTGGAGAGGAAGATTACCAGTGAAAAACAATTGAATACTGTAAATGTTATCATACATGACTGCAGAACTTTTGTTGTATAGCCCATCAGTGGCATGAAACCCTTTTAAAACCGTTTTGATGCTTTCATGGAGATATTGCATCCTTTTTTAACCTTGAACCTTGAAACCAATAGCATGAAAAAGCTTTAAGGGGAAGCTTTAATGTAAAACTTGATTAAATGTTTTTGTGGGTTTATTATTATCTTGTAATTTGTTTTCTTGTCTCTTTTTCAAGCTATTTATATTTTTGTTTGATCTGAAATGTGAGGCACATCATATTTGCGCTCAGCTTGTCACTGTTCCTAAAACTGGAGTCAGACAGCAGACTTAGATGAATTTTGAAGGGTGTTTAATTAATAATCATGACACAGCCTTGGGAGCATTTCTGATGTAATTGCAGCCTATTATTTACTAACGTTCCTAAAGTTGTTAGAAGTGTTAAACTTGGGCTTATGTTTGATAGACTTTTGTTGTCTTATTCGTTTCACATCCCTTATGAAAAAGAAGTATACTTCAAGTTACGAAGTATACTTAAGTAATGTTCAAGTATATGTTTAAGTATACTTTATGTAGTAAGTATACTAATATCTATGTGTACATGGATAGCTGGAAAATTCAGTCAGTGGTGGGGAAAAGTAGAATTAGAGTAAATTCCTAAACACTACCAGTGGACTAGCCTACACAAAAATTCAGATACGCAGAATTAGAAACATATCTGTGTTATATCAATATTCTAATCAATATTTTTCAAACAATGTAAGTTTTATAAGACTGTATATGAAAAACTATGTAAAAAAAAGTATATTTAATAGGCTACTCGATCAAAAGAGTTAACACAACTACAAGCCAAGTATACTTTGAATACTTAATTATACTTTTAAGTATATCTCGATCAAAAGATTGAGTACAAGTACTGGCCAAAGGACTTTTCTCTCAGTATAAGTCAAGTACACTTAAGTGTAATTTTAAGGAGGCTATATTTCTGAGAAGTACATAAAGTATATTTTGAGAAGTATATAAAATGTAGACTGAAAGTAGTCTATTAGTTTCTATACTAATAGAACACTTGAATAAACTTTTTTTTTTCTTAAGGGATCTTCACTCCTCCGTTTTTGTGCTATTTTTTTCTCCTGTGAGGATATTAAAAGACAATCAGTATTTTAGTTCAGATGAAGACATGATTTTGTTAATGATTTTTTGCACTCATCACTGAAGTGTGATTAGTTCTGTGTGTTCTTAGTTCTGTCCGTTCTTCCCTGGTTCAGATGTTACAGATGATTAGAAATGCGTTGCAAAACAAAGTCCATTGTGATTTATACACAAGGTTTCCTACAAGTAATTTGGATATGCTTGTCATTCATACCTCTGTTAAAAGTTCACTCACAAGCTTGTCTGGGAAATTGACATTCATGTTTGTGGAGGTTCAGTCCTCTTGTGTTTGTAATAGTGACTCAGTATATGTAGTCGCTGAATTACAGAATATCTCCCTTGGAAGTTGAAGCCCATTAAAATGATAGATTGCACTGTGTCGTAGTTTATGCTTAGGGACAGTTTACACCCACAAAGCAGTCTAATTGCATTCATTCCGGTGAAAAATCCACAAACGTTGAATCTGGGCTCTCAGGCGAGTTGGCAGCAGTCTACCTGACATCAGAAGACTGCCTTTGAGGGGGAAGAACGAAAATTTAAATTTTGACAATGAAAAGACAGGCTCTATATCATCTGAAGTCAGTGGACAGGCCTACCATGCATAATTTCAAAGACGGCACAAAGCCTGTACAAGCAAGCGATGGATGGGTTCATTTCTTCTTCTCTAAAGCTTGTTGATCTGCACATTCCTCCCGTCACATCTTGTTAAATTGAATGACAATCAGTGCATCATTCCAGCCTCTGAGACAAAGTCTCTACTTCCCATTTCAGGCTAGAAACATCTGACAAACATCGCACTTGCCTCTCATGCTGTGTGTCATTTTCTGGCATTGCAGAAAATACCTCAGAGAACGTATGAATAGCAATTAAGACATTTTCAAATGAGGTGGCTTTGGTACAACAGTTCGTCTTTCTCTTCCTTTTCCCTGCCTTGCCATATCACTTCTGACATTTTTGACAGCAATTACTTCTTTTTTTTTTAAATGTATGTACGTATATATAGGTCAACACTGTATATAAAATCATATCCACTGTATTGTTGCTTTATTTGTATTTTCTGTTTGTCTTGAGCTTCTAGCATATAAATAACCCCCAAGTTATATTTGTTGTCAGAGTTGTAATATTTGTTAGGGGCAAAATGTAATATTTAAAAGAAAAGAAAAAGAAAAAAATGTTTTGTAGAAATATTTCTTTTGACATTTAATCTCTGCATACCCAACATAAATGCATTTGCTGGTCCGATGCATAGTCCTAGATTATCCTCAACAGCACTATGAATATATTCTAAGTTCCATATCAGTCACTAAAAGTAAAAAACAAAAGTCCTCCGAAGCCATGCTATAGATTTGTGTGAGAAACAGGCCAGTTTTCAAGTTATTGTGTGTATATATATAAACCAAGCGGCAACCTTCCAGTCTCTCTCGTGAAGCCAATACGGAAGTGACTTAAACTGTAATTCATCGACTGGCCGCTAGAGACTGGCTCCAAAAGGGAGTCAATTTCATATCTCCCCCCATGTTAAAATGGGCAACTTTACAGCAGAAAAAAAAAATGTACAGCCTGGTACAATAATTGGTTTTGGTCTATATAGCTATTATTTTGTATAGGTTATTATGTTTTTTTTGTTGTTTTTTTTAACTCATCCGTTTAAATGATATGAAGCCTTATAGTTCTGCATTGAGTGACAGGTGGATTGCCTCTGCTGTCTGTTGTCTGTTAGCGTCATGTCACCTCAGCTAATTCCAGCTGCTGAACTTGCCATCTCTGCCATGTTTGTGCTTTTTTCAGGATTATTTCATACAAATGAATACACGCATTAAACCTTCGCCCATGCCTTTGGATTCCGTCATCGTCGAGTATCGAGCGAACAACAATCGCTGTTTTTTAGTTGCTTTCCTCTGTGAAAATTTACTAATGGATATCTGACAATTTCGTTGCTTTTTGGAGTTTTCAGATATAGAGGCTTCACTCATTCTGCGGTACCGTGCTCTCATGGAACAGATAGACTGTATATGCTTATTTAACTTTTTAGTGTTAAAGCAGAACTCAGTAGCTTCGGGATTTCTGCGCTGTATTCTCGCTTTTTGCTCGCAGGTTTCTCTCTAGAGCTCCCCCCACAGCTTCGGAATAGATATTTGACAACACTGTTGTAAAAACTCGTTGGTGATTCTCAGACACCAGAGGCTATAGATTAACGACATCAAAGCAGGTGGGACATTCTTTAAAACGTCTTCTTCATTCGGGTTCGGACAGCGTGAGGGAGCGCAATAATGACACCATTTTAGCAGATTTCTTTTGGCCGTAAAGCAATTGTTTATATCACGAGACCTGATATCACGCGAGAGTTCCTGACGCAGCGGCCGGCGGCCCGCCAGCTCAAAGTTGCAAGTGCGTATTTTCCGCTCACGGGCACCAGGGGGGTGCGAAACGACCACCATTCAACCCGAAATAAGTAATATAACCATTCCAATGACTCCGAAGCTGTTCAGTTAAGGTAAAAAAAGTTACTTAGTTCACCTTTAAATAAAAAGTACCGTCAGATGAAATCATGCAAGTGTCAGTGCTTTCTCCGTGCATGCAATAAATGCACATCCTTGAATGAGCGTGGATTTCTAGCGCATTTGCTTGAACTTCTTAGGTCAAATCTATGGTTAAACCCAATTTGAGAGGCGGCCAAAATCAGAATTTAAAATGGACTGAATAAAGCTCTCTACGAACTTGACGTGTGATGCCGCGCTGACTGACATGTATGAGCATGATTCACTGTCACACACACACACACACACACACACGCTCAGAGCAATATTGTAAGTTACTGTAACTAGTAATAATACAGCATCACGACACACAGTCTCACTTTTAGCTATGTCTTATAACTATTATAGTATTTCGAAGGGCAAAAACATGAACTTTAACTATTGGCTTTACATCATCAAGTCAGCTGTCACTTTAGCACGAGGCCCTGTGCGGTCGCACACTTGGTACTGCAGTGTCAGTAGCATCTAGCATTAGCTCCTTAGCCTGAGCAAACTCGATCACGTCGACCTAGGCGGGCATGGTTTCAGCAACCAGGCACCTCAGCTTCACCCATGTCCCGCCTCTTTGCCCATTTTCGGTTATCCGGGAGTGACGCAAAGCCAAGATTGCGACGCCGGCTCCGCCCACTTTAGGCTTCAAAAAAGCTGATCAGAAACCTATGGGTGACGTCACAGACACTACATCCATATTTTTTTGCAGTCTATGATATAAACACGCACAGTTTTGGGGGGTAACGCATTAAAAGTAACGTGAGTTACGTAATCAGATTACTTTTTCAAGTTAGTAGTAGAGTAACACATTACTTTTAAATTTACAACAAAATATCTTAAATTGAGTTATTTTTTCAAAGAAGTAACGCAAGTTTCTTTGTTCTACCATTTTTTGACTGACACCAAGTGCAGAGGCGTTGTGTGAACATGATGCTTATTGTAGTTCTAGACTAAAAGTGAGCATGCACTTACTCATCTCACTTGCACAAAAACAGATTCAGTAGGCTATTCCTCAAAATGAATAAAAACTGAAATGCTAAATATTACGCAAATCTGCACTAATCAAATTTAAATTACACAAATATACTTTATGCATTTAATCTCAATGTATTAATCAATGTCTTTGCTGCTGACCTTCGATGATCTATACTAACAGCAAATATAAACATCACATTTGTGCACATTTTTTTGTTTTTATTGCTGAAGTTAGAGTTTTGAGCTTTTTCTCCCATGTCCTATTGTCTTTTGCGATCCAGAACGGGAGCACAGCTGAAAGATTTGTTTGAGCTGCGCCCTCTACTGTACAGGCATGAATTTGCATTCCTTTTCGTTCAGTCACTACGAGTTACGTCAGTGAATGATGAAATGGGGGTTTTCTCTTAGAAGCCTATCACCTTCAAGTTCTAGAAAACGAGCAAATAGCAATGGAAATGCCATGGGTCTGCGGAATTTGCATAGCGTAACTCCGCCTGACCGCATGGGTATAAAAGGAGGACGCCGGCAATCTCGCATCATGTTTTTACTTCGGAGCCAAGAGTATCTCTTCACTCTCTGCAAGCCTGTTCTGAGTTCTTCGTGGTTCTACGAGACGAGCGACTCTCCAGTGTGTTGGTGTGACGGCGCGTTCCAGCGAGATCACATTGCCTGCTGCTGATCTGTGCAGTGATCTGCCATCGAGTATGTGTTTCTCCCTGGGCGCTTCAACACTCTGCGGAGTATTTTCCCTTTCATTCACAAAGGAGCTTGCACGTGGCACGTCTTTTTAAAGATGTCTCGTCTGTGCACTTCTGGGTGCGGTCGGTCGGTTTCATCTTCTGATGGGAACAATCGCTGTCTAGCGTGTTTGGGCTTAGATCTTAGGCAGCGTTTGTGGATGACTCATGTTCTCATTGCGGGAACATGACCATCGCGACGCTTCGGTTGAGACTCAATGACCTACGTAGAGGTAGAGTCCCCTCTGCCAGACCCCAATCTATCCCCTCCGCGAGAGGTGGTACTTTGGCTAGTGGTCACAGCTGACCTTCACAGATCACATTTCAAAGACAGCTCGATCATGCAGGTTTGCACTGCACAACATCAGGAAGATCAGGCCTTTCCTAACTGAGCATGCAACACAACTTCTCGTCCAGGCCCTGGTCATTTCTAGGCTCGACTACTGCAATGCTCTTCTGGCCGGACTTCCATCATGTGCAACCAAACCTCTACAAATGATTCAGAATGCTTCAGCTCGTCTTATCTTCAACGAGCCCAAGAGGGCCCACGTCACTCCTCTGTTCATCTCTCTGCACTGGCTACCTCTCGCTGCTCGCATCAAGTTCAAGGCATTGACGCTTGCTTACAGATCTATCACAGGCTCAGCTCCTTCCTACTTTCACTCAATCCTACGGGTCTACATCCCTACCAGAAGCCTACGATCGGTCAAAGAGCGACGTCTCGTGGTTCCATCACAGAAAGCCACAAAATCACTTTCCAGAACATTCTCATTCACAGTTCCATGCTGGTGGAACGCTCTCCCCACCCTCATCCAGAATGCAGAATCCCTGACAACATTCAAAAAACAGCTGAAAACCCATCTCTTCCGTGAGCACTTAACCTTATAAAAAAAAAAAAAAAAAAAAAAAATATTCCTTCCCCCTTCCCTTTAAAACCTCACTTGTCGGGTTTATGCTACTCTGAATAATGCCTGAACTTTGTTTTTTGAGCACTACTTGCGTTGTTTTTGCCTCTTCATGATGACTCGCTTAATTTTGTCCTAATCTGTAAGTCGCTTTGGATAAAAGTGTCTGCTAAATGACTAAATGTAAATGTAAATGTGGTCAGGGAGACCTGAGGGTGATGGTGTGGAACAAAGCCCCGACGATGCATCCTCGGGCCACACCCTCCTCTTGCGTGCCGCAACCCGCAGGCGTCATCAGTGAGATTCGGCACCCTAGAGGATGATACTATGACCTTCCACCCCTGTCACTGACCTTGCTCTCCGGGCACTCTCGCTCTTGTCTTGGCTTACCAATCGCAAGGTCGACCATGCCCCCTTGGGGTGAGGGCTCACTCCACCCGGAGTGTAGCTTCCTCCTGCGCTTTAGCGCATGGCGCCTTGCTAACAGACATCTGAAGAGCTGCAGGCTGGACGACACCCAACACTTTTGCGAGATTATATAATCTCTGCGTAGAGCCAGTGTCCTCTCATGTACTCGCTTCCACTAGCCGGTAAGCAGGACCTGCTCAGTGTCATCACTTGCTGCGTCATTCCACTACGACTGGATACATGCGCTATTTCACTCAGATGAGTTCTCCTGTTGATGCCGTCACCTGAGTGCATGCCCGGTTTATCAGCCCTCGTGATTGGCTAGGTGCTCCATGTGCATGGTTCCCCTGTTGGGCGACCCCCACATGTGTATTTCCACGGTAAGCCTCCTCCGAGCAAGTGTTTTCCCTCGGCAAGTTCCCTCTTGCCATCTCGAGGTTGAAACTTTCCACCCTGCGGGCTGGACACCTCCATATGTTTTCCATATGCTTCCCGCTCTCAGGTCATATGTGTATTCTAAGTCCTCCCCTCGGGTAGGCGCTGTTACATATTCCAGCTGGGATATGCCACCAGTGTTGTTTTTGGCAGCCCTTTTAGTTTTAGTCTTAGTCTTAGGCTCCATTTACACTGCATGGTTCAAGTGACCCAATTTTTTCCTCTCATGTGGCACAGATCGGATATGACCGGTGAACGTGTAAGCAGGAAAAAAACGCATGGATTCCAATTTTCTCAGATCGGATTCAGGCCTCATTCATATTTGTGGTAATAAATCGGATATGAATCGGATACTTGCATTTGCGTGTGCCATGTAAGCAGACAAATTGGATATTCCCCAGTAAATGCGAGTCGTACGTCATTAAAAAAGTGACGTCAACTCAGGTGGACACCACCAACTGAGATCACATGACTTATTATAGGCGCGATGGAGGTTGAAGGCTCAACACAGTGGAGTAATTTTTTCTACACCTTACGAGAGCAATGTTTTGCTGACCTTTGAAAATAGTGCGGAAAGCAAAACACTGCATAATTAGAGATGCGCGGATGAGCTCCAACGTCACCCGAATCCGCAGCCAAAAACAAATCATCCACCCGCCCGTCACTCACCCGCACCAATCATTTTCTCTGATTTAAGTATCCGCACCCGATGGTCAAAGTTGTTATTCTTATGTGTGGTTACGCGTGAGGATAAATGGATGATCATCACCTTCAACAGCGGACTCGAGGCGACGGTTGAGGCGCGCTTCTAATAGCCTACAATGATGAATGAGCGCTGCTTTTAAATGAACATTTCTTTAAAACAAAATTTATTTGACAGAATTTCATTTTCTTAATGGCATAAACAGGCTTTACTCCCTTGAAACTTAAACTGGAATGGAACATGCTCATATTTTAGAGAATGTAGTTAATATTTTCGTTAATAATGATTTATCAATCCAACCGCGACCCACCCGAACTTAATCAGAATGTTGTTTTTATTAGCCTACTTGACCCGCCCGATCCGCAGATTATCCGCAGAGCCCCAGCGGATATAACCGCGATCCGCGCATCACTATAATAATTCTGCTTCTGCATCCATTGCATATAGAGCTGTTTTACTTCATTTTCCGGGCCAGAACGTCTACATTTGGTTGTTTTGGCAGTGTATAGTGTAAATGCAAATATCGGATACGGGTCACTTTTAAAAGATGATGTAAGCGGGTCGTCAAAAAAATCGGATATAGTCAGCAAATCGGAATTGGGCATCAAGACTTGCAGTGTAAATGCAGCCTTAGTCTTTTGGACGAAAATGCTTTTTAGTTTTAGTCACATTTTAGTCACTTATAAACTTGATAGTTTTAGTCAAGTTTTAGTCGACGGAAACACAAAAAGGTTTTAGTCAAGTTTTAGTCGACGAAAACGCAAAAAGGTTTTAGTCAAGTTTTTAGGCAATTTTAGTAAAAAAAAAAAAAAGTAGTCTTTAACAAATTCATTTAGGTTAAAAAGTATTGGAAACTGCAAGTGTTGCAATTCGAGTGTTGTAACTCAATTCAGTTTGAGCTACTACAACATTACACACAGATAAAGTGGTAACAGTGGAATCACTGTTTTACTCCAAAAAAGCCAGGAATAAAAACATTCTTACTTTGGCAATTGTGGCTTTATTATATAATTAGTTAAATAATAATTTATGTTATAATTTATGTAATAATCTAAGTTATATAATAATTATATATTACTTTGTACCAATTAGCCTACTAAACTAATGCTCGGACACACTCGGTCTCTCGCGTACGCACGGTCTCTCTCGCGCGCAGACACACTCGGTCTCTCTCACGCACTGTCGCTCGCGCAGTTCGTTTCGCTTTTGTCCAGTCCAGCGCCTCATATCGAAGATGTGTGGCGAGTGACTAGCCGCAGCCGCAGGTCAAGTCAAGTCAAGTCAAGTTTATTTGTATAGCGCTTTTCACAATACAGATTGTATCAAAGCAGCTTCACAGTATTAAATATAAATAATACAACAAAGTTTGTTTCAAGAGGAATTTATTGATTGATAAAATTAAATTAAATATCCCCAAAATATCCCCAACTGAGCAAGCCAAAGGCAACAGTGGCAAGGAACCGAAAAACTCCATCAAGTGACCTAATGGTGTCCTAAAACTCCATCAGGTGTGTTGTTGTTGTGTGGAATCTGGTGCGCGGCATGGCGGCAGCCGGGTGGTGGGCGTACCCAAAACAAGGATAGGAAGCGGCAGCATTGCTGATACTTTTTTTGGTCAAAACAGACAGATTTCACCCAAAATAGGCAGAAATGACATGCATTGTGAATGTCAGACTTATAATCATTTTCGTTCCGTCTCGTCTCGTCAACGAAAACTCGAAAACGTCTCGTCATGTTTTAGTCACCTTAGAGCCATTTTTAGCTAGTCATCGTCGCGCTATCGTCATAAAAAAAAGGTGCGTCAACGAAATCCTTTCGTTATCGTCATCGTCATCGTTGACGAAAACAACATTGTATGCCACCCAGTGTACCTTGGTATTTCTGCGTCAAGCCTAGCCCTTCATCCGTGCTAGTCTCACGACAGGAAGCTCAGTCTTGCGCAGGGCAGTAGAAGACAGCCGCTGTAGCATTATTTAATTGGGACCCCCATTTCGTCATTCACTGACGTAACTCGTAGTGACTGAATGAAAGGGAATGTCTCGGTTACGTACGTAACGTTACATCCCTCTGCCACAACCGCTGTACCGCTGGAACAGCCTGGAGTTCAGTCTTGGCTCCTCAGTGGAAAACATGATGGAAGATTGCCGGCGTCCTCCTTTTATACCCACGGGGTCGGGCGGAGTTACGCTATGCAAATTCCGCAGACCCATGGCAGTTCCATTGCCATTGACTCGTTTTCTAGAACTCGAAGGTAATAGACTTCTAAATGAAACCCCCATTTACAGAGGGTTACATACGTAACTGAGACGTTTCCTTTAGCCTGAGGCTTATTCATTTCATCTTTGGTGTGAAAGTGCCTTTACATTAGCCAACAATGGAACTTTTGAAAAAAATTTGAACATTTATGGATTATGGATGTCAAAAAGTAACTCTTAGGCAGCCATGCTCTGACTCTCTCTTTGTGTTTATATAATATATATATATATATATTTCTTCATATTTCATCTAATATTATGCAGCATTATTATCTCAATTACCTGCCCTTGACCTAGTTTATGCAAGTTGACATTTATTGTTCATAGCAGAGACAGAGAATGCCTTTTTTTAAGCAATGGGACTAGAAGTGCAACAGCACCATCTGCTGTAAACACACAATTATGCATACACATTAAAATGTAAAACCATGTTCTTTAGAGCCAGGTTGAGTCTGTCTCACTGTAAGTCATTGCAAGGTCTGCTGCAACTTTTACTGGATCTAGTCCAGACTGTCGTGTTTATATTGAATTCTTATTTGAGCTCCGCAATAAGTATGCAAAGTAATTTGATGGTCCCAGTGATATCGACAGGAGCGTAGATTACTTTTATGTAATGTCCACCAAAATCACACTTGCAGTATTTTTTTTGCAAGATGAAATTAATTTGTGACAGATTATTATTAAGTTTTGTGATTTCAGAGAAAGTAAAGTAAATATTCTCCAAATTAGAAAGTTGCTAATACTAATACAACAGATGAAACTTGAAATGTTGTGAGTGGAATTTATATGGGTCTGTACTTTCTTACCTTCATTCAGAGGTCTTGGCATTGATTTCTCAGTTCCTGCTTGGATGAAACAGACACAGCTTTCCATGAACCGGAGGTCAGGTAATTTCAGAAGGCTTTTCAGATATTGCCATTTCCAACATCTGGTGGGACTGAAACAACACCTGCAGCCGTTTTAGCCTTTTGCACCCCCTCTCCACCCGTCTTCTGATGTGCTGCAGCAATTGCGTTGCATTAATAATAAATTTGTATTCCCTTTGAAATGTTCAGTCTTTGTTTTGCTCTTGCTCTGTTGGAGAACAAAGAATATAATTGCAATCTATCCATTTTATCAGATACAATCTGGCTTTGGACATTGCTCTGTCCTTTCACATCACTTTCATCTCGTGACATTTCAGACTATCAACAAATAACACATTAATTTTTTTAAAGGTTACACTGCACCAATTCAGGTTCTTTTTTTTCTAGTCTTGGACCACTTAGGTGAACCTCCTAAGTCTCTGGGCCTGTTTGATTGAAATGCTATTGCCTCTTTTAATTTCATATTGATTCAGTTATGTCCTTCATGTAGAATAATGATTACCCATGTACTAGATGTATTGACCATTGTAGTAATCTTGCTGTTATTGTTAGATTTTGACTTCAAATCCATAATGTTTAGCATAAAGAAAGTAGCCAGACTGTTGGTAACATTTTGATTTTGTTGCAGACGACATGGTTAATCTTTGTAGTGATAGTTAGTGACTTGTTTCAGTGGTCGCATTTTCATTTTCAGATAGAATTCATTATTAGTTTCAAGACAGTAGTGTCTGTTAGATGTCTTGGATACAAGACATCTAACAGACACTACAGCTGAGGCAATATGCATCAAATGCTGTACAAGAGACAACCACTGGAGGCCACTGGAGTATTAAAAAAAATAAAAAAGGGGGCTTGAAACAGCATATGCAGGACATGCAGTGCCTGTTCAGTATACGCCATGGAAATACTCAGGAAAGAGAATAACTTTTTTATTTCTAAGTTTCTTCAGCATGCCATATAAAACAATGAAAAAGTCAATGAAAGCATTTTCTGTATTACTAATGCGTCACACTAGTAAACTTATTCTTGATCAGCATGTTACATTCCAGTTAAGTCAGGTAATGAGGCTCTTCAATAAAACATTATGGCAGTCAAACAACAAATGAATGTCAGTACATCACAAAGCATGAATTTATATAACAGTTTTAATGACGTCATGGTTAAAGACCCCATGACACCAAGAGTTTTGTGGCATTTAGTCAGTATGTCAGTAGCTTTGAAGTTATACTTGTACTTGTAAATGCAGACAAAATGATATTTTGGCAGATATACAAATTTTACATTTTCATGGCAGTGACAAAACTTAAGCTGATTTAATATGAAATTAGCCTTTTGATATATCCCACCCGATCGTCCAGTTTGAATAGGGAACATTTCAACACAAAACAGTTTGGCAAGTGAATTCCATGGGGTCTTTAAAATATTTAATAATGGAATTCAAACATATTGAAGTAGCATGCCAATATGTTATGATAATAAATTACACTGGACCAGGGACTATATACAATACAAATTACAAAACCTTTACATAAAGGTGAAATATCAATATGATATAATAGTATATTTTCTACTGTAAACCTTATTACCATTAAAATCATGACTTACCAACACGTGCTAATTACTTTGGTGTTTTTTGTTTATTTGTTTCGTTTTTTTTTTGCTTCTATAGTAACTTCGTGCTGAACCTAGTCTCAGACAAAATGTGTCTTCAGATGAGAATTGCATGAGTGAGTGTCCACAAACATTTTGGGTAAACCAGGATGATTTGTTGCAAGTATACAACTGGAAGTATTCACAGTGGTTTTTAAAATTGTGTTTCTAAGATCAAAATACATTTTCCACAAAATTGCACAAGTAAACAAGTATGCTGCTGTCTTTGAAATACATTTGATTTTGATATAGTTAAAAGATAGAAGAATGTCAAAAATGTTGGATGAAATTAACAAGATGTAAATACTAAAATGAAAAGTTCTATCTAAAAAAAAGAAGAAAATCAGCCTGGATACATTTTCAAAAGTATTCTTTTTTTTCTCAATATAAAATGTGAAATTTTCTTATATAATTTTATTACAGTTAAGTAAAATCTTATAAGCATTTTTTTCCCCAGTCTCTAATAGTGCTGAAATATCTGAGCAAAAATAGAGTGAACTGCACACGGTTGTTAGTTAGTTGAATCCAGTATTGATGATAGCTTTGATGAACTTTCTGTACTACGTGAAAAGAGCATTCCAAGAGTTGACATTGCACGCCTTTTTGAGGTCAAAGTCCAGGGACTCTGTGCCTTCAAGGCAGCTTCACGACCACCACACAGGCCCCAGCTCTCCCGATGTTTAGAAGAACCTCCTGGAATAACAAGAGACAGAGGTTAATGACCAGTGTCCGACCGCAGCAAATTCCCTCCTCCGCAGTGCTCTCAGTCACACTCTGTCTACTTACAGCCCATTTCAGGTAATATTATGAAAGAGAGAGCAAGAGGGAGCCATGGGAAGCTCAGACAGGAGGCGAACTAGACTTGAATAGAGTGTTTCTAATGCAGACTGGCTAAGGAAAGAGTGGCTTGTGACACAGTGGAAAATAGATGAATGGCAGGAAATGCTTGCACTTCCTGTTCACAGATGCACATCATCCACGCATTGAAAGAATATTCACAAAGCTGACTCTTTTGACTTAATCCAATGTTCTAGAACATTTCTAGGTTCAAGATTTATTATTATTTTGAGCACACAACATGGTTGGTAAAACTATGGACAGCTAAGATTTATTCAGGAGTATTTCAGTTCAATACAAGTTAAGTTTAACTGACAGTCCTTGTGGCATAATAACATACATATAAATTTTTAATTGCTCCTCCTTTCTTTAAAAAAAAGCAAAAATCTGGCTTGCAGTGAGGTTCAGTGAACTTACAGCACAATACAATGGGGCCAATGCATAAAAGCTAAAATACTCGGTTTCAAAATTATAGCCACAAGACATAAACAATATGCATGTTAAAGGGATAGTGCACCCAAAAATGAAAATGATCCCATGAATTACTCACCCTCAAGTCATCCTAGGTGTATGTGACATTCTTCTTTCAGACGAATACAATCGGGGTTATATATAAAAAAAAAATGCCCTGGCTCTTCCAAGCTTTATAATGGCTGTTTCTGTTCTGAGGTCCATAAAAGTGCATCTATCCATCATAAAAGAACTCCACACCGCTACGGGGGATTAATAAAGGCCTTCTGAAGCAAAGTGATGTGTTTGTGTAAGAAAAGTATTCATATTTAAAACTTTATTAAGTAAAATAACTAGCTTCCAGCCAAACAAACATCCGGATTCGACTTAAGTCTAAACGCAACTTATGCAAGTATTGCGACGTACTGCTGATATTTACGCAATGCCTTGACACTCTACGCTACTTCTGACGTCATAATATTTCCATAATAAAATATTATTATTATCATAATAAAGAGGTAAGTTGCACTTTAGGCGCAAGTAGATTGCGTTTGGACGGAAGCTAGAATTTTACTTTGTAACGTGTTAAATGTGAATTATTTTCTTACACAAACGCATCGCTTCGCTTCAGAAGGCCTTTATTAACCCCCTGTAGCAGTGTGGAGCACTTATATGATGGATAGATGCACTTTTATGGACGTCATTCACTGGCATTATAAAGCTTGGGAGAGCGAAATTTTTAAATATAACTCCGATTGTATTCATCTGAAAGAAGAATGTCATATACACCTAGGATGACTTGAGGGTGAGTAAATCATGGGATCATTTACATTTTTTGAGTGAACTATCCCTTTAACATGATTTTACTGTGGAATAAAATCACTAACTTTTTCTGTGTTGTTATAAGCAGTTAACTTTTACTGCCGTGACAATGTAACATCTAAAACACTAAACTGACCATACAAATAAGAGAGCAACTTTACAGCTAAATTAATATACAAGTGATAAAATGATAAGCTTTACATTTCTGCTTTCTGCGAATCCTTTAATTAATTGGCCCCATTTACTTCCATTGTAAGTGAGTCACTGTAAAAAATAAAATAAAAAACTTTTTTTTTCTTTTCTTTTTTTTCTTTTTCTGAAAACGCAGATAGTTTTACAATCAGTTAATGAATAACAACATCATTAGTGCTGGTTTTCCTGTATATTAGCAGAATTGCAAATGTGATATTGTTTGATAAAATTTAAGTTGAGGTAATGATTCAATTACCCTTTCATAAAGTGACCAATCACTTGCTTCATTCCTGAATGAATCAGTCCTTTTGAAATAATCAAATGACTCACTAATTAAGACTTTACACTATCTACTGGCAGTTTTAGTTTAACTAGTAAAATATAAGTAACTTGAATGTCCAAATTTAACTAAGGCCTACTCCTAGCTCAAATCTAAGCCCTGTCTGTGAAACCGGGCCTAAGTGTTTTTCAATTTAAGCGGTTTAGAATGTCCTACTGTTTTTCTCTGATTTTGTTCCCTCTGAATTTGTTCACAAAAGGTTTTTTTTTTTTTTTTTTTTTTTTTTTTGAGATGGAAAATGAACAGGCCTGTGCTGCAGTTCTATGGATGTTTTGCCCGCTATGGTCTCCGCGCCAGTCACGTGACTTAAAACATATTGGTTACTAATGTAACCCCCGTTCTCCAAAGGAGGGAAAGGAGACGTTATGTCAGAACTGACTGATGCAGTGGGATCTCACCTGAGAGCCCGATCACCTTTGAGTGGTAACAAAACAAGCCAATGTACATTGGCAATGAGTTTTGCATGGCAAGCCACACCCCTACATACAGGTATATAAGGCAGCGTGCAACTCACTCAATCAAGTTTGCGTGTAAGTTGCATCTGTACTTGGTCTGACAGAAGGACACACTTCCCAAGGGGAAGGTCGATAGCTGCTGTTCCTTTCTGTTTAATCTATACAACCATGACTGGTTGAATAACACCTAGGACGAGTGCCGAATCCAGATGGAAAGGGACACTATGGAGACCACACCCTGTCAGTAGGGAGGTAACATGTGGAAATACACATATGGACTGACCCTCTGGGAAGTGCTACATATGGAAGATCCCTGCGTTAGGTCCTTTCTAGACTGGGATGGAACCATTACCAATGCAGAGATGGGGCAGAGTGGAATCTGCTCAGGGAAAGACACTGGTTTACTGTCAGGGAAACTGTGCCGTGGAAGAATACTCATATAAAGCTGGGACCAAGATGGGTCTTGTGCATGTTGACCACTAGGGTCCCACCTAGTGGCAGGTGCAATCCTGCATGAAATCCATCTGGGCAATTAACATGGGGCCATTATGGAACCTGTGGACAAACCTATATGGAGCCCATTTTTCAGCCCATTTCATACCCATATGGGCCCCACATACAATCACAACATACAGGGCATCTAGCCCAGTACACGGCTGAACGACCAGGCATGCACACGAGTACTAGGCCTGGCGTTGGACGCCTCCGCTGTGTCTGACTGCCGAAGGATGCTTGGAGGAAACTCCCTCCAGAGTTCGCCAGGCATTTGTACTTGGGAGGAAACCAGCTGCACACAGAGATTGTAGAATCTCGCAAATGTTAAGTTCAAGTTCAAGTTCACTTTATTTATATTGCACATTTACAACAACCACTAGGTTGACCAAAGAGCTTTACAGAACAACCAGATAAATAATAAGAAAATAATACCTGCATAACAACACATAAAACACAAATAAAAGCAGCAAACCTAAGAGCAACCTAAAAACCGGAGTAGCAAAACAGTATCAGACTCAAATATAAAATAGTAAAACCAACCTAAGAATAGAGATCAATATGCTAAAGAAAACAGGTAGGTTTTTAATAGAGACTTGAAGACAGACAGGGTAGGGGCCGTTCTAATCTCTAGAGGCAGGGTGTTCCAGAGTCGTGGCCCTACCACCGCAAATGAACGCTCCCCTCTATGCTGTGTAAGGATGAACAAGTTCAGAGAGATAGGTAGGAGCTAAGTTATGTAGAGATTTAAAAACAAAAAGTAGAATTTTAAAATCTATTCTCTGGCAGCCAGTGTAGAGATTTAAGAAACGGAGAGATGTGGTCATATTTGCAACACTTATGAATAAGTCTGGCCGCAGCATTTTGGACTAACTGAAGACGAGCAATTTGAGAACTTGATATACCGCTATATAAGGAATTGCAGTAATCTAGCTGAGACGTTATAAATGCATGAACAGCCATTTCCAGAGTTTTCGGAGTGAGAAAGCCTTTGATTTTGGACAGTAGACGAAGTTGGTAGAAACTGGAACTGATTACGGATGAAATTTGTTTGTCAAATTTTAAAGGCTGGTCAACAAGAACACCTAAGTTTCGCACTCCTGGGGATTTAAAAGCTGATAGACTCTCTAAATCAGGGCTTATACACTGAGAATTTTCATTTGGGCCGAAAACAATGACCTCAGTCTTGTCTTCATTTAGAAGGAGGAAATTTTGGGCTAGCCATGCTTTAACCTCCTTTAAGCATAGCAGAAGAGAATTTATCGCTACAGGGATGTTTCTCTTGATTGGAATATAAATTTGGGTGTTGTCCGCGTAAAAAAAAGAAAAGAAATGATACACCATGTTTCCTTAGAATAGCGCCCAAAGGTAGAATGTAGAGAGAAAAAAAGAGAAGGAGCCAAAATCAGTCAGGAGAAATTACCCATCTTTACCAAAAACTTTCTGTCAGACAGGTATGACTGAAACCATGTCAGAACAGAAGCTTTTAGACCCACCCAAGACTCTAGTCTAGATAAAAGAGTAGGGTGGTCAGTGGTATCAAAAACTGCCAAAAGATCTAAGAGAACAAGACCCACAATATCTCCGGAATCAGTGGAGAGATAAATATCATTTAACACTCTCAGGATGGCGGACTCAGTGCTGTGAGCAGTCCTAAAACCAGATTGAAAAACCTCATAGATACAATTATTTGACAAAAAGTGTTGGAGTTGATCCAGCACAATTTTCTCCAATAGCTTAGAAATTAAAGGTGAGACAGAGATAGGCCGAATTTTTTTTTAAAACAGAAGGATCTAGTGAAAGCTTCTTGAGCAGTGGAGTGACCGTAGCCACTTTAAGATTGTCAGGAACAGAGCCCGTTTTGAGACACTTGTTGATAAGAGATACCATACCTGGCCCAACCGAATCAAGGATTAATTAAAAAAATCTCAGGTGAATGATATCATTAGGACAAAATGAAGGTTTGAGCTTGACAGTCACGTCCTTCAATATCTGGAGGTTGATAGGATCAAAAACCTCCCAAAAACCAGAAGCAGGTGTCAAGATTGGAGGGACAGTTAAATTAGGGCAGACACTAAGTCTTAAGTCTTTGGAAGTCTTCGCATAGAGCATCTGAGGCCACAGACAATGTGTTAACAGATGGATTTACAACAGATTGAATGACTGAAAACAGAACCTTTGGGTTAGAGTGATTGGATTCAATTAAGTTAGAAAAATAAGCAGCTTTCACAGACTTAGCAGCATTCTGGTATGATCTTAGAGAGTCTTTGAACATTTGGAATGAGACAAGTAGTCTGTCCCGCTTCCATTTGCATTCAGCCTTTCTACAAATTTGTCTTTGGTGACGAGTGTAAGAGTTTTGCCACAGTTCAGATTTTGGTTTGCACTTGTGAGGCTTAACATTTACATTTACATTTATGCATTTGGCAGACGCTTTTATCCAAAGCGACTTACATTGCGTTATCCTATACATTTATACATAGGTATGTGCAATCCCCTGGGATCGAACCCACAACCTTGCGTTGTTAACGCAATGCTCTTACCACTGAGCTACAGGAAAGCTTTAACTTAAGGGGAGCTTAAGGGGAGCAGTCACATATGCTACCTTAAGCCAGGCAGAACTTAAAAGGCTAAGATGTTGATCCACATCCAGGTCATATAATGGTTGATCCAAATGCAAGTGTGAGCATAGTTCAGCAAAGCAGAGATCGAAGTTTGTGCTAAACTGTGAAGAGTAGAACCGCAACAATGTTACAGGTGCAATAGTGAGTTGAGAGGGGAAGAGACAGTGAGAATAAAATAGGCTTATGATCGGAGAGCAGAAAATCTGAGTACACAATATCAGTGACATCGAGCCCATAGGAGAGTACAAGATCCAACGTGTGGCCCTGAATATGAGTAGAGTTTTTGATACACTGCGATAGATTAAAAACATATATTAGGTTAAGAAACTCCTGCGACAAGGAATTTGACAAACAGCAAACATGAATATTAAAATCGCCCACCAGTAGAAAGCGATCATAATTTGTGGCAATACTGACAATAAGTTCAGTAAATTGCCGTATAAAATCCTTAGGAGAATGTGGAGGGTGATATTTGTCCTAGACAGATAGGACTATTCCAGTCTAGGTGGAGAAGCTGAGCTTCAAAACTGGGGAAGGCCGTTACAGGGACAAGCCGGCAGCGTGAGGAGAGAGAGTTATTTAAAATTGTTATTATCCCACCCCCGCGTCCATTCGGACGAGGAGAGTTAAAAATGTTTACAGTCAGCTGGAACCAGTTCTGAGAAGGGTGTTAAAGGATAACTGTCACCAAAATGCAACCTAGGGTCTTTTTGTTAATCTACCCGAGGCAAACTTTCGTTTAAAAGCATAATTAGAATGGAAACGCCACTTTTAAGTTTGACCGTATTTTCGTTTTCGGTCAATTGCCTTTTGAATGGGAGTGCTTGGGCCACTACTATAATAGCATCAAAAATCGCTATTTTTAAAACACTAAGAAGGCTCGACACAACATGAAACTTTGCTCGAAGTATCACCTGGGGCTCTACACATGAACTCGAGCATTGAGAACATTGTCTGTGTACACAGAGTTTACTAAAAATAAAGATTTTGAACAACTCACAGTAGCTGCGTCCGCCGGCATTTTGTCAATCAAATTATTTTTAAAACTTAAACTTAACTCTGTGTACACAAAAGTTGTACACTCTTGGAGACGTCACACCATCAGGCAGTGATGGGTAGTAACAAAGTACATTTACTCCGTTACATTTACAGTACATGAGTAATTTTTTGGGAAAATGTGTACTTTTAAGAGTAGATTTAACTGTGGGCACTTTAACTCAAGTACATTTCTAATGAAAATACTGTACTTTTACTTCGTTACGCTGGGACTGGCTCTATTGCATCCTTCACCAGCAGGACCGCAATCTCCGCACGCAGGACAGGAGCATCCTTGACTTCCACTGAGATGGCGAACGCCGGCGAACTGAATCGCATAGTCAAGGCTAATCGCATTTAGAGGCATTGCGTCCTCAAACCACACAAACTCCTGACTTGTGGCGAAAAAAGGTGGATGAGAGTGAGGAAGCATAGCGTCGCTCACTGTCAAACCACACCCAGAGATTGAAAGTGTTTTTTGTAAAACAAAACTTAAGATTCTCCATCCGGGGGAAGGAGCAGTGCACCCACTGTCTCTTAAAGAACAACTCCCTCGAAATCTGTGTCAGCCGTCTTAGGGATGGTGTTTCACTGACCACTTAGAGGGTTTAGCGGTGGCTGAGATGAGTTGCATAGCCTTCCTGTGGGCAGCTAGATGTTGCGGCCTGAGTCATGGCTGCTGCTGTGGCCGCACCGGAGCAGATGTAAGCAGAGCAGGTGGAGGGGCAGCCCCTGGTTGTCTGGGGGCAGCAGCATCACGCTGGGGCAGGATGTGTTTGACCGCCTCCATCTGCTTCTGTACTGCTGAGAACTGCTGGGGCAAAGTCATCGTCAGTGTCGTCAAAAGGACCTGCCTGGGAGAAGGAGTCGTCGAGAAAGCGAACTTTGTCAGCCTCCTTCATCTCAGCCAGGTTCAGTCAGCCTTGGTGGCAAGTGCGGCCGAGAACTTACAGGGCTTGGATGGGAGGTGGCCGCACTTTGCTGGTATAAATGCACTGCAATTGAATGCCCCACCTGAGGAATCTCCGCGTAACCCTTGGCTGCCCCTCCGTCAAGGGGAAGTGAGAGCGGAGGAAGCAGTGAAGCGGCTTCTGGCAGTAAAAGGTGCCTTCCATGACTTTGTGAGCTCCTCGTGCACCTTCAGGAAGAAAGGAACCTGGGCAGGGAGGTGCTACTCTTTTAATAGTTGAAGCACCCAGGGGTAAAATCGCTGCATTTAGCTGTGCAGTTAATTTTTTAGATGCGACCACAGCTGAATGTGCCATCTCTCCAACTCAGAACTGCTTCCCGTTCTTGTCAGCTCACACAAAAAATGAATGCAGAGCGCTGAAGTGTCTCCACCGCTCGGCTCCGAAGCGAAAGCTTGAATGAGTGAGTTCCACTCTACCTTATATACCTGTATGCATGGGAAGTGGCTTGCCATGCAAATCTCACTCACCAATGTCGCTTGTTTTGTTACCACTCAAAGGAAATTGGGCTCTCAGTCGAGAACCCACTGCATCAGTTCTGACGTGACGTCAGACGTGACTGACTGATAGGGAACTATGAATAAGGTTATAAAAATCAACCAGAAATGTACTGTATGGACAACATCACTTTCTGTGGATCTGTATAAATAAGAAAACAAGCACCAAAGGAGAGAAAAAAAATGAAAGAAAAAGAAAAAGTGTGTAATCAGGTCACTATTTTTTTTTTTTTTTTTTTTTTTTTGTGGGATTTCAAGAACTGGAAAAGTCATACAAATCAATAAAATCTTAACTCCTTGGGTAGTTTTACAATTCATATATTTTTGTAGTTATGATAAGCTCTAAAAAATGTATCAGGTAGAAATTTGTGAGTAAAACAAATAGTAAAGCCTGATTTAAACATGGACGCAATCCACCCACCTCAGTCCATTCATTGTTCTGTGCATCATAGGACTCAACACTGTTTAAGTAGGTCTGACCATCATAGCCTCCGACCGCATATAACCTGTCTCCCAGCAAACACACCCCCACTGCATCCCGGGGGACGCTCAGGGAGGACACTGTGGTCCATGTGTCTGTTTTTGGGTCATACCTGTGAATGCAGTACGGAAAATATGAGACGAAATACAACACAATAGAAAAACAATGCTAGCACTTTCAATATAAGCCACTGGAAAAAAAAGAGAGATAATTACACAGATCATGTAAACAGCATTAAGTCTGTAATCTAGACCATCGGTTCCCAACAGGGGGGTCGCGGCCCACAAGGGGGCCTCAGCGAGCTCTGTGGGGGGTCGCGTCATATTTTGAAAAGTTTTGAGCAATGAGCATTAAATAAAATCATTAACTTTTTTTCTGTTAAAAATGTACTAAATTTATATAATGAGCGAGTTCATCATGAATCCATTTTTGTCTTATCCTGAACCACTATGGTACACCTATAATAAGTGTTTACATTGGGACTATTTAACACTGGTTCGGATCGCTGCCGCTGCGGAGTAGCACAGTACCTGCGTGACTCGTCATAGACACACACAGAGAGAAGTAGTTCCGGCTACAATGTTCTTCCGAAAGACGCATTATTCTGTTAATAAACGCAAGTTTATTATCGCTCGCTATAGCGCCAAAAGCGTCAAAAATAAAGCCTCGCATTGATAAAGCCTCACAAATAACATGCAAGTATTGAGGTCCCAGACAGCAGTCATTTCGTAATAGCCTATATTCTTTTTCTTTCTTTTTTTTACCTACACACCAGTATGAATATTTTTGTTATTGCATTTCAAATAGGGCCAATTTATAGGCTACTCCTAAGCCTACGTTTTTAAATTACAAAGGGCCTACTGATGTTTTTGTTATTGTATTTTCAATATTATAGGCTATTATTTGTGCATAAACATATCTGGTTATAGTAAACATACTGTTTGTTTGAAAACAACATATTTTGTCATCCTTGCTGCAAGCTTACAAGAGCGATAATATCATTAAATGTGAAGGGGGGCCCTAAACTATTTTCTTGGGGAAAAGGGGGTCTCAGACAAAAAAAGGTTGGGAACCACTTATCTAGACAGTGGAAGCCTTTGAAAGCACAAGGACTATGATTATCATCTCTAACAATGCAATCTATTGTTCTTTTAAAAATGTAGAGTAATGCGTTTAAGTTTCTGATGGCCTTTGTTCATTAATTAATGTCTTTTAATGTAATTTTTATTGTGTTTTAGCTACTTATTTCAGTTATTTACTTATACATTGGCTCCAAAATTATGTGCTTTTAGACACTGAGCCTTTTTTCCTCAACTGTTTCTCCATTTGATTTAACATTTGATAATGTTTTACTCCACATTGGTATAGGCTGTAGTTCGAATAATCACCAGCAGGAGGCGTTTAACACCAGATTGCTGAACTACTGTGGCTTCCAAACACATTCCTCAATAACAAGGTAACAGTGATTTCACAATGAAGTAAGGTGTGTCCAGATTTGCAAATAAATGTGCAAATTATAGTACTTGGCACCCGTAACTATCTGCCGAGACTCACAACCTCCTTTTGTGGGGTGTTGTTGTCATTATTATGAAGATGAAGATGATTATGAACTTTCTTCCCAGATGTTGTGTCATTGTAGCTTACCTTTCCACACAATCAGACAGACGAGAACAATGGCTTGAAGCTGGTGCATCATGTCCTCCGACAGCATACAAGAAACTGTTATATGTGGCCACACCCACTCCTCCCCTCCTCTTTGACATCGGTGCACACATGCTCCATTTGTTGGTGTGGGGATCAAAACATTCCATTGATCGCAGACAGGAGCTTCCATCACGACCACCGACAGCAAACAACCTGTAAATATATAAAGACAAAAAAACAAACATTTGCAGCTTATTTTACTTTAGTACAGGTAAGTATTTCAGAGTGAAACAGGATGCTCAATGACTTTGATTTTTTTGCATGTAGGAAAATGCCTTTACTGGACCAACCTTAAAATACTTACAATAACATTTTTCCACATTTTATTGGTTGTTTGGCATATGTTATTAAAACAGGAGTTTTGTAGATAAACAAAGAAAATGTTTTCTCATTAAAGTCAGCATGAAACTGAAGTTGTTGTGGTCTTTTCTTCCCTATTGTGACGTATATCCAAGTCAAACAGCTTCTCAAAAAAGAATGTAGGCTTGATTTTGTCCATCGGGAATTGATATGATCATTGGATCATTGTGGTTTGTTATTGCTGCTGTTTGTAGCTGAAGAAATGTCAGTTTTGATTCATGGTGACTTTAAAGTAGACATGACCTGTAGCCTACATGTACACCTATTACATAGATAGAAAATAGCTGCCAGGGGCCATTGCTAAGGTGGCTGCTGAGTGAACTGAAGCCCTGAATGTGATTAATTAGAGACTACTGCCCTCCGATTCACCACAGTCAGAAATGAACTTTTTTATTGAGCGGTTTTATTTGCCCCCTGAAACAGAAATTTAAGTCATCTTTTATCTAAATGTCAAAATTTGCTCTTCTTGCATATGTCCTAGACATCAAGTGAGCCTATCACAAGGCTGCAGTGCAGTTAAACCAACCACATTCATATGCAACAATCTAAAAAAAAAAAAAAAGACCTAGAGTTTTAGTCACACATCACAATACATTAGTAAAATCAGTAGCAACTTCCATTTTGTATATATATATATAATAATGTATATTAAAAGCAATAATTGCATGGTTTAAGTGAACACAGTAAGACCACATGCCTTAAGAAAAATAAATAGGTTAAAATTTCATGTTAACTTTAAGTGAAATATGAAAGAAATGTGTATTTTTATTTTTCAAACTACTCACTTTCCCGAAAATACTGAGAATTACACTGATACAAATAAACAGTAGTCAGAATAATTTCAGATGAGGGTTTGTGAACTTCTTTCGCTTTATTTCAGGGTTCTGTGGATTACTTTGTGAAATGTAAAAATTCTTAAATATTAAGAGTTAAATTTAATGGTTAAAGTTTGGTCATATGAAACAACATTTTCTATTATACTTTTATTTTATTTTCTATTATTGATTTTATAGGCATAAAAACCCTCAATAAAATAAAGTAAACCATCTCACTGTCGGACAACACATTGGTGCAAAGAAACCTTGGACGTGACCAACGTATTAAGAAACTAGGTTTAGCATAATACACTAATGTTTTTCAATGAAGGATATTATAATGTCAATGTCAACTTTATGTATATAGCATCATTAAAAACAAAGATCGCTGACCAAGGTGTTGTACAATATGTCTAAAGAAATCAGCTACGATTAAAAGCCAGAGAAAGGTTTAGAGCTTTGCTTTTTTTTTAAAATAAGTAGGCTTTTCCAAAGTTTTGGTGGAGCAATGACAAAAGTATGTTCATCTCAAAATTTTAGCCAAACCTGGGGAACATTTAGCAGTCTCTGGTTGGATGACCTTAGAGACCTTACTAAGGTCTTTTACAATGTTACTAATAATTTCGAGCATTTTTATATCAGGGAGACCTTGGGTTTGCAAAGAGTCTTGGCGAAGGATCCCTGGGTCAGAAGAGGCTGACAACCCCTGTCCTACAGAGATTCAAAAAGTTGTTCTGTTGAAAAGACTGATCAATTAATCACTTTGAAAAGTAGGACAGTGGGCTCTAGAGATAGGCTTGAAGGGTTTGTTTTTGACCTGGTCACAGTCATCAGTCAATGTTCTGCTAGATTCAAAACCAGCCTCTGTTTTTTTGGATAAAGCTAACATCAGCTCGCCTGCCACTCAAGTGACTTTAATGTAAAAGACACTAGAGATGCTTTGGTCTCAGAGCTTATTAACTCCCGTCTGGCTGTACAAGGTTACGCAGTGTATTGGATACAGAACCTAATTCAGACCTCATCATGAGGAGAATCCATGGAGGAAAGCGATGAGCCACAGCACACTGCACATACTGTATACTGCTGTTGATTTTTTTTTTTTTTTTGAGTGAATTCAATTCCAATATTAACAATAGTAACAATATTACTACAGTGGTAATATAGTGTAGTATCCCCTGTCTGAATTTAGATTGTTCAGTTATTCTGTAAGGAGCAGCGATTTTAAAAAATGTATGGTAGCACAACAATCCTACAAAAGAAAATAAGAACAAATGAATTCCTTACTTTCCATTGAGAGCAGTGACTCCGACAGTGCTGCGCGGGGTGGACATACTGGCCACATAATTCCACTGCCTCGCCTGGGGGTCCCACCTTTCTACTGTGTTCAAATAGCTCCATCCGTCATGGCCTCCCACTGCATACATGGGCCCCTCCAGCACAGCAATTCCTTTTTGAAGAAATAAATAAATAAAACAAGTAAAGAGAAAGACTCTGGGCTCAGCTTTTGGTGGTACACGGCATACATTCGACAAATGCACAATCCAATATGAATTGTCTGTCTTAGTCTTTGTATTGTAGTGAAACTGGCAAATGGCAAAATTCAAATGGAAATACTATGGATTTAATTTCCATAGGAGCACTTCATCAGTAGCTAAAGACATTCTTCCGGTCTGACTCTGAGGACGAGAGCCCTGAGACGCTGTGGTAAGCATTAAGTATTCATGGTGCATCTCGCTGCTCCCTTTACAGAAAAGGTCCCTCATGTTTCTATTATAAATCTCTGGCTGTCGCTTTTGGGGGCTTGACATATAAATCGTCTCTTGACCGACATTTTGTTTCTGATATTGCAGTGCACTTTATAGACCTCAATGAGCAACCTTTGAGTGTCAGTTTTATGGGATTATTGTACAATACATTTTCTCATCTACGAGTTTAAATTACCTGCCATATTTTTTATATACATTTTTTATGGACAGCCCAGATTGCCTATATTAATTTACACGGTTGTTTTGATGTGTGACCACCCGGTTATTTTTATAGTTATTTCCTGATGCATGGGTGTTAAAGTCACAATTTCTATTATGTCCCATCTTATTGAAATAGTTGAGCAGCAATAAGGCTTGCTTTTATTGTATAGCACATACACTTAATTTTCTATTCAATTTCAATTGTCAATTTAGGTTAGTGTATTTGGTGCTAAAATTATCAACTTTCACGAGTAAGATTCAATGTCAAGAAAGCCAGCACCATTACTGCAATTTTTATTTAAATCAATTATTTTTTTTTTGTATCTGTACTTAACATGTTAAAGAGGCCCTAATGCTGGCAATACCTGCTGGTCAAGATGTTGTAAATACAACATTAACAGCCAAAACATGTAGGCTTTAATGCCACCTTTTGCAAACTAATTGCAAATGTTTTCATGAAAGTGTAATCTATTTAATGTAATCTACAGAATCATTAAGTTGCTGAATTCACGTGCCTTTGCTAGTTCGATACACCCTCTGAACCATTCGAAATAAAGCTTCAAAGCTTCATTGAGCTGTGTTTAAAAATCACCCAATCACTAAAGTAGACTTTAGTGGAGGTGTTTATTTTTGTCCAACAGAAAACGTTGTTCAATATAACAGGTTCAAGTTGTGTTACTTATCTCCTCTACAAATTACTCCCTAATGCACCTACCCTTATATGGAAATTAAAGCAAATTGGCTTAATAAATTAATAAATATTAATTTATGAACTTTACCCTCATAATAATAGTATTTCTTGATTAGCAATGTATTCCTTTCAGTTAATAAGTTAGGCCTACCGGGTGAACTAGCTTCATTAATAATCATGAGCAAAGCCTTATAAATCACAGCATACAGAATGGCATTATAGATGCATTATAGATGGTTTCTGTTCTCTTTACAGAAGTTATGTTTAAATGTTGTTTCCCTACACTAAAAACTACAAAGCTTTGATCATAAAACTAAAGATTTAAATATCATCTTATGAGACATTATTGGGAGATATAGAGTGACAACTGATAATTAGATTAATTTTATGAAAGATTCTTTACTGTTATAAATATCTCATTGATTTACATTACAAGCTATCAGTATTTCATCCTGCATTGCAACTGCACCAAATTGCATATTTTTGCTCCGTTTGGGCCTGTTTTGTTGTTGTTGTTTTGCCTCATCGAATGTGGGTTCCATATTCTAATTTATCATAATATATGAGCCATAAAAGTCTGATGTGTCAAATGATACTCAACAAAAACAAAAGCAATTTATTTATTTTTTGTCTAAAGGTTCAGCAAAATATTCCATAAAAAAAAATACAAAAAGATTTAGAGAAAGAGAAGAGTATTTCATACCGTGTCAATAACAGAAGCAGATACTGAACATTACTATGTAACAGTTAATATATGAACATGTTGTGTAATAAGATTACACAAATATCTGAAGCATTCAAAGAACGCACCTAATCCGTGTCTGTGGGTTGACATTGGAGGCATGGTGGACCACACTTTAGTGATTGGATTGTAGCACTCCACCATGTTAGAGGTCTTGAGCCCATCCCTTCCTCCTACCACATAGAGTTTGTTGTCGATCACTGCCACCCCGAACTGAAGTCTTCGCCCATTCATGATGCCAACCTGGATCCATTTGTTTGTGCGAAGGTCATACTTCTCTATTGTTGTAGACCCTAAATGTAGACATACTCTGAGTTTATTGTTAGTTGTAGATTTGCATGCTGCACTGCTAATAGCTGTCAGCGACAAAAAGTCTCTCAGAGACAAAATCAAATAGATAATGACTTGAATTCTGCTGAACATCCTGTGTACAAAAAATATCTATTTTATGGCAATGAGAGATACTGCTATAAGGAAAGTCAGGAAAGAGATAAATAATGGTCCACCTTTAGAGGCGTCCATCCCTCCAACAGCGTAGAGCGATCCAACAGTGGATTTCCGTGGTTTGGTTCTTGGGCTCTGTAGCATGGGACGGCGCTCTGGTAAAAGATGGTACTTCATGGCTTCCATCAGGAGCTTCTGGCATTCCAGGTCTTCTGAAAACATCTTATTGTTTTCCAGATCAGCAAGAAGCTAAATCAAGAAAATAGTGCATTAACATCCAACAGAAAAAGGGACTAAACAGTGGAATGTTGAAGAATAACATTTAAATATTAGATTAGGTTTTTAGGTATTACATTCAATTGTATGAAACGACCAATAGTCTCATATGCATGTTATTGGCAAACCTGTGGCGGTAAAAGGGGGAGTCGAATATACGCCAGTAACACTCCTAGATCCTGCTGCCGGGGCTGCACATCATAGCGAACCCACATCATCAGTGCTTGAAAAATCGTTTCTTCATCTGGAACATTGATTTCATCACTGGCCAAAAGCTTGACAATTTCCATTGTGGGTAGCAGGAGGAACTCCTGATTCTGAATGACCTCTAGAAAGTGTTCCTGAAATATTAAGCAATTGTATTTGGTTTATATTATAAATCTGTGAGACATTGATAAATGCTATGAGACATTAATTGCAAGTCCTGAACTACATGTACAATTCCAAAATATATTTATTTAGGCCTATTTAAAATATCAGTTATATTTAATGATTTTAAATATTTAAATGTTTTCTCACTGTGAGATGCAGCAGTCCAGTTAAGTCTGACGTTACAAGTAAACACTTGTACAACAAACACTTCTTCAGATTCCAAACGCAAACTTATATACACTAATGTGCTGTAGTACTACCAAAAACTCATGATCCTAATCTTTATCTCCATACCGCGTGACCCTTTTTTCTTTTTTCTCAATAGTCCACTTTAAACATTCTACTATCAATAGCAGTCAATGGAGTGTTAGTAGACTGTCTAGGAGACCTATTGTGCAAAATTCAATTTTACATGGTGTTTGAACATAAATGTGTGTCGGCAGTGTGTGTACAACCGGCAGTGTGTGTAATTTATCTCATTCCACTAAAAAATTGTATAATAAATGATCTGTGGGGTCTTTTGAGCTAAAACTTCATAGACACATCCTGGGGACACTTGGGACTTATATTACATCTTTTAAAAAAGGGGCATAATAGGTCCCCTTTAATATCTGCTAACACTTTATTTTGATGGTTCCCCAATAGACATTCTACTGACCACAAGTAACTTTACAATTATACGTCAACTTTTACCCTAAAACTATAACCTAGTAGTCTCTAATGAGAGTTAGTTGACATGTAGTTGCAAATTACTGAGAGTTGGCTGACATGTACGTAGTTGCAAAATTAGTAGAATGTCTAAAGTGGATTATCGAAATAAAGTGTAATCCCTGTACTGTAATCTCAGTGATCATTTTTGTTCAGGAGTCATACAAATATTGGAGTTTGTGAGCCTGGAGAGTGTAGTGAATAGCATGATTATAATTTTTTTTTAAAGCTTCGTTTAAAATAGTGATATGAATAATTAATGATCACATACTACTGTTAAGCTAGTATTTTCACTTGAAAGGGAGTAGAGGTTTGGACCTGAAAGAGTATTCGATATGTCACGAATTAACAAGTGGATGGCACTGACACAAAATATAACATCTTTGTTTTGAATGATGCATTTTTGAGAATCTACTAAATGTTTAAAAATATGTCATATCAGTGATATAATGATCTGCTCCAGTGCGTCCACAAGGACATCCGAGTTGCTCTCTGATAAAACCATTTTGCAAAGGATCAACTTGTAGCAAGTGAAGAGGATGCCGGAAATCTCTCTAACAAGCTTGTTCATTACTTATGGCACTTCCAGAGTCTCCTTTGTGCATCAGAAGTAATCCCCATTGATTATGTTGCAAATAAGGGTAGTAAACATCCTATTGATCATTAATCAGATCTAAACAGCATCATCCCTGCTAAAGCCGTGCCTGGGCTCTCGGAGCTTAGCTCAGACACACATAATTAAATGAGTACCATGCATTGATTTTCAGCCCCTCCTCAATATAGATTTAAACCCTACTTCTTCTGGTGACATTGATATAGATTCATTATTCGCAATTACCATCACAAGCACCCTGGCAATTAATTGAATACATTAATTCTGTTTCACTGCAAACATTTATTTAAAGGCCTCTCAGGGCATATATTTCAGGCAAGGGCATTAAACTGAACAGCAAGTAACAGGTCCTGCAGCAATATTAGTGTGAGAGGCACAAGGCTCCGTAAGATCTAAATGGATTAAATTGTAAGGGAGGATGTGAGAATTTAATGGGTTGCGCCAAATCTAATGTATTTATGAGGGGAAATTTGACTTAGAGCAGTGTTTGTGTTGTCAGTCATTTATCTAAGCGTTGTCTCAGTTGCTTTATTCTGCACATGCTTTTCCTCTTGTGACTGCAAACGAATCTCCATTTTACATTCAAAAGAAAATACATTGACTTCCAGCATGCTACAGGCCATAGATGTCTTGAACTGAGACATTAACCCATGTAAGACTGCAGCTTCTCACACACACACACACACACACACACACACACACACACACACACACACAAAAAAAAAAAAGATGTAATGTCAGGATGAGACAGAAACAAGGAAAAACAAGCTAAAAAATAACTTTATAATCTGAACACCACAGCAAGCAAACCAGGAAGCTCTGTTACGCTGTGTTCATTACCGAAGCGATGGAACAGGAAATTTTCTGCTTGTGTTCTCTGATTAGATTAACCTCTCTGCTCTGGAAAGCCCTTTGTAAACAGCCTGTGCAGATGTCCTTCAGGAGATAACGGCTATCTTCCTAAGTTGTTTCCACACTTGGGAAGAGAAATGCCCATCAAGCAAATGTGCTCTGTGGATCCTTGGGCTCCTGAGAATACTTAATGTATTGGCATTATTTAACCAAAGCTGCTTTTGCTATATTTCTCACACATCAAAGAGCTCTGCACACCCCTTTAGACTGACCGCATGCTGAGATACAAAATGTCACATCAAGTAATTTTATGCTTGGAATTCTCTATGTCAGTGACTAGGTTTTAAAACTTGTGGTATTTCCTGTTTTTCAATATGCAGGAAAAAAAGTTGACAGGTACAAGATTTTATTTTAAAGTTTACCTCAAAATGAAAATTCTGCCACCCTAATGTTGCTTCAAACCTTTATGAATTTAGTTTGGTCGATGGAACACAAAAGGAGACATTGAGAAGAATGTTCATGCTGCTATCTTCCATACAATGAAAACTGGAGCGGTCAAGCAGGGCAAAAAAATTAAAAATTTGCTAAAAAAATCAGTCCACATGTTTCATGCATTACATTCTAAGTAGGCTACTCTGAAATCATATGATATATTTCAGTCTGTAATTTACTCAATGTCTAGCCTTAAATTTTTTTGATTGACAGTTCTGATAACCATTTAGCTTTCATTGTATGGAAAAGAGCTGCTTGGATATTCTGGGATAAATTTCTCCTTTTGAATAAGTCATCTTACTTTAGCAGTAGTTTCTTACATGAAAATACTATGTCTAGAATTGTACTGTGATAACAGTGTCATTTTCTATGATAACAGACCTTTTAATTTAATATAAAAAAAACCAGATGAATAAATATTGAAATATAATTCAAGATAATTGGGTAAGCATCTTTAAATTTCTTTTGAAATCATTGTGGTGATTAGTTTTTCTTTTGGCTGGGATTTTTGACCTTTGTCACTTTTAATTACATTTAATTTAATTATATTACATTTTCCTCCAGCCAATGTAATAGTGGTACAAAACACAGAATTGATGTTAACTTACAATCTATAGTATCTATATTTCCCTACACTGTATGTGGAAATATTGTGTGTTATAGTACAGAAATAATTCATAATCTTTTTTACAATTGTTTTCCTTTTTGGTAAAACCCATGATTATTGGGTTTTGTATGCTAAATGTTGATATCTCATATGAATATTCCCCTGATGGTTGTTATCTCTGAACCTTTAGTATGAGATACATACTAAAAAATCAATTATTCTGACAATCAACAAGCCTAAATTTAAATGCATCTGTACATTACAAAATAAGTAAAAAGCAACAGTAATATAAACCGGCAAATAGTAAAACAATGAAACCGCATAATTTATTCATGCCAGAGTGCATGCTGGGAACATCGCCAGCTTGTACTCTAGACATTATACTAGTTAATCTGTAAATATGCATGAGCTTACTGTAATGCAGACACAGATAATCATTGGGATTCTACAACCATCATAATCATTCAACTCCCATTCACTGTGAAAATATACAGGCGTTATTTAACTGTAATTCTACAATTACGACTGTGAAAATTACTGTAAAAGGTCAGCAACTAGCAGTCAGGACAAATGTTAGCGCTATTTATAGCTAATTTATAATTTATCCTAGACAAGCTACTTTGTATGCCAGGTCCTACCATAGTGTAGTTGTGAGCGACATTCAAAAGATCCATGCATCCCTGTGCATCCGCAAACGAACGGATCCCCAGGCAGTTGGATGGGTGCAGTTGTTTCATCAGAAAGTTGCAGCAGACCTGAATAACTTGTGAGAGCTGGAGGAGGCAAGCAGCAGCTAAAAGACTTTCAATTGTCTCCTCTTTTAGCTCCAGGACTCCTGTAAATTTAGAGAAAATACTTAAATATGCAGGAAACTTTTCAGAATTATTCTAGGGATAAAATGCTATGTTTAACTGGTGCAATATGTTAAACAGTTAGTTTGTGTTTGTAAATTAGTGTTTTGCCCACTGGCATCAACGGAAAAAAAATTGATCTGTTTGTGGATGGCACACATCTGCTATGTACTACTAGTGCACGCAAAAAGTCCGCAAGTGGAATGTAGATACTCACCAGTATAAGCAAAATGAACCAGTGCTTTCAGCGCCTCAGGATCAACACCCTCCATTTTAATTTCCTCTTGTTTTGCCTCCCTCACATCATTTGTGAACATTGCAGCAAAGTAGTCTGAAACTGCACTCAGGACAAGTCTGCAAATAATTGTGCAAAAATGTTTAAACATGCAACCGCATACTTCACGATGAACTCAAACAACCTCTCCAGAGTCGTCTTCGTAGAAAATTCCTCCCATACAAAAATATTTATCTCAGTGCTGTGTGAGCAGCTATTTTCACCAGGTTGTTTCATGCGGCTCTGGGATGATGTTGATTGAGCTTAGTGTCAAACTGGGACATGCAGTTGAGCTTTGGCTACAGAGATTTTTCCAACAGAATAGCATCAAAACACTCAGCAGCGGCCGAGAGATTTCTTTAAATAAACACTGTTTTAGAGTCCTTGAAGAAAGTTCAACACGCTCTGTAGTTTGAAATGGAGCATGCAGCACAGTTTTGACACTTCTTGACGCTACTATTTGCATATCTGTCCTTAAAGGAACAGTGAACACAAAATGAAAATTGTGTAATCATTTTACCTTAATTTATGTTGTTGCAAACCCATGACTTTTTCAGAATTTTGATCAAGGTAGTCATTGCAATTTTCCATGAAATTACAGTGAATTGGTGAATTCTTCAAAAAGAATGCAGAAGCACCATAAAATGTCTTTGTGTGATATATTTCAAGTTTTCTGAAGCCAAACTGTATCTTTGTGTAAGATACAGATCAAAAAACATTATTCACTGAAAATCTTGAACCCCCTGCACCCCATAGCTCCGTAACACGTTCATGAGAGAATTATATCAGTTACATGACAGATTGGTTCACAAAACCACACTGTTAGACTTTTCTGTAATTTCTACAGTTATTTACTTTAAATCCCCCAGTATTATACTGCTATTTCTCTTTACAGTAAATAACTGTGATTCCAATTGCATCATGGGAATTTTCTGTGACGTCTAACACCACATACAGAGACTTACTGTATTTTTTAAATTTGCTGTATACTACTGTATTTGACGTAACTGCCTCTCTGGCTGGCACCATTCCACCGTGCTTTTTATTTCCTAATTTTTGCCTTACACCACGTGTCTACAACGCTATAATAGCCAGAGGCTGTCTATATTGGACACATTGAAGCGACCGGACCTTTAAATGCAAACCTGTTTATCCCTTGTAAGAACTAGTGCGAGCGCTTGGACTCGTATCGGACTACGTCTGAAATATAACGGCCGCGGCGCATCACTACACTGTCTGGGATTTGTCGTGTCGCGTCAGACAGACATCCAGTGTAGGTAATGGGGTCTGTCTTTTGTTGGATCGCGACGTTCGTGTCTGGCCCGGGGAAGAGACGGAATTCACTTCACCGAGAGAGAGATCAGCAAGCAAGGTAAAAAAAAAAAAAAAAAAAAAAAAACATTCTGTGTATGTTGACAGGATTGTGCCCAGTTTAACGTATGTTATAACGTTAACGTTAGCCTAACGTTACTCGTCGTCAACATGGCGGTAACGAACTTTACCATGGTAAACTGAGCTAACGTTTCATTTTACACACTTTGTTAGATTATTGAATTGTCGAGTTAAAATATGCCAACGAGCAACGCGTTTACATTAACAATAAATGTGAATAAACTAATGTGAAATTCTGTTTATATCCTAATGTTGGCCTACTGATGAGAACCTTTATAGTTTTAGCATTAGTTTGCAAACTATACCATATTATAGTTGTTTTTTTTTAATGGAATTTAATATTTACTTCCATTTTTGTGTTTAAAGGCAACTGCAACAAAGCGCCAATTCGCGCCAGTGACTTAGCAAGATTCCAGAGGTAGGCCAGCCCATTTGTGATATATTTTGAGATAAGTTTGCTGAAATGATTAGCATACACTATGTGAAAATTGCTTTTGAGCCACTGGTGCAGACTAGGTAGCTAACAATATCTTATAAAATCTCTATAAAATTGGCTAACTTTATATCAAATAAGTGACCTTTGCATTATGTCTAACTTTATTACACAGCAAATGAACCAATCAGAAGATGGACCATTGTCTTTGTTCAGTCTCACCAGATTAAATGTATCCAGGTAAGCACTGCAGTAAAACTCTCACTAATTCATTCAGACCAAATCTAGCATTCTAAACAACTTAAGTTTATATTTTTGCATTATTTTTATATTTTATTAGCCAGCGACTCTACCATTGCAGTTCCACCTGACTAGGAAGGTCCTAATATCAGCGCACAGGTGGGTTAACTACTGTAGGAAGGAGAACGATCATCACACAGTGATTTCTTGCATGTATCTTACTGTGTATTTGTCTCAAACAGGTACTCCTTCACTGCAGACAAGCGGAAATGGGCTAAAATCATCTATTTCAGTCGTTCAACTTCTTTCTATGCATCTCAGCATTTTTGGACAGAATTTAGGATTTGTAAGTATTAAAATTTAATCTGGCATAATTTAATTTAGTTCTTTTGTATGCTATTTATTGACAAAAGCTGTTTACAAATATATATTCTTAAGTTTTTGTGAAAATAATAATAAAAATTAACAAAAAAGGAGGTTAAAAATATTGTGACACTAATATTCTCTCTCTCTCTCTCTCTCTCTCTCTCTCTCTCTCTCTCTCTCTCTCTCTCTCTCTCTCTCTCTCTCTCTCTCTCTCTCTCTCATATAGTTTTGGAACCGGGATCTCCTCTGAAGGACTGAGTACATTTGTGTTTGTGGGCACGCATGCAGACCAGGGAACACTCTGATGTTGTCAATCAAGTTCTGAACAGGAACCAATCTTTGGAGAAGTTCATTTATTCACAAAGGTGGACAAAAACATTGTGTTGGCTTTTTAAAGATTATTTTGATGATGACTTTTACTCCTATGCTGTAGAAAAGATGGAGTAGACAGTCAGACATTGATAATAATAATAAATGTTTCTTGAGCATCAAAGAGACTTCTTTCAAAAACATTACGCCACTTAAATACTTCTTTTGGCCACCAGTGTACATGAATCCAACACATTTTTGGAAATAAGTGAAATTATTTTTAAGGTGGGGTTATGTGTCTTGTATTGTGAAAAGAACTATGTTTTGTCCTGTTTTGGACATTTCCTTTTTGAATGCTTAATGTATTTATATTCTGCAGTTTTATGAATGTAATGGTTGATATTTCATTATAATACTTGTATAAGCTAAACAACCAATGACTCTACATTCATTTAGTCAAATGCTAATGTTTTGTTTATGATTTTATGTATGTTTTCAAAAATGTTTGCAGTGAAGGACAGCACATAATGTGTTAATTTAACACGTTTACACATCTTTGTGCTAACCTCTCTGACATATTTACTTTGTTAAAATCATTAACACAATGAATGAGTTAAAATTAACACAAAAAATGTTGTCTCTAAACTTACCCATTAATGTGTAAAAATTTCACACATCATTTCCAGCATTGGCATGTTTATTTTGTGATATATATGAAATGTTTTAAATAAATAAATGGTATTTTGTGATAACTTTGTCTAATTGGTTTGTATGAAAGTAGTACTTATGTAGGATAAAAATAAAATTAATCATATATCAAAATTATCAAATCTAATTTATATTTAGTACAAATAAAAATAATTACAGTAGTGTACTGATTAGCTTAGTTTTTACAGTAATGCACTGTACTGATTAGCTTCGTTTTTACAGTAATGCACTGTATTACACAAAACTGAAATACGGTTTGGTACTGTAACTCTTAATTACAGTAACTTACTGGCAACAGTGTTGCCAGTAAGTTACTGTAAAAAACCCTTGAAAAGTCTAACAGTGCGTCTGTACATTTCTGTAATGGGACGTGGTTACACTTTATTTTAATGGTCCACTTTAGACATTCTAGTAACTATAAGTAACTTTGTCACTACATGTCAACTAAGTCTTATTAGAGTATTAATAGATTGTAGTAGACTCATGTATTAAAGGAACCCAAAAATGTAAATGTAAAATTAATTTACTAACCCTCATGTCATTCTGAACACATAGGCCTTTCATTCATCTTCCACCAAAACTCTAACACATTAAAAAGTACAAAAGCTCAGTAGTACTTGTTAGATGCACAAGGATCAATAAGGAATTTATGTTCTGAAGAAGAATGGAAGACTTTTGGGTTTGGAACCACATTAGGGTGAGTAAATGATGACAGAATTTTCCTTTTTGTGTGAATTCTTTTTCTATTCTACTTCCTTACACGAAGACTTCAGACATATGACTTCAGAAGACTATATATAGTACATGAATCATAATGAACAATTTTATGGTGCTTGTGCAGCCTTCTTGAAACTTGAAAGCTCCAGTTCACATTTATTGCATAAAAAAATAAATTAAATAAAAACAGGACAGCTCTTTAATGTTTCTCCTTTTGTTTTGTGAAGAATAATGTCATGTTTTTGGAGTCTGTTTAGGTGAACTATTCCTCTAAAGTTAACTAAGAGTAAAATGAAAGCTTTACTGATAGCATTTAGTTGTTTTAAGTAGCTGTACTAATAGTTTGATTTTGTCTAAGAAAGATGAATGTAAATTCAGTCTCTTTTCAGTTGATTTCTAGAGAAGTATTGCACTGAATTTTAAGCAGCGTTCCCTTATGTCCGGTTCAGCTGTCTGTTTTTGCAGTGAAAGTAGGACATTTGAAACGCCTTGATTCGGTGGAGACTCACCTGTGTGCAGGGATCTTGTGATCTCCAGCTATCAAAAGTACATCACACAGCTGCTTGTGCTGAAGATAGGTCTCCATCTTTCGAAAGGTCTGTTCCGCATGATTTGTGGCCTGGAAAAACTCATCTGAGCAGTTGGAGCTCATCCTAGAGAGACTGTTCAAAGCCAACCTGTGGGAAAGAGGAAGATCGGAGTTGAGCTGAGACCGAGCGATGTGCGCTTCTGTCAGTTTGATATGGCTATTTGATCTACGCGGGTGACAGGAAAAACGTAACTAACACCTGCACAAGCTGCTGTGTCCACCTGTGACTTCATCTTTTATTTTCCCCTCAATTGAACCGTCAGTTCTGAGGTTCCACAGAGTTACACTGACTGACAGGTCATGTTGGAGAAAATGTGTTTGGATTGCGGTAAAGCATGAGTCACGGACATGTGCACTTCAGTGTTTATAGAACACTCTTCCAACTCTAATAGCTGTTTAATAGCAGTTTAGATCAAAGAGAAAAATTACATTTCTGTCATAATTTACTTACATCATATCATTACAAACCTGTATGACTTCCTTTCTTTGGTCCATACAAAATGAATGTTTGTTTTTGTTCTTGTGTTCCACAGAAAAGTAAAACATCTTACAGGGTTGGAATGACACAAGGGTGATTAAACAATGACAGAATTTTCATTTTGGGGGCAACTGTTCCTTTAACATATCTATCATCTGGGTGGACATATTCCTGAAATGTGTGTATGGCAAAGTATTATTTGGACATGCAGATTTAGGGGTTATTTGACTCTTACAGCAGTGCTTCAGTTAGTGAACCCATGACATACCAAACAGGCAAGGTCTTTGAATATAAATTTGTAATATTACTTGGAAAAGCAGTTAGCTTGAGCAAACTTAATAAGTATGTCATGAACAATTTTGTGCCATTTTCCATCAATTTTCTCTGCAGCACACATGCTGTTAATGTCATAATAAAAGAAACACATTTATAGCTTTTTCAAAGAATGATAGCAATGGCCGATTTTACCTTCATAATATTAGACTATTTGATGGCTTTATCAATTTTTTGGAGTTTGCACCCACAAAAACAAGCTCCGCCAATGACTGTCATCATGTTGGTTGATGCAGTTTTTGTATGTGTGAATTATACACTGAAGTCATAACAATACTCTTTTTTTCTTCCAATTGGACATTAGTGATTCTATGTATATCTTCCTTCACACTTGTCAGAGCTAAAATTGAAACCATTAGAGCTAAACTCCGTAAATAAGTGGATTGAAAGCCAGAGTTTTCCAAAGGGGCAGATTACCATTTGCACAAACTTCACTGTTTTTATTTATTCTTTTGGATGCACAGGACTTTGCGGGGATCTGGTCTCTTCATAGAGCCTTGATAATGTAAATTCGGAGCTGCTCTCTCTGCAGACCGGTAGATTACAAGCCATTGTGCTGCATCTGAATAATCCCTCTGACTCACAGCAAACAATCTAAAGCCTTTATTTTGCTGTCCTTCACGGAACAAATCCGTGGCTGACATTTAACCAGTCCACAACACTGTTCAAAAAAGTCTAGCTGCCGTAGGGACGCACAGTATGCATTTTGATTACTTTTCTGTAATTAAATGCCATAAAAAAAAAAGGCATTTTCCAAAAACTCTGCAATTATGGATTGCTTTGTATGACTGGTTATATTAACTGCAGTCAACCGAGATTTGCATAACAAAAACAAAGTATTCATTGTGATATTTTTAATAGCTGCACGTCCTTTTGTCCATTTCAAGAGTTGCAAAACCATAAAGTTGGGAATGAATATTAAGCACCTGATAAAACGTTATGATCTCGTAAAAGTTTTAATTACAAAGTAAATCCCAGTGAAAGCTGCGCTCACTGGATCAGTGGTTTTGTGAACTGTGACTCCGTCCTTAGAGGCGTAAAGCATGAAGCAGAATTTCACCCTTGTGTCCTCGACTTTGAAGGCAGACCTGCTCCATCATATGAGCTAGTTTTTATACATACTGCCGTATAAATCACATTAATTTCAGATACACGCTTCTATTCTCACTTTATAGCAGAATACCTGTGATGAGCAGTCAGTTGGCCCATTTAAAAAGATGAAGCTGGCTTGACATGAGTTGGCTTGATGAGCAAGGTGACTCTCATACGGAATACATTATCTTTATCTCTCTGGTCAGCTGTCAGGGGTAGGTGATCACACTGATATTTACAAGCGGAAGGGGGTTGACTTCTAAACATTCAAAATTGTCCTGGGGTTGCTCTGATCTAATGCAACATGCAAAGCCAAACTCATGCTGTCTGGCTGACGGATCATATCAAATATTATCGCACATATACTTTAGGCTATTGTAGAGCATCCAAAAAGTGTACGTTTGCATGCTTCCCTTTTATTATGTTTTGAGATAATGGTACCTTAGTTGAACAGACCACAGGATAAACAGTTTAAGTGTTCAGATGAAATATGTGTGGTGCTTCGGTTATTGGTTTTAAAGCCAGTAGCTGCTGATGTTGCATAAGACAATCAAGTGTTAAAGAAGACATTAAATGTACATCACATTCTTTGCATTATGCCAACATGTTTTTATTAATTAAAAGGGATACGTTTGCAGCTGCACGACATTAAAACTTTAACAATAGCGTATTTATATTGTGTAGACAGCAAAGGCTACCAGTCCCAGACTCCTTCTGGTCATTATAGGGTTGTTTTTTATGCTAAATAGATGGGTAATTTATCTCCATGACATTATAACGACATTTTGGCACAGAGCTGGGTGTACTGAATAAGAAATAAGCCAACATAAGAGGGGCTGTAAAAACCTAGATGCATTACTTTTGCTCAAAGGAATGCTGAGAGGACTTTTATGTCTACCAATATCGGAGAACCAAATTGCTTCTGTATCACTTTCTGAAAGGTTGTAAATTTACTGAAAATGTTTTCTTTCTGCTTGTGAAATTGGCTTTTTATATAAAGGGTCTTTAAGAGCCACAATACATCTGAAAAATGATGTATAGCAAACAAAACCACATTTTTGTAACCCTTAAATAATATCGGAGTTTCATACATATTGTATTATGTATTAATCTTACATTGTAATTGCTTTTGAAAAGATTTATCGTTGCTTGTTTTTATGTTTATCTTTTAATGTTTTTTTGGTGTTAATAATACACTGGTCTTCGAGTACTTGCTGTAAAATTTTAATCATTATGCACTATAAACAGGAAGAATGAGCAGCTCAGTAGTTTAACTGCTATGAAATATTGCATACTATGTATTCAGAGGGCATTTATAGGAATCTATTGTGGTGTATTACATAACCCATCATATCTCCATATCAGTACAGCATCTGAGCAGTTATTGAACTTGAACTGTATCACTCCATTCAACCAGATCAATAACAAGTGGGAAGTTGTTACAGTTACCTGAGCGTTTCTTGACAAGTGCCTGCCAACAGGCTCTTCAAACGCTATTTCAAGAGCCTAACACAGAGTGGAGCACCACAAAGGGATTTTACATCATCCCCTTCTTTCAAAAACAGATCCTTATCATCAGTAGTATCATCTGCCTTGAATATTTTATTCTTTAAAAACTGTGATTTGCTAAAGTGCACTAGCTCTGCATATCTGATAAGTGTTTTGATCAATACTCTCAACAAAAACTGCACAAAAATATTTATAATCATGCTTTCACAATTTTAGTGGTACAGCTCAGAGTCGTTGTCAATCAAATGAGAATTTTGCTAGGAGGTAGTTTTGAAGGATTTTTCAAGGATCTTATAATGAAATATGTGTCAGCATCTCTGCCCACGTGTGTTCTGCGCATGTATTCGGTTGACCTTTCAAGAAATAGCTGCTAGTGGTTGCAAACATACGGAAGCAGCCCTAAGCGATTTTAAGTGGCAGGATCTTATTCCTCATAGAACAGCGTGTCAGTGTCTCTTTCCTGGTTTCTGAAGCGTGCTTTGTTATTCAGTGATGCACAGTGCAAACATTATGTCGAAGCTGCACAACAGTGCTTTCCTGCTTAAAAAAGAATAACTGAACCAGTTCTGTGTGTCTGTGGGGTTTTCATCCATATTGCAATTTGCCTCTCTCTTCCAAAATGTCATTGAACAAGATGTTTCATTGTTAATGTAAACAATGTATTATAATTCAGCTTCTGAATCTTCTCTCCATGTTCAACCCTTAGATGCATACCTCGGGTCTTTAGTGACCTGGGGCGTCATTCACTACCCTCCTCCTCATAATTTTTTTTTAAGTTAGACATAAAATTTCGTAGTATTCCTCAATCTATTCATTAGAATCAATATAACAAGAAAAAGAAAATTATAAAAGAACGCCTGTTTTCCCATAATTTTTTTGTAAAAATTGTATAGGGTCTCGAACGACCCCAGGTGTGTAACAGTGTAAGTATATTTTTCTGCACAACAGTAATTTAATCTTTGATGACTGAATAAGTGCAATTCACCTTTATTCAACAATGTGGCAATGTCTAATACACAATGATGAAGTGTCGTTTCACTCATAGTTACCGCAGGCAGAAAACAAAAGAATAGGAAGTATCATCAGCAAAACTTTAAAGCCACACTAAGTAGAAATTGTGTTTTTGTCAAACAGTGATCCCTAGAGTCGCTGTGGAATACTTGCACTGTCGTAAATATATTATATTATAACGTTTTTTACATGATTGCAGCTAAATCACAAGTAAATAGTCTATAATCTAGGCCTACTGTATAATTTAATTTGTGTTGTTTTTATTGGAATGTAAACATTACAAAATGCCAGATAACATCAATTAAGTTAAATGTACGTCGCATTATTTCATAACATTGGCCGTTATGATGTCATTAGACATGATTATTGCAATTTATCATAATAGTTTGCAAATTGTGCTCGTTTACACTATTTACAACCTCTACATTAGGCTTATTTATGTCCTGATAATTATGTGAGATATTGAAAGCTGTTCTCATGATAATCGCAGGAATCAACATCAAACGGCGTTGTCTGATATCCCTCAGGACTACGTGATAAATACACCTCACAACACCTGAGTTCAGCTGGCAAACTAATTCGTGAGGCATAGCTATCTGATTTGTGAAACGGATTTAAATTCGATCTTCAATTCTCGCGCTTTATGCAGATTTAATGGAGTTCACGTCACCGAAAGCAACAGACATGATCTGCATTTTATAGATCATCAGCTAAAATGTCAAAATCAAAGACCGCAATAAGAGAGAGCAGTAACAGCCCTGGTAAGATCATTTCGTTTCTTTACTTTTAATGATGAAGATTGTGTGTTAAGTGTCTGCGACTTACTTTCACTTTGATTTGCGATAGTTTGCACGTTGGCTTGATGCACGGTGATGCGTGTTCCAGCGCGTCGTCATATCTGGATATAACATATAGCCTATAACACGCTCTCACACGTTTTATTTTATTTTATTTTTTAGCATTTTTGGGAGGAGTACAACTTACATATGTGGTTTCAACAACCATGCATTTACACTTGTCCAGTTTCGTCTGGAATGCGTCTCAGATCTCCTCCTGAAGTGGTTTGAGTGGTCGGATTCAAATCCGTCTCAAATGCGTTTCGGAGGGCATTTAAACCTGGACTTTTCACGATCGGATAGCTATCCGATCTGAGAAAACGCATGAAGTGGCCAGGTGTAAACAACCCGAAAACAAACGCTGGTTGGCCTCTCACGTCCAAATTTGACGATGTGGTGGGGGACGTGACGTATGCCGTAAAGCAGTCGAATTTTGTAGTTTTTTTTGTGCTCTGGTTACTACCCGAACCCCGAAGTTACATAGTGCCAGTAAAAGCGATACAGACCCTGTCAGGCTATGGCAGACGTGTCATTCAACCTATTGTAAGTCGATGTACCATCACAAGGATCTTGGAAATATATAATGAAGGTTGAAAAGTTACATAGTGTTGCTTTAAATGGCTCAGTGATTTACTGCAGAGCAAGTACTGAAGGCGATCAAATATTAATGTCACTCTCACTTGATGGTGGATCTGATAAAGAAGCTGTCAGCAAAAATGATAGTTTTGAGAATATGTTTGAGATGGCGATTATGAACCAGATGCTAAATTAACTGGGAAATGAGTTCTGACGAGGACAGTGATGATATAAAACATCTGCTCAAACCCTTCCAAGCTCCAAAAGGTAACAAAATGTATTTAATTTAATCTTCTGTGATTGTTACTTTAAAGGGATAGTTCACCCAAAAATGAAAATTATGTCATCATTTACTCACCCTCAAGTTGTTTCAAACCTGTATGAATTTCTTTTTTCTGCTAAACACAAAAGAAGATATTTTGAAAAATGTCGGTAACCAAACAGTTGATGGACCCCATTGACTTCCATAGTAGGAAAAAAAAAATACTATGGAAGTCAATGGGGTCCATCAACTGTTTGGTTACCAACTTGAGGGTGAGTAAATGATGACAGAATTTTCATTTTTGGGTGAACTATCCCTTTAATATCAGGAGAGTTTTATATTATTGTGACAGGTATAGTCCATCCATGTTAGATATAGATCCGGGTTGCTAAAGACCCAAATATGTAATAATGATTGGCGAAACATTTATGCATTTAAGGGTTAAAATACTACAAGTACAAACAGTACCGTCGGATGCTGAGACAAAATAAATACTAAGTAGGCCTATGTTCAAAAAGTCTTGAGCCTACAGTGTTCAAAAAATACCAGGCCAATGTTTGCAAGGTGTTTCATTTTTTGCCTTGCATATCTTTTAAAGCACCTGGCATATCTATAATTCTTCAGTTCATAGAATACTGATAATATGCCGTGTGTCTAACAGACAATTCCATAACAATAAACTAAGAAAGATGAATGAACTTCACTTCTAAAAGAGGATTACAGCTATCTTTGCTCGCTCAAAGTCGTGCGTAGAAATCATCTTTATCACCCAGACAGCTTAACTGGTTTCATTCCTCCAGCATTTTCACCCACTGTCCTTTAAGTCTGGTGTAGTGAGTACATGGGGGCTCAACCTCATTTTTAAGATGGATCTGTTTTCATGTAAGCCCCAGGATTTGTGCTGAAGGAACTATTTTCTTTTAGCTCAATTGCTCAATTCCAGCATTCAAAGAACATGACCGTTTAAGAGATAAATATCCAGCCATCAGCATTAAGAAAGAGTTTTGTCCAAATCATTTGTCAGAATGGGCATAAAAAAACAGATTGAGTATGAGTCAAATATTGCCTTAAACAATACGTAAGATGTAAGGGATTTTCCACCTTACAAGCTTTTGCGAACACAGATGGCACAGAGCTGAGCTACTGCTGTAAAAGTGCACGAGTTCAGATTAAGCACTTCAAACTCATAAACCTACACAATTTGCCATACTTGTTGTTTAATGTGTTTGAGACAGGTTTTCCGACCATAGCGCACAACATCCTACGGTTACTTATCTGTAAATGTTAGAAATTCACGCAAGTATTTCTATTTTGACAGAAAGAGAGTCTCGTTTCGCAGACTTTTGCAGACAGAGTCAAACAGAAGGAGCGTATAGAGTGCAACAGACAGTCGGGTTCCAGAAGTCTAAACTCCATTCATTTTCTCCATGGCGAAATTTTTAAAGACAGCCTTACTGTGAGCTACAAGGTTGGTAATTGATAGTTTTTGCTTCAGTTGAAGCCACCAGCCCATTATTTCAACTTAGTTTTAAAATAATCGAGTTTAACAGCAGAATTCGTGGTGAATATATATTTTTTTAATGTAGAGAAAATTAAACAGAAACAAACTGAACAGAAAATTCTATCAATCAGAAAGTCAAAACAAGCAAAAACTCAAAAGAGCTCTTTATCCCCGCCCCACTCCCATGAAGCACTGCAAATGACGTGTTGAAAAAGAAGTTGGTGTTGATAGGGAAGTTGGTCTCCCTACTACACTCTCAAAATGTTTTAATATTTCAATATATGCATATCTTGCAATTAAATCAATATGTAAAATAAATACTGTATAATCAACATTTTTAAATGCATATAGTTTTATATGTCTCCATTGTTTTTAATTCGATTAAGCTGTTCACAATGCTTCCATGGGATTGTAGTTTTTTCCCTCACTAAAGCCGTGAATTACAGTCTTGTCTTTGTATTTTTTTATTTATTTTTGTTTACGACCCTATCCATATTTGTTGTTATAAACCATCCAAACCTCTTTAACAAGGAAAGTCATGTAGGCCAATAGAACAGTTGTGGCCCTTTGTGACTGTGAACACATAACATTGCTGCTGCTGTAGCAATCAAAATAACTTATTGCCTCAAAATGCCTACCAACAGTATATGAATTCCACTTGTCAAAAAGTCAAGTCCTTTTAGCATACTTTCAATCCTGACCTAAAGTTAAGGCCTGCATGCTGAAGTGAGAAAGGATGTATTTTTCATTAGACTATACAGCTTTACATTTGAATAAGGGTGTAATGCCAAGAGAAGCCGTTTTTATTGTTAATGGTAATTAATATTAATCCCGCACCTATTTAGTGTCAACACAGTGTCAAATGATAACGCATTGCATTTAAAGATCAAGGTTAACTGCCAGGAATTGGTTTTTAATAATCCACATTCTGTGAACAACTTCCGTGAATGAATTATTAATGAGACAACAACAACAACATTACGAGTAGCAATACAGGTCACAGATCTTCAAGGCCTTTAATTAGATTGTATTGCATATAAACATACCTCTCGCAGAAATGGCGGAGGAACAATTACCTAGTGTATCATTATGTCTTAATATTCAGTGCTATAACATTCGCCATGTGGTAGTTAAAACATGGTGGAGTGCATTAAAGACATTTTACTTTGATTCATTGTTTTATTTATTGCCCTTTTAAAGAGATAAAAAGAGTTATTCATGAAAACACAATACCCCCGGACGTGTTTGTAATTTTATTTTATTTTATTTTTTCAGGGTTGTTCTTTTCTGTCTTTCAAGAGCTGCACTTTAAAACAAAGATAAAGTCACTGAGGATATTTGTAAACCACGCACAGCCCTTCAGAAGCCGAACAGGTGTGAAGATGAAAGCATGTTTTTTTTCAAAGTGATATAGAACCTCCAGGTCAGACCTCTTCTTATTATCATAAGTATTGCACTTGTTTTTTTCTTCTTCTTCTTTATCTTCAGACTATATTGCCCCTTCAGTGTGCAGTGTCTCATCACAATTGCTAACCAACTGCAAGTTAAATAGTGCTTACCTCAAGGGTTATAAAAGCTGTGCAGAAAATATTAGAATTCCACTGAGGATCAGCACCCAGAAACGTCTTATGCCATTAGGAGTCCTCTGACAGAGGGGCTTTCCTGCACTCTGTACATTATTTAAAGAAGTACAGTTAAATGGGCTAAGTAAAATATACACTATGCATGAATTCGTTATGTTTTTAAATAATCTTTCCCCCCAACATATTCAGTAAGAAAAATTAAGCCAGATGTTTGCTAAGTATGCATTTTTTTTCTAATATCCTTTTCTCAGCGAATGCAAATTATGAACATCTAAAAATTATGCTGAGGCTATAGACATGTTGAAAAGCTGATTGATAATTCGATTGAATGTGGAACACTCAGCAGTGTTAGGATAATTTATTGCTTGGCTTTAATGTATTGACTTAAAATGACAACAAGTCCTGAATTATCAATAATTATGCTAATAGCTGCATTTCGAAAGACAAAATACCTTCTGCAGAAATGAGAATGTGAGTGTTAGTATGTGGCACTTTTACACATATAGGGCCCTATTTTAACGATCTGAAACGCAAGTGTCAAAGCGCAAAGCGCAAGTAACTTTGTGGGCGGGTCTCGGCGCTGTTGCTATTTTCCCGGCGGGATAAATGACTATTGCGCCAGGCGCAAATCTAAAATGGGTTGGTCTGAAGTAGCTTCATTATTCATAGGTGTGGTTTGGGCGTAACGTGAAATAAACCAATCAGAGCGTCATCTCACATTCCCTTTAAGAGCAAACGCGCTTTTTCCACAGCGGATTGCTATTGAAACGGCGGATTTGCCAGGCGCGCGCCAGGAGCGGTTCACAGCCAAGGAGAGCAACGCTCTCGTCACGGCCGTAAAAGAGAGAAGTTACATTGAAATGGAGAAACCCACCCAAATTAACTTCGGTTAAACAGGCGTATGATAATTTGGGTAAATGTGTAAGCTAGATGTATGCTTTTATAATAAATAGTCTATCTATCTATCTATCTATCTATCTATCTATCTATCTATCTATCTATCTATCTATCTATCTATCTATCTATCTATCTATCTATCGTAATAATGTATGATTTGCAAAAATGAAAACTGCTGCTTCTGTGTAGATGAGAGAATCAAAGTGTAGCCTATGCGCATTGTGCACACGCTACATTGATTATGGCCAAGCATGCGCCCTTAAAATAGCATATGAATAACATGCGCAACGCGCCACTGACTTTAAACTATTTTTTCCTGGTCAGTGGCGCAATTGTTTTCTAAACCTGCAAAATAGCATGAGGGAACGTTTGCGCCGGAACACGCCTCCTCTTTGCGCTGAACCGCCCCCGGGAGCGCAAGTGTATTTCCTAACTTACCGACGTGCTTCTGTGGAGGGAAAAGTCCGCTTTGCGCGGGTGCAAAATAGGAATGATACATGCGTCGGTGTACAAAGTCACTTGCGCTGGGTGCAAGATAGGGCCCATAGTGTGTTTTAAACATACTACACAAATATTTACATTGTATATTATATTGACGCCTATATATTAGATGAACTGTAAGACAGATGGTGTTTTGTTTAGATATTTAATGTAAATGTGAATTATGAAACTAATTATAAAGGCTATTGAGCTCTGTACCCAATTGGAATAACAGTCTGCTGCTGTCTCAATCTACCCTTTGAAAATATTTTTTTTTCTAAATGTTCTCTTTTTTTTCCTGCTGCCCTTTATTTAAAAATGTAAATAAGCCCTTGTGAAGTTTAGATATTTCTAAGGCTGTTGTGTGCAGCTTTCTTTTGAAAACATAAAAACTTAATTCACTGATTAATCAATAAAGCCCCCACAAAATCAAGCTTCAAGCCAAAGTCTTAATTTATAAAGATTGTAAAACAAGCTTTTGAAAAGCCAATTTATGTTTGTTAGAAATAGTGTTCAATAGTTATTTGCTCCATCTATTTAAGCTTCAGTGTTTTTATTAAATTTTTATATATATAGGCTACTTTAAACAAACTAGCATTGCTGTGCAAACATTTCATGTACAACACATTCATGCCCCCACCCCTCCAACACTACATTTCTATTCCTCTACCTGGACAATGTCTCTTGACCTGTCAATGCTTTATGAACATACTATAAATCTCTCCCTGAAATGAAGCTCTACTCATCCTAGGACAAGATGGTGTCATTATTTTCCAAGGCAATTGAGAGGAAATTGAGATATCATTCAACGTAACAGCTGCTGAGTCAAGTCTCTGCTGTTTCCTTATTAAAGGGTCAGGGCCAAAATTCCTCTCATAGACAGCATTTCATCAAAAGAAAGGGATGGTCTTTTTTTCTCCTTTTTTTCTCTTTTTTTTTACAAGGACTGTTCAACTAGCAATGTGCCGAATATCTTGCCACTGTCGGCTCTGGCTTGCTTAGTGGGTACACTTAATATTCAACAATATTATTGATCTGAATGTAGCCTACTGATGCTGTTGTATGAGAACTGAACTGAGCGGGATGATGACATTATTTTTGCAGAACTGCTTTATAGATGAAATGAACTCATTTAAATGGATTATCTTCACAACAGAACAGAATCAACAGTGAACTGACATCAGCTGAACAACAGCCGAAAGGCATCATTTACCTGTTATCACTGTAAAGCTGCATTTAAACAATCTGTATTGTATAAAGCGCTTTATAAATAAATGTGACTTGACTTTATTATTATTATTATTACAATTTCAGCATTTAAGAGCCTAAAAGTGTTAAAATTGTATGCAATTTAGGTGAACATGATTGTCATGTGATTATTTGTGTTTATGTATACATTTATGTTATGTTGTGTATGGAAACCTTAGAGCCTCTAAGCCTAAAAAAGAAATGGGAGGAAAAATTATTTTGCAAATGTTTTGCGTTCACCTTAGAAACTTTGCCTTCGCTCACAAAATGTTTGTTGTTCACCTGAGCAACTTTGGATACGCTCACAAAACCTTTGCGTTCGCTCGCGAAACCTTTGTATTCTTACCAGGGAACGCAAAGTTTCTCGGGGGAACGCTAACATTTTGTGAGCAAACACAAAGTTTATCGGGGGAACGGAAAACATTTGCATGAGATAGCAAAGGCATTGTCGTATACTTTTTTTTCTTTACCATGTTCTTTTGGAGCTCCGTTTGTTTCCACCATGAAATAAAAAAGGTAATTGTGTATTTTTATCTCACAACTCTACGGAGCCCCTAAGGGGACATGGCGATGAAAAAAAAAATTTGATGGGAGGAAAAAAAATATGTTAATGCTTCTGCCTTGTGTTCCCCCCGGGAAACGCTGCATTCGCTTGCAAACCTTTTGACTTTGCGAGCGAATGCAAAGTTTCTCGGGGGAACGCAAATCGCATTGCAATTTTTTTTTTCCTCCATCATCATGTCCCTTTAAGAGTTTTTGTCTAACAATTGCAAGTTTTTATCTTACAATTCTGAGGAAAAAAGTTAGAATTGCAAGAAATTAAGTCAGAATTGTAAGATATAAACTCATCGCAAACTCGCAAAAAATTGTGAGTTGCAGTGGGTAGAGTGGGGGGAAAAGCCTCCCTGGGGTAAAACCAGAAACGCCCCCCACCTGTTTTTCCCAAATTAACCACTAGAGGTAGTCAAGATACATTTTTACTGTTGCATTTACATTTACATTTATTCATTTAGCTGACGCTTTTTATCCAAAGCGACTTACAATTGCTATATATGTCAGAGGTCGCACGCCTCTGGAGCAACTAGGGGTTAAGTGTCTTGCTCAGGGACACATTGGTGTCTCACAGTGGATTCGAACCCGGGTCTCTCACACCAAAGGCATGTGTCTTATCCACTGCGCCACTACCACCACTACCACACTGTTGCTATGCACTACGTTGATAACGGGGATATACAAATCTCCATGGAGAAGCTGACACCAGCGACATATTTGAAGAGAAGAGGATTACATGGTAAATGCTATAATTTTCAGATATTAGAAAACAAGTGTTTAAGAGAATATTGTTCTGCAGGATATCACAGTGATATGATAGATGAATAGTGAAGGCTGTAGTTTGAGATCATATGTTATTTATAAGGAATATAATTATTATTTTAAAAATGTATAAAAAAAAGAAGAAAAAAGTCATAGCTTGTGGGGTATGACTTTTAATTTTTTTTTATAAATTCTTGCTTGTGGGGTGTGGTTTTCGTCCCGGTCGTGGAACACTGGACCAGCTCTATACCCTCTACAGGGTGCTGGAGGGTTCATGGAAGTTTGCCCAACCAATCCACATGTGCTTTGTGGATTTGGAGAAGGCATTCGACTGTGTCCCTCGTGGCATCTTGTGGAGGGTGCTCTGGGAGTATGGGGTTCGGGGCCCTTTGCTAAGGGCTACCCGGTCCCTGTACGACCGGAGCAGGAGCTTGGTTCGCATTGCCGGCAGTAAGTCAGACTTGTTCCCGGTGCATGTTGGACTCCGGCAGGGCTGCCCTTTGTCGCCGGTTCTGTTCATAACTTTTATGGACAGAATTTCTAGGCGCAGCCAGGGGCCGGAGGGGGTCAGGTTTGGGGACCACACAATTTCATCTCTGCTCTTTGCGGATGATGTTGTCGTGTTGGCCCCATCAGACCAGGACCTTCAGCATGCACTGGGATGGTTTGCAGCCGAGTGTGAAGCGGCTGGGATGAGAATCAGCACCTCCAAATCCGAGGCCATGGTTCTCAGCCGGAAAAGGGTGGTTTGCCCGCTTCAGGTTGGTGGAGAGTTCCTGCCTCAAGTGGAGGAGTTCAAGTATCTTGGGGTCTTGTTCACGAGTGAGGGAAGGATGGAACGGGAGATTGACAGACGGATCGGTGCAGCTTCTGCAGTAATGCGGTCGCTGTACCGGTCTGTCATGGTGAAGAAGGAGCTGAGCCGCAAGGCGAAGCTCTCGATTTACCGGTCAATCTACGTTCCTACTCTCACCTATGGTCATGAGCTGTGGGTCATGACCGAAAGGACAAGATCCCGGATACAGGCGGCCGAAATGAGCTTTCTCCGCAGGGTGGCTGGGCGATCCCTTAGAGATAGGGTGAGAAGCTCAGTCACTCGGGAGGAGCTCAGAGTAGAGCCGCTGCTCCTCCACATCGAGAAGGGCCAGCTGAGGTGGCTCGGGCATCTTTTCCGGATGCCTCCTGGACGCCTTCCCGGGAAGGTGTTCCGGGCATGTCCCACCGGGAGGAGACCCCGGGGAAGACCTAGGACACGCTGGAGGGACTATGTCTCCCGGCTGGCCTGGGAACGCCTCGGTGTCCCCCCGGAAGAGCTGGAGGAAGTGTCTAGGGAGAGGGAAGTCTGGGCATCCCTGCTTAGACTGCTGCCCCCGCGACCCGGCCCCGGATAAGCGGAAGAAGATGGATGGATGGATGGATGGATGGATAGCTTGTGGGGTAAAACACAATTTAGTTTTACCTAAAAAAGGTAGTTTGTACCAACTAGGTACAAAAAGGTAGTTTGTAAAAACTAGTTTGTAGTTACCCCTTCAACTACGCTGAGGGGTAAAACCTTTTTTAAAGTTTTTTTTAAATGATCAGAAACAGATGTTTCACAGAAATATTAATTTATTCTAAATGAGTGTCTATAGTACACATATAAAAGACCATCTATGTTTGTAACTAAATTTAGTTCTGCTTGGAATACCAGTCTGCTCTCCACTAACATTATTTTACTGATTCAGTTCATCATTACAAAATCACCATGTAATTTGACCTCTGTAATTTCAGTATATTTCATACGCCTCTTCATCTCGCTTTCTGTTTGAACAAATAATACTAAAACAGATAGATATTTCATTAACCCCTCTGAATTATTTATGTTGAGCAGGTCAGCAGCCTCGATATTACAGAAGATCGACAGAAACATTCTAAACATAGTATTCAGCAGTTTTCATCAATTCCCATAGTGATATGGCTTCCAGGCTGAATCCAGATTAATTTCTTTCCTAAAATATTTTATTCATTACTGCCTTGGCTGCCTCACAAGATTTTGATGTTCCACCGGTTTGACGTTTTACTGGTAATGAAATTTATGAGTGTTGCATCAGGTGAATATAGCTTACATTTTATATAACTTACATTATTAGGCATGACATGTTTGGCACTTCTTCTAGTAATGTATTCAATTTGAATGAATTTAAAAGTTAACATAATTGTGCATTTGTTTTTAGACATTGCATGTCAATAACTCTTTCTTAGCCTTTTCATTTTATTTTATTAGGAGTGCAAATGTAGAGAGGACAGCAAATGGAAGTGGGAATGGAAACCTAAGCCAGAAACCTAACCGTTACGCCATGTTAAAGATAAGTATGGAACATTTCTGTGTTTAAATGATTTTAATAACAACCTATGAGACCAAATAACAAATAATGAGTGCTAATAATTTTACATACATATTCTCTTGTTCTGATTTATGATTACACTCCATCAATGCTTTACCACCTCCTGTTCAGTTGGCTCTCCCCTACTGATGAATGTTTTACAGGGAAATAAAATGCATAAATAATGAATAGTCATTATCTTGCCTTTTGGGTAAAAATGTGCAATTGGGAACTTGGTCTGATCTCACTATTAACTCACACACAGAGATGCACAACAAAATCCTGAGTCTAGAGGCACATTAAATGCCTCATTTCCATCACGTTGTGCCTGTAAGGCAAATGTATGCTTTATTTACGCATACTAAATGAAAAGTGATAAAAGGACGGGGAAGAAAAACACAGAATAACAAACATATGTAACAGCAGATGTATCATTGTATACCTAGAGGCTCTGAGGTATTATTTAAAGCACATGATGGGGAAGTCTTAAGAGATCAAATCTCTTTTGTTTTATCTAATTCTCTGATTAAATATTCATAACACAATGCATGATAGCCTCATTGTGATGCTCAAGAAAACATAGCAGGTAACTTTCAGGGGTTAATAGTTTTCTTGTGTATAAGATTGCATTTGCAATTTGTTTTAATGTTTCAGCTAATGTCATTTCAGTCTGAAAATAGGTCTTTTCTAGTTGAAGAATGAAGTCATGGTACTTTAGTTCGCAAGACCATATCAATCAGTGCAGCGGACTTACACAAAGAAAGCTTTCAGACAAGCAAAGTAATTAACATAAGCTTTTAAAGAGTCAAAACTTGATGTTTGAGAGTTCATGTCTTGCGTAGATAAGCAATGCAGATAAGACTGACGTGAATATGTCTCAATAAGGAATAATCTTGCCAGATTTACCCATTTTATTTATTGTATTTTACTTAAATTGATTCTATTACCATTATTACATATTTGAGTCACTTAACATACCTTAATGTTAAAGTCTGCACTATAATGAACAAGTATAAGCATATTATTCTTAACCAAGAATTACATTTAATGTAAATATTGTCACAAACACTTGACGAACGGTTATAGTCTTATGCACTTATACATAAAATAGGACTGTATAAGCATAAAAGACTGCAACTGTTGATCAGGTGTAGAATGTTATGTACTGTATGTTGAAACATTTCTTTAGAAAAGAGTGTGTTTTGGTTTTTAGCTATCATGACATCATCTTTTATTGTGGGTCAGTCTCTCCACTTCCTTACCTGAGAAAATGTTTACTTCCTGCATTACACTACAATGACATTATACTAGACAGAGCTACTCGGTGGAAAAAAACAAGACCTTTCTCTTCGAAACATCCAGCACTTAATATGTGAATTGAAACGTATCTGTGGAAGTAGGTAGTAGGCCTTTATAATCTCATAAATTCCGATCGATCGGCGCAAGCAAATTAAATGTTCTCTTTCTCTGAACTGCACTGATGTATAAATATCATCCCCACTAAAGATAATTCATCCGGTTGCCCTTCCTAAATTTATAGCCCTTGCGCCAATGGTCTCTGATGTAATGGTATACTCTCTGTAACATTTATAAGGCAGAGGATGCATGCATTAACAAGCCGTGAAATATTCCAGCTTCAGGTTATGAAAATGCAGGCTGCTAAAATGAAGAGCGAACCACCTCACGGCTTACAGAATGTGTTATACTGCCAGCTAAATCCAGACGCCTCTATGTTTTCCTCTGTGTTTTGTGAGATGTCTGCTTGATGAATAATTTATCCATGGATATTTCAGAGCTGTGTTTCTACAACCCGTATGCCATGTGAATGAACTATTCCCAGGTGAGCTGTGGTGGCAGCTGCAATGGTGGAGTTGATTGAAAAATTATATTCTCCGAAGACCAAACCAACGTGTAAGCGGCGGCCCTAAGCACTGGCAACACAGCGAATGAAAATAAAACAAACTGTCAGTTCTGAGAGAATTTCACTGGCGTAATGAGCTCAAATAAAGTGACAGTTAAATACTGTACTTGTACTCAATCCTGACGCTCCCTGGGGCTTACCGTAAATCCACTCCGTGCCAAAATAACACCTCGCTCATCTCTCAGCACCGTACTGTCTGTTTTCATTATTGCATGAAGGGCAAAAATAGGATTTTTATCTAAAAACCGCATGTATTTTATGCCTACAGGCAAAACATAGCCGCTTGAATGTGTTAGCTGACAACATCAGGCACCTCTTCACACATTTTCACACACGGTTCTATTTCTGCACTGAGCTTTTTTTTTTTTCTTTTTTTTTTTACCTGTCTGTGGCTTCCTCTTCAGAGGGATCCTCCGGATTGCTCTTCACATCCTCATGGCTGCTCTTCGCCTCCTCTTTCCTGGCACTGCAAGGTGAGTTGCTCTTGGGAAGCTCCTCGCTAGCTTGGAGGTGCTGGATAATGTTTTGCTGGTGCCATGATTGATTCCCCGGCCTGACATAAACAGGCGTGGGTCCAGGGTTTGGAGCCAGAATGCTGTGCACAGGGCTGTTGCTCTTGCGAAGTCCTCCTCTGTCCCGAGAGTGACTCTTCAGCCGGACCGGTGTTCCCCGGTGGTCGAAACCTTCCTGTTGGATATAGCCCCCATTCCCAGCTGAGGTTTGAGTGCTGTGGCTGAACCAGCGCCAGCGGAGCCTGAGGATCTGCTTCACGTCAAACTCTTTTTTTCCAGACACAGACATCCTATTCCCTCAATCGCAGTGGCACATGGAATCCGAGGAATAACGAGGCAGAACGTCTGAGTCTCGGTTTCAGAGGCTTTACCTCTTTTGTCTTTGTTGCCGGTTCTGGCCAAAAAAGAGAAGATGTCTGCAGCTTCTGCCTTGTGTCTTATTTCCCCTCTTCTCCAACTCTGTCTTCTCCTTGTCCTTACTTATAGCACACACATGATATCCTCTGCCTGTTCCACCCTCCTCCCTTCCCTTTGTCGTTCTGTGTCTCTCTGCACATACGACACACAAAACACACAAAAATGAGGAACGCTTACAGCAACCTGATCTGATTCCAGCAGCAAAAAAATGAACAGCTCTTACCCGAGAAGGTGAGGTGCCAAAAAGACAGGACGCAGAGGTCAAACCTTAGTGGGGGAAATCTTGTAGCATAGGAAGGAACGCCAAAACCAGCACCATCTCTTTCCACGAGCAGCATCATCTGCGCTCGCACTCACACTCTGCCCCTTTCCTTTATGTGTGCAAACATGCTCTTTCCCTCGCTCCAGCTCTCTCTCGCTCACGCATGCACATAGACATGTCTTCTCACACAGCCCCCCACCCCCCCACCCCAATCTGATGGGATCCCGAGGGAGACAGTCTCAGCCTCTCAACGAAGGAGGAAACCATGCAGAAAAATTATTCTCTCACTGTCTGTCTCAAGCCATAGTGACAGATAAACACCAAAGAGTATCACTGTTTGACTTCTTCATTGCAGCACCAGCCAGTGTTTCATCTCTAATAAATGTTCAGGAAATGTCTACAGTATTTGAATGTTTACTATGCTGTTGAATCGCAATAAGAATGCTGTATGTTAAGAAACCTATATATACATATTTCAGCAGTATCTAAAACAGTCTTCGCACTTTGAAAAAAATAACAAAAATGTATGAACGGTGTATTAGTTTTTAATATGCCTAAAACTATTTTGCTTAGGGTTTGGCGATGGTACTAATTGATTATTTCTGATTCTGAACTTATTTTATTTTTTAATACAAAACACAACCTGAAAAAAAAGACAAAGGAGGGAGACCTGCATGTGTCTCCCTTGAAATACATCATTTTTTATCACAGTGCTAATATTTCCTGATGTCTGCACACGGGGATGTGATAACATTAATTAATTTTCTACAGCTGAGGTTGTTTATCCTGTCCTATAAAAAAGGTGGATCTAAATGCACTGCAGTGTGTGTCATATTGCTCATTGCCTCTATTTGTATCCAAAGATTTGCTGGTCTTATACTGCAGATACAGTCAATGATTTATTCATGTGCAGTGCCTTCAGTTCACAGTTCTTTTGTTATGCTCAAAATATGGATACCATTGTCCTTTGTGGTATCCATTATGGTGAGGAGGTTCCCTTTGCTTCATTCCTTAGTGTGATGGAGGTGCTTTGAGCATCAGACAAATTTGCAAATCAAAACATTTAAAAAAAGAAAAGAAATAGAGAGTGATAGATATTGTTTTAAGGTGATATGCATCAAATCATCAAATAAGTACCAAGTTTTCTTCTCTTTTTTTCTGGTCAGCATTAGATTTCATTACTATGGTTTTGTTGGTAACACATTACATTAAGGTCCCTTTAGGTAACATCCCAGACAGTAACATAGTGTCGGCTCAGATTCGGCCCACATCTGGTATGTGTGGAAACCAATTGTACCAGATGTGCGCCGGATCTGGGCCGACACTATGTCGCTGTCTGGGATTAGTTAATGCATTAACTAACATCAACTAATGAGTAATGCATTTGTTACAATCTTTGTTTAACGCTGGTTAATAAAAGTACAACTGTCCATTGTTAGTTCATGTTAGCTCAGGTCCATTATATAACTTTAATTTGAATGATGTGTTAATAAATGTTGAAATGAACATTAGTTAATATTTTTTTCATTGTAAATTCATGTTATCTAATGTAGTTAACTAATGTTTACAAATGGAACCTTATTGTAAAGTGTTACCTTTTTGTTTTTAATTTTGATGACGATCGATCTTAATGTTTCAGAGCTTTGTTTTACAGTTGATAGCCTCAATTACTGTAATTATTTTAGTGACAAGGGTGATTTAAAACATGATCTTGCATTGTCTGCTACTGAATTAGCCTAACTAATTGTTAAACACACTAAATTGAAAAATCATATACGGTTGTGTTTTGGTGATTAACAAATGTTCTCATTACATATTACAATAATCTTATGTTTTGAAAGAATGACAAAGTGCACTGAAAACATGTATAAATGTAATTAGAACATAAGATCAGGCTTTGAAAGAATCTTCTGATCTGTGCAATGCACATAGTACTACAGCAAAACTGTCAAATTAAGCCATCGCTAGTTGTTCTGAATCTAAACATTTTGGGTGAGAATTCTGTCATCCAGATGTTCTCACACCAGCTGTGTGAGACTATTTAATTACCGATTTCTGTACCTTGATGCATTATGTAGGCAGTGAACAGCAGGGGGTGGAGGGCATGTAGGATGGATGAATTTCCTTTGGTTGCGCAAACTAATCTCATTTGAAGCTACACTGTAATGACGGGTAGTCTGGGTAAATAATGTTAAACTATACAATTATTCCATGATGTCCTTCTGAAGCCTTTTTGAGTTTTTTTTGTTTGTTTGTTTGTTTTTTGAGAAAATGGCTATGTTTGAGTAAAACATTACATAAACTTTTATGTTAATGTCATAAAATGCAGTTCCTTAATACGACCATGAAACAACAGCACTACAGTGTAGCCCTTCTTTTTATTTTTTAAATGAACTCTGTCCTTAAAGTGCCAAGGGGGTTGACAAAGAAATACATATATTGCTGATTATTTTGTTTGAGAATTTCACCATAAAATGTATTTTTTTTTTTATGGGTCATGCTGTTACACCAGTATGAACTGAAATAAGTCCATACCTCTTATTCCTGTAGGAGTCATGGACACAATCTGTTTGCGTCCTCTTTGATACAAGAGACTTCAGCCTAGACTGCTGCTCGTTGTATTATCCACAAACATCTTCTTACCAGATAAAGAGAGATAGTTGATTCTGCATACCTCATAATTCTATATGCAACTACAAAGAGGGGCATTTGATGTTGAACAACACTCTTAACACACTGGCCCTTAACCCACTGGTCATTTTGCACTGTTAATACTTTTTACTATTTTTTAAATGTATTATTATCATAGTCAAAATTGTTATCTTCTCTAGGCTTTGATTTATAAAAAAGCATGTCTTGGAATGAAGTGATAACATGATGCCAAGCACACAAATAGGAAACCAGTTTAATTCTAATAAATTCTGAAAGATATCGTCTCTCGTAAAACTTGACACGGAGTGTCCGTGTCACTAAAAATTGGGAATTTTAAAATCAATCCAGTGCATAAAACAGCATATTTTATAATCATATAATCCACACAATTTCTTGTGTAATGTCAGCAGCATTGCATAATAAAAGAAAATCATATGGCTTACCTTTCAAAAGAAATAAGAAAAATAAGGATTTTTGCCTGTATTCCTCTCAGCTTAAGTTCCTTGTTATAGATTTCAAGCTAACTAAAGAATGCATGCAGTTGCTCATCCCAGTTATGCTAGCAAATATTTCCATACAAAAACCAAACCACACTTTCCTCCCTTAAAGGAAGTTCCTGATCATTTCCTTCCTTAGTGATGATTTGAGGAACCATGCAGGACAGGAAAGGCCATATCCTGTTTTCTTGGTGTTGGCTCTTATCAAAGTATTCATAGAAAGCTAAAAGCACAATGGTTAGATTCAACAGGGTTGAACAAATGCAGTCTTATTTTTAGGCATTCAGTGATCTTAATTTTTAAGTTAATGTTCCAACAAAACAGTTATATGTGTGGTTTTACAGTTTTTACATAATATATAGGATTTAAATGAAAAGAGTAACATTCTCACCACAAGCATGTATTGATAGTTGATCACTTTATTGAAATTTTGCAACTCATACAAGAAAAAGAGTTAAAATTGAAGCCTAAATGTCCCATTATTTACAAGGGCAATGCACATTTTATCCCTCTTCAAAATATTAATGTTTAACCATTGGCATTAGATTTCCTGTAGTTATATCCCCACATGACAGCACAACATTTCATACATTTAGTGAGAGGAAGAGAGAGAGCCAACTGGATGTAAAGAAATGTGGAAGATATAAAAAAGAAAAAAATGCCTTAGAAACCATTAAAAATCAAAGCAAGTCGCAGCTTGTGTCAACACTGCTACCTGGTGTGCATTTAAAAGAGATTCAATCAATCAATGGAAAAGACAGTCTTAGATATAAATACTTTAAAAGATTATAATCTCTGTGTAAATTCCATAATATATGAAGTGTTATATTATTTGGGAAACAATGTTATGTTATCAAATGTATCTATTTTGAATCAATTTATTTACAGTTTGTACAGCCCTTAAACTTCATTGTGCTTACAAATTATATCAGGTTTATCAGTGTTGTAATTAGTTATTCATCTGTGATGAGTACATATGATACATCACTAAAATATTTAAATGAAGCTAAAGTCATAAAATCCTTTCAAAAGTAAAATCATGCCTCTTGTGTGTAAATGTATCCAGACAATTTTAGAAAGGACAAGAGTCCCAAAACTTTCAAAGGTACAAAAATATAACAAGTTATCAGATGACAACTCAAAGCTAGATGCAGAACATTTTATATCAACTACACACATTGTTGGATTGGACATGAAATTCCTATCTACAAAACAAAAGAATTAAAATTACATAACAGATTTCTCTTATTTACAGTTAAATTGTGATTCAAAAAATATCAATGCCTGTAAAGAACATTTGTGGAAATTGAAGAAACAGTGCACTATTGTTTAAATGAAAGACAGATTTACATGTAGTCATCAAGACTGACAAAAAAAATTGTGAATGTACGGTGTATATATACTAGTGTAAAAACTATTTCTTTGGCGAAACGGCTATTTCGAGTTGTGGTAACCGAAAACTACCTTTTGAACCACTATCACTGCTAGATGACGACGACATTCTGGACTTCTTTAAAGGCTGAGCAACTCCACCAGCACCCTCAATCCTAACCTCACTTTCATCTGTCACTTCATATGAACCTTTACTTTTTGAGCTAAAACCTCCAATTGTTGCAAACTTCAACTTTCCTTTTTTGCTTTTAATCATCGTTTCTCCACCATCTATTGAAATGTTGCCACCCTCAGCCTGTAAGTGCCCTTCAGTAGAAACAGGGGAAGCTAAACCTCCCTCATCACTTACAGAGGATGAGTGATGTCGTGATTTTTTGAAGAAATCAAGGGAGGCAGATTTACTCTTTGGCGAAACCTTAAACCCAGAGCTTCCCTCTACTGCCAACTTGCCACTTATCAATTCCCCAGAACTAAGACTTAACTCCTTAGACACATTTGCACCACCTTTAGTGGTAAGATCAGCATCTTCTCCCTCAACATAAAGATCCGCTGCACTGCCACCTTTAGATTTAGATTTGAAAAATTTTGGCATTTTGACTTTCATTTTTCCACCACTGCTTTTCATATCAGTGCTCTGCATTTCTAGACTTTGGGAACTAACTTTAACACCAGCAGCCAATTCACCTGAACCTACATCTACACCCATCTCTCTTCCTTCTACTTTAGGCAATGCAACACCAAACTTTGGTACTTTGATTTTAGGAAAGGTTACATTACCTTCTGGGTACTCAACCCCAGATAATGATGCATCTGGCTTTATGCCTAACCCACTTGCAGCCACTCCCTTTTGTCCCCTCACATTAAAGCCTGGTATTTCAATGCTCCCTTCTACTCCTTTTCGTTCAGTGAGATTTAAATCAGCATCTAAAGCCACACCATGGACATTTACAGACTGCACTGTCCCCTGTGTTTTTCCTTTCATATCAATTTTAACATTGGCTTTTCCATTAATGCCTGATCCTGCTACACTGACATCTGGGGAATGCAAGGTCTCCAATGTTCTACCTCTAACATCCAGTTCAGGAGTTTTTAATTTAGAGCCAGTGATGCTGATTTTGGGCATTTTTAATTCGCCCCCTTTTGTTTTGAAATCCGGACTGTCCAAACTAGCATCTGGTGTCTGAATATCAGTTTTAAGGCTTGCAGATGGCAAATCAACATCAGATGATTTTATAGTTCCAGACGCAGATGAACTACCTTTAACTTTTGGAGATTTAATGTCAAATTCCACATCAGGAAAATGTAACTTTCCAAAAAAAGGTTTCTTTACTTTGGTTGACTTCAACTGTAATTCAGGTTCATTTGTCTCCAACTTGACCATTTCAGTCTTCATATCACCATCAACAGTTTTAGACTTCCCTTTTCCTTTGGTCAATTTGAATTTACCCTTTTTTCCTTTTACATCTATGTTCATATCAGGTCCTTCTAAACTACCACCAGCATCAGGAATATCTGCATCCAATTTTGGGCTCTTAACTCCAAGTGAAAATTTAGATTTCTTGGTTTTTGGAACCTTGATGTTAGCATCTGGTCCACTAATGTTGACATCACCGCTCGCCTTAATATCTTTTTCAGGTACTGAAAGACTGCCACCTGAAGACTTGATTCCAAAGTTGGGCCCTTTGAATTTTGGGAACTTAACATGTTTTAAACCCCCCTCAGGTCCCTCAATGTCAAGATCAGGAGAATTAACATCAATTCCGGGTCCTTTGATATCAAAATCAGCTTTTGGGAGATTGATGTCAACATCTGGACCCTCCACTTTAGGGCCTTTCATTCCAAATGAAGGCATTTTGATTTTTGGCATCTTTATGCCACCCTCTGGGCCCTCTATATCAATATCAGGACCTTCAATGTCCCATTTTGGAGCATTTGTGTCACCTGTTATCTTTGGTCCAGAAACATCCACATCACCCTTGAATTTGGGGCCTTTTAAATTTAAGTTAACATCTGGCATAGAGATCTTTGGACCAGATGTGGAAGGCATTTTAAACTTGGGACCTTTGATTTTGCCCTCAGGTCCCTCAATGTCAAGATCAGGAGTTCTAATGTCCATTTTAGGTCCTTTAATATTAACATCTGCTTTTGGTAGATTAATGTCAACATCTGAGCCCTCCACTTTAGGACCTTTAAGTCCAAATGATGGCATTTTGATGTTCGGCATCTTAAAACCACCCTCAGGACCCTCAAAGTCTGGGCCTTCAATTTCAACTTTTGGTCCTTTAATATCTCCTTCCATTTTAGGAACAGACACATCAACATCTCCTTTTATTTTTGGACCTTTCAGGTTGAAGTCAACATCTGGCATAGAAATCTTTGGGCCAGACATAGATGGCATTTTGAATTTGGGGCCCTTGATTTTTCCCTCAGGTCCCTCAATGCTAAGATCAGGAGTTTTGATGTCAATTTCAGGTCCTTTAACATTAACATCTGCTTTTGGGAGATTGATGTCAACATCTGGGCCCTCCATTTTAGGACCTTTAACTCCAAATGATGGCATTTTGAACTTTGGCATCTTAAAACCACCCTCGAGACCCTCAAGGTCTGGGCCTTCAATTTCAACTTTTGGTGCTTTAATATCTCCTTCCACTTTTGGAATGGACACATCAACATCACCTTTGAGTTTTGGACCTTTCAGGTTGAAGTCAACATCTGGCATAGAAATCTTTGGGCCAGACATAGATGGCATTTTGAATTTGGGGCCCTTGATTTTTCCCTCAGGACCCTCAATGTCAAGCTCTGGGCCCTTGATATCTACTTCTGGTGCTTTGATGTCACCTTTAACTTTTGGAACTGATACATCAACATCACCTTTCAGTTTTGGCCCTTTCATGTTGAAATCAACATCTGGCATAGAGATCTTTGGACCAGATATGGAAGGCATTTTGAACTTGGGACCTTTGATTTTCCCTTCGGGTCCCTCAATGTCAAGATCAGGAGATTTGATGTCAATTTCAGGTCCTTTAACATCAATATTTGCTTTTGGGAGATTGAGGTCAACATCTGGACCCTCCAATTTAGGTCCTTTAAATCCAAATGATGGCATTTTGAATTTAGGCATCTTCAAGCCACCTTCTGGGCCCTCTATATCAAAATCAGGACCTTCAATGTCCACATTTGGAGCCTTTATGTCACCTGCCATCTTGGGTCCAGAGACATTCATATCACCCTTGACCTTTGGACTTTTCAAGTTGAAGTCAACATCTGGCATAGAGATCTTTGGACCAGACATAGAAGGCATTTTGAACTTGGGACCTTTTATTTTCCCTTCAGGTCCCTCAATGTCAAGATCAGGAGTTTTGATGTCAATTTCAGGTCCTTTAACATCAACATTTGCTTTTGGGAGATTGATGTCAACATCTGGACCCTCCAATTTAGGTCCTTTGAATCCAAATGATGGCATTTTGAATTTAGGCATCTTCAAGCCACCTTCTGGGCCCTCCATATCAAAATCAGGACCTTCAATGTTCACATTTGGAGCCTTTATGTCACCTGCAATCTTGGGTCCAGAGACATTCATATCACCCTTGACCTTTGGACTTTTCAAGTTGAAGTCAACATCTGGCATAGAGATCTTTGGACCAGATATAGATGGCATTTTGAACTTGGAACCTTTTATTTTCCCTTCAGGTCCCTCAATGTCAAGATCAGGTCCTTCAACATCAACATTTGCTTTTGGGAGATTGAGGTCAACATCTGGGCCCTCCACTTTAGGTCCTTTGAATCCAAATGATGGCATTTTGAATTTAGGCATCTTCAAGCCACCTTCTGGGCCCTCTATATCAAAATCAGGACCTTCAATGTCCACTTTTGGAGCCTTTATGTCACCTGCAATCTTTGGTCCAGAGATATCCATATCGCCCTTGACTTTTGGACTTTTCAAGTTGAAGTCTACATCTGGCATAGAGATCTTTGGGCCAGACATAGAAGGCATTTTGAACTTGGGACCTTTTATTTTCCCTTCAGGTCCCTCAATGTCAAAATCAGGTCCTTCAACATCAACATTTGCTTTTGGGAGATTGAGGTCAACATCTGGGCCCTCCACTTTAGGTCCTTTGAATCCAAATGATGGCATTTTGAATTTAGGCATCTTCAAGCCACCTTCTGGGCCCTCTATATCAAAATCAGGACCTTCAATGTCCACTTTTGGAGCCTTTATGTCACCTGCAATCTTGGGTCCAGAGATATCCATATCACCCTTGACTTTTGGACTTTTCAAGTTGAAGTCTACATCTGGCATAGAGATCTTGGGGCCAGACATAGAAGGCATTTTGAACTTGGGACCTTTTATTTTCCCTTCAGGTCCCTCAATGTCAAGATCAGGTCCTTCAACATCAACATTTGCTTTTGGTAGATTGAGGTCAACATCTGGGCCCTCCACTTTAGGTCCTTTGAATCCAAATGATGGCATTTTGAATTTAGGCATCTTCAAGCCACCTTCTGGGCCCTCTATATCAAAATCAGGACCTTCAATGTCCACTTTTGGAGCCTTTATGTCACCTGCAATCTTGGGTCCAGAGATATCCATATCACCCTTGACTTTTGGACTTTTCAAGTTGAAGTCTACATCTGGCATAGAGATCTTGGGGCCAGACATAGAAGGCATTTTGAACTTGGGACCTTTTATTTTCCCTTCAGGTCCCTCAATGTCAAGATCAGGTCCTTCAACATCAACATTTGCTTTTGGGAGATTGAGGTCAACATCTGGGCCCTCCACTTTAGGTCCTTTGAATCCAAATGATGGCATTTTGAATTTAGGCATCTTCAAGCCACCTTCTGGGCCCTCTATATCAAAATCAGGACCTTCAATGTCCACTTTTGGAGCCTTTATGTCACCTGCAATCTTGGGTCCAGAGATATCCATATCACCCTTGACTTTTGGACTTTTCAAGTTGAAGTCTACATCTGGCATAGAGATCTTTGGACCAGACATAGAAGGCATTTTGAACTTGGGACCTTTTATTTTCCCTTCAGGTCCCTCAATGTCAAAATCAGGTCCTTCAACATCAATATTTGCTTTTGGGAGATTGAGGTCAACATCTGGGCCCTCCACTTTAGGTCCTTTGAATCCAAATGATGGCATTTTGAATTTAGGCATCTTCAAGCCACCTTCTGGGCCCTCTATATCAAAATCGGGACCTTCAATGTCCACTTTTGGAGCCTTTATGTCACCTGCAATCTTGGGTCCAGAGATATCCATATCACCCTTGACTTTTGGACTTTTCAAGTTGAAGTCTACATCTGGCATAGATATCTTTGGACCAGACATAGAAGGCATTTTGAACTTGGGACCTTTTATTTTCCCTTCAGGTCCCTCAATGTCAAAATCAGGTCCTTCAACATCAACATTTGCTTTTGGGAGATTGAGGTCAATATCTGGGCCCTCCACTTTAGGTCCTTTGAATCCAAATGATGGCATTTTGAATTTAGGCATCTTCAAGCCACCTTCTGGGCCCTCTATATCAAAATCGGGACCTTCAATGTCCACTTTTGGAGCCTTTATGTCACCTGCAATCTTGGGTCCAGAGATATCCATATCACCCTTGACTTTTGGACTTTTCAAGTTGAAATCTAAATCTGGCATAGAGATATTTGGACCAGACATAGAAGGCATTTTGAACTTGGGACCTTTTATTTTCCCTTCAGGTCCCTCGATGTCAAGATCAGGTCCTTCAACATCAACATTTGCTTTTGGGAGATTGAGGTCAACATCTGGGCCCTCCACTTTAGGTCCTTTGAATCCAAATGATGGCATTTTGAATTTAGGCATCTTCAAACCACCCTCTGGGCCCTCTATATCAAAATCAGGACCTTCAATGTCCACTTTTGGAGCCTTTATGTCACCTGCAATCTTGGTTCCAGAGATATCCATATCACCCTTGACTTTAGGACTTTTCAAGTTGAAGTCTACATCTGGCATTGAGATCTTTGGACCAGACATAGAAGGCATTTTGAACTTGGGACCTTTGATTTTTCCTTCAGGTCCCTCAATGTCTAAATCAGGGGTTTTGATGTCAATGTCTGGCGATTTAATACTGACATCACTACTAGGCACATTAACATCAATATCTCCTTTGGGTGATTTAAAACCAAATTTTGGCATTTTAAATTTTGGCATCTTGAACTTTGGCTTTTTCACATTTGCTTCCGGAATATTGACCTCAACATTAGGCCCTTCAGGACCAGATACAGATGGCATCTTCAGTTTTGGGCCCTTGATTTTTCCTTCAGGTCCTTCAATGTCAAGCTCTGGGCCCTTGATATCTACTTCTGGAGCTTTAATGTCTCCTTTAACTTTTGGAACAGATACATTAACATCACCTTTGAGTTTTGGGCCTTTCAGGTGGAAGTCAACATCTGGCATAGAAATGTTTGGACCGGAGATTGATGGCATCTTGAATTTGGGGCCCTTGATTTTTCCCTCAGGTCCCTCAATGTCAAGATCAGGAGTTTTGATGTCAATTTCAGGTCCTTTAACATCAACATTTGCTTTTGGGAGATTGATGTCAACATCTGGGCCATCCACTTTAGGACCTTTAAGCCCAAATGATGGCATTTTGATCTTTGGCATCTTAAAACCACCCTCAGGACCCTCAAGGTCTGGGCCTTCAATTTCAACTTTTGGTCCTTTAATATCTCCTTCCAATTTTGGAACAGCTACATCAACATCACCTTTGAGTTTTGGCCCTTTCAGGTTGAAGTCAAAATCTGGCATAGAAATGTTTGGACCGGAGATTGATGGCATCTTGAATTTGGGACCCTTGATTTTTCCCTCAGGTCCTTCAAAGTCAAGCTCTGGGCCCTTGATATCTACTTCTGGTGCTTTAATGTCTCCTTTAACTTTTGGAACTGATACATCAACATCACCTTTCAGTTTTGGCCCTTTCAGGTTGAAGTCAAAATCTGGCATAGAAATGTTTGGACCAGAGATTGATGGCATTTTGAATTTGGGGCCCTTGATTTTTCCCTCAGGTCCCTCAATGTCAAGATCAGGAGTTTTGATGTCAATTTCAGGTCCTTTAACATCAACATTTGCTTTTGGGAGATTGATGTCAACATCTGGGCCATCCACTTTAGGACCTTTAACTCCAAATGATGGCATTTTGAACTTTGGCATCTTAAAACCACCCTCGGGACCCTCAAGGTCTGGGCCTTCAATTTCAACTTTTGGTCCTTTAATATCTCCTTCCACTTTAGGAATGGACAAATCAACATCACCTTTGAGTTTTGGGCCTTTCAGGTTGAAGTCAACATCTGGCATAGAAATCTTTGGGCCAGACATAGATGGCATTTTGAATTTGGGGCCCTTGATTTTTCCCTCAGGTCCCTCAATGTCAAGCTCTGGGCCCTTGATATCTACTTTTGGTGCTTTGATGTCACCTTTAACTTTTGGAACTGATACATCAACATCACCTTTCAGTTTTGGACCTTTCAGGTTGAAGTCAACATCTGGCATAGAGATTTTTGGACCAGATATGGAAGGCATTTTGAACTTGGGGCCTTTGATTTTCCCCTCGGGTCCCTCAATGTCAAGATCAGGAGTTTTGATGTCAATTTCAGGTCCTTTAACATCAATATTTGCTTTAGGGAGATTGATGTCAACATCTGGGCCCTCCACTTTAGGACCTTTAACTCCAAATGATGGCATTTTGAACTTTGGCATCTTAAAACCACCCTCAGGACCCTCAAAGTCTGGGCCTTCAATTTCCACTTTTGGTCCTTTAATATCTCCTTCCACTTTAGGAATGGACACATCAACATCACCTTTGAGTTTTGGGCCTTTCAGGTTGAAGTCAACATCTGGCATAGAAATCTTTGGGCCAGACATAGATGGCATTTTGAATTTGGGGCCCTTGATTTTTCCCTCAGGTCCCTCAATGTTAAGATCAGGAGTTTTGATGTCAATTTCAGGTCCTTTAACATTAACATCTGCTTTTGGGAGATTGATGTCAACATCTGGGCCCTCCATTTTAGGACCTTTAACTCCAAATGATGGCATTTTGAACTTTGGCATCTTAAAACCACCCTCGGGACCCTCAAGGTCTGGGCCTTCAATTTCAACTTTTGGTGCTTTAATATCTCCTTCCACTTTTGGAATGGACACATCAACATCACCTTTGAGTTTTGGGCCTTTCAGGTTGAAGTCAACATCTGGCATAGAAATCTTTGGGCCAGACATAGATGGCATTTTGAATTTGGGGCCCTTGATTTTTCCCTCAGGACCCTCGATGTCAAGCTCTGGGCCCTTGATATCTACTTCTGGTGCTTTGATATCACCTTTAACTTTTGGAACTGATACATCAACATCACCTTTCAGTTTTGGACCTTTCAAGTTGAAATCAACATCCGGCATAGAGATCTTTGGACCAGATATGGAAGGCATTTTGAACTTGGGACCTTTGATTTTCCCCTCGGGTCCCTCAATGTCAAGATCAGGAGTTTTGATGTCAATTTCAGGTCCTTTAACATCAACATTTGCTTTTGGTAGATTGATGTCAACATCTGGACCCTCCACTTTAGGACCTTTAACTCCAAATGATGGCATTTTGAACTTTGGCATCTTAAAACCACCCTCAGGACCCTCAAGGTCTGGGCCTTCAATTTCCACTTTTGGTCCTTTAATATCTCCTTCCACTTTAGGAATGGACAAATCAACATCACCTTTGAGTTTTGGGCCTTTCAGGTTGAAGTCAACATCTGGCATAGAAATCTTTGGGCCAGACATAGATGGCATTTTGAATTTGGGGCCCTTGATTTTTCCCTCAGGTCCCTCAATGTTAAGATCAGGAGTTTTGATGTCAATTTCAGGTCCTTTAACATTAACATCTGCTTTTGGGAGATTGATGTCAACATCTGGGCCCTCCACTTTAGGACCTTTAACTCCAAATGATGGCATTTTGAACTTTGGCATCTTAAAACCACCCTCGGGACCCTCAAAGTCTGGGCCTTCAATTTCAACTTTTGGTGCTTTAATATCTCCTTCCACTTTTGGAATGGACACATCAACATCACCTTTGAGTTTTGGGCCTTTCAGGTTGAAGTCAACATCTGGCATAGAAATCTTTGGGCCAGACATAGATGGCATTTTGAATTTTGGGCCCTTGATTTTTCCCTCAGGACCCTCAATGTCAAGCTCTGGGCCCTTGATATCTACTTCTGGTGCTTTGATGTCACCTTTAACTTTTGGAACTGATACATCAACATCACCTTTCAGTTTTGGACCTTTCAGGTTGAAATCAACATCTGGCATAGAGATCTTTGGACCAGATATGGAAGGCATTTTGAACTTGGGACCTTTGATTTTCCCCTCGGGTCCCTCAATGTCAAGATCAGGAGTTTTGATGTCAATTTCAGGTCCTTTAACATCAACATTTGCTTTTGGGAGATTGATGTCAACATCTGGGCCCTCCACTTTAGGACCTTTAACTCCAAATGATGGCATTTTGAACTTTGGCATCTTAAAACCACCCTCTGGACCCTCAAAGTCTGGGCCTTCAATTTCCACTTTTGGTCCTTTAATATCTCCTTCCACTTTAGGAATGGACAAATCAACATCACCTTTGAGTTTTGGGCCTTTCAGGTTGAAGTCAACATCTGGCATAGAAATCTTTGGGCCAGACATAGATGGCATTTTGAATTTGGGACCCTTGATTTTTCCCTCAGGTCCCTCAATGTTAAGATCAGGAGTTTTGATGTCAATTTCAGGTCCTTTAACATTAACATCTGCTTTTGGGAGGTTGATGTCAACATCTGGGCCCTCCACTTTAGGACCTTTAACTCCAAATGATGGCATTTTGAACTTTGGCATCTTAAAACCACCCTCGGTACCCTCAAGGTCTGGGCCTTCAATTTCAACTTTTGGTGCTTTAATATCTCCTTCCACTTTTGGAATGGACACATCAACATCACCTTTGAGTTTTGGGCCTTTCAGGTTGAAGTCAACATCTGGCATAGAAATCTTTGGGCCAGACATAGATGGCATTTTGAATTTGGGGCCCTTGATTTTTCCCTCAGGTCCCTCAATGTTAAGATCAGGAGTTTTGATGTCAATTTCAGGTCCTTTAACATTAACATCTGCTTTTGAGAGATTGATGTCAACATCTGGGCCCTCCACTTTAGGACCTTTAACTCCAAATGATGGCATTTTGAACTTTGGCATCTTAAAACCACCCTCGGGACCCTCAAGTTCTGGGCCTTCAATTTCAACTTTTGGTGCTTTAATATCTCCTTCCACTTTTGGAATGGACACATCAACATCACCTTTGAGTTTTGGGCCTTTCAGGTTGAAGTCAACATCTGGCATAGAAATCTTTGGGCCAGACATAGATGGCATTTTGAATTTGGGGCCCTTGATTTTTCCCTCATGACCCTCAATGTCAAGCTCTGGGCCCTTGATATCTACTTCTGGTGCTTTGATGTCACCTTTAACTTTTGGCACTGATACATCAACATCACCTTTCAGTTTTGGACCTTTCAGGTTGAAATCAACATCTGGCATAGAGATCTTTGGACCAGATATGGAAGGCATTTTGAACTTGGGACCTTTGATTTTCCCCTCGGGTCCCTCAATGTCAAGATCAGGGGTTTCGATGTCAATTTCAGGTCCTTTAACATCAACATTTGCTTTTGGGAGATTGATGTCAACATCTGGGCCCTCCACTTTAGGACCTTTAACTCCAAATGATGGCATTTTGAACTTTGGCATCTTAAAACCACCCTCAGGACCCTCAAGGTCTGGGCCTTCAATTTCCACTTTTGGTCCTTTAATATCTCCTTCCACTTTAGGAATGGACACATCAACATCACCTTTGAGTTTTGGGCCTTTCAGGTTGAAGTCAACATCTGGCATAGAAATCTTTGGGCCAGACATAGATGGCATTTTGAATTTGGGGCCCTTGATTTTTCCCTCAGGTCCCTCAATGTCAAGATCAGGAGTTTTGATGTCAATTTCAGGTCCTTTAACATTAACATCTGCTTTTGGGAGATTGATGTCAACATCTGGGCCCTCCACTTTAGGACCTTTAACTCCAAATGATGGCATTTTGAACTTTGGCATCTTAAAACCACCCTCGGGACCCTCAAGGTCTGGGCCTTCAATTTCAACTTTTGGTGCTTTAATATCTCCTTCCACTTTTGGAATGGACACATCAACATCACCTTTGAGTTTTGGGCCTTTCAGGTTGAAGTCAACATCTGGCATAGAAATCTTTGGGCCAGACATAGATGGCATTTTGAATTTGGGGCCCTTGATTTTTCCCTCAGGACCCTCAATGTCAAGCTCTGGGCCCTTGATATCTACTTCTGGTGCTTTGATGTCACCTTTAACTTTTGGAACGGATACATCAACATCACCTTTCAATTTTGGACCTTTCAGGTTGAAATCAACATCTGGCATAGAGATCTTTGGACCAGATATGGAAGGCATTTTGAACTTGGGACCTTTGATTTTGCCCTCGGGTCCCTCAATGTCAAGATCAGGAGTTTTGATGTCAATTTCAGGTCCTTTAACATCAACATTTGCTTTTGGGAGATTGATGTCAACATCTGGGCCCTCCACTTTAGGACCTTTAACTCCAAATGATGGCATTTTGAACTTTGGCATCTTAAAACCACCCTCAGGACCCTCAAGGTCTGGGCCTTCAATTTCCACTTTTGGTCCCTTAATATCTCCTTCCACTTTAGGAATGGACACATCAACATCACCTTTGAGTTTTGGGCCTTTCATGTTGAAGTCAACATCTGGCATAGAAATCTTTGGGCCAGACATAGATGGCATTTTGAATTTGGGGCCCTTGATTTTTCCCTCAGGTCCCTCAATGTTAAGATCAGGAGTTTTGATGTCAATTTCAGGTCCTTTAACATTAACATCTGCTTTTGGGAGATTGATGTCAACATCTGGGCCATCCACTTTAGGACCTTTAACTCCAAATGATGGCATTTTGAACTTTGGCATCTTAAAACCACCCTGATGTCCCTCAAGGTCTGGGCCTTCAATTTCAACTTTTGGTGCTTTAATATCTCCTTCCACTTTTGGAATGGACACATCAACATCACCTTTGAGTTTTGGGCCTTTCAGGTTGAAGTCAACATCTGGCATAGAAATCTTTGGGCCAGACATAGATGGCATTTTGAATTTGGGGCCCTTGATTTTTCCCTCAGGACCCTCCATGTCAAGCTCTGGGCCCTTGATATCTACTTCTGGTGCTTTGATGTCACCTTTAACTTTTGGAACTGATACATCAACATCACCTTTCAGTTTTGGACCTTTCAGGTTGAAGTCAACATCTGGCATAGAGATTTTTGGACCAGACATGGAAGGCATTTTGAACTTCGGACCTTTGATTTTCCCCTCGGGTCCCTCAATGTCAAGATCAGGAGTTTTGATGTCAATTTCAGGTCCTTTAACATTAACATCTGCTTTTGGGAGATTGATGTCAACATCAGGGCCTTCCACTTTAGGACCTTTAAGCCCAAATGATGGCATTTTGATCTTTGGCATCTTAAAACCGCCCTCGGGACCCTCAAGGTCTGGGCCTTCAATTTCAACTTTTGGTCCTTTAATATCTCCTTCCACTTTAGGAACAGACACATCAACATCACCTTTGAGTTTTGGACCTTTCAGGTTGAAGTCAACATCTGGCATAGAAATCTTTGGGCCAGACATAGATGGCATTTTGAATTTGGGGCCTTTGATTTTTCCGTCAGGCCCCTCAATGTTAAGATCAGGAGTTTTGATGTCAATTTCAGGTCCTTTAACATTAACATCTGCTTTTGGGAGATTTATGTCAACATCTGGGCCCTCCGCTTTAGGACCTTTAACTCCAAATGATGGCATTTTGAACTTTGGCATCTTAAAACCACCCTCGGGACCCTCAAGGTCTGGGCCTTCAATTTCCACTTTTGGTGCTTTAATATCTCCTTCCACTTTAGGAATGGACACATCAACATCACCTTTGAGTTTTGGGCCTTTCAGGTTGAAGTCAACATCTGGCATAGAAATCTTTGGTCCAGACATAGATGGCATTTTGAATTTTGGGCCCTTGATTTTTCCCTCAGGACCCTCAATGTCAAGCTCTGGGCCCTTTATATCTACTTCTGGTGCTTTGAAGTCACCTTTAACTTTTGGAACTGATACATCAGCATCACCTTTCAGTTTTGGACCTTTCAGGTTGAAGTCAACATCTGGCATAGAGATTTTTGGACCAGACATGGAAGGCATTTTGAACTTCGGACCTTTGATTTTCCCCTCGGGTCCCTCAATGTCAAGATCAGGAGTTTTGATGTCAATTTCAGGTCCTTTAACATCAACATTTGCTTTTGGGAGATTGATGTCAACATCTGGGCCCTCCACTTTAGGACCTTTAACTCCAAATGATGGCATTTTGAACTTTGGCATCTTAAAACCACCCTGGTGACCCTCAAGGTCTGGGCCTTCAATTTCCACTTTTGGTGCTTTAATATCTCCTTCCACTTTTGGAACTGATACATCAACATCACCTTTCAGTTTTGGACCTTTCAGGTTGAAGTCAACATCTGGCATAGAAATCTTTGGGCCAGACATAGACGGCATTTTGAATTTGGGGCCCTTGATTTTTCCCTCAGGTCCCTCAATGTCAAGATCAGGAGTTTTGATGTCAATTTCAGGTCCTTTAACATTAACATCTGCTTTTGGGAGATTGATGTCAACATCTGGGCCCTCCACTTTAGGACCTTTAACTCCAAATGATGGCATTTTGAACTTTGGCATCTTAAAACCACCCTCGGGACCCTCAAGGTCTGGGCCTTCAATTTCAACTTTTGGTGCTTTAATATCTCCTTCCACTTTTGGAACTGATACATCAATATCACCTTTGAGTTTTGGGCCTTTCAGGTTGAAGTCAACATCTGGCATAGAAATCTTTGGTCCAGACATAGATGGCATTTTGAATTTTGGGCCCTTGATTTTTCCCTCAGGACCCTCAATGTCAAGCTCTGGGCCCGTGATATCTACTTCTGGTGCTTTGATGTCACCTTTAACTTTTGGAACTGATACATCAACATCACCTTTCAGTTTTGGACCTTTCATGTTGAAGTCAACATCTGGCATAGAGATTTTTGGACCAGACATGGAAGGCATTTTGAACTTCGGACCTTTGATTTTCCCTTCGGGTCCCTCAATGTCAAGATCAGGAGTTTTGATGTCAATTCCAGGTCCTTTAACATCAACATTTGCTTTTGGGAGATTGATGTCAACATCAGGGCCCTCCACTTTGGGACCTTTAACTCCAAATGATGGCATTTTGAACTTTGGCATCTTAAAACCACCCTGATGACCCTCAAGGTCTGGGCCTTCAATTTCCACTTTTGGTGCTTTAATGTCTCCTTCCACTTTTGGAATGGACACATCAATATCACCTTTCAGTTTTGGACCTTTCAGGTTGAAGTCAACATCTGGCATAGAGATCTTTGGACCAGACATAGAAGGCATTTTGATCTTGGGACCTTTTATTTTCCCTTCAGGTCCCTCAATGTCAAGATCAGGAGTTTTGATGTCAATTTCAGGTCCTTTAACATCAACATTTGCTTTTGGGAGATTGATGTCAACATCTGGGCCCTCCACTTTAGGACCTTTAAGCCCAAATGATGGCATTTTGATCTTTGGCATCTTAAAACCGCCCTCGGGACCCTCAAGGTCTGGGCCTTCAATTTCAACGTTTGGTCCTTTAATATCTCCTTCCACTTTAGGAATGGACACATCAACATCACCTTTGAGTTTTGGGCCTTTCAGGTTGAAGTCAACATCTGGCATAGAAATCTTTGGGCCAGACATAGATGGCATTTTGAATTTGGGGCCCTTGATTTTCCCCTCAGGTCCCTCAATGTCAAGATCAGGAGCTTTGATGTCAATTTCAGGTCCTTTAACATTAACATCTGCTTTTGGGAGATTGATGTCAACATCTGGGCCTTCCACTTTAGGACCTTTAACTCCAAATGATGGCATTTTGATCTTTGGCATCTTAAAACCACCCTCAGGACCCTCGAGGTCTGGGCCTTCAATTTCAACTTTTGGTCCTTTAATATCTCCTTCCACTTTAGCAACGGATACATCAACATCACCTTTGAGTTTTGGACCTTTCAGGTTGAAATCAAGATCTGGCATTGAAATCTTTGGGCCAGACATAGATGGTATTTTGAATTTGGGGCCCTTTATTTTTCCCTCAGGTCCCTCAATGTCAAGCTCTGGGCCCGTGATATCTACTTTGGGAGCTTTAATGTCTCCTTTAACTTTTGGAACGGACACGTCAACTTCTCCTTTCACTTTTGGGCCTTTCAGGTTGAAGTCCACATCTGTCATGGAAATATTTGGACCGGAGATTGATGGCATCTTGAATTTGGAGCCCTTGATTTTTCCCTCAGGTCCTTCAATGTCAAGCTCTGGAGCTTTAATATCCACATCTGGTGCCTTAAACTCAATATTGGCTTTAGGGATTTTCATATCTACATCTGGACCATCCACTTTTTGACCTTTGATTCCGAATGAAGGCATTTTCATCTTTGGCATCTTAAACCCACCATCAGGACCCTCAAAGTCTGCACCTTCAATATTGACTTTAGGAGCTTTAATATCTCCTTCCACTTTTTGAACAGACACGTCAACATCACCCTTAAGTTTTGGGCCTTTCAGGTTGAAGTCCACATCTGGCATGGAAATCTTTGGACCGGAGATCGATGGCATCTTGAATTTGGAGCCCTTGATTTTTCCATCAGATCCCTCTATGTCAAACTCTGCAGCTTTAATATCCACATCTGGTGTCTTAAACTCAACATTGCCTTTAGGGATTTTCACATCAACGTCTGGACCCTCCACTTTTGGACCCTTGATCCCGAATGCTGGCATTTTAATCTTTGGCATCTTAAAACCACCCTCAGGACCCTCAAGGTCTTGGCCTTCACTTTCAACATTTGGTGCTTTAATAGTTCCTTCCACTTTTGGAACAGACACGTCAACTTCTTTTAGTTTTGGACCTTTTAGGTTTAAGTCTATATCTGGCATAGAAATCTTTGGACCAGAGATTGATGACATCTTGAATTTGGAGCCCTTGATTTTTCCATCAGGTCCCTCATTGTCAAGCTCTGGACCCTTGATATCCACATCTGGAGCTTTAATTTCCATGTCTGCTTTGGGAAGATTTATGTCAACATCGGGTGCCTCCACTTTTGGACCTTTGATTCCAAAGGAGGGCATCTTGATTTTTGGTAGCTTAAAACCACCCTCAAAATCCTCAATGTCAGGGCCAATTTCAACTTTCGGTGCTTTAATATCTCCTTTCACTTTTAGAGTGGAGACGTTCTGTGTTGGCCCCTTCACGTTTAAGTTCACATCAGGTACAGAAACCTTTGGACCGGAAATTGATGTTATCTTGACATTGCTGTCTTTAACTTTTCTATCAGATCCCTCAATGTTAAACTCTAGAGTATTGACATTAACATCTCCTTTCACTTTTTGTCCTTTCAGGTTTAAGTCCACATGTGGCATATAAGTTCCCTGACCAGAGATTGATGGCACATTAAATTTGGCTTCTTTGACTTTACCCTCATGTCCTTCAGTGTGTTTTCCTGGACTTCTGATGTCCATATCTGGTTGTGTAATTTTAACATTAGCTTCGGGGAGACTTACTACAGTATCATGTACCTGAAACTTTGGATCTTTAAGTCCAAATGAGGACAGTTTCACATCAGTGCCCAAATTGGAGCCCTCCAAATTAGTGCCTTTCACTCTTAATGATGACGCTGATGACAGATCCTGATTGCCAGTTATGCTAAAACCTCTTTGACTAACATCTTTAAGATTTTGATTGTTATAAATCACATCTACATTAGGACTTTCTACAGTAAACTGTTTAGTTCCAAATTGTGGTTCTTTCACATGGGATATCCTGAGTTCACCACCAATTTCCTCTGCGTGAACAACTGATCCACTAGTTTCAACTTTTGGTAACTTAACTTTACCGTCTACATCTGGGATGGCAAAACCCGAACCCTGGCTGATTTCAGCTTCAGGATGTTTAATATTTACCTTGGGCCCTTGAACATCTATGCTAAATTTAGACAATTTGGTTTTATCATCAGACCCATCCTTAAGCGCTTCAGACAAAGATTCCCTGCCAAAACTGCCCCCTGAATCTCCACTAATGGAAAAACCTGAAACACGAGTGTTCAGAACAGGGCCCTTAACTGTAGCAAATCCAGTTTCTTTTATCACACTTGATGCTTTAAAACCAGCTTCCATTGGAGAAGAAACATTTCCCACTTCTTTGTCTAACCCCATGGTTACTTTGCCAGATAGATTACTACTGCCTGTAGACGTTTCAGTCCTTCCAAAACGTTCTATCATCCTCTGTCCTTTTCCCCCTGACAATCCAGTGTCTGACACATTAAATGCAATCTCTCTCCCACTACCATCTAATTCACCTGTTGGTGTGATAGATCCTGTGCTACAGTGCTTCACAGAGGAGCCAGTGATATGGGACCCGCCAAGAGATATGTCCCCCATTTTTATACCTCCGTGTGCACCGCTAACAAGGCTACTATGTGGTAATCTGATTTGAGAAGAATCCCCCTCCGACTGCTCATGCTGCAAAACCTGAATTTTGTACTCAGGGCTTGAGGAATCAATCTGCTGACTAGTCCCCCCTGGCATGTCCACAGTGTAGGTAGTTATTCTCCGAGTAATTGTAGTAACGGTGCAACCATCACTGCTTGTGCTGCTGTGACGCTCTGTACGCACATCAACACCCTCAGCAAGATCCTCAGACTTCAGTCTAGGTTTAATCTTCTTAGTGAAGATTCTTTTGTAGTCTTCGTCATCTCCACTCTAAAGTAAAGGAATTACAATATTAGTATAATATTCCATGTCTATGTGAAATTTGATTGTAAGAAACAAATATACAAAAAAAAGTTAAATTGGTTAAATATGGAAATACTGATGAAACTAAAATCAGTTGACACTGACTGTAACAATGTTTTTTCTAATACAATGTGTACCAATGCTGAATAACAACATTTAAAATTAATCAAATGTATGGTTCACATGGTCATGGTGCTGGTACCATATAGTACATGGACCAACAACTGAGGTCACATTACCAGGAGAATGTCTGAACTAGAGCCTCCTAACCCTCCACGTCCTTCCCATGACAATGTTCCCATTGGAGAGCGGCAAGGTGACTTGTCTCCAGTCTTGTTTTGTAATTTTAGTCCAACCTTATGTCGGTTTAGAGTCTTCAGTAGCTCAGCTGTTTCTTCTGAGCTCATGTTGTCAAAGTAAATGGTGGCCCCCACAATTTGGTCACCTGTTACAAAGGGCAGTACATGGAAAGTTCAAACTAAACAATATGTAAATTGTATTTGGAAGAACTACAAGAGCATTTGCTCACAGACAATAGCTCAACACCAAAAGAGGGAATGCTGCTCAAATGTTGCTCTAAGTATCAAACATTCTAGAAATATTAGAAAATAAGATTTTCTAAATGTTTGCACAATACATCAGATCATGCAGGGTTATTTTAACTACATACCTTCATATACATTTCCAGTATGAGCAGAAGGGGACTCTTCTTTCACCTCTGTGACAAAAATCTCTCCTTGACCTTTTTGTTCTATGGTGAGCCCATGCTTATCAGCGCCCATCCACTGTGGGTAAAGCACTTCCCTTGTTTCCTGCTCGTCAGCCATCTTTAAAAAAAATACAAATAATCAATAAATAAATAAAAAGAGAAAACATTACACAATAAAACATAGTAGAACTGTTATAATACAATACCAAGTATACTAGGTATATGTTGCCTAATGTGTAGTTTTGATTGAGTTAATAGGCTAAAGTTTTGATTGAGAGAAATGATCACAAGCAATCATCTAAAAATGTTATACAAAACTTTTTCACCAATTGCTATGCTGTAAATTAGCTATTAACATCACATAGCTATAACATGTATCTATTCATTCAGTATACCTCTAAATGTGTTGCTTCTTCGCCTGCCCCCTAGTGTGGACCGTGTCAGCACTTGTTCTTTCCTTAATACACACACAAAAACAACAACTGTAAATGAGGATCAATCTGTGACCACTAGATGGCAATACAATCTCCAACAAAAAGTTGATTAAACAAGCATGATTTCTCTATGGGAACTTGGCACATATTTCTAGTTTGAACAGACTATCTGTATCCCATGTATTTCTTCAGCATTGACACAAAGCACTGAACAGCATAAAACACTTCACAACAAGAGCAATAACTTATTATGTATTGCAAATAAGCCAAACGCTACAGTCACTAAATGTATTAGGCTCAGTTTAGTTTACAGCTTAAACATATTTAAAACCATCTGATATCCTTAAAATGAATATCAAACAGTAGCTTGCAGAGCAGGGTGGTTTTTACTTGATGAGCATTGCTTAACATGGAGTTATTTAGCTGACATGTGGGCCTGGCATTCCAGCTTTCAAAACAATAAGTTATTTGTTTTAGAGATATTCACCCCCTCACAATCATCCACACTACAATTGCACAGGACCTTTTGGATATGAAAACACCTACTTGCATATTTCACTAAACATTTTCAAATAAAGTTATTTTAATTATAAATGATATAATTGATACAATGGCACTGAATTTATTTTCTTGTATGATCTCAGAATAACTGTATGTAATAGCAGTAACATAATATAAATATAAAATAACATAACAGCTACAAAATATCTAATAAGATCCAGCATTTTTAAATCTCTTGAATCTGAGGAAATAATGAGAAACTGGGCACATGCTGAAAGAAAAAAAAAAAAAGTGCATAGCCATTAGCAGCACGTTGCTTAAATCAAAAGGAAAAAAACAAATTGTTGTAGCAAAAGCCAAGCACAACTAAAGTAAAATCTGTAGACTAAAACAGAAAGCTTTGTCTCATGTGATCATGAATTTGGTGGGATCATGTATGAGAGTTATTCAAGTAATCTGAATGCTCCCTTGAAAATAGTAAGTATACCCCCTTCTGAAAAAAGCCTGACCCTGACCTTAGTGGATTACTGAAGGAATGTACACTCAAAATAAAATGTGTGAATACAATGCTCAAAAATATTGGCTAGTGTGAAACTCAACTATTCATGAAACTGAGCAATGATAGATAAAGTTAATTATATAAATTTAAATATAATTACTCTTTCAGCAATGGTCAAGGACCTGCAAAGGTTTATGGTTATTCAAGAATTAAATAAACAAATCATAGTTAAAGTTGTTGCTTATTCTCTGTTTTAGTCTGTGTCTATATTAGTTTTAAGTTCATCTATAAGAAATACTCTTAGATAATGTTTAATGTTATATATTCTTAAATAAGAAAGTAATTCTAAAAGTATAAGATATATGCTTTAAAAATGTAGTGTCTCTCTTCTGGGAATAGGGACTCTAAAAAGATTCATCATAATGGACCGGAGAAATTCTGTTTACTTTCTAGAATGAGAACATTCCCTCCCCCTTAAATTATAAATAACACTTGCCTCCCACTAAATATGGGGAGAAAAGGCCTGGTTTTGAGTCCATATTGACCATTGTTCTGCAGGCAAGACAGGGCAGGACAGTACAGAAAAGATAATTTGAGGGAGTCAATCTGGCTTCCCTCGATACCACGGCACAGACCACAAAACATTTGCGACCCATTTGAATTGTACACAAAATATTCTACTTATGCTAAAGGACTATCAGAGAGGCGGACAAATATTAAGGGGATAGACAGCATTATACATCAACATTATAAACAACACTGAAGAGAAACAAAAAAAAAACACTGTGCCATTCAATGAAAGATTACAAGGCTTGTATATTAGATTTTATTATGTGACTGTCACAGGTTGTTAAAGTACAAATCCTTTAAAAAAAATTAATAAAATAAAAATGTGTCATCGCATTACACATGCAACAGCATAATGCACAATATTTGCACTTATTAGATATCAGAACTCTCTGTACTGTAAGAAAATAAACAAAATAAAAATAAAATAAATTGCTGCCTTAAATTTAGTATACAAACAACTTGGATGTTTAAGTCATTTCAACTTAAATTTCATCAAACTGACTTGAGTCTGATAAAAAAAAAATTTGTTGAATCTTGTATAACTTAAAATAAGTTAAGCAATTTCCACTTTTTTATGAGTAAAAGCAATGTAAAAACACATGTTGTCATACCTTATTGATCATATAATTTTTTTACAGTGTGCATGCAATTTCAGTAAAACAAAGTCCACAGTGGGAGAAATGTAAAGCATGAGACATGGAAGCTGTGAAACCAAAGCCAGGAAAAAATCCTTATTATTGTTGGCTAAAGCCAGTATTTATGAAAGGAGAAGGGGAAAACATACAGTGCTGTGTAGTGTGTACCCAAGAACTCCCTAGCAAGCACTGCAAAAGCTTTCACTCCCAGCTAGTTATACGTTCTGCCTCTTAAAGGGATAGTTCACCCAAAAAGGAAAATGTTGTCATCACCGTCAAGTTGTTGAAACCTGCATGAGTTTCTTTCTTCTGCTGAACACAAAAGATGATGTTTTAAAGAACGTTGGTAACCAGATAGTTTGACGGTAGCCATCCACTTCCATAGTTTATTTTTTTCCTACTATGGAAGCCAATGGCTACCATCAACTGTTTGATTACCTATCCCTTTAACATGATGCCACACCCTGCACTCAATCTTGTACCACCGATGTATACATGTTCCACTTCCTTCATCCTTTTTTAAAACTATATGATCTAAAGTGCTATTTGTGCTGCAATTGTTCTCACAGCTCTGACAGATTCCTCGTAATGCATCTCAGGAGGAGCAAACTATGTGAATGGGGAAAAAAGGCACATCTGCACATCCATGTCTGAAATGTGGAACAATCAGAGGCAACAGTGGCACATAACATGCCACTAAACCAGTGTATAATACATTATTTGTGCCCCAGCAGGCACATCTCAAACGACCATATGACTAGAGCATTATTTGGAGAGCATCTGCTTAAAGTTTGGCTCTCACCTAAAATCATATGATTTGATATGATCCATGTAAGCAGAAACTTCATAATACCGCAAGTGTTTGTGCAACCATAAGACTTCAGCAATGAAATAGAACACATCTTTGTTAACTGTTGAGTTGTAATGAGGACCTAAAGGACCCAAGCTTTGAGGTCTAGCAACAAATAGCAAGGCATTGAAACAAAACAAGCAAAAAGGAAACCCCTGGATTTAACAGTTTTAAAAATTGACTTAGTAGATTTGATAAGAAACAGCTTGGCCCATGAATCCTAATTAGGTGATATAACATACACCAAGTAGTTATTGCTGAAAGGCAAGTAGGCGTTACCGCTGATGCTTTCATTCAGTCCGCTGTCAAAGCAATTGATTAGCAGAAGCTTCTAGTTGGTCTTATACAGTAGCTGATGGGTTGGTTTTTTTTGTACACGTTATAAGCCAACCCCACTTTACACTCAGAGTACCTCCTGAGATGGTCTGACTGCACTATGGAGCATTCACACCAAAGACATCTGAACAAATGAACATGGATATTGAAGTTTTTTTCTTCTATTCATTAAATCAAATATGTTTTTTCAAGCAAGCATCTTTTGCAGCATTGAGGAAAACCATTGTCTTGACAAACTAGCCTGTGGCAATAGGAAAGAGCACCTCTTAACGGCTGGTCTGCCTACATTGAGAGAAGACAAACGTGCATACGGAGTGTCATACTTACTTCTCATAGTAGGTAGGGTTGTGCAACCCTCAAGGTGGAATTTATGATTAACAATAAAATGAGTGCAAATCTTAATTCTAAAATAATTTTAAGATCTAAAAAGTTGAATGGATTTAACATAATTTATAATGCACCTACTATAAAATCAAATCAGGTTTGACAGGTTTAAGTGCACTGTAATAATTCTATTTAACATTAACATTCCAAACAAATTGATAAAATGAAACCTTGCAAAAATGTAATTTAACTCCGGGAGGATAAGGGAACCTACTGAATTGCCGAGGCTAAAGCTCAAACTCTCTCTCGTCTTCCGTTATATTCTGAAAGAAAGCAATGTATTTTTCAAATGTTTCCATGCATCACTGTCCGACCAATCTAAAATGGTCAATTACAAAATGTACATTCAGTGGAAAAGGAATAAAACAACCACCACCCTGTTATCTTTTAAAGTGAAAAGCTCTTAATATAAATAGTTTAGTTTGCATGGTTTCGAGACCTTAAGCTAGTGAATCAGGCAGACTTCATTTCCCTTTTCCTTAAAAAATGCAGCCCCACCCTAGTTGGTTTTATACTTTGCCCTAAGAGGGCGACAGTGACTGAAACAGTTACAATATGAGCACACAACACAGCGAGTTTTCCTTTGCAAGACAGGAGCTTAAGTGTCTGCACAAGCTTAAATATTTCCTCTGGATGTTTCTGTTTAATAATTGTCTGAATAGTTTTTGCCTAGGCAGAAACACACAATTAGCTTTGTGTTTAAATTCCAAGTTTGATAAGTAGCTATTGTTAAATACAATTACCAACATCACTCCCTCAAAATAAACTCATCCTCACATGACTGCAAATCCACCCTGTGCTCTAAACACTGGGAATCTGTTTGAGCATTGACAGAAAGAGCGAAATTGCACGTCATTCTCAGATTTTACTGTGTTTAATTAAAGGACAATTTCAGTTGTCTAAAATTAAAAACGTATATATCAGTAAGTTAAATTCTAACACTGTCACCTAGGCCTTTGTTTGCATCGTTGATGTCACGAAGTAATTCAAGATGACTGTAAACTAAAACCAAGTGAGATGTTGCAAGCCATTCATAGTAACCATGCCAATGCCATGAAACTATAACTTGCCACAAGCAAAATTAAAGTTCATGTAAATTTCTCACAGGAAAGCAAACATCATGTGCAAATCCTCATTTGATCGCCTAAAAGCTTCACTAGTCACATGGTATGGCCGAAGACACTGGAGACTAAACTACGCAGTCATTTCGCTCATTTAATTTCACAGAAACCAAATTATCAAACATCATTATCCACTCTTATCTTACATGAAAAAAAAGAGGTAGGGGGATCAGTAGTTTTTCATTTAATTTAATGAAAAGGTTTAGATGGCCAATTCATGTGGGAAACAACTCCTCTGTCAAGTAGTTCAATATTTGCTCCACTCAGAATTTGTTTAAATAATGCAACTCTCTAATTAACCAAAACTGATAAGTGTCAATTGTTTGATCTCATGCAAGGCTTTAATCGAGGCTGAATCAAATGACTTCTTACAAAACAACAAATAAAATACTCCCTCAACTCAGAGAGGCATTATCAAGGACACAAACTACCGAGTTTGTGTATGCAAGAGCCATAAGCTGTTATATACAATATTTAAATCTTTAAAGTGTTGAATTGTCCTTCATGCTGCATGGCCTTTGAAGCTGTCCCGTGGCTTCCAGTCCAATTTAGCATTCCCTTTTGATAATTTCTGCATGGAGGAGGATGAGGACAAAGAGATATCTGTTTTAAGCCTTTTAGTCTAGGCTAGAGAAATGTTGGGAATTTGTTTCGTTACATAAACATGTCTTTCAGACCTTTAAGGCAAGACAAGATGCATGTCCGTTTCTGTGACACTATAAGAGAGATCAATTAAATGTGGTTTCAGTGATGCTAATATCTTTTTTTTAAGCCTTATGACTGAAGTCGGATCACAGATGTGGTTGCTTTCGTCTACAGCAGAAAAGCATGAAAAGACTTCATGTAACACTAGCACTGCAAACAAATGCTGGAATCAGCACAGACAGGTACATGCTTGCGTGGACCTGCCCTGATATCAATTCTCCCCGGAATAATTCCACTGTTATTGACTCTGCTAGAAAACAACTGTTAACAGCAAAAGTGTTCATTTAAAGCTGCCCCAAGAAAATAGTATATTTACCCTAACTTATAATCAAAGTACTTCTCTGTCCCACTGAAAAATGAATGGACAAAACTTTGCTCTAAACATTTACAAAAGCAATCACTTGATGAGGAGTTTGCACAATACGTCCTGAAAATGAGCTGCTATTCTGAAGGGGTCGAATCAGTAGGAACGAAAACGCATTGCGTTTTCTCTTTGCCAGCTCTAACTTCTTTGTCTATTATTTGGAAACCATTGCTAGAACCTATCACTACCCTGTCGTTTCATTAACGGACTGTTATTTCTGAGCTGTGACTGAAATAGTCATAGGCTCGCTGTGATAAAGGCCAGTCTGGACGGGGCTGTCACACTGTTTGCAAAGGACAACATTTGGCAGAGCAGCTGTGTACACTCAAACGGGTGACATCTACTAACCCTGCACTTAGTTGTATCAAGTTTGCTGTCACCTCGGTAAAGGTGGAGCTAGCCGAACAAAACCACAGGTTTCAAACAAGCTCACTAATAATTTTTACTAACAAAGTTTTGCACGTACTGAATTTAAAAGAATGCCATCTAGCTTTAAAAAGTTTTGCAACCACACAATTTCACAGAATAAATATCCTTACATAAAGTTTCTATTGTCGTGCATAAGAAAGACTGGTACTAGTACAAAACGCGACCATAATCACAGGTCTAAGATGTGTCAGACGACACCGCAATGCTTCCATCTGGCAGAGGTCGTTTGGCAACAACTGTGCAAATCTAAAAAGAGCAGACTTTATAGCACAACACAGGAGGCAAACGTTGCAAATCCAAAGCTGGGGACACGCCCTTCGCACAATAAGAGAGAAACTACACGCACACCATCTCTCAAGCCCGCACAGAGAGCTGAGAGCCCCACCCAGGCCTCCAGTCACACGCATTCCTTGATAGAGCCGTCAGGCCAACTGGAAGAGAGCCCAGCCTCTCCTGCAGTGACTAACTCCAAAGCAATGTCCTACTCTCTACCCAACCACTTAACTCACCCAGTGGGTCTGAGCTGGGTACAAAAACAGGGTACTCTTTCAAAGTTTCCACTTACTAACACCCAATAAAGCATGGAAACCTGATCCTTTTCTTATTTCATTAAAGGAAAGAACCCAGCCGATTTCCAAATGTATAAAGACTGACAGAAGCCCCTCTTGACACTGATTAATGCACAGCAAAAGAAGTCATAAAATGATTGTCTGCATGGTTTAAAAGGTCTTAGTGGTCCAATGTAAATGTGGATTTATAGCTGTGCAATAGCTCACATTTGTAAAGGTTCAGCAATGCAGAGGGTAGATAAGTGATAGAATTGTTGGGAAACAACTAAACCACTAATTATAGAAAAGCCACTGCTAGGGTTTAATGCCACACTTTTTCCATTAAAGTATTGCAATGTATAATAAGCAACACACACACATACAGTCAGCCATTACACAATGTAATAACATAAATTGTGGCCTTTGGCTTTGCTTACAGGAGATGCTTGGTTACTTGGCTCTTTAGCAGACACGTTTTTCCAAAGCAAATTACAGGATACTTTTTATTGTAACAAGTATAAGTCATATTTCTCCATTAAATGCTCATCATTCATTTTCCTTGCAAGAGGCAGGCAATTCTGACAAAGCAAGAGCTCATACATAAAAAGGGATAACTACAGTTTGGTTAAAAATTCAACTTTTACTTCCACATGGACTCAATTCAAACCCACAAAGTGACCAAACTCTCGTGCAAAGACATACGCTTTCAATATTATTGTGGAAATATCAACTATTTAGAGGAACAAACAGGAATCAAAAAGATGAAACCATTAAAAAAAAGTGAATTACACTAAATAAATCTTGATTAATGAAATGTAAGAGAAACATTTACATAATTCAGATACATGTATATTAGCTAAAGGCTGTCAGTATTCACATTGAGTCACGTTTTTTGTCTATCCTGACATGTTTGTTTATCCTGTTAACAAGGCTTTTCAAACGGAGTCAAAGGATATGAGTCAGCAATCAAATACATAGTGATGACTGATGGGAAGGTGGTTCGCTTACCAGCTACCATCAGATGGTTATATAGTTAGGTCTGAAACAGCACTGCCAAGTGTTTTGTAGAAGTGAAAAGGCATGTGGTTTGAAACATCTAATTAGTCAGATCTTAACTCTTATCTACAATCCAACTAGAAACGAACTCATGTAAACTGCACCTAGAATGATCTAACCTCTGCTGCGTCTCCATGTGCTGTTGTAAACAAGTAGATGTGCATACCTACATTACTGAAATGGTGTGATGTAGTTCGAGCTGTAGTCAAACGTTAAGTCTACGTCAATAAATGCAGATCATCAAATCACTTTAAAGAATACTTTTGAATGCATTAGAACTATTAAAATATGGCCTCAATGTTATTTGCCATATACAATACTTTTTCCAAATAAGCGTGCAACTTTGAAACAATATCATCACAAGCAGCCATGTATGTAGTATCACTGCAGTGTATATCTTTGCTGTTATTCATTGATATGGAATATTATTTGGTCATTTTACATTTACTTAGAACATACTTGAAGCATATTGTAATCAAATCATGATAGAATTTCACCTGAACAAATTTCGCCTTTAACTATATAGGTACTAGTAGTTACCAGTAAACACTATCACTAATTGCACTAATTTGTACTTGTTCAATTAAAATGCACAAACTAAAATCAATATTTAACCCATTATGTCAATCAGCAATGACAGGTGTGGCTACCAGGAAATAATTGCTACATGTCATGCAAGTAAGTAGCCTACATTTACTTGTTACCCGAGTAAATTACGGTTTAAGCGTATGAAGCACACCATTTTTAAAAGTATCTGTTTCTGAAAACAACAAGATTCACATAATTGAAGCATTAATGTCAGACCAAAATGGCCAGCCTTGGAAATTGAAGCTTATAAACTATAAACAGACTAACCATCCTACTGTCATGTGATCCTAAACCTTAATCAAATGCAGACCGTATCTTCTATTTCAAGCACAACAGCAAATGTAATCTAGTAATCCAACTGGATTGCAGAAGTACAATGGAAGTACAGTCTATAATGTGTTGTGGACGCACGCGCATACAAAAAGAAAATTAATATGATAACCAAAATGACAATAATAATTAAAAAGTATAATTAATATAATATTAATTTTAGCATTGTGATAAACACACAAAATGTTTAATTGTGTTAAACAGAAGATAATACTATTAATATAAGTATAAAAATAAATAAAAATCACAAGGCAGTAAATGGGATCATTTGGAAACGGCAAATTTTATTATAATAATAAAAGTATACCGTACATGTGTGAAGACAAATCTCTTGATACTAAAAAACTACATACGGGCTAAAAAACAACTGCATGTAAATCTTGAGAATCTGCCATTAAGGCATATGTGCACATGACTATGTGTTACACTGTTCTCTGTACTAAATTGTGAAATATGAATGCCTGACTCTGACTCAGATCCATATTGGCAAAGCCATAATATATTGTCCAACTTTGTTTTAGCTTCAAGCCAGTATTTCTCAACCATGGAATGATGATAACTCCAGGGTCTGTCTGAACAGGCAGACGTGTACCAAGATAATGCAACAAAGTCTTCAGCTCAGACTTCATACTTCAAAACTCTTCAAATGATCCCTACATCCTGTAAGGTATTATCTACGAAAGCGAGTGTGCTGACAACTTATCTGTGATGGATAATCACATATTCACGGAGTTGACTTCTTTCATTCTGTATGAAAACATGAAGATTCAAGATGTGAGAAAACAACCAAATAAGAGAATGAAACATTCCGTTACGAAGCCTGCCACTCCTCCTTTGGCGTTCCCATCGCAAGTCCTCGACAAGCCTTTAAGGAAACGACAAAGGAAGTGTGCACGAGTCCAGACTCTTTCCGTTTTCACACTGGAATAGAAGGTCCTATGAAGCACGCCCTAATCTGACCTATCAACACAGAGGAGGAGAAAGTTGTGCCTCCACTGTAAACCTCCAGGACAATCACGCATCAGATAAAGACACAGGCCACCAAACATTGTTTCTACTCAACATTCAAAACCTATATCATTCAAGATAAGCAAGAAGCTCACTGTTCTGTTTTAAACCAAACACTTTGTAACCTTCAAATACAACCAAGGTTGAAAGAGATTGCTGAAATTGAGGCAGCGACACACATAGAAAACTTAACATCGGACTCCAAAGACATACCCTTGCACAGCCAAATTTTCCAGTTTATGAAAAAATTTACTAAAATTATAACAATTTCAATTCAGTTGCTTTATTACAGCTTTAATATAGTACAGTACTACTGGTTGACAACTTTAGTCTGCTATGGAGTCATCTGTTCTGACAAAACAGGAGAAAGTTTGGGTGTGGCAGGAGAAGGGGGATGGGCTCCAAATGTGAAAAATCTGCTTGTGGACATTTAAAAAAAATATCTTAAATCAGATAAACTGAAAGACAGATTTTTGGATGTCAACACTCCATGGATATCTCCAAACTCTCAGCACTGGTTTGCAACACTCCCCTTTTATATGTCAGTCTCACTCTCTTTTATCTATTCCTCTATTATTTTATAATAAGAAACCTTCAGTGATCCTACTGAAAAAACAGCTCCATAACTTAAAGTCATGGTGCAGTCGGGCGTGAATAAAACACCTTATTCTTTCTCCTGCATAGCAAGCCTTACTTTCCCCCTCTGTGCTTCAAACCTGGTTTCAATTAGTAAGTCTTTCCAAACCACTACATTCCATTACCCCCTCCTCCTCCCCCTCTTACTCACTGCCCACACCCTGGCCAGGGCTCCAGGTTAAGAAAATCAAGGCAAAACAGGACAGAATTCCCAAACTAAATTTAAAATATTCACACTTTATTTTTTAAGGATATTAAGAATCTTTAAAACAAACATCTACAAAAAAAAGTAAGCAGAAAAATATGAGAAAACGATTCATCCACAGTGCAGAATATGTGCTGACGTTGACCAAAAATCTTGAGCTATGACCAGATTTGGTATGGCAGGATAATACTCGTTTCAAGAGGAAAGATAAAAAAGTATATGGAAGTGTGAAACGACTTTGTGTTACTGTATAAAAATGCATTTCTGTGGGAGGGGGGGAATGATAATAGAGCATAGGCCTTTAGCTTTCTTTTAAACTTTTTTTTATTTTGTTTTACAGCGTGGGCAAAGTCAGAGACAACAACCTTCTTATCCACGTTGCACTCTTTGGGTGTATCTTTTGCATGACATGCAAAAACCCAGAATATTTGCCTTAATTATAAATCCTTTTTTTTTCTTCTGAATGATTTAGCAGGTCGAGTTTAACTAAATAAACGCTGAATTCTGAACAAACTTTAGTAATGTTAGGAGAAAAAATAACGTGCGCAACAGATGACAATTGAGCAGATACACACCCACCCTCTTCATCTTCAACAATACAGATACGTTTTATGACACATAAGATTTTATGACATATAATAGACTTTCTAAGAACCAAATAAGCAAATATATAGCATTTTCCGGCATAATTAAGAATATTATAAGTTCACAGACAGTCTCTGGAAAACTAATTTAAATGCAACGTGAGCGTCGCACACCAGAACTGCATAACTCGTTAACCTCAGGAGATACACAAACATACCTGGAACCTTCAACACCTTTGCTCTGGCATCCTCCGCGGTCCACAGCTTTCTGCCACAGCCCAGAAAAGTTTTCCACCACGCTTTCCAAACTAAACTTTGACGTATTCGTGTACTCTCTTTCTTTCTTGAGGCTTGAAGCCTCGCTTTATTATTTTCTTGTTTTTGTTAGTTACTTCTCTCTCTTCCTCTCACATTAGTGCTATTTCTTTTCCTCAGTCTGCTTGTAACTCCGGGCTATGGAGAATGGCAGAGTTTGGGCTAGGTCTGTGGAGTTCTTCACTGGAGAAGAGGGCGGGGGTAATGGTGTAGTAGGGGAGTGGACCCTTATAATTTTAGTCCAGCCCACCTACTGTTTGAGTGACATGCAGGTTTAACGCAGTGATAACGCGCGTGAATGTGGACTGGAATCAGATTTAAACTGTATTCTTAGGACAAGAGTCAGACTCATTTTAATTATCAGGCTGGTGCAATTTGGCACATCTTTACTGAGGCAATTTGTTAAGTGTTTTTTTGTAGGCCTAATTAAAATATAGGCCTACGATATGTTCAATAAAAAATCCGGTGGAATTTCTTTTTAGTCAAGATTTTAAGGCATGTGCCTGTAGAGAAATTGACTTTCAAAAATTTGCCTCGAGTAAACTGGAGTAGAAACTGTGACAACTAGCCCCGTTGCCCTATACTGTTGTGTCATATAAAATGTCACATGAGATGGTGGCACATGATCCCAATCTTTTAGGAAGGGCACAAACTAAGCAAACACTAGTGTACATTTGTAAAATGTTTTTGTGTGTGTGTGTGTGTGTGTGTGTGTGTGTGTGTGTGTGTGTGTGTGTGTGTGTGTGTGTGTGTGCATGTCTCTTCCTAAAAAAGGTATAACACATTACAACAAATTATGTATCTGTTCATTTCTTCAATTAGTTTTCATTATTTGACTGTTGATGCTATATAGTCTGATTTTATTGTGCTCATCAAGATACAGCGAAAATGATATTGGAATTTTTGTAGAATAGAGTTTTTAACTAGATGTTCAAAGAAAAATACAAGCAAAAGCAAACATGTGTGAGGTTTGATTAAATCAAATGCTACTTGAGTCTTGTGATGTGACAACTTAGTCTTCTATATATTCTGTTCTGTTCATATAGGCTACTATAGTGAGTGCAGTGTGTCCCACTATGTCCTGTGTATGCATAATGCATACTTTTTCCTGATAAATAATTTGGAATTAGTTTACGTAGGGTTTTTTGTTCTACTTTTGTTAGTTTTCATTTGTTTTTAATGACAAAGATCAAATATGTGTTGCCATCTGAAGGAGGGATTCTTGCCTTTGATAATGTGTTCACTGTCTGTACACTCAAGTCCAACATAATTTCCATAGCATTTTCATAATAGAAAATCCAGTGTAAATCTCTGAGGAGTTTCATTCTCATTTTGTGACAACTGGATTGATGAAACATCTTTGAACAATTGAATCTTTGAATAAGAATAACAAGTAAAAATAACATAAAGTCTTGTTTTTTAAGGGTATTAGTGTTTGAGTATTTTACATTTTTATATGGTTAAAAGCTACATTTTATGAATTAAAATCGATTACCTTTCAGGTATATGTTGACAAAATGATTTGTGCATGTCTAAAATGAGGTATAACAAAGTACAGAGATATTTGTTTATTAATTTTAAACAAGCTAGACAACAGTTCAGTTCAACAACTGATCAGACAGCCAACAACCGGCTAAAATGGCTAAATAACAGTCACAGAAAAATACAATTTGGGTGTTTTTTAGAACGTTATATAAACATGAGTCAGAACATTCAAGAAAGCTAGAATAATATCTCAGGAATTTGTGCAAAGCTTGTTCTATTTAATGCAGCAAGAGTTTGAATGGATTGTTATGCTATGTTTGTTATCAGCTGTTCCAATTTTTCATCAATGCATGAATGAATCAATGAATCAATCAATCAATCAATCAATGAACAAAGTAAGAATAGTGACAAATTACAGATGCTCGCAATGACAAATGCAATGAATGAAATATTGAAAAAAAAATTATAATGAATCTAATTAACTCAAATTATAAAGGCTGTGAACATTAGGCTTGTTCGACTTGAACCGGCGCTGCACAGACCGATCGGTGAATCACATCAAAGTACCGCGAGAGCGAATAGAAAGTAGACGGCTCCTTATGCTTTTGAATTGCTCTCGCGGTAGCCTACTTTGATGTCATAAACCGATCAGTCTGTGCAGCGCCGGTTCAAGTCGAACAAGCCTATTTTAAATCCAGTATTCAATTAAATGTAATTAGACTAATTTGTGATAGTTCACTGAGGCAAGTATGCAATTCAGAGCACAAACCTTTGAAGATGGATTCTCTGCATCTATAGCTAACTCAAGATGTTTGCATTACGCAATACAGCAAATAAAGATATGCGATGGCCTTTGCATGTCCGCTTCAAAAATGTCTTAATCAATAATGTAAATTATTTATATAAGGGTAGTTGTGTTGGATTTAAAGGGATACTCCACTTTTTTTGGAAATAGGCTCATTTTCCAACTCCCCCAGAGCGCGCCTGAAAATATTCCCCAGCTCAGTAACTTACAACGTGACCGGGACTAAGTTTGTCTAACCTATTAGACCTATTTTCAGGCGCTGCGTCATATCATTACGCCTGCTGCACCCATGGTACAGCAGCAAAGTTTCTTGATTTATTACGCAGGAATGAGAGTATAGTTCCTAGCCATATCAGCCTAGAAAATCACAACTTTTCATTTTCCGTCTGTCTTAGTACACGATGTAACTACAGAAGAGTCGAGTTTTAAATAGGAAAAATATCGAAATCTTTGGCCATTTTTATGAGAGAGATGCTAATGGTCATGTCCGATTCAATAATCTATGCTTAGCTATGCTAAAAGTGGTACCGCCAGACCCGGAGATCGGCTGAATGGATTCGAAAACGGCAAAACTCAACTGTTTAACTCTGGGGGAGTTGTAAAATGAGCCTATTTCCAAAAAAAGTGGAGTATCCCTTTAAATCCAACACAACAACCCTTCTGTGATGAATCAACTTATTATTTAACACACACACACAACTATATGTAAAGTTTTTAGATAAAAAGTTACCCCAAGATTAAAGTAAAGTGAAATGTATACCTAACCTGAAGCAACAATTGAACTTCACATGATTTGCATGGCTGATGAGATACCTGGAAGACCTGGAATACGGATTTAATCGGACTTGCCACCTATACCATACCGTTGACACTTTTTCAGTTCTTCCTGTTTTATGTTCACTGCAAGGGGTTCGTTTGCTGCACGATTTACCCTGCAGCGACCAAATCAATCATTCATCCTTGTCAAAAAGCAGCCTTTCCTTGAAGCATCTCACATGTTCCTCTAAACCCCTAAATTATCCCTCACTAGTTTTGCTTCGTTTTAGCCTGTCCTAATCTCACAAAATAGGTTTCACAAGGTCTAATTCACATTTGATTGAGTAAGACGTCTGTGGTTGCTTCATTTAAAGGGCCGTTTAAGCTGCCTTAGATCACATCAGCAATGCAGGTAAACAGTGTAGGTGTGCATATGTGGTTCTGGGGTGGGAGGAAGGGTGGTTGGTTGGTTCTGAGGCAAACAGACGGAAAGACAGACAGGCAGAGAGAAACCCTGAGGTGCATAGTGAACAAATCCACGTGTCACACCCATATTCAGGGCTGTGTAATGGTAAGCAAAGGATGAATTCTCCAAACGAGAAAGAGTTTATACTGTCTGCCTTGTAAAGAAGCAAAGGGAGTGGCAAGTTGCTTTGAGTAAAAACACATGAAATATACAAGACATATATTGCAGAAGCCAGTACTTGAAAACCTTACGCCATTATCAGACATCTTAGAGATACTGTAACCAGAAGAACAGACAAAACGTTTGAAACAACTGGAACAGTGTGCATGAGTTCCAGTGTTCTCTTGTTGCTTTCGTGGTGTAGGAGTTTTGTCTCCCCAATGCAATAAAAACTTTTGGATAACAAACAGGCGAAGAATGTCAAGGAACAAAACAGTCATGCTTTTCTGCAGAGTTCCAAAACCATGTGAGGGGGAAAAAAAGACACGAAATGGCCACAGCAAATGCAACAAAGCTCTGTAGTTTGAGGCAAATGCATATTTGTGAGATTAGTCACTGTAATCTAAACAAGAGGATCTCATGCTTTTCATTTGGATAAAGTGAGTTATCCAACGATGCTGGAGTAGTCATACAAAATATAGTAATAGTTCAATACTAGGATATGTGGGAACGGGTGTTTCCTGGTGAGTGGCTCATAGGTGTGTCTGCTTGTATGAACTAGTGTGAATAACAGCAGTCAGGGTTGGTGTGTCAGGGTGAGTCATCCCGTATGACTACAATGCACGCAGTGCTATACCAAGAAGCGAAGGAAGGGAAAAGAACAAGGAGGGGCAGAGAGGATGAATTTTTTCGGGTGTGTCCTGGGATCAACTTTAGGGGATCAGAGGAGCCACTTTATTTGAAGTTTAAAGATAACAGCACTGAACAAAGTGATCTCAAATGTGCACTCTTGGTTGTGTTTTTTCTTGTAAATCAGAGAACAGCTAGTTTTACTGCAGGGAGTACGCATAGTCTCTAATATAAAGCTTGAAAGCTTTCATTGATGCTCACCACAGCCACACAATGGGCAAAAACCGTAGTCCCTTCCAGCCAAACAATACAAGTTGTATTGTTAAAGGATATGACATTTTTTCACAACTGATCAGATGACGGGTAGTTTTTGTTCCCCAAACACAAATTAGTCAGAATTTTTTTTTGGCAGTTATAATGAACTTTAATAGGTAAAACAAAAAAAAATTATGTTATGTTCATTATGTTATATCATGTAGATTTTGTATTTAATTACATATTAGTATATCATTATATTTATTTTTTATTAAATTTCTTTAATAATATCTGCAATATTTTTTATTAATTGCAGATATTTAAATATATATATTTATATATTTTAGTAGCAGATATTTAAAAATATTTTTTCAAATATTTAAAAAATTAATTTATTTTTTATTTTTTATTATTATTTGTATAATAGGCTACTATGTTAACCTTTACTAGTAAAATTCTATTTTTATAATAAATATATGTTTAGCTTCTGTTAATGTCCTTTTCATACATAAAAATAAATGTAAAATAAAATAAATAAATAAAATGAAAACACTTTTTTTTTCTATGTTAACATTTACTTAAGCTACATTGTTTATGTTGTTAAAATTATATTTTTATATTAAAAGCATATTTTATCTTCTGTTAATTTCCTTTTCATACATGCATGGGCAAAGTATGAAATACACATTTTCAGAAGATAAAAATGTAATAAAATATAATTGTACTCCTAAAATAATCTGCATGCGCTACTTCAAAAAATGTATCCCTCCTAACAGACAGCTGTGCATACATATTTAGATAACGTAAATTGAATCCCCACACATTAGTGCCAGGTGTTTTTTAACACCGCTGAGGCATAACAGTCATATATGTTACTATATCTAGAGTACAGTACAACACAAAGCAAGGTTTTCGTTTTTTCAATAGGTTCATCCTGTTCTTTGTGGGAGGGTTTGTTCCACAGCAAGGGCGTTGGCTACCTGTGTATGTAGGTTACTTCTGAGGACAGCAAATATTATTAATATTTCAGTCGGTTTTCCCCATGCGCATGGAGGATGGAAGAGTTTTTGAATAAGTGCATAGATTTTTGCAACAATAGTTAATATGATCAACGCCAAATGGGAGATAATTTCCCCAGTTTACTGTTTATTTCTTTGTTTTATTTACTGATAATAACTGATAACCAATAATAGAAACTCTCTTAAGTAGAAAATCTTGCCCCATCCCCCCCTTTAAATGGTTTTGATCACTGTGGTCTCCATAGCCACATTTTTTTGTGTGCGTGTGTGTGTGTGTGTGTGTGTGTGTGTGTGTGTGTGTGTGTGTGTGTGTGTGTGTGTGTGTGTGTGTGTGTGTGTGTGTGTGTGTGTGTGTGTGTGTGTGTGTGTGTGTGTGTGTGTGTGTGTGTGTGTGTGTGTGTTAATGGAGTTCCCCTCTTTGAGATCCAGTTCTTATGTTTTAGTAAAAATGTAGGGGAGGAACATCATGAGATACAGGCTGAATTGTGGTTTCCCCTGCAGGTTGTGAGTCATAAACACGAGGGAGGGACAAACTGAAAAGGAGTATTCTGGGATGGCTGCCATGGTAACATAATAAGCAGGAGGAAGGTTATTGCAGACATGTTTCCATGGTGACCTCCTCTGTGTATATAAATATGGAATGTCAAAATGTTTGAAAAGTAGTAACATGTTGCGTTGCTGTGCAGTCAGCGATGGCTTAATGAGATGTGAGCACAGACAAATTAGTTTTAAACAATTTGTATGTCTGCCAAATGTGCCTCAATGACTTTGTAATGCTTTAACACCGGTTTCGATTTACGTGTAGTTTGTTTCACTTTGCTAAAAACATTCACACCTCTGATCATGCCACAATGCCCAAAATACTACATGGTAAAGTAATGCATAAGTGCTTCAGAGCTGCTCCAATTAGAATTTCGTCACATATCTAGAGTTCAATTTCTTTCTAATATTTGAACTAAACAACAATATTATGAGATGCAATATAAATCTATAATAAGGCTGTATTAGTACATCGTCATTTTAACAACATGCATTTTATTTATTTTTTTCACAGTGAGACATTCAATCCTGCAGCAGCATACAGTCAGTTATGCTTTTATTTGTTTAGAATAATCAGTGCTATTATTGACATGCAATAGGCAACCTATGATCATTACATTCCTCTCATAGTTGTGAAGTGTTACGACAACACAGTCTTCATATGGGCGAGTTTCAAACCTTGTTAATACAGGAATGTCAAACAATCTTTTACCCACAGAACAAAGTGTACATTAAAAGAATGTTTTGTAACAAAAGCCTTGATGGTTGGATTAAGAAATAAACCTACAATTTAGATAATTTAGATTTATATAGTAAAAATGGTTTACAATTACACACACATTTAATATTTACACAAACTACAGTAAATGCCTTCAGTCACCCAGTGGATGCAGCAAAACAAAAATAAAACGTTGTATAGCAAGCAGTATCTTTAATCAAAACAAACTAAAACACTTCTCAGGGTATCTCAGGAGACAAACATACTGTAAACAGAACAACCACTATAAAAATGACAAGATCTGACACAAAAAAAAAAAGAAAAAAAAGAAGAAAAAGAAACAAACACAGGGCTATAAACTAAGAAACGGGACTAAACAAGATCATTATCTAGACATAGGTGAAACACATGAGGGCAAATCAAAAACCATGGCAACAGATGAACTGGGACTTAGGAGGAGGACACGGAGCTGGCAGAAGTGACCACTACGGACGGGGAGGAGCCAAGGAAGAGACGACGGCGAGAGGAGCCAGGGAGTGACTTCAAACAATGCTAACAGGCTGAAGGCCCACAGTGGAGCTGAGGAAGGGAGGAGCCATGGTAGAGCCTTGGTGGAGAGGCCGGGTGGAGCCAGAGAGATGACTGACATCGGACGCGGAGCTGGTGGAGGTGAAGACCCGGGTGGAGCCGAAGAGACCGGGCCACACCGGAGGATCTGGAAGCCAAGGTGGAGCCGCGGTGAAGAGCAGCCTAGGTGAAGCCAGGGGTCTGGAGGACTGAGGTGGAGCCATAGACTGTAAAAAAAAGATGGACAACGCCCCTTCACTCTCTTCCATTGGTGAAAAGTGAAGCCACCAAAGTCCTAATATGGTGCTGACATCTTGCACAGATTTGGGACCTGCTTCTGCACAGTAGTAATGCGGGACCTGATTCTGCGCAGTAGCGAGCAGCAAGTAAAGCCGCGATATCAAGGTTCCGCCCTCACTCCCGCAGAAACGGTTAATACAAAATTTACTGTGTGAAATAAACAGTTATGGAAATGTATAAATTAAAGTTGAAGCTCCAATCTCCTCCCGAAAATCCAAAAAAAAGTCTGTTGGTGCCTTGGTGACTACTTTGTTTAAGAGAAGCTGTCAATCACAGCTGTCATGACGTCACATTCCCGTTTTTATAGCATCAAATAACTAAGACCAAACTTATAAAAAAAATAAAAAAATAAAAACGAACACTTAAACTGAAAACCTTGTGAGTATTCACTCTAATTGCTAGTTCAGGTTGGCTGAAGGCTACAGTTTGTCCGAACAATGATGTCTCACTCAGGTCATATTCCAAATCGTTGTTTTATTAAAGGTGCATAGATGTGTGATGCACGCACAAGCACGATCGATAAAAACTCCTCCGATTTGGGCTAATACACTATATTTCACTCTACAAACTATATACAATATTCAGCCAATCTCCTTTTCCCTTTATCATCTGTCTACTCTCTTCTCCATCACTTTGCGAACTCTGGTGGAAAGTTTGGAATAGTCCATTTCTCACTGAATGACAGGGGTGACTGGGAGAGTCCATGTACCAAAGGGAAACACTTTCTACATTAACTTAAATCATTAACAAAAATTATTTGAAGAGTAATTTGATTGTTTAGTTTCCATCGCGTCCAGTAGACTTCATGGGGAGGCGGGGTTTATAACCTATACTTAGACCAGCCACCGGGGAGCGATCGAGATGCTTTGGCTTCACTTTTCAGCACTTGTGCGGTACGCTTGGGTGGAGCCGGTGCGAGAGAGGACTGAGGTGAAGCCAGAGGGAAGGAAGAGCCAGACGGAGCTGAAGGGAAGGAGGAGCCAGACAGAGCTGAAGGACTCTGGGATGAGAGATGAGGACTGACCTATGGTGGAGCCGGAGGGATGATGGAGCCCGGTGAAGTCATAAGGATTGTTGTCCTAGGTTGAGCCGAGGGAGGGAGGAGCCAAGGTGGAGCCTACTAGTCGATGGGCCGAGGTTGAGTGACGGACTCGTGGTTCGAGGTGGAGCCAAGCGGTCAACACACCAGGGCGGAGCTGCAAACTGTAAGCCCAAGGCGGATTCAAGCTGCTAGGTGGAGACAGCGAAAGAGGAGCCGAAGAGCTGTAGGGAGCCAGCGGAGACAGGGCCAAAGAACTGGGTAGCATAGGCAGAGGGTTACAAAATGGCATCCTTGACAATGATAAGACAGGGAGAAAGTTCAGAAACAGCCTCCTTGAGCAATACTGGACGGGCAGAGAGTTTAGAACCTGCCTCCTTGACAGTAACCGGGCAGGTAGAGAGTTCAGAGACGGCCTGAGTATGCGGTGGGCTCAGTCTTGTGGTCCTTTGGAGGCGTGGTTGATGGTGCGGCTTGCGCTGAGGGCGCTAATGTAGCGGGTCTTGATCCTCCTCAGTCTCTCCAATGGTGTAGGGGGATCTGCACTGGTGAAACACCCACTCGACAAATTCTAGGAAAATACCTCGAGGGCCATCACCGGGAAGGTGCACCTTGGTCCTTTGATTCAGACGTGACTGGAAAAACACGCAGAGGCTGATGTTGTCGTAATGCACGAAAGAGACCTAAAAACCTCTGCATGTACACCTCGAGGGAGAGATCCCCCTGGGGAGGTAGATCCGAACTGCTGCCAGATACATTTTGACAGTCAGATCTTGTGTCACACAGTGAATGCAACAAAACAAAAATAAAAAGCTGGCTCTACACTCTGCACTCAGTATTGTTGGATTGAATGAGTGCACTGGATAATGTCTATGGTTTCGGTCACCACTACAAATGGCTTTCCCCTCAAATAGTACCCTATTTAAGGGTATAGGGGGTGATGTCAGACACAGCCTTGAATTAATAAACCTAACTGAGAACAGTACAAAACTAAACACAATAGCCTGGATTAAGAAACAGGGTTTAGATTAGCCCTGGCTTAGGCCTTAGTTCAGTTAGGACAGTTTTTATAAATGTGTCTTAGAAAAAAACATTACTGGTGTGCATCTTGAGACAAAACAATAGCACTGACATATTTTAAGATACATTTGCAAGTTGCTTTCAGTTAAAACAGCTCTAACATGCATTTTAGTCTGGTACTATCTTAAGCCTTTCTGTGAAACCGGGGGGAAGTCCTACTCAAGCGAAACAAACATAGATCAAACGTGACACCTTCCGTTTTTATTCACTTAATTATAGGTTGTAAAAATTCATTAGAAAAATAATAATAACAGAAATAGGCAAATACATTCAACATGAAAAAAAAAATGTGTTTAACCTTAGGTTACCTTACAACACACCATAATGTTCCTTCTTGATGGCACACAAGAATTTCCGTGGTTTTATGGTCATTGCTGCTTTAAACCAGTGAAACACAAACATGTTTAACCAAGTCAATCATAAAATGTACACAACATATTGTACACAAATGATACACACATCAGAGGTATCAATTTCAGAACCACAGATTCCTCTGAGGTCAGTGTTATTTCACCTATGAAATACCTGATATGCTGACTGACTGCAAATGAAACTGTGTTGCAGACATCAGCACCGGTAGTAATGATGGTTTAGACTCTACTGCAACAATACAATCATTTAACATCAGTTTAGGCAGCAATATAATAAATTAACACCTTTATGCAGGAATATGATTTTAATAATTTATGATTTTATGGATATGCTGGACTTATTCTGGATAAACCATTTTACTCATGCTTACTGTAGCTCTAGACTAAATGTGAGCATGCATTTACACATCTCACTTGATTCAGATTCAGTATTCCTCCAATACAATTTTTTTAAAAACAGTTAAATGCAAACTTTACGTAAATTTACATAAACCTGCAGTTATTTAATGTTAAATTACACAAAAGTGCTTTGTGTATTTAATATCAATGCATGCTGCTGACCTTTGATGATCCAATTCTATCAGTTTTAGGGTTTTTAATGAATAAATGAATGTCATGATGTTAATTAAAACATTTAAATAAAAAGATTCTGCACTATTAAGTCACTAATAGAAAAATATAGTTTGTGACGTTGATTGTGAGTTCATTTGTACAGACTGTCAGATGTACTTACCTCCATTGAATAACAACACTGTAAAAAAAAAAGTTGTTGCCTTAAATTTTTAAGCACAATCAACTTGGATGTCTAAGTCATTTCAATTCAAATTACATTTAACTGACTTAAAAAAATGTCTTGTTTTTTAATTGATCAACTTATTTTGAAGAGTTAAAGCAATGTAAAACATATTTTGTCATAACTTACTGATCATATAATTTTCATATAATAGAAAAAAATCTCTTAGTGGGCTCATACTTTGACTAATCTATATTTAATTTTTTTAAAGTGAAGAAAATAATGAAATATTTTGTTGTTTATTTGTTATTTTATTTTGTTTCTTCACTGAACTGCAATGGATTATGACATGGCCTACAAAGTATATTAAATATGTTTATATTTATAGTATAATCCTTATGTTGTACTATATGAAATAAAATGTATTAAATTGTCCGTACAGTAACTGAGCACTTGAATGTAATGCATACACATTTGTCTACTAGGAAAATAACAGTTGCCGCTCCAGCTTTCCACATCATACATAAACGATAAAAGAATAGTTCTTCTGCGTGACATATCTGAGCATTGTAGTAGAGCTCTGGATGAAACCAACGTCTATGCTCCACCTCCCCCAATGGTAATCTGAGCCAGCAGAGTTATGTATGGGGTCTCATGTCCAAAACAGCAGGGGCTGCCTGTTTTTGCTCTCCCTTCTGATTTCTGCAATGCTTTGCACGAAAACTAAAATCATACAGTTACTTTCTCGTCCAAACACATTGAGAGGCATTGGTTGATCTCTAAAACTTCTGAAAGCAAAGAAATGGATGTTATAAGTTCAAATCATCAGAACCATTGTGGTGGTTCCCAGTGATTGACAGCACCATCCACATTCTTCCCTTTGGCACTCTGACCTTCAACCCCTTCACTGGAATGCCAAAAATTCTCTGTTGCACTCTGGAAAGAGGAAAAAATAAGCAGGCCATCATTAAAACTCAGATACATACCTGTCCACACAGTTTCCCTGAGAAACGACACAGTGTATCAGGGTTAAAATGCATAACTTCATCACCACATACACATTTTATTTGATTCTGATGTAATTTAGCATAACATTAAAGTGCAAGAGTACAGTTGGTGAAGACTTTTGTGAGTTCTGGTGAGCAAACTTGCATGGTTATTTTTTCCTGGCACGGGAGCATGGCGACTGACTCCAGGGGAAAATTCACATATCAGCACAATGTAGCACAAACCACGTTCAAAGATATGCTTTCACAGCCTGGTTTCTGTTCTTATGTTCCTCATCTTAAATTGAGGTTTCATTACTGACTCATTGTTGCCATGGCACTACTTGCATACAAGGTAACACTTACGTGACGCTGCTTTGTGTCAGTGTTTTTAGAGTTACCATTGCGATCTAGAGAATATATTTATCTAAATTTCTCTAGATACTGGCTGAATGTTTTTCGAAGCGGACTGCTTTCCTAACCGCTGCTACCCCTCACTCTTTCCAGATGTGTGGAACAGATTCCTAACAAAGGCATACCAGGCTTTTTTCTTCTCAACTCAATGTACAATACAGACCCCACCATAACATTCTGTCACAAGTACTTGTTGTAGCCTCATAAAATCAATGCGGAAGGAGTCGAGTGATGGGAGCTAAGGGAAGAGCCGGGGAGGGAATAACAGCAAGAGAGCGAGGAAGCTCTGGGGAACTTCAGGGGGAGCTGGCAGCACTAGTATAGTGTTGCTGTTGGCATTACAGTACGTATTGTTCTTGAATCTGGTTTAGTTTGACCCTTTCAACTCCCAATCCTCCGAACCAATACAAAGGTTTTCTGGCAAACATTCCAGTTCCACACGGTGTTTGCTAACACGGATCGTATTTTCACTCGCTTGACTCTTAAGCATTGAAAAGCCAGATTTTTTATTTATATTTATATGAAGGATCATGTGACACAAATGCTGAAAACTCAGCTTTGCCAGCACAGGAATTTTTTTTTTACATTTTAAATATATTAAAATAGAAAACAGGGTAACACTTAACAATAAAGTCCTACTAGTTAACATAAGTCAACGCATTAACTAAAATTAGCAATAAACAATACATTTGTATAGTATTCATTAATCTTTGTTAATGTTAATGAAAATACAATTGTTCATTGTTAGCTCATGCTAGCTCAGGTCCATAAAACAATCACAGATACAATTTTTTCAATTTAATACAAAAAAACACTTTTTACTTTACAAAGGTTGATAAACATGAGTTTTTAGTGTATTAGTAAATGTTGAAATGAACATTACGTTTATTAAACACTTTTTCCTTGTTAGTTCAACTTAACTAATGTTAACATGTATTGTAAAGTATTGGTGTAATTCTATTTTTTCATAATATTACTGTTTTTACTCTATTTTGGCTCAACGTATCATTATGTGCAGGGCCTTGTAATCAGGCAGCCTTCATGCGAAACAAGACCCACAAGACAGCTTTTATCTGAGAACATCAATGAGTACAATCAATGTCTGTATACTCTTCAAAGGCATTCAAGAGAATCAGCTATCACTGTGTGACAATGTCCTGCTGACACTCATACAGTTATAAGGTTAAGTGAGGACAGCGCATTGACACGCTTGAGCCGAAACCACACCCTGTGCTCACCATTGAGCAACACTACTGATCATGAGGACATTTTAACAGTGTAACTCTTTAGCACTAAATCCATCACATCTTTTCTAAGTACACTTGCTGAATTATTTACTTAACAGCAATCAATTATTCACAGCTTTAAATAAGTTGCTCCCCCATGTGTGTGTTTAATATACTCACAGCAAAATTCAGGCAATGTTATTTACCTCTCCCACACGGATCAGGGTTGTATACCTTTCTTTTTCCAAATATAAAATACAGAGGATTAGCAACCAGATTCAAGCACATTAAATTATTGAAGCATTGAAAACAAAATAAAAGGATAAGTTACCAGTTAAGCCCATGGGTAAGGTGTGGCTTTTTTTTTCTTTTCAGAAGTTTACAGAGTCTTACCTCAGGTGTGTCAACAAATATGACAACCTAGCATACTCCTATGCCAACAGAAGTGTGCTTGTAAATCAGCAAATGGGTTATTTCTCATCCGGGAACAAGACAGACAATCTCACTTCATTAGAACAGACCAGTTTGAACAGCCTAAGCTTGCAATAATTTGCCTTCATTAGGGCAATTCCATAACTTGAAGCCTGGCCTATGGCAATACACGCTCGTAAATAAATACCTGCGGTAAAGATCCAGACTTTATCCCCTGGCATCACAGACGAGGCTTAAATCTAGTCTCAGAATAAATGTATGTTTAGGAGGTTTTAACTGAAAGCAGCTTGCACTGACATTTTTATAATACATGTCAGTACCATTGTTTTGTTTCGAGATACACAACAGTAATGTTTTTTTATTTTATTTTGTTTTAAGGCACATTTATAATTGTTATTTAAATGTCCCAATTAAACTAAGGTCTAATCCTTGCTTAATTTAAGCCCCGTCTGACACCAGGCCAATATGACCCTGAAGTATACTGGATTAGAATGCTTTTGAACTTTAGCACATACTTTTATCTGAAGCAATTTGCAGGGAATTTATTTATACACATACCTTTATGTACGTTTCCTGGGAAACAGAACCATGAAAATATTGCAAAAGATCAGAATCCATTTTATTAAAAAAATTAAATTAAAAAAAGGGCTCAATTTTTACCAATCTCCTATGAATGCCCAAAACAAAAACAAAATCCTCAGGCGGACTAAAAATTTAATTTAAATAAATTGCTCATATGACTTTGAAATGAAATTAAAAGTGCAAAGTAGTTTACATGAAGGGTGCAGGATGTGGGATGAGTTAAAACTTTGCCACATGAAAACCTAAAGAAAAGAAAAATGAACAGGGAAAAAAGTGAAATACCAAGGTTGAAGAAAATATCCTCAAACTTCCACAGGATTTGCAGTTGGGTCCATTTCGGGGCGTTAACGGGATCCGTGACATGAGGCTCCCTCTGGTGGATTTTAGCCAGATCAATTTTTCCAAATGCCAAAGTTAAAATAGGCAAACATTCTCTTAATTAAATGGCTGAGACGCCATTTTGTTTCCAGAGTTTCAATGATTTCCAGATTCTAAGAGAGCAACACAATTTGTATGCTTTCTCAATTTCAGATCCCAAGAGAGCGTCAGGCACTGTGAAAAAATACTTTCCGGGAACATTAAAACCAGCACTATCTAATTAAAAGCAAGTTTTATACTTTTCAAGCTTGTTCAAAGCTTGACCCCACCCCACCCCCCACCCCCCACTCCCACTCCAAATATTACCATCAGCTATTTATAAAACATTTATCTGCTATAGAACTACGACATGCTTAAGGTTTTTTTTTTTTTTTTTTTTTGAGACAAACACTCAGGAGTACCAGTCAAAACAGAAAAGACAAAAGAAAATAAAGTGGGATTGTGAAAAAAAGTTTTATTTCTCAACTTAAGTCTTCCTTCCACCACAGCTCAAAGCCTTGTACATGGGGTTCTCAAACAAATGTCCATTGATACTGATGTTGATAAATACAGGGCGCAAGATGTTCTCACTTGAAAATCTTGCCCTGGTTGAAAGCTTTGCCTACATGTTTGAATTCACCCTCCCATGCAAAGTATTCCTTCACCATGGTCTTGCACTCTTCGCTGTCCACATCCAACTTGCGCCAAGTGTATGACTCGTAGTCAATCTGCCAATCATCACTCAGCTGAGGGGAGATGAGAAAAAACATTGAATCAAATATTTAAAGTAAAAACATATTAAATGCTCAACATTCACATTTTAATAATAATGATTGTCATTGAAGTGATTTAACTCTGCACTGATTATACTGAGTCAACTGAAACAGTCACAAATCTTAGGGCAGATTGTGAACTCCTCACCATTTATTTTTGCCATTTGCTGAGAACTACAAACAAAACAGATTTGTACAGTCAACTTGTATCAATACTTGTCAACTAACCATAACAATATATACAGCTCACTGGTTTTGTAAACATTTCTGCTTTTTATAATAATACCATTTGTATCTACTTAACTGCACAAACACTGAATAAAGCACATCTAATAATGACAAAAAAAAGGCGAGTCAATCAAGCCTGGTTTATTCTGTCTCACATGTAAACCCTTGGTGTTAATTTGGTGAGCCATTTTTAGTCTTAGTCCTCTGTCAAATGTTATTTCTAGTTATGTTGTCAACCTTGTCCTGTTTTTGTTTAGGGGCTGTTTACACAACACCGTTTTCCACTTAAAACAAAAAATGTTTATGCCTTTTGGCCTGTATGTGGAAAACTCAAAGGAAAAACTTCAAACCAACAACAGGCAAGTTCTGACTAGTCCCAGTTAGTCTAGCGCAGTACTTTTTTTATTTTATATAAATATAGAATACTAAGTGTTAGTATTAATGGGTCATGTGTGCCGAAAAAGATGAGTCTTCAGCCATTTCTTAAAAATGGCCAAAGACTAAGCAGCACTGGTCGAGTTAGGCGGGTCATTCCACCAGCAGGGAACAATCCAGGTGAAGGTCCATGAAAGTGATTTTGTGCCTCTTTGAGATGGCACCATAAGGCACCGTTCACTTGCAGAATGCAAGCTTCTGGATGGCACAGGTCTGGAGTAATGCGTTTAGGTATAGGGGTGCAGAGCCAGTGGTTTTAGCATTATAGTTTTAGTCAATGAAAACATTTTTCATGCTGCATAATGGTTAAACTGATGATTACTTTGCTCAATTATAAATCGCAATAATTATCATTTAAGAAATTTCTCACAATTATTGTTATTTAAGAAATGTATTTTTACATTTCATCAGAATTATTGCACTTTCACCAATAAGCACAAATTAAAATAAGCCATGTGTAAGATTCAACATTCTATTACCTCATCGAGGCCTGGTTTCACAGACAGGGTTTAGATTAAGCCAGAATTCGGCCTTAGTTCAATTAGGACATTTAAGTAACTTTTATAAACGTGCTTTAAAAAAGAAACATTACTGGTGTGCATCTTGAGGCAAAATGACACCGGCATATTTTAAGATATGTCAGTACAAGTTGCTTTCAGTTAAAACAGCTCAAACATGTAGCTTCTAACATGTTACAGATTCATGTATGCCAACCATACAATTTGATTGGAATCAGCATCAACAAAACATACAGTAAGAGTTTTCCACATCAGAGAAGATATGCTTCTTTGATGTGCTGGTTTTTATTTACCAACATTATCAACTTTAAATACATGTGAAATGTTCAAGACTTATGACATTCAGGTTGTTTACTCCAGCAACACTGATGCATTTGTTGCTGCTTTAAGATTGATCACTACAGCTGTGCTGGGATGGAAAGATTGTTTTGTTATTGGTCACAATTGGCCAAAACTCAGAAGAAGCTAATGTTCCTTTTATTCAATGCTTTCTGCAAACATGACGCAAGGCGCCGAGTTAAACTTTCACAATGTGCCTTCAATTGTGCCTAATCCGGCTGGCAGTTTTTAAAAACCTGATCTAATCAATGTGGATTGCAATGTTCATAAAACTAACACATTAAATGTACTGCACATGACATGGGGAAAGACTAGTTTGGTGTTGCTTAACTTAGAAAACAAATAGACAGATTCAAATTATGATGATTCACAAATTTCACTTAAAGGTGATTTGCTCCAGAAATATTTTTTTTGCTGGTTGAAAGTCACTAAGTTAAGTGGGCTAAATGTATTTATATGTATATATCATGGAAGGTGTAGGACCATAAAATGTTTACCCAATCATTGCATTGTCCAACCTGCCTTAATGTACATATTTCCATACCTCTGCACACCCTGCTCACATCACACATCAGTGCGTTTCATGCTATGAGTTAGACAAACGTCAGTCACGCATTTTACCGTTCCTCCTGAACCAAAACAATGAGCTTATGCTGCGTTCACGCCATAACTACTGTAATTTGAAAGAGAAAGAAATCTCCATGCAGGAGCAGTTTGTGACTTGAATTTATGCCTTTCAAATGGCAACACCAATGCCAAAATGAATCTGAAGCAGTCAGGTGGTACAGGTCAGAGCTCTTCCAAGTTGTTTATAAATAATTGTTATGTGCTTTGAGATATGAGGTAATTTAACAGTCTCTCGAGACCCTTTTGTTTGCTCCCTGCTGTAAGCATGTGGAGTTTATATTTTAACATAATGATACAGTTAAGCAACCTCACACAACGAGTGCCGTTTTCCTGAATACCATCACGATTGAAAATGTGACTGATTTCATACAACAGTTCAATAAACGGGTAAAATTAAGTCACTTGCATGTAACGCAATATTGACTGATTTTGTTCAGTTTCAGCAGCGAAAATAGTTCCAAATAAAGATCACAGCAGAACCATAGCGCATCTCACAGCATCCGTGTTTCATTACTGAACGATTCAGCATTTTGAACGAATCTGTTGAGTCAAAGATTCAATGACCCATTCATAAACAACTGCCTCATTCTTGAATGAATCAGTCGTTTGAACGAATCATTTGTATGACTGACTCAACCATTAAGAAGGTCGCCTGCCACCACCTACTGGCAGTTTAGTGTTATGTTTAAAAGTATCATTCTTTCCAAAGTTTCTTATTTGTATATTTAAAAAAAATGTAAACAATCTCATAACATTAATGCAGTTGTCATTTTTGTGTGTAAATGATTTCATTTGATCAGCCCTGGGGTAACAGACTTGTAGTGTCTTATTCTACTTGAATTTATTGATCAAATTTTGACTTTTTAAATGAAAAATTAAGCATACAGTTAATAAGATTTTGGGGGGGGGGGGTTTAAATGTATCAAAGCTGATTGAACCCTGAGTATTGCTTCAGAATACATTTAACACCACAAATTTAAGTGAATGACAAGATTTCCTTGTCTTAATGGCTTAATGTGGAGCCCTGATTTAGATTTCCTGCCTGACAATGTAATTACCACAAGGACCCACCGTTAAAGATCTGTCCCTTATGGACTGCGTTACTTTTCCACTTCCTGTGGACTTTTTTTCCTCGACTAACCGGCTAATAAAATTTTGGCTGACTAAGCCTCTTCTCGTTGACTAACGTTTAGTTGACTATTAGGAGGCAGCCCTACATTTTTGATACGGTGTTTATCCTGAAATCAAACTATAAACATGCATATAGACACTAAATAGGGTTCTGTGTACATGTAATTCACTCACAGTAAATGCAAGATCCTGGCCTCTGAATACCCAGATACCAGAGATGCAACTGTCGTTGTTTGCACCAAAGAGGATGACACTGGCAAATGCATTCTTACGTAGTTTGTCAAGTCGCTGGAACATTCCTGAGGAGATGAGCAAGAGAGTACATGTACATTTTTTTTTTAAACTATGCAATGCTAATCTCTTGCGCAAGTAGTACATGCTGAACTGGAAAGAACAAACCCAAAATTCCAGGCAGTTTAACGAGACAAGGCAAAGTGACCTGACTGTACCTGTGATAAGATTACAGCTCATGAAGGCCATGGTCAGCTCTTCAGGGAAGCGGTACTCAGCGTACCAGATTGAGAAGCCCTCGCGATCAAAGTGATCCCAGAAGTAAGGCAATGCCACAGTCAGGGTGTCCTCGTTGGAGTATTTCCTCTTGAACTCATCCATGACAAAAGAGCTAGTGCAAGAGGACAAAGGCAGACTGATGAGAGAGCGAACAGACTTACAAGCAGTATCTATCTCTAAAGTGAAGGCATATCAAGTACGTTTTTGGAAGGTGAGCAAATGGGTCCTTTGTTTTCGGCTCAGAAGCCAGTGCAGCCTCACATTCGTCCATCTCCTCCTCAGCAGGGGCGGCTTTCTTTTCCTCCTTTTTCTTCTCTTTTTTCTCTTGCTGCGGTTGTTGCTGCGGCTGCTTGCCTCCTTCCTTGCCACCTTTCTCCTTCTTGATAGGAGTCTCCTTTTTCGGCTGCATCTCAGCAAACTTTTTAGCTAGAAAAATTACAATAAATAAAAGCACATATATTGGGGGGGGGGGAATTGTAAAGCCAAAAACTGCTGCACTTCAAGTTTTTACAAAGGAGAGGACTGAAGATTATTTAAAATAAAATGATAAACACCCACAAACACACTTGTGTGTGATGTGTCAGTTCAGAATGCATTACAAATTGTAGTGCTTCGGATTAATTTTGCCTAGGGTTGTACTGGCTTCAAAAATCACAGCCTCATTGCCAAAATGTGAGAAAAACCCTACAAAAAATGGTGGATTTCCATGGTCATTTCCTGTTATCCAGTCTAAAGAACTCCATTTCCGCATGTTCAACAAAAGCACTGCCCAGTTACAGAATTATGAAACAAATACTTCAAAGAACTATTTATTTATACACTGTAAAAAAAAATTACATCCCCAAGTCAAAAGTTTCAAGTGACCGATAACATCTACATTTTTCAATTAGTCTGACGTATTATTTCTCATTGAGCCAATGTTAACAGACTATTGCGACAAGAATTTCACTAGGGCCAATTGAAAAATTTAGATGTTATCGGTCACTTGAAATTTTTGATTTGGGAGGGTTAGAAATTTTTAAGTGTACATAAATGTGCTTATGTGTGTACATCATAATGTATCACAAACCATGTAACACATTTTGAAGCTGTCACACTCATGACAATTCTTTTCCTGCACCATATTTCCATTGACCAGCAGGTGTCCCTGCGTGTGCATTCGAAGCCTTGAGAAATGAAACACTAACACATCTGGCTGAAAAGCTTCAAAGCTTTATGAAGTTTCATCCCACTTAATATATATATGATATATACACACATACATATTTTTTTTTTTTATGTGTTGCTTTTAGCATGAACATTTAAATATACAATATGGTTTGTCACTATTTTGCTCAAGCCTGCTCTACAAAGACTTACAGCATCTGCCTCCATAATGGTAGTATGGCCTATACACCATGGATTTAAGAAACATCTTTGATTGTGCTTGAGGACAATATGCTGATAACCATGAAATCCGATGTTCTGCACTTAAATTCAAGTTCAAGCAGAAGAGCAAAAACTACACAGAAAGGTGGTTTGAGAAACTTACCATCAAATTGAGCCATTTTCTCACAGAGCTTAACCTCCCCCAAAACAGTCTTAAACTGAGGTTGGTTGACACAGGTCACAAACCAGCGAGTGACATTGGGGTAGGGCTGACGGAAAGCAGGCTCAAGAACCTAGAAAGGTGAAAAATTGCACAAAACATTCAAATGGCAATTTAAAACCAAAATATTAAAAATCACTGTAAAGCTGCTTTGAAACAATCTGTATTGTATAAAACACTATATAAATAAAGGTGACTTGACTTATGCACCTGATTACCTAATCACTAATACAAGATATTTATCTAATGTAAGCATGTTCTGATTAACAGATTGTAGCTTTATCAAGTACATTTACTGTACATTATCATTCGGATGGTTCAGTCATCAGATGGGTGAGGAACAAATGAATATGGGGCGTAACAATAGATAGTTATATCAGGATATAATAGTAATAGTAATAATAATAATAATACGATATATCAGTAATGTAAACGATATGCGTTGTGATAGTTTTTTTTATACAAGATTGTTTACTGTATTTATAAGGTAAAGTTCACTTCAAAATTAAACTAATGTACTCACCCTCATTCTATCCTATAAGATCTGTTTATCTTCCAAACACAATATTATCATTTAATTTTTTTGGAAACCTGGGAGATTTGTACGAAAGCACGATTGTACTATGCGAGAAAAAAGTTTGTGACAGTACTTAAACTCAGTACTTGAGTTTCAGTGTCAGAACTAACCACTACATATGTTTAATATAATGTATAATAATGCAATGGGGAATATGCAGGTCCTGATAATATCAAATGTTGGATTTAAAAAAAGGAGTCAATGAGTGCATTTACATGCACCCTCAATGCGCTTATAATGGGATTTTGGCAATATTGCGATTAAACTTTACCTCACGTAACCAATACTTCAAACTAATATGATTAAGTAATCCAAGTAACCATATTCGCATTAAACTATGTGGCATTCGTCGATTTTAAATCGCAATAAACAGGCATGTTAACTAGGGCTGCACGATTATGACAAAAATCATAATTGTCGATTATTCCCTTGAAATTGTAATTAATTACGATTATCACAATTTACATTGAATGATGTTTTGAATAGTTTGGCCATGGGACCCGCATTTCCTCATGGTCATCAAGCCACGACCCACCTTTTTAGGAATTATATAGGCCTATTATAATACATTTGTTTACACAAAAATTGTTGGCACACACAAATACTGTCCCCCTTTACTTAATATACAAATAAATTGTAAGAATATGACTAATACTATTAAATAAACAGTAGGCCTATGAGGTTAAGCTATTAAATAGCAGTCCCAAACTAGTTTTTGTTAATACAATCTTGGTATGAGCCACCAGAGTAATAAAAAAAATATACAAAACCAATAATACCCCTTTTCCACCAACAAGAACCGGGTGCTGGTTCAGAGCTAGAGCCAGTTCGGAGTTGGTTCGACTGACGAGCTTACTAATAACCGGTTTGCGTTTCCACCAGCCAGAGAGCCACAACAGAGCTACATCTTACGTCACTGCATACAGCGCCAAACACAAACACACCAGACTTGGGGGCCGATCACACCTGACGCGTTTTTGGCAGTGAGAGGCGCCTATTTTCAATTGGTTTCCTATGGCAGCGAGCGTTCTGCGTGCTGTTTAAGCGCCTGCTGCACCTCGCGTTTTACTGCCTGCTGCGCCTTGCGTTTTTGAAGTTGAAAAAAAAGCAACTTTGAGCGGAAAAAGCCCCCGACGTCATCGCGTTTTTTTCCACTGTCCAATCGAATGAATGGAGAGGTGGGCCTTCCGTTGTAGTGATGAAAGCTACAGTTGCTTGAACGCCCGGAGAGTGCGATGGAGGATGAACTTGTGGTGCTCTCGCGGGTTACCAGGAGCTTAACGACTTCACGAACCGTCACTACCACAATGTTAACCTGTTAAGCTGCAACGCCACTTTTGAAAAATCCCCAGAAATGACATACCCAAACTGAAACAGATACAGTTCATGAACCCTTTGCACTAAAAGCACAAGTATGATCTCATTTGAAAGCTGACACCTGGTAGTTTATTGTAAATGTAGAATTAATTATTGTCATAATGAAAAAACATTTTTTAAATAGCTTCAAAGTTTTGTAAAGTTATTAGAATTTTTTTTTTATTAAACATATTCATGAAAATAAAATTGAAGTGGGCCCTGGAGCAATCTAGAAATGCACTGCAGCTAAAGCCATATGTGTGACCATGTTATATTTAAAATCTGAAAATGATAAGTCTAAAACTCTGTTTTTAGTTAAATGTTTTTCAAGATCATGTCAAATTACTTTATTTTGGGCCTAGCTAGCATGTTAGCTTAGCACACCATCAATACACGACCATTTATGAGATTAAAACCATGTTTGTGCTACAAACGTACTTTATAACGCAAGTGGAGTGTTTTAAATAATCTTCTGTGATCTAATTTGGCTTCAGATAAAAAAAAAAATCAGACAGAAAATATATTTATAGAATTATGTACAATGATAAAGTCTATATCGATTAGCAATACATTATAAATATAATATATTATAAAAATACCTGGCATTGCTTGAAGAACACAGGCAAATCACATATCATTGCAATTATGTTTATTGTTTTCAAAACGTCTGTATCTGCATATTACAGCGATCTCTGTGTTAGCTTTGTGTGTAGCTGCTGCTATCAGTGACGTCCTTGAAGGTCACATGATTATGTCTCTTCTTCATGTTCCAAATATGGAGTATTTTTGTGCATATAGCGCCCTCAGGCTATTGGTATGAATTGAAAACACAGCACATCTCAGTAAGAAGCGCTCATAATGATTACATCGACGCATTTGGGTATAAATTCAATAAATATTATTCCTGTCTATAGAAATATGATGTGAATCTATGAGAATATATCAATATTTCTCCAAGTCTGCACATTTTTGAGCTAAAAGTCCTGAGGAACGTTGTTTTGTATAGCACTGTCATGACAACAGCACGGAGTTTTTTTTTCTGAATGGACCAGCTGACGGTCATAATTCATATTAAAGGGATCGATGCATTTTTTCATTTCATAACTCCTGACACAAATTAAGACATAACTGTCACTATAAGTTTCTCAGAATACAATAGTGGTCAAATACTGAAACTTGAGTCTTATATCTTTTTAATGATGTATAGTTTGTCAAAGTATAACATTTAGTCTGATAGTAACTTTGAACTAAATAAATAAAAAAACGCTTCAGTGCGCCGACGCACTGGTGAGGGTTAACAGGTTAACAGAGTAAATAAAGTTAATAAATGGCAGATTTGACGTTTACTTGACTGACAGGACAGCTGTTTCAGTGGTTGCCTAGCAACATAAAAAACGCAGCGCACTGCTCGTTCTGTGTGATGGTAAGTGCTGTGTGCCTCGCGTTTTCTAACCTGAAAAACGCGTTAGGTGTGATCGGGCCTTGTTCGAGATGCATCGGCTTCTCGCAGAACGATCAGCACATGAAATCAAAGCACTGCGAAAGCGATCAAAAAGCACAAGGAGTCGTATGATCTCCAAACACTCAGCAGCTCTGATCAGTCCACGCTGCTCCGATGCATCTCAAACAAGGCATCAACAATAATAGACGTTGCGTTACTATGGATGCTCATGGGTTTGCGAAAATAAATCGGCATCCAAACACGGCGAATCCAACGCGTTCATGCAGCTCGCCGTAACTTACATAGACGGATATTATAATCGAGCTGCTATTAGCTCGACTAGCTGCTATTTAAAAATGCCGGTCACAAGTTTCTCTTCAGTCTTGTTGGCCACGGTAACCCCGCCCCCAGCCTCTGACGCAAGCGGTTCTTTCTTGGCTCCGTTCTAGACCCTGCAATGATTTGGTGCTACTTAAGAACCAGTTTTACTAGTTCGGAGCTGGTGTTTTGGCGGTGGAAAAACAAAGAACCGATTTGAAACTAGGCTCTGGCTCCGAACCAGCACCAGCTCTGCCTTGGTGGAAAAGGGGTATAAGTGGCATTTTGGGGTAATGGAAACTACAGTTACCATGGTGATACTTTAACTGTTCTTGTAAGTATTGTGTGAGTGTAGTATAACGACTGACAGGACATAAAATTTTGTTTTTCTGAGGGGAGAGACTTTTTATTTCATATCAAGTAATGAAAATAACGATAGGATAATGACACTGACATATAGCCTGACATCTCATCTGACCGCAGATACTGAATATGGACAACGCGTTTTTTTTCTTATTTAAAACTTAACGAAGTTGCATGCTTGTAGTTTATTTTGCGCTTTATATATTGTGAAGCGATATACAGTGCGCTCCACATTTGCGCGTGCAATTGAAGAGTGCGCGCTACTGCAGTATAGCGGCGGACAGGAAAGGAAAGTCCGTTTTTCTGAGGTGAGAGACTTTTTTTATTTCAGCGTACACTTACGTCTCTGGTAGTTCCTATTGTGCTGGGTTCTCTGAAGTAGTCGTGGTTCGCCTCTCACAACGTTACATACTCTAAAGTTTAGAAAAGCCACTTACATTATTCTGCGTGGTTTGTTTAGACTCTAAACAAACCACACAGAATAATGTAAGCGGCTTTTTTGTAATCGCAGTTTTGAACAATTACGTAATCATGGCATCCGTAATCGTAATCATTAGAAATTCGATTAATTGTGCAGCCCTAATGTTAACACATTAATCTCATTACCGCTCTGACCATAGCGTGCATGTGCTCGGTTCGTCCACGGATGCAGTGTTGTTTTATTCACACAACTTCATGTATAAACTGTGACATTCTTAAGTTTTCTCTTCTCCACATCACTAAACTGTCAACAACTCTCCGCTCCATATCTTCATCCAGACGGCACGAAGAACACGACAGCAGAGTAGGCAAACCCGGCATTGCGATTTTCATCACGGCGCCGAAGTCCATAAAAATGTTCGAAACGTCCATAATTTATTTTGAATTTGAGTAGAAGATTAAAACAATGGCCGGTAACACGCATAATGCATACACATCTGTGTGTGGTATAACAATACTTATTAGTGAATAATCAGAATAATGTAAACCACATTGAAACTGGATTGGTAAACCTCTTTTTACATGCTGCAATTAAAACTTATGGGTGTAACGATACATCGCAAGATAAAAATGTCACGATATGTATTGTTTATGTAAACGATACGATTCGCAATAGAGTTAGCTTTATCCAAGGCTCAGCTTACTGTATTTGAGGAAAAATTCACCCAAAAATGTAAATTCTGCCATATACTCACCCTCACGTCCTTTCAAACATATAAGATTATCGTTCAACTTCCAAACACAAATGAAGATATAATGAAACCTGAGATTTCGGTCCCTCCATTTAAAGTCCATACGCTGATTTCACGCAGCCACCATTTTGAAATCTAAAGTGAGAAGAACCCCGGAAGTAAAGAAACAACAATGCCTTGGACTACCAACCTGAAGCTGCTGCCGCGATTTACACTATTGGATGTTAATATCCAATATAGGATATGTATATAGTTAATTCCTGCTTCTTTTTTACTTTCTGAATTATATATAAAAAAATTATTTTATTTATAAATTAATTTCACTGTATAAGTGTCTAAAGTATGAAAGAAATGTATGTACAGTTTTAGAAAAACTCATTTTAAACATTAAACACAACAATACGCCAATCGCATTCACGACTCTCCTGTGATTAAAGGCGACACTTCCGGTTTTCTTCCCACCGGAGCCTCGCTTTTGATTTCAAAATAACGGCTGCCTGAAATCAGCGTATTCCTCTAAAACTAAGATCCAAAAAAATTCATAAAGGCATCATAAAAATCATTCGAGTGGTCTAATCCAAATCTAAGTCTTCTGAAGAGACACGATGGCTCTATATGACAAACACATTTACAACGACCCACATACAGCAGTAAACACAGATGTTCAAGCACTTACGTGACGTGTGAAAAAACAACATCTCAATCTGGTATGCATAATTAATTTTTGGATGAAGTAACCATTTACAGTTTAGGAAGTCATTTCGACATGCTTTCTTGCGATTAGAACTGTGATTGATTGCATTAATCATCTTAAGCGAATGCACACTTCCAGAACGGCACTACTCAAAGTGAAAGTGCAAACATAATTTAAATTACCATTATCACATTTAGTTTTAGTAGCAAGATTATTCAAAGCGTTTTAGATGGTTTCTTCTTGTATGTATAGTGCATTAATAGTGGAAGAGGCGGACGAGACTGAGCACTGGGAGTGCCTGAGAAGCTTAGAAAGTGAAGAAAAAAAAAGTGAATGTTTACGAAGATTCAGTGACATTAATACATTAAACTATTAAGATGTTGAATATAAAGTATAATAATGCAATGGGGGAATACGTTTTGGGTATAAAAAAAATTTGGCTTAAAATATCACAATATGTATTGTGTATTGGGAGTTCAGTATCCCGATTTGTATCGAATCGTGACACGAGTGTATCGTTACACCCCTTTTTTACAAGACCTTTCACTGATCATTAAAAATCACATTATTGGTGCACATGTAAACGTAGTCAGTGACAGCGTGCAAGCACGTATCTAACTTAATTCTGCATTTTCAGCTTCAGAATCATGAATTTTCAGAGCAAAACTGCCCTGTGCATTGGGGACAAGGACCAAGTCCAAGCCTATTCAAGTCCAAGCCTATTCAAGCACACCCCGTAATAAATGTAAAATTTTTACCATGTTTTGGAAGAAATAATAATAATCAAATAAAAATAATAATAATAATAAAAAAACTCTATTTTTCTAAAAGTATTGTAATAGTATTGTATGTTCAGAATCACGATACTATCATAATCGTGACGTGTATAGACCACTAAAATAGACCAATAACCAGTTGTCCATTTAAAATGAAACACTAATCAATACAATAATAATAGAAATGATAAACAGATTATCTTTAAGAATTCCATCTTAAATCATCAACCATCAATCCTTAAGAGGTAGAAATTCTTGTTAACCCTCTGAGGTCGGCAATCGCGCCCCCGCGTTTTGCTGGATTTTCTTCACATTGTAGTACAATAAACTTAAATTACTCCGTCATTTATGGTTATACAGAAAAAAGAAATATAAAAAAAGAATGTGATTTCTACTTTTGTATGTGTCCACTTACAATCAAATCAAAACATTGTGCTTTTGTAAAATAAAGAAAATAAACAGGGTGTGCGTTCTGCCTCTCCGTCGTGGTGAACTTTTTTTCTTGAGCACGTCTATAAACTGAATCAAAACTCAGCGAATACTTCTCACACATTTATGAGCCATATACCTTTATACACATTTAAGTGTGTACTTTTAAATGATCGGATTCAAACTGGAAACAAATATTCTCTGTTTAAGTAAATTGTATAAAACCAACAGGATGTCCAGTATCTCAAACGCTTGCTAATTACTTTTAATTCGACCACGCCCACTCGCGCAAAAGTGATTCACATGCAAATCTCCACATGGAACGCGAACGCCCTCGTTACCTCAAACACAAAACACCAACAAACTTCACAAGTCTCTGCTTTTCGTTGAGTTTGGAAGACACGTCTGAGCTTACATTGAATTTACCTCAGAAGAAGAACGCGATTTGAAGACAAGAAAGATGTAAGGTAAGAAATTCTTACTTATTAGTTTATGGTATTGTTGCATAAACTTCACATTGCAGTTGAACTGTTGCTAGATATATGGTGAATATTATACTATTTAGACCCATGTTTACTGTTAAATACTGTTTGTGGATATCTGCTCAAACATAGATATGTATAACCATAATATTTAATATTTTTGAGCGCGCGCGATCGCGTTTGAATGTATCATATTTTGGAACTCGCGCGATCGCGTTTGGATGTATCATATTTTGGAGCGCGATCACGTTTGAATGTATCATATTTTGGAGCGCGCTGTGGGTTTGAATGTATCATATTTTGGAGCACGATCACGTTTGAAAGGAAAAATGCACCAAACATTAGGCTTTATGTTTTTACTATTATCTCATTTCATATCATCATAACGAATGGAAACATTTGAAGTAACATAAGATAATCAATATATTTTTCTCTAGCATTGTTACTGAAATCTTTTGGAAGATTTATAGGCTGCTATTATATAGGTTATTGTTATAATTATTTTATGCAGTACTGCACATAGCTTATGCCTACAAGGCACAACAAATGGTGTTCATTATATTATATATTGTTGGAAACATTTGTGTGTGTGTGTATTCTGTGAATTTTAAAAAGCAATTTTAACCAGAAAAATCTAAAATGTATTCCCAAAATCGTGCAGGCCTAGTTTCTCTTGATACCAGTATGTTCACTTTTTTTTGTTCTTTTTTTTTGGACCAGATGCAACTGAGTCCTGCTGACTTCAACATTCACATGAGTCTCTGTACATGAACATGGTAAAGTGAAAATCAAACACCTTGGAAATGAAAGGTATGTACAATGTTTTTTAGGAATGGCACAAAGGTCTCTGTCTTTGGATCATTGTTTTCAATGTGCTCTTTTGTCATTTGTTGTGTATTTTTGGATTATGTTGTGTTGTGAATAAATCCAAACAATCTAAAAGCCATTATTTTTTAAATCTCCTCATTCTTTGTGCAAGGTTGCTCTGAATGACAGGGCCTGATAGCTCCTAATAGGGCAGTTAGGGGAGTGTCTTTGTCTTTCTCAGGTGTTGAAGGCTTACATATTCATGAGATGATCACGCCTCTTCGCATAAGGCTTTTTCACACAAAACACATCTTAGAAATTTAAAATCAATATATTGTTTTATCTGAATGAGCAGTCAGGGTGATTTTCACATAGTTTTGGAGCAAATATTCTAGGCTTCGTCATACAATTTTCAAAAGTCTTGAAGAAATAATCAGTATGGGTTTCATGGCCTTATTTCAGTGACACATTTTTTTGGTATTTTCACAAACCACGCATAAATGTCATTATCTCAAAACTACAAACTTTTACATACATGCTGCTGATATATTATTGTAGCAGAGTTTGTGCTAAATACAGTGTAATCAGACTTTAGCCATGACAATGTCACAAGTAACAGAAATAAGCACAAATGTCAGAGCATGTCAGAACACCTCCAGGGCCAGAAAACAGCTCAGACCTCAGAGGGTTAATTAAATGTCCAATATTGACACTTAATCACCGAAAACAGATGAACCAATATGGACCCAATTTATTGTGCATCCCTAATAAAAAAAGACCTGATTACAGCTGAGATTTTCATGACACCCTGTAGACTCACCTGTTTGTAGAGCCAGAGCAGAGAGCAGACAACAGTGATGTCAGCCAGACTGACTCTCTCCCCAACCAGGAAAGTGCGAGTGTTTAAGTGCTGATTCAGGACGGCAAGGATTCGTTTGACCTCTTCCTTAGCCTGTTCTGTGGCCTATATACAAGACGAAGGACAGTCTTACAAAACATTCAATGCACTTCCTGAACGATAAATGCATTACATCAACGGATATACAAAGCTCACCTGTTTGTTGAACTGCATGATACCCAAGGTGGGGAACACCCAGGCACTAGCTGGAGGGATGATCTCAGAATCAGCAAAACTGACCCACTGCAGCACCTGGGCACTGGCCTGGGGAGTGCTGCCACGAAGGGCATCACTGCTCACTGTCGGGACACACATCAGCATTGATGGCGTGCAATAAAACACCATAATGGGCTAACTTACAATTGGCCACTTCATGCATGAAGACCTGGGGTCTCATTTATAAAGACGTGCATATGATAATCCTAAATTTAAAAATACAACAATTTCCATAATGTCGCTATGACCACTTTTGAAAAGTCTGTATGCAAACACACACAAAAAAAAAGATTGAGATCAGGCACTCAGCGAGGAAATCCAAGCACACTCTCCAAAAAATGTATGTGGGATAGGCATGGGCTGGTTTCTGCACCGGGCATATAATTTTTTTCAGGATATCATTAATTTCAGTGATATAATAAGCACAAAGCAGTTAAAATGACGCTAATTTGCAGATACAATTATATTAAAGCATATTATGATTGTCTATTTATCTTTACATTTTCAAAAATTACGAATTCATTTAATTACCACGGCGAAGTGTTTGTATGAATGCTCTTCAGTTGGAGTGCGCGTAAGAACATTTTCACATCAGTTTCTTCCTTTATAAATCTTAATTTGTTCTTTACATTTGAAGTAAGAAAAAAATCCACAGAACTTGTTAAAAACAAATGAGGCCTCAGGTTTAAAAGCCCCCTGAAATGCTTTTAAATTGGATTACAATCCGATCGCTCAATCCCCTTTAGGATATGGTTTGAGATGCATTCCAGATGCACCGGGACAAGTGTAAGTGCATTTGGTTGATGAAGTCACATATGTAAAATACACTTCTCCCAAAATGGTAAAAAAATAAAGGTGTGAGAGCATGTTATGTCAGCTTCTGGCTGCCAGATACCACAGCAGCACGCATCTCCGCAGATATGGCCCGCCACAAATCAGCATCTCTCTTCAGCAAGCAGCAAAATGGCCACGAATGAAACTCAATATTCAGCATCCTGAAGCTTAACTCGGTCATCTACAATAAATGTGGTGAACACAAAATTCTCTCACTAGAGCCCATGCCGCTCTCTCCCAAATGCTCTTGAAATCAGATGATAAATAAAATGCACTTGGGCAAATGTAAACAGAAATTTTGTATCAAACTGGATAACTTATCCAATAAAATGAAGTGGCCAAGCGTAAATAGGCACTATAAAGCTTACTTACAGTAGTGAGCAATGGCATTGCTCTCAAACAGACAGAAGCCATCATCACCCTGGTAAGCAGGAACCTAAAATGGATCGGAACCACATCAATGAATTAATTCAACATCAAGAACATAAGCAAAAGAAAGAAAGAAAGAAAGAAAGAAAGAAAGAAAGAAAGAACAACACTGACCTTGCCCAAGGGAAAATTGCTAAGGAAAGCAGGGGATCGGTTCGTCTGCCCAAAGGTGAAGGCAGGGGGGGCGTTTGAAATCTTCAGACGAGCCCCACTGTACTGGGCAGCGATCTGAGCCTTAAAGGCCCTCCAGTTCTCTGGGTATGTGTAGAGAGTCTGCAGAAATAAGGTTTGAGATCAGATTGTTGAAACTAATGTAGCTTGTTCGGCCTCCGTCATCTAATAACAGAAAATGCCAACACAAGCTGCCCCCCTCATTACACAGCACTTTCCACAAGCTGACGCAGCTGACAGTGAATTCCCTGCAATAAAATTACTTAACAGATTGTAAACAATGTTTGCATAGTCAAATAGGGGGTTACTAGTGGCAGAACTAACGTTAACTAACTGGATGGTGTTGCATTGCCATTTATTTGTAAAACATATTGTTAATCATTAAAACCTCTTTGATTGAGATTTTAAGGAGTCTGAAAGTGTTTGACACTACCACTAAATTTCAGAATCGGACGTGTAACGTTAAATAGTTAAACCGGAAAACGTTTTACTTTGTCTTAACTACACAATGAATGCATAACTGACTACGCTTTCTATCAGCTCACACTGGTAATTTATGTTTTTAACCCTTACGAAATGTAAGTAAAACTACAAACATGACATTCTGCTTTTTACAAACAGATTAAAGCGGAGAATGAGGGGCAATGGAAGGGAAGGCAAGGGAAACGTGGCACAAAGAACGCAGCGCTGTACTTCTGCCCGTCATCACACTAACCACCTTATAAAGGGGTGTGGGGAGTATTTACAACTTAAATAATCATCGTAACAGCTTCATAAGACACTACAAAATAACACGGTATGAAAACAAAGTACAAAGATATAAGGATTAGAGTGATTGGGGTATGATTGTGGAGAGAGATGTGCTGTAATAAGGCATGTAAGGGTTTTCTCCCATCTTACTCACCCCTGCCGCCATCTTCAGGATGAGAGAAAGGAGGAACGAGATGCGCGGTGCTGACGTATAGGCTCGCCCTGGCGCAGCAATAATACGTCATAAAGGCGTGAAAGTGAGAGTTGGACGACGTTTTTTACCTTTATAAAATGTGATTTAAACTTTTCGCTGAACGATTTATTTATTTTTGACAGCAGCCGTGTTTTAACTTATTTTCATTGCAAATTCTTCATTCACAAGAACAAGAATTTGTTCTCAACTCTTTGCCTAGATTTGATGTTTCTCACACTGTAAAATCTCTTAAACTCATGAATAATAGTAATAACAAATTTCTTAAGAACTATGATCTTATCTTTCTTACAGTTTGAGGTTTCCTTTATTTACCTCTTTCCTGTATTCCCTTTCCATTTTTGTTCTCTGTATTTCAAATGCAGTGGCTTCTTTGCAATAAAAAGGGTAAATTATATTTAAATGTTTTATTTTTTTAAACCCAATCTACAGATTTCCTTTCAAATCAAAACGTAAATAACATAGAAAAAAAATGTCTGTCTAGGCTTGAATGCTCAACAACTTATTGATCTCTGTAAAATATTTAAAGGACTTAAATACACTTGCTCTGATATTTATGTTGAAGATGAACCAGTTTCTGTGAATGGAGTGGACCCTGTTGTGAGATTTAATTTTAATGTAGTGCAACATTAAATATAATCAAGGTCATCATTTTGGGGGGAATGTTGCAATTTTGTTTATCACTAAACATGTTGAGAATTTATGGAAAAAGTATGTTAAAAGGTCAAACACTTAAAAGTTATTAATAGTTTCAGAAAGCTGTGAGATTTTGTGTGACTGGCATGATAGGTTTCAATTGTAAATATTTTCCTGTCAAAATTGTTGCCATGATATATTGTTATCAGAGTGGGGTGGAATCAAAATATTAACAAAAATCTGCGACGCACTGTGTAATATGTATTAAGTAAACATATCTTTGCTTAATATAAAAGAATATCAGAATAGACAACAACAACAACAAAAAAAGACAAGCTGGAGACATGTAGTGCTGTATTACAAAAGAGAAATATATTAAACAAAAGGCTGACTGGCATTTACAAAAATAATTCTAAAAATGACCGTATATAATAATGAGACTGAATAACTTCTAAAAGCAATGTGATGAATGATTCCTTCCAAAACGTGCTTGTGAACTGCTTACAGGATCTTTCAACATACATACATGTATACACTCACTCACTCTTTTCTCTGCTGCCTCACTATAAATGAAACAGTTGAAAGTCTTTCCATCATGTAGAGCCACTGCAACATTTTGTTCCCATTCGACTTGATGTTTCACAAACAAACTGTTGCCATAGGAAAACTATAGATATACCAACATGAGGATAAAAGGAAGCCATAAAAAAAAAACCATCAGATGAATGGGGAAATAATTACAGTATATACAAACTACGTAGCATCCTCAAACCATCAAGTTTCATATTTCCCATATTCTTGACAGAAGAATCAGCTCACAAGACCTAGAAGTATAAAAGTGAAACTTTTAGACAATGGTTGGATAGCACAACATAACTTAGAAATAAAGAAGAATTAAATAATGATAAATTGAGAGAATCAGTTTTGATATCACATTTTAAAAATTACAAGAATAGTATAAAATCAAGAAAAAAATTCTAGCACAGCTAACTGCAAGCCTCTGACAGTAAAGAAAGATCTGTGACAGAATACGTTTATCATAGGAAATACATACCCAGGTAGTCATCCATAAGAGATCCAATGGCAAACTAATAAAAAAAGGAACAAAAATAATTGAATGATCAAAAGCAGAAGGAAATATTAGTATGCAAATAGAATATTATTCAGCATATTTAAGAGAAAGTGGCAGGGATTTACAATATCATTCTTATCCACTCGAGTTCCCACAATCTTCAGTCGAATTTCATCGTCTTGTTGGATCACAATGTCCTGTTAAAGAAAACAAACTGAAATGTTCTATATTTGTACATGAGGATGAATAAATAAAACTCCTTTCAACAAACATTTCTTAATGGTGATTTATTGACTCTTACCTCATCGACTGTCTTATAGCATGGAGGATTTGAGTTTGGGTCAAACTCCATCTCAGAGGGAATAGACTGGACACAGAAATATCACAGATATAAGACAACTACGAAAGACACTGAATATCAACACTATCATACACACACACACATATATATATATATATATATATATATTAAAATGTTACTCTCCATGGAAAACCTACATGACGAGAAATGAAGCAAGACATGGGGCCAATTTCTGTAAAGAGTCCGACCTGGAGAAAGAAAGAAAAAAATACTGTATTGAAGACTATAAAAAAAATCAAAAGCAGGGACAATGAGTTTTATTAACGCGGTATGATTACTGTGCATGTAAGTTATTTATACAAGAGCTCTTAGATGAGATCTGTCTCCACATTGAGTCACACTAGAGTAGGATACATGAACTAATGAAAGAGTGTCCAGCACTAGAAGACGATAAAAATGGTCTCGTACTTTGTTAACCTGAGTGACAACAGCATCCACAACTTCTCCCTTGAAGGGACGGAATACAATGGCTTTGTATTTGACGGGATACAGCACAAAACCTCTTCCAGGCTGTATTACACCTGCTCCAATATTATCGATTGTGGTTACTGCAATAACAAAGCCATACCTGTGAAACAAAAGAGACATTAGAGACTCATATTTCAAGATATTCATTACTTGAAGAAAGTCAGATCTCAAACCCTTCTGTTGACTTACTTTCCTGTACATGTTCCCTCCACCTCAGTGAACAGTTTCTGCTTGACTGTGTTCAAAAGATTAGGTCCAAAGTATCTTGGATGGAGGAGAATCTCATGCTCCAAAGAGATCTATTGTGATGGTTATTAAGAAAACAACAACAAGGTACATTAAGATAATTAATATACATCTAGAATAGGTTTATATAACACAGGTTTATATAATTGACTGATTTCGACTTTTAACCAAAAAGTCTGCATTTCATCCACCAACTCTTTCAAAACCCAGCGAGTGTGCAAGTAATGTTAGCCGAGACAAAACACGAGCCGACATTATTCAATTCTTAATGCTGGGGTTCGTTATACACTAAAAAAATAAAACAATTACGGACTTACGTGATAAAACATCTCTTAACTGGTTTTTATCTCACAAATGTCTTAGTTTTAAATTTAAAAAACCGCGAGTATTTATCTCTGCGTGTCACGGAGCCGACCCTCAAAAAGAATCGAGCCTCAAAAGCATTTCCGGGTGACCATGACTTCAAATTAAGAGTCACATGAAGGCTTTTATATAAAATAAATAAATTTATTAATTTATTTAAAAATATATATAAAAAAGAAGGTTTTGCTTCATAAATTGTTTAACCTCTGGTTAAACAAATATTTTGTGAGCTATTTATTTTATCAAACAACTATTTATTTACTATTTAGTCAAAAAGTTCAATGCATTTTAAAAATGCATTATAAAAAACTCTGATGTAGCCTATGTGGTTTTATACTTTACTAGCAATAAACATCATTAAAATAGCCTAGGTTTATTTAAATGCATTTCTGTCATGCTGTATAAAGGGTCCAAATTATGTTACCCCCGGTTGTGCTTTAATTAATATTTCATTCCACGAATGAAACGTTTTTATGTAATTAGAACTGGCTAATAAATAAAATAATGTTTACATATATTTTAAAATCAATTAAACAAATTATGCGAACTTTTTTATAGTAGGCTAGCTACTTTTAATTGTACGATACGCCTTTTTAGGTGCATTAGACGTTTGATGTGTTTTGAACTAGATTCTGTTAATGCTAAGGTAATTTTATGCTTTTTTGTTTTGTTTTTATAACATAGTTAATTGATCTCACAGCATATTTTCACTGTTTTACCTTTTAAAAAGGCATCCGTAGGCTACTCCTTTTGTAGCCCTATTGCAAAACATATTTTTCAAAACTGTATGGTAATATTTGCTGTCCAGATGGCATTGAACAAAGTGATATTCATTCTAATAGTATTTTAACATAATGGTAGCCTATCTAAATTTCATCAGCAATCAGCCATTTTGTTGTTTCCACAAAATCAAGATTTGTACTCAATCAATTTTAAAAGGGCTACTTTGTCTCGAGACTTTCGTTCTCTGACTCTGACCACTCTGACACACAAAATGCAAGACAAAACATGAACACAAGAGGTCACTATAATTCCAAACTTATGCAACGTGTGGCCATTGATAGGACATTTACAGTGTTTCTCAATCGCTTTGGCTCAATTGTCGAATGATCATTTTTTTCTCAAAACAATAAGTTTGAACGGTTAAATTCTTGATCACATCAGATTTGAATTTCTTATTGATTTAAGCAAATTGCATGTGTTTTGGCACATGTGTGCAAAAGAGTAGCAATCTAATTTGCACAATAACTGAATGCACATGGCTTGTTGATCAAAACTGATGAGTTGATTCTCAGTGAAATTGTCAAACTCTTCACAAATTCTAAACATTCTTTCATCGTGTGAGCCTTCACATGAAACATTATACATTCAATTATCAAAATCTGTCAGACATGCATGTTTATTCCATAAATACCTATGACATGGAATGTTTGTAATATCTGCTAAATTGGCAACTGGCCTGCAATTGTAATGAATTAGGAATCACAATCTTACCAATCAACCAATCAGGTTTGGAAGCATACAGGAGGTTATATGGAGTTTGTCCAGCAGGATCACTGCAGGAACATGGAGGAACTTCACACCCCTAAACAGCAATATCAGTTTATTTTTGTACAAATGTGTTATATAGGCCTAAGCTGAAAATTCACAGTTGCTTGTCATGGAAGAATATGTAGATATGTAAGAATATGTGGTGTTAGGGGAAGACATAAGAGTGTGTAAAAATGAACAAGCAGTGAATTTTCAGTTTACATAACACATTTCTACAAAAATAAATGTACTGTGTAAATAAAAATGCCAGTCCCTCTTTATATTGGTTGTTTTTAACTATTTGCACTTGTTAACTGTTTCGAAAGGTGTGCCAAAGCGATTGAGAAAAACTGTAAAGCGCTTTTTATCAGAACAAGCAGACCGAGTGCAGTTTCAGCGCTGTTGAATCCAAAGGTTTTTAAATTAAGCTCATTAAAAAAAAAAAAAAGCCAATGTGAGGCTTTGCTGGTGTAGGTTTGCCAAGGAACAAAACTAAAATAGATGGATAGATAGATAGATCTGAAAGTATACTTCCAGTTTGTTGCTTTTCTGTAGCCTTAATAGCAAGTTTTAAAAGCTTCTCTTTCACAAGCAAATAAAAGCAAATGCAGTGGAGTGCTATAGATCAGACTGTCTCACTATTGTTGCTGAGGCAGGTCAGATACCCGCGGACTAAAGCCATGCATGCTGATGAGCATGGGCAGATGTCCACAAATATCTGAGCATGGTGGATGGGGTTTGCATCATGCATAGTCCAAATCGAAGACGGTCCTTGGGGACTTCTTCATTTTGTCCGCACCACATTCTTGCAGAGAGCTGGCACTCATCGCATTAACCTTGATATTATAAAAGAGAGAGAGAGAGAATGCTTGCAGATGTCCTCACAGTCACAAGTTCATGACCTTCATGTTGTGGATGCAGTGCCTTCATTTAAATCAAACCCTTTCTATTTCGGTGGAATTTAGCTTTTTATCAAGTTATACAGCAATTTCTCGTTTCAAATTGGTGCTGTCTTTGACTTAATGAGAACACTGAGTGCAAATCCAATTCAAAATGCCTTAAAAGGATCAACCTCGAGTTGTTCTCAACCTGCATGAAGTTCTTTCTTCTGCTCAACATAAAACAAGATATTTTGAAGAATGTTGGTAACCAAACGGTTTTTGGTCCCTATTGACTTCCATAGTTTTTTGCTGGGGTTTTCTACCAGGAACTGTCTGGTTACCAACATTCTTTAAAACATCTTCTTTTATGTTCAGCAGAAGAAAGAACTTCATGCAAGTTTAGAACAACTCAAGGGTGAGTTAGTTGTGGGTGAACTATCCCTTTAAGGCAGTATTTGACAGATATAGAAGACAGATATATTAAGACAGTATTTGACGATATTTGACAGATATAAAGGCATTTTGGCCGAGCTCTGTGGAACTAATCATAGACAGGTCTGCATAAGAAAGTATATTTTTGCGTTTATTTCAATGTATTGCTGAATAATAACATAACATATTCACTTGCACTTTCTGCAACACAGTAAACTCTGTTTCAAAGTAAAAACAAATACATAATGCATAACTTCAAAAATACGTTTGTTTAATTGATTTTAATTTATTTCTTAATTCTCATTTCTGTGATTGATTTAACAATAGGAAGTGTTATAGATTTTTTAAACAGTTTGAACACATGTAAGCAAACCTGCACTTTATTCCCCTTTCATTGAGCAACATGTATTTCGACCAACACGCTGTGTTCAAATATATTTCTCTTGTGTCGCTTTTGTTTTTTTGAAAGCAAAGCCCTTCTCCAGTGCTGATCCGAGTGCTCTCAGAGCTGATGGAAAGAAAACCCCTGTTCCTGAGCTTCAGCTCACTCCTTTCCTTCCCCCTCTCCCCCTGCTCTCGCCAAAGGTAGCTTTCAGATGCAAAATAAGCAGACATATGGAGAGGAGGTCTTTCTCCGGCCCTCCTAAAGATTCAGATTGTATGACAAATCACGTCCACCACCACCCTCCCAACCCCACACAGAATCTCCAGACAACAGCTTCATTAGAGTGAAAGAAGGAGTTTTTGCAGCTTTGTCGAGTCAAGCTCAGACTTCTTTCCCTTCTCAATTACTCCTTTGTTGGCTGGAGATTCAAGTTATTGCACTCAAAACCATATGGCTGATTTGAACACCTACAAGTGATGCCATCACCGGTGGGGGGATGCACATCTAGAAATAGAAATGGACAGCCATGGCACGTTTTTCTTTAACAAATGGATGTGTTGACTTGCAGTCCAGCAGGACTACTAAGTGAAAAGTCGAATGCATGGAACAGTCTGGCGGCGAGGTCAGGTGTATGAACTTATCATTAGTCAGGGAATCGCTGTGTACTTCCTCCCTTTTACGGTGATGTGGCTTGTGCAAAGCTTCTTCTCATTTTACCAAAGAGTTGCCCTGGTTACTTTCAAATATAAAGTCTTTAGAGACACAGCTCTCATTGTTAGCACTGATGCTGGGTAAACTAGAGGTAAATTATGCACTTGCACAAACACACGAAGACAAGTGAATGCCCCACCGTAGGGTTTGTATTTAGAATTGGACGTCTGATTGATAGTACTAGGTTCACGAACTGGTACATTATGTGTCTGACTCACAAAGAGAGCCGAAAATTTACATTCACATAGCTTGTAATGAGATTCCATTGCATTTTGATAATAGCACCTGTTTTGAAATCTTGTAAATATGCACAAAAAATATATATTCCAGGTATATCTGGCAAATAAGTTTGGAACCATTTAAATGTAGGAATGTAATGTTTATTTAATGCAGCTTTCAGTTATGCGTTTCAGACACATGCAGGACACATTGTACACATACAATATCTGTAAAATGTCTAAATAATAATAATAAGAATAATAATTATTATGTTATTATTGTTATGGTTTTATAAAAGATAAATGTTTTATGCATTTTTAAAAATAAATATTTTTGTAATATAACAAAACACCACGCATTTAATGTTCTGGGAAAAAATATGATAAATATTGTATTTTCCAATAGCTGTTTGCACAAAATTCAGTATAGAAAGAAAGAAAGAAAGAAAGAAAGAAAGAAAGAAAGAAAGAAAGAAAGAAAGAAAGAAAGAAAGAAAGAAAGAAAGAAAGAAAGAAAGAAAGAAAGAAAGAAAGAAAGAAAGAAAGAAAGAAAGAAATTAGATGTGCAATATTTTCCAACATTAGCAAAATAACATTTATTTTATTAAATAGTTTTTTTTTTGTTTTTTTTAGTAGTGCAGTTAATTAAAATATTGAGTTGGATTAAGTTTAGATTTTTTGGCTTTATTAAAACTTCAAGAATATTACAGGGAGTGACAAAGCATGCTGCATGTCTTTAACCATTGTGCAACCGAATTGATTTCCAGTCTCTTCTTGCACGAGGCATGAGGGGCTGATTTTCTTATTTGGGGTGTGGTATCCCCGTACAATTGAAGCACTGGAGTAAGGAATTAATTATCATTCAAAAGTAATGGCCCTATTCTGCCCTGCTTGAATCCTAAGGAAGGAAGAAAAGGTCCTCTGGCCCCGATCCTGCCGCAGCGCCAGGGGAAAGGATTATTCCGGGGATTACCATGTGAAAACTTCTATCAGACTTTCTGACTCAAAGATCTTTTGCGAGCAGTAATCGCGTTAATACCCGGGGATTAATGCTGGGCCAAATGCAAAATTGAATTTTAATTCGAATTGCATAAATAGATATAAAATAAATTAAAAGACCATTCTAGCGGGGACTAAAGCGAGTTCTGTATCTCACACGTCACATGCCAATCCAAGACAGGTCGAACAAGACCAATGCACCTTTCACTTCTTCGTGTGCTTCACACACCTGTCATGCAAATCTTTCGCGTTTTAATACTGCTCTCTTTCTTTTACCCTTTTTAATGTTGCATTAAGCCATTGTGCATTGGAATATCAGTTCCATTCAGGCCGCATATTTAAGTTTACTCGCAGCAGACCCTCAACCACGCGCGTTGCATCGCTTTCTTTTGAAAATGTGCAGTGTGCATGATTGTTTTGGGGTTCGGATCAGACCCTCTTTAAGTAATTCAGTTGTTTCATTTTCTCACGTGTTTCTGCTATTGAAATGCAATCAGGTCTCGTGCACTTGTGCCTAATCCTGTCAAAATCTCCTTGGCAACATCTCTCAGCTGTGGGCAAAACCCTTCTTCCTCCACACCGCCCCATTCTAGGGGGGCCTGACACATCCATCACTTTGGTGGAAATAAGTAATGTTAAGTAACATTGTAAAACAATAACTTTTTTATGACTTTATAAGAGCAATAAGTACAAGGTCCAGACCAGATCACTAATGCTCTGACTGGAAGCAAAATAGTCATTCAAGCTGTTTTCTCTCTTTGAAGTTATTACTGACAGGTTGGTGTTGTAATAGTAAAATCGATCCCCCCCATCACCCCAGTCTGGACCTCCACAGAGTGACCAGAGGGGCTTTAAAACGCATGCATTCGGAGTAAAAGCATAAAAAGAAAAGAAAGAACATGTCTGTTTATATGCTATATGTTTATATATATATATATATATATATATATATATATATATATATATATATATATATATATATATATATATAATATGTTTATGTTTTATAGTGCTGTCAAATCGATTAATCACGATTAATCGCATCTAATATAAAAGTTTGTGTTTATATAATTTAGGCAGTGGGTCTCATTCATGAAACACGAGCAGAACGAATTTTTGTGTAAATCGTGTGTAAAGTGGTTCTGGCGTAAATTTTCGGATTCATTAAAATGTTCGTATTTTCCAAATGCTATTTGGTACGAAAGAAATCTACACCTGCTCCCAGCCACGCGTAAACAGTGCGTTTAACATCCGAACGTTTTGCTCATTAATAAGGCTGCATTTTAATTCACCTTAATCGGGTTTATTTGACGGGGTTATATGACGAACCATTTTCTTTTCACTTCTGGGACTGTTCGATTAACAGATGAAACTCCATTAACTGCATCTGTAATATGCTGCCAAGCTTCTTTTTTTTTTAGGACCTGATACGCCACTATGTACGCTTGAAAATAAAATGTGGCGTTTTGAATGAACTTCTGATAATAAAATGTCAATTTCTGCATCTGAGAAATTTCTCTTTTTCATTCGCTTTTGAGAAGATGTTGAAATCCTTCGTTTGGTGTCATAATATGATGCCCATATATAGTTGTCAGTCGGATTTTATGGGCGGGATTTATGGTAATTGAGAATGAGCGTGCACGCGCGTCCCATTTACAACTGATTGGAATTCATTAACACACACACACACACATTTCACTATCACATCTGACGTTTACGAAGTATTTGTGAATCAGGAGAAGAGTTTTCGGGAAGGTCTCTTTACGCGCAAATCACTCACATATTTACTCGTATATTTACGAATGTTTCATGAATGAGACCTGCACGCACAAATAAACGCACATATATTACATAAACATAAACTTTAAAACGTTATTTTAATGTCAAATATCAGTGAAATATTGTAATTTACCTACCTTTTTAAATAACATTATAAAAAGCATTATAAAATTTTATTTATTTAAGTTATGCATTAAAGATTATTTTAAAAAGTTAAGATTATTTTGTTTGTAGTAAAACGTACGAATATAGTTATCATTTATTTATTTCCAGAATTCCTTCTTCTTACCAACACATTTGAATTGTATAGGCTATACATTGCATAGGCCCTATTTTATGTTTCTTTTTATTGTGTATAGGCCAATATATGGAAGCTTGTTTCCGCCACTGAATAATAAATAAATAATAATAATTGCGACTTTTTAGGCCTATATACACACACGCACATATAAACACAAACTTTTATGTTAGATGCGATTAATCGCGATTAATCGATTTGACAAAACAAGGCTATTGCATATTATACTATCTATATATGTACAGCCTACTACTATTTGCATGTTCCAATGAAAAAAAAAAGATGAAAAAAACAGAGTCTCAGGTCACTCAGAAATTCACTACATCTTCATGAGTCCATATTAGTTTATATATCTAAAATGATGCATCTCCACTTGTGCTTCACTTCATGCCAGCGAAAGCACAAACGTGCCTCAGAAGCGGGGTGTTTTTGTTCACGCTGGGACTATTTGAATAAGAATAATGCTATTGGAGTGTCGCAGGCCGAGAAAAATGAGTGACAAAAGCTCAGAGGCGCAGAATTTGGACGGGGGACAAGCCGTATAGAGCTGAAAAGAAGAGAGAGGAGAGGCTCACAATGGAACAATTCACCTTATAATCGCTTTGATATATCATACATGCCTGAAGACTCTAAACATTGTGTAATTATTTATAAATGACTGTGCCCCTATCGCCATAATACCGCACGGAGAAAGGCGCCGCAGGTCTCTCCCCAAACTATTTCTAAATAGTGCCCGTTCATTTTTTTTTTTTTTTTTTTTTTTCAAAGAGGGGCGAGTTGCTTGCAATTGAATAAATTGAATAATTAATGAACAATTGTACGGCTGTCTCATAAAGATGTCTTTAAATAAAACTTAAGGCTCTGGGCACAGCGGAGGAGTTTGATTGAACTGCATCTTTCACCTCGAGAGTTATAACTCAAGATTCGTGCAGCAGGCAGGGTGGAATAAAGTAAAATATAGGCTACACTAAAACCTTATAAACTAAAACGTATTTTTTAATGTAAAATACAGTAAAATAAATAAATAAATACATACAAATATTTACCTACATCACATATGCCTATGGTAAAAAAAATATATATATATATTTTTAATTTTTTAATTTTTTAATTTAAAATTATGTAATAAAGCAATACAAGACATTACGGTAAAATGTTATAATATATTTATTTTTTAGTAAAACTAACGAATATGGTATCATTCATTTCCAGAATTCTTACCGCTTACCAACACATTTGAACACATTCACACTGCAAAAAAAGTTGCTGTCTAAAATTTTTAAGTAGCCTACAATCAACCTGGATGTTTAATTTCAACTTAGATTACATTAAACTGACTTTTAAAATTGGTTGAATCTTAGCTATAACTTATAAAAAAAGTTACAAATTGCTTATTTTAAAGCAATGTAAAATATGTTGTCATAACCTTTTGATCATTAATTGTTTTACAGTGCAGTTATGCACATTGCAGTAGGCCCTATTTTATGTTCTATGTTATTGTTTAGTTAACATTTTTGTATTGCCACGTGTGTTACACTATGCTTTGTTTGTCTATCACAGCTGGCAAGAGGCAAATTCTGATGAACTTTAGTTATCACATCGTAACATTCAGTAAAATATAAGCTACATAAAAAAAGTACTTTTTTACAATATACAAAATGGTTTGTATATAGAAGTATTAAAATATAGGTAACTACTAATACTAGCTCGTTTCACCTTGTATAGGTAATGTGTAGAATGAAAATGAGCTGAAACGTAAAAAAAAAAAATCACATTTATAATTTGGCATCAATTCAAAACAATTGTGTCATATAAAATTTTAAAGAGCTATCCGTACAAAATACTAAACTTGTCTTCTAGCCTCGGGCCACTTCGTGTTGTCTCTTCTTTTCAATTTCCTCCAGAGATTTAAGTTAAAGTGCGCTTGGTTCATGCTGGACAGATAGCAACAGCTCTGCTCGCGTGGCTTGGCAGCTCTCCGGCTCTCTGATTGGCCAGCGGTGATTACAGGCACGCTTCAGAGGGCGAACAAACAACGGGCATAAATTATGCTAATGAGATGGTCGTGCGGCACGGGGCAGACCTGATGCAAACCATTCATTCATCCTTCACAAAAATGGCAAAGCGAGGGGGGTACGTCCATTGTCTCACCAGGGTATATAAGGTAGGTGAGGCCAGTCGTGTGCCAAGCTCACAAGCTCACACGAGCTGATTGAGGGGTAAGAGCAAGACAGACGCGTGCCTTTAACTTCAACACAAACTATCTGCAGGACTCTGCAAGACCTCAAACACCCAGTTTCATCTCTCAGCCCACATAAGGTGCGTATTTGCAGCATAAAACACCCTAGATTCTGCACGCATAGAATTTGGAATGACTTTCCACGACTGTTTTTGGTGCATTCCTAACTCTTTTTTTCTATATCTCCAGGTTATCAACAATGGAAACTGTCTACTCCGACATGGACACCTCAAGCTGTGACTACTCCTTTACGCACACCGATGATGAAGACTCGGGCAGCAGCCTCCACCCCGCGTCCCCCTCGTCCTCCTGCGGCAAGCCACCTGCGTCTCCAACCGAGCTGCAGCAAAAAAAGCGGCGCAGGGGGCGCGCGAGGAACGACGGCACCGTGCACGTGGTGAAGAAGAACCGCCGGATGAAGGCCAACGACCGCGAGAGGAACCGAATGCACAACCTCAACGACGCCTTGGATTCGTTGAGAAGCGTGCTGCCTGCCTTTCCCGACGACACGAAGCTGACCAAAATCGAGACCCTGCGCTTCGCTCACAACTACATCTGGGCACTTTCGGAGACCATCCGAATCGCTGACCAGCGGCCGAGCAAGTCAAGAGACCCTCCGTTGCTGCTCCCCGGACTAAGCTGCATGGTCGATACACCCAGCCCCAGCCGGGACTCTTGCTCCTGGCCATCCAGCGATGCATCCTCTTCGTCTTCATCCCCATCTTACTGCAATTCAGACCCGAGCAGCCCCGCAGCCATGGACGATTATGGATATTTGCAAACCGATGTAGTTTACAGCTACACCAAATTCGTACCAACCATCTATTAATGTGACCTAAGCGTTCTCATGTCTGTATAGAGTCTGCAGAAGTATGTAGTGTAATATCAAAGGATGTTGCTGTTACTTTTCTATTAGAACCAAGAGCACAGAGACAACATTAGGTATTCACTGTTTGCCTTACTGACAGTTCACAAATGAGAATGTTTTTATTTTTGTATTTTTTTGTACGTTTTGTTACTGATATTGATGCTTTTCCTGATATCTTTGCACTTTTTTTGCATTCCTTGGAGCATGACCTTAACCCCTGTTAGAGAAAATTATAATTTAAACCAAGACAGATTGGCCTTTGCAGTCCAAGGTGAAAAGTCAATATTACAATTTGTAGAGCGATAAAGCAGAAAAACGAGCGTGAAAATTCAGTTTCAACGCTGTGACAATAGGCTGAAAGGACAAGACAAAGATCTGGCCTTATGCATTATGTATTTTGACCTGAAGAAACCTCCTCTGTCTGACTGATCCGTACAGTTAACTATAGCTCTCTTGACTGCTTTCCCATCACTTTCTTTTTGTTTTATTTATTCAACCTGTTGCTTTCGTATGTTATTGTATTTTTATTGTATATAAAGAGATTTATTCTATTATGTATTTACCTCAAAATTTAAATCTGGTGCAAACATGTTTTTGTACGAATAAATATAACGTTTTCTACAAAATATCTGTGCTTGTTTGTTTGCTTCATAATGTGACGCTAATATAGACCATAAACAACTCATAGCAATGTCTGGCAACATAATGGGCATCATTGTAATGAGTGCAGCCATTGAAGCGTCACACTGGGTCACAGCGCATAAAATAACGGTTATGCAGCAGGTGCATGGATATAGATCGAGATCGTCTACGCGTCATCTAATCTGTCAACCAATGCACATTTTATACACGAATGCACGCGATTGTATCGAAACGTCCACTTGAGTTTTAGTCATTAGGATCTCAAAGATAAAAGCTTGAATTACAAAAAATGCAAATCTTTATTGTTAAAAATGCACACGAGGTGGCATTGGTCACTGTGTAGGCCTATTTTACAATATCTGCAGCCTATGTTACATGAAATCATATCCTAATGTAAATATACCAACTTATCAGTGTTACGTTTGTTACTATAAATGAATTAATAAGACAGGTGGATGCAATTCACCAAACTTGTAGCAAAAATAATAGCCTATAATAATGCAATAACAACTCTATAAACACTAACCAAAAATAATCTTTTATAATAAAATCGAAATAAATGCCCCTATTGTAAGGTAATAAAAGACATGTCTCAACTTTTTATCGTAAAACTATTAAATAGCCTACATTTTCTCCCTAAATGGCTATTCTTCTAAAATAATTTTGCATAGTAGCCTATACAGTTTATTGTCTTTACAGTATCGTTTTTACAGTACTATTTAAAATACAAAATAAAAACAAATTAACAGGCTTGTATCTAGCATTTTTACATTATTTTTCAAACCTCTTTACAATGCATAAATTAATAAAACGCAAATTAATTTACAGGCTAATCTGCGCGTTCAGATAGTCTACTCAAAAGATGTATGAACATTCTATAATCCATTACACAATTTGCCACAAAAAAAAAAAAAAAAAAAAAGGATTTAATTATACAAATAAATTAAATATAAACAATCGAATATTGTTTGGTTTTAAATGGACCTTATGTAGTCTACACTAACTTTTTTGGCGAATGCATATGGCTTCATGAACGTTTTTATTCTGTGCACGTTGTGCATGTGGATCAGTTGATTTCTGAAGGGGTTCAGGTTAAATCCTCTATTTGGGAGTTCCGCATGAGGTCCAGTCAAGGCTCTTGTATCTGCACGTGTCGGGGATAGAAAAGTATAATAGCGCGTGCTGAAAGCCTTAGGGAAGGGCGCATGCCAGCTGAAACGAGAAAAGGGGGCACAGGCATGATGTTTATCACCCTCTCAAGAAGTTCATTTTACAGACCTTCACTGCACATCAAACACTCATGATGAGTCGTTCACAAAGTAAAACACAAAGTACATTCACAAAGTAAAAATCTGCAATGGACTTCAAAGTACAGCACCCCACACCCCCACCCCACACACACTCACACACACACAAAAATGTCTTCATTGACATTATGACTATCTCTTTGTTCTCAATCACAGAGGCATAAGCAATAAGCTTCAAACCTCCCTGAAATGCACCTGCAATCTGCTCTTTATTATATTGTTTAACATGCACTGTAAACAATTATATGATCAATAAGTTATGACAACATGTTTTTACATTGCTTTCAATCAGAATAAGTTCAGCAACTTTTTTATGTTATACAAGATTCAACTACATTTTTTAAGTCAGTTTAATGTAGCCTAATTTAAGTTGAAATGACTTAAACATCCAAGTTGAATATACTTCAAAATTTAAGGCAGCAACTTTTTTTTACAGTGGCTATTCAGCATATTAAATTTAGTCCACAACTACACATGTGCATATTATAAGCAAGTTCAGGAATTCAGAATTTCAACATGCAATGCAGAAACCATAAACAGAAGATATAGTCTAAAATGGGTTATCATGGATTTAAATTTCCTTGTTGGTTAAACTGATTGATGGTTTATATTTATTCTTTGTACGAATATTTCCCATTATCTAAACTAAAAGAATATATCAAGGATAAAAGAAAAGCCTGCAACTGAGCCTTACAGATGAGAGCTATTCCCCTCTCTCCCCCTTCCCTTAGGGCTGAAAGCCTGTATCAGTGCAGAAGGGCTCACTCGGGTCACAGGTCACACAAGGGCAGGAGACCCCTCACCTCCCAAGGAGATGGCCTCCCATGTCAACGAGCACAAAAACATCAAAACAGCCTTCATGTTTGTACAGCCATTTGCACACAGCTACATATCGCACCCCTTCAGAGGTAGACATTATGCCTTGGGAGGTACATATACTTGACCTCACTTCTGGCAAAAATATCACGTGCATCACTTCAGTGAAAAGTGATTGAAAGAATGTAGGTATTGGGAACGTAATGAAAAAATCAAAACTGTCCCAGACACACACATTCCATTCCATCACATATGGAGTGTAAAACAGTAAAAAAAATAAAAATGGTCATTCTATTACATTTAAACATGTTTTTGAGTAGTAAAAACAAGAAGCATTGAATAATAACAGAAGCTGAGAAATGATATTGATAATGCATTCCCAGCTAAGAAATATATGTTTTTTCAACAAATTATAACATTTTTAAAATGTTGACATTAAGTTATAAAAACGTGATAAAAATAAATTCTCTGAATGTTCAAAACGCCCAGTGTTTGTTTTATTGATTGATTGATTTAATTTAATTTAATTTAATTTAATTTAATTTAATTTAGTTTAGTTTAGTTTAGTTTTATTTTATTTTATTTTATTTTATTTTATTTTATTTTATTTTATTTTATTTTATTTTATTTTATTTTATTTTATTTTATTTTATTTTATTTTATTTTATTTTATTTTATTATGTGAAAGTTAATGGAACATTCCATTTAATCATTTGCAAACATTATGGGAACGTTACTTTTAACCTGAAACATAAAAAAATAAAAAAATAAATAGACAACCATCCAAATAAAACGTTTCAGAAAAAAAGAAAACCTTTCACGAATGATGTATAAATATACGGATGTTTTATATGTTTTAGTTAAATCGAAATGAGGGAAGGAATTAAATGTCCGCATGTCATGTGCGGCGTTCCATATTATGATGTTTTTGTGCTAAAATTTAAAGACCAGACAAACATTCTATTAATGTTAAAGAATGTTTGCTCCTAACCTTCTGAGAACCTTGCCAGTACATTAGCAAATGTTCTGAGACAGTTCCCTGTTAGCCGGGTTGCAATTTGTTTTTATGATTCTCTTTCATCTTTCAGACTTTGTTCTTTATTGAGAAGTTTTCATGTTTCTGGTATTTTCAATTTACAAGAGAAGTGAAGAAAGGAGAAATGAATTGCACAGATTTATTGGTTGGTAGTTTTTTGCATTCATTCCATGTTTATCATTAATATGTTTGTTGCTTTGACTATAAACACCCCTTTTTTTAGTTATGGTTCAGATTTAATCTGATATAATTATCTATAAACATGCTGTGATGTTTTGGAGAGCAGCGTGCAGCATCTCTCTTGCCTGTAAAGATGAAGAAGCATCGCTGAGAGTAGAAAAGAGCCCCAATTCAGCAGAAGGAGAAAGAATGGGCAGAAGATGGACGAGGCTCTTCAGTGAAAACTTAACCAGAGACCCCAGAGAGTCATATGTAAGGAGCAATTAAACTATAACTGCCAGTTAATGACAAACAGAAGGTGGAAAACAGGGGAAGAAGATTATAGAGATAGTCTAGGGAACCAAGGCTGAAAAGATCATGAACATTTCATAAAGCATGATGGAAAAATTAGATCATTTGAAATTTGATATTTATTAAAAAATTATTATCCATTAAATGTCAAGATGGGAGGAGATATTTAAATCAGGAAAAGTATGACCAATGCAAATGTGGACTAGATGCATAATTTATACATAAACTAATATGGACTCATGAAGATCTTCAGAGTGAACCAAGACTGTTTTATCATTGGAACATGCATTGATTATAAAACAATTTTAGAAATAGTATAAAGAAATAGTATAAATAAATATGGGTTATATGGTAAGTCATTTCGTTCTTTCTCCTGACCATAGATGACAAAAAATCTCATCTCAGTACTTTTGGCTACACTATTTTTAATTCTGTCGTTTCATCTGAATATCAAGATTTGTGAGAATTAGTCAGCCGACACAGTTTTGAGGTTAACTGATCTAATTTTGTGTCTCTGGGGGAAAAAAAGATCTATGACATTGTATTATGTTGAACATCAAAGTTTTTTTGTGTCTATTTGTTAATGAGGGATTTGTGGACACATAATTTTTTAGATTTGTGGAGTATATCATAGCTTTTATTTTGAAGTAAATATATATATATATATATATATATATATATATATATATATATATATATACATTATTTTATGTAATAATTGTTGTAATTAATGGGGTTATTATTCAGTATTTCAATGAATTATATGTACATTTCAGACATCTTTGCTTTCATTAAAAACTATAGGTTAGTGTAAGGGCATAGAAAATGGCGGCCTGAGCGGCTTCAAGCAATTTTGCGTTTAAAAGATGTCTAATTGCCATCATCTAGGCTAAAACCAGGCAAAATTTGGGTTGTCAGTGGAAATTTAATAGATGTCTAACCATAGCCCAAGAATAGACTAGTCATCAATTAAATAACATGTCAAAGAAATAAAAACAAACACATTGTAATCACTGTTGACTTTGCTTACATACATCTTGCAAGTTATTTAGGCAAAAACGACATGTAACCAAATTCAAGGTTATTTTAGCCAGAAGTGGGTTACTCATAGTCAGACTATATCGGGTCTATATTAACCTATAGACGGAGAAATTATGGCTATTGCTTGCTGGAAGCCTGCTATCTGTCAGAGACAATAACGTGCATAATACATAACGCGTGAGTATAAATTAATCGGTATGATCAGGGAACTGAGTGAAATAAGCCAATCCCATTGAAAAACATGTGCTGACTTTTTTATGCATAAACTATGCATTCTGATATTACCGATTTGAATATTTCCATTAATATTCTATTCTTGACTGATCTTTTTCATGATTTTGGAAATAGATGAACTGAGATATTGAGATGAGTCCCTGCAGTCAAGTTTGACTCTCATACGCTTCTGTAATATCTGCACTTAACATGTGAATTTTATAGAATGTAGTTTGAATACTATCTTCTCAGTTGTTAAAAATATTAAGACAACTATCAAAGTTTGATAAAATGTTTAATTTCATAAAAGATTCTTTTATTTGGGACATTTAATTACTTTGAATGATTTTGATTCACACTAGTCTTATGAGTCTTGTCCAATAAGCCTGAGCTTTAGGGGTAGCAGAAACCTCAGCCAGCCCTCATTGCTTGTTTTGGGTTGTAGGTTGCTCTCCCGAACCCTGGAGATCTGTGACTAATTCTGTTTGGGGCCTTATCCTAAACAGAGATTAGCAGATGAGTGCTGAAAATTGGATGGTCCTGCCCTCTGCAAAACTCACCTTTAGATCAGTGCAATCCTTCCCTTTAGCACCTAAACAGAAACCTTCACACCTTGAGCTCTGATGGACCTAAAAGAGTCACTGAGAACAGCAGCACAGGATCATTAGGGAAGCTAATGGTTTGTTGGGAAAATAGAGGATTATTTTAAGTCTGATTGGGGAGACAGGTGTCACAAACCGTCCTTTGCTAGCCATCTATTCCTAAAAGCATTTAAGAATCTGGAATTCTCCTTGAAATTGATCTGATTTTATAGTGTTTAATGTAGAGTTGTAAGTGATTTTGAGTCCATCTCTTATCAACAGGTAGATTTAATGTGTCCAAATTCCAGTTAAAGCACTTTGGCTACACACTTTCGGTCGCTTCTTTCAGTGGCCACAATGGGCTAGTATTGATCACACTGTAAATTCCTGAACATTGTTCTCAATTTGTAAACCCACTTTATATTCTTTGTCTGTTAGAACTAAAGCCCCACTTCTCAAGACCCTCCCTCTGAATCCTCCTACAGTCAGTTTTACGACAGTTCAACCTTTGTTTTGTATTCACTTGTCCGTGGAGAGGAACCAGCGAGTGCCAGGAATGTCAAAAGTCAAAGGACCTCTTGGCCCTTCTTCAGTGTGCTGACAGAGGATTCAATCCAACTAACTGTATTCTGCCACAGGCTGCTTGACTCATCCTGTTTTCCTCCCATACACCTTGAGCATCCTCTCTTTGTGCTTTCCCCTGGACTTTATGAAGGTGGAAATGAGTCCATTAGTGTTTTATTTCTTGCTAGGAGCAAGAGGTGCTTTCTCATGGATGTATCATAATGGTGAATTTAGCCTAAAGCATACAAACCTTTCCTCAAATCAACACTATAGCTTTTATTTGGGATGCTAATGCGAGCAGCTTTGATTTGCAAATGCAGAAGAAACACACATTGACAAACACTGAGAAGAAGTGCAAATTCATGTTGCAAGAAAATTTGAGGCATTACTATGTCCCCCTCTATAAACTACAGTCAGTTTTTAAGGCAAAAATCTATCTATCTACATATATCTAATAAGATGGACTTAAGTTGTTTATAATAGCCTATAAGATTAAAATATTAGATTACATCAAAATAGATATTTTAAAAGAAGATGGCCGAATGAATTGTTTCTAAATGATGGGAGGAGATATAGTAAAATGCAATTCTGAAATAATACTTTTGAATATCTTTATAATATCTAATATTTTCAGATACACTAGTGTTCAAAAGTTTAGGGTCAGAAAGATATTGTACATTTATAAATAAATACATTTATTTAACAGGGATGCATTAAATGAATCAAAAGTGACAGTATTTCAAATAGTATTTTGACCCTTAAATGCATGAATGTTTCACCAATCATTATTACATATTCAGGTCTTTAGCGATCTGGATTTATATCTAACACTGGATCTCTACCTGTCGCGATAATACAAAACTCTCCTGATATTAGAGGAACAGTTACAGAAGAATAAAAGAAAGCAGAATTTGTTATCTTTTGGAGTTTGTAAGGGTTCAGTTTGAGCAGATGTTTTATACCATCATCACTGTCCTCGTCAGAACTCATTTCCCAGTACATTCAGCATCTGGCTTATATTCACAATCTCAACGTTATTCTCCAAACTATCATTTTCAACATCTTCAAAATGAATATTTTGATCGCTGACAGCTTCTTCACCAGATCCACCATCAAGTGACAGTGACACTAATATTTGATCACGTTCAGTTCTTGCTCTGCTGTAAATCACTGAGCCATTTCAAGTTTTGCTGATAATACTTCCTATTCTTTTTTTTTTTTATTGCCTGTGGTAACTATGAGTAAAATGACACTTCATCATTGTGTATCAGACATTACCACCTTGTGGAATAAAGGTGAATTGCACTTATTCAGTCATCAAAGATTACATTTTTAAATATAAAAAGGGAAAACAGGCATTCTTTTATAATTTTATAATTGTATTATTTTTCCTTGTTATATTGTTTATAATGAATTGATTGATGAATAATAGGAAGGTTGATGTCTAACTTTAATAGTGAATGATGTCCCGGGTGTCACGGGTGGTTGCAGGAAGGCAGTCGGAGACGAAGATATATTTCCACAAATGAAGGTTTAATGTAATAAATCACAAGACAGCAGAACAGGTAGCAACACTCACTAAAATGTAACGGAGATCGGACGAAGACTGACAGAACAGACGGAACTTAAATAAAAACACAGATTACACTGATAAACAGAACACAGGTGATACAGATGACGATGATGACTAAACAGGTGATACAACTGAACTAAATGACAGTAAACATGGAGTGGAAGGAGTGGCAGGAAAAGAACAAAGGAAAACAGAAACAAATCAAAACACAAACCGAAAGTCCAAACATACACTGACACGTGACAGTACTCCCCCCTCCCGGTAGGCGCGTCCTCGCGCCGTAGATAGACCAACTGCGGAGGGAGGGAGGGGGCTCAGGAGGAGGACGAAGAGCAGGTGAAGGGCAGACAGAAGGCAGGAGGGGCCAGAGCGGAGCAGACGGTGCAGGCGGCCAGGGCGGAGCAGGCGAAGGGCGGAGCAGGCTGTGCAGGCGGCCAGGGCGGAGCAGGTGGCCAGGGCGGAGCAGGCGGCCAGGGCGGAGCAGGCGGCCAGGGCGGAGCAGGCGGCCAGGGTGGAGCAGGCAGCCAGGGTGGAGCAGACGGAGGGAGGAGCCATGGTGGAGGCAGGGCAGGCGACGGCTCTGGTGGACTGATGGACCACGGTGGAGATGAGGGAGGTGGGAGCCAAGGTAGAGCTAATGGATCTAGACCGGGGATCCACCGACCATGATGGAGCTGGAGACTGGCAGACTCGCGGTGACCCCACATCACAAAAGGTGGAATAAGGGTAAGCTGAGGGGCTGACAGGAAGCAGCGGAAGTGTGGATGAGGAGATTATGATGGGAGGTGGTGGGAGGCTGGGTTGGAGGTCAGAAACAGGCCCAGGTTCTGGAACAAATTCATGCTCAGGTTCTGGAACAGATTCAGGCTTGGGAACAGACTCAGGCTCGAGAACAGACTCAGGTTCAGGAACAGACTCAGGTTCAGGAACAGACTCATGCTCAGGAACAGACTCAGGCTCGGGAACAGACTCAGGCTCGGGAACAGACTCAGGCTCAGGCTCGGGAACAGACTCAGGCTCAGGCTTGGGAACAGATTCAGGCTCGAGAACAGATACAGGCTCAGGAAAAGATACAGGCTTGGGGACCGACTCAGGTCTGGGAACAGGAACAGTTCTTGGGGCAGGAACAGGTCTAGGAACATGAACAGTTCTTGGGGCAGGAACAGGTCTAGGGACAGGAACAGGCTCTGATGTGGCGGCGATCATCCTGGCTGGGGACTCAGGCGGTGAGGTGGCGGCCATCCTTGTCGAGGGCTCAGGCAGTGAGGGCGGCGGCCATTCCTGTCGAGGGCTCAGGCAGTGAGGCGGCGGCCATCCTTGTCGAGGGCTCAGGCAGTGAGGCGGCGGCCATCCTTGTCGAGGGCTCAGGCAGTGAGGCGGCGGCCATCCTTGTCGAGGGCTCAGGCAGTGAGGCGGCGGCCGTCTTTGCCGAGGGCTCAGGCAGTGAGGTGGTGGCCATCTTTGCCGAGGGCTCAACAGGCATGACGTGAAGAAAAGAAGGGTGGTCTTGACGGGACAAGACTCTGGAAGGGTGGTCTCGGCGGGACGAGACTCTGGAAGGGTGGTCTCGGCGGGACGAGACTCTGGAATGGTGATCTCGGCGGCTGCTGGTGATGGTGGTTGTTCTCTGGATCGGGACGCAACATTCACCAAACATCTGCTGATAGCTTCCCTCCAGTTCAGTCCATCGGTGTTTGTGAGGTTGATGGCCTGGTGGAAATTGGCCCAGTTCCAGAAAAACAGCTTGAGGGTTTCATCGTCGAGGGGGCTAATGACGGCTCAATGAGCAAAGTTCACCACGAAGGCGAAAAAATCTGTGCTCTCTTGAGCAATGGCGACAAAAATAGCCCTGTCGTCCATATGGGCTGGTCCGATCTTCTGTCACGGGTGGTTTCGTGACACGTGACACTGGGTCACTAAAGTTTAAGGGTTAAACATAATAGTATTTCAAACAAGTTTTCAAATAAGTGCTGTTCTTTTGAACTTTCTATTCATTTAAAGAATCCAGATTTTTTTTTTTTTTTCGGGGTTTACACAAAAATATTTAAGCAGCACAACTGGTTTCAAAATTGATAATATTAATAAGAAATGTTTCTTTGAGCATCAAATAAGCATATTAATAATTTCTGAAGGATGAGTTATGATGCTGAAAACTCAGCTTTGACATCACATGAATACATTTAATTTTACTTTAACTATCACAAACAAACACTGATCCAAACTACTTCATTGTTCAGTTAGGTTACAAACACTTCAAGAAAAATTAGTAAAAATACACCTGAACTTTAAAAACAGCAGGGCTCTTGTGTCTTAAGTGGCCACTCACTAATGCAAAGTGATTCTATTTTGTGTATCCAGTGCTTTAGCGACACCATAATGCATTGCTACAGAGTTGTCGCCTCATTGGTTCAGTCATTTGAGAAGCACCTACACCTGTACTGAGGCAGCGAGTGCAGATGTTCCTCTATGGTAGATTAGGCATATGTCACCCATAACCTGAGGAAGAGGCCATCCCTCTGGTTTAAGGCTTGAGGAGTCCACTTTAGAACGAGAGGCAGACAAAGACACAGAGGGCCCTTGCCCGAGGGCTGCCGGTTCCAAGTGGCTGGCTGCAGTATGTAAAGATATCTTGTCTTCATTTGTAATGGAAAGCCACCAACACACACCTACACTCAGCCTCCGCCTCTAAACACACATGCATGCATACATCCTCGTTTGTACCTTTGTGAAGGCTTTTTCGTGTGTGACCATACAACAATTCTCAATTTCATGTGATAATATGTGTTTGGGTGCAAAAGTTGAGATGATCCGAAGAGCGCTTGAGCTTCTGTACAACAGAGTTCACATGATTACAAATGTTTGTTTGATAGGTGAAATAGTATAGAATCTAAAATATTTCTTCATTTAACAATATAACATTTCTTTTAAAAAAAATATCGAAATACTAAAACATTCTGATCATTTCCACACTGTAAAAAAATATTTGTTATTGGAATTAGTTATGGCAACATTATGTTTTTATATTGCTTTAACTCATATCAAAATAAGTTAAGAAATTTTAAACTAAAAAAAAAAAAAAATCTGATTAATGTCATTTAAGTTGGAATGACTTAAACATCCGAGTTGAATGTACTTAAATTTAAACTTAAATGTAAGGCAGCAACTTTTTTTCAGTGTAGGATTAAAGGGAAAAAAAATAAAAATAAACTTTTGCACCCAACTTTAACCTTTATAAATGTTTAACATATCTTATGTTCACCAAGGCTGCAATTATTTGATTAAAATACAGTAAAAACAGAAATATTCTTAAATAATATTACAATTTAAATAACAGTTTTCTGTTTTAATAGACTTAAAATAAATTACATTTATTCCTGATAGCTGAATTTTCAGCATCATTACTCCAGTCTTCAGAGTCACATGATCCTTCAGAAATATAATACACTGATTTGCCTTTAAAGAAACTGTTTTTATTATTATCAATGTTAAAAAACAGTTGTGCTGCTTAATATTTTTGTGGAAACCAATGAATATAATGTTCAAAAGAACAGCATTTTGTAACATTATAAATGTCTTTACTGTTACTTTTGATCAATTTAATGTATCCTTTCTTAATAAAAGTATACAATTCTTAAAAAAAAAAATTTTATTTTTTTATTTTGGTAAGATCTGGAAAGGCAGTGTATAATCCCATGAATTTGCTCAATTATGCATTTCCATTAAGTTGAAACGATTAACTTCACAACAATAGTGGTCTCATAATGCTATCAGTCACATGATCTTATCATAATATGTCCTCTTGCCAATACACTAGCACTGTGCTTGAAACGGATGCATCTCAAAGTGGCTTTAAAGTGGAGGGCAGCAGGTTACGAGTGCTGTAGACTGAGTTAAGTGCTGTCTGATTAGACTGGAGTGCCTATGAGAGCAGAACCACTGGTAGAGGAGGAGCAGTTCTCGCCAGTATCGCCATGCACTGTCACCTGCGCCTCACCTGCCCCCTCTATCTTCCTCAAGGGCAAGGAGGAACGACCCATGCCCCCCAGCCCACGGCGACAGGAAAGTGTCAATCAAAAGGGAAGCCATGCAGCTGCTCGAACGTAAACTATGATTTTCTGCTAAATAGATGGCTTTTTCACCCCACTCCCATTGGTGAGGCAGCTCCTCTGAGACTCCAGATAAAAATCAGGGAAATTCAATCCAAGCCACAGCTTTGGATAAACAGATGTGATTTTTCCCCTCTCAGTGCTTCACAAGATAACCTCTTCCCCCGTCTTCCATCTCTCCGTGACCCTGCACCTGCACCAACGCTATGCCATGGTAAGACTGATGTCTCACTCTGCTCTCTGGTGACCTGGAATTACAGATAACTATCCAATTAATCAATTTGGTGGCAACAGGCTATTGTGATCATATCACTTGTCGGTTGTGACTATTGCCATTTAGCAAGCATGTATTTAACACTGGTAAGTAAAATACCAGTTGGAAACTATTCAAATTCAAGGGTATAGCCTTTTATAAGAACTTGACTTGTGCTTATGCTATTATTTATCCATTATCCTTACTTTATCCTTACTAAATAATTTACTAGCATACAACAAACATGAAATCATGTTACATAATGCAATATATACAGTATATATATATGTGTGTGTGTGTGTGTGTGTGTGTGTGTGTGTGTGTGTGTGTGTGTGTGTGTGTGTGTGTGTGTTCAGATAAACCCTTCGTATTGGGGACAAAATGTCCCCACAATGACAGCAATATCCAATATCCTTGTGGAGAAATTGTTTTTTTTTTTTTTTTTTTTGGTCCCCACGAGGAAAAGAGCTTATAAATAAGTGATGTTTTTTTGAAAATGTACAAATGCATACATTTTTCTGTGATGGAAAGATTTAGGGGTAGGGTATAGAGATAGAATATACAGATTGTACTGTATAAAAATCATGATGTCTATGGAAAGTCCCCATAAAACAGATGTGTGTGTGGTATTATATATATATTTAATATATATATAATATATTTAATATATTATATTTAAAGTGGGGAGAACAAGTATTTGATACACTGCTGATTTTGCAGGTTTTACCACTTACAAAGCATGTAGAAGTCTGTAATTTTTATCATAGGTACTCTTCAACTATGAGTGACGGAATCTAAAACAAAAATCCAGAAAATCATATTGAATGATTTTTAAGTCATTAATTTGCATTTTATTGCATGACATAAGTATTTGATACATCAGAAAAGCAGAACTTAATATTTGGTACAGAAACCTTCGTTTGCAATTACAGAGATTATACATTTCCTGTAGTTCTTGACCAGGTTTGCACACACTGCAGCAGGGATTTTGGCCCACTCCTCCATATAGATCTTCTCCAGATCCTTCAGGTTTCGGGGCTGTCGCTGGGCAATACGGACTTTCAGCTCCCTCCAAAGATTTTCTATTATGTTCAGGTCTGGAGACTGGCTAGGCCACTCCAGGACCTTGAGATGCTTCTTATGGAGCCACTCCTTAGTTGCCCTGGCTGTGTGTTTCGGGTCGTTGTCATGCTGGAAGACCCAGCCACGACCCATCTTCAATGCTCTTACTGAGGGAAGGAGATTGTTGGCCAAGATCTCGTGATACATGGCCCCATGCATCCTCCCCTCAATACGGTGCAGTCGTCCTGTCCCCTTTGCAGAAAAGCATCCCCAAAGAATGATGTTTCCACCTCCATGCTTCACGTTTGGGATGGTGTTCTTGGGGTTGTACTCATCCTTCTTCCTCCAAACACGGCGAGTGGAGTTTAGACCAAAAAGCTAAATTTTTGTCTCACCACATGACCTTCTTCCATTCCTCCTCTGGATCATCCAGATGATCATTGGCAAACTTCAGACGGGCCTGGACATGCGCTGGCTTGAGCAGGGGGACCTTGCGTGCGCTGCAGGATTTTAATCCATGACGGCGTAGTGTGTTACTATTAATGGTTTTCTTTGAGACTGTGGTCCCAGCTCTCTTCAGGTCATTGACCAGGTCCTGCCGTGTAGTTCTGGGCTGATCCCTCACCTTCCTCATGATCATTGATGCCCCACGAGGTGAGATCTTGCATGGTGCCCCAGACCGAGGGAGACTGACCGTTATCTTGAACTTCTTCCATTTTCTAATAATTGTGTCAACAGTTGTTGCCTTCTCACCAAGCTGCTTGCCTATTGTCCTGTAGCCCATCCCAGCCTTGTGCAGGTCTACAATTTTATCCCTGATGTCCTTACACAGCTCTCTGGTCTTGGCCATTGTGGAGAGGTTGGAGTCTGTTTGATTGAGTGTGTGGACAGATGTCTTTTATACAGGTAACGGGTTCAAACAGCTGCAGTTACAGTTTTTCTCAGTCGCTTTGGTGCATTTTTCACATCACTATTTACATTTGCACAACAGTTAGTTCAACCTCCACAACATTTAGTCATTTGTGCACATCATAGTAGCAGTTTCTCATTCCTTCCAACAAATTGCAAATGCTTTTGGACATGCATCAATTGCTTTCATACAACTCTCTGCTGTTCTATAACATTATCATTTGCTTATGTCATGTCAGTCAAAATTAACTATACTTGCCAATGCTGAATAGTCATTCCATATAAAACTAATAGTCCTCATTTCATTGCTTGAGTCATTACATACAAAAATGTTGAACTAGTTGTCAAAATCTGTCAAGCAAATTTTTAAAAAATGTAAAAAAAAATGTTTTTTTCTGAAAATGTCTCCTAAATTGAACAATACCAGACAGAGAGGAACGTCTGTATGTGCATGAATGATTACAGTATTATGTATGTTGTGTATGTTCAGTTCCAATATGTACTGCAATATTGTTTGCCAGTTGTGCACAGCTCTACCCAAAGGGAGTTTATCTTTGTTGTAAATAAGGGTGTATTTTTTCTTTTGCACAATGCTGTGAACAAATAATAATTTCAAAGAGCATATGCAACTTTACTGTATTTTTCAAATGGCTGTGCAAATAGTATATAGTGCTGTCTTGAGCATTTTCAGGCAGTGTCACCAAGATCTGACTTTTTTGCATTGGAAAACATTTACAGAGTAAACTGTCATAATGAAAACATGACAAAGCCATTTGACTATCTTGTTCATATACAATGGTGTCAAGACTTTTCATCTTGATGACACTGACACTTTCATTGACATGAAAACTTGCTTTTGAGGAATGAGCTATCCATTTTGAGCAAGTGACACGCTTTTGCAGGTTATCAACTAGGTTTTGCAGTTTGTACTAATTGTTTTGAGAACTGCTTTAACTGTTGTGCAAATGTAAATAGTGATGTGAGAAATGCACCAAAGCGACTGAGAAAAACTGTAATACAGGTAATGAGTGGAGAATAGGAGAGCCTCTTAAAGAAAAACTAACAGGTCTGTGAGAGCCGGAATTCTTACTGGTTGGTAGGTGATCAAATACTGTCATGCAATAAAATAAAAATAAAAATATTATTTAAAAATCATACAATGTGATTTTCTGGATTTTTGTTTTAGATTCCGCCACCCACAGTTGAAGAGTACCTATGATAAAAATGACAGACCTCTACATGCTTTGTAAGTAGGAAAACCTGCAAAATCGGCAGTGTATCAAATACTTGTTCTCCCCACAGTATATATATATATATATATATATATATAATAATACCACACACACACACACACACACACACACACACACACACACACACACACACACACACACACACACACACACACACACAGATAGATGATAGATAGATAGATAGATAGATAGATAGATAGATAGATAGATAGATAGATAGATAGATAGATAGATAGATAGATAGATGTGTGTGCAATTTAAGCATACTACAAACATTAAATCATGCAACATAATGCAAATATACATGCATAAATACTGTTATAGAATAATTTTATATATAAGCACTATACAAATAATATGACTTGAGTGAAAAAAAACTTTGGTAACTTAACAACGAAAACAAAAGATGTAAGAAGTTTCATGAAATTTAAATTTCTTGCCTATAGCTAAATTAACCAAATACTCATGAAGTTAAGCGACTAGCAAAATACATGTAAACCACATGTCTGAAATGTTCAAATTAGTGTGGCGAGATCTTAATAGAGATAATACAAGCGGTCCCAAGAGATGTTGAATATTGATGACCGTATGATTCGATCCAAGAAGGGTCTTTTCAAAGCAGCAAATGAATAAAACCCCAACCCTAACCCTAACCCTAACCCAGACTTGATAAGCTAATCAAATAAAAGTGGTGTCTAATGATAGTGTGCAAATCTACAATCATCACATTATTTTGGAAAGTAAAACTATTAATTGCCTACGGCAAAAGTGCTTTTAAGGTTTACAAAGTGCTTTACAGGAGACAAATATAGATGTGCATAAACATTCGCAAATATACATAAAAATCTTTAAATAAAGGCAGGAGTTGATATAAAACTGTAAAAGGGTTTTTGGTTCACTCTAATCTGCTCAACTTCACGACTCCTCTCAGAAGACCAATGGGTTATTTTTACTGTCTGAGGGCATCAATGGGGCAGGCTATGGGCTTTTTATGAGAACTCAATCAGGCCAGTGGAGGTCAAGCCCTCCTCCTTGTCTTCAACAATTACCATGAAATTCTTAATGTCCACACAGCCGAGGGATCCCCAAAATTCAGAGTGTCATCCAGAGGGCGAGGACTCTGGCTGTGCGTCTCCGGCTCCTTCGCATCTCCTCCCATCATCCCCTGCCTTGGTGCGCAGAAGTTGAAGGTGCAGCCAGGCTACAGCTGAACCCATGACCCCTGCAGACTGTGGAGAGGAGCAATTTCCAGGGCAATAAAAACAACCATGGCAACAGAGATGCTGTCTGTGACTCATGGCCTTTAGAAAACCGCTTGATATCGCCAGAGAGGCTTTTTGGTAACCAAATGAGCATTTTTAGGCTATTTAAAAATATTAAGCGCCAGTTATGCAAGACTTGTTTTTGATCGGAAAGGCCTGCAGATATCACAGCTCTTGTAGCTCATGAAGTAAAATGTCACGAAAACAATTTGTGATGTCTAGAAAACTGGAGTCTCTTGTATATTATTTTTTTCCCAGCAATGGCCCAGCAGTCGGTTAAATAATGAAGCCCATTTTCTACCTTATAAAATAAAGCTGAATCAAGCCCATTCATTTGAGCTGTGCGTCTGGCTTCTGCAATTTTTTTTGTTTAAATACACCGTGAAGAAAAGTATAAATCACACATTTAAGTTGGCCTGCTACATGGCAAAACAATGCCTCGTGGAGAGGAGATGAAGAGGGTAACGCCATAATGTAAAATAGTTAAAAGCTTATTAGAGCCATTGAAAGGCAGCGTGATTTCCACTTTGTTTCGGAACACCCTGAGCTCTGCCTTTCAAGTGATTGTGAAGGGGGCAATTCAAATCTCTTTGGGTCCATATGAATGAAGGCCTCTTAAAGCTCTTTTATAAGCCAGCAAATTCCCCACAGGCTATGCCCTTTAGCTCTATTACTGATTTACCAAAAGCATTCATCTCGAGCCTTCTGCTTCTCTTCTCCCATTGTTCTCTCCGGTCACCCCAGCACCTGACAACTCTAGCACCAGGCTTTCTTAGTTGCTTAAAACGTGCAGGCCAAAAACAACTGCGAATATTGCTATATATCTTTTGACGCCTTTGCACCACTGCACATTTTACAACAGTTAAAAAGGAATGAGGACAGAGTTGGAGTGATTGATTCTGCTCACCCACGGGGTATAACATTCAGTAATGTTAACATAAATGGCTGAATGAGGCGGACTCCTCTCTGGACAGAAAGGGGAGGCCTGATCCCATTCTTTCTTTCTGCACAGAGAAAGAAGGAAAAAAATTCCAAGAGGGCCCATTGCCTCTATACTTAGATTAATTAGGCCCCCTTTAAGAGCCATTCAAGCCAGTTCTAAAATAGGGGTCCGAGTTACATTATGTAAAGTTTTCAGACTGATTTGCATTTGTTTGTGTGGCTGAGAGTTGTGTGGAGGAGCACTTGGAGAGAGACAGAGGGAAATAAAAACAAAGAGAGGGGAAAATATTCTTTTAATGGCTTTACAATCTTCTTTACTGTTTTTCTTGCTCACTGAAGTTAATGGTGCTTTGAAATTAAGTCAGACCCTAAAAATCATATCTATTGTGTTGCACGGTAAAACGCATTCAGCTATAGTCTTTCACGATAAAGGAAGAAAACAATGTTTTACTGATATCTGAATGTGTTATGTGCCGAACCAATTTATCACTCTATTTTTTAATAAAAATATTTTGAAGCAAGTGTCATCTACAATTTCCTTACAAAATGCATTTTTTTGTTTGTTTTTTTGTCTATGAAGGTTTTATAGTCATCCAAATAGAAAGTCGAGCGAAGCAAGCAGTTTTTTTTTTAATTGCTAAAAGTCTGAATTATATATACTTTCAAATACTTACTATCTCAGTAAGATAAATAAATACATTCTTTTCAAATCTAAAGTGACAGTAAAGGCACTTATAATGTTACAAAAAAAATGATATTTCAAATAAATGTTGTTCTTCTGAACTTTCTATTCATAAAATTCTGAAAACAAAAACAAAAACAAAATGTATCAAGGTTTCCACAAAAATATTACATGTTAGATATATTAGAATGATTTCTGAAGTATCATGTGACACTGAAAACTGGAGTAATGGCTTCTGAAAATTCAGCTTTGCCATCACAGGAACAAATTACTTTTTAATATATATATATATAATTCTGACAACAAGTGCACAAAATGAACAATATGTCTGCAGCAGTTACAACATTCAGCGTGCACAATTTATTTAAATTCTGGAAAAAAAAAATATATTTACAATATTTACAACAATTCTTTAGTTGTTACATAAAGTTTCATGTAAGGATTGCAGATGCAAAGAACAGAACAGATATGAACAGATATAAACAGTTATGGCAGTAACACTTTATTTTAAGGTGACGTATTACACGTTACTACATGTACTTACTATAGTAATAAATGATGCATAATTACAAGTAACTAACCCTAAAGCAAACCCTAACCGTAAGTACATGTAGTTAATTAATATTAAATATTTGATTAAGTAATGTAACTACGTCACCTTGAAATAAAGTCTAACCGTTATGGCACTCAGGTGCAACATTTTGCATATCTGTGAGTGCATGAGACCACAGTGATGGAGAAGATTTCACCATTTGTCTGTTGAGGCCCCTTTCTCCGTGTCTGCGGGTACACAACTGGCACGTGAAGCAACATGGGATAAGCCGGCCGACGTGAAGGAGGGCCTCTCAGGCAGGAGAGGGGCAGCACGCAGCTCAGAGGATGGGGGGTGATGTGCCTGGACCTAACAAAGCGCCAAGGCTGTGTGTTAGTAAGGGGATTGGGCTGCCAAGGCTTCTTAATACTGAGGAACGATTAAGAACACAAAAGAGCAGGATGAAGCGGTGTGAATGGGAACCGTGTGTCCCAGATCACATAAGGGTCTTAAAGCTGGGGGATGGATTAAGCTCTGAGTGAAAGTGTCTGGAGCAGAGAATGAGAAGGCAGCTTCTTTTAATTGCATTTTGTGTGTAGCTATTGGCGTGCCAGGGATGAACCCAGACTGGGCAATATCTCAAAGCAAGGGTTAAATCAAAGGAGACGGAGCACAACTTTTACTCTTCACCTTTCTTTTCAATGAACCACAAAGTTGGATTTGGTTTGGCTTTTTAAGATTTGGAAATAGCCAACTGTTGCACATTTGTTACTGCGTGGTGCGGCTGATGTCGGGAATCGGTGGCTGCAGATTTGGCAGCCAAGTGTGTAACACCTGCTTCTACCATGATCTTTCCTCCAACCGCAAAGAACAGAGAGAATTCCCAACAGAGCCACTCAGCATTTTATTGGAAGTACTTTCTGGGGTAAAATTGAGACTAATATAGTTTTTTGTTTTTCCATCAGATTTTCAGTATTGAAATCATTATCACAATGTCTAATCACATGAGCATCTGCCTACAAAGAATTTTAGATTGAACATCTCTAACTAATGGTTTCGAATGGGATTCACACATCAATTGAAACAAATAAGATACTCCTTCCCAGTTTCAGGAAACCAGAACCTGTTCCTTGAACTTAAATAGAGATAGAGAACCTGAGCTAAAGTTTTAGATTTTTAGATCAAAAACAAGAGCTGAATCTTAAAGGCATTACAGACATAAGCTGATTTGAACTGCTGTGTATTGTGAAAAAGCTATACAACACATTTCACTTGAATCTCTATTTTCCTTGACCTACAAGCTTGAAAATACAGATTCAGTTGAATGAAACTCTTTTCGTTGCTTTTAGAGAGAAGGATACAGAGGGACGGCATGGTTGTACAAGGAAAAGTAAAACAAAGAGAGAATAGGCGCTGTGTATTACAGCCTCGCAAAACAAGGAGGTCGCCTTGTGGACATTAAATCTTTCTGCTGCTCTGCTTCTCTCATGTGTCCGATGACAACTCCCCTGGTTCACCTTTGTGCCGGGTCTTCACCCCGACCGCTCCTTGGGGAATGGCGGTCATGCGAGTCTGAACCCTGCTTCCCTCGGACGACAATACAGAACGCCCTAGATCCCTCTCCATTTCCTTGAAGGGCTAAGCATGTCCACAGTGAGGTCAGAGGGGGCATCCCAAAGTGGATAACAAAGCTTTGAAAAGCTTTGCCACTTGAAGATTGCCTGACAGAGCTACTGGCTCCCTTCCCCCTCGACTCAAAGTGTGGGCTGTCAGATTTGCCCACCCTCAGATCAAGCCCTGGAGCTCTCTCTGTGGCCGTCAGTGACACAAAGGAAGCCCTCGCTGCAAAGAATGAACCCACTTGTCTATATACAGTACATGCTGTAACAACAGACGTGGCAAGACTGATGAATGAACAAGTGTTCGCGCTCTTGTTATGGTAACATTTAGAGCAATGACGAACATTGGCGTGAGGTAATACTGTAGCTCTGTGCAAATGTACCAATAAACAAAAATTCATTCAAAGTGTGTTTTCATTACATTATAATTTCTTCAATTTTAATGAGTCACTTTTACTACTTAATTGTGAATTCATATAAATGAACCATGATAAATGTTCACTGAACAAAAAAAAATTGCTATTTTTAGTGTAAACGCTATCTAGTGACAAATCATCAAATCAATTCTGTTTTAGGGTTTTGTTTGGAGAATGAGGACCACAATGGAGCCAGAACACTTTGCATTAAACTAACAAAAAAAGGACCAAAAAGGACCAAAAAGGACTGTTGTACTACAATGGTTTATGGGACATGCTAATAGCCAATATTCGTTGAAGTACTATGTAAGTACCATGGTATATTCAGTACCATGATAACATAAAAAGTATTTGAACACTTACGCTACACCTAAAAATATATATGCATATTTGGTCACATTTTAGTTTATGGTCCAATTCTCACTATTAACTACGACTTCTGCCTCAGTAAACTCCTAATTATTGCTAATTAATAGTTAGTAAGGTAGTTGTTAAGTTTGGGTATTAGGTAGGATTAAGGGATATAGAATATGGTTATGCAGAATAAGGCATTGATATGTGCTTTATAAGTACTAATAAACAGCCAATATCCTATAATATGCATGATAATAAGCAACTAGTTAATAGTGAAAATTGTACCCAAAACTAAACCGAACATTTTTGCATAATAACAAAATGTTAAACTAAGTGACGTTTAATTTAAGAAATTCAGCACAAACACTTTTCTGACAGTAAAAAAACTTTCACAAACAAATTGCTTTTAGGTATAACATATAATAGATAAGATAAAATATTAGCTATCCTGTTAAAAATGAACCACCATTACACTTTTTGGCTGTCAAACGTTAATGTATTATGTTCATATATTTAATGTGATGAAGTACACCTGTGGTTAGTTACTCTTAAGAGAACAGATGCCATATATCGACTAAAAAATCACTTGAGACCAGTAAATTAAAAGCACGTGTAAGTTTTTTAAGATTTTGATTTTTGAGAAAAGCTCTTCAGCATTTGTCTTTTGTGGTTATTTTGTGGCTTTTCAGCCACTTAATCTTTTGTATCTAATACAATGACATTCATGCAACTTAAGTGTCAAAAAGTGTCCATTTCGGGCAACAGTATCAAAGTATCGTGGCATTATTATCTAATACCACCTCTGTTATAAATTAACAGCATTTTTTTTGTTGCAAGAGCATTAGGCACCACATGTGCTTAAACATAAGAGATCTTATACTGGAAAGCTACAAAATATTCCTAAAATATGATATAATGCTTCCTTCTAGGTACAGTCTAATTTGTCTAACCAGCAGTGAGTTGTGCCATATGCAGAGGTTCAGCACTCTTAGACTAATGACGGATCCTCTGTCCATTAGTATCACCTGTAGCTGTGACCTCAGAGCGCGGCTGATCTGCTTTTGCACGGGGGGGCTCTCGGTGTGCACCAGAGAGAGCTGGGGGGCTGAAGTGTGCCGTCCGGCTGCCAAAAGACTCTGTGAATGGGCATGCAGGAGATCAATGCAAGCCCCTGAAAATCCCATTAGGTCCCAAAGGCACTTGTTGCCTTGGCTTAGACCTTTGCTAGCCGTCCTGCCCAGGGCTACATCTTTCTCTTTGTCTACCTTGTCTTTTTCTTAGATTTTATCACATTAGTTCCAGGGGAAGTTAGAAATCGGCAATAATTGCAAGTTCTGTGATGCTGGCAGGACTAAGGAGGGGAGGGAGAGATCAGGGCAAAAGGCCACATGAAACAGGGGGCAAACGGTACATGGTAAAATTGGAAAGGCATCTCTGTTTTCCACCGTTAAAAAATGTGGAAAATGAATTGAGACCACATATCATGGCCAAGCCGAGATTTCTTTGTTGCAGTTCAGGGGATTCGTCACACCGGTCCTTTGAGTTGAAGGTTCTATATCCTTCTGTTCTTCAAACATATCAGGGTTTTTAAAATGTGCTTTGTGTTGTGTTGGTTTTTCCTTTTGTAGATCAAGAAAATATTTTTATTCAAAATGGATCACATTTAAAGAGCATCCAACTACTTTTAAGCTAGCCACCTGGATGCCATCTACAAGGTGTGAACAAAATAATGGAAGTGTCACATGAAAGATAAGTTTAATGTATGCAAATCACATTTAGAAATGCATATTCAGGATTATTCAGATTAGTTAGCGGATAGGTGTCAGAGATTTCTGTGATTCCAAATAAAAAGACAAGTAGGCTGAATAGTCAGGGCCCATACTGACATTAAAAATGTTACAAAAACACAAGCCATGAGCCTCACGTGATGAACATGCATGAGCATAAAGGCACATCTACACTCTTAAAAATAGAGGTCACAATTTGTTGTATGCATCCAAAAATGTAGCAAACAAAACGTCTAGGTTACGAGTGTAACCTCTGTTCCCTGACAACAGGGAACTCGCACTGCGTCGATGACGCTATACAGGAATATCAGTCACGTGACCTCTTACGTCATCCGCTCTTTTTCCAGTTGACTGCCGCCATCTTGAGTACCTACCAAGTACTGTCTATGGTACTGACAAGCATTAACTAGCTAGCTTGCTACTATTTACAGCTTCGTACGGATACAGTAAATGGCTACTAAAATAATATTGTTAGGGTGTGATCCCTACGCGATACCTGATGCGTACTTCCAGCCTCTGTCCGCTGTTACCGAACTACCAATCCTGGCATTCAATGATATTATATGTTGATCCGACCATTTTAAGCGTGCATTTAAATGGTCCAGGGGCAGAACTTTTGCCAAGCGTGTCAGAGGTTCTGGGTTCTAATCCGCACTCATATATATATATATATATTTTTTTTTTTCATCAAAACCGATTATGTTTATCAGTGGTTGTATATCAGGCAGGGACACGTTTGTGTGCAGTTTGTTTTGTAATTTCACCGGAACGAATAGAGAGTCTCTCCACATTGAAGCGCGCGTCCGAGTGAAGACTGTGCGCGAGCCACAAACAAACACAGTATCCGCACCACTGATTGCAGCGGTAACGAGCACTTTGATCACTTGATTTCAGAAACAACACATTTCAGCGCTAGATCGCCTCCTATTTAACAAACGAACGAAATGAATTCTCTGCTAGTTAACTGGAGATGTTTTGTTTATTTGTATTGGTACATTCGTGCCGCGAGATGTTTCAGAAGTGGTGGGGACATGTCTCACCCGCAAATTTATTTTTTCGTCCTGAGGTAACGTTAGCCTGTAAAAGGATATTTTGGGGTCTCCTTTTTTGTTGTTGCACCCCACCGCACAACATATTGACTCCATAGCTAGCTGGTTCCTTTGTAACTGACGTGAATCAGGTACTCAAGATGGCGGCAGACAAGTTTTAGAAGTGAGTGACGTCGTTGGTGACATCATCTGATATTTATCTATAGGGGAACGCCCTCCACGTGAACCGGTGTCTGAAAAGCTATCCAATCACGGCAATCAATATTGACTGGTGACAGCCTATGATGTCACTACTAGTGTGACCAGGAAGTATAAAAGGGGCACCAAGAGAACATGTCATCCACTTTCGTCTGAAGGGACTGTTCAGCAGGCATCCCGAGGCACGGCTAACGACGCAGTGGGAACAGAGGTTACAGTCATAACCTAGACGTTCCCTTTCGAAAGAGAACCATGCTGAGGGGAGTGTATGCCAATTATGGCTCATGACAAAAAATTCAGAACTGCCAGTTTCAACCTGAAATGCCAAGAACCCCCTTTGGGTTACATACAGGCTGTCAGTGACATTATTCCCTACGGTCACTGCCCAATTTATAAGCCTCAAAGTGGCCTATGAACAACGGAAGGCCTACCAAGGCCGCTCAAAGGCTTGGAACCAACAGCTTCCATGGAAGGGGTTCCTTTAAGGGAATATGGCCAGGGGGTCCGGAAGGAGTCCCGTCCAGTCACTTTCTGAGGGAAACATAAAGTCAACCCCACATGCCACCAGGGAGGCTGACCTGGTCAAATTTACTGACCTAGTCTTGCCAACAACCTGTCTGTTTCCTAAACAGAGTCTCTCACAAAATCTGCAATAATGGCAGTAGTTCAATCACAAACCGGATCATAGAGACGGGCATCCTGGAGAGTTGAACTCAGCATAGCGCTTTATAACCCTTGCAAACGAGGGGAGTAACTCTACTCTATCCTGGATCTACACAGTGCTTCAAATCCCTGTGGAGGCTGGGCACTCTAAAGGGACCCTAATAAGGGGAGCACCTCCAGCTCTAGGGCTGATCTAACAGGGAGGCCTCGTGAGAGTCTTTCGATCTTCCGACCAAACTTAGGGAGTTAAGTATTCAAACAGAGCGATCCTCAGATAGATTCTGGAACACTATGCTCAACCTGATAAGTACTGACCAGGCTCTGGGCTAAAATCAGGGAGGCTCCATGGGGCCTGCAACATGATATTTAATGCCTTTGCAATGCTAAGCATCCAACTCGTAGGGGAGCCGCCTCCAAGGAGGCCTGTTAAGGCCTAACTACTTGATAGCGAGGATGTATGCAGAGCCATTAGAAGCCTAGGTGCTCTCACAGACATTTCTGTGGGCCTGGTTATACTTATTTAACATTGCCAAAGGGCAGTGTACTCAGCAGAAGTGCTATCAATCCTTTAAAGCAAGGAGAGTGCAATCTTGCGCTACCAGAGTATCGAGGAGGCCTACTGTAAGGCCTACAGCTTCGAAAGTCATGGGCGTCAGCCCGGGCAGTGCTTTGGCTCTAAGGGAGCATACTCAACCATCCCAAGTGGGAGGGAGCAACTAATCTGTCTCTACCTGAGCCTGGGTGGTGAAGGGTGATAACATACCAGCTATGGGTAGCAAAGTACTCTGATTAATGACCCTAACAAGGGGAGCACTATCAGCATGACCCTGAAAGATGTATCAGGGTCAAGACAAAAGGCGGGCCTTGGCCAGACAACTCTTGAGTAAAAGGATTCTAGTACTAGGAAAACTAGATTTACAGGAAAAATCTCCTGATGGTCTAAGGAACCTACACTCAGATACTGAGAGGCTCGAGTAGAGAAAGCTTAGCAGACCGCCACCAAAAATCCTAGATACTAAGCCTAAGCCAGATATCGAGGCGGCCCCATGAGGGCCGACACACAAATATTATGTCCGAAGTTCAGAGCTATAATCTCAAAATGACTCTCAAAAGTGAGAGGAGAACTACTGCTCCAGTATAAGGTGGCTAACAAGGTGGCCTGACGAGGGCCAACGCTTGATTTTGTAGTTATATCTGGAGCTTGACAGAGCCTCAGTAGAAAAACTTCTGACAGGGAGGAAGCCATCTCACGCAGAAATGTCCGTTTGATGCTCGGATGAACGGTGGCCTGACTAGAAATTTTTCGTATAATACGGCCAACCTGTTCACTACCACAGATTGGCGCTACCTACAACAGAAGCCTGACGACTCTAAATCAGAGGAGGTCTATGGGAAGGGTATGCATAGCCTACCTATATATGGCCTACCCTACCCTACCTAACAAACCCCTTAATACTTTCTAACAGGTGACCGAGGTCTACTGTTCAACCGTACTAAAAAACTCTCAGAAAGGGAGGAGGCCTGCAGAGCTGAACCTGCTGCCCGTAGAGTGATGGCCTAAACGACATAAAATGGAGACCTATCACCATATAGAGCTCGAAAGAGCGCACTTACTACCAAACCCGACGCTAGACCTACAGAAGGGTTCCAAATTGAAGGAATCACAGGTCCAGCCTCAGGGCTGATGCAAGAAGCGCCTGGGGTGTAGGAAGTGTGCAGATTCGGACCGCAGTGTTATGCAAGATTTAATGCAGCCAAGCCTCCTCCGCCTCTCTGAACTTTCCCATCTCGACGGAGGTGCCGAAAAGTTCAGAAGGCGACACTGATGCATCGAGAAGAAAAGCTTTCTTTCTCCCCAATGTCATCCAAGTTCAACCACAGATGCCTATCCCTGGCCACCACGCCGTCATCGGGTTTGTCCGATCGTGGCGGCTGTTTGTTTGTTTGAACACACATACCCGTGTTTGCACATTCCATCAACATCAGCGTTGTTTGCTTGCTGATGGTGATAGATGCACGCTGAACATGGGTTCTTCCATGCCTTTTGGATCTCATTGTATAGATCTGGCAGGAATGGAAGGCTCACAGGAGTTGAGCGTTATGACTGGAAAGAAACCGTTCGTAAAGTCTGCCACGAGAGGTCTCTTCCCTCACACACTCCTACGGCAGCAAAGCCTCGCTGAGCACATTCCATAACACTCACAACTCATCATACACGGGGCAGGGTGGCTGTGAGGGTTCGGGTTGTAAATCCTCTTCACACTCATCAGCCATCTCCTGCTTTCTTGGGCTGCCAGCAGAGCACTCGCTGTCAGATCAGAGGATGTTACTGACAACACATCCTCATCCAGCAGCTCAAACTCGCGAGCGTCCGAGGAGCGTGATAGATAAACAACTCTCTCAAAAACAACTCTCTCAAGCTCTCTCTGAAACCCCACGATTCTAGTCTCTGCTCTGCCTCAGCGCGAGCGGGACCTGAATCGCCTGGAACAGATGTCTGTCCCTCTTCCCTCGAAAAGAGGGCCAGACGAGAGTGGAAGGAACTCGAGGGAAAAAACTCACAGTTGGCACAAACAGTTCCCTCAAGAACTGATAGTGCTTGCTTTGAGCCCAAACAGTAAACGCATAAGTTGTGTGTGTCATCAAGTGTCAATATCTTAGACACGGATCCACACTCTTCCTGAAGCATTTTTCACAAGCCATGATTACCTTTTGAAGTTTTCAGGTTAAAGCTTACAAACAAAACAGTCCCTCAAGACGAAAAGAGGATGACATGTTCTCTAGGCGCCCCTTTTATACTTCCGGGTTGCACTAGTAGTGACGTCATAGGCTGTCACCGGTCAATATCGATTGCTGTGATTGGTTTTCCTTTTGCCCGCACTCTCGCGCCTGTAAACAGACTGCAACGAGCAGAAAACTAACAAATACCTCGTTTTCACATACCTCATGACAGCCATGATGATGCTTCACCAAACGTCAAGATTTTTATGATTTGTGCCTTTGTGAAACCTGAATGATTTGTCATAATATTCGATTGTAATCTTCCACTCGCCTTAGCAAAAGTTTGATGATGTTTACTCCATTGGAGTGGGCAGAGTTACCTGTAACATACTTCCGTATTCTGTTAAACAGGTTGCATCGCTTCCGGTTCAGGTCTTTTGCATATGCGTCGTTAAATATATGCTGTATTCGAAAACGAGTGAGTGAATTTGGACACTGAGTGCACCGGAAGGGCTGCTGATTTTCCTTAGTTTGTGCTTGCTGTTTAATAATAATCATTTGAAACAGCAAACTGGCAGATCCAGTAGTAATGAAAAGATTTATCTTGAACTCTACCATGGAAACTAGCATATAAACCTTAATTAAACAATTTAATAAAATATTAATAAGGAATTTATACCTGTATGATGGATGATTTGATTCAGCTGTCAGCTGTACAGCTACCATCTCCTGGCGAGAACTCATTCAGCGCGCGACTCACAGTGCATTATGGGTATTCTCGAGCCGTTGAGCGTACAGCGGTTGTATACTCGTTATTGCGGTGCATTGTGGGATTGAATGAGTGCACTCAATAACGTCCACTATAGTTCTGGACACCACTAGAAATGGTTGTCCACTAAAATAGTGCCCTATTTAAGGGTATAGGTGATTTCGGACACAGCTATAGAGCTGTTTTACTCATTATCTTCTCGCTAACATTTGGAGGCCTAATAAAATAGAATAAAATGCCAACAGTAAATGTAACGCTGTCAATTCTGCTGTTAACATTTTGTGTTAGTGGATGCAATAAGACCTGTTTTCCTGTTTGTTGATTTGATCAGATCAGAGAAAATCCCACCCTTCACTGGTTAAGGTTAGGGTGTAGGGTAGGTTTAGGGGTTAGTATTTGTTTTAGCACTGTGTAGTAGGCAATCAGCACTGTGATTGACATGACAGTGAAATGTAAATTGACTTAACGGAGGAAGATCATCTGAATACGATCTTGCAGTCGCCTTCAGGAAAGGGGTGGAGTTTCAGTGGACTAAATGTCACCAGAGAGAAATCTGTAACATTAAAGGGTAACTAAACCCTAAAACAACTTTTTTTAGATAATGATCTGTAAGACTGGGGCTTTATTAATGCTGTTCATTGATTCAAGTAAATTTTTTGACATTTGGGTTTAAAGTGTTTTAATTCTACAATATATGGTGTAAAAACATCTGAGTGCTGCCCTCTTCAGGTTGAACGGTGGCTACTGCAGTTTAATTTTCCTGTTGGAAGTTGTGGTACCTTGTGACGTCAGAGGGTACCAGCTAACCACGAGCTTGCCTACAGAGAGACGCGTCTCAATCTCCTACATATCGCTTTAAAATACAGCATTCTGTGCAGAATTCAATAGTGTCCGACACGTTCACTGTAGGGGGCGGGACTCTTCAGAGAGCATTTGATAGGACAGAAAATCTGATGAGAAGCTGAAATGCAGAGTGATGTCATCAAAATCACTGATCCATATTGGCGGTAGTGAGAGACTGTAAGTTTTGAACACTTATATCTTCTAAATGTGAATTTTTTCATTGTTTTGGAACACAGGTAAACAAATTCATACTAAAAGCCAAAAAAAACTTACATTTTGGTTTCATGGCGCCTTTAAAATTGGCATTACATTTGTTTCATTTTGCATCTTCAACCTACTGACTTGAATTTGTATTTGTATTTGCTAGTCTAGCTACAAATTATACTTTTATATACTTACAAACTGTGCAAAAGAAATTGCATTTTAAAATGTTTGTCAAAGAAATAAGACTAAGGTAGGCTATATATAAATATAATTATTTCCTAATTTGCCTATCAACCTATTAAATAATAATGTAATACAAGAGGAAATAATGTATAGACACACAATGCACAGGTCCACAATGGCAGTTAAATCATGCTGCAGTTTGCCATGTCCATTAGGACAAACTGGATATTGATCTCAGACAAATATACAGACCATTTGTCACTGTCAATGAGAAGTATTGGCATGTGTTTGAGTCTTTAACCTGATAGAATAGAGAAAGCTGTACCTTATAGCAAATGTAGTGGAGAATATATAAATGTATCTCTAAATATTTTTTCTCTCATGATTATATCAGATGCATTATTTAATAAATAAGACATAAATAAGAGGAATTGTATTAACATTAAGACACAAAATACCTTCTATAGGCTCCCCAGTTACATTAATATTTAGTAAGATGTTACTTTGTCTAGCCCTGTATTTGTTTTGAATGTTTGTCCAGCCATATAGCAGCATTTCCAGTGCATGCTAAAGAGCGCTCTTAATCCTCCTGTCAGAGGAATAATGCAAAGTGGGCACAGTACCTGGGGTGTGACGTTCGTGCGACGCCTCAGCTGCCCCACTTACACCTCCAGATTGGGAGAACAGTGGGAGCAATGATCAATAAAGCTGCTGATCAATCGTGACCTCTCTTTTTCTTATTCAAGGCTGAGGAACCCACTCCACTCTTGACGTAGCACTTCTTTTTCAAACTGGGCTTCCTGTCCTCATTATTGTAAAGCCAGAGGAGGCTGCTGATCACTCCTCTGGAAGCTCAGAGAGGGGCGAGCATCCATCATTCGTCCTGAGGTCCTGACACTGAGGCTTTTGATGGGTTCTTGCCAGTACTCTGTCACGAGAATGATTAACATACTGCCGAATACCCTTTCCAACCTAACTAGACCTGCCACCTCTCATTCACAGGGTAATGGTCTGGAGTCATCAGTTCTACTGCCTGTCTATGACGGACTGACAAGATGAAGGTTTGCAGTAAAGCACAATCGTCTTCATGTGTGACTCCACTTTTGACAACACATTACTGTAAGTTGACAGCTGTCTGTGCAATGATCAGTACACATTTTCTGTTGAAAGTGCATCTCAATTCAAAGACTGAGATAAACCCTAAAGCAAAAAGAGGACAAATGCTGCTATTACCTATTTCATGATCTGAACAAAGGTTCTTTTAGACATAAATAATATATCAGACCAAAATGTAGTTATTTCAACCCTGCATTTTAAGAAAATACCCCTAACACAATCAATAAACACTCTTTCCTAAAAAATGGAAATTCCATCTCTAACACATCAGCTATTGAATCAATTATAGCCAATAATCTAAACTTAAATATTTAAAACAACAACATTGATGTTGATGAAGATGATGATGATGATGATGATGATGATGTGCACATTATGCTGACACCAATACAACACTGCATTATAATTTAATAGACAAAAGAAATCTGACCAGTCTATTTGCTCATTAAATTATTTTCTTATTTCCCTAAGGGCTGAATTTCATAGTTCTCTATAATCTACTATAATATAGTCCACACAGAATATTATAAATGCAATTTAATTTTTTATTTAATTTGGATTATTTTTAATTATGAAGCCAGTGTTTGTTTATTGCTTATATATTTTTAGTAATTTATCATTTTAGTCATTATTAAAAAAAAAAGTATTTACCTCAGTATCATTGACTTTAGCTAGTACTTTTAATTTTTAATACCCCTTATTATACAGGCCAATAGACAATATGCGGACATGAAAGAAATATAGTATGGAGAAAAGGATAGTGTCACATTTATGATTCCCCTTTACTCCCAGTAACAATTGTGGACTCCCTTTGCAAGTCGGATTTATCGCGTGAACTTCTGAACCTATTATTTTGACCACTGTGTAAACACAAAATGCAAACAATTCTGATACCATGGAAACACCTAATATTGGTTATGTAAAAAAGCTTCATTGTTTCCTTTGCTTTTGGATTAAGTTTTAAATTAAGCTGCTAGCATTGATATGGAACACTCTAACACCAAACAAAACAATGTAATATACATATTATACTATAATAATATACAAATTTTAAGACAATTCAAAACAAAGAACTAGTTTGACAGTGAGGCAAAATGCAATCAGTCTTCGTTGTCCGATTCAAATTAGACCAATCTCCCTTTTCATGTAACGGACTTTAAAAAGTTAGGGCCATTCTTAAAGAAAATAAATTGATGAAATTTTACAACTATAGTCCAAGCCATTTATGCAACCAGCCACTAACTCTCTGTGTTTTTCTGATCATTGGTCAAAAAAGCCATGGAAACTCAACTAAGTCTCAGACTGTCCATAGGAAAGGTTTTTTGAAACAACAACTTAAAGAGTGTTTTCCTTTGTTTTATCAGGTATGTCAATGTTAGCAGAGTTAGCATTTTTGGCCTATATATTTGGCCAAAAATGAAGCCCATATTTTCCTTTACTATACGTACATTTCAGTGGATTTTAACGGATCGTTCTTCTGCTTCGTTGTAGTGACTGGCTGCACAGTATGCTCTCAAACTTCACAAACGTATTACTTCAGATAACTAGCACTTGTTTTGTGCAATGATGACTTAAAATAAAATCTGAATGTTTCTTAGTAGTGCAGACAATCCTGGTTTCTCCTGTGAAACCTGACCTGTGTGCATTGGTCCATAATGCTTGGTTTTATTATGGAAGGCTTCAGCGGTGCCACCTTCTTACCACTCTATTGTGTGTTTAGAGAGGGAAAGGATTATGTGGTCATGTTTAAAAAGCTGGGGAAACAACTCCCCTTTGCAAAATGCTTAAATGGTGGCCAAAGAATGGGATCCTGCTTTTTTCTGCATTAGGGAACATTGGGCTTCACCCTTCAGGTTGCTCTAGTCACCTGGTGTCTTTGCCACCCAGCAGGACACGCTTTCATCTTTTGTTGTTGAGCAGGGAATGGGCGGCGTTTTGCCATGCAGCTGGTTGGGACCACCGGTTCCCAAACCTCCCTTCTACCCCATGCAGCCAAACCAACCTCCAATATTCAGAAACTAAACATCACAGAGGGAAAAAAAACCTTATGCTGCATTAATAAAATTTGTGAAGATCAATGGTAATTGTAAAACACAAAGGCTAAGTTCAGCCTCATTCAGTCTCCAGTTTATAATTTGAATATATTTACGTGTATGTATGTATATATATATATATATATATGGAAAGATATTAAAATTATAAACTGGATACTGAATGAGTATCCATTGAATGCTATATATTGCATGGATGTGCATTCAAGTCCATGCTTAATATTCCTCAAACTGAAGACTGGAGTAACGGCTGCTGAAAATTCAGCTTTGCGTCACAGGAATAAATTGCATTTTAAAATATATTTTGATAGAAAACAGTCATTTTAAATAAAAAAAATAAAAATATTTCACATTTTACAAATATTTCACAATATTTGCTAAATGCAGCTTTAAGAACCCAAAGATGAAGATAATAATTGTGTATTAAGTGTTTAAAGTCTCACTCGTTCGTACCACCATATCTAACGGCAACAAGCTATGGATGCAGAATGTGGGACTCTTTATTGGATAAGTGGAGTTCCTTTGTGCTTTTGAACTGAAGATAGCCCGTTGGGATCTTAATCACTGGCTTTCGGAGGTAACAAGTGTTCAGAGGCAAAAGGATAAAGAAGCCGCAGCCATTCAAGGAGCTGTTGATCTAGACCTCATTGTTCTCACCACTATGGCTTGGGTAAGCAAGGTAAATAAATGGCAAACAAAAGGCGGTGCTTCACAGCAAAGCGGGCTCTGTGGGGGGTTCATGTCCTGAGACTGGGCCGAGGCCTACAGCCTTCATTATGAGTGTCAGCGCCACTCGCACCTATGAGGACTGTATGTCCCCACTGTCCCTCGCCAGACATAGGTCTGTCACAGTGGATCCGACAAGGAAAATGGCACAATTAGCACTGTATTCCCCTGATAACAACACCTGTAGGAATAAAAACTGCTTATCATGATCCTTAGACCATGATGTTGGCGATTGGCGATGTTACTTTGTAAAGTAACACTACGGGCCTTTAGACTGAACATGTAACACGCGTGCACGTGACGTCACCGTTTTCACAAATTTGTTTTTTTTGTAGTTTACATCGAGACGATAATGGTATCGCTCTCAAAATTTTGCACTTTAAAACGTTTTTAGAAGTTTGTGTTTTCAGGCCCCCAAAACACCATTGTCGTGTAAAAGAACGGCCAAAACGCATACATTTTTTACAAAATTTAGTGGAAAACGGTGTCATGTAAACGGCCTCTGAGTGGCATCTGCAAAACAATGACTCAATCGATCACCTTTAATAAACTGGTCTTTGGCAATGTACGAATGTGCATAACATTTGATTGAATGTACGAAGCAGTGTTATGTTAGTGTTATTTATATAGGCCTACTAGAGTTTTTATTCAAAAACTATTGAAATAGCTTTCCAACCTAAAAAAAGCTTTATTTTAAATTTTAGGTTAATCTTCAGTAATTTTGTTGTGATTTTGTCATTTTTATAAATAAATAAAAATTATATTACTATTTAGGTTTAATTTATTTGGATTTTAGTTTTAGATTTGTTCAGTCTTAGTATTTATTTATTTCCACCTTAGACAAAAAAAAAAAAATCTATACCAAAATGTATTTAAAATAGCCTACATTTATTTTATACTAAGTATAGTGCAAATCCATTATCATATTTATTGACATATCACTTGAGACTTACTGATATAAATTTAATTAAATATAATTAACTTTATTTAAAGTAGGCCTACTTCTTTATTGCACAATGCACATTCCTCAATATTAAACATAAATGTGTTTCAATATCACTGTATAAGGATAGTATTATCACTGTATAATATATAACATTATCATATCTTAGAATGATTTCTGAAGGATCCCGTGACACTGAAGACTGGAGTAATGATGCTGAAAATTCAACTTTGTCATCACAGGAATAAATAACAAAATTTTAAATATAATGAAATAAAAACAGTTATTATTACTGTTTTACTGTGTATTTGCTCAAATACATTCAGCCTTGGTGAGCATACGAAATTTCTTTAAAAACATATTTAAAAATCTTACCGACCCCTAATTTTTGAAAGGTAGTGTATAACAAAATCAAATAAAAAAACATAAAAGTGTCTTAAGTGTCTTAAGTCTCTAAATAATTTTGGGGGTCACTGTAAATTAATGTGACCATGCAGTACTTACATAGAAGCTTATAGAGAAGCTATTTTATTAGCCAGGCTCGGATTTATATGAATTGCATTCGTTACAGGGTTTATATTTCATCAAAACTGCATTCAGCTCTTAGCAAGTTGAGGAAAAAGCACAAATGTCATTAGTCTAGCCTTAGGCAGCTTCTATCATTTCACTTCTTCTGTCATATCACCATTTAAAGGAATTATGATGCTACCTGTGGGGGTTGAGCATAGGGCTAGTATAGAGTGGTGAAGCCTTTATTTGTCAATTACTTTATCTGACTAATGTCAGGGGATTAAGCTGTGCCATCTGGTGTAAGTGCCAGAGTGGTGAAAATCACAAACATGAGTAGAAAAGAGTCATGTGACCGGATATATGCACTGGCATGCAGCTAAAAATAGCTAATGAGATATTAGGACATTAAATCTAGACATATTTAGCCTGATTTACAACGTAAACATTTTAAATCATTCCAAAGACAATTTGGCAAAGTTGCGAAAAAATTATTTAATGAATGCCACATCGTTTATACTCATGAAAACCCTCAATGGTGGTAGAGATTAAGTTTGCAAAAAGGCATTATAAAAAGCTGTCTAACTGAGGACAAATTTTCACTGATTTAGAATGAACCATAATGAAGGACCAAACTCCTGTTCCTGTGCGTGTGACTGGAAACCTGGGGCACAAGGAAGTACAGCAGCACCATTTCTGTTGACTGACTTGGGCTAGGAACCAACCAACAACCCAGAATGCTCTAGCAAACTCATAGCAAACACTTTATACCCCTCACAACATTTTAGCAACCACATAGCAATGCTCTGGCACCCATCGACACTACTTGTTTTACATGAAGTTTGCAAAATTTGGATTGTTGTATATTTTATTAGTATGACATTATAATTCGTTACATTTATATAGCGCTTTTTCTGAGACCTCAAAGCGCTTTACATAGATGGGGGAATCTCCTCAACCACCACCAATGTGCAGCATCCACTTGGATGATGCGACGGCAGCCATATTGCGCCAGAACGCCCACCACACACCAGCTTACTGGTGGAGAGGAGACAGTGATGAAGCCAATCAGTATATGGGGATGATCAGGAGGCCATGATGGACAGAGGCCAAGGGGCAAATTTGGCCAGGACATTACATTTGTACATATGATTTCATGAATTGCTTTGTGTGTAAAATGTAGTCCGACAAGTTTGTTTTACATCATTTTACACTGTCCAGCTGCACAAAAATCCACATCCACAAGCAGAACCACCTGAGATCTCAGACATGATTGAAAGCGGTCATTTGCCCAAATTTGTGCAGACGTCCTCAATATATTTAGAATTAGAGTTGAAATAAAAGGAAGAAAAGAGAATCATTTGCACACATGAACTGACACAAATGCTCACTGAACCCTCCATAATAAGGGTCTGCACGGGTGACAGTGGCTTCACTCATCTCACACCCTCATTTTAGTCGAAAGACAAAGGGTAAAAAAAACTAGAAAGAGCTTTGTTTGATAGAACAAAAGTCGTCTCTCAAAATTATGAAAATTCACAAAAACAGGGAGTTCCCTTGTCTTCCAATGCACCATCAATCATTCCCAACTCTCAGTGTCCATTCCAATGCAATCTATGGGCATTTGACTGGAGATGTCAGTCAAAATGCCTGTTCTGTTCATCTGTCACTCGAAGAGTAATTGCTCTGTCTGTCTATTATTGCACGAATTATATTCTCTCGTAGAACTTTTAAATATTATCTCTGAAAGGATTGAAAAAAAAAAAACACCCTGAAAAGCCCACCTTGTTACACACCATCTGCATTTGCTCCTCTACAACGTGGAAAGAGCCAGACATGGCGCAAGTCCGGGGGGGAGTCCGTCCGCCCGCCTGCCTTTGGCCGAGTGTCACACAGCCCATTGAGAGGATTTATGCTTGTGTACTTTATTTTGTTTTGTATAAACAACGGCGCTACGCAGTACCTTTATCGGCCGCGGCGCGTTCTGATTATTCCTCCCTAAAGTCCTCCCATCTGTCCCCGATTCTGTAGCCCGAGCCTCTTTCAGAAGCCTGACAGGGAGTAGCGCTGGAAAAAAGTAAACTGGTAGGGGGCCCTCATTTCACACCAACCCCTCGATTGTGCCCTTCCGAAGCAAAGCACTCTTCTATAGCTTTTTGATAGGCTTTCAATCCCAGCCCCACTGACAAGGTTTTCTTTAGGAGGAGTAGGAGTTGTGGCTTTTTTGGCTCTGGGGTAGGGGGGCTTACCGCGGAGACTTAAGCGAGAGCAGAGGTGATTTCTTCGGGGAGGGGGGCCGCCGGTGGAAAGGAAAAACTGCAGCAGATGGGGCTGATTGTGCTCCCTACGCAAATTAAGGAGAGAGACATCTGCAGCCGCAACATACTGGTGGTCCGAGGCAATTAAGGCAGGGGTACGAGGCGAGGGGGGGGGCGCAGGACAGAGGAAAAGACAGTCCTGCCTGCCGGTGCATAGAGATGAAGTCAGGCTCACATTACAATGAGCCGGGCTACAATAGAGGGAGCCGTCCAAGTGGAGATGGGGGGGGGGGGGGGGGGGGGGGGGCAAGCGGGGGGTTGAAGATTAATGTACGGAGAAGCCGGCAACAACACTTTGTGCAGCCAAAATAAGAGGTGGGGCCTTCGGGGCTGAATTGAGCCCGAGTTATAAAGTGTGTCCTTTTCTGCTGTCTTCCCCATTCGAGGCCTGAGGTCATTTACAGAGGTGACAGCTTAGACGTGCACTGTTGTGGATTTAATGTGGAGCGTTTTCTCCCATTTTTCTCCCCACCCGTCCCCCTTCAGCTCTGGAGAGGTGACGTGACAAAGCGGGGTCATCCCCGGGATTAGACCCCTTTAACGTTGCCTTTATTTATCGACTGGGCGCCGAGGGGGAAATTCGGGGCCGAGGGAAGAATGCCGCCATGGTGTTTACAGGCTCATCCCTCCAGGGATATATGTGTGCAACAATGCTGTCCCCATGCAGATTTGCATAATTCAGGCACATCTAAACAGGCTCAAGTTGTTTTAAATAACTGGGGCAACTAACAGGATGCAATTGTTTTGTGGGGGACGTTCTGGCTAACTAAAGACAAATCGTACTCTCATTAGTGCGAACGCACGCCGTGATCGGGAAAAATGTGCAGGTGCACTGACGCTTTTCAAGGTCACATTGAGATAGTGAACAAATTTACTTGTTTGATTGTTTAGGTGCAGTCAAACTACACTTTAAGCACACGGAATTGCTTCAGACACGGTCACGGACGTGATGTCTCATCATCACACACAAAACATAAATCCAACATAAATAATTAATCAAATCTAAAAATGTAAGTCTTTCCTGCAAGACTGCAAACCTGCAGCTTTAAAGTTTGTGTTCTTTTAATTCAGCTTAAAGGTCACGTTGTGATGTATCCATCTTCTGATACGAATTCGCAGGTCAGATTTCACCAAACTTGAACTTTGGAACACACTGAGCTTGTGTTTTTCCGGGCTCCAACATTTGAATGTAAATGTTCAATAGTGTGGCTGCCCCTTTATATTTACTTCTTCTTAAACTGCAGTGTTGTTATGCAAATATTTTTTTTTTAAAGAAAAGTAAAAAAAAATATTATGTTTAAATCAGGTGAAATGTTTAGCCAGTAGCCTAATAAAAGATTCTACTCACTTTATCTCTGTAATACTTTCTTGCTAGCAGAATTCATTATGTCTGACTGTCACTACTACAATGGCATCACTGACATCTTTTGCTTTTGCACAAAATCCACTCCAATAGGTGCCAGTATAAGTTCAAGATGCCTTTCGAGGTTCTGAAATATCTCTCCAAGTGTTGTTGCTATCAAATGTTTTAATAATCTAGCAGTTTAATGACGAATTGTGACAACTTGTCATAGTTGCATAATATTAGAATGATTTATGAAGGATCATGTGACACTGAAGACTGGAGTGAGGATGCTGAGAATTCAGCTTTGCATCACAAGAAATAAATTACATTGAAATATATATATGAAGAGTTCAGATGCAAAAGCCTCTAAGTGCCATCTGAAATTTTCTTCTAGAATGATCATTTTTATCAAGCTTGTATATTTAAGTTCAATAATTTCACTTAAATGGCAATGCAAATGACCTATTAATTGTCATTTAAGTGAAATTACTTGACTTAAATATACAAGCTTTATAAAAATGATCATTCTAGAAGAAAATTTCAGATGGCACTTAGAGGCTTTTGCATCTGAACTCTTCATATATATATTCAAATAGAAAACAGTTATTATAAATTGTAATAATATTTCACAATATTACAATTTTTACTGTATTTTTGATCAAATAAATGCAGCCTTGGTGAGCTTAAGAGACTTAATCTTACCGACCCTAAACTTTTGAACATTGGCAAATATAAATCGAATAAAGTCTATAGTGTAAATAATAATAGTAATAATAATAATAATAACAATAATTGCCTTAAACATACAAGTTGATTGTACTTAAATTTTTTTGTCATTTCAACTTAAATTACATTCAAATTGTTGAAAATTGCTTAACTTATTTTGATGAATTAAAGCAATGTAAAATGTGTCTTCATATGTTTTGGTCATACAATTTTTACAGTGAGAAATTCAATGGAAAATGGCCCAAAATTGTTCATGACGTTTTTATTTACAATATAGGCTAGCTTGTTTTTCTTCAAATAGCATCTCTAAATAATATAACCATATATTCCAAAGCCTTGTCTACTTCGCTGTCTGTGGCGCCCATTAAAGTTACATTATAGAGTGAGATCCAAAAATATGAGACCACATTGAAAATCTGAAATTTAAAATTTCATTTTAACCTTGGCAAAAAGAGACAAAGTTTAAGGATTTGGACACATGATAATCTGGTTTTACACATACTTTTTCATTTCACTCCGTTTGACTGCTGCCGTCATAATGCATACCCAATTCTAAGACATTCTGGAATTCATGAAAGTCTTGTAATTCAACTTTTGGTTGCACTTTATTTTACAGTACATCCACTTACGTGTACTTACCTAAGAAAGTACTGTTTAATATAAGGAAACTACATGAGTTAAGGTAAGGTTTAGGGGGGGTATGTTCAGGGTTGGTACCTAGTTATTACCCAGTTAATTTAATTACTATAGTATGTACATGGGGAACAGGACTGTAACTTACTGTAACTGTAACTCAGGAAAGTGCTACCCAACTTTTTTTGCTCAAAATGTTTTTCTGATAATAACATTTTATAATGAAACATTTCACATTACATGAGCAAAATGCAGAATAGAAGCATTTTCACTCGTGCTCTCACACTCATTGTTTGTGTGTCGCCCCAAAATCAGACTGACTGTACTCCAGGGTCATATTAAACGAGTGTTAAGGGTTTGGTTTGTGACCATCTAATTCAAATCCTAATTGCCAGGCCAAAGGACAACTATAATGGCGGTTATCCGAGAGGCTCCCTTGTCTTTGAAGAAATGCTACTCAGACAAAAGTCCCAATTACACCCAATTGTCGTGGGGCTCGAAAACAGGCAGTGCCTCCTCGAGACTGAAACGAAATCCTGGTCTGCGGTAAGCCTGCGGTTTCTTCACCTTTTTGTAGCTTCTATCTCTCTCCATTGGGTCAGACACCCCGAGTGTGAGGCTTACTCCAAAACCACTGTTAAATGGGTGTAGAGTCCCCCTTCAGATTCACACTGAAGGAGTCTGCTTTCAAAGACACACTAGAGGATCCTTTTGAAGAGCGAGCAGCCCGAGGTTACTCATCCATGGACTCAATGAATCCTTTCAGAGCGGGGTACTCATACACAGACCGACTCAACAATAAGTGTTTGCTCACAAGAGGGTGCCCAGTGCAAGAAGACCGAGCCGTGTCATCACTCGACAACTGTCCATCATCTCAACATTAGCTTTCAAGGTGATTCAACCGCCCAGAAAAGAAAGAAACGCTTGAATGTTAATAACGTTGCAACAAGGAGAGATTTTGTTCCTGAGACCAAGCATATTGGGTCACATGAGCATTAGATTGACAATCTTGACAACAAATCCTCATAATCAGCTTTTTTTTGGTACAGAAAGTAGTACAGAACTGACACATTGATACAAAGGCTCACTAAGGATCTTCTATACTCCAACATTGTTCGGCTTGCGGCCCGAGCAGCTTGCGTTCAACTTCATGATTTAGCGCTTTTTTTTGTCCCCTTGTATTCGATGAGGGACTAAAACCCCGAGGATATTTTTCCTCCTGCTTTTGGAGGAGCTGATGTTTCTTATGATTGTTCACTGAAGTGAATCAGCCACCACAAAACACTGCAGCACATTGAGACCACTAGCAGAGGGCACAAGGAAGGTGACGAATTGGCAGTGAGAATGAACTTAATCCCCTAAGCTCTTGTTGGGGCTTGTCTTTGCTGTCCCTTCTTCCCTAGAAAAGACCCCAAACTTACAAAGCAACTCAAACAAGAGCTCCCACTCGGAGCTTGCTGAATGCTCCAAAAAAAAAAAAAAAAAAAAAAAAACTGGTACATATCTGTGTGTTCTGCCAACTGTAGGGGGAATGAGCTTATAACTGCAAATTGTAACATTAGAAAACCAATACCAAATTAGACGAAGAAAAAAAATCTAAATGAAATATTAAAAATATAAAAAAAAAAAAAAAATTATGAATAAATGGCTTGAAACAATAGTTTTTTTTAATAAAAAAATGTATTCAATAAATTAAGCTTTTCTTTTCTTCAACATGTGAAAGAGGTACTTAGCCTTTAGATGTAATCTAATGTTGATCACCGACCTCACAAGGCTTTTTAAACAAGCTGTTTAAATATAGTTGAGAACCCTGATTTGTGAAATTTTCTAATAGCAGTAAATTAACATCAAACTAGACATTTATACTATTAAAGAAATATGTGTACAGACTTATACAATTAAAATACAATAAAAATGTAATTAAGAAATAAAATGTATTTTAAAATAATATATATATATATATATATATATATATATATATATATATATATATATAATTAAATAAATTATAGAATAAAATAAAATATACATAATAACAAATTAAATTAAAATAAAATAAAATTGGTAACAGTTTGGGACCAAATTTTGGTTCTGTAGGAACTTTAAAGGGATACTTCACCTCTGGAAAGATGAATGTGTATTTAAAATAGGTCATTTATGTAGAAGAAATGTGAAGACATTTTTGAATTTGGAGCTTTCTAGACTGAGAAAAGCCAGAAAATGTATTTTTGGCTTATGTGGATGAAAGACAACAACTCCCAGAATGCACTTGCTTCGCTGCCCTAGGAGGCCACTCCCAAGCCACGCCTACCGGTTACAGAGCGCAGTTGAAAACAACAAGGATTAGCTACTAGTGAGTCTCCGTGACGAGTTTGCCGGGGATTTCGAGATCGCTCAAAATGTCCGGGATTCGGCTTTTGCGTTCTACAGTCGCCATTCATTATGTTTACTGTGGCGAGCAGGACGAGACTGAGGGGCGCGGGAGAACGGCGCGAAGCCGGTGGCGTCATTACTGAGACGCATCGGTCTCCGAGGAGCGGGAATTTTCTTAGCAATGTTAAAACGCACATCAACCGATCACTTGTTTAGCGTTCATGTAAACACTACATTCAGATTCACCAATCGGAATGAATTCAGTTAGATTGAAACAAAAGCTGTGCATGTAAACAATGAATGGCGACTGCAGAAAGCAAAAGCCGAAACGCGGACATTTTGGACGGCCGGACATGTCCGGGAAAAAGAGGATGGTAATCCCTACTATTCAGCTTTCTCCACAGAACAAGAGCCTGCTTTTTTAGCTTCCAAAGAAAGACGGCTGACACTGTGTACATTCTGTGAGTGAGATCCCACCCTCTATGGGTGGGTTGAACACATGCGGAACAGCTCCTCCTACTGGCTGTAGTCTTTAGCCTCTGGCCAGAAAATCCTCCGATGACGCAAAATGACGATTTTTGCGTCATCGGAGGATTTTTTCCAGACAAAAAATACATAATTTTCTCCTCTCAGGGGGATATGATACGGAAGCCCTGAACCGCAACGTAAAAAAAAAAAAAAAAAACAAAAAAAAAAAAAAACATTATGTAAAAAAAAAAAAAAAGCTATCATTTCGAGATTAAAGTCGAAATGTTTCGAGATTAAAGTCGAAATGTTTCGAGATTAAAGTCGAAATGTTTCGAGATTAAAGTCGAAATGTTTCGAGATTAAAGTCGAAATGTTTCGAGAATAAAGTCTTCCGTAGAAGTTGTGTGTGTGCTTGCCGTTATTTCACATTGCCGCACAGGCATTCATGCGTGTGCGTGTGTGTAAATACATGCGCTTGTGAAGTCGAACTGCCGTCTATAATAGACACCGTACGTTCTGGATACATTTTAAGTGCATCATTCTGTATCCAATCATTTGGCCGGATCCCGTGATTTCCTCAAATATAATAACCACTGGTGGTTGAGGAAAGATTCCCTGAAATGATTGTAAAGCGCTTTTAAGTGTAGGCCTACAGTAGACATATGAAAGCGCAATATAAATGCCTCATTCATGCATTCATTCATTCATTCATAAAGCTGGATATCTTGATCCAGTCTGACAGTATATTTTATAAAGTCCTATAGCCTAATGTCATGTTGTAGAATATCCCTTTGTTGAAAGCCCAGATAAAAGTAAAAAGCTATTATTTTGTATAGATCCAGTTCACACACACACACACACACACACACACACACACACGCACACGCATGAATGCCTGTGCGGCAATGTGAAATAACGGCAAGCACACACACAACTTCTACGGAAGACTTTATTCTCGAAAGATTTCGACTTTAATCTCGAAAGATTTCGACTTTAATCTCGAAACATTTCGACTTTAATCTCGAAAGATTTCGACTTTAATCTCGAAACATTTCGACTTTAATCTCGAAACATTTCGACTTTAATCTCGAAACATTTCGACTTTAATCTCGAAACATTTCGACTTTAATCTCGAAACATTTCGACTTTAATCTCGAAATGATAGCTTTTTTTTTTTTTACATAATTATATATATTTTTTTTGTCATTTTTTTTTTTTTTAACGGATTTTTTTTTTTTTTTACGTTGCGGTTCAGGGCTTCCGTAATATGAGGGTGGAAAGCACGGTAATTCGAAAATACTACAGGTTTTCTACTAATACAAAGCTTAATGCTAAATCCTGAAGTATCCCTTTAAGCTGCAGTCCGTAATTTTTCCTCTTTGTCGCCATCTCTGTTTGAAATCTGCAATTGCAGTTATTCGCGGAATTATCAATTTTACGTGGGTTGTGTCTCGGCACAGCACAGCGCGGATTAATCCAATGTTTTGAGGAAAATGTGCGGCTGTCAGCAGTGGTGGACAGTAACGAAGTAAATGTAATTCGTTACTGTACTTAAGTAGCTTTTTTGCGTATCTGTACTTTACTGAAGTATTTAAATTTGGGAAGACTTTTACTTTAACTCCACTACATTTCAAAGTCAAATATCTTACTTTTTACTCTACTACATTTTCAAAATCAGTCGTTCCTTTTTATTTATGAGTGGATAAAAACTTAACTGGTCAAACGAGCCACCTATCACAGTAGCCTACAACGTGCACGCTTTGTTTTGAACTTGCCTTGGTGGTATCTACTAAGTGCGAACCAGAGCCGTTAAATATGAGAGTTGCGACCATAGACAGTAAATAAGAGGTTGCGACACACACGGCTTGTTCGACTTGAATCGGCACTGCACAGACCGATCAGTTTATGACATGAAAGTATAGAGCGAAATCGCGAGAGCGATTGAAAAGCATACATTACAGAGCCGTCTACTCTAATCGCTCTCGCGGTATTTTAATGTCATTCACCGATTGGTCTGTGCAGTGTGCCGTTTCAAGTCGAACAAGCTTACTGTGATCTCGCCGCCGCGCGGTCACGTGATTCCTGTAGCTCTCAATAGTTCCAAACAATTTGTGTTGCCAATAATTTTAAGCGGGGCAGAGAGCAGCAGCTATTATTGCAGCAATTATCGGTAAATACTGACGCATAATGAACATTGCTTATTACCTTGACACTAAAATTACTTGCATATAATAGCTTTTTTCTTTCTGAGGAGTAGCAGAAACACTGCATTAATACGTTTTGGTGTTTAATTTTGTAGGGAAATTGGCTGCTCCCATAATGTAGTGTGTGTATATATATATTCAATGGCATTGTGCAGGTTTATGTGACTGTATCATAACATTAGGATGTTTATAATTATGACCATAGACACCTGTGAAAAATATGTACAGTAAATACTGTAAATGTATTATACCTTATGGGATCAGTCCCCTTCCGTCCAAAATTAAACACACAAAAAATGTATTCAATTCAAATATATATATATATATTATATATATATATATATATATATATACTTATTAATGTCATTTTATTAATAGATTGATGTGCCAAGAGTGACAGAGTCTTCACGTAGACTGAGTTAAGCAAGAGTCTTGTGACAAAAATTATAATAGGACATTATAGCAATAAAAAAATCATAGTACTTGGATACTTAAGTACATTTGAAGGCAAATACTTTTGTACTTTTACTCAAGTGAATGTTTAAAGGCAGCACTTCTACTTTTACTTGAGTAATATTTTACCTTGAGTATCTTTACTTTAACTCAAGTACATGGTATGTGTACTTCGTCCACCACTGGCTGTCAGTCGCCGTGCCGGTGTGGAAACTGTCATTCAGAATCACAGATTCTACTTTTTGGAAGTATGACCAACATAAGAATTTTCACCGGAAATTTTCATCTGAACAAGTAAGTAACATCCACTTTTGTTCTAACCAACTAAGGGGAAAAAAAGCCTTGCAGTAAATCGCGCTGATTAAATCTAACAATCGCTTATATCACGTCAAACCATGCAAATTATACCTTGTTCTCAAAATGTTAATGTTAACAACATTAGCATTGCGTGACTACATTTAATGCCCTTCCGATATTTATCCTTGTTTTCGCATGGGCCCGGTTGCAGTCTCTTTTTTTCTGTAGCCACTCCAAAGTCCGAAGTCTTTTGCATTTTACAACGGGTGAATCTCTAGTTGTCACTGGTGATTGTCGTTTGAACCTTTCTGGATCCGCCATCAAATTAAGTTTAACTATATCAAGTGCTGTGAGAAAAGGATATAAATCTCCACCTACAACATCCTCACACGCAATACAGACTACTAGCCGAGACTCCTTCTTTATGTGTACAGATGTGACGTAATGCTCGACATGTTCGAATTTCCCGCGGAAATCCACCAGTACCACTGGAATTAAAAACATTATTACAAGATTACTGTTTTGAACACTGGCTGGTTATGTACTTGCTCAAAAATTTATTTTGGATCATTTTTAACCCAAAAAAGTTACGGACTGCAGCTTTAAACGTACACTATGTAATTTTTTTCGCCGCTAGGGGTCCCCAACCTCTTACAATAACAAAGGCGTAGTTTGATGACGCAACACTTGCTAAGAATTATGGACCTTGTCGTCAACGTCAAGCCGACCGATCTAATAATGTTTATGGATGAGTAAATACATAGATGTTTTTTATCATGACTGTGATATGAAGCAGTTCGGGATTGCTAAGAGACAGCTATCAGCTCCACGCGCAACGCGAATCCCGCAGATATAAAAGGAATATGGACATTTCATTCTACCGAACTACACGCAAGTGCAGAATTACAACTCACAGGTCAGTTTATTAGACAAATTAAACTTGTGAGGTAACGCAGCGCTGTTTCACTTGGTCTAACATTACACTATCACACTAAACTGCATTTGAATGCAGTTATGTTATTCTATGTGTTAGTTTGTCTGTATGAGACTAGCAGTAAGCTAGATCAACATTAGAATAACATACAGATCATATTCTAACATTTTATCATTGTTGAACTATATAACACTGATTAGTTTTATGTAAATGTGCTCACCTGTTTAATAAAGTACACGTAGGAGCGGTCGAAGTCTCGGACGTGGAGCTCTCGGCATCTCGAAAACACCGCGCTGATATTGATTCTCGTTTTAGTTCTCCTTTTATCCAAAGTCTGCTTGCCATGGTCCATACTGTTTGAACTACATTGCGAACTACACAGTTGTCCACGTCTGTCGCCTTGGTTACTATCAGAGGGCTCTGGTTACTATGGCAGTACGAGCGGAAACCAGGGATAACGCGGATATGACGCCATTGACGGCGACAAAACGGAAATAAAGAAACGGTACGTGTCTTTGAATTAAATTACAAATTTCTCCTGGTTTGAAAGTTGTTGTAAACAGTAGGGATAATGTAAGTACACAACTAAAAAATATATATAACATAGATATAGTGATTTTTGCTATTTTTAAAGCAAAAAAGATACATATTGTACCTTTAAATAGTTTATTAAACATATCTAACAATTCTCATCACAAAAACATGGGATATGTGTTTCTAATGTTTCAAAATAACTATAATAATAATAATAATAATAAATCATGGAAAGTTCCTCATATTGCCAAATCTGGGTCAGGTGTTTGATTTGTAGAGCCACATTCAAATAATCACAAAGATCGTATTTTCCATGAAATTGGTGACATTTAATTGTTAGTATTCTCATAAAAGGCTTCAGTGTCTCACAACTTAATACAACCCCAGCTTCAACTTTTGGTCCTCACAAACCTTTTTTTTTATGAGTCTCCCATTTCCCAAAAACATAAAATCCATTGCATCAGATATCATGATGATCATTTCATATCCAAAAATTATTATTATTATTTTCCTCATTTATCCTGGGAGGGAACAATTGAATGCTCCAAATTAAAATGATATTTGACTGATTTGGACATAAAGAGAGAGATTATCTGAGAGGAAATGAGAGGCATCCCTTCCATGACAAGGTTACTTCAGAGGTGTCCAGTTAAAAGCGTGGATAATAAGATTACTCTTAAAGTCAAATCTCCCCAGAAGACACTTTTGATTGACTGATCCTCAGCCAGGCTTACATGCTTGCTCTCATAAACAAAAATAATCAGTTTTTACTCAAACTGCTTCCTTTAACACACCTGAAGACTCAAGTCAATACCTCAAACCCATTTATACAGTAGTTTTACCTTGAATACATTAGGATACTAATTAATGTGACAAATAATTATCTTGATATTGATGTCTCTGCATTTCATTTTACACACAAGGACTCAATATAAACAAGCGAAGATCTCAGTAGCTAAAAACATTCACATTTAGACTAATTAAAGCTGAAGTCTGTAATTTTTCCTCTTTGTCGCCATCTCTGTTTGAAATCTGCAATTGCAGTTATTCGCGGAATTATCAACTTTACGTGGGTTGTGCCTCGGCACGGCACAGCGCGGATGAATCCAATGTTTTGAGGAGAATGTGCGGCTGTCAGTCGCCGTGCCGGTGTGGAAACTGACATTTGGAATCACAGATTCTACTTTTTGGAAGTATGACTAACATAAGAATTTTCACCGGAAAATGTCATCGGAACAAGTAAGTAGCATCCACTTTTGTTCTGACCAACTAAGGGGGAAAAAAGCATTGCAGTAAATCGCGCTGATTAAATCTAATGATCGCTTATCATATCACATCAAACCATGCAAATTATACTTTGTTCTAAAATCGTTAATGTTAACAACATTAGCATTGCGTGACTACATTTAATGCCCTTCCGATATTTATCCTTGTTTTCGCATGGGCCCGGTTGCAGTCTCTATAGCCACTCCAAAGTCCGAAGTCTTTTGCATTTTACAACGGGTGAATCTCTAGTTGTCACTGGTGATTGTCGTTTGAACCTTTCTGGATCCGCCATCAAATTGATAAGTTTAACTATATCAAGCGCTGTGCGAAAAGGCTATAAATCTCCACCTCCAACATCCTCACACGCAATATAGCCTACTAGCCGAGACTCCTTTATGTGTACTGACGCGAAGACATGCTCGAATTTCCCGCGGAAATCCACTAGTACCACTGGAATTAAAATTATTATTACAAGCTTACCGTTTTGAATCGAGCTAAGGCAAGCAGACAGTTTTGAACACTGGCTGGCTATGTACTTGCTCAAAAATGTATTTTGGATCATTTTTAACCCAAAAAGTTACGGACTGCAGCTTTAAATTCTAAATGTTAAAACAGCAGAAGTACATAAGAACAAAATTAATCAATGCATGGAAACTTTTAATGCTATAAACTATAAAAGTAAGTATCAAAGTATCCTTATGGAGTAAACCATACCATACTATACAAAATCCATTTTCGCACTATATCATATAAGCAATTCTATACAGCAGTAAGGAATTCAGTACAGTAGTGCTCTATTTCTATTGGAAAATGAGTGCCAAAAACTAATTTATAAATTGGACGAACACAACATTTTTTTTTTTATTGAAATACAAAGAAATATTCAGGGTAAGAACAGATTTATTTTGTTATGAGACTTTATATAACTGTACATGCCTTTAATAAATGCCTGTAAAGAGAAGTGAAAATCTATGCACTGAAAATGCTATAGATTGTCAGGACATCATGTGCTGTATCTATACTGCCCTCTACTGTTCCAGTCCAAACTGAAGAAATTGCCTTCCATCTGATAATAATGTTCCTTCACTGTGTTTCCAAACACTGAGAAATATCAAATAGTCTATATAAATAAATTAATAAATATAATAAACAGTATACATATAAAAAGATCTGGTCAAAGTCCCAGGAGAACTGAAATGCACACATACAGTAGTCATTTAATCAATCTGCAGTCCAGGAATATCTCTGTAAATGCTTTCCACTGATTATGTATTACAGATCACAGATGCTTTGCTTTACATGCATAACGATTCATTTCTTACAGTTATAGAGAAAATGCAATGTTACTGAGCCAAGAAAAAGTTACTAAGTGAAACTTACATGTAATTTTATCTTTAGGTACAAATAATAATAAAATATATAACAACAAAATATAATAATAATAATAATAAAAAGTGAAATTCATTAAAATGTTGAGAGGTCAGTTTTAGTGTAACAAGTCAACAAATGCACATGCCAACACAGATTTAACCAATTTATACAAAACAATTATAGCACAGATTCACAGATTTGTATCTTAAATCCAGTGACTGCTTTGGCACAATACTTTATAGTAATGTTTTATGTTAATAAACAGATCATTTTAATACTAGCCGGTTTCAAACAGATACACATGCCGATTTCATAACAGCAATTTCAAGTTCCAAAGCAAACTGCTCTTGGGATTTGTCTAGTCTCTAAGGTTCTCAGTACTGTGCTGCTCTTCAGAGTCCGGTTTCTTGCAGAACATAGTGGAGAGTTCCTGTAACAGCAATTCCTGTTGCGGGCTACATGATCTGTGTGACCTGTGCCTACCTGGGTTGGGCAGAGAGTCGTCCTGGCTCAGGGTGTCTAGAGATTGACCGGAGGAGGACAGAGAGTGCACTGGGTTTGACCCAACCATGCGATCCAGGGAGGCGGTCTTCCTCTGTCCCAGGCTGACGGGCCGTGCGGGAACCTCCTGTGTCTCTGCGTGGGCACTGGACAGGAAACTCGTTTCCAAAGATTTGAGCACCTGCAGACCGAAGTCGCCCACCTCCTCATACAAAGGCTCGGGGCTTTCAATGCGCTCCTCGAACGAGTCCTGCTGCATCTTCATGGGCTGACGGTGAAAAAGAAAAACAATGGCTAGGCATTTCACACAACAGCACTGAGCTGAGTTATTAAACCAATAACACATAAGTGGCCATCCATTTAAATTTAATTTAAAACAACAGCAACATAAGAGCACAATATTCAATGAATAATGATAATAATCATATTAACGTCTTTTCAAAAAAATTACATGTCTCTGTAATTGTTATTATTATATAATTTTTATAATTTAATACTTTTTTTATTTATTATTCCTTTATTTAATTATATTATTTGTTTTATTTATTTTTAAGCTTTTTATATTATTATTTTCATAATATAGTGAATATACTATTGAATTAACCTTATAATAATCACATAATAAAATAAACTATAAATATATTATTATTATTATTATAGTATGACATTACATTTTTCAATATATTAAATGAGCCATTATATTATATTGTGTATAATTATATGGGCCTCATAATATTACACCACTACCACTACTACTTCATTTTAATCATTTTATAAATAACTTTGTGTTTATTAATTGTATTGTAGTTGTTTGTTTTTCTGTATGATATTACATTTTCATTTTTTATTTCATTAATTAATTTTATTATACTATTTAAGCTTTTTTATATTATTACATTTTCATAATCAAGTGACTCCTACTACTGCTACTACTACTACTACTACTATTAATAATAATAATAATAATAATAATAGTAGTAATAATAATCATAATAATAATAATAAGTATTATTATTGTTATTAGTTGTCATTGTTTTATTATATTGTTGTTGTTGTTGTTGTTGTTTCCATCATATTACTATTTTTTTTATTATATGGCATTACATCTTTAATTACTTTCAATTTGCCATAATACAATATAGTGAATATACTATTATATTAACAATTTAATATTACATATTATTATTACTTTAATTATTATTTTTTATTTATGCTATAACTATTGTAAATGAATAAATAATAAATAAATATTTTTTATCTTCTATTTCACAACAGCTCTGAATGTATAGCTCAAAACCTTTAAAGCGATCTCTTTATAAAATACAAGTAAGCTAATGAGCTGATATCCTTGTTCCAAAGCAAATCATTCTTTTAAACTCAGAAGATAACAGGAACTACATAAACATACAGGTTCCGAACACACTAGTGACTATTATCTCATGAAAATACCTAATCTGCCAGATATCAGGTTAGACGATCTACCATTATGCGAACACAAGTATTTGTGATTAGCGGGACATGCACAGAAAGGGATCACCCCTCAACAATGTTCAAAACAAATTACTTCCTTTTTTGAGTTTAAACTTTTGTCTCAGTATCAGAGCAACAGCATCAAGGTAATTGCCGAATACATTGAGGACAAAAGCATGAAGCCCGCGGACAATATGCTTGCGAAAGCTTTTGGGCTGGGACACACCAGAGGCTGCAGCACTTTCCCAAAACTCCCTGCCCTCCCTCAAGGCTACAGTTGCAGAACAAAGCAGTAAAAGCATTCTTCCCACAAACGCATCCTGTCATACCAGGAAACCCTGGTTTCCCAACAGGAATGAGGGGGAAGGATCCTTAAATTAAGTATGGGCTCTTTTGTAGAGCGCACTCCTAAACTTTTGAGCGCTTGTTAAACGCAAAGGTCATTTGATACTTTTCAAACCTCCTACTTTTACATTTTGACCAGCCACTGTAATCAGAGTAATTGTGACTAACTCTATTGAACAAATGGCAACAAACTTGTGTGCAAAGGTGTGAAAACTGAATTACATGAACTGCACTGGATTCATCTGCAGATAAAAAAAAAATACTTACAAAGAACATTGAGAGTGCCCTTCTCGTGTGAAGCTTTCTCTGCAAAAACACACAAAGACAAAAAAAAAGAAGCTAAATCTCAAAGCAAAAACAAGCAAGCGTGACATGCACCGAGCCACTAGAGGACGCTGTTGTGTTCTACCAGAGTCTGGTTGGCGGAGAGCATGGTGGAGTTGGTGTTGCTCTCCTCTCCTCTGATGGGCACTAGTGGCATGGTGCCAAACTTCTGCTTGGAAATGTCAGAGGAAGAGTGCCGTCTCATCACGGGTGGGCGCAGATCATCGTTCTGAGGGAGGACGTTATTGTTAAATTACGACTTTGAAATGTTAATGAACGTTCAGATATGTTCAGTTTAAAAAATGTGCTGTACCTGTGCTTTTAGTAAATTAGTCATCCAGTCCCATAACTCAGTTTCACAGGAACAGCTAAGGTACCTGTGAGGTCAACGAGAGCGATTATGGTTAAGTATAGCTATGAATAGACACTTTCTATAAAGCCTATAGCAGTGGTTCTCAACTGGTTCGGCCATGGGACCCACATTTTCACATGGTCATTAAGCCACGACACAAATTTTTAGGGATTTGAACCAAAGCAAATTTATTTCTCGAAATTGGTTGACACAATTTGACGCACACACACACACTCCATGTTGAGTATAACACGTTTAAATAATACTTACAATTGCTGTTTATCCAACATTACTGTTAATCCCCATCTGCAAACAAATGCACTCATTATTTCACTGATGGAAAGAAAGTTAATTTGATCTAAAAGCTTAATTGTGAAGCATGCATCTTACTTTGTTGGTGGCTTTAACTTCTTTCTGATCCCCATGTAAATCTTCAAGGTTTTCAGTTGCCACTCTTTCTCAGGCTTGTTGCTCTGTGATGTGGGAAAGATGCTGAAATGTTCAGTTCTTCTGTAATGTGCTTTTATGTAGGAGCTGATGATGAACTGCACACATACCTTTTTGTCCTTCAGCAGGAGTAGTCTGTGGTCTTTAATTTGGAATGATCGCTCCTGGAATTTGTTTCCTTGCAAGAGTTTGGGCGGCTCTTCCCGACACTTCAGTACTCCAGACTTCACAATCTCACTCTTATAGGCTGCAACCCACAACACAGTCAAAAACCAACAACGGTACAGAGAACAAAATATACAGTTGGTGTTGTTTATGTGATTTTAGAGTTTTGTGTTTGGATGCTGTGTAGTAATAATTGTCATGCTATATTTTATCTTTCTATAATTCTTTTTTTAATTTTTTTATTCTTATACACTAAAAAAAAAGATAAATCTTGTGAATGGTAAAGAGAGAGAGAGAGAGAGAGAGAGAGAGAGAGAGAGAGAGAGAGAGAGAGAGAGAGAGAGAGAGAGAGAGAGAGAGAGATGCATTAATTTGATCAAAGATGATATATAGATATAATCTAATTTATTCTTGTGACGCAAAGCTGAATATATAGATAGATAGATAGATAGATAGATAGATAGATAGATAGATAGATAGATAGATAGATAGATAGATAGATAGATAGATAGATAAACAGTAAATTGTAATATTTTAAAATGTTACTGTTTTTACTGTATTTTTGATCACATAAATGCAGCCTTGGTGAACATAAGACACTGTCACACTTCTTTCAAAAACATTTAAAAAAAACGTATCTACCCAAAACTTTTGAAAAGTACACATTTTTATACATTATATGACCTCAAATTAGTGGAGAGATTATATTGAATTTCTGTACATATAAAAAATATTATTTGTCACAATGCAGACTCGGAAAATTGGTTCAAATATTTTAAACTTAGGTTTTAATTTTGAAATACATTCATCACAACACTTCATTATATTCTCTGAAAGAAGTCAGTTCATCTGATGAAATGAATATCCTTTCACCTGTGAAAATGTCTATAGCTTCTCCTCTAGGCACCTTCTTCACCACCAGATATGCCGAACTGGGATCGGCCATTTTACACCACTGTAGAGCTTGTTCCAGAACCTTCTCTTTGGGGTGAAGAGGTCGCTCTGCAGAAATGACATCCTGCATTTATCTACTGTTTTTACCCAGCCTTAAAAAACATTGATTGCTCTGCTGTTTCATCCTAATTTTAGTAATGAACAAAGTAAAATTGTGCTTAAGCAAATTTGGGTGTATTTTGTTTTTACCCAGCTCTCCTTCCTCAATGGCCTCAAAGGTCATCCACACGTCCTTTTCCCCAGGAGGAATATTTCTCATATACAGCACCTGATTGGTCAGCTCCTCAGCACACATAGTGGGGGACACCTGTGGAGAGACACATAAGAGTTTGCAATAATGGTTTCAATCTGCCACCATGTGGTAAAGCTGTGCAACAGCAACTCTCAGTCAAAAATCAGTCACATAAAGACATGAAGCAGACTTCTCTAAAGATTAAATAAAGATTTAACAACAATATTATTTTATATATGTTAGCTTTGAGTCCATCTATATGCTAGTGTACTACTACTACTAATAATAATAATAATAATAATATTTGTACATTTAAAAAAAAAACATTGGCACAATGCAGAACCGAAAAATTGGTTCAAATATTTTACATTAAAGTTTTATTTAAAAAAAATCATCACAACATATCACATTATATTTTCTGAAAGAAGTCGTCTTCATATATATATATATATATATATATATATATATACACACAAATGCATTTATAATTTTTTCAAACATGATTCCTTACTTTCAGAGTGATGCAGCAATCTGGTATTTTTTCTTCTAGATAAACTTCAATAATCAAGTCCCCTGCCTGTGAGAGCTACAAGAAAAATAAAGAAAATATAATAATAGTAATAATTTATAATATGTTAAAGAAAGATAGGAAGAGAGAGAAAATAATTATAAAATATTACATATAAATTGCTCTACCTGCGTGTCTCTCCAAGTGGTTATCAAACTGATTTCCAGTTCAATCTGAGTTTGATGCTCTTCATCAATCTGATCAAACACACACACACACACACACACACACACACACAAACACATTTAAAAAAATGACAAAACAATTATTAACAAAAATTCTTCATATTCAAACTAAACTAAATTCCACAAAAAGTACCAAATGTACAATGGCACTACCATATTTTTGTGTGGCTTTTTTTGTACACTGTATTATTATGGTATTCTTTGATGCCATGAAGTTATCCACTTACATCAAATATATACAGATAGTTATCAATGAGGTCTTCTATGATTTTGACCTCATGTTCCCCTTTTCCATCAGTCTGAAACAGGCTGGGTGCAAACAGCAGGGACAAGTTCTTAGTGCACATCTGATTCAGATCAGCACACTTCTGTACCCTAAAAAGAGGAAGAGACCGCGTATAAGAGCTGCTATAATTACAAAAACCGACCTGAATCAGAATGAAGACTCACCTGTAGAGATGACTGATGAGTGCTGCTAAAGTAGTCCTGTTGACCCGTGGTAAACCTCGAATCAGCTCTTTGTATCGGTCCAAACGCTGTGGCTTTAGAGGTATCTCTGAATATAGTATGATAAATCACTGAGACAGCACAAACTATCCAAAATGCTGTATCTGTGTTGTCAGTTATTTTAATATTCTGGGTTGTTTTCAACTTTGTCTATAGTTGTGAAATCCATTTTTTGTTTTATACTTACATTTGACAAAACACATACAATGTGAACCTTGTCATATCGTTAAACCATTTAGATGAATTCCACAACTTTTTTTTATTTGTCTTTTTCAGGTGGAAGAACATCTGGCTAAGTTACTAATTCATTAAAAATGGTGGGGTCAACAGATAATATATATATTTTTTATAATAATAAATGTTTCTCAAGCATGAAATCATCATATTAGACTGATTTCTGAAGGATCATGTGACTGAAGACTGGAGTAATGATGCTGAAAATTCAGCTTTGCCATCACAGGAATAAAAAAAAAAAATTCAATATATTTAATCCGAAAACATTTTTCAATGGTAATAATATTTCACATTACTGTTTACTATATTTTGATCAAATAAATGCAGCAAATAAAACATAAAAAAAAAAAAAACACTTTTGAACAGCGGGTCATGTTCACAGCGGGTCATGTTTTGAACACGGGTCATGTTCCATCAAAATTATCGTTTGCAATCGTAAGCATGCCACAGATCCACGTCATAGACATTATGCTGATAATAACCCATACTATTTATCAATCTTCTTTGTTTAAAGGTTTATATGCAGTTTACTGTACTAACTGGCAGCTGCCCTCCAGAAGGGGTGAAGATCAGCCATGAATATGGGATCATCAATCTCCCGAAAGAACCTTTTCAGCACATCCGTCACGTCCTCTATGAAGTTATCTCCAATGCGTAGCTTCACATTACGGGCATCCCTACGAAATTCTTCCATCAAAAGCTTGATTCTGGATTTTGCACCATTTTTCCTGTATATACCCTCATGGCCCAGACCTGTGTAAGAGAGTTATACATCAGTTGGATTCTAATGTTAATGTTATAGCCCAGGGAATATAATATAAAGCACATGAATCAGAAAGACATCATCTTCTCACCATACTGGGTTATGAATGCAATGCAACTGTCTACAATGATGGGGATGTCATTTCTGCTGAGCTGCTGGTCTTTAAGGTTGTTTCCTTTCCCTCCCGCAGACTTCTGGATGTCTGCGTACCACAGGGAGAAATCGGTCCTGCCCATGCCCTGCAGATGCAGAGTCCTGCAGGCACAGTCATTCTTTTTTTAGTGGGACTTTTTCTTCTTTGTAATAACATGCAATCATTTGCAATTAGGGACATGTATTAAAGTGCCCATATTATGCAACTTAAAAGGTTCCTAATTTTGTTTTGGAGGTCTCCTACAATAGGTTTACATGCATTTCAGTTTCAAAAAACACTTTGAAGTACATTGCAGCATCACCTCTTTTCTCTCAGTGTCTGCAACGGTTTGATAAAGGATTCGGTCTCTCTAAACCCCTCCTTTCTGAGAGCCAACTCTTTCTGATTGGTCAGATGGCCCAGTCTGTTGTGATTGGTTTACAGCTTATAGTGTCGGAAACACGCCCATTACTATATCTAAATTTCATCTGCGGAAGCTTCCTCAGCACTTGATTCACAGTGATACGAACAGTAACGCTAGGCGTCAGTTTTATTTATCAATCGTATCAATTCGAGCCTGAGTCCTCATCCATGCAAAATGGATTTGCTTTCCCAACGCAGAAAACAGCGTCTTCTCGACTCTTCCAGGCCTCAGCTACAGCTATAGGGTCAAAACAGACGTTGTTCGTGGACAACCAATGAAGACCATAGGATGGCATTGTGCAAATTTATTAAAAACCTACATATGTTCTTGCAAGAAGTAAGATGGCGACTCATTTCAGGCATTTCAGAATTGGTTCTTTCTTTTGGGAGACAATAACTCAAACTCTGCAGACCTTTATTGCACACTACATGAAAGGTAATATCCGAAAAAGCAGAATACGGGCACTTAGAAAGCAAATGGGTTTAATTTGGCTTAAAATGAGCATTTAAAGAACTCAAAGACCCACCTTCCTTTCTCAACAAGAACCAGAATGTCCTTCTTCTCATGGTTCTCCGTTTCTGATGCAATGCCTTGAACCCAAGACAAAGACGGATAAGTACATAGCTCCTTTATTAATCCTCGAGGATAAATTTAGCAGCAATATTTTCTCTGAAATATCGTATCAGTGATTTAGCTAACAGACTCACTGAGTTCCTGCAGGCGTTTCAGGTTTATAATATCCTCAGCGGCTCCATCATTCCCAGGGCATATGAACAGGTTGGACTTCTGCAGAACAAAGAAGCCTTCTTTCCATTGCGGGTCTAGCATGTCCTTGTAGCGCAGTACGCCCACTCGCTCGAACTCTCGCGCCAACAGGCAGTGACAGCTGAGAGGTGTGGTGGCCTGCCAGACATCAAAACCGAGGTGAGATCTAATGCACTGATGTGACGAGATATATCTTGTGACTGATTCATATTTACCTTCCCTATTGCTTTCACCCAACTATGCAATGCCTCTGGAGTCTCCAAGCCAAACTGGATCAGTTTATCAGATGTTAAGTAAAGTTCGAAAGTGTATCGAAATCTGAAAGGAAAAACAAGAATCAGATCAGTTATAAATGTTGTGATGTAAGATACGATGACCATTTCTAAATCTGAAAGCGTCCTGAAGGATGTTCTGTTATGCAGTGACACCCACTTGTCAATAAAGCCGCTGTTGTTGCTGGAATCTGGCCTGTTAACTCCTAAACAGATGATGTCTTTCACATTGATCTTCATACTGGGCTCATGACATCTGTCAGACTCGTAGAAGAGAATGGACTTCTCCACCGAACACCAGTACTTTTGAAAATCTGCTGAAAAATTAAAAATAAAACCAAAAATGTAATTAAAAACAAAACAAATGTGCAACAAACAGAATATAACATTCTTAATGTATACCACCAAGGCTCAAAAATACAGTGAAAACAGTAATATTGTGAAATATTACAGTCGAAAATAACTGCTTTATATTTGATTCTATTTTAAAATGTAATTTATTCCTGTGATGGCAAAGCAACATTTTCAGATATCATTACTCAAGTATAATACGCTGAAGAAAAATGTCTAACTTGTGTTACTTAATATTTTTGTGGAAATATATTTATGGATTCTTTGATGAATAGAAATGTTCAAAAGCACAGCATTTATTTGAAGTAGAAATATTTTATAATATTATAAAAATTATGTTACGGTCACTGTTGAGCAATTTCATGTATCTTTTCTAATAAATAATCTTTTTAATGTACCATAACTTTTGTAATGATTTTTAATTACTTTGTGCACCTTAACAATACACAGTGAATTTAATATTTGCACATTTTGATGTGTATGAAACAGTACTGAACAGCTTTACTTATACTGAAGAGGTACATTCAGCTCCTAAATCACTGCCAAGGCTTGTTTTTGTCACACAGTCGCCTACCGTCTCTGGTTCTGCGGGATAATGTCCCTTTGTTCAAGGAGCTTGACTTGTAGAGGTATCCGGAGTACAGGATGGGCTGCATGATCTCATCATAGACACAGGAATCTAAATCCAGAAAATTACAGTTTGATACTTCACACTTCTTGCATTTCACACATTTTTCATATATTAAAGGTGAAGTATGTCATTTTATTGATGCTAAATTCTTTCTCCTATAGTAAATAGAAGTCAACTTTTCATAGGTTAACTTTCCTCTGTGGCGCTTTCAAAACTGAGAGGTTTGACGTGTTCGCTTATGGCTCAACCAATGCCTTGAGTTTGGGGCAGTATAACCCGCAATAATCTGTTTAGCAGGAAATTGATTAATGTGTCCAAACAATACAATAGACTATATAGAAAAAAAGAATCATAACTCGGCTATCAACAAATACCAGGACCAAAATTACAAGGCTTTCCAAAGTACAGAGAAACATAAATATAAAAGCATTGGCACCATGTTCACACGGAGAGAGAGAATAAAAAAAAAACTGTCTGGATTATTGTTGGGATTTAGGTTATTTTTTGAGTTCCGTTTGGTACCAATTCAATTACAAACTTCACCTTTAAGATATATGGCTGTAGTGAAGTACTGGAAAGGACTCTATCATACCTGCAGACTGTGTGTATGAGTAATGTGGGGACAGGCGCTTAACGTTTCCATTAGCGTCAGCGAGTCGAACGGCCTCAGCTTCCGCAAAAATCTGAGTGACTGTCTTCAGGAGGTTCTGCTCGGTCACGGCGGTGCACAGCGCCTGCAGGCAGACCACATACGCACACACACTTCAACAAATGCGCTGCTAATAGCACATTCAGCCAAAGGACATTCAAAGCTTCTTCCAATCCTTTTACTGCAATCCTTTTACTAGCTTTCTTAATTATTTACAATTCACAGCACATGCATCACTCAATCTGGGGGGGGGGGGTATAGGTAGCCCACAAAAGATACACAAAAGATAGCCTTGGTAAAGTCCTGAGAAAGAATAATACACACTAATCTTGGCTTGACCGCTGGCATAATACTTAGATGGCTCTGGCTATATTAAGACAGGATGTCCTCACTGCCCCAGTGGGGACTGATTTAAAAGTTTTCTTTTGAAGCAAAGCTATTACACAGAGAAATGGCCACTGCTATAGTTCACAGAAGCTCTCACTTAAGGAAGTATTGTGTGTATTTCAAAATCAAGGGTTTATTGCAGAAGAGGAAGGGGAAACGCATTTGTGCAAAGGTGTTGAGGTTACGTGGCACTCAAAACATTCGCTCACTGTTATCTGTGCAAAAGACCTGTATGGACATCTGCACACGGTTTACACGAAGGCTTCGGACACTGCTGACTCTTAGCAAGAATATACTGTATGATTTCCACATTTTTGAACAATGAATTCCCTTGACTTTTCCATGGCCTTTCCTATCATTCATGAATACTAAGCATTATTGAGAACAATTTATATCTACTATAGAAAAACCCATGACTTTAAGATTAATGTCATATAATAATTATTATTATTATTAGTAGTAGTAATAGAAGAAGTAGTAGCAGTAATAGTACTAATAACACTAATGAATATTATTAATATAATTATTAAAATGCTAAATAAAATAAACAATAACAACGTAAAATCTGACAACGTAAAATTCCCTGATATGTTGGTGCTTTTACACTGTCAGTTTAAAATAAAACATTTTGTACAGAGCCCCTAATCTGACATTTGCAAATGCATATATATACACACACATATTATATATATATATATATATATATAGCGCTTTATAGTCCTATATGTAGCCGTCTCCAGATGGTACAAAACGCTGCAGTGCGTCTTTTAACTGGAACACGTAAACACAAGCACATTTCGCCCATGTTAGCCTCACTTCACTGGCTGCCAGTACATTTTAGGATCCAGTTTTAAATGATTTGATTTGCTTTTAAATCCCTAAACGGTCTTGCCCCACCCTACGTTTCGGAGCAGCTACACCCTAACACACCCACTCGTTCTCTCAGGTCAGCTGATCAACTGCTCCTGAATGTGCCCAAAACAAAACGTAAGCTCAAGGGGGACCTGTGCTTTTTCTGTGGCAGCTCCTAAACTGTGGAATGATCTGCCTCTGCCCATTAGACGAGTCACTTCACTGTCTGTTTTTAAAACCCACCTTTTCTCCTTGGCCTTTGACACTTGATGTTGACATTTTGTTTATTTATTTTTTATGGTATGGTTATTTTTTCCTATGTTTTCCGTCTCTTGATTTGTTTTATCTGTATTATATGCTTTACATAAAGTATGTGTTTTATGTTTTTTGTTTATAGATTTTTTCTGTACAGCATTTTGGTCCACTTTGGTTGTTTTAAAGTGCTTAATAATTAAAAATTGATTTGATCTGATATGTCTATGGCTCTGCTCGCAATAACCATTGTTAGAACTGAAAAGTCAACTGTAAGGATGCGTTAAATCTGACAAAGTGGTTTAATAAAGGGTGTTTCGATCTTGTGAAATACAAAATTTTAGTACATTAATTGCCAATTAAAAGATATTGGTACAGTAAAACGTTTTATATGGGACAATATAAATACTGTCCAAACGAAATCCAAATTTATCACTGTTTACTGTACGAATGTTTTTTTTTTAAGAACCTTTAAACTTAGTATATATGACAATGCACACTGAGCTAGCCCATTCTGTGGCGTGGTTTCTCCGACGCCATAGAGTTAAGTTCGTTAAAGCAGACATAAGGCTTTGAAATATGACAAACTGTCCTAACAAAAGCAAATTTGATAACTTTTTTACTGTATCAGTCTTTTTTATGGACCCTTGAACTTGATGTATAGAACAATGCACACAGCCGTATTGCGCAATCAGCGTAAAAGCAGACATAAGACCGTGATATTAGATATATACTGCTCTAACAAAAAACACATTGAGCAAATAGATCTTTAATAATTTATGCGCATTCATACTCTTGTTTTCTACATAGTAAAATGGAAATAGGTTATAGTAAACATGGAAATTGTAACGCGTGAGGATACGAAAACATTTCTTGTGCGCACACAATAGATTCTCGTGAGCACGCAAACGTTTCTCATCCGCACGCAAAAGTTTATTGTGCGCACACGAAAGTTTGAAGATTTTTTTTTTTTCTGAAGGTCCCTTTAGGGGATTTTTTTATTTGGTTCTGTACTTTTAAGGCTTCTATATATAAATAATCTCTGTTATGATTGGTTAACTTCTTTAAATGTGAAATGAGCAATAACATCAAGTTGTTAAACAGATATTGATATGTCAATACCTCATGAGGAATAAGGAAGAAAATCCAATTTTTTGCACACTTTTTGTGAGTGCAAAGGGTTTATCCTTTACCTTAAGAAGTTCCTCTTGGGTGCTGAAACTGGGATGAGGGTGGCGATATCTGCCTTCTTTGTATTTGTGGGTGATAAACTCTCTCCGCTGTTCTGGGGTGGCATCACAGTCCAGCTCCTCGGTCGCAGGAAGTCTGGCTGCCCAGAATTCATTCGCTCTATCGTTGCCAAGCATTATGAAGAGCTAGAACATATAAACATAATGGTTCATCTTGGCCTTATTTGTGAAAGACAGTGTAGTAAACTCACAGGGGATATCATCAGGAATCCTGATAACTGGAATATAAGGATCATTTCACTGAAAAAAAAAAAAACCTCACGACAACCCCTACCTGAACGATCTCATTGCTCCACACACTGGTGTCCAGTTTCAGACTTTGCACTTTCGACACCATTGTGCCAAGACTTCGATGCTGGCCTGCAGGCAAACAGAACAAAAGAGGCACCACATCACTCTCCACGCACCATTCATTCTGTTTGTCCCATAAACACTTCCTGATATGGTGCCTCTGAGCCACATCTATCTGCAGTTTACGGCACGGAGGAACTCATATGAACTCTTAAATGAGCTTAGAAACTCTTAATACCATCTGTATCAACCAAGACACACTGCACTGCTGTCACCCATGCCGGATAGTCACTATTTGGAAAACACCAACTATTTAATGAATTTTCTAGTCTAATTCAGCCGAATTCACTGTGCTTTATAAATTAAAATTATAAATACCATCGAGCTGATAATACACCCAATCTTTACACCACCACATCAGTCACACACACACCTGCGCAATTCTTGCAGATGACCACACAGAGATTAATGGATGCCCAGTCTGGATTGATGGCTTTGCAGTCTGCACAGATCTTGTTGGACCTGTTGGACCAGATCTTCTCCGCCACTTCATAATCAGATAGTGTTTCTGCTATAGATTCCTGCAGGGCCTCCATCCAGTCCCGCTTCTCTCGCTCCGACTCTGCCGTAAAGCTGCAAAGGTGCACAAAACCCTCTTAATGCTCTGCCTTCATGGATCATATTAATTGTCTCTAGTCTGGCATAGTTACTTAGTGAGAAAAGACCTCTGAATGACTTCACTGCTTTAAGTGTGCAGTGAAATTTAACAGATCAAAATGGATTTTATTTCAACTATGTTTATATATATAAACAGTTATTTCATATTTTATATATTATTTCACATTATTACTGATTTACTGTATTTTTGAGCAATTGCAGCCTTGGTAACTTGTTTCAAAAACATTTTAAAAATCGTATGGATCGCAACTTTTTGAACGTATAAAGATTAAAAAAAAATCATAATTGAAAATTAAATGTGTCATTCATATATATATATATATATATATATATTATGTATTACATAATAATCTTTATTTTTCTTAAATATTTGTCATGTTTTCCAGTAAAAAGATCTAAATGTCATTTTAGAGAATCAAAGCTGTGCATAATAATATGACTTGTTTTTAGAGAATATACGTTAAGTTTATTTTGCGAACCCCATTGGCTAGTTGATTTTTTCTTCTTTTAAACTAAGGGGTAAGAAAAAGAAACTGAATTCAAGATAAATTAAATGGAAAAAAGACAAATCACTGATTAAACAATGTTTTTGCAGTGTTGGAAATGGCATAGGGGTAAACACATATACAAGCTTAACATAAGCATGGCGTGACTTGAACTGTTTACCTGAAGGTTTTATAAGGAGTAATGAGGTCAAAGCTCTTGCCCTTCCCATCACGAATTGTAGCACCTCTGGCCTCAATTACAGTAATTCCAATCCCATTTTTAAAGCACTGTAAAACACATATCACAAAGGGAAAGCCTTAATTTAAGAATTAGCAATCAAACCTCCATGATGCAAATAATTTAAAGCTACAGTGCCCTCCACAATTATTGAACCCCCTGGTAAATATGATCAAAATTGGCTGTAAAAAATAAATCTGCATCGATTATCCTTGTGATCTTTCATTCAAAAAATGTGCAAAATTCTAACCTTTCATTGAAGTAAAAGAATTGAAAGTGGGGGGAAATCACATTATGAAATAAATGTTTTTCTCCAAAACATGTTGGCCACAATTATTGAAACCCCTAAAATTTTTTACGAGTAAAATATCTCTGAAGTATATTCCCATTAATATTTACCTTTTTTAGTACACCAGGGTGACTAGGAACATGAAACTGTCCAGCTATGACTTCGTGTTTCACAGGAGTTTAAATATGAGGAAACACAAAGGCCAAATCCCCTTAATCATCCATCACAATGAGTAAAACCACAGAATACAGTTCTGATGCGTAGCAAAAGATTGTTGAGCATCACAAACTAGAAAGTGGCTGTAAGACAATAGCTAAAGAATTGAAAATCCCCATTTTGACCATCAGGGCAATAATTAAGAAGTTATAACCAACTAAAGATGTTATGAATCTGCCAGGAAAAGGACGTGTGTCTATACTGTCTTAATGCACGGCGAGTATGAAAGTTTGAGTGGCCAAAGACTCTCCAAGGATCACAGATGGAGAATTGCAGAGATTAGTTGAGTCTTAGGGTCAGAAAGCCTAAAAAAAAAATTATCAAACAACCCCTACATCCCCACATGTTGTTTGGGAGGGTTTAAAAAAAAACCCTCCTCGCTCATCCAAAAACAAATTCCAGCAAATTTAATTGTCAGACACGACTGGATCTTCAAACAACACAGGGTTCTGTGGTCAGATGAGACTAAAACAGAGCTTTTTGGCAGCAAACACACTAGATGGGTTTGGTGAACACAAGGATAAAAAGTACCCCATGTGTACAATTTAATATACCATTGGATCTTTAATGTTGTGGGCATATTTTTCTGCTGGAGGTCCTGGACTTCTTGTTCAGATACATGGCATCGTGGATTCTATCAAATATCAACAGATAAAAAATCAAAACCTGACGCCTTCTGCTAGAAATCTTATAATGGGCCGTGGTTGGATCTTCCATCAGGACAACGATCCAAAACAAACATCAAAATCAAAACAAAAATTTGTTGTGGAGCACAAAATGAAGCTTCTGCCATGACCGTCTCAGTCCCCTGACCTGATGAGTGGAGTGAACTGAAGAGAAGAAGCACCAACATGGATCTGGGAATCTGAAGGATCTGGAGAGATTCTGTGTGGAGGAATGGTCTCTGATCTCTTGTCAGTTATTCTCCAAACTCATCAGGCATTATAGGAGAAGACTCAGAGCTGTTATCTTGGCAAAAGGAGATTGCAAAAAGTATTTAATAAAAGGGTTTCAATAATTGTGGCCAACGTGTTTTGGAGAAAAACATTTATTTCATAATGTGATTTTCCCCCCACTTTCAATTCTTTTACTTCAATGAAAGGTTAGAATTTTGCACATTTTTTGAATGAAAGATCACAAGGATAATCGATGCAGATTTATTTTTTACAGCCCATTTTGATCATATTTACCAGGGGGTTCAATAATTGTGGAGGGCACTGTACTTTTGAATGCATTGTACATATGCTATAGGAGGTTCAGAATACTTGTAAAACACTCAAACTGATTCACACTGAGAGAAGAAAGAGGTAAAGCAAATCACTGGTACTAAATTCAGAGTAGTATGGCTATAACACAATTAACTATAACATGATTAACTAATCACCTGCTCATTCTTGTACAACCAGATCTGCTCCATTATAATTGCTGCATAGATCTTTGACTTGGTTCCTTTAAGCTCCAAGAAGCCGCTCTTTTGGCAGTGACTGCCGGGGCCAAACCGTGGGCGGCCAAAAACCAGCTGTTCTTTGACCCGCTCCTGCAACATGCTGCACCATTTGCTCCTCTGGACTACAAAGTGGCATAAAGAAGGACCATAAGGTTTCTTTTGTCCTAGTTAAATTTCAAATAAGCAGTAAAACACTTTTCTAAAGACCCATTCCAATTCTATATTATCAGCCATGAAAAAATATGGTCTCACTGTATATGCGTCTTTAACTACTATGTAGTAAAATTAAAATTAATAATTTAATACAATGCACTTATTATGTGCATACATGTATTTTCTTGCATGTAATTACAGCTGTAGTTAATTTATGTAATTAAATCTATAATTACACTATTGAGCCTTCCCTTAAACCACCCATACCACCAAACCTGTCCCTAACTTTACCCGTTAGTGTTTTTGCAATACAATATGAACACAAAAAGTACATTGTAAGTATATAGCAGTTAAGGACACCGAATATAAAGTGTGACCAAAAAGATTACAAGAATATTTGCAAACATGTTTTTTTTGCAGACTTTTCAAGCATTTCTGTAGCTCAAGCATAGAGCAACGGCGAGGTCATGGGTTCGATTCGCAGGAAATGCAACAACTGAATACCTTGAATGCATGGTAAGTCGCTAAAAGCGAGTGCATAAATGTCAGTGTAGAAAAAGGCTGCGCTTACCATCATTATCAGCCCGGAACACAAATGTCCTGTGACTTGTCACAATCTCAAATTTATTGTCTTTGGCTACACGGGCCATCTGTATGGCAGCTAAGGGAATCACACCTTTGGGATAAGCATCCTGGGAGAAAAACACCAGTTGTGTTAAGAATAACAGTGTACCAATATATGTGACATCTGCAGAAAAACACAATGGAATTTAGGAATTGTTTATATTCTGAAGGTCTTCAGGCAGCATGAAATGCTTAAAGGGATCATATATCATGGTGAATCAGTTATTCTACTATGAAATCATGCTGTACTGTAACAGTGGGAACACAAACCATTTTACCCAGCCCAAAAATGATTTATTGAAACTTAACTGACTTGCAAACCTTAAATGATTACCAAGTGTAACAACTTTTCCCAGACCAGATGAGCTGAAAGGTTCAACACGCAGGTGAATTTGGTTGTCGATCACCACCATCTATTGTTCTGGCAATTTGCTTTTCATTCAGCTCAATGAATATAGGTTTCGCTCTCGGTGTAAATAGACTATTCGTCATAAATTCATTCAGCTTTCCTGTTCCACGTTTGGTGTAAAAGGGCCTTTACACGTCAACAACATCCATTCAGTGTTGTTCAGCTGTTTAACACACTATTCAATGCTCAGGGTGGAGCAAGCAGTTAAAAACTATATTTGACAGTAAACCTGAAGTACACACATGCAAAAACTGGGTTTACTTCAAAGCAATTCAGAGGGAGGGTGGAAAAACTACACTACTGTTCAAAGTTTGGGGTCAGATGTTTAAGAAATTAATAACTGTATTCACTGAGGAAGCAGTGAAATCAAAAGTGACAGTAAAGACATTTATAATGGTACAAAATATTTCTATTTCAAATATTTTTACTGCATTTTTGATCAAATAAATGCAGCCTTGGTGCGCATATAAGACTTTTAAAACGGTAGATAATATTATGACTGTTCTGGTGTAAAAACCTTGACATTAAAAGTGGAAAAAGTAAACAAAATACTAAATGATAAATGTATGATATGATCCCTTTAATAATACAATGGAATGATGGCATTGAGTTTGATCACATGCAATCATACCTTTTCACTACCATAGTACATCAAGTTTTTCCCGTCAAACTTCACATATCGTTTCTGGAACACATAGTTTCTATAACAGAGGAACAAATGTGATGTCAGAGAAAAACAACTACATTACTAAGGTCACATTTCTGAAATTGTTTAAGAGGGAACTGAATCTAGACTGGAAGATGTCAAGCAGAGGACAGGAACAAACAGCAGGAGACACAACACGTGAAGTGATGACAAACCGGCCAGAGAGGACAGACAGGGAGCAGAAACAGCCATTGAGGAGCGTGCAGGAGACGCAGAGATGAGAGGAGAGCAGCAGCCCCGATGGGGCGTACCCTTGAGGAGAGAGCTTGTCCAGCCAGCCGCTGAGGATAGGTGCCACCCGCTCGGACAGCGAGGTGAAGCTGGCGTAGGGAGAGATGATGTGGTCCTCTTCTGCTTCACTGGAGCAGAGGTTATGAGGGAGGGAGAACGAGTGGGAGCCCGGTGTGGGTTCACCCACAGTGCAGTAGCCTGGAGAATCGAGACGCTTGAGCCACGAGTGATTGTTCTGCCTGTGGGAGGAGGATGAGGAGGTTTAAAATATATATATATACAAATACAATTAAACAGCTTCATGTTCAAGTAAAAATATGCAACCATCCTTTAAAAAAGTTAAATAATGAGAAGCAAAAAATGCATTAGATATTTAGACTTGTTTTCAGAAAGTGAATTTATTTAGTTATTGTTTATTATTATTTATTATGTATTATTTTTATTTATTATTATTATTGATTCATTAATTATTATTATTTACAATTCATTCATTCATTATTTAACACCATACCAGCAAAGGCTGTATTCATGGCAAACTCAAGAGTAATAAAATGTACAATACTCATTATAAAAATAAGATTTCAATTAATTGTATACAATTATTTAACTATATTATCTCTACAAACAAATATATATTTTTTTTATTATTAACAACAATATCAATAATAATACCAGTTATATAAAATCTTTCAATTTAATATTATATTTTCCCAGAAGAAACCATTTAAAAAATGTCCATTAATATACTTTCTGAATAAGAGCATTGCCTAATATAATTTAAAGCAGGACATTCCAATCAAATATGCTTTGTAGTCAAGGAAGACTTACAAAAACCACATAAAGACAAATAAAGGCGCTTTCAACAATACATGAGTAAGTCTTGAGTGACCAACTCGACATCTTGTATACACACAGTCTTGTCAGTTCTATTGTCAAAAAGAAAATAATGGTGAGGTCTTTCATTTATAACCGGATTCACTTCATATAATAATTTGTTATGGACACATTCGTCACATTTGCCACTTTTTGGAAATATACAAACTCAGTATGGGTTTAACATAAAATCTGTCATTCTCAGTTAAAAGGCTTCCTTAGCAGCTTTATCTGCCAGTTCATTCCCAGCCAGTTCCATATGGCCCGGTATCCAACAAAAAAACAATATTAAAACCACTTTAAATAGTTCACTTTTAAAATGACAATTATGGTCATTCTTCAGACACTCAATTGCTGCAAGATTTAGAGTCTGTACATATTAAGAAATTACCTTTTTGTTCCTTTTCTATTTATTCTAGAGCTACAAAGAATAAATGGACCTCAGCTGTGAAAATTGAACTCTGTCCAGGTATCCATATACCAAAAAGTTTTTGTCCGATCACTACTTCTGAAGATACATGAATGTCTTATATTTTTAATACATTTTTCAAACATATCTCTTATCCCACTGACTATTTTTTTTTCTTGTTCAAAGCATGATAATATTATATAATATTATATAATATAATATAATATAACATAATATAATATAATATAATATAATATTATATAATATAATAATAATAATATATAATTATTGTTGTTGTTGAGAAAAATAAACTTAGTTCAAGATTAATTTTCAAAAAAACATTAATTTCTATAAATAACTAGTATTATTATTTGTTATAGTCTGTTCCTCAAACATACAGAAGCTATCATATATTATATTTAGAAGATTTAGAGTATAGCACATGAGTCATATAAACACCTTTTATGCTATGTTATTGTTTTTCATATGGTAATATGGGGACTTGACAGCATCCTTCCCCATTTTCATTTTATAGACTGCTCTGTTTGCGTTTCATGGAAGTAAGCTCTAGGGTTTTTAACATGAGAATGAGTAAATGACGACAGAGTTTCTTTCTAAGGCATCAACATGACAAAGGGATACTCCACCCAAAAAAAATTTAAATTCTCTCATCATTTACTCACTTTCATGCCGTCCCAGATGAGATGTATATGACTTTCTTTAGATAAACACAATCTAGAATTATTAGCTGGATATTACACTGTGGAGATACCAAACATTCTGCTGACTTTTGCAGAAACAGTCAATTTAAACTTTCATGGAAATAATTGGACTTACCCATGATCTCTTGTTTTATCCTCTTTACTTGTAGTCTTTTCCTCAATTTTGGTCCTGTCAACCTAAACATATTCAACCATAAATAAAACACACCTATTTGAGTACATAAAGTAAAAATTCACTCTAAAATAAAGTCTCTCACCTCTGAATGTTGATATTGTCGCTTGCTGTGGAAGACAGTTTCACAGTACGGGTTGATCATTTCATCTTCGTCCTCAGCAGATGCTGTGGACTTTTCTAAAGTGCTATAGAAGGAGAAAGTTAGTTAATTGTGGAGGGATAGTCATAAGAATCAAAATGTTATCAATCAAAAAATTATCTTTGAAATTAAATGGTATGGCATGCTGGTATGCTCAGCAAAAACAATAGGGACTTTAGCATCAGGTAGTTCTAGGAACTTAGTTCTAGGAACAAGCCACCAGGGTGGTTCCCTGAAAACGAATGGTTCCCTTAGGAACATTTTCCTGGTTGCATTCACACCACCAGTAGGAACTCTGTTTAACAGTCCTGTCTAATACGTTCTTAGGTAGAACTGTTATACAAAGAAAGACAGTATATGAAAAGTTATTAGCGTATGCTGTGTGGTTGACGTCCAGTGTTGTTAGCTGAGCAGAAATACATCATGTTTGGCTTGGTCCCCTCAAAGTTGCGTTGGACTTTCTCCTCAGCGTAAAGGTTAAGAGTTAGTTTGCGGTGTAAATATATAGGCTATAATCTGTGCATTTACATAGCTTTTTTTTTTTTTTTTTTTAATGGCGGATGCTGGTGTTTCACGTGCATTCAGCCAATCAGCGTACACTAACGTCACGGATAGTTCCTATAGTGCTGGTTTAGACCCTACACTGAAGTGGGAGCTAAATTAATTCCTCCAAAAGGAGCTCCTAGAACTAAAATCATTCATAGTTCCTGCGGTGCGAACACACCAAAATCCAGGTACTTCGCCAATAGTTCTAGGAACTTTGAAAAGGTTCCTCTGGTGCGAAAGCCCCTAATGTCATTTCAATGAAGACTTAACAGTTACCTTTGATTTTCAGTGGACGGGCTGACCTCCTGGCGCGGAGGGGGAACGGGTAAAGAGCGACTCCAAAACGCACGTGGAGAACTTGGTAAAGTGCCACAGTAGATTTCATTAGAGACCATCTCTAGCCCTGAGCAGGGAGGACTTGGAGGTGAACCAGGTGTGTTGGTGAAGGGAGAGCACTGATAACTAGAGGGGGAGTCAGGTGGGGTGCAGAGGGGTGGGGTGCTGAGACGCTCCTGGTCCGACATTTTCCTGAATGTGGATGGGGGAATTCCTCGATTTAACCTAGGAGGCACTGGAGGTAACGGTCCACCAGTCTCTGGGGTTGAAGTGGTATTACTCAAACCTGGTTCACAATGGACGTTTTTTGATTCAGTAAATGTTTCAACAGTGTCTGTACTGAACGCAGTAGAGGATGAATCTTCTGCAACTATTACAAGCGGGTCCTGAGATGACTTTCGGCGAGGTTGTGCTTCATGTTGTGTTGGTAAAGAAAATTTCTCTGCTCTTAGTTTGTTGAAGACAGTTCTTGGTTTTGGTACCGGCTTTACAACACTGGTGCTACGCTCGGAGAATGAGCGCTTCACTTGTGCACAAAGATTCGGGGCAGAGCTGTTACGCAACGTTTCTAAAGAGGTGCCAGGATGTCTTGAAGGAGAAAGAGGCTCCACATTGACAGGGGTCACCTCGTGAATAGCGGATTCTGAATTACAGCGATCTAGCAAGAGCTCTTTCCTTTGATCTTGACAGATCAGCTGAATGTGCTCGACCAGTTTGAGGATACGCTTCCTGTGGCCGGTGGCAGTGACTCCCACCCTGTTCAGAGCGAAATTGTTCACATGACAGAAGTCTCGGGCGAGGAGAAAGCCTGCCTGACGGAAGTGGTCCAGATACCTCTCGAGGTGGATGGAAGCCAACAGGTCCTCTGCATCTGAGCATGGACCGATTGTTGCCATAGTGTGCATGGGTGCTGTTTAGGCTGCATGCAAAACAGCAGCAATTCCAGCCAAGAGCAGCAGACGACACCAGTCCTTCATCTGAGAAAACAAGCAAAGAAAATGGGTTAATGGAAGGTGGATCAAATTCTCGGTGGATTAAAGAGGCATTTTTCCGTGTAGTAAATTATAGGTAACGAGGTGTAACGAAACCCTCATGTCACGATTCGATACATATCACGATACTGAACTCACAATACGATATTGTGATGGTAAAAGGTAAATAAAAAAAAAAAAAAATTACTGTTGATTAAAATGCTACATTTTGTTTTACATTGGAGGTGGAAATGAATAGGCTTGGACTTGGTGCTGGTAACCCAAAGCACAGGACAATGGTGACACCAGAATAAAAATATTCATGATTCTGAAGCTGAAAACACAGAACTATTTTAGATGAATATGCTTGCACTCTTTCACTGGCTAGCAGTAGCGGTTTTAGGCACGGGCGAACCGGGCAATCGCCCGGGGCGGCATTTTTGGGGGGGCGGCACCGCCGGCACGAGCAGAAAAAAAATATACAAATCTGCGGCGCGAAGCGGTTTTCTATTATCTATCATTTCACTGTGTGGGGAATTGGCAAATTTGCGCCCCCTGCAGCTGCAGGCGCCCCTGCTTGCTGAGAAGATGCCGTGCACAGAAGCTGTTTGTTTGAGAAGGGGAAAAGGGAGGGGGCGCGGAGGCGCGGGCGCGGATGACAGTTCACCTCTGGGTCTCTCCCAAATGGAACGGACAAGGGGGGGGATCCATATAGTTATCGAAGTTATCAGTCACACCTCGACTTTCTTCCAGATAACGCACATTTCATTCATAATATTATAAATACGGGCCTCTATATTTCCTGCACATTTTTGTTTTTCTGAATGGTCTGAATGGCTAATAAAAATAGGTAATACAAAACGATTACTTGGTCACCACCACCAAGGTGAATTGGTTTAGTCTTGACTTCTGGTCGTGACTCGTGAGCGTGAGTGACAGTTATGGGGGGATCAGGGGATCTGTTGATTGTCGATGCCGAGTGCCAAATAAGAGATGGACAAGAAAGGTCAAAGCCATCAGGTGCCCAATTTAGAAACGAGCGAAAGATAAAGGTATGCAATGCAACTATGCAGTGGTGTAGTCTAGTTTTTTGTAGTGAGTATACTCTAATATAAGACCCCCAGACCGAGTTAGACCGAACTTTTATTTTGGTGGGTGTTAGACATTTGAGTTTCTGTGTGTTTTAATAAACTATTATTATTATTAGGGGCCAAGCACCGAAGGTGCGTAGGCACCTATTGTATCTGTTCCCGTTCTTATTATTATTAGGGGCCAAGCACCGAAGGTGCGGAGGCACCTATTGTATCTGTTCCCGTTCTTATTAGGGGCCAAGCACCGAAGGTGTGTAGGCACCTATTGTATCTGTTCCCGTTCCTATTATTATTATTCTTCCTTCTTCCGACTGGGTGTCTATGGCAGCCCATAGAACCGATTGCGGGAAAGTTGTAATGGTTTGACATTCTGATAGAGGACAGTCCCAACATTAAATACACCAATTTTGGTGTGTCTAAGTCATTCCCTCTAGCGCCACCACCTGTCCAAAGTTTCACTTTTATTTTGCTAATAACTTTTGAACCGTAAGTCCAATCAACAAAATTCTTTTTTTCTCTTATTCCTGAGCTCATGCCAATTCGATTGCACCCTATGACGTCATTTTCGTCATAACAATATGGCCGCCATTTTGAATTGTCCTTAAAAGCTACTTTTTCGAACTCGTCCTAGATGGTTTGTCCGATTTGCACGAAAATTGAACCAGATCATCTTCAGGCAGTGCTGACCAAAAGTTATGGAATTCAAATTGATTCGTTAAACCGTTTTTGAATAACGCTCTAACTAATTTTACGTAGCGCCTGCAAAAAAAGTCGTAGGGCTCTATCTCCGCAACGGTTTATCGTATTCAGACCAAACTTGGTACATGTCATCACAGGCATGACCTGAGGCAACATGCTGTGTTTCGGCGCAGCGCCACCTACTGGTCCGGAGATATGGAAAATGGCTATTTTTGCTTATAGCTTTTGAACAGTTTGTCCAAAAATCATAAAATTGGTCTCGTTAGATTCAGGGCATCATGCTGAGTCGACTGATATCCAATTTTCCCAGATCAGCCATTTTGGCTGTCGGCCATTTTTAATTATGTGCTAAAATGCTGTATTTTAGGAATGCATGAACCTATCGTTACGAAACTCGGTATGGGTCATCAGCACGATGTCCTGAAGGAGCCTGAGAAGTTTCGAAACAGTGCCACCTAGTGGTGAATTTTTTTCCCCAAATGCTTCCAAATGCTTCTAACTTTGGGTGTGGTCGACTTATTTTTACGAGACTCATCTCATTAGAGTCCTGAATCGTTGCCGAGTCCCACGATACCAAACATGCTAGGTTTCACCTTACGGTTTGTGTAGCGTTGTGATTTAGTGCTTAAAAAACATTTGGCTATATCTTCGAAACCGCTATTCCGATCGAGACGAAACCACCGCCAGAAGTTTGGAAACATAGGTCGATAGCTATACGCCAATGCCCAAATGCGAAAATATTGATGTTTAGGGGTAGTAAATTCCAATCAAAGTCATGTGTCAGTCATTTTTTACTTGTTTTTTCATATAAATGTCTATAACTCCGAAGGGAATTGAGATATTTTCACCAAAATCGACACACATATGTATGAGCTCACTCTGAGGACATGTAAAAAAAATGGTGGGACTCAGCCTCTTGGTGGCGCTATAATAGAACAAAACATGAAATTCCCATTGACTTCTATACAGTTTTGTGAAATAAAATGCTATACTAAACAAATGCATTGGTGTAATATTACGAAACTCATAATGTGCCATCAGCACCATCCCCTGAAGGGATCCAAAATATTTTGAGACAGTGCCACCTAGTGGTCAAAAGTTATAACAAAATTTACAAAACTGCTAATAACTTTTGAATAAATCGGCCTATCGAAATGCCACTGGTCTTAATAGATTCCTTGGGTCAAGCCGACAACATAGATACCAAGTTTTCCTTATTTGGCCGAACTTCCTGTCCACCATCTTGATTTTCATTCAAAACCTACTTTTTCGAACTCCTCCTAGACCGTTTGTCCGATTTTCACCAAAATCGAATCATATCATCTCCAGACTGTGCCGCCTAAAAGTTATGGATTTCGTGTCGATAGACGAAACCGTTTTCGTATAGTGCAGCAGCAAAGTTGAGTCATGATGCCAAAAGCACTATTCAGGCTTTATCTCTGTAATGCCTTGACATATTGACACCAAATTTTGTATGTATCATTGTCACTTCACTCTGACCACATCACATCAGTTTTGTAACTGCTCCACCTATTGGTCGAAAGTGATAATCCATTAAATCATATTTTGAATGACTTTTTATATGATTTGTCAGCCATTTCACCTAAAATCCTCTTTAAATGTCTTTAATTGCTCATTGTTGCAGTTGGTCTGACACCTTCAGCCATGTTGGCATATCCTGTCATCTGCTTGCGCTTGGCCCCGATAATTGCTGCTTGCAGCTATATTTAGGGGCCAAGCACCGAAGGTGCGGGCACCTATTGTATCTGTTCCCGTTCTTATTATTAGGGGCCAAGCACCGAAGGTGCGGGCACCTATTGTAATTGTTCCCGTTCTTATTATTATTCTTCTTCTTCTTCCGCTCTTGGAGTCTATGGCAGCCCATAGAACCGATTGCGGGAAAGTTGTTTTGGTTTGACATTCTGATAGAGGACATTCCCAACATTAAATACACCAATTTTGGTGTTTCTAAGTCATTCCCTCTAGCGCCACCACCTGTCCAAAATTTCACTTTTGTTTTGCTAATAACTTTTGAACCGTAAGGCCAATCAACAAAATTCTTTTTTCCTCTGATTCCTGAGCTCATGACGATTCGATTGCATCCTATGACGTCATTTTCCGTCATAAAAACATGGCCGCCATTTTGAATTATTCTCAAAACCTACTTTTTCGAACTCGTCCTAGACAGTTTGTCCGATTTGCACGAAAATTGAACCAGATCATCTTCAGGCAGTGCTGACCAAAAGTTATTAAAATCTAGTTGATTTGTCAAACCGTTTTCAATAAACGCTCGAACAAATTTTACGTAGCGCTTGCGAAAACAGTCGTAAGGCTGTATCTTCGCAACGCTTTATCGTATTCAGACCAAACTTGGTACATGTCATCACAAGCATGACCTGAGGCTACATGCTGCGTTTCGGCGCAGCGCCACCTACTGGTCCAGAGATATGAAAAATGGCTATTTTTGCTTATAACTTCTGAACAGTTTGTCCAAAAATCATAAAATTGGTCTTGTTAGATTCAGGGCAAAATGCCGAGTCGACTGATATCCAATTTTACCATATCGGCCATTTTGACTGTCGGCCATTTAGAATTTTGTGCTAAAATGCTGTATTTTAAGAACGCATGAACGGATTGTTACGAAACTTGGTATGGGTCATCAGCACGATGTCCTGAAGGAGCCTGAGAAGTTTCGAAACAGCGCCACCTAGTGGTTAATCTTTTTATTCAAATGCTTATAACTTTGGGTGTGGTCGACTTATTTTCACGAGACTCATCTCATTAGACTCCTGAATCCTTGCCGAGTCCTACGATACCAAGCATGCTAGGTTTCGCCTTACGGTTTGTGTAGCGTTGTGATTTAGCGCTTAAAAAACATTTGGCTATATCTGCGAAACCGCTAGTCTGATCGAGACGAAACCACCGTCAGAAGTTTGGAAACATAGGTCGATAGCTAAACGCCAATGCCCAAATGCGAAAATATTGATAGTAAGGGGTAGTAAAATTCAATCAAAGTCATGTGTCAGTCATTTTTTACGTGTTTTTTCATATAAATGTCTATAACTCCGAAGCGAATTGAGATATTTTCACCAAAATTGACACACATATGTATGGGCTCACTCTGAGGACACATAAAAAAAATGGTGTGACTGAGCCTCTTGGTGGCGCTATAATAGAACAAAACATGAAATTCCCATTGACTTCAATACAGTTTTGTGAAATAAAATGCTATACTAAACAAATGCATTGGTGTTATTTAATGAAACTCAGAAAGTGCCTTCAGCACCATTTCCTGAAAGTACCCAACATATTTCAAGACAGCGCCACCTTTTGGTCAAAAGTTATAACAAAACATCTAAAAATGCTAATAACTTTTGAATAAATCTGCCCATTGAAATGCCACTGGTATTAATAGATTCCTTGGGTCAAGCCGAGAACATAGAAACTAAGTTTTCCTTATTTGGCCTAACTTCCTGTCCGCCATCTTGATTTTCATTCAAAACATACATTTTCGAACTCCTCCTACACCGTTTGTCCGATTTTCACCAAAATCGAATCGTATCATCTCCAGACCGTGCCGACTAAAAGTTATCGATTTCGTCTCGATTGACGAAACCGTTTTTGTATAGCGCAGCAGCAAATTTGAGGCATGATGCTAAAAGCACTATTCAGGCTTTATCTCTGCAATGCCTTGACATATTGACACCAAACTTTGTATGTGTCATTGTCACTTCACTCTGACTACATCACATCAGTTTTGTAACTGCGCCACCTATTGGTCGAAAGTGATAATGCATTAAATCATATTTTTATTTACTGTTTCTATGAATTTTCAGGCATTTTGCCTAAAATCCTCTTTAATGTCTTTAATTGCTCATTGTTGCAGTTGGTCTGACACTTTCAGCAATGTTGGCATGTCTTGTCATCTGATTGTGCTTGGCCCCGCTAAATGCTGCTTGCAGCTTTAATTATTATTATTATTATTATTATTATTCTTCTTCCGCTCTTGGAGTCTATGGCAGCCCATAGAACCGATTGCGGGAAAGTTGTTTTGGTTTGACATTCTGATAGAGGACATTCCCAACATTAAATACACCAATTTTGGTGTTTCTAAGTCATTCCCTCTAGCGCCACCACCTGTCCAAAATTTCACTTTTGTTTTGCTAATAACTTTTGAACCGTAAGGCCAATCAACAAAATTCTTTTTTCCTCTGATTCCTGAGCTCATGACGATTCGATTGCACCCTATGACGTCATTTTCCGTCATAAAAACATTGCCGCCATTTTGAATTATTCTCAAAACCTACTTTTTCGAACTCGTCCTAGACGGTTTGTCCGATTTGCACGAAAATTGAACCAGATCATCTTCAGGCAGTGCTGACAAAAAGTTATTAAAATCTAGTTGATTTGTCAAACCGTTTTCAATAAACGCTCGAACAAATTTTACGTAGCGCTTGCGAAAACAGTCGTAAGGCTGTATCTTCGCAACGCTTTATCGTATTCAGACCAAACTTGGTACATGTCATCACAAGCATGACCTGAGGCTACATGCTGCGTTTCGGCCCAGCGCCACCTACTGGTCCAGAGATATGAAAAATGGCTATTTTTGCTTATAACTTCTGAACAGTTTGTCCAAAAATCATAAAATTGGTCTCGTTAGATTCAGGGCAAAATGCCGAGTCGACTGATATCCATTTTTACCATATCGGCCATTTTGACTGTCGGCCATTTTGAATTTTGTGCTAAAACGCTGTATTTTAAGAACGCATGAACGGATTGTTACGAAACTTGGTATGGGTCATCAGCACGATGTCCTGAAGGAGCCTGAGAAGTTTCAAAACAGCGCCACCTAGTGGTTAATCTTTTTATTCAAATGCTTATAACTTTGGGTGTGGTCGACATATTTTCACGAAACTCATCTAATTAGACTGCTGAATCCTTGCCGAGTCCTACGATACCAAACATGCTAGGTTTCACCTTACGGTTTGTGTAGCGTTGTGATTTAGCGCTTAAAAAACATTTGGCTATATCTTCGAAACCGCTAGTCTGATCGAGACGAAACCACCGTCAGAAGTTTGGAAACATAGGTCGATAGCTATACGCCAATGCCCAAATGTGAAAATATTGATAGTAAGGGGTAGTAAAATCCAATCAAAGTCATGTGTCAGTCATTTTTTACGTGTTTTTTCATACAAATGTCTATAACTCCGAAGCGAATTGAGATATTTTCACCAAAATTGACACACATATGTATGGGCTCACTCTGAGGACACATAAAAAAAATGGTGTGACTGAGCCTCTTGGTGGCGCTATAATAGAACAAAACATGAAATTCCCATTGACTTCAATACAGTTTTGTGAAATAAAATGCTATACTAAACAAATGCATTGGTGTTATTTAATGAAACTCAGAAAGTGCCTTCAGCACCATTTCCTGAAAGTACCCAACATATTTCAAGACAGCGCCACCTAGTGGTCAAAAGTTATAACAAAACTTCTATAAATGCTAATAACTTTTGAATAAATCTGCCTATTGAAATGCCACTGGTATTAATAGATTGCTTGGGTCAAGCCGAGAACATAGAAACCAAGTTTTCCTTATTTGGCCTAATTTCCTGTCCGCCATCTTGATTTTCATTCAAAACATACATTTTCGAACTCCTCCTACACCGTTTGTCCGATTTTCACCAAAATCGAATCGTATCATCTCCAGACCGTGCCGACTAAAACTTATCGATTTCGTCTCGATTGACGAAACCGTTTTCGTATAGCGCAGCAGCAAAGTTGAGGCATGATGCTAATTGCACTATTCAGGCTTTATCTCTGCAATGCCTTGACATATTGACACCAAACTTTGTATGTGTCATTGTCACTTCACTCTGACCACATCACATCAGTTTTGTAACTGCGCCACCTATTGGTAGAAAGTGATAATGCATTACATAATATTTTTATTTACTGTTTCTATGAATTTTCAGGCATTTTGCCTAAAATCCTCTTTAATGTCTTTAATTGCTCATTGTTGCAGTTGGTCTGACACTTTCAGCAATGTTGGTATGTGTTGTCATCTGATTGTGCTTGGCCCCGCTAAATGCTGCTTGCAGCTTTAATTATTATTATTATTATTATTCTTCTTCCGCCATGGGAGTCTATGGCAGCCCATAGAACCGAGCGCGGGAAAGTTGTTTTGGTTTGACATTCTGATAGAGGACAGTCCCAACATTAAATACACCAATTTTGGTGTTTCTAAGTCATTCCCTCTAGCGCCACCACCTGTCCAAAATTTCACTTTTATTTTGCTAATAACTTTTGAACCGTAAGGCCAATCAGCTAAATTCTTGTTTCCTCTGATTTCTGAGCTCATGGCAATTCGATTGCACCCTATGACGTAATTTTACGTCATTAAAATATGGCCGCCATTTTGAATTTTTCTAAAAACCTACTTTTTCGAACTCGTCCTAGACGGTTTGTCCGATTTGCACGAAAATTGAACCAGATCATCTTCAGGTAGTGCTGACAAAAAGTTATGGAATTCAAATTGATTCGTCAAACCGTTTTCGATAAACGCACGAATACATTTTACGTAGCGCTAGCAAAAACGGTCGTAAGGCCGTATCTCCGCAACGGTTTATCGTATTCAGACCAAACTTGGTACTTGTACTCACAAGCATGACCTGAGGCTACATGCTGTGTTTCGGCGCAGCGCCACCTACTGGTCCGGAGATATGAAAAATGGCTATTTTTGCTTATAACTTCTGAACAGTTTGTCCAAAAATCATAAAATTGGTCTCGTTAGATTCAGGGCAACATGCCGAGTCGACTGATGTCCAATTTGACCATATCGGTCATTTTGGCTGTCGGCCATTTTGAATTTTGTGCTAAAATTCTGTATTTTATGACTGCATGAACGGATTGTTACGAAACGTGGTATGGGTCATCAGCACAATGCCCTGAATGAGCCTGAGAAGTTTCGAAACAGCGCCACCTAGTGGTGAATTTTTTTTTTCAAATGCTTATAACTTTGGGTGTGGTCAACTTATTTTCACGAAACTCATCTTTTTAGACTCCTGAATCGTTGCCGAGTCCTACGATACCAAACATGCTAGGTTTCGCATCACGGTTTGTGTAGCGTTGTGATTTAGCGCTTAAAAAACATTTGGCTATATCTTTGAAACCGCTAGTCCGATCGAGACGAAACCACCGTCAGAAGTTTGGAAACATAGGTCGATAGCTATACGCCAATGCCCAAATGCGAAAATATTGATGTTTAGGGGTACTAATTTCCAATCAAAGTCATGTGTCAGTCATTTTTTTCGTGTTTTTTCATATAAATGTCTATAACTCCGAAGCGAATTGAGATATTTTCACCAAAATTGACACACATATGTATGGGCTCACTCTGAGGACACGTACAAAAAATTGTGGGACTGAGCCTCTTGGTGGCGCTATAACAGAACAAAACATGAAATTCCCATTGACTTCAATACAGTTTTGTGAAATAAAATGCTATACTGAACAAATGCATTGGTGTAATATTACGAAACTCAGAATGTGCCATCAGCACCATCCCCTGAAGGTACCCAAAATATTTTGAGACAGCGCCACCTAATGGTCAAAAGTGACAATCAATTAAATCATATTTTTAATTACTCTTTCTATGATTTTTCAGCCATTTCGCCTAAAATCCTCTTTAAATGTCTTTAATTGCTCATTGTTGCAGTTGATCTGACACTTTCAGCCATGTCTTGTCGTCTTATTCTGCTTGGCCCCGGTAATGGCTGCTTGCAGCTATATTTATTCTTCCGTTTCTTCCGACTGGGCGTCTATGGCAGCCCATAGAACCGATTGCGGGAAAGTTGTTTTGATTTGACATTCTGATAGAGGACAGTCCCAACATTAAATACACCAATTTTGGTGTTTCTAAGTCATTCCCTCTAGCGCCACCACCTGTCCAAAATTTCACTTTTATTTTGCTAATAACTTTTGAACAGTAAGGCCAATCAACAAAATTCTTTTTTTCTCTGATTCCTGAGCTCTTGTCGATTCGAGTGCACCCTATGATGTAATTTTCCGGCATATAAATATGGCCGCCATTTTGAATGACCTGAAAAAGCTACTTTTTCGAACTCGTCCTAGACGGTTTGTCCGATTTGCACGAAAATTGAACCAGATCATCTTCAGGTAGTGCTGACAAAAAGTTATGGAATTCAAATTGATTCGTCAAACCGTTTTCGAATAACGCTCGAACAAATTTTACGTAGCGCTTGCGAAAACAGTCGTAGGGCTGTATCTCCGCAACGCTTTATCGGATTCAGACCAAAATTGGTACATGTCATCACAAGCATGAACTGAGGCTACATGCTGTGTTTCGGCGCAGCGCCACCTACTGGTCCGGAGATATGGAAAATGGCTGTTTTTGCTTATAGCTTTTGAACAGTTTGTCCAAAAATCATAAAATTGGTCTCGTTAGATTCAGGGCAACATGCCGATTCGACTGATATCCAATTTGACCATATCGGCCATTTTGACTGTCAGCCATTTTGAATTTTGTGCTAAAATGCTGTATTTTATGAACGCATGAACGAATTGTTACGAAACTTGGTATTGGTCATCATCACGATGTCCTGAAGAAGCGTGAGAAGTTTCGAAACAGCGCCACCTAGTGGTGACATTTTTTTTCCAAAAGCTTATAACTTTGGTTGTGATCGACTGATTTTCACGAAACTCATCTCATTAGACTCCTGAATCGTTGCCGAGTCCCAAGATACCAAACATGCTAGGTTTCGCCTTATGGTTTGTGTAGCGTTGTGATTTAGCGCTTAAAAAACATTTGGCTATATCTTCGAAACCGCTAGTCCGATCGAGACGAAACCACCGTCAGAAGTTTGGAAACATAGGTCGATAGCTATACGCCAATGCCCAAATGCGAAAATATTGATGTTTAGGGGTAGTAAATTCCAATCAAAGTCATGTGTCAGTCATTTTTTACGTGTTTTTTCATATAAATGTCTATAACTCCGAAGCGAATTGATATATTTTCACCAAAATCGACACAAATATGTATGGGCTCACTCTGAGGACACATAAAAAAAATGGTGTGACTGAGCCTCTTGGTGGCGCTATAACAGAACAAAACATGAAATTCCCATTGACTTCAATACAGTTTTGTGAAATAAAATGCTATACTAAACAAATGCATTGGTGTAATATTACGAAACTCAGAATGTGCCATCAGCTCCATCCCCTGAAGGTACCCAAAATATTTCGAGACAGCGCCACCTAGTGGTCCAAAGTTATAACAAAATTTCCAAAACTGCTAATAACTTTTGAATAAATCTGGCTATTGAAATGCCACTGGTCTTAATAGATTCCCTGGGTCAAGCCGAGAACATAGATACCAAGTTTTCCTTATTTGGCCAAACTTCCTGTCCGCCATCTTGATTTTCATTCAAAACCTACTTTTTCGAACTCCTCCTAGACCGTTTGTCCGATTTTCACCAAAATCGAATCGTATCATCTCCAGACTGTGCCGACTAAAAGTTATGGATTTCGTGTCGATAGACGAAACCGTTTTCGTATAGCGCAGCAGCAAAGTTGAGGCATGATGCCAAAAGCACTATTCAGGCTTTATCTCTGAAATCCCTTGAAATATTGACACCAAACTTTGTATATGTCATTGTCACTTCACTCTGACCACATCACATCAGTTTTGTAACTGCTCCACCTATTGGTCGAAAGTGATAATCCATTAAATCATATTCTGAATTACTTTTTATATGATTTATCAGCCATTTCGCCTAAAATCCTCTCTAAATGTCTTTAATTGCTCATTGTTGCAGTTGGTCTGACACCTTCAGCCATGTTGGCATATCCTGTCATCTGCTTGCGCTTGGCCCCGATAATTGCTGCTTGCAGCTATATTTATTATTATTATTATTATTATTAATAGTCCTGAAGTATACTCTGTGCAATAGTAATATATTTCTGTTATAATTTCTTCAAGTTATACAGAACTTTTATTTTGACAGGTTGTCGTAAAGACATAACAGTTTCTGTGTGTATATGAAACGAATGAATGACGATAGTTTTATCAAATGAAATGGTGAAATTCTCATCAAGTGACTCTCATAGCAGCTCTGCGATGAAATGCACATGTGTAGCCTACATCATGTCTCAATACAGTGAAACGCTGAAAACACCACGAGCGTGAGTCACGCGTGCTTGTGTGTGTGTGTGTGTAGTGGAGCATACACTGAGCGCTCATTCCCAGAGACGCGTAGAACAATCGCAGTCTCTTTTAGCTTTAATATTCATAGACACTAGCAGCTAGTCCATATCGAGATTTGATTCATTGTACAGCAGCTACTTTTGATTTATTCATTCAAAAATAGCCTAATTCCGTGACGTTCTGCCCTATAGCAAGTTCCATTTGTGACTGGATTCCGCAATTCGATCCGTCGCTTCGCAAACACAGACGGGGTGAATTTATGAATGAAAGTGTGAAAGTTCTGACACAAAACGAAGTTGATACGTATCCTCACGCTTTTTTTAAGTGGGTATACGCAAATCCTTGGCCTTTTCTAGTGGGTATACGCATACGGCGTATTCGGTTGTTAAGTCGTGACGTAACCACTCTCCGATAATACTCTTTCCGGGTCCAAAGTCCAGGTCCTCTCTACCTACCTACCGCTTTCGCTAGTGTTTTGGTTATTATTGAGTGTTTTTACAATGCCGCAGTGCTGTGTCCCGTGTCCCGAGCTAACTCACTTCAACCTCGTAAATCTTCTTTTTCATTGATGCCTGGACTCTACCCTTAATTATGCCACCTGAGTGATGAGCTACACTAACCACTCTGTTGGTGTTAAAGGAATTTAAACCCTTTTCGACCGCCAAGGGTGCCTCACTAAGAAGGACGTGATCGTAAATAAATGTACAGGTTCCACCATTGTTATTTCTGGACGAGAGGAGCGCTTGGACCCGGAAAAGGCTAAACGTCACGCGTGACGTCAGACTTAACAATCGGATACCTGCGTATCACGTAGACTACACCACTGCAACTATGTTTACTCTATATGATTACGGTATCCATGTCATGAATGAAGGGGCAATATTAATTGGTGGGTATAACTCTTATTTGTTAGCCTTTTTTCTATGATTCTTGCTATGCTTAACAATAATTCGTTTTTAACTCAAACACGAGATCTAATTTCACCATAATATTGTTCTTTGCAACAAAACTGTTGCAAGTTCAGTTATTACACTGCAAAAATGCTTTTCTTACTTAGTATTTTTGTCTTGTTTCCAGTCCAAATATCAAACATTTCTTAAATAAAGATGCATAACGTTATTTTACTAAAGTAGTAAAATTACATAAGATATTAAGTCTTGTTTTCTGGGGAAATAAATGTTTTCGCTCGAAAGGGGTCTCGCCCAGGGTGTAATTCAATGTAGAACCGCCACTGCTGGCTAGATATATTTAAAATAATGTAGGCCACTTTTTACTGGTAACACAAGACATTTGGTATTATCAGGACCCACAAATATTCCCCCACTGCATTATATTACATTATAGTAGTTTAATGTTGTACTGACACTAAAACGTTAATTTTTTTCAAAAAAAATAAATAATTTTGGGTGAACTATACACAATACAGATTCTCACTATCCACGATACATATTGTTGCATTTTTGTATTACGATATATTGTGACACAATACATTTTTACACCCCTAGTAAATTAATAATATGTAAAATACATTAAATATATTATTATTATTATATTATTATTGTGCCTAAATGCAAAAACACCCAGTAATTTATATCTTACAAAACTAAAAGTGTAATGTCCACCTCTAAATTTGATGAACAAAAGACATAGGCTAGCTGATAGCTGCAGGGAGGTTAATGGTCTTTTATGGCAAAAAGCATTTTTCAGCGGGCTGAGACTGAATCACCCAGACATTTCCTGATGAGGACATGACCCCGCTTATAGACTCTTAAAACCACTGCGTTGGAACAAAAAAGTCAGTGACTGAATAAAAACAAATCTTTGTACCATGATTTGAAAACGAGCATTCATAGTCGAAACACATGGGAATATCAGGATAAGCTGTAACAGAGCATATGCAAGGAAAGACAATGCAGTCATATTTCTTAGGACTATTTTAAGAAGCCTCCATTCATTGAGGGAAAGCTGTTGAAAATTGTGGGAACTAGCAACAGCCGAGAAAACAGACTCCACCAGGGTGGGCCTGGGAGAAAATCCACATGGGTGGGGCAAAGCTTGTTCAGCAGGGATGGCATAACTTCGGGAGTGAGACTGAGAGAACGCTTTCTGTAAACACTTCTGACTGTGTGTCCTATGGAAAGATAGCACTTGAGAACAGTGGCCTACGAGGAATCTCAAGGCTACGAGTGGCATACGGCCAAACCCAGGGACAGAGAGCTGCTACATTTCGTGACCTTGAAAAAGGGGCGGAGCCTGATGGGTGGGTGTGATGATTGGATAAACTGTCATCACAGGGTGTACAAATCCACAAAGGATTCACACTGTTCTCTCTCAAGGACATCTCAATAGGAGGTACTTTTGAGCACGTGCGGTGCCACTTTCTATTTGTGGCAGAGATGAATCAATCAATCACTCCACCGCAATTATAAAACACAATAAAAGTCAGAAACGTGTTAAAAAGCCTTGATAATGTCAACAGGGTCTGTTTCACTCAACAAAACTGAGTCTGAGTAGAAAAGCAGACGTTAGAAGGCTGTTAAAAAAGGTTGATGAGTCATATCCTCGTCTTCCTTTGTCTGGACTCTGGATGCTAACCTTTGGCTCGGGCACTCTGATTCACCGGATCCCATGGTGAGGGGGGAGGCAGGAAGCTTGTGAGGACTGATAAAGTGTGACCCGAGGAAAGGAGAGAAATGGGTCTGGGTGTTTTCTTTTTCCTCTAGCAGCGATGCAGAAAAACTCCCTTCAGCAAGACTGTCATCATAGAGCCAACCAGTGACAAAACATCTGCAATTAATTCAGCCCAAATCCCTTAATCTACAGATTCCACTCAAATTTGTTCTATAGATAATTTCAGTCCTAACTATATGCTGTCTGTTATTGTTCTTGTAAATGTTTAAATTTATACTTAAAGTTTGTAACCAGCAGTGATGTCATTGCAATATTTGCCAATTGAGTTGCAGGTCTGCTCTCTTTCATCTGTTGTGATTCTTGTGTGGAGCCAAAAAAATACATATTGTTGAGTGTCACGAAAGTGGCTGTCATGCGGCATTTTATTTACATTACCATTAAAAGTGATCAGTAAGATTTATTTGAATCAGCAAGAATGCATTCAATTGATCAACAGTTAGATTAAACATTTGTAATGTTACAAAAGTTTAAAAAATTATATCGCTGTTTCCACAAAAAATTAAGCAACGGTTTTCAACATTGATAATAATAAGAAATGTTTCTTGAGCATCAAAGCAGCATATTAGACTGATTTCTGAAGGATCATGTGACACTTGTAAGACTAGATTAATGATGCTGAAGATTTAGCTTTGCATCACAGGAATAAATTACATTTTAAAATATATTAAAATAGAAAACGGTTCATTTAAATTGTAATAGTATTTCTAACTTTTGAACAGTAGCATACAGAGAACCAACTTAAAAACCAAGCTTGCACTATTTTGGTCCCTTGCAAGCAGTGGCATTTCCTTCATTTCCTTTTGGATTTGCTGCACTTAATGCAGCGCACATGGTTCAAAATTAATACCAATTGACTATAAATGCAACAAACATCTACCCATTTTACAGCACTCAACCCCTACACAAAATAGCTGTACTTTTCACACATTTTTTTTTGGTGTAATTACACAACCACATTACCACATTAGGCCTATACATTACACCACATTTTATCGGGTTGATGTGCAGGTTCCCAGTGTTCGATTTAGCTTGTACTTCAGTAACGCATGTACTTCAGGTGTGCGGTTAAGACAGGGACTATTTTGCAAGGGAAAATAAAGCCACGAAAGGTCAAAACCACAATTTCTATCTTAACAGCACAGCACACAGTGCAATGCATAAGACAATAGATTTGTTACTCAAAAGACAGCACAGAAAACCTCCATCTGTTTATTATTGGTTTAAATAGTAATATTATTGCGTAGCCTAATAATATTATAGGGATAGTTCACCCAAAAATGAAAATTCAGTCATCACTTACTCACCCTCAAGTTGTTCCAAACCTGTATAAGTTTTAGGGATGTGACGGTGAGGAAATTTTCCCACCGGGTAATCGGGTGTGACAACACCGGTAATACCGGTATCACAGAGGGGGTTTGGGACATTGGAATTTTTCCCTCTTTTCCAACTCACTTTTAAAGGCACACTATGCAGTTTATGTAACGTTACCGCCGTAAATACCAGTCACACAGAACCGTCGTTTTCTTTTCCTTGACTCTTCCGACCGCGCTTTCTTCGTCGACTCGTCCACTCGACTTCGTGCGTGCTAGTGTCTTCCATAGAGGCTGCTTCATATGTTGTTGATGTATGTGACGTCGTGCCATAAAGCAATTTTAAATATCTTCTTTTGTATTCAACAGAAGAAAGAAACTCATACAGTTTTGGAACAACATGAGGGTGAGTAAATGATGACAGAATTCAGACAAACATGAATGATACCTCAAAACATGCTTGTTGAGGAAAGGTATGCCATTACTTTTTGATTTACGGGTACAGAGCAACCAGACTGCCATTACTTACAGACTTACAGTTTTTGCCTAATCAACAATTAAATGGTCAAAAAAAAAAACTAAAAAAACATTCTATGGCTTTGAAGATTCAGGAGCGGTCAAATATAATTTTTTGACTTATGCCAGTAAGTAACCATCCCAAACACCCTACAGCCTTATAATAAAACACTGTCATGGACTCAGAGGAATGATGCACTATAAACGGGGTGGTGTTTGTCTAATGACCGCATTCCCTGCACGCTGTGACCTGAGGATGCCGGGGGAAGGGTCGCTTGCAGACAAGATTGAGATGGTTTCGGGCAGGCCTGTTCTCGTAGATGAAGGTCTAGAGATGGTATGGCAACCAGCAGGACACCACAACCATCTCATTCCAGCATCACCGTATCTGTCTCTTCAAATCATCCTCCACATCTTGACTGAGCCAGTAAACAAAGCAAGATGGCCACCATCTCAAACAACAATCAACATGTATTTTGCTGGGAAAACTGTGCCCCTGCTCTGCTCTGTCCGCCCTGCCCTAACCATATTTATCTTAATGGCCGATCTGGGTTTTCTCTGAACTACTGAATACACAGGATACAGCTGTCCCTCAAACAAACCCTCCTCCTCTCCCACTCTAGAGGAAAAAAAGAGAATGTGCATGATACAAAGAGGAGATCATTCCAGCCATCTGAAACCATGAGAAGGTTCAACGTGATCTCACGAGCATTCACATGTAATGTACGTATGGGTAAAACAAACTATGTAAATTTGCATTAACACTAAAACGTACAACATTGATATTGGCAAACTAAAACCTAACAGATGTACAAATATTTACGAATACTTATTTAATCTAATTCATGGAATTAAAGGGATAGTTCACCCAAAAATGAATATTATTTCATTAATTACCCTCATGTCGTTCCAAACCCGTAAGACTTTCGTCAAAGATATTGTTGATGAAATCTGAGAACTTTCAGTCCCGTTCATCATATAAAGTGATTCTCCTCAGAAAATGTTAGACTAAACCGCTCAATTCATAATGGAATAGCTTTTCAATCCCTTTATGAAGTTTTTGAAGTGTCAAAGTGGTAGTTGTGTAGCTGTCAATGGAGAGATCAAAACATCTTCATTTGTGTTCCAAAGATGAGCGAAAGCCTTGAACAACATGAGGGTGAGTAATTAATGACAGAATATTCATTTTTGGGTGAACTAACCCTTTCATCGTGTAAAGTGACTGTTGAAAAATGTGTCTTTCATTGAATCATTCATTCAAGAGATTTGTTCAAAGTGTCTGATTCATCCAGTAATGAAACAAGTGAAGTCTTCATGAGTGAGCCATTCAAACAGATTTTTTAAATAATTAATTAAAAATATATTAAATAGACTGCAGCTATTAACATTTTGTCAAAACCTCTAGTAAATGACATGTTATTTTGTTTAATTGTCTGTTCAGAATTGTGGGAGAATCATTAAACAGAAAACAAAAAAATCGTGATTCTCAAATTATCCAGAATTGTGCAGCTCTAGTGTATCAAAGGCTCATTGGCCCTGGCCTGCTTTGGACTTGTCCCAAATGGCACCCAAAACATTCACAGTCTTCCTACGAGTCTGCACTTTCATGATGTAATGCTGTTTTGACTGTCGGGAAGAACACCCTTCTGAAACCTAATGGGACACCCTACGGTCTCGAGGACTTCACGATCATGCGGTGGCCATTTTAAGTCCACAAGATCGTAAGTGCATTTGAACTGTGCCATTTGGGACAGGGCCTTTGTCATCGATTGCGACATACTGTGTTTTGGGTGATATGCATTTCAATGAGTTGTGCGTGTCTTCACCGAGAGGATCGGGATAAGATATTCAAGGATTAACAACTTAAAGAGGGTACTGAGAATGCAATACATTGTCGTTTGGACTGCTTTGGTACTGCCGTTTACATTTTTGCAATAAATAAAATGAACGCAATCACTTGTCTGTATATGTTTTTTATATACCGGTACAGTATATTTTTTAAGAAACTGTTTTCTGGGATTGGAGTGGGATTAAGGGCTCAAAATATTTATTTCACACACAGTATTCTGTTACTAAATATGCCATGTTTAGGTTTGGGTGTAGGATTAAGGGATCTAAAATATAATCTATAAAATGGTAAAAATTGCAATACAATTATATTTATGATTTAAAGATTTTTAAATACGTTATGTTTTTATACCTGTAAAAAACGTAATCATGTTTAAGTTTTGGATTTTGTCAATACATCTATAGCCTATGTTGTACATTTCAGCATCAATCCAAACACACAAAAGTGTAGGGGCTTTGTGTCTGTAAAAGTTACGTGCTACTAATATATAAACAATGAGACCACCAGACTGGTCTCCATGAAAAGAAACTGGTTTGAATGAGGCAGAACACCTAAAACCTATAAAGAACTTTCACAGAATCTACAGACTGTGTCCTTGACAAGCTGACCTTGACAAGCTCATCTGATTTTTGAAACCATCAAAATAAATGAAATTTTAAAGGACAAGTTCGGTATTTTACACTTAAAGCCCTGTTTACAGATCGTATCTGATGAAATAGAACGGTTAAGATTAAAATTTGGACACATGCTCCTGTCCCGAGAATTTTAGGTTTATTTCGCTTTTGTGGACCTATTTTGCCAAACGCGTCACACCCGTGATTCTTCCGTTGAGAGCTTGAATAATAGACACTCCAGCCCAGTTGGTGGCGATAATGCACCTTTGCCAATTGCAAGCAAACCACGGGCATTTCATTGAATACACAGAAGAAGCAGAAGAAGAAGCGGCGGAGTAATACCGTAAAGGTGCTGCGGTCTCACAGCACGTCCTATACAAGTCAATGGAGTTGGACAAAAACTACGATAAAACCTGTTGGAATGCATCTTTTTCAGCGATTTTTGATGGAACATATCAGTGAACACCCCCTGACCACTCGGTGAGTTTCACGTCTTTGTAAACGAAAGTTTAATGTGTTTTTAGGACGGAATCTTCCAGTGCATATAGACAACCATTGTGGGGGTGGGGGGGGGGGGGGAAGCGAAATAAACCTAAAATTCTCGGGACAGCAGAATGTGTCCAAATTTTAATCTTAACCGTTCTATTTCATCAGATACGATCTGTAAACAGGGCTTTAAGTGTAAAATACCGAACTTGTCCTTTAACTTTTTTTTACAGACATCAAAATGCTAGACACCAAAGCTGCTAACAGAATAAGATTGTGTTTCATGGTCGGAGGGAAAGCAACAAACACATTGAGTTTATGCAATAAAAGAGCCACTCATTTCCTGTACTCTTTCAGAATAGTATTACCAAATGAAGCCAGTGATGATGCATGTTTTCTTGTAATGAAGGCAGTAAACGACTTGCGCTAGTATTTTAACGTAAAGTCACTGTAAATAGAAAATGACATAAACATTACCACACACTTTTCGTTCACAACTGTTCCTTTGTGGCATTTCAGATTAAAATTTTAACATGGTGGTAAAAAGGACACCAATTGGACATACACACTTTATCAACACTTAAGAGTGTGATACTTTCTGTGATACTCCATTTTTAAGACTTAGTCATTGATGACAATTTAAAGTTTTGGGGTGAACTGACCCTTTAAGCTCTCTTAAGCTGGTATTTCTGCAACCTAGATTTTTCATGTCTGCAGACGTTTTGGCAGGTCTCCCAAAAATCAAGTAACTCAAGAAAAACATGCATTTCATTTTGAATTACTTAGGCTATGTTGTTCATGCATGTCTTCCCATTTGTATTTATGCACAAGTCCTACTAATACCAACGGTGATGGCAACTCATACTGTACGCCCTGTTTGGGAACAATTTAAAAGCTGTGTTTAATTCCACCCACTCGATTCATAGGAAGTTTATTTGAAAAACAACACTCTCTCAAACCATAATGGAATGGAATGGACTAGTTCTCCAGAACTTAATGGAAGGGGAAATATTAATCTGACAGAATGAGCCCTGAATGATCTTGGGTTGCTATTTGAACAGTAATCTTTATGAGCAGAAAATTAATATTTGCATTTCAAATGTTTCATAGTCTCCACAGATTCAAACCACTTTGATTTTGTACATCTAGGCAATACATGCAACAGGAAGTGCAGACATTCACAAATAAATAAAATAAAGCCTCGGCTAGTGTAATTCAGTCTCATGAGAGTGTTTTTTTTTATTATTATTATAATTTCGCATGATCGTTTGTTGTTGTTTTTATTTTCATTAATGAAAAAACATGCTTCAAGACCCATTGATCGCATTGCTCTGTGGCTTATGATGGAGCCAAACGAGAAAAACATATTTCCCTCTCATATCCTACTCAAACATCCCTGGGCTTCCAGAACGAACAATTAGTGGAAGCTGTAGAGTCAAAAGCAATTTGTGAAACGCAGGAATCAAGGAGGCTTTTGGGATGCAGTGTGCTGGGGGGGTGTGTATAAATAACAGTGAAGCACTATTGTGTGACACAATACGTCATTGTTCACAACTGGTGGAGGCCGCGTAGCTGAGATGACAGAACACACTTGTGTTTTAATATGCTGGACCTCTGCTCAAACACATATTCAGATCTCAGTTCCCTAACTGCATTGAAACCACACTGCTGCTATACCTTCACTTTCACATTTAAGTCCTATCAGATCATTTAATGTCCAACAAAAATGGAGAGAAATAACAAATATACAAATATTGTAGCAGCCAATGCATGCATAAAGTACATCAAAACGCAAGCAAAAACATTCACTACAATCTTCCTCTCTTTAAAATGTGTTTGTTTTATTTATTTATTTTATTTACAAGTCAGTGCCTTTGTACTGAGTATCTTTGACATCTGTATTTGACATCTTTATTTGTGCAATGTGTTGATAGAAAGATGGATGTTGTGATATTATATTATATTATATTATAAAGAATTCTGAAAAATGTATCACAGTTTTCATAAAAAATATTAAGCAGCACTTGTTTTCAACATTGATAATAATTAGAAATGTTTCTTGAGCAGCAAATCAACAAACTAGAATGATTTCTGAAGGATCGTGTGACACTAAAGACTGAGAAATGGTGCTGAACATTCAATTTTGCCATTACAGGAGTAAATTACATTTTCAAATGTATTCAAATAGAATACTGTTATTTTAAATTGTAATATCATTTCACAATATTACTGTTTTTATTCTATTTAGGATTGGTAAACATAAGAAACTTCTTTAAAAAATCATTAAAAAAAGAAAAATTTACCAACCCCAAACTTTTGAATGTTATATTATATTATATTATATTATATTATATTATATTATATTATAGCCTACAGCTTAGAACGTTTTTTCTGTTATTATAACCCTAAAAAAAAAAATGAATCAAATTAACTATTTCAATTACAATCATACAAAATAATATCACTGATTAGATTGTACGCTTGAAATAAAAAATCTAGAACCTTTTCCAAAGGTCAAATCTCTGCTAGATTTGAATATATTTCCCATCCTCCAAGTGTCATGAAGAGCACGAGGGAAATACAGGTCAGATTATGCAACAAGAGATTTATCACAATTAATACACTCGTCCATGTTGTGAGAACTTAATCTGCATTTGGGAATCTGCTCAGACATAGGCATATGGCATATCCAGGGGTACAAGAACAATTTCAAAAGTACACACTTGTACTTTAAAATAATGATTTCTCCCAAAAAGTGGGGTGTGCACGTAGAGTTTCTCGACATCAGGCATAGGCTACACTTGCTGGATGAACATGTTCTGCAGAGGCCTTCAAAATGGCATGTTATTCTAGCAAATTCCCTGAAGACTCCCACAGTTGTTGTGTCTGTCTGTAATGAACTGGCAAATTAGCTCTGAGTGTTTCTAATTCAGTTTAAACTTAACTGTGCCATTCAGCGAGTGTAGGCTAAAGCCTCTGGGTATCGGATTCCTCAGTGAGCAACACCCTATAGAAAGAATCTTTCGTTACACTGCAATACACGAGGATTGAATGCACTGCTGATCCTGACATGAGAATCAATGGAATTCCATCGGAACAGTCAACACTCTGCTGGGTAACGTTAATAGTTAAACTCACGACCTTAACTAAAACATAACCTTTCCTTTACAGCCCGTTCACCTTCTTTACAAGGTCTGGGATGATTTCAGACCACAAAGAGATTTGTACTATGAAAAACGAGTAGTAAATAAAGTTGTATAATAAACGCTCATTAAATGTTAGAAGATCTTACTGTACACACACTGTACGTTACACACTGGGTAGCCTTCAGATATTAATAAAACTGCCTGCTCTCTGACAGCTTGTTAACGTTAGATGTTGTCAAATATAAGTTTGAATGTAAAAGGAATACCTTACCTTAATTAGATGGCGTTACATATTCCGCGACATCGCGTTGTGTTGATGCGGAGCGTTTTAAACTCCAGTAATGTGAGAAGTGCTGGAGAAAGTTTGAGTGTTGAGCTGCTGATAGTTGTGTTTGTTATGCCGGAGATTCAGCGCACGCACAGTGCTGTTGCTGAGAGCCAACTCTGAGCTCTTAAAGGGACAGCGACGCCGGTTGTTTAGCTTCGTTCACTTATAGCGCTGGCAAGACCACACAAACCTAATTAGGCCTATATCACAGTTTCAAAAAAAACACAATTAACCACGTAAAGAATGGTGAAGTTGTTCTTCCATCTACAATAAAGAATTAGCCTACGCGTTAATGGAGAAATTATGTGTAAACAGCTATAAAACATTTTCCATTTTCCCTCAGGAATTTCCTGTGGCTTTTTTAGAATGACGGTTAATGATTTACGAGTAGAATGAGGTTTGTGGTTTGCATTAGAGACGTTCACGTGTTGTTCTACAATATTAACTGCACACAGGAATTAATCAAACGTTAACCAGTAGCAAAATAAAGACTACAACTAGGCCATCGGTTCCCAACAGGGGGGTCGCGGCCCACAAGGGGGCCTCAGCGAGCTCTGTGGGGGGTCGCGTCATATTTTGAAAAGTTTTGAGCAATTTGCATTAAATAAAAGTCCTTCACTTTTTTCTGTTCAAAATGTATATAATGAGCGAGTTCATCATGAATCCATTTTCCAAACCGTGTTTTTGTCTTATCCTGAATCACTATGGTACACCTATAATAAGTGATTACATTGGGACTATTTTACCCTGGTTCGGATCGCTGCCGCTGCGGAGTAGCCCAGTACCTGCGTGACTCGTCATAGACGCACACAGAGAGAGAAGTAGTTCCGGCTACAATGTTCTTCCGAAAGACGCATTATTCTGTTAATAAACGCAAGTTTATTATCGCTCGCTATAGCGCCAAAAGCCTAAAAAATAAAGCCTCACATTGATAAAGCCTCACAAATAACATGCAAGTATTGAGGCCCCAGACAGAAGTCATTTAGTAATAGCCTATATTCATTCTTTTTTTACCTACACACAAGTGTGAATACTGATATTTTTGTTATTGCATTTAAAATAGGGCAAATTTATAGGCTACTCCTAGGCTTACATTTTTAAATTACAAAGGGCCTACTAATGTTTTTGTTATTGTATTTTCAATATTATAGGCTATTATTTGTGCATAAACATATCTGTTTATAGTAAACATACCGTTTGTTTGAAAACAACATATTTTGTCATCCTTGCTGCAAGCTTACAAGAGCGAAAATATCATTAAATGTGAAGGGGGGCCCTAAAATATTTTCTTGGGAAAAAGGGGGTCTCAGACAAAAAAAGGTTGGGAACCACTGAACTAGGCTACCACAAGGGCAGAAGAATCGTCAACAATTGTAGTCCTTCAGGCTAATTAGCTGTCTAGTTTGACCTAGCCTACAAATCAACACAATTATTGACCGTTTTAGCTAAACTCAGCAACATTATCAGCATTAAAGGGGTGGTATAATGCCCTTTTCACAAGATGTAAAATAAGTATTTGATGTCCCCAGAGTGTGTATGTGAATGTTTAGCTTAAAATACCCCACCGATATTTTTAGATAGCATGTTAAAGTTGTCCCTTTTTGAGGGCGATCAAAAACGCCGTTTTTTGTATCTGTCTCTTTAAATGCAAATGAGCTGCTGCTCCCAGCACAGGGGGCGGAGCTACAACAGCCTTTTACCTCACACAGATATGCACTGAAAATGTTAAAAACGTTTAGCCTTTTATGTTCAAACCAAAGCCAGAAAGATGGAGAGACTCAAGAAGAAGTGACAACATGTAGACAACATTTCTGAATAGTTAGTTTGGTGAATTTATGTAGCTTATGTGTAGCTATCTTCTAGTCATTGATTAGCATATTCTGTCTTGATGATCTATAAATCGCGTTCCCGGGGGCGGGTTTATGTACATTTTAGGGTTCAAAATGTAACTAATGGTGCGTTCAAGTCATCTCGTATAGATCGTATTTACGAGTTGAATGCACATGAACGCCACCACAATGTCGTAAATACCAGTGGGGAGCTCGGGATTTTCTTTAAGCCCCAATCTGTACGAGTTGGGGGCGTGTCAGTGAGAAACATGGCGGAATCAATGAATGCAACGTCTGTAGTTGAGCAAATAAGTGATAGTAAAATATATCACAATATACAGGTATTTAGCAGTGACATTGTAAGGCTTTTTCATTTATAACAAAGTAAGCTCTCTGCACAATATATGATATAGCCTACTTGTAATATAAAAATTATATACTAATTATATAATGATACAGTTAATTTACATTGGCTTCATAAGTTAATTAAAAACAAAAAGAAAAACACACCCGATGCGCATTCTTTGTTCTTCATTTTCTATTAGCAGAGTTAACAAATCTTGCTATATTTTCGTGTTATTCATTAAAAGAAGGTACCACCATCTTGCTCCGACGAAACTGACTTGAACGCACCTCACGTCGTCAACACGACTTCCCACCTCGTACGTACGAAATTCCCAGGAGGACTTGAACGCACCATAACCCAGAAGGAATGTCATGTAGTCCATACCAGCTGTTTGTAGTCCTTAAAAAGCAATTTCTTTAAAAGAAAATATCTCCCTTTGCTTTGAACTTTGAGCGTTGTAACTTTGCAGATGTTGTTTATGCTCAAACAGCAACATTACACACTAACTAGAGTTAGAAAAGTGAAATCATATTCAACCACCCCTTTAAATGAGTGTTTATGTGTGTTTTGACCTGGCTGTGAACTTATAGAAAATCAACTTCCCTTAATTTTCACACTCTTGGTACATTATTTAACTAGGTCTATTTAATTTGACAAAATCGATTTGGTCTTTTTTTTATAGTTATAGTGTCACAATGTAATTATTTTCATGTGTTTAAAGTTTTCTGTGAGTGAATGGTAATTTTAAACCTTTTTAGAATAAAATGTCCTCATTTGTCTTTTTAAGGTTAATATCATAGCTATCATTTTTGTCTATCAAAAAGCACATATTTAAATCATATTTTAACACTCCTTAATATATATGCAAATCCTACAGTTAAAATCTCATAATGTCGTATATTAGTGACGTCATGAAAAGTTCACAATAGGGTGCTTTTAGGTTTAAAATGAAGATGATGTGAAGAGAGGCTTGAACTGTGCAGCAAAAGCAATAGGACTTTTGTTGTGAGAGAAAGCCGGAGGGTTCACTTATGAAGTTTCCTTTTCTCTCCTACTGCCCAATCTGATTGATGTAGGCAGGAACTGTTTCTAATGGGAAGCAGGAAGTGTCTGAGACAATAGAGGTTTTGAGGAGTGGTCCCCAGCTGTACATTTACGGATGAAGAAAAAGGATACCGTTTTGAATAAACTTTCCTCATTGCCAAAAAAAAACAAAAAAAGGAGGAAAGCATTTCAAATATTTAAAGCTGAGATGTATAAAAGGTCATATATAAAAATACTAAATAGAATTTCCTTAACTTTTTAGATACAAATGCTGTTTATACAAATAAATAATACCAAAAAAACTAGTTTTAGAAATACAAACTTTTTATTCTTAAGACAATACATTGAGAAAAATGCCATGGAGTCAAAAGCACACACAGAGAGATTCAAATGTACTAAACATAACTGATTTTTGCAGCCCTTGAGGTCTCTTCAAGGCAGATTTGTGTCACTTTAAGGAACGTTTAAGGAAGTCCTTGCTATCTGCAACCTCACACAGGAAATTTCACCACAGAATGCAGGGCTGGACAAAATAGTGTTTTATAAGTTATATAACTGCTTGACAGAATGAGTTGTGCTCCATACACACAAAAAATAAAGGTTCCAAAAAGGGGGTTTCGCAGTGATGCCATAGATTAGCCATTTTGGGTTCCCCAAAGAACCTTCCTTCCAGTGACCAGTTCTTAAAAGAACCAGTATGAACCATAGACTGTAAAAAAATAGGTTTGAACTAAGAACATTTTAGTAATCTAAAGAACATTTTACACTATAGTGAACCATTTCTGGAATGGAAACGTTTCATGGATCTTAAAGGTTCTTCAATGAACCACAGATGCCAATAAAGAACCTTTATTTTTAAGAGTGTATAAGTAGGCTAATTAAGTTTCAGCTTACAATATGAATGAGTAATTTTGAGTAATAAAGCTACACTTCCGGAGTAAGTATTGATACTGTGTAAAACGTTTTATACTGAATGAGTTCATCATACACTATAAAAAGTATTAAACATGTCTAATACAACCAGACCCTTCTTCAGTGTGTGGACATAAAATGGAGGTCTTTAAATCTCTGCAAAACACTATATTGTTATGAGTGTATGATTTATAGAATAAATGTAAGGGAACCATCCTCATCTGAGAATGAGACACACTCACTTTCACATGCACACAGAACACGAGGAGAGTCACTGTGAGTTATCTTAGGTCTCATCATCATCACTGTGGTGCTGGGCCTTCTCCTCATTCACACAGCTCTCATCGATGTTCTCCAGCGAGTCTGCTCTCTGCACTGTCAGGTCAGCTACACTGATGCAGGGCAGAGTGTTCTGCTCCGGGTACCTCCACGGCTTCAGATTCGGGTCGTGTTTCCGCTTCCACTCTGGGTACTTTAGGCAGGCTTTGTAAATCTTTTTCATGGCCTGTGAGGAAAAAAAAGAAGTTGAAAAATCTGGACCATGCATTTGATGTGCTTCTTTTATTTATAAACCTAACATGCTGTGGCTATTACAGAAAATCTTGTATGATCTGCACATTTCTAACCACCAGATGGCAGCAAAGGAAAACTGAATTTTTTTATTGCCAATATGAGCTTGACTGTTGAGTGATGCAAACAATAATCAGCACAGTAACTTAATTTTGTTTTTAAAATATATTCAAATAAAAAACAGTTTGTTTTAATTGTTATAATATGAAGAATATTTAAATGTAGTAATATTTCACTGTAAAAAAAAATATATAAATATAATATAAATATAAATGCAGCCTTGGTGAGCATGAGACTTCTTTTTTATATATATATATATTTAAAAGACCACAAATGTTTGAACAGTAGTGTACATTATGTAACTCAAATGCGCAAAAAATTTGCCATACACTATTGGCCAATATTGCAATGATATTTCACAATATTACTGTATAAAGAAAGAAAAATTTCAATCAATCAATCAATCAATCAATAAGAGCATAACATTTTTTTAAATCCTACCAGCCCCAAAGTTTATGTATCATTCTTAAAAAATACATTGTTTTTTTTAGAATCTCAGAATGCTGAACTGTTATTTTATTTACACAAATTATGTAAATAAATGATCAAAAAAAAAATGTAAAAAGAAAATATTATCTTTCGATGCACTTAGCTCTTACCTTTGGTGCCACAAACTGTGAGACTCTGTTCACTACCCACTTGGGTAAAGATCCTGAAAATAAATCAAGATAAAGTTTTAAAACAATATATTCTACTGTAAAAAAAAAAGAAGCAAATATTACATTAATGTAATAAAAAGGTGTGCACCCCTGAATGCCTTTTTTGTATCCTAAATGCACAGCAGCACTGCTAGGAAAATAAAATAAAATGGAAGTTTGGGGGTGTTTTATACCCGGCTGTCATAAACCCATTTCATGGACACTGTAATTGTGTCTCTCCGTCTCTGAAGTCTACTGTACAACTGCAATAAACTGAATCTAAGTGTCTGTCCCACAGGTCACAAACAGCTGGTGCATCACAGCAACGGAAGACATTAATAATCAAAGCCATCGCTCAGAGCAGCATGGAAAAGATGACATCAGCAAATTCATAAAATATGTGTAAAGTAGGAGTTTCAAAGGCTTCCTGGCTCCTCACTCTGTACAGCACAAGAGCATACTTGAACGGAGAAGAAAAATGGAGATGGCCAGGACTATAAGACATTACATAAAATTACACCATGAAATAGAATTTCAATCTAAACACATGCATTTTTGCACCATGATGAAACTGCACCGCTCTTTAAAACGATATGACGTTCTTGTATACAGCAACAACTCTACAGGCCTGAAACTGTAAACAGGGTAAGTGTCAAGTAAACACTCATGTTCATGGTGTACTTTTCCACCAAAAGAAGGGGCGATCTGACACTGTGACTCCAGCGAAAAAGTGAAACCTTTATTTATTTATTTATTCCCGTAAATGATACTGAGAAATGTTCACCTCGTGGATCCACCTGCGTCAAGTAATAAAGAGTACAGCAGTTTGCTCCATTGGATTGGATCAAGTACCCAGTGAGTAACGACACAGCTCTGACATAATCCTTCTTTGGTGGATATTCCTGAAAAAATAGCAACAATGAGAATTTAGTTTCATGGGAATGACGGAATGTTTTTTGTAAGAATGGATAAAATATACAAACAGTCTGACCATTATTTGACCTAAACAGCTGAGGTATTAAGTAGAGTCTGTCGTTATTGCAAAATAAACTCTAAAGTGAAGCTTATTATATGGCTACGCACAAAATTAATAAATAGCCAACGTGAAATGAATAGCAGAGTCCACATAACAAATAACGAAAATGAAACAGATAAACAGCATCATTGGAAATTTTTGGAATAAAAAAAAAAAAATGTTGGAGAACGATTTTTTTTTCCAACTGATGAACGATAAAAACAATGACAGCCAATCAGAATCCACCAAAGAGCTCAAGCATTTAAAGCGCCAGACGACAAAACTGCAGGGCGCGCCTAGAATAAACAGAATAATATCACCCGCTGTGTTATAGTTATCTTTATAGTTCTGTTTATCATAAGTACGCGCTGCAGTTATCTCATTATGTCTGCTTTAAATGCTCAAGCTCTTTAATACAGGATGGATTCTGATTGGCTGTCAATGATTTTATCATCCATCAGCTGGAAAAAAAAATCATTGTGAAAGTGATTCCAACGATATCGTTCCTCTGTGCTGTAGCTTAATCTTTATAGTTGTGGTGTGGACTCTGCTATTCTTTTTAGAGCTATATCGTTATAGTTACCGTCATTTGTGTAAACGGGCCTTTTCTCTGTATAAACATTTACATAGTCTACTCAGATTTTAAAAGTTGTGTAGTGTATTCCAGCCTTTGGAAAATAATTGCTTCAACGTATAAAACAATCAAGCAATCTAGCAATAAGACAAGCACTGCAACAATATTGCAGTTAGTATTAATACTGAAATCCTTAGAGGTCAATTTGACTAAAAAAATTATAACTAAGACATAAAATAGCACCAGAATATGTTTGCATGAAACACTGGTTTCAGTTACTCGGATGAAAGGATACACACACAGCTTGGCCATGGTCGACAGCCAATATTAGCATGGCTGACCAATCAGAATGAAGAGAGCCGTATAATTAACCGATTTATTTCCGATTTAAAGGGAACCTATTATGTCCCTTTGTATAAGTGTCCCCAGAATGTGTCTATGTAGTTTTAGCTCAAAATACCCCACAGATAATTTATTATACCATGTTGTACATTTTTGAGTGGAAGGAAAAACATGCTGTTTTCGTGCATGTATCTTTAAATGCAAATGAGCTGCTGCTCCCCACCCCGCTGTCCAGAAGAAGGCGGAGCCTGTACAGCTCGTGCCTCGGGAACTCTGCCAAAAACTAAGACATTTGTTTGGTTTTAATTATCATCTCTATCGCGGTATTGCTCACATGACATTGCAGTTCTTCATCAACATGAAAGTTTTTTATTTGCATGCGTTTTGAAGCCATATGAGTGTGAACTTCTGATATACGGTTTTCTGAGTGCACACATCCGAAGCACGTGCACAGAGAGCTGGATGTCAGACGGCGCGTCCCGTGAATATTAAACAAAGTTATCTTTCACGTCGCATTGCGCTTAAACTTCAAACGGCTTATTCTGAGACACTGCTTATGATTTATGGGGATTAAAAAAAGGAGTGGGGGGGATTTTTACCATGATAGGAGGGTTGTGTACATACGCTGCCGACACACATTTATGATCAAACACTAAGTAAAATTAATTTAGCATAATAGGTCACCTTTAAAAGCAAGAAATCAACATCTTGAGTAAGATTTTAAATAGAGAAGATAAGGGAAGAAGACACAAGCCTGTTGATACTAGACATGTAGTTATTCATTACAACATGGGGATTCGGTCACCCGACAGCGTGACTGATACCTCTGTCAGACTTTTGCCACTGATCTGGCCTCTTCTGTTTCAAGCGACTCAAGACCTGGAAGGCTGACCTACATACCAACTGACATACTGTGCTGGACTATATTTGTCGGCTGTGCCAAAATGTTTAATAAAACCAGTGCTCCTACAGACCAAACAATCCAGACCAAACACAGACATACCGGGTGTTTGACAGAGTAGTTGATTATCAGATAGTCATTGCCAAGAGGAAGCCATGACCGCATGGTGACAAAGTCTCTGTTCTTCAATGGACTTGGACATTTCCCTGTAAATAAACAAGGGCAAGATTTAGAGTCATGTTAAACCATGAAAAGACAAGAAGGTAAACTTGAACCAATGCATTATAATTTCATATGGTATACAATAAGTCTAACACTTGTAGTATATAATATGTTGTTTTCACAAGATGTAAGATGTTCTCACATAATTTCTTGTTTTCTTAAAATATATGGTATTTATAGCAGTATAGAATTGCAGTATGTATTTTAATACTCTTTCATCACTCTTTTTCAATTGATTGCTCTTGTATTATTGCTTTAAATTACTCCATGTCTCTTTATAAATTATTGCTGATATTCATGCACAGTATATCAAAGAGCATCACATTAGAATTATTCGACGATAATACATTTATCAGTAAAGTTATTATCATTAAATGTACTGCAAACACCCACAACGTTTTACTCATAGTAAGCACAATTATTGGCTTAATAACAATAATAAAAGTGTACTGGTGCTCAGTTCTAACACAGAGACAAAGGAGTGACTCACAGGAATAATATCCCACGTCTGCATTGACTGTCAGTCTTCCAATATCGAAAGTGTCGATCATGTTGGAGTCCCATTTTTTCCGGTAGCTTGTGTCGTGCAAGACGTCGTAGAGAGTCTCTGCTGTCACGTCCTTGCACACGATTCTCATCTAAGAGGAAAAACAGACAGTCTCATTGACTCTTTCAAATCTTAAGAACTTTTCCATTGCGGTTGAATACAAAGTTCACAAAGTGTGTTCAGCGTTGAAAAATCTCCTGTAGTTTTCCCTCTGGTGCTTCCGTGATAAAGTGCTGACAGATTTTGAATGCATTCTGTTACCGGGCAGATGAAAAATGAAAGCATTTCACTGTGCTGACAAAGGCCAGCTACCATTTATACATCGATCTATTCATTCCCTTATCTTTAAAAGCCCTGCTTTCTGGGTGACTCAGCCATGTCAGGTCACAAAGAGTAAAAGTTGACACAGCAAACAGTGAGTATAAAAGGATCTTCAGTAGAGTGAGAGATACAGTGGAGCTTTAAATTTAAACATGTCGGCCTGCATTTGCATTTCAAGCTTACATGTAGCTTGTGTCGAGTGAAACCTGCTTTTTTTTCCAGGTATACTGTAGCTACCTTATCCTTTAACTCTGCCTGGGTTGGGAGGAGGGTCAGGTAAGCATGAATACATAAAATGCAATGTGATCAGATATTGTATGACTCCGCGACGCAAGTAACCGTGTAACTCAATCAACTCTACCCTGGCATCATTTAATAATTTATGGCCAACCCCCTACAACCCCAGCTTGATCAGTCCCTCCTCATTGCCATTGGGTTCCTTGGAACAAGTTTTATTTAGTCTCTATGAATGGAATGTCGTCAAAGCCTACAAAGCTCAATTATTCATGAAAAGAACGCCTCAGTGCCCCGGAGAGCTGCATGAATTATTGAAGAAGGTCTGTCATCTTCTTTCATTTTTGCAGCCGTAACGGGTCTAAATAATTTGAACATCACCTGCCTGAAACGTTGCTGAAACAGCCCTCATGCATATAGGTCCTCACATCGGGACAGCTTTTCAGCCATTGTCAGAGAGGTCAACAGAAGTGCTTTTACACAAAAAAACACAGAAAAGAGCCAAACTCTGGTAAGACAGCAGGAGGGGCTCAGGTTTCCTCATCTGAGCCTGCTGTTACCACAGTTTTCCACTCTTAATTTTTCAGCACATCTCATGGGTGCAGTGTGTTCCTGAGAGACCTGTCTTTCATCTCAGAGACTGTGGATCATGAAGCAGTCAGGCCTGGCCAGCTTCACTGTACGCTGAGTTTCCCCTGGGCAAATGGCCCATAACCATATCTCTGTTTGTTTCTCTAAGATTTTCTCAGAAAAGGTTCTGGAGTCTGTGAGGAAAGCCACTGTTCAGGAGCTTATAAGATATACTGTAGTTTACACACAATGTCTGCCTTTTTTTTTTTTTTTTTACTGCACACATTGATATACTGCTGTTCCACAAGCAATGTATATTTAAGTCTTTGGTTCACATGCTAAATTTTGTATACCCCCCTCTTTCACATACTTTTAAGACTTACTTGATTTCATGCACCATACTGGTTGAGGCTGAAGTAGATATCTGATTTAAAAAACTAGCTTTTTTATAGTAATATACACTATCATTCAAAAGATTGTTTTAAAGATTATTTGAAAGAATTTTATTATGCTCACGATGGCTGCATTTACTTGATCAAATACAGCAAAAACAGCAATATTGTGAAATATTACTATATCTATTTCATATTGTAATAAATATAATTTATTCCTGTGATGGCTAAGCTGAATTTTCAGCATCATAACTCCAGTCTTCAGTGTCACATGATCCTCCTGAAATCATTATTATATGCTGATTTGATTCTCAATAAACATTTCTCATTATAATCAGAGTTTAAACAGATGGATAATACTTGAATAATAGTTGGAAGTGAATATCTGAACCACAGATCCCATCTGAATTCAATGGCAAACATATGCAATTTGTGTAACTAAGTAGGTAGGCCTTATGGTATTTAATAAATAATTAGATCTACTAGTGACTAATTGAGCAGATAGGCTACTAGTAACTATTGGATTACTAGTATTTAAAAAAGTAAAAGTAGCATATATATATCTATATATTTATAAAGAATACATGTTAAAACAGCTTGCCATAGCCTAGCTACCATACACTGCATTCAAGGTTTTGTTTACTAAGCAAAAAAAAAAAAAAAAAAAAAAAATTCATATTCAATTTGTTGATATACAGACAATGACTATTTAAAGTCACTGATGATGTAGCCAAATATCGCAAAATATACTACAGTTGGTCGCATTTTAGACGCGGATGCCACTGTGGACTGAAAGCAGAGTGTAAACAAACTAGTATCCGCATTGCAACGCACTTGCCTTGAGTTTCTGCACAGTTTTGCACTCCTCGTCTCTACACCACACCGTCACTACTCCTTTGTTATAACGGGCGACCCAGCCATCCTGACTTTCACATTGTTCTCGGAAAGATAAGAAATCGGTGTCGTCCGGTATCTGAACTGGCATCTTGCCTCCCGGTGCTGTGGATCAGTGTCTGCAGGGCTAAATGCTCCTCTCATAAATGCCACTAATCCGCTCGTTTGTGTCGTCTACACCAGTTATCGTCGTTTTCCGCTTAGTTTTAGTCTAAAAATCCGTTTTCTAGTTTAGTCTAACTGCTGCGCATAAGGTTACTATGTTGTATCTAATGTATGATGGAGCAGGTGGATTTGAGCATCCTCTTCAGTCCTGCATCAGTCCCATAGGCTACTGGAGAGACGCATTATATAAGTAAGGCATCACGTTACTGACATGTCGTTTTTCAGGTGGAGCAGTCTGCAAGAGCTCATTTAGTCAGACTGGCTGATGATCTACGGATCAGGTGTCATGTTTGTCAATTCAAAGGATGTCTTTTCCGTGCCTGTTTTGTTTAACCTGTGCAGGTGTGTAGCCTGAATCCAGCGTCTACTGTTTCGTACTCTGTCACCTTTTTTAGCATATTGTGCAGGGGGAAAGTAAAATTCTGCTTTTTTACAGATTATAGGCTACTTGAGGATCTGAACAAACATCTCCCATCAGGTCTAGAAGCTCTATTTTTGTGTAATTTTAAAAGCAGATTTCTTTCAAAGCCTGTAAAATGCGTAGCCAGAACATTCAGGGAACCCAGCAACCAAAAAATATTAATCCTAATAAGAAATATAGGCCTTTAAATGTCAGATGAACTGTAAAAGTCTACCTGAAACTTCTATTTGTCATGAAACACAATGAATGTTGTTTTGTTTGGATGTTAAAGGAATGTTAATAAAATAAGGTTATATTTGGATTTCAGGTTTGGGAATTACCTTCATAAACTCTGGAGCTCAGTATAATAATAAAATGGGCTTTTGTGTGCACTGAAATGAGGTATTGGGTGGTTTATCTTCACTAGTTGAGTTATCCATCTGAAGCATTGCCCATCCTCAATTAAGCAGTCTGCTATTGTCATTCACATCATGGGAAAGAGCGACGTCAGTCTTAAGGAATCCACTGCAGGTGCCAAATCATAGGCTGTCAGTCTGCTGCTTTCTTGAGCTTTAACAATGAAAATCCCCTTCCTTTGTTCATTTGAAAAACACTTACAGCAAAATACACGTTAACACTTTATTTGACGGTCCACTTTAGAAATTATACTACTAAGTAACTTTGACTCTATGTGAACTACCAGTCATTGAGTATCAGTACACTGTCTGCTTTATCTATCTATCTATCTATCTATCTATCTATCTATCTATCTATAAGTCTGTCTGTCTGTCTGTCTGTATGATTATATAAACAGTATATATATTTTTATTATTACTTTTCACTAAATGTGTTACCATAGTTCTCAACTAGGGGGCCTCAGCAAACTCACAGGGGGCCCCTAATGTCTTAAAATTACTTAAATGTAGTTATATTAACATAATCATAATTATAATGTTAAAAAACACTAAACATAAAGGTGTACAACATTAAACTGACATTATATTTAATTTTATTACAGCAGGGGGACATGTCAGCTTAGTGTTGCCAGGTACTCGGTTGTCTAGCACAATTGGACTATTTTGAAAATGCAGTCACTAGAAAAATGACAGAGCCACAGTTTTCCTTTTTTCTTGGTGGCTACTTTTATAATTTACTGGCCACCAAAACGTTTAGCTTTAGACAAAGAAAAATGAAAATCCTTTTACTAATTTGAATTGATCCTTATGAATACCTGGCAACCTATGAGGATCGCCGAAAGACCGACTGGGCGAAGGACAGATGTATGTTTGATGATTTTTTATTAAATAACTGAAGAGGTATAAAATACAGATTCAATAATTATTATATATAAACTATTACATATAAAATCACTTAAATGTGATTTATAACAATAAATACAATAAAGACTTTTATTTTAAGGACCTTTGTGGGAAGCATTCCATTTTGGCAGGTTTTGAGTCAACTTGGGATGGAAATTTTTTTGGGACCTGGGAACCCTGGCTTAGATAAGAAGGCCTTCAACTATTATTATAGAGAAAGGGGACCACGGAGTCAAAACGGTTGAGAACCTCTGCAATAGGGGTTTGTTGATTTTTGGAGGCTTTTATACAGTCACAGGTCTGTGTAATCCAACAATAAAGACGCATGACACACACACACACACACACACACACACACACACACACACACACACACACACACACACACACACACACACACACACACACACACACACACAAATAGACTTTACTGAACAACAGGTGATTCAAAATGAGTAAACAACAACACCGAACAAACAATAACAAGAACTGAGGGCTTATATACACAAGAAATGATAATCACTGAAACAAGGAACAGGTGCTAAACCAATTAGAAACCATAGTAACAAATGAACGAGAACGAGACATAAACACGAAAACCATGACAAAGAAACTAAACAGTGAAGTACATGAAGCCCCTTGGGTTCGCCAACAGTGAAATCCGAACATCATAAACTCAAACCTTTTATCTTGTTACAATTTACTACCCCTAATGTAAATGAAATTGCTCCTGTTGTAACAGCTGAGGTCTGTATGTTAATGATGTTCGGACACCCCATTGTCTGAAATGGCTCTCAGTTTCCCACATCTGTTATTCTTCAATTGATGACCATTTGCTTAGGATTTGATCACCCCAAAGTGCAGAAACAACATAACTATTGACTTTCTTCTTCTCTATAACAATAAAGCAATTTTGGGAAATTAATATAATCTATTTTGGAGTGGAATCTGGGTTGGGGCAGTCTTAGTTTATTTTACCATAAAACTAAACAGAACATAATCGTCACATGTACCCTATATGACATTATTTTGCTGATATCAAAATTGTGCCCATATCAATCAGAAGCACAAGAAGTGGTTATAAAACCATAAGAGGGCACTAATGAATGCTTTGAGACAGTGGTTCTCAACCAAGGGGCCGGGGCTCTTGAGGGAGGGGGGCCCTGAGATTACTTAAAATAAGATGAAATAAGAATTAAAATAAGACAAAACAACTGAAAATCAATAATTTACTTATTTTAATTCTTTGAAGAAATAATGTTCCCACTGTCTTGAAAAACCTGAGTATATGAGGTATCCTAATTCTAAATTGTGATAGACGTGGAAAATTCTTATAACATCATGGGCATTTTTATTGGAATACGCATTTTTCTGAAATATTTTGTCAACTAGATTGTGAGAATTACACTGTAAAAAGTGATTAGTTGACTTAAAAATAATTACCTTAAAATTATTAAAGGACAAGTTCGGTATTTTACACTTAAAGCCCTGTTTACAGATCGTATCTGATGAAATAGAACGGTTAAGATTAAAATTTGTACACATGCTCCTGTCCCGAGAATTTTAGATTTATTTCGCTTTTGTGGACCTATTTTGCCAAACGCGTCACACCCGTGATTCTTCCGTTGAGAGCTTGAATAATAGACACTCCAGCCCAGTTGGTGGCGATAATGCACCTTTGCCAATTGCAAGCAAACCACGGGCATTTCATTGAATACACAGAAGAAGCAGAAGAAGAAGCGGCGGAGTAATACCGTAAAGGTGCTGCGGTCTCACAGCACGTCCTATTAAGTCAATGGAGTTGACAAAAACTACGATAAAACCTGTTGGAATGCATCTTTTTCAGCGATTTTTGATGGAACATATCAGTGAACACCCCCTGACCACTCGGTGAGTTTCACGTCTTTGTAAACGAAAGTTTAATGTGTTTTTAGGACGGAATCTTCCAGTGCATATAGACAACCATTGGGTGGGTGGGGGGGGCGAAATAAACCTAAAATTCTCGGGACAGCAGCATGTGTCCAAATTTTAATCTTAACCGTTCTATTTCATCAGATACGATCTGTAAACAGGGCTTTAAGTGTAAAATACCGAACTTGTCCTTTAAGTAAATTAACAGCATGCGTAATTGAAAAAAAATTATTTATGTGAACCTGACAATGGGCTTTATGCACAGCTGCACTACTTCCTGAACTTCAGGCAGGTCCTCTGTTTCCTGTCTGACATTATTGGACAAACTGATCAATCCAGGTGGTCAGGCACACCTGGATTAATCAGTTTGTCCAATAATGTCAGACAGGAAACAGAGGACCTGCCTGAAGTTCAGGAAGTAGTGCAGCTGTGCATAAAGCCCATTCCACATAGCTTTTTTTTTTTTCAATTACGCATTAAGTTTATTTACTTATAATTTTAAAGGAATGGGTTTCCTTTTTTAAGTTAAGTCAACTGATAATTTTTTACAGTGTAATTAAGCAAATAAATACAATTCCAGTAAATCACAAACAACTGGAAAAGTCATGAAAGCTTTAAAACAAATTTTTGTTGTTACAGCAGAAACATATTAACATGGGGGCCCTTTGAATATTGTTGTGGACAATGGGATGCCTTGGAGTCAAAAAGATTGAGAGAACCACTTCTTTAGGATGCAGAACTAAATATTATGCATACTGCAACAATACAAATCACCAATGCAGTAATTATCCCCTCACCACTCCATTTTATATTTAGATGATGGCTCATTAAATTATCTTTCGAAGGGGCTTGCTTTTATCACTGCTAGATGATCTCTGCGGTCATCTTTAGACAGCCTATGGTCACCTCCACACAGTCGTATAGGCTATGTGCTGTCCAGCTGTCCAGAAAGGCTTTGCTGTGTTGCTGGAATGTTTTGAGATGATCTCAGCCTCCTCCTCCTCCATGTGGCAGGGTCATGAGATCACACAGGGTCTCCTCTTTCCCTGTCCTGTAATGTGGCTCAGCAATACAAGGGTTCACTGTAGACTGATTCATTCCATTATGGTCACACAAGGGCATTCAGTATGACTCGTCTCACACATGTCTAAACATAGCTGCCACTGAAATATATATTGTGGTTTAAGTTTAAGTGGTTATGAAGTGTATTAAACACTGAGAGGTTCAGCTAGACCTGCACTGTGCAAGTACTGTGACTCTCATCAAACTTTTCCATAACACATGTTAAGGGAATCCTGAGAGTAAAGGCCCACAAGAACACATATTTCCCCTAAGGCATCAGCCTCAGTAACCTGATCCTGTGTCAACTTCAAAGTCTCTCAAATGTATTTCATTAAAATTCTCATGGCAGTCATTCTCCCCTGTGAAAAGCACTATTGTAGCTGATATTTCTAGTTTTGTTGCTGCATTGTTAATGGATTTAAGAGTAAGACTGAAAAAAAGATAGGCCTAGACAGGCTCTGATTTGTTACAACCAAGTTTCTTAATTATATTGGCTTAATTAACTTAATTTCACCAAACAAAAGCTAAATGTAATGGTTATGTTCTGTTTTTTTTATGGACTTTTTAGCTTGTATCATCTCGTTTTCCTGTGTTCTGTTCCTATTTCCCACCGGTACGCACTGAGTGTAATAACAAACACAACAAAGAAGATGAAGATCTTTAATAATATACGTAACTCAGGAGTAGCAAACACAACCATAACAATCGACAAGACCTGACAACACCGAACTGAAACAAGAGAACTTAAATACACAGGTAAATGAGGATAGACTGTGCAAAACGAACACAAAGTCGAAACAAAGGGAAACTGACACCCATGTTCCTGCTCTTCATTTGTTGTAATAGTAAATGATTATGTTGTACACATTTTTCCAGTTAAGTTGCTTGTTATCCTGTGTATTTAGCTCTAAGTTTTCCCTATTTTCCTTGTTGTTTATTGTCTTTGCTTTTGTGGATCTGTTGCAGGTTTCCCTGTTCCTGTGGGTTTTGCCTTTTTGGATTTCCTCCTTTCATTTTTGTATGTTTAATAAAGTTAAGCTGCACATTGGTTCCACATCTCATCTTCTTGCCGGTTATGGCTGTAGGAAAAAAGTAAAAACCTTTTGCTAGTCAATGTTTTATGCAGTTTACTTACTAAAGAAAAATTTGATAGACCTAACCCGTAAATGCATGTATGTTTCACTAATCACTATTACAAATTTGGGTCTTTAGCGATCCAGATCACAGATGGATCTCTACCTGTCGCAATAATATCTGATAGAGTAACAATTACAGAGGAATAAAATAAAGCATATTTTGTTACCTTTTGGAGCTTGGAAAGGTTTGAGCAGATGTTTTATACCATCATCATTGTTCTCATCAGAACTCATTTCCCAGTACATTCAGCATCTGGCTCATATTCGCCATCTCAAACATATTTTAATATTATAATTTTCAACATCTTCAAAATCAATATTTTGATCGCTGACAGCTTCTTCACCAGATCCACCATCCAGTGACAGTGACACTGATATTTGATTGCGTTCAGCTCTTGCTCTGCAGTAAATCACTGAGCCATTTCAAGTTTTGCTGATGATATACTTCCTATTCTTTTGTTTTCTGCCTGCGGTAACTATGAGTGAAACGACACTTCATCATTGTGTATCAGTAATTGCACTAATTCAGTCATCAAAGATAGTTAGCGATCCTATTTTTTACAAAAAATTTACTAATTTTTACACAAAAAAAGTTAGTGGGAAAAAAGGCATTCTTTTATCATTTTCTTGTTTTGTTTTTTTCTTGTTATATAGTTTATAATGAATTGATTGAGGAATAATAAGACGGTTGATGTCTAACTTTCAAAAATGAATGAGGAGGAGGGTGACAAAATCTTTTATTATAGACAGGAGATAAAGTTAACAAACGTTTCGGCTCTTTGCCTTCGTCAGTGTTATGTAAAAAAAAAATAAATAAAAAAAAAGACAGACAAATGCATAAACACCCATAATCATTTCTGCAGTCAGCAATTTGTTCTGCACATCAACACTATGTTGTCTATTTCAGAAAAATAATTTATTTAATTTTTTTCTTTGGTAGTGTTATTTGCTTTTAGACAAACAGAAAAAAACTGTTTAAACCTTAAGCCACGATTTTCAATTATATAATCCACTTTAACGGTTGTTTCACTTTTTTCACTGTACGACAGCCCTTCTATCTAAACAGAAGTGAGCAATAATAATGACGTGCATGTATTTAGAACACTGAAGTATTAAGAACTATAATAAATTAGATTAAAAGCCATATTACTCAGATACAGGCATAAACACAGACAATGTGGGAGGATGTAATCCGAGAAAAATGTACAAAAATAAAATGACCCTTGCTGGAGGACATTGGGGCACTAAACAAATTTTGAATTGTCTCAGCAGATTTCCGCCCATCTGACCTCTTCGGCCAATTCAGCAACTTGACTGGAAAGATGCTCTCGGATTGTTTATAGCAGGGATTCCTTGCAACTTATGGTGTAACCTTGAGAATTTGCTCCTATATACAAAGCCACCTGTTATACATTTCTTTACTTTCATATACCGCAAGATCCAGTAACTCACTGTTTTCATGTCCATTTTGGATGTTTTCTTTTTAAATGTTTTTAGGGTCAGTGTTGTACTCTTGCTAAATTGTTTTCTGGCTTCAGTTAACCTGATCTTGGAAACAGGAAGTTATGCTAGACAGTAAGGAGACAACTGGTATACCCCAAAGAGAGTGGAAAAACACACTTAATTGTTTCCCCTTAAGGTAAGCCATTCCCCAATACCCGTGACTTGATTTGGAAAGCTGCAGTGATACAGGATGCTGGGCATTTTTCAATCCATTAAAATGATTCTGTTGACACACAAGTGTTCAATCACCAAAGGAAAGAACGATTAATTCAAAAAGTGTGAAAAGGGCAGGGAAAACACTGAGAAACGCATGCATGGAGCTTCAAAGGAGAGCTTGTATAGCTCACACTAAATTAACACACAAAGGGATTTATATCAAATGTCTTGATGTGGAATATAAAAATTCCACTTTCACACATTTTTGTTACCTGGGCATCTGAAGCATTGAAGTATCAGAATTCAAAGGACAAATGGGTATTCCTTCTCCCTTTGGAGGTTTTAGTGCAAAGGAATGTGTTCTTCCCTGGCTGAAGCTGAGCTGAACATTAAACTCTACGCCCCATGGCAACTCCTGGACATGGCCATAAAAAGTAATAGAAGAAACAGACCTCAACAAGGTAATGTGCCATACTTCATTTCTGACATGAAATAACAAATAAGAAATAGTGAGTAAATTAGACTGTCAATCATTGTTGATTTAAAAAAAAAATTTTTTTTTACTGAAGATATTCTTTATTAGACACTTTTTATTGGAGATTTTCTTAGATGCCATTCACTGAAATGCTATTAAGATCAGATGAGAATTGGAGACTGGATTCGCTTTCTGTAGAATATAAAGACTTCTGGAAACATGAAAGATTTATGTTTATTGTGTAAGAAAAAAGGGATAGAATTCAAAAACAGTTGGCAGGTTTGTTGCAAAAAGTCCGTTTTAAATGGCTCTCCAGAGAATGTATGCGATTAATATTTTTCCCATTGAACTTAGAATCAATTAAGAACTAGTCTCTCAACATACTCTTAGGCAAAGCAGGTAAATTATTCATGTTTTAAACGTCTAATTTTTATTTACGTTTTAAAATTTGATATATCTACAAAATAAAAATGATTCATTTAATTGATGCAATAAAATATGCAAATAGATTCCTTTAAACTCATGCACTGAACAACATTTAACCAACTTTACTATTTTTTATTTATTTTATTATTTAATATTAATTTAAAATATTTCTGATGAGACTGATGTCTTTCTTGTTCAAACATGTTTGTCGGGCTGTATGTATGATATGATATTTGACGTGGCAGGCATCTGTGTTATAATGATCTACCGTAACATGCAGCATCCTGGATCCCCGCTGCAAAGAAAGAAAACTGGAAAATAACCCCATAGGTGTAACTCAGAAGATATTCCTGTTATTCAATAAACTTCAAAAAACAAAGTCAAGTATAAAAGTAAGGCTATAATGCACATGCAGTGCAAGAAGGGAAAACCCCTCCCCACAGCACTCAGGAGGAATCACCTCTCTAAATACCACACAGCTAATGGAGCATCGGGCAAGAGGATATGCTAGATTTATAGGGTAACCCCAAAATACCGGTTCTAAAGAACTTACTGTAAAATAAAATTAAAATTAAAACAATAATATGTCCAAACACACCATCTCCTGGCTTTGACACTGTGTTTGTTTTAGATAATCTCTTGGACTATTGTCAAAATCAGCTGCAATTTTGTTTTGGGTGGCACAGTGGCTCAGTGGGTAGCACTGTCGTCTTACAGCAAAGAGGTCTCTGGTTTGAGTCCTGGTTGAACCAGAAGGCCTTTCTGTGTGGAGTTTACATGTTCTCACTGTCTCTGTGTGGGTTTCTTCTGGGTGCTCTGGTTTCCCCCAAAAACATGCAGTATATGTGAGTTGAGGACGCTAAATTGTCCGTAGGTATGTAATGGGGAGGCTTGGGGAAGACCTGGCAACCTACCCTGGAAAAATCATTGCCAAGAAAATTCATGGTCAGTCTCTTGCATATGAGATGGTCCATAGATCACTAAGCGTCGGATACGGATGAAATGGTCAAGGAATGAATTCCAAGGTCTACTACAATAGGTTGACATCCATCCAAAGTCAAAAATACTTAAATTGTCTCATAATTTACATTGCACATCATCTCATTTCTCAAAGAGTCAGAAAACGGTTCATTAGAAGATTCAGTCTCTCTAAGCCCCTCCTTTCACAATCCTAATCTGCTCTCATTGGTCAGATGGCCCAGTTTGTTGTGATTGGTCGGCTGCTTACAGTGTGTGTCGGAAACTAAACGTCTATTACCATATCTGAATTTCAGCTCCGGAGGCTTCCTCAGTACGTGAAACACAATGATCCGAACAGTAACAATGGCGTCAGTTTTACTATATCAATTCCTGCGCGAGTCCTCATCCTTTTTAAATGTATGCAAAGTGGATTCTCAGCGCTGATGTCAACAACATGAACCAAACTCTTCCAGGCCAACAGTGTTTGAGGGCAGGTCAAAGTAGAGGCATTTCACAGGCAGCCAATGAAGACCATAGGCTGGCATTATGCAAATGTGTTACATTGTTAAGTAGATATGTAACAGTAAGTGATAATCAAATGACTGACAACCCGTTTCTGTAGATCAGAATCAATTCTTTCTTTTACTAGAAAATAACTTTATTTGTCATGCACTTTGATCTTTAAAATTTGACAGCTGACACACTTCGTCGTCGTCTTCTGTGGAATGGCGGAAAGTCTGTGGGTTTTAGGCTTAGTATTGCGCAGAATCTCTTTGATAGTAACACAGTCGTGGTATGAGACGTGGAAAATGCATCTGAGGCACCGCTGGTGGAACACGTCCAACTTGTGGACAATGTGCAGTGTTTTTACAGGTCTTGCAGTGTTGTGTTCATGAGTGAATTATATTGTGGACTACTATGTGGAAGAAGAAGTCTTAAATGTTGTGTTCTGACGTAATGTGTGTGAGAACGGAAGTGAATAAAGTAAAGAAGATGGATGAAGATCGCTACTCCTGGCTCATCTGTTTTATTGTTTAATAATTCCAAACAGACATCACAAGCTGGCATAGATTGCTATCGGTAACAAAATGGACATATAGAGATGGATCTTCAGTGACATGCTAATGAATCACATTGGCTGCCTTGCCATTGGGTTCGTTTACGTCCGGCTCAGCTTTCCTGTCATAGTATGTAAACCAGTCTATATCATTGAGCAGCTGGTTGCCAATAATGATTGGCATCGGTAGATTTCCGTCTTCTCCGTTCATTTGCATCACTTGGGTCTTTTTGATATTGATCTGCAGACCGATCTTAAGTGCAAATCTTTCTAACATGGTGGTAAGTTGCTATAGCCTCTCCTGCGACTCTGCTTTTTAGTGCAATATCATCTGCAAAGCCCAGATTGGCCTTGGCGAAGTTGGCGCCACTCATCATTCTGGTACTTGTTCTTCTTCTTAATGTTTATTCATCAGCTGTGTCAGTGCTTGTATCACACTAGATCCGTCATGTTTCAGAAGTTCTGCGGGAATCTGGTCTCGACCTGCTGTCTTGTCCTATTCAATTTTTTCACAGCTTGCTCTACCTCATCATCTGTCATTGTGTCTGTTTTCACTTGCAGTTCTGGGGAGAAATCCCTGAGGTCAAAAACAAAAGTGCTCTTTGGCTCAGGCTGGTTCAAAGACTCTTGGAAATGCTCAACCCAATGCTGGTCTTGCTCTTCTTTCGCCACATAACTCCCACACTAGATTAAATAAGCTGTAAAAGTGTATGCCTAACTGGCTGAACTAAATATTGTTTTAAAATATTTTAATGCCCAAAGAAAAATCAAGTGTTTATTGTCTCATTTCCTCTAATGTGATCCAACTGGATTGGAAACTTAACCTTATTGTACAATAAAATGCTTATTGGAAACACATTTGAAAGGAAAGTGTTGCAGTAAGGAAAGAAAAGTAATGCAATTTGTGCTGCCATTGTGAGGGAAATGGGAGAAACGGTTAAGAGTTATCTGTCTGTTCAGATATACAGTATATTGGTATATTATTATATATTCTGTTCTGTGATGAAAGTGAGTGCAAATGTTTCGAAGAGCCTAACACCTGAACCAGACATGATAACTGTTTTATTAATTCTGAAAGTAATGGAGTGCTGTCCAACATGTTTTGATTAAAGCCGGGGACACAGTTAACACCTGTAAGGCCGATTATTATTGTAATTTGATACTTACGACTGATAAAGCCCAAACGTGCCAAGTCAGAGACAGTTGCGTTCAGTCGGTGTTCACAGTCTGTGTTTAAAATCTGCTCCAGTCATTGGAAACAGTCTGTAAGTGTGTTTAGTTCAGTCTTAGAATGTTTCAGTCGTTAAGTGTGTCCCCGGCTTACAAGTGTTTCTATGTTCTGTTCAAGTGAGGTGGAAGATATTTTGGTGAGGTTTATCATGAAACGTTATAATTTCAGAATAGCTGTATTTCTTTTGTGTAATTCATTCTTCTGTAGAGTCTTTAGAGGTCAAAGTTGAGGTTATTTACTCACAGCATTAAGTATGCAAACCAACAAATCTCTAAAATGGAGGTTTGTTTTACCTTTAAAAAATAAGAAACAACTCCCTTGCTACAATACCCCATCCGATTTAAGAACGTTACTAGTACAATCACAATATGGTGAATTATCAAGGTATTATTCTGCACTATGAAAAAAATTGCTGGGTAAAAACAACCCAATTTGGGTAGTTTTTAAACGCACTGCTGGTTAAATACAGGACAGAACACATGCTGGATTTGTACCATCTCGTCCACTATGATGACGACAGCGTGTGTATTTTTTCTTCTCAGGGTAGGCATGCTTGTGTCTCCGTGTTGAGATCTTCCCGGAGACGGACCTCAAGGGACGTTCAAGAAATATTTAGACTGGGTTCATCTACATAATGGTTCCCCCTTCACCATCTGCGAGAGAGAGGAGGAATTCAGCACACCACCCGCAGCCATCGTCCCAACAGACGCTAAGCCCGACACGAACCAAGAGCAGACGCCTGAGCCCCAGATCGCCCTGGAGCCCGGGCCAACCATGTCAGTTTGTCCGGTGCGTGAGCCGGCAACATCATCCGTCAGTGAGGGAATACTGTTGAAATATGAGAAGATGGAATGGAGCCCTGTCCCTTCAGCTAAGGTGACTGTAGATGCTCTAAACTCTGAGCCCCTGATTGATTTGGAAAATGATTGCACCCTTCCTTTTCCGTCACCCTGCACCAAGCCTGTTTCGTCACCCAGCACTGAGTTATTGATGTCTGTGTTCTCACCCTTCCTCCCAATCTCCTCTGCCTGTTCCGAGTTGTCAAAGAGTGCCATTTCTAAAATGTCTGCTTGTTTCGCGTCGGCCTAGAAACTAATTCCTGAAATGTCTACCTGTCCTATATCGGGCAAGGAGGATGTTCCTGAGAAGTCTGTCAGTTTTGGAAAACCGTTTTGTAAAGCCCTGCCTGCCCTGCCCAGTTCTTAAGGTCTTCATCTCCTGCTCGGGGCTTTGTGAATTCGCCTCGGACTAATTGTTCGCCAGTTCATCCCTGGACTGTCGATCCGTTTGCTCTGCCTAGAACCTCTGTGCCCGTCAATGGCTGCTCGTCCCCACAGCTCCACCTTGGTCTCCAGGACCTTCTGTGTCACCCGGTCTCGTCGGCACTTCGGCTCTGCCTGGGTCTCCATGTACATCTGATCCGTCTCGGTCCCTTGACTCCAACATGGGCTTTCGTCCTGGGGTTCCTACTGGGGATTCCATAGCTCCTCCCACTATCATCTCCGCCCTGGGTATTGCCGCCTTCAGCTCCTCCCTGGATTCTCTGGTTGGTTGCTCCGCCCTGGCTTCTGTGTTTGTCCCTTGTGCCTGCCCTGCACCCACCTCCTAAACCCCCTCCCGCCCTCTTCTGTTGGACTTTGTAGGAAACGCCTTCCTAATTCTGGGTTTAATGTCTGTTTTGGGTGGGTTTTGCACTTGTTTTGGTTCCGCTTCCTGGTTGAGTTTGGTTTTTCATTGATTGATTATGATCTGAACCTGTTCTCTATTTCAGTGATTAGTTTAAATAGTGTTATTCAAAAGTTAGTTCAGTTCATTGTCCGTTCTCATCAGTATTATATTGGTTGTTCAGTTCTACATATTTTTGTATCCAGTTTTCTAAGACATGTTATTTTGAGTTTGTTTTCATTAAACATTCACTGCTTGAGATTAGATACAGCTTTTTATTACATTGTGTTTGTAACCAGCGCTGACACAGGTTGGGTTGCACATTTAACCCAGATGGTTATTTCATTTTATTACATTTATTGTTACTTACAGAAAAGTCTGTAAATCGTAACTATGAATATAACAGGTCAGTTTTTATTCAATGTTTTATGACCATCTTTACACTTGTACATTTTTTATGACTGTTTTAATAGTAGTGCATACAATTGAATGTATATATATATATTATTTTATTTTATTTTTTTACAAAAAAACTTTTATGATTACAATGTATTAGAGCTTTATCGACATGGTCGAAAATTGTACTTTTAAGTGAAATGTGTCTGTCTGTAAAGTGAAAGTGTCGTGTTGCTGTCCTCTGAAGCCCCTCCCAGAGCACCAGAGCGAGGGGTCTCGGTATTTAAAGCGGGTCACTGCCGCTTCCAGCGCCGCTGTGGAGTGCGCGTGCAGGGACGCAAAATGAAACGCTTAACTTTGTTTGCCCTGGCTATCACATTAATCGCGACAGTTTTCGCCGCGAAATCCCCGTATCAAGCGGTTCTTCAGCACAGCAGGATAAGAGGAAGAACTCATGGGTAAGGGCTGTTTTGCTGTGTTCGTACACTTGTCTTTGATTGATCATTTTAAAGACTGATAGCCGCTGTGTTCCCTAAATAGGATTTAAAACAATGAGCACAAATAAAGTATGACCCTGATTTATATGCACATCATGATGTTTTGAACATCAGTAAAAAGGTTTACTTTTTCTTTAGTCCTGCACAATGCATTAAGCATTTGGTGAATGCATGGAGCTTTTAAAAAAGGGTGTGTTTATTTGATTTGCTTTGCAGACCCAATGTTTGTGCTATGCAGAAGATTCAAGGAACGGATAAGAAGTACTTCACCAACTGCAAGCAATGGTATCACCGCAAAATCTGTGGCAAACCAACGTGAGTTACTGTCACAGATATCTTAATATCGAAAATCTGAAATGATATCTATCTATCTATCTATCTATCTATCTATCTATCTATCTATCTATCTATCTATCTATCTGTCTGTCTATCTGTCTATTTATTTATCTATCGGACAGGTACAGTTGTCAGGATAACATTTAGCATTTTGCAAACATGTTCCAGTATTTTACTGTGCCAAAGTCTGAACCAGTGTAGCCTACCAGACATAATAAATATTCTTCATAGGTCAAATAATACCATTGTCTTTTCAAGTTGCAGAGGAAAAATCTCTCAGGACATAACTAGATGGAATATATTTCACCCGTGTCATACCAGAATCTATTCCCCACATTTATAGAACCAGATTGAAGTTTAAGTTAATTACTTATTTTCAGCATTAACTGCCAGAATGTGCTGAGAGATGAGTATATGAATAAACTTGTATCACCTTTCCAACACAGTTTTCACAGAGGAGTTAAAATGCATCATCAATGCGGTTTGAAGTGGTTGTACTAAATAATATTTATTACCCTGAGATACGTATATTCATAGCTTCTGATGACTTTGGTGAAGCATTTTCCAAATTGCAACCTTTTGAAGTGATGAAAAGAAAACGTCTTGTTAAAGTGTTAATGACTGTTGTATGACACACTTTGACATCTTTCAGTCTCCATTTTCCACCAGCTGCGTAGCTCATAAAGTTATAATTTTACACAATGGACAGATTAACTTTTTTTGGTAAAGGCCTCTTCTCTTTTGTATGAAACGGTGAACAGGGTATTTGAGTTCAAGTTGACGGTAGATATAGAAGAACGTTGTGTAGTAATGGTTACCATATGTCTCTTGGTAATTGGCTTCAGTCTTAACGGGGTTAAATTGCCTAACATCCTGAACAGTGCATTAATGCGAGGCTGACAAATCTGTGTGCCTTTCTGTCTGAAAGCTCTTCAGTGCTCCAAGACCTGGATTACAATTACAACTTGTAGAAACACTGTTTGATTGACAGCCACTTAATGTCCCCACAGGGGGGAAAGGTGTTACGAACATTCCACAGACAAATATATATTCAGGAGGAACCGCATGTTCAGTGTCTACAATACAAGAACAAAAATTATACTTTTAAAAGACAAATAAAAATCATAGATTTAATGGGATAGTTTAAATTGGTGAAGTTGCCGTTTTGGTACAATTACGTTCCATGATGGATGGTTATTAAGAATGTTGGAAACTGGAATGGAGTCTGGAATGTTTATATGGAGACATTATGTAAGAGATTAATGTTGCTTACATAAGGTGTGCATGCTAAATTAGGTGCACCAACAAGTTTGGGAGTTTTTTAGTTGCAGAAGTTTTGAATAATCCCATGTGTCCTGCCTGATGATTCTTTTTACTGAGTTTTCGACACCATATGTTATGCAGTACCATTCAAAAGTTTTAAATGTTTTTTTTTTTTAAATAAGTTTATTTTAATAAGTAGCATTTATTTGATCAAAAATACAGTAAAAACAGTAATATTGTGAAATATTATTACATTTTAAAATGACTGATTTCTATTTTAATTAATTTTTTTTCACATGATCCTTCAGAAATCATTCTCATATGCTGATTTGGTGCTTGAGAAACATTTATTATTCACTTTCAGTTATGCTGCTTAATATTTTTGTGGAAACCATAGATTTTTGTTTTAATTGTTTTACCCTTTGATGGGTAAATGACGAAAGTTCAAAAGAACAGAATTTATTTGAAATGGAAATCTTTTGTGACATTATAAATGTCTTTTAAATCTCACATTTGATCAGTGTGATGCATCCTTGCTGAATAAAAGCATTCATTTATTTAAAAAACAACTTTTGGATGGCAGTACATCAAAAATTCAATGCTGTGAAAGAGTGACACGATTTTTCCCATTTCGTAAATATAAGGATGTTAGCATAGATAATTTAGAAAGACTTAGACTTATACTTATTAATTTATTTATTTATGTAGCCTGTTATTTGTCCTTTTTCATTATTTCTTTATTCAAATTATTAAAATATGTCTGTTTGGCAACTCTGATCAAGAACAAAATTTAAGAGTGTACAGCGAAATCTTGAGATAGAGAAGGATTTGTTTTATTCATCTTCCACATTTTTAAACAGAGTTTCTTTCATAGCAATTCTCAAGAAAGAAGGAAGTCAGAGTTGATGTGGGCGCTCTCTTCTAGGAAATTATTTCAGTTGGGAGTCCTGTAGAACGCGTTATATCCCCAAATGCACACAAATCATTGACCAGGTCTCAAGGAGTTTTTCTGACGTCTTTCTGTGTAAAAAAAAAGAAAAAAGAAAGTCTTGCAGTGAAAGGATGTACCTTCCTCAGGAAACCCCAAGGTTGTGTTCTGTGACACTGAAGTTTACTTGATTTACAGAGTTTCAAGGTTTCGGGGTGGGAGGAATTTTGTGGGAATAACTGCACTCTTTGTATGACTGGTTTATAAAGGTCAGTACTGTGGAACATGATGTTTCCAGGTCACTTGAGGCGAGACTAATAACTTTCTTCAGCATTGACTCCCTAGTGCTCTCTTTTTGCTATAGACACCTGGTTCAGGCGCTTTATTTTGAAATTTTTAATATGGTTTGATAACTTCAGAAAACCTTTAAAATGTTTGTGCTTTTAAAGATATAATTAATTTATTAAGATATTTAATCAAATTAGGAATGATTTTTGTCATCTGCTTTTTCCAATTTAAGAAGAAGTTATCAGAGAAATCATGTTGTCACTTTTCATATCCTTTATGGGAAGTGAGATGTTTTAGAAGACGCAAATGATAAATCAGCTGACCATTCATACACTGAAAATAGATTTCAACATAATCAAGTATAATACAACTTTCACAATACTTCTGGGAACCTCTTGTCACACCACTTGAAAGTGCACAATATGCGGCCTAGCTGTTTATTTAGTCAGAAATCCATGGCTACCATCTTTGCTTATGTTGGCAGAAGACAAACAGGAGTTGAGTTACCATCTGTTTTGATAATCAGTTCAGTCTGCTCTCCTCTTCCGTGCATTTTACAAGTCTACCCCATGCCTGAATGTCAGGATTGTTGTCTTCGTTTAGATTTGCCTTCTAGTCTTCCACTCTCACACTCTTAAGATGCTGTGGGTTACTCAAGCTAGTATGCTAACATTTTGTTGCAATTGGTATGTGAGCAACCTTTAAAAATATATAATTCAAATGACTTTGTCTCTTAGTGGTCATACCACTCATACCACATCGATGTATCCTCAAGGATTCTTCGCCAAATATGTTAACAAATAAGTCAAAGAGTTGTTTTATAATATGTCGAGAAAACTATGTAATAACAGATTCTTATGTTGCATACGCATATTGTTAAAATAAGCACAGACATATTTTACCTTTAAGTCTATAGGCTTTAAAAGGGATTTAGTGATCATTATTTAGTCCCATACAAGCACTTTTTTTGTGTCACTGAAAAACCCTCACACTCATGAAATAATGCAATGATTATTTCTTAGAAAAACAAACAAAACATGTCAATACAGACTTATTTTTTAGTATTGAATTATTAGTAGCTACCTAAAATGATTATGTATAAGATTAACTGCATTAGTAAGTGATATTTTGAAATGGAAACGTTTAAGGAAAAGCTATGTGTCAATCTCTTGCACCTTTGTATGGTGGTTCCTAGGAATTTCCCATTGTTTTTATTGGCAGAACTACTGGTGTTAGAGTTCCCTCTCAGGAGTTTCCCCCTGGCCCAAACTGTGCCTCTGGATTCTTCTGCATCTAAAGGAAATTAGATTTTATGACCCTCTAAGACCAACTCAAGGACAGATCTTATTTATCATGGAAATATCTGGCGAGAAATAAAATGAAGAAGTACAGTATAGCTTAAGCCATGCAGTTTAAAACACATCGAGGAGTGCGTTGGTTGTCTCCGCTTCAGCCCTCGGAATAATAAAGAGAGAAATATAGACCTGATTTCCTGCAGACGTTTTTGAAGAACTCCCATTTCTAATGGGATCTGCACCGAATCTTCTGTAAAACTCAATGAAGTGTAGAGCAATGTTTTTTTGACATTGTTAAATCTTTTTGTAGGGTGATAAGCTATGAGTGCTGCCCTGGCTATGAGAAGGCCATTGGAGAAAAAGGCTGTCCAGCAGGTATGTAAATAGAATTGCATGCATTAAAAGAGGTTTGTTATGATATAGCAATAAAAACTTGATTTGTTTTTCAAAGCTTTACCTCTGGCGAACATCTATAAAACCCTCGGTATGGTTGGAGCCACTACTACTAAGATGTACTCTGAAAGAGCGAAATTGCAGGAGGAGATCGAAGGACCCGGCAGCTTCACATTCTTCGCTCCCAGCAATGAGGCTTGGGCTGCGCTTCCCACTGTGAGTTCCCAGCAATGCGTCTCCATAGATCATGTAGAACAAACAAAGTGTTCATAGCCTGTCGTATATAGGCTATGTAGGCAAAGAGTTCCCAGAAAACATTATGTATTGTCTACCAAACTGTAAAAATAGCAAGAAATATCAAGATAAGCTCAATGTGCTGTAGGAAATTCTGGATGCCCTGGTGAGCAACGTCAACATCGAACTCCTCAACGCTCTGCACTATCACATGATCAACAGACGCTTGACTTCTGACGATCTCAAGCATGGCTCTTCGTTCTCCTCCATGTATCAGGACTTTGATGTCCACATCAACCATTATTCTAACGGAGTAAGTAAAATGTGAATGAAATCTGTCTGCTGCTATATGTTGTTTACTTTATCTATAGTTAGTTAATACTAAGTTGACTAGCGTTTTTGGTTTATAATAGGTATATAGTAATAAAGTACTTGCAAATCATTTGCAAACTCTTAGTTTATAGTGAATTTATTGTTAATATATTATTGTCTCTACATTGTTAATATATTAATAGGTTATATACAAATAGTGAGTTCTTCGTTCATTGTCACTGTAATTAACCAAATTATTGTTTAATTAGCCCATATGTAAAGAGTTAGAGTTTTTTTAATGCTTTGTTAACTTATTAACTGTAACTAGTTCTCTCCTTAGATTAGGCCACTGAAAATGGGAAAATGTCATTAATTAAGTGCTTTAAACCAAGTATTAAGTGTTCCTTAAAAAGTGTACAATTACATTAAGTGTGTGTGTGTGTGTGCGTGCGTGCGTGCGTGTGCTTAATGTATTTGTAAACTTTTTAAGGAACACTTAATACTTATGTAATTAATGTCTAATAAAGGTTGGTTTAAAGCACTTAAAGGATTAGTTCACCTCAAAATGAAAATTTCCTGATAGTTTACTCACCCCAATGCCATCCAAGATGTTCATGTCTTTCTTTCTTCAGTGGAAAATAAATTAAGTATTTTGAGGAAAACATTTCAGGATTTTTCTACACACAATGGACTTCAATGGCAACCAGAATGTTGAAGTACAAATCAATGCCGTTTCAAAGGGCTTTGAAGTGCTTCAAAGGGCTCTGCACAATCCCAGTCGAAAAATAAGGGTCTTATCTAGCGAAACGATCGGACATTTTCTAAAAAAAATCAATATACTTTTTAACCACAACTGTTCGTCTTGTGCTGGTCTGCAACACGCCACATATTACGTCATCACGTTGGAAAGGTCACGGAAAAAAAAGAAGAAAATAATAATAATAAATTAAAACAAAGAAGTCGGACGATTTTGAAGTTGGAAGAGAAAATGAGATGGAATTTTTCGCCCTTCCCTACCTTTTTGAACCGGAGTACACAGACAAATAACTTAGAAAGATGACGTGACTCGTGACCTTTCCAACGTGATGACGCAATGCGTGGCGCGTCACAGACCAGCACAAGACGAACAATTGTGGTAAAAAAGTATATAATAATTTTTTTTTTTTTTTTAATGACCGATCGTTTCACTAGATAAGACCCCATTCCTCAGCTGGGATCATGCAGAGCCCTTTGAAGCACTTCAGAGCCCTTTGAAACTGCATTGATTTGAACTTCAACATTCTGGTTGCTATTGAAGTCCATTGTGTGTAGAAAAATCCTGAAATGTTTTCCTCAAAAAACTTAATTTCTTTTCCACTGAAGAAAGAAAGACATGGACATCTTGGATGGCATTGGGGTGAGTAAATTATCAGGAAATTTTCATTTTGAGGTGAACTATTCCTTTAACTAATGTAATTTTCACATTTTCTGTGACCTAATATAAAGCAAGAACTATTTACTCCTAACAACCAATTAACGATTCCTTTACTACGAGCTAATTAAACAATAATAATTGTGTTATTTACAGTGACAATGAATGTAGAACTCACTATTTGAATATAACCTGTTAATATATTAACAATGTTGTGACTACAATATTTTAACTATGAATAAACTATAATAGTTTGTTCATGATTTGTAAGTTCTTTATTACTGTATACTTATAAAGTGTTACCATGTTTTATTACAAATGATTTGTTGTGAAGTTGTCTGTACATTACCAAACCATATGTTTTGTTGCAGATTGTGACAGTGAACTGTGCGAGGCTTGTGAAGACAGACCAGCATGCCACCAATGGAATTGTACATGTTGTTGATAAAGTCATCACTGCCATTACGAACAATGTCAACTCCTTGATTGACACCGATGATGACTTGGACACTCTACGGGTAGATTGAGGGAGTTTACTGGTTCAATAGGCATTAAATGTAATGTAGTATAAATGGTACAAAGTACAATGAATGACTTTTCCCTTTTTCATTTAGACTGCCGTTGCTGCTGCTGGTCTCACAAATCTGTTGGAGAACGAGGGTACCTACACCATCTTTGCTCCTACCAATGAAGCCTTTGAGAAGATTCCTCAAGAAACACTGACCAGGATTTTGGGAGATCCTGTTGCTCTTAAAGGTACTTTTGTTCTTCAGCATTAGGCAGTTGTCACAACCCATTTTACTTCCATAATGTGATGCATTTCTGAGTGAAACAAGATATTCTATGAGAAAAAATGTTGAGTGGGACTAATTTTATCCATTTGTAAGTGATTGGATTGTAAAAAGTTGGCATTATAGTGCATACCAGATTGGAGCCAGGTGGTGGGAGGAGGTAAGAGAGATTCATTTGTAACATCGGCCAAACAAATAAAAAAATTTATACTTTTTTTGTATAAAAGCTATTACATTTTGCTAAAGGATTACGAAGACAAACGTTTTGTAAGTAATAATGTGCACTTGTGAATCTCCCAGATACTGCAACAGCAGTTTCATTTTTTTTTTCTTCCAGAACAATTATTATGGTATGTCTTTTTCCAGTAGCACAGCTGTGCTGATGTTGAGATGTGCTGTCACCTTGTCATAATTTTTTGGACTCAATCCACTTTAGATCTGCTGAATTACCACATTCTGAAGAACTTACACTGCTCTGAGTCCATTGTGGCTGGAACTCCTCTGGAAACCCTGCAGGGCTCCGTGCTGGAAGTCGGCTGCGATGGTGCAGAGATGACCATCAACGGCAAAGCCATCGTCATGCAGAAAGATAAACTTGGAACCAATGGAGTTGTTCACTACATCAATGAACTCCTCATCCCTGACTCAGGTATGATCTTTAGGAGACTTTTAGATGCTGTTTTATGGTCAGTGTCATGACACATTTTTTAATTGTATTGCCCTATTAACCCTTAAACACATACCTCGGGTCTTTAGTGACCTGGGACGTCATTCACTACCCTCCTCCTCATTCATTTTTTGAAGTTAGACATCAATATTCTTAGTATTCCTAAATAAATTTATTCTAAACAATATAAAAAGAAAAAAAATTATTTAAGCCTGTTTTCCCATTCATTTTTTGTAAAACTTGTATAGGGTCGCTAAAGACCCCAGGTGTGTAACAGTGTAAGTATATATTTTGTTCTGCACAACATTAATTGAATCTTTGATGACTAAATAAGTGCAATTTACCTTTATTTGACAAGGTGGCAATGTCTGATACACAATGATGAAGTGTCGTTTCACTCATAGTTACCGCAGGCAATAAAACAAAAGAATAGGAAGTATCATCAGCAAAACTTGAAATGGCTCAGTGATTTACTGCAGAGCAAGAACTGAACACAATCAAATATTAGTGTCACTGTCACTGGATGGTGGATCTGGTGAAAAAATTATTTGTCTTCGGTGTCTTGTTTTTAGTTGACTTTTTAAGCATGTTGTATTCAATGCTTTACTGTGCTTTCTTGTTTGTTTTAGCCAAAACCCTCCTGGAGCTTGCAGAGGGATCAGTTGTTAATACAGCCTCAAAGCTTTTTAAAGATGCTGGTCTTACTGATCATCTCATTGGTTCTGAGGCTGTGACCTTATTAGCCCCACTGGATGATGCTTTTAAAGGTTGGATCACTCCATTTTCATTAATCTAGCAAATGAGCTTTAAGAAACTCTGAAATAACTGTAACTGTATAATTTGTGTGCAGACAAGAGCTTGGCCATGACACCCGACATGAAGAAACTGCTGAGAAACCACATTCTCAAGGAGAGGTTTTCCTCCAAGAGCCTTTACCATGGGCAGGAGTTGGAGACTCTTGGTGGATTGAAACTGAGAGTGTTTGTGTTCAGAAATGTAAGTCTTTAAATGTCAATCCATCAAATACACATAAGAGCCACGTTTTTTATTTCTAGCCATGTTGTAGCTGGAAGCGAGGGTGGTATAGTTCTGTCTGCGCTCTCACATTTCTGCTTTGTAATGGAATTCCCAGACCACCGGAAACCTCTCCTTTGGATCACCTTAACATTTTCCACAGCCCACTTCATGCATCATCAGTCTTGTGAGAAAAGAGAGCTTTGAAACAAATGTGCTGATCTGTATTACCAATAACCTTAACCATTTCACTTGCTTGGACGTTGCAGAACCTGTGCATTGAGAATGCTTGCATTGCTGCCCATGACAAAAATGGACGCTATGCAAATATGTTCGTCGTTGACAAGGTCCTGGCACCCCCCATGGGAACTGTCATGGACGTCCTGAAGGCAGATGATCGTTTTAGGTAAGAAGATCATACACATATTCAAAGGAAACTCCTTACAGTGAAGTCTTAAAGGGATAGTTCACCCAAAAATGACAATTCTGTCATCATTTACTCACCCTCAAGTTGTTCCAAACCTGTATGTGTTTCTTTCTTCTGCTGAACACAAAATAATATATTTTAAAGAATATACTGTTGGTAATCAAACATTGACTTTCTATAGTATGTTTTCCCTACTATGGAAGTCAATGGCTACCGTCATCTATCCTGTTACCAACATTCTTCAAAATATCTTCTTTTGTGTTCAGCAGAAGAAAGAAACTAAAACAGGTTAGGAACAACTTGAGGGTGAGTACATGATGACAGAATTTTCTGAAATGTTCGCCGTTATTCACTGAATCTTCCCTTCTGCTGTTGCTCTGAAACCAAATAGCATTTGGTCAGAAGACACATGAGAACAAATGGCGTTTGCTGTCAAAAGGCACCAGCACACCAAAGCTTTTTAGTCGTATAGTCTACTTTTATGATGTTTTTACAGTTACTTTTTGGATCTTGACACCCAAACGACTTTGTCCTTATATGTAAATAAGACAAAATACAAAAAAAAACACCTCACCTTTTGTATTCCACACAAGACAAAGCGTGTTTAGAATGACATGAGGTTAAGTAAATGATGACAGGATTTTCATTTTCCTTTTAAATAAGATGCTAATGACTGTTTAAGCCTATCTAGAGGTATTTGGAGAGAATGAACTTCAGTACAAAAGATTTAACCTCACATCAGTGGTGCTTTACACGAAATGCCCTATTTAAAAAAACTAGAAGAAAAAATGTTCCACCATAAAGGGTGTAATTTTCAGTCTAATTGAAAGGAAATATGCAGCTGCCGTTTCTCATCCACATTCAAAGGCCTCAATGTCAGTTTCTCAAATGTTTTTTTTTGTTGTTTTTTTTTCATAATGATAATGTACTTGCATGTTCAAACTTGAGGCTGTAATTTCTTCAGATTTCTGATGACCTGGGTGGAATTTGAGCTGTCAGTCTAACTGTCTTTATAGCCTAAAGATATAGTCTAATAATGTGCTTTGATGAACTTTCATCCGTACAGCACCTTGGTTGGCGCCATTCAGAGAGCAGGCCTGACTGAGCTCCTGAACAAAAAAGGGACCTACACCATCTTCGCCCCCACCAACGCTGCTTTCAGTGCAGTGCCCCCTGCCGACCTCAACAAACTCATGAGTAATGTCTTTAAAGTGCCACTCTTGTTTCACCATATGTGATCATAAAACAGATGTTAAGTGCATGATTACACACAAGCTGGTCAGATTTGGGAATTCTGTAAGGCAGCAGTATAAGTGTTTGAATGTGCAGCATATACTTACATCTGTTGTTTCCCTGCTATTGTATGTTGTACATAGGAGATCCCAAGGAGCTGGCAAACCTTCTGAAATACCACATTGGTGACGAGTTCCTGATCAGCGGCGCTGTGACCTCACATACCAGAATGAAGCCCCTTGCAGGCGATAAACTGGAGTTAGGCACTGTCAGTACAATACATTTTATCTTATTATTGAGTGAAGAAAATAAATGCTTTTTTGATTGTGTATATTTGATAGAAGTAGAATATAGGTTATATATTCATATTGGTACACTGCCGTTCAAAAATTTTATGAAAGAAGTCTGTTATACTCGCAAAGGCTGCATTTATTTGATCAAAAATGCAGTAAAACAGTATTATTTTGAAATATTATTACAATTTAAAATGTAATTTATTCCTGTGATGGCAAAACTGAATTTTCAGCACCATTACTCCATTCTTCAGTCACATGATCCTTCAGAAATCATTCTAATATGCTGATTTGGTGCCTGAGAAACATTTCTCATAGTTGCGCTGCTTAACATTTTTGTGTAAACTGTGATACTTTTTTCAGGATTCTTTAAAGAATAGAAAATTCAAAAGAACAGTATTTATTTGAAATAGAAATCTTTTGTAACATTATAGGTCTTTACTTTTGATCAATTTAATATACAATTTCTGTCATTTTTGAATAAAAGGATTAATTTCTTAAAAAAAAAAATCGGTCATCATTTACTCACAGTTGAAACTATATGCTGTTATTCTGCAGAACACACACACACACACACACACACACACACACAAAATCATGAATCATTAAAGAATTAATGAATCTGCTGAATCTTCACATTGAAGGTTCATAACTGCCGTTCTGTAGAGAAGGTCTGTTTGAAGATTCTTTAAAATTCGCCTTTTGGAGAAAAAAATTACATGTTTTTTTAACGAAGTCAGACAGAATATTAATTTATGGGTAAAATATTCCTGATTTCATCTGATAATGAATTAATAATTTTTTGTATGACTTTCAGCGTAACTCCACCATGTACGTGAACAGGGTGTCTGTTGTGGAGGGTGATCTGATGGCTACCAATGGAGTTGTACATGCTGTTGATGTAATCATAAAGCCACTGCGTAAGCCATTAGACACAATTTCTTAAACATTTTGATAATAAAAATATCTTATTTCAGAGCTTCATAACAGTGTGACGTGCCACTTTGTTTTAGCTCCTAAAATTGTGAGTGACCAGGCAGAAGGCTCGACAGTCAGACGCACCTCTGCTGTTAGGGTTAGTATAATGTCATAAACTGATTCCAATAGATCAGTGCCTCTATTTAATTTCATTCTTTATAAATATGAATTATTGTCAAAATAAATGAAATTTTTCTTCTCACTTTTCCATCCCAGGTTGGGACTCATGTAATGAAAAATGGTATGCATTGTTCACTAACTTTAACTTTTTTTACCCCCACATAAATAAAGAGTCAGATATATTTCATCTTTTGCTTGTGATTGTATTGAGATGTAAAAAATAATGAATCTTAATATATTTCTTGTCACATTCCAGATGATCTCTTCCAGAAGGTCTTGAGAAGTCAGAGCAGCAAAGCAATATCTCGTGTTCAGTAAACGTAGCTCTGCAAAGTAAAACTGCAATTCATTTGAACCTCCACCCCTTTAAGAAGAAGGAAACACACAGTTCAATGTCTTATTTTGCGAAGTGGAGAGATGATCAGAAGGCTAAGACAATTCAGGCAAAAAAAATACAGAATTCTGAAAATGGAAAACGGTTTGCATTGCAAAGCATTGTAACTTTTTCATATGCCAAAGACCCTTGAATGAACAGCAATGTTTTTTTTGTTTTTTTTATATCACAACTTGATGACAGCGATTAGTTATGGCACTTCATATGTTTTGGATATTCATTCAACTTCCGTTTTGGACTTTCAATCTGAATTATTTGAATCAGATGTTGGTTCAACACTTTTTATCACCATTTTGTATTTCTTTTTATTGTTTTTGGTTGTTGTATTTGATATACCTGTAGCATGTTTGCATGGTTTAAGCAGGAACAAATGCTATTTGGGCACATGAAAACACAGACCAAATGTATGTCTTAATTTCTCATGATCTACAATGTAAAACCTGTAACTTTTGCAGATTATTTGTCATGTTGTATCAAAGATATTTTGTAAAGAACCAAAGATCCCTTTCGGCATATTTCATAATAAAATGACCATTTTGTAGCCACAGAGTTATAGTTTACATAACTAGTCAGTGCCCTTGAATGTAGTTTACTCTGTCTGTTATAAGCCAATTTGTCAGTTCACTGAGCTGAATTCACAGTGTGGTGGATTGTCATTACGTGGTGATTAATCTGTGTGGTAATTAAAAGTCTCACTCAGATGATCATTTAAGTCTGCTTGGTCCTATTATTCATGACTAAAGAAGTTCTTTATGTTTCCTGTTTCTTTTTCTTAAAAGCACATTTTCATCAATCCAAAATATACCAGCATTGGGTGCATGGCTTATTTTGCTTCCAGACCTTTGATTTTACATTAAACATCACCCAGATAATCAATATTGTTTTTTTGTAAAACTAAAAGCAATATATATACAGTATATATATATACAGTATATATATACTGTATATATATATATATATATATATATTCAGTGAACCACTGGAAACGAGACAGTTAATGGGAGCTTCTGTAATAACTGAATTTATTTATATTTTTTTGCTGCTTGTTCAAATTGGTTAGTTAAAATGAGCTCCAGCAACACAACTGCTATACAACTTAATTTGATTATGTTCAGTCCACTTAAATATGTAAAATAAGTGTACTTAATCCCATTGTGTTGGGATTACATTAATGATGTCACATTAACTGAAACTGGGCGGTGCTTGTTAGTTCCCAGCATGCTTTGCTATTGTTATTTTATGTGTTTTTGAGCTAGATGAGAAAAGGAGGAGACTTGATAGTGTGTAATAGTGTTTAATGTTCAGTTATGTTAGAATTATTAGAACCATTTAAATTACACTGGTTTTTCCATTGTGGAGAAGAGTGGAGCATTTGCTTAGGCTGTGGACCGATACAGCTAATGTTAGAACCGCCTTGCTTAAAAGAGTACTTAATGCTTAACATATTAGATGCTAATGTGTGATATCGCTTGTTAAAAGTTTGATTACTTGCTAGGGCAGTCTTGTAATTCAAACGTTTTGAAATTAAACGCATGAATCATGAGAGGGAGCTATACAAAATTCACTTTGAGACGACTTTATTGATTCACTTAAAATTACATAATTCTGAACAAATTATGTGTGTTTAACTTATTTGATTCATGTGGGACAGACGCACAAGATTAAATCATGTAAATCCAACACAATGTTTTTTCAGTGTGGGCGGGGCATTCTCATTCTAGAGAACATCTGATTGGACAAAAATCTGAGGTGCAGGATGAGTCATCAATATTTTGTTCCTATTTCCTAGAGGATAAATACTATACATTTTAAATGCATATATCTTCTAAAGGTGAATTTTGTCAGAAGTGTTTGTTTATGGCTGTAGAGATGACCTTAAAGCTAATACATGGACTAAAAGCAATCAAACTTTTATTTACGTTTAATGGGGTCTTTAAAAGTTGTTAAACCTATTTAATTTGCTATAATCTCATAATTATATAGTTCATTGCATTTTATTATTTACATTTAGCATTGCCCCCATCCCCTCCCATCCATGAGCATACGCATCAGAACAGACCTGCCATTTTTGGATCCCAACCAACAACTGGAATCTGAAAACGTGACTGCCAATGGGAGCTTCCGTAATGGCTTTACATGAAAAGATGCCTGTTGTTTAAACCTGCCATTTCGCTTCACTGTGCTTGTAATATCAGCGCACACTCTGGAATAGTTTGAGGATGTTAAACGGAGCTTCTGTATCCCGCAGTGGTCCTGGGATGGGATGTCTCGAGTTTCCCAACAGAGCTGGAGTAGGAAACATATGTGCACAGTACCCTTTCTCAGCTGGCAGCCCAAACGAAACATTCCAACAGCGTTTTACTTCCACAGCAAGACACTGGCAGACTGTTTTGTGTCTGAGATCGAGGGCAGTGATGTTTAGTGCTACTGAAACCTGCTGGCAAACACGCTTGTTAAGTTATTACAGTTTGCAGTATGTAGCAATCAAAGGTCGGTGTGCTGAAAAAAATATTGAAGATACGCTCATCTCCTCTAAGAAATGTTTAACCACGAAGTTAAAATCATTACAACACTGCGCGGAAACAAATGTCAAGTCTAATAAGTCTACATCTGTATTAAATCCAGGATTATACTATATGCCTGAGACCATTATAAATCATTTGATATCTGTTTTCCTTTAGTATCAATCCAGAGTAATCAGACATGATTTGTCCACTATTTTGACCGCCTGCATTTAAATCAATCAGATAACCAGCTTAAGTGTTGTTATATAGCGATATCAGTGGTGATTTACAATTCTCTCCACTCAAATTGAAAAAGAAATGTTTCTAGTACACCTACGCATGGCTATTGTGTGATATATATCTCCTTTCTAATGGAAAACACATGTGTGGCCATTGATGGCTCAATATAATGTGTTCTTTCACTCTCTGTATATCACAAATGTGCTTCACATTTGGTCACATCTACATTTACTGGTTCAAAAATATTCTTTAATTTGTTATACACCAAACAGTCATTTTTAAGGGTTAGATCAAGTATAAATATAATGTAACAACCACAGACACTATTCTCTTTTTACAGAGAACACAGAGACACAATGTATGCCAACATGTTTGGCAACTTGAACCTTGCTTGGAATATGCACAATGAAGTCAGAGCTGACTTTCAAACATAAGTGGAACTTATGGCAGTCGTTTCATAGTCATGAGTTACAAATTAAATCGCTGTATTGCATGCAGCTGTTCTCTTTTAGCCTGAGTGATCATTGATTGAAAGGCTTACAGTAACAGAAACCAGCCAGCTTCAGTGTTCATAAAAAGGCAGTGACATAAAAGAGACAAACTGTTTAGATGTTTGAAAGCACAGTCCTTCTTCTGTCTTTACAGACAGACACAGATGTTTTGTGATCTGGGTGGATGACTTGGACAATATGCATGACCTGCTCTACATATGTTGCCCTCTGATTTGGCCTTTTGCTGTGTGGGCTTGACCCACAATAGCTCCCTTATATCACATTCAGGACACCCAGAGAGAACAGATTGTAGGACCAGGTTTCCAGTATCCATAAAACTCTCAGCTTGTGAAAGCCTGAGCCCTGTATGAACAAAATCTGCGAGGACAAGGGGGAGACGCAAAGTAAAACAGGAACAGAAATTAAACTTAATCACCTTAAACTGCACAAAAAACATCTCGCTCCACTCAGGAAGAGTAATGGTTCATTTAATACCACTTAATAAACGTGTGGCCTCTGACACTGTTGTTTGTTACTTCAGGTGTCTTCAGTCATTCAAAAATATTTTCCAAAATTAACTGTGAAAAATAGTACTGTATCATAATATGCATTATTGTTGTGTGTTTTTTTTTTTGGTAAATCTTTAAAGAATCATTTACATCAAGTTGAAAGATTTTTTTTTAAAGAATATATTAAATGGAGATTTTTTTTTTTTTTTTTTTGAAGAGAAAGACTGACCCCTGGTGATTACTTCAGGATGTGTCTTCATGTTCCATCCAACAAGAAACACAGAAATCCTGGATGTTAGAGCAATAAAAAAATATTTTATTGGAGTAATAAATGTGATCTGAAGCTACTGGTTTTCCAGGTTGTATTATAGTTACTGATATAAACATATAAAAATACAAACATAACAAAAAAAAAATATATGTATTATTTTATAATTATTAGTGTTCTTGTGATTAAAAAATACAATACTACAAGGATAAGGTGTAACAATGGTCAGCCTAAGTGGACGGGTCATCAGGGGCGATTATAGGATTTCAATATTAGGGAGGCTCAGTCCCCAATGAGGATATGCTTTAAAAAAATAATCATATTGTTTGTATACTAGGGTGAGCAATACACTAGGTTCTACACTACCAATCAAGTCAATCCCTGAATATTTCATTTTAAATAACCAGCTAATATTCAATAATATTCATTAAGAATATAGACAACATTTATATTAATATACTGTAAATGTTTAGATTGGCAATACGTGGGTAAAATATTTTTTTCAACACATGTAATGTTTAAAATAAAATGTAACTACATGTGTGCAGTAAAATTAACTTTAAAGAAGTTATTTACATTTCAAATTTTCCTTCATGGAGATAACATGGTCAATGTGCCATGCTTTAGTGGAGGATTTCTGTCACCTGGTGGAAAATAAACACATTTAACATGAAAATGACATGAAATTGACAAAGAACTACACAGACGCAGATATCATGACAATCTATCAATAAATGCACACACCTTGTCCTCTGCTTTTGACACTGGCCCTGCTGCGCTGCTACAGATTCAAGAACAAGCCGAAAAACGCAGCCTAAAATACGGGAATGAGCCGAGCCTGAAGCCCGTCGGAGCTTTAAATGGGACTGAGGCGATCATGAATTAATGTACATATTACATACTAGTTAATCACAAATGTTTAGAGGGCCTTGGTGGAAATTTAAGTGGGCCTCCTAAAATGGCCCTAGTGACACCCCTGTGGGTCATCTTGTATAGGACATGTCTTATTATTTAAAAAAAAAAGCCAGTGTAAAGAGTGCATAAGTGGGATCACAACAGGGGAACAGAATGTCAACAGAATGTTCAGATAAATGTGAATCATGTGAATTTGAATCCAAACTTACCCCTTGGCTCATTCAGGACAATTTCATAACCCTGTTTGAGATGCTTCCTCATTCACTTCTTGAAAAAAACTGAGAAACCCTGAGAAAAACTGATTAAAGGTGTTTTCACATCTGTGCAGTCAGTCGAATGTAACTTTATCATAATAAGCACCATATAGTGTGAAACTTACTGTTAAAACACTTTCTTATTATTTATCCAAGAACTAGAGGTGTTACTAAATGCTAGATTATACATACTTATAATAAACTTAAATGTATATGCTTATATATTGATTATAGATACATTCGTACAACCACTAGTAGACAGACAGACAGACAGACAGACAGATAGATAGATAGATAGATAGATAGATAGATAGATAGATAGATAGATAGATAGATAGATAGATAGATAGATAGATAGATAGATAGATAGATAGATAGATAGATAGATAGATAGATAGATAGATAGATAGATAGATAGATAGATGGCCTACTATGGACTTTAATATAGGCCTAAATGTTTCTCCTCGTCCAATAATACAGATGGGCAAACTAATTAATTTGAATATGACCTCGTGTGTATGCGCGAGTAAGCAAACACCGCGTAACTCGCTCTCTATTGGCTGTTGCACTGCTGAAGTTTTAAAAGCCAGACAGAGTGGAGCCAAGTTTCGTGACGTCACGTGACCGTAGCACAACTCCAAGACGGCCCAGGCATTACATAGCAACCAACTGTATCCTTCCGCCTTTATATCTAGAGTAGACTGTGGACCTGAATGTATAGTATTCGCTCATGACAAGTTTGATTGTATGCTGTACACATATACGTTTTTTTGGTCATATAATTTTCACGTAAATAGATGTATAACATAAAATAAGCCTATAGCGCCTAATGTTGAAAGTAATAAAATGACAGAAGCCCATTTTAAATTATAAAAATAATAACATGCCTAAAAAAATACTGTGTTAGAAATGCATTTCCGCATTTTTATAAATTGCCAACCATAAAACCAGGGGTAAATTAACTGTTTTATTCACTTCGTTCTGTCAGTATTGATGACATTATTATTTTTGATTGGATAATTCAATGATATCTGTCTGTTGGAAACATATAAACCATACTAGGTAGGCTAAGCTGTATGTGGGGCCCGACACAGCAATAAATGCACATACTAGGAAACTGAATTGCAATAGAGCTAACTGTATCACTTACAATTACTTTCGCCATCATATAGCCTAGAGCCTTCTGATCTAATTAGAACAGGCATTTTCCTCTTAGTAAATGCCTTCTGATGTTGTCCATCTTACAGCCACAACAGAGAAACCATCATACTCACATAATACTATACTCCATTTATCACAGACATCTTTCTTTTGATCATCTCAAGTGCATCTGCAGGCACTGAGCTAACAGTGTGTAGTAGAGGAAGAAGAGTGGTCGGTTGTCAAATGGGCGGATGGATATGCACTAATGTGCTTCGCCTCCAGTCTGTTTGACGCCAGGACGGGTGAGAGAGAGAGAGAGAGACGAGGGAAAGAGAGGCAGGAAAGAAGGGGAAAAAAAACTCCTTCATGTCGGTGTCTGTTAAACAGAGCAAAGGTCGACAGACGCTACACCATTTCATGAAAGGTATGCAATCTAATGATAATACATCTAGCCGATAAAGACGGTTCAGCGGTCACTTCTCAACTTTATTCCAGTAGGGATGGTGGTTTTTCCGCAGGGGGTGTTGAGAAGTGATTGAAAAAGTTTCCTTGCTGGGTTTTTCTTTTCATTTGTGTACGAATGAGGTGAGGAAAACACGTGAACGAAGTATATTTACATTTTATACAAATAATATGTGAAATATTTATAACATGCTATATGCAGCATTTTGAGGTTGTAATTGTTATTTGGGTTTAATTTAACCGCAAATGTAAATGGCTAACTGGCTATGTAGCAACTCGGCTAGCAGTAAGTTTAGTTTTTACACAATAGAGAAAAATAAACGAAACACAAATTTAACCAATAAATATATCGTTGTGATTTTAGAAAGTTTTGCAAACGGATAATGTTATTAAAAAATAAAAGCGGTTCGAATTTAAAATTAATACCCATGTTTTGAACTCAATTACACAAAGTTGCGGCTAAAATGTAGCTTAGCTTCACTCCTCTCGTTTATTGAGCCAATACATATTTACGGTTTAACACTGATCCGCACATATTTGCATACAAAACCCCACAAGGATCAAATAAACAACAGTGCGTTTAATAATAATTGTTGTGTAGTAGAAGAAAGTGACTGTTCGCATTCTTGTGAGGAGAGATGTGCGTGTCGTGGCGTGTCTTTCTGGCTGTGTCTCAAAACCTAGTAGTGTGCTGCCCACTCAGACAGCATTATGGGGCTTTATAATCTCAAAAACTAGTGTTCTTCCTTGGCTCAAACTTTCTAAACGTGCTTGTGATGCCCCAAGATGCTGTCTAGATGGGCAACTACCTCGGTTTGAGGGACAGTTAGTGAGTGTCTGATATTATCCGCTTGAAAGCACATTCACAGAGCTTTGTTTATCGTTTAGCGACCAAATCGTCCATAAAGTTTACGTTTTTTCCCCTTTGATCGAGCATTTGAGCTGGTGTGATGAGCTTGTATCATTCATCCACATTTGCATTATTTGGGAATATTCATGGTGTCCTTCTCAAAGTTCATCATTGAAGCAGTTGTGAGGATGAAGATTGTTGTCAAGATATAAATAGTTGTTTTTTTGTTGTTTGCTTTGGGGTTTAAATATTGTTCATGTGGTCTGAGACTTGTTTATTGCCGGAGCATTCCTTGAACCTTATAGAAAAAGAGCTTCAAAAGGAAGGTTTTCCCTGGTCTTGATGCACAACGACAGATTCTACACTTTAAATAAAAAAAATGTTTTAAGTATCAATGCCAATCCTATGTGGAAACAGCATTTGAAAGTCATCTGCTTGTTTTTGACCTTGACAGAGGGGAGGTTTAGATTCGGTCAGCTTGTAACATGTTAACAGAGATGGAGTGCGTTCAAAGAGCAGCATCACCATGTTCCTGGCTTTCACGCATCACATAGTAAGATTCTGATTTGTAAGTGTAATATTGCTGTTTTTGCATAAAAAATATTTTACAACTGTCTTAACTTACTTAAAGGGACAGTTGTTCACCCTCAAGTTGTTGCAAACCTGTATGAATTTCTTTCTTCTGCTGAATACAAAAGCAGATATTTTGATGGACCCCATTGACTTCATTAGTTTTCCATTCTGTGGAAGTCAATGTGGGTCCATCAACTGTCTGGTTACAAACATTCTTCAAAATATCTTCTTCTATGTTGCTCACAAGAAAGAAACTCATACAGGTTTGGAACAACTTGAGGGTGATGATGACTTTTTTTGTGTGAACTGTCCCTTTAACTGTCTTATTTAAAGGTCTTACACAGCTAAATTTTTTTTAATTAAACAGTCTGGATTGGTAAACATTATAAACAAGATTAACAATGTACATATACATAACAATAAATAGCCAGTTAATGAAAATAAACCTTGCAGACAACGGGTCTCATTCACTAATAATTGCGTGGATTAGGCCCTATTTGTATTTATGCCGACTAATTCACAACACGTGTATACGCAGATTACGCACATGGATTTTTTCTTACGTTAATGAATTGTTGGTATTCTAAATGAGCGACAGCATGCCCGTGGTTAGAAATTTTAATATAACATGCCAAAACCATGTCCATATAAGGGCTTTCCCTTCATCTCGGTAAACATCTCGGTAAACTCTCGGTAAACATGATGCTCTCTAGGACGCGTCCTCGAGCAATGCCAAGTGTGCCATCCTCTAAACAAGTTCACACACAAAAACCTATTACAAATATAGACTTCTGATTAACCAGCTGTATATCTGCATCTTTTTGCACAGCAATAGCAATGGCGACGATATTAGTTAGTATTTCGACATGTCAGCGGGAAACTTCCGGACACATTATCCTCTCATTTTACCGTACTTCTGCATGAGATGAGAACACATTTTTATAATTTCTTGGGTCAAGGATGAGTCAGAGATAGGTCATAGCTATATATTTCTTCCTTCCTATAGCTACCACAAAAAGCTCGCTCTGTCTGGATGCGCAGTAAGGAAGCTTTCCTGTCATATAGCATATCACATATGCACACTTCAATAAGCCCAAAGAAAGCAGGTTATGTGTACATGCCGGGAGAAATCGGGAGTATGGGGCAAACATCGAGCTGTGTCAATCGGTTTATGCTTAAACCATTTATTAATATAATAAGCGTTCTTATTTTTGACCTTGACAGAGAGGAGGATTAAGCGTAATCGAGTTAAGAGCGTGCTTGTAAACGCGCTTACTTATTCCATGGAAGTCAAAGTGAAAGCAAAAACTGACTGAGCTTTTGGCATCTGTTGATGCATAAAAGGTGCATACGACGAGATGAGTCTACCTCAAAATAAGCTGATAACAGTAGCCTATCAACTATCTTAATGTACTGGCTTAATAATTTTATTGTTGACCATACATTAATGATAGTGAAAAAATGAGAAGAATCAGTATTTCTTGTTAAACAAATTTTTGAAGGTTTTGAAGCTACGTTTGATTTTCACAGATGACTGATTTGTGCTGTGTTCAGACCCAAAGACTGATATTGGGCCTATACAATTTTAGTGATATTAGTATTATTAAAATAATTTGTAATTGTATTGTTACTAGTGTCATGTACAAATGCTTTGTTAATGAGCCGTGGAAACAACAAAATGCTGATGAACAACGATGCCATTTTCATCTTAAACAACAGTTTTGTAGTCTGTTTTAAATCACATTTTCTTTGAGGAGTAGGCCTACTCAATCCTCATGCGTGCGTGTCACATGTGTGGTTATTTGGTGATTTCATTATGAAATTAGGGAAGGCACCTATACAGTAATGTGTGTGTATAGGCCTACATATATAGCCTATACGTAATGAAATATATTTAAGATGTAACATGTATGTTTAAAATTTCATCTAAACCCGTTTGGAAGACCACCCAGATATCTTTGTGTACGTGTGGTTTCAGTTGTTCCTACATTTTCGTAAATTTTGAATAAAATTTAGAACGAATGTTATTAATGAATCATGATTTGTTCGTGAAAATTTTCGTACGCACAAATCATTACTTGCGCACGGTTAGTGAAAGAGACCCATTGAGTATACCACATGATCAAGGATGATATTTGTTTTAAAAATCTGGTCGTATTTTGCTTCTACAGTTTTAGTCTGTTCTTAGCGCCTAGTTTTTGCAATAGCAGAATTAGTTTCCATTGAGTCTCTGAATATCTGCCAATGTGTAACATCTGTCTCATAGATGTTCATGTGAGTGCTCACATCTGTTGTCGATCTTGAGCTGTTACCTGATCATGAATAATATCAGTTGAATTTAATGTAATGCATTGAAGATTTATATCTTTAGAAATGTGTTTTTCTCTGCATTCTTGATATTATTTGAGCCAGTGAGAACAATAGGGTGGTTATTGTTTATGTGCAGCATAAAGATGGTCTATCTATTAGTGTCGACGATGTAAGGCTCCAGGGATGGAGAGGCTGGATGGTGTCAAGCAATTAAACAGCCCCCCTCGTAACGACTGCATCTTTGTCTTGGATGGGTGTGACCCTATTTACAAAAAGAGAAATTGTCTTGTTCTGTGTTTGTAAGAAAGCCTTATTTGTCTGATCATAGTCGAACTGATAACATTGTAAGGCTGTGCTTTTGTCTTGCCTCTGTCGTGCTCTTAAATATCACTGAAATGTTAGATGGCTCTTTCAATCTGGCTATTATACCTAATTGTATACGTAATTTGATTTTAAGGATAATGCATGGGTTGAAGCCCACTAGAGGCATTGCGACTGCACGACAGTCCTTGTAATAAATCAATTGATCCAGTAGAGAATAAAAGTGCCTCTTCCTTGGTCTGGAGCTCTACATTAGTGTCAAAATGTGACTCCATTATGATTTAGAAGGCTGATTTCATGTGTAATTTTGCAAATGGCACTGCCATTGAATGTATATCACAATTATGAAGCAGCATTAAGATGCACATCTTCTGATAATCACGTTGCGGTTGTGGTCAGAATCTTAACGTTATTTTCATTATTTGGGATGAAGCAGATGACTGTCAATTTTCATTTTAATGACATTATTAGAATCACGCCAAACATTTCTTCTTCGCTTTTTAAAGCAAAATTGCTTCCTTGCCATGAAATAAGAGCACAGAAAGAGTAAAAGCTTTAAGTGGGAGGCTTTAGTGACTGCTAGAAAAATCAATACGGGTAATGCTTTCTGTGCTTCTTATTTTGCAAGTGGAGCAGTTGAGTGTGAAGGCAGGATGGAGATAGGGAACAGGGAAGTGTGTGTTTGTGTATTGAGCCTCTATATTGCTGATCTGAGTCCTGTACTTCCTATTGTTAAAGCTTTGTTATCATCAGTCCCTCAGCAATAAAGGCAGAGTGTGCTGGTTACAAGCTGATTGCTTGTTTCTGCTGATAAGCAAGACGTTTTGGTGTGTGCCGTCCCATTGAACATAATCTCAGGAAGATTTCAGGAATTCAATCTCTAGATTTTTTTTTTACCATTATCGATGTTTGCCATTGATCAGACTTGGAACAGTTTAAAATAATGAGTTTTAATGTTACGCTGTTAACACAATTTTCTAGCATATGTGGCGTAACATTCATTTACCACAAAAAAATCTTGTCCTTCTGTTTTTTTTAAACATAGTACATGGGCAGCTTAATGGCCAAATGTTGACATGTTGCTGTTTTGAAGGTATAGCATCAAATTATACATGCTTCCGTCAGTCTAGTATGAAAATAGCTTTTCTGTTTGCTTGTCGGCTCCTATCATAGTAGCTATGAAATATTATGTGCAAGTATCCAAGAAGAGGAATGTTTTGCTCATGTCATGTGACTGACTTAATACATTTCCAGGAAACATTTGACACATACCCATTCTTGTATGCAAGCAGTGGTCTTACTGCAAATGCAAAACATTTTAGCAAATTTTAAAGAAGAATTAATACATACATTTGAATGTTTATTTTTGATGGATTTATCAAGTTTTCTTCCGTTCGGTTTATCCAGAGCTGAACTTCGGGATTCATTTTTTACAATAATTTAGCATATTCATTCAGAAGGATGCATTAAATTGATCAAAAGAGACAGTGAAGGCTTTTATTACAAAAGATTGCCAGTTTCCCAAAAAATATCAAGCAACACAACTGTTTTCTGCATTCATAATAATAATCAATAAGCTCCAAATCAGCATATTAGACTGATTTCTGAAGGATCATGTGATACTGAAGACTGGAGTAATGATGCTGAAAATTCAGCTTTGCCATCATAGGAATAAAGCATCGGTGCACAGCCATTTTCAGATCTCTCCAGAGATGTTCAATCGGGTTCAAGTCTGGGCTCTGGCTGGGCCACTCAAGGACATTCACAGTTATCCCGTAGCCACTCCTTTGTTATTTTGGCTGTGTGTTTACGGTTATTGTCCGGTTGGAAGTCCAGAGCTCTCTTGAGCAGGTTTTCATCAAGGATGTCTCTGTACATTGCTGTACATCTTTCCTGACTAGTCTCAATCTTTGTTTCATCAGACCAGAGAATTTAGTTTCTCATGGTCTGAGAGTCCTTCTGGTGCCTTTTGGCAAACTCCAGGCGGGCTGTCATGTGCCTTTTACTGAGGAGTGGCTTCCGTCTGGCCACGTTACGGATGATGGAGGCCACTGTGCTCATTGGGACCTTCAATGCTGCAGAAATTTTTCTGTACCCTTTCCCAGATCTGTACCTCGATATAATCCTGTCTCAGGGGTCTAGAGACGATTCCATGGCTTGGTTTGTGCTCTGAAGTGCACTGTTAACTGCGGGACCTTATATAGACAGGTGTGTGCCTTTCCAAATCATGTCATATCAACTGGATTTACCACAGGTGGACTCTCCAATCAAGTTGTAGAAACATCTCAAGGATGATCAGTGCAAACAGGATGCACCTGAGCTCAATTTTGAGTGTCATGGCAAAGGCTGATGTGATTTTGTTTTCCCGTTTTTTATTTTTAATAAATTTGCAAAGATTTCAATCAAACTTCTTTCACGTTGTCATTATGTTTCACAGGAGACGAGCCACGAGTGTCTAGTTCATTTTCACAGAGAACGCATTTTTTTCCCCATTCCACGGTTTTTACATTGTTTTTCTTTGTAAACGGACATGTTTGACCGACGACTTTTGCAGTATCTCGTGCATAACGGCATCATCATAATCATGTGGTGCTGAAGTTAAAAAAATTAAACACGCCTCTACAAAAATAGTTTTATCAGCAGATATGGCCTGTCGATGCACATGTGCCTTTGCTCAAATGATCATCTGACTACTAAGTAGGGTTTGTGTTTTGCAGCAATAGTGTGCACCCTTACTTCACTGAGAAAAGAAGGTCAGGAAAAAAACTTCATATAAGTCGCTTGCTTCTGTGCATTTACAGGCCTGCGTTCTTTCCTTCTCTTTTTGTTAGAAAATGTAAATTTTTTATTTTTTTTAGTTTTTTTTTATTTATTTGTATATTTATTTTTTTTACAGCATTTTCAGTACATAAATATTCTTAATTAAGAATTAAAAGAATTATTGACAATAATATCGTTTATTGCAATTATTTCTGGGACCATATATCACCCACCTGAATGACCTTCCGGCCTACCGAAACCATTGAGTTCGTGTGGAGCATTTACTGTGAACGGAGCTGCAGTCTGAGAAGAAAGAAACTCGTAACCTGCATGGATGGAAATAATTAAAGCACTGCGTTTTACTCTGAAACCTGCAACATATATATTTATTTAACTGAATTGCGGTCTTTGGGATCTAATAATGTGGATCATGGATTCTCGTCCGTGGAATGCAACACTTCAAATTGACGACACAGGCAAATTGAATTTGAGGATGTTTTAAAGGGATTTTTTTTAAATGGAGTACTCAAGTTTAACCGTAGAATCCCGACAGCACTAATCGAACACCTTTTACATTTTATCTTATGAACTGCAAAATTGTATTTGTACTCCTGGTGGAAGACAATGACATGTCAATTAAAGCTTGTGCTATTAATGTCAGAGCTTGTTTGAGTGCTCCTGCTTCCGTTGTATATATGTGCCTGTACGCAAACAGGGCTTGAACAATATAGGGGCAGCTCTGTTGTACTAACACTGATGGCGAAATGTGAAGAGATTTCCTACTATACTTACTTTTTGTAGATGTTCGGCTGTTGCTCGCCCATCTTAACTCTACCATTCACTAATAATGATTACTGAGCCATCATTCTCATTTTACATAAAGCATGGTGTGGTTTTGACAGGACAAACACCGTAGTGGTCTGGGAGTGGGGAGTGCTTTGAATAGTAACATTCTGTCCCGAAGAGCCAATGGGCTGATGTTTGGCAGCTGAAGAGGTCAAGGGGAAGGGATGTGGCTACAGGAAGTGCCTCTCAGAGGTCTTATATCCTCTCTGTCCTGGTTACATTTGCAACATTTTCAACAGCTGTGCTGTGCTCCCCCTCACTCTCGCCCTGGGAGCTCCCTGGGTGGGGCAGCGGGAGGCTGTTGCTTACAGATCCAACACAATGAGTCTGTTGTAGTTCACCATAACACATGGAAGATGGGTACATCCTAACAGTTATCTGCAAGACCCCAGATGTGCGCGTACGTGTGTTGTTTTTATAAATTAATAGCTGGTTGCTTTTGTGTGCTTATCCTTTGGGCACTGTGTTTTTATTTATTTTGTATTATTTTAAGATGGCTGTAATTATCATTGTGGGCACTAATATAGTGGTTTTAAATGTTTGGTCAAAAACTCGTAAGCAGTCTAATTGTATTGTCCAAACATTGGATACAATCTTAACCCGTTTTTAACAACTTTGTAGAGCTGAAAAGCTGGAGGGTAATTTTTCATCATCCATAAAAGGCTATGTACTTATTGTTTTTCTGTCCACATCAATTTTAAGTTAATATATGTGAATATATAAGGGATAGTCTATCTTAGATCAGGGGTTCTCAACAACCTGTGTGACTCCAAGACCTTCCATTGTCCACTTCAATATTTGAAGGCTCATATAGGCTATTTGGTGTTTTTGTTTTAATCTGCACTAGCTAGGACGGAGAGTGTCCATAAATTAAAATAAGTAACTAAAGTAGTTAATGTAATTAAATGTCAGCTTTACAAATAGCTGAATGTTCTTCATGGATCCCAGTCTGAATTTACATGACTTTCCAGTCGTTTGTGGTTTACTGGAGAATTTTCATAAATTTTTTAGGTCTAGAAACTACACTTTTTAAAATGAGGCATACCTCCTATATCCTGGTTTTCTAAGATACAAACATATTTTGATGATCAGGTGCATTTAAAATAAGAAATATCTTGATTTTCATTTTTTTTAGCTTATTTTAAAGCTTTTGTCTTATTGTAAATAAATGAAGTTTGCTGTAGTCACCATTTTTAGTCTCCTTTTCCCCCTTAGTTTTAAAGTAGATAATGTAAGGTTATGAAAGAAAGCTACATGCAAAATTATAAGATAATTAGCATATTTTTTATTGTTTAAACTATTTTTAGATGGAGTCTTGAAGATCCAATCAAGTCTGTCCTGTCAGATATTTGTCATCATTATAAATTGCCTACACATATTTAATTTCCAAACTAATGTCAGTTTCTCTTTTTGTTGCAGGTGCCCCTTCTATGAAGTTTCAACCTCTGGCCACAATCAATATCTGGCATGGATTAGTCTCTAATATCTAATAGCTGTCTCATCTGTGTTTTCAGCCTTAATTTCTCAATTGCCCTTTACACTAATTTTCGGAGTGGTTGTGACCCAGTTCCACCCCCTGCTTCACTGCAGGCCTTCCTGAGCACCAGCAGCTGCGTCCTGCCTCAACTTCCTGTCCTTGGTCCTGCAAGGCTAAGCTTGTCCACTCCCCACCCCCCCACACACACAAACACACACATAATCATCTTCCTGGCACACTGCTGGTCGAGAGAGCTTCAGATCCCACTTCCTGGTGCAGATCGGCACTATGACCTCCATGTCCAGTCTGTTCTCCTTCACCAGCCCGGCGGTGAAGCGGTTGCTGGGATGGAAGCAGGGTGACGAGGAGGAAAAATGGGCGGAAAAGGCTGTGGATGCCCTGGTGAAGAAACTGAAGAAGAAAAAGGGTGCCATGGAGGACTTGGAAAAGGCCCTCAGCAGTCCTGGGCAGCCCAGCAAATGTGTGACCATCCCCCGGTCGCTGGACGGGCGGCTACAGGTGTCCCACAGGAAAGGCCTCCCTCACGTCATCTACTGCCGCGTGTGGCGCTGGCCTGACCTGCAGTCCCATCATGAGCTCAAACCCCTCGAGGTGTGCGAATATCCGTTCGGTTCCAAACAGAAAGAAGTGTGTATCAACCCATATCACTACAAAAGAGTTGAAAGTCCAGGTAAGTCATGACTGGTGTGTTCATATTAGTCCTTCTACACCAATGTTTTGTCATATTAAGAATATTATTTACATTTTATGGAAGTTCAAAAGTTTGTGGTCAATAAGATTTTTACAAATGTTTATGAAAAAACTCTCCTAAGCTCACCAAGGCTGCATTTTTTTTTGGTTAAAATAAAAAAGTAATATTGTGAAAAATGATTACAATTTAAAATAACTGCTTTCTATTTTAGTATATTTTAAAATAAATGTAATCTAATCCTGTGATGCCAAAGCTGAATTTTCAGCATCATTACTCCAGCATTTAGTGTCACATGATCCTTCAGAAATGATTCTAACATGCTGATTTGATGCTCAAGATGCATGTATTATCAATGCTAAAAACAGTTGTATTGCTTAGTTTTGTGGAAACACATGCATTTGCAGATGTATTTGAGTATTCTTTGATGAATTCCAAAGAACAGCATTTTTTCTTTACTGTCACTTTTGTCACCTGTCACCCCCCCCCCCCCCCCCAAAAAAAACGTAAACTTGCTGACCCCAAACTTTTCAATATTCGTGTATTTTTCAACCAATCGCTATTTAGTCTCAGCTATTTAATATTTTTTGATGAATAGTGTTAAAACTCATTTGACCAATCACACATCATTAAATCCTTATCAACTGATTTCATCTGTCTGTCAACTCAGTGTTTTTTTTCTGAGAAACTACCGTTGACATCAAGCAAACAAAAATCAGACAAAATAACAAAGATTGCTCAACATATATGTACCCTGTGAGGATATGTGGCCTGTCATTTCCTCTGCATATCCAGTGGTATAGACTGTGTTGACTATCAGATATCTTTAGCCTCCAGAGGCCCTCTGATCTCTGTAACCTCTGTTGCCCTCTGCTTAGATTGAGATGTACACTGTATTGAGCTTTTCAAGGGCAGATATCACATGTCACTCAGGAGAGAAAACGCATTTCTGTTGAAGCTGGAAAACTGATCTGTTGTGCCTTAGCTATTACCTTGGAGCCCGAGCCAGCCAATTGACACACAGATGTCAAAGATGCTGGATTTTTTTTTTTGCCATAAATATTTAAAATAGAATGTCAGAATGATCTGTTAGGATGTTTAAAATGTTATCATCTTTTTTCAGTGCTTCCTCCAGTTTTGGTGCCACGACACAGCGAGTTCAACCCTCAGCACAGTCTTCTAGTGCAGTTCCGCAACCTGAGTCACAACGAGCCTCACATGCCTCTAAACGCCACCTTTCCAGAGTCTTTCCAGCAACACAGCGGAGGGAGCTCCTTCCCCATCTCTCCAAACTCGCCCTACCCTCCGTCTCCCGCCAGCAGTGGCACCTACCCCAACTCTCCTGCAAGCTCTGGGCCATCCAGCCCCTTCCAGCTCCCAGGTACACACAACACCAGTCAACATATTGATAGACCGTTTGGGATATTTTTGCCAGTGGCAAACTGATATTTGTATTTTCTTTGCTGCTGCAATCGCAAATGGATGCGTGATGCTGAATGATTAACCCGTGATATGACGGTGAGTTGTGCAGTGTCGAATGCTGTCAGTAAACAATGGAAATGCCAGCTAAGCAGCACACTAAAGCCCAGGGACTTCAGTCCTGCTGGTGGGTGCCCATCACTTGGCACTGGCCCGCACTTCATCTATTCTGCATCAGAGTGATTTGCTGATGCCTGCATCCGTTGGCTGGGTGCACTCAGGCAGAAGGGCAACAATGTTTTATAGCACTGTGGGTTAGAACTAAAGCTGGATTTATTCATAGAAATTGCTTGATTCATTGCAGCATCTGATCTGCTTCAGTGATTAAACAATGAAAGTACTTGAAGCTTTGACGTATATGGCATGTACATTGTGAATATGCAACTGTTATACAATATAAGGTCCTTTTTGTTTCAACAGCAGTCTATAGTGGGATAATCACCAGTGCAGTTCCAACAGCATCAACATTTAAACATTACTGTGCAAAAATTATGTATTTTTCACAATATTAGCCTCAATGAGCATAAGAGACTTTTCTAAAAAAAAAAATTTTGTAATTACTGACCCAACTTTTAAACAGTAGTGTAATTCGGTGGTAATGATTTATTCAGATTGATCAGTTTTTCCACAGCAAAAATTCAAAGGAAAAACAGCATAACGCTGTTTTACTTGTTCATGTAAAAAACAACAATCTGATAAAGCTGATCCACCAGACGAGCAATGTGACAGCGCTCTTTTCCTTTGGCTTCATTGAATTTGTCTGGAAAGTAGTAACATTAACTTATCAAACCCTTTTTAAAATTCTTCTTGCATTAGATAACGTCTTCCAAGGATTTATTAAGAGCCAGAGGTGGTTTTTTTTTGTTTTGTTTTTTTACTGCTTTCTTTTATTAGCTATAATCAGTTTCTGGAAGAGATTGTATTTGAATGCAATTTGCTGTTCTGTGGGACATTCAGTGGTTGCATTCATAGATGGTAAAACAAACACACAAAGCAACATGTATGTCCAAATAATAAACCACCCTGCAATCATGTATTCACACTTGCTCGGATTATACTATCAACAAAAAGCTTCTCTTTAAGTGGCTGTTTGTTTCTCTGATTGTTTCCACATCTTGTATGTATGTATGGTGGGTGTTTGATGTAAGGGATTTGTGAAATCTGAGACTAAAAGGTTTCCATAAGATGTGAAGCAGCTTCCTGTAAAGAATAATCACAATTGAGGCTCCAGGGGATTGCAGTGGAAGCCCATTTGTTTGCAGCAGGCTTCATCATCTGACCTCTCTCTCTCTCTATCTCTCTATCTCTCTATCTCTCTCTCTCTGGTGTCTTTTTACCAGCTGATACCCCTCCTCCTGCCTACATGCCTCCAGATGAGCAGATGGGACAGGACGGGTCTCAGTCCATGGAGACTGGCAGCGGCAGCATGGTTCCTCAGAACATGCCCAGAGGGGGTAAGAAACTATTGACATCCTAATCAAAAGTGGTCTAGGTGTGATATCAAACAACATATAAAGAACTCCCACGAATCTGAGTATCATCATGTATCTTGTTCATTTCAGTAGTATTTGTCATAGCTTTTTTTGTAGAGGAAATATTGCCCTATATTTCCAAAGGTCTTGGAGAAGCAGACTTTTGAATAAAGGCACACAATTTGAGATGGCCCAGTCTGTTGTGATTGGTCTACCACTTACAGAAACGAAACACCCATCGTCATATCTGAATTTCAGCCCCGGGGGCTTCCTCAACACTTGTATATACTGTGATAAGAACCGTAACAATGGCATTGGTTTTACGGTATCAATTCAAGCCTGAGTCCTCATCCATGCAAAATGGATTTGCTTTCACAGTCAGAAAACGGCGTCTTCTCGACATGTTGACAACACAAACTTTTCCGGGCCGCAGCTACAGTGTTTGTGGGTCAAAGTAGATGCTGTTCGGGGGCAGCCAATTAAGACTATAGGCTGGCATAATGCAAATATGTTTCAAACCTACGTATGATAGGTTCGCACAGGAAATAAGACTGGAATTACGACTCATTTCAGGCAGTTCAGAATCGGTTCTTTCTTTTGGGAGACGATAACTCTATTTATCTGCACTTTGATCTTTTAAACTCTGCAGAACTTTTACATTCACAGACCGTTATATATTACACACTACATGAAAGGTGATATCCGAAAAAGCATAATGGGGAACTTCAAACGATGGCTTGTCAAAACTTGTTGTTTGCGTAACGAATTTATTCAAACGTGCATCAGGACATCACTAGCAGGTTGAAAGAAATATAATGATTACGTTCTCTCGTTTATGTGTAGGTTTGGAAGATGGATTCATGATGAACTCGCTGATTATATAATTTTTTTTACTTTTTAACAAAAAAAAGTTACATTGTTTAACTTTAAGAATCTGGATTGGTTCATCAAAAGGAGAATTGATTAAAACCCAGCCCTAGAAATGACTAGTAAAATGACCAACAACAGTTGACTCTTTGTACATAACATCTGGGGGCGTTTAGCAAATCAAATGACTACTTTTTTCTCAGAAGCACTCATTGTAGCAACCTGGTATTTTGAAAACACAACTTTGTTTTGTGGCAGACCAAAATAAAACCTGTGCATGGCAATTGTGTAAAGCCAGACAGTCCGATTGTAGGTCACAAAATTGAGAAAGCTCATGCATGTTACACAAAAATGGCAAGTCACACTAACAACTTCTGGAGTTAAAAACATTGCCATCATGACTTGTGCACCAGGGCATCCACAGCCTTTTCCGCCCATTTTTCCTCCTCTAACACCGTTTGCTTGTTTTAACCGTTAAATCCCTTTGGCACGGTATCCCCCTCTAATCTCTTCAGTTAGTTTATCTAGCTGATGTGAAGTATCTGAGCGAGTTGAAACAATAGATGGCTTAAGCTCAAGGTCTTGTTTTATTTTCCTCTTTCAGATGTGCAGCCAGTGGAGTATGAAGAGCCCAGTCATTGGTGCTCTATTGTGTACTATGAGCTGAATAATCGTGTGGGAGAGGCTTACCACGCTTCCTCCACCAGCGTGCTGGTTGATGGATTCACCGACCCATCCAACAACAAGAACCGCTTCTGCCTGGGCCTGCTCTCTAACGTCAATCGCAACTCCACCATTGAAAACACCCGCCGCCACATTGGCAAAGGTATGCATGCAGTTATTATGCACAAAGTGCTCTCTTTCACTCAGTCCTGGAAAACCAGTAGGAGTTATGAAACCCATTGTGGGAGGTGAAAGCTGTGCTGCCGTCAACCAAAATATTTTAGATGATGAAATAAAGCTGAAATCAAAAAAAGTATTATAAGTAAAATATACAAAAATTACGAACTGGACTAAAACTGAAAATCGATTAAAACTATTTAGAAATATTTTATCTAAATAAAAATGAAAGTAAAATTTATGTGAAAACTGAAAATATTAAATTAAAAGCTAATTCAAAATATTGATAACTATAATAGTATATAAATGCAAAAATAACACAGTAGCAATGGTTTGTCATCATGATGATGACCTTTACCCCGTTTAAGGCCCATTCACACCAAGAACATTAACTATAGAGATAACTACAGCGATAACTATTAGTGTCCACATCAACACATGATAACTTTGTTTATTAAAGCACATACTGCAGTTATGCTGCACATCGTCTGCTGCTTTAAATGCTGAAGCGTGTGGATTCGCATGATCTGTTTTATTGTTCTGGAAAAAAACAGCTGGAAAAACGCTTTGTTCCTCTGTGTTATCATTATAGCTGTTGTGTGGACTTCCCTATTCTATAGAATTAGAACTATTATAGTTATCGTGCTGTATGGCCCTTTAAAAGCTTTCAGATGATTCATGGTGGGTGACCTGGTTGAATAACAAAGACGACAATTATGTGTTAATATCACAATAACAATTCCTCATCTCCACACCTAACAAGGTAAATAAATGTTCTCAAAGAGAATGTGTTTGATTACAATGATGAATCATTGTTGGACTGTTATGATTCGCTATGGAATTATATCACAGGAAAACCTACAAGAATTGAATTTGTTTTTGAGTTTGACTCTATTATAGAGTATTTCAGTACTACATCTTTCCTGTGTTTGACCCCTCAGGTGTCCACCTGTATTATGTCGGAGGAGAAGTGTATGCAGAGTGTCTGAGTGACACCAGCATTTTCGTCCAGAGTCGGAACTGCAACTACCATCATGGCTTCCACCCCACAACTGTCTGCAAAATCCCCAGTGGCTGCAGCCTCAAGATCTTCAACAACCAAGAATTTGCTCAGCTGCTTGCTCAGTCTGTCAACCATGGTTTTGAGGCCGTCTACGAGCTCACCAAGATGTGCACCATCCGCATGAGCTTTGTAAAGGTACGAGTATCACCGCAGACAATTAGTATTCAGATGATCTATTGAAAGTTCAGGGAGGAAGAACCAGGGGCATTTCCTTCAAGGAGGCAGCAGTGCCTCAGAAAATTGGATGAGAAAATGAATCCATATTACAAAAATGGATGGGATTGGTTTGTGCGATAAATCCTGCCTTTTGTTTTTTGTGCGCGTTCGCGAATCGGTCTGAATCAATAAAATGATGGCGTTAATGGGAAGAATAATAAAAAATTAAGTGAACAACCGTTCTTTGTCATGTCAAAATCAAACTTGAAATGGCCTGAGAACATGATGATTGTTTCATCAGCTTGATGACATTAAAAAGGCTACATATTCGTGTCTGCGACCCCCTTTAATGAGATTGATGACTGATTAGGCCTGTCACGATAACAAATTTTACTGGATGATAAATTGTCCAAGAAATTATTGCGATAAACGATAATATTGTCGTTCGAGACCATTTTCATCTAATATAATGATAATGGCATAATAATGCAGGTACACCTTTTCAAAGATCTATAAACTTTTATTTCTTAAGAATATTAAACATTGAAAACGGAAAACATTTTAAATATCCACAAAAAAATGAACAAAACAACCAAAAACAATAAAAGCAATGTCTGTTAACAAAAAAATTCACTTAAATAAATACCAAAAACAATAAATAAAATGGATGTAAACAAAATTGCACTTCAAAAATTATTAACCCTCTGAGGTCTGAGCTGTTTTCTGGGCCTGGAGGTGTTCTGACATGCTCTGACATTTGTGTTTTTTTCTGTTACTTGTGACATTGTCATGGCTAAAGTCTGATTACACTGTATTCAGCACAAACTCTGCTACAATAATATATCAGCAGCATGTATGTAAAAGTTTGTAGTTTTGAGATAATGACATTTATGCGTGGTTTGTGAAAATACAAAAAAAAATGTCACTGAAATAAGGCCATGAAACCCATACTGATTATTTCTTCACAAGACTTTTGAAAATTGTATGACGTAGCCTAGAATATTTGCTCCAAAACTATGTGAAAATCACCCTGACTGCTCATTCAGATAAGACAATATATTGATTTAAAATTTCTAAGACGTGTTTTGTGTGACAAAGCCATATTCGAAGAGGCGTGATCATCTCATGAATATGTAAGCCTTCAACACCTGAGAAAGACAAAGACACTCCCCTAACTGCCCTATTAGGAGCGATCAGGCCCTGTCATTCAGAGCAACCTTGCACAAAGAATGAGGAGATTTAAAAAAGAATGGCTTTTAGATTGTTTGGATTTATTTAAAACACAACATAATCCAAAAATACACAACAAATGACAAAAGAGCACATTGAAAACAATGATCCAAAGACAGAGACCTTTGTGCCATTCCTAAAAACATTGTACATACCTTTCATTTCCAAGGTGTTTGATTTTCACTTTACCATGTTCATGTACAGAGACTCATGTGAATGTTGAAGTCAGCAGGACTCAGTTGCATCTGGTCCCTGAAAGAAAAGAAAAAAGTGAACATACTGGTATCAAGAGAAACTAGGCCTGCACGATTTTGGGAATACATTTTAGATTTTTCTGGTTAAAATTGCTTTTTAAAATTCACAGAATATACACACACACACACACACACACAAATGTTTCCAACAATATATAATATAAAGAACACCATATTTGTTGTGCCTTGTAGGCATAAGCTATGTGCAGTACTGTTCAAACGCGATCCCGCTCCAAAATATGATACATTCAAATGCCATCGCGCTCCAAAATATTAAACATTATGGTTATATATATCTATGTTTGAGCAGATATCCACGAACAGTATTTAACAGTAAACACGGGTCTAAATAGTATAATATTCACCATATATCTAGCAACAGTTCAACTGCAATGTGAAGTTTATGCAACAATACCATAAACTAATAAGTACGAATTTCTTACCTTACATCTTTCTTGTCTTCAAATCGCGTTCTTCTTCTTCTGAGGTAAATTCAATGTAAGCTCAGACGTGTCTTCCAAACTCAACGAAAAGCAGAGACTTGTGAAGTGTTTTGGTGTTTTGTGTTTGAGGTAACGAGGGCGTTCGCGTTCCATGTGGAGATTTGCATGTGAATCACTTTTGCGCGAGTGGGCGTGGCCGAATTAAAAGTAATTAGCAAGCGTTTGAGATACTGGACATCCTGTTGGTTTTATACAAATTACTTAAACAGAGAATATTTGTTTTCAGTTTGAATCCGATCATTTAAAAGTACACACTTAAATGTGTATAAAGGTATATGGCTCATAAATGTGTGAGAAGTATTCGCTGAGTTTTGATTCAGTTTATAGACGTGCTCAAGAAAAAAAGTTCACCACGACGGAGAGGCAGAACGCACACCCTGTTTATTTTCTTTATTTTACAAAAGCACAATGTTTTGATTTGATTGTAAGTGGACACATACAAAAGTAGAAATATCACAGATTCTTTTTTTATATTTCTTTTTTCTGTATAACCATAAATGACGGAGTAATTTAAGTTTATTGTACTACAATGTGAAGAAAATCCAGCAAAACGCGGGGGCGCGTTTTCCGACCTCAGAGGGTTAAACATTAGGCTCAGACATAAATAGTGATACATTCCATAACAGGCAACACTGCCGATTAGGACATTCGTAAACAAATTTAAAAAAGCCTCAACAGGCCATATCACACTATTTTGCACTGTCCTCCTGTTACTTTGTCGACTAAACAAACGCCCGAGTGATTGTGTAACTTACTGTCGGGAAGACAGAGACGCACTTTATTGCGTGTATATGCTACGCACTGAAAATACTTGGTTAGGATTAGGGGTGAGGAGTGCGTGCGTATTACACGCCATAAAGTGCGATTCATATGCACGCAAAAACTATTTTTGGTGTATAAATCAATATTAAAATGGCACAAGAAATAACATTCGTGGTATAGATACGCATTTTCATGAGATCGGGCTCACTGTCGCGTTTGGCTTTGAAACCAATTCCATCTTTTTCTTTTTTTTTCCCTCCAACTCACAACTAGCGGTATTCTCTCTTCCGGCAGTCGCCGCAAGCAGTCCCGCTTTCCCATACAAAGACCATGTGACTGACAAGCGCCACGGCGCCGCCTCCCCACACAAAGACCATGCAACTGACAAGAGGGTTCACTCCTCCTATACGCTAAGGAACCGAGAGTGGTCATCCAGTCTCTTTGGTAGAGAGAGAGAGACACGAGGAAAACAAACAAGCATACAAATGGAATTATCGTGGCCGGAAAAATTATCGAGCTCATTTTTTTTATCGTGCGATTAATTGATTTATTGACTATCGCGACAGGCCTATGACTGATGATACAAAAATAATTTGACAATTAAAAAGAACAGCTGAAGATCAGTTCACAAATGAAATTATTTAAATTGTTAAAAGGTTTGTTCAATTAAAAATTTAAATCATCCCATAATTTAGTCAACCTCAAGCCGTCCTAGGTGTATATGACTTTCCTCTTTAAGCCAAACACAGTTATTATGGATCTTTTTTTTTTTTTTACAAAAATGCATGGCTTCGCTTCAGAAGGCCTTTATTAACCCACTGGAGACGTATAGATTACTTTTATGATGGATGGATGCGCTTTTTGGGCTTCAAAGTCTAAAGTACCATTCACAACAAATATAACCCTAACCCATATTTTTTATATTACTCTGATTGTGTTTGGCTGAAAGAAGAAATTCATATATACCTAGGAAAGCTTGACGGTGAGTAAATTATGAGATAATTTACATTTTTGGGTGAATTAACCCTTTAATGCCTTTAGTTCATTTTTTGGAATAAATAAAGGAACTTGTTTTTAATATATTTGTTTAGGGCTGGGGCGCCGAGTATCACAGACAAGACGTGACCAGCACCCCTTGCTGGATAGAAGTGCATCTCCACGGCCCCCTCCAGTGGCTGGATAAAGTCCTTACACAAATGGGTTCTCCTCTGAACCCCATCTCTTCTGTCTCATAATGATGGGCCCCACTGGGCTGGGAGGATTTTTTGTTTGTTTGTTTTTTTTTTTTTGCATTTTTCTTTCTTTTTTTTCACTTTTGAAAGAAAATGAGGTCTTAAGGGCTGAACTGTTTACACTACCTGCAGAAGGGTTACCGAATCCTGCAGCGATCAGAACGAGAAGAATGAACTGGGGCCACAAGCACATCTGGCAGAGGAAAATTCTAGGCAGTGACACAAAATGGACTAACTACTGCTTTAGCAATTACCTTCATGTTTGTTTGTCTTTTGCTTTACAATTGTTTTAAAATGATGCTTGTATGACTGATTTTCTCTAACTGTAGGTAATCTAGTAGATGAATTTGACATGCTCTTATGTATCTCTACTTCACTTTACACCAGTTGAAAATGGCAATTTCCTAGTTCTATGAGAATCTTTTTAATTGCTATGTCTAATCCCTGTTATTCGCAAGGCATTTCCCCCTTTATATGTTTACTGTTAGACTCAAAGCTCATTACAAATGTTTCCTTTTTATAGCATCTGTTGCCTTAAGTCTTAAGGCAAATCAAAGTTACTGCTTTTAAATAAAGTTCTTTTATCTGATAAATTCATGGTAATTTGACATGTTTTTTTTTAAATATGATAATTCAAAAAGATGTTATTCTCTAAAAAGTACATATTAGATATAAAGATTGAGACATCAGCTTTTAGTGGCTAGTGGAATATGTCCTTGCATTGTTTGTCCTTGCAGTTTATAAATCAAGAATATAGAAAACTCAAAATTGCATAAGGTACAGTTTACACGTATAGTAGATTTGTATTTCATTAGCGTTGCATGATTGTGTTTTCTAAACAAATTCCTAAAAGTGGAATCCGTGGGCATGGAGACTGAAGTGGACCATGAATGATGTCTGTTATTTGGTTCCCTCTACTGGACAAGTAGTAGTTTTAGTACTAGGCATTTCTTTTAAAATCACAGTTTAGACATCATCAATGTGAAGAGCATTGCAGACAGTCTCTCCTAAATAATAAGGTAACACTTTATTTTACTTGGTATACCTGTTGCATGCACTTACTATATAAATGACTGTAAATTATGCACAATTACAAGCAATTAAACCTAACCCTACACGTTGTTAGTGTATATTAATACTCAGTACTTCTCTGTATCAAGGAAGCCCTAAAATAACCAGTAATAACAATAATGTAAATTTGCTATTACAACTAAATAGCATCTAACGACCTGGATCCTTTTATGAATGTACGTTACCTACCCGATGCGTAAATAATAAAACGGTAAGTAAAAACTGACAGCTGACTTGACAGCTCTAACAGATTCCCCGCCGCGCTCACGATAAAGTGCACGAGCGCCAGGCGCGTTCGCGCACGCACACGCACATATTGAAGCCAAGATATGTAAATTAATTTTAGTATTGATTTATGTAAATGCAAATTATATTTCGGTTCTAATTTACTTATGTTTATGAGCGAATAGTTAGTTATAAACTAGTTTTTTTAATTTATTTTTTATGGTGTATTTATTAATGGCTGCAACTAACAATGAATAGAATCGAAAATGTTAGGATGGATCGAAATGACGTTAGGATACGTCATTTAAACAAGTCTGTTTTCGAGCTGTTTTTTTGAAACCTCACAAACAGATTAATCCACAATTTAAACGTTTTAACCTTGCAATTACTATCTTGTAAGCATTTAATTATGAAATTGATATGTTTTGATATTTTGTACATTTACATGCGGAATCATGCTTTCATTTATTTTGGAGTTGTCCTCATTCGTCTTGTTTTTGGACCGATTTCTAATAATTTATTATGGATCACATGCCTAGCTTTCAGTTGTATTTTGGAAATGTTTAATTCGTTTTCCCCCCACTTATGACGTACTATCATAAGGAATATTATTTAATTAATCTGCTACTTTTATCAGCTAAATTTAATATAGGTCTATAAATGCAAATATGCGCGAAGCAAGCATTTTTATAAAATGTTATCAAAGTTCAATACCTAAACAATTTTATGTTTGAAAAGAATGCTGTAAAATGTTTTAATAATAGTAAGTATTTTAATGTTTTTATTTAACCTTTTTATGTTCGTTTATATCTGTTGAATTATTAATTAATTCATTCCTGGCCGAATGCGAACTTGGCTAGTTGGACTGGTGACCGTTGATATGCTTTTATTTTGAAATGGAAACTCTTGTAGGCGTAACCATAGCGCTCGGTTCAGCAGTCTCAAAGCTGCTGTGCTGTCTTCACTCTACTGGCAGGAATGAGCTCTCGCCGGAAGTGAGGTGGCCTTTCTCGAGAGCAACGAAAAATAAACACGTAGCCGTGACTACAGGAGTTTGGAAGCGACAAGATTGATTTAGATGGAAGGATAGAAGCACGACGCTGTCATAAGAAGAACAACGCAAAAGAGGTAATCTCTCTAAAGCAGAAATAGCGGATTCTTGCGGCTGTAGGTAAGACACAATTCGTGTCATCTCAGTACTGACTGCTTTAGCTAGTCGGCCAGTTCATACTTGCCAGCATATGGTCGGGTTATTAAAACACGTCTTGGCGGATTTAGTTGGTATTTATTATCTGTGTAGTAGATTAATAACGACTGTCATACTGTCTTTCGTAGCATTCATGTAATGTTTACCGTTCAGTAAGTTAATGTAAGTTAAGTTAATGGGTGCTGTTTTCAAACAGCCTGCAGCTAAGTTAAGTGTTATAAAGACAAACATAATACAATGTAACTAAAGCTTATTTTTTGGCATTTCTGGTTTTAGTAACATTTAAAACATGCCTAGTTTATGCATATGCACACTACTGTAATTTGGGCCCTTACTTTCACTTCAGTTTACTAGAAATGTCTATTTGAGGCATGTGATTTTACCATATTTATACGGGTTTTCGTATTGTTGACTGTTCTCAAGCGGTAGCTCACTTGAACCGATCATCTCTTACTCTTTACTACTAAGTTAGTTACGGTACAAAATAAACATGAATTAATATCAGAGGGTATGTCGCAGGAAACCGAAACCGTACAACTTACTGAAATATATCATGTCTCATGTAATCGCTCAATCAGTGTTTTAACCATGGATAAAACAGCTTGTAAACATTTTGTCAGGTACTTCCATTTACCTCACAAAAAGCCATTCACTGTTCATAAACTGTATAGTTAGTCTAGAGAGGAGCATTTTGCCAAAAAATTCACTTTATTACATATTCATTATATATTTTACTTTAATACCATTAAAATGTATTCTCATATAACATTATTATAAAAACGGCCTTATGCAATTGTATACAAATCATAATCATGTTGTTCCAAGCCTGTATACATTTCTTTCTTCTTTTGAACACAAAATAATATATTTTGAAGAATGTTGGCAACTAGACAGTTGACTCTAGCTAATGACTTGACTAGTAGGGGGGAAATGCTGTGGAAGTCAATGGGTGCATCAACTCTCTGGTTACCAACAACATTCTTCAAAATATATATGTAATGATGACAGTGTTTTCATTTTTTGGTGAACTATCCCTTTAATCTTTTAACAATAATGTACCAGCTGACAGGGCGGCTCCATGTGTAGTTTACAACATTAGATTTTTTTTTTTTCTTGAGAAAAATGAAAGTACTATATCCTTGTATATCCAAATGAATAGATATTGAATCAACATCGAAATCGAATCACAAGCTCATGAATTTGCTGAATTCACAATTTGGCATCCCGGTAAATACATAGGCTAGTCTGCATGTTTTTAAAGTTCTTGTAACAGCACTTGTGTTTTCAGTTTTGATTCACAGTAGAATCTTACTCTGCAAGTGCTGTGTGTTTGAGTCGCTTATTTTTTGCATCTGGGAATTAATGAGAACCATTTATAAATCTGTTGTTGTCAACAAAGAGAAGCAAAAAGGTCTATCTGCGTTTTTTAGCCAAAATAAAAACTCAATGGTTTAACGTTTGAAAACAAAGAAATTAAGACAACCATAAATGTTAGAATTATAATTTCACTGTTGTTCTGTTTCTAATTATTTATAACAATTCAGTTAATACTTTTATTATAACATTGTATTATAATATAATGTATTATTATCATGATTATGAAATACTTTTTTATTTTTTATTTTACAGTACAATAGTGTATATTATTGCAATATAAAATATTTTTAATTTGATCAAATATGTTTTAATAATAATTTCTGGGAGGAGGTGTGCTCCGGTTTTCCTCCTTTAGCTGAAGACATGCCTGCAGCCGAATGTTGTTAATATGCTGGTATTTGTTTGAGTGTTGTGAAATGTTGCTTGTCCTCATCATTGATACTGAAGCTCATGTCCTTTTTGAGAGCAGTGCAAGATGGTGCGAGCCACTCTTGTGACGACCATCAGTTTGGCGCTGACTGGTACAGTCATTGCCCATGCCTACTTCCTCAAGCACCAGTTCTACCCGACTGTGGTGTACCTCACCAAAAGCAGTCCTAGTATGGCAGTAAGTCGCCGTTGGTTTATTCAGTATCAAATGTTGATGGTAAGACAGGTGGGCGCTAAACTCCGTACTTTTTCTGTGACAGGTTTTATACATTCAGGCTTTCGTGTTGGTTTTCCTTTTGGGGAAATTTATGCGGAAGGTCTTTTTCGGGCAACTAAGAGCTGCTGAAATGGAGGTTGGTGTCTAAATGTATAAAGTGTGCAAGGGCAATTTGTATTTTTATGTTTGTCGTTCTCATTTTTATATTCTTTATATTTTTAGCACCTGATTGAACGCTCCTGGTATGCAGTGACGGAGACCTGTTTGGCCTTTACAGTCTTCAGGGATGATTTCTCTCCTCGCTTTGTGGCCCTTTTCACTTTGCTGCTTTTCCTCAAGTGCTTTCACTGGCTGGCTGAAGACAGGGTGGATTTTGTGAGTGAATATCGAAATGTTACATTTTATATACAATGTATAAAATATATTGGGCTGTCACAATTTTTGGATGTGATTCAGGTAAGTTTAATATATATTATGCGCTTTAATTATTTACATTCGTTTAAGTTACGGCTCAGAGCGGCTCTGTTCACAGTAAATGCCGCTCCACATGAACTGTTATCATTTGCATGTGTGTGGAGCACGTCTCAAACTCCGTCTCAGCATATGCTGTGAGTTTGGGTCGCTTAAAACGATCGTCTGGGAACGCAATGTGCGTCATTTAATCAAATTTGTATGGTGAATAATTTATAAACCTACGCCAACACAGGAGAATACATCAGTATGTTTCTAAATATGCGACCTGATCATCGCGATTTCAAAATAAAAGTTTAAACCCACGCCAAGTTTGCATGTTTTGATGTCCACATATTCTTGTTCAAGGAATTACAGTGGCTGTAGCATTTCTATCGTAAATAAGTGGCCAAATATTAAAAACTAAATGTTGTTTGGCCAATATTAAACTAGGATTTTATCATGCTGTAAAGTGTAACAACCATAGATTGTAAAAAAAAAGATTCTCTCAGAAGTCACATCCCCGTTTTTATAGCATCAAATAACTAACTAAACCTAAACTTATTTAACATCAGCGTGATAAAAACAGACTAAAATGACAGAAACCATATTTGGGAAAAAATATGGCTGTGTTTATGAGCTATACTGCATCCAGCAGCTTGGGGGCGATCGAGACGCTCTAGCTTCACTTTTCAGGAATCGTAACAATACCAGTCCGTTTGCCTCCTCTGCAGGCATTTGTTATATTACAATATACACAAGTTGATTGTTTATATTATGTATACTATATTATGTGTTGTTCTATACGCTGATTTCACGCAGCCGCCATTTTGAAATCGAAAGTGAGGCTCCGGTGGGAAGAACCCCGGAAGTAAAGATAAACAACAATGCCTTGGATTACCAACCTGAAGCTGCTGCCGCGATTTACACTATTGGATGTTAATATCCAATATAGGATATGTATATAGTTCATACCTGCTTCGTTTTTTACATTCTGAATTATATATAAAAAAAATATTTTATTTATAAATGAATTTCACTGTATAAGTGTCTAAAGTATGAAAGAAATGTTTGTACATTTTTAGAATTGACACAACATCATTAAACACAACAATACGCCATCGCATTCACGACTCTCCTGTGATTAAAGGCGACACTTCCGGTTTTCTTCCCACCGGAGCCTCGCTTTCGATTTCAAAATAACGGCTGCGTGAAATCAGCGTATATTTATATTTATATTTATTCATTTAGCTGACGCTTTTATCCGAAGCGACTTACAATTGCTATATATGTCAGAGGTCGCACGCCTCTGGAGCAACTAGGGGTTAAGTGTCTTGCTCAGGGACACATTGGTGTCTCACAGTGGATTCGAACCCGGGTCTCTCACACCAAAGGCATGTGTCTTATCCATTGCGCCACCACCACCCCTATATAAAACGTATAAAACCATATGATTACTTTCTTTTGATCCTTTATTTGAACCAAAATTATTTCCTCAAAAATAATCGACTGATTACTCTATTATCAAATATTAATATAAAAATATTAATATTTATAAGTGACTGCCCTAAAAAAAAAAAAATATATATATATATATATATATATATATATTTATATATTTATATATATATATATATATATATATAAATGTTTTTGATTCTAATGTTTTATTTAATTTTTTTAGATGGAAAGGAGTCCAAATATCTCATGGGTCTTCCACTTCAGAGTTCTCTGTGAGTACATTATGGTTTGCTGCGGCCTGTTTCCTATAGCACCAGTATATCTCTTACTTCCTCTTTATTTATGAAACTACTTTACCAAGTCTTTTTTTTTTTTGACATGCAAATTTTTTGAGCTGCACCTGCATTTTAAATTTTAAAGCATTTGACATTGGACTACCTTATTTGGAGTCACTGTGTTGTGGTATTGCATCATTTCATGAGCTTGTCACTACTGTTCTTTTTTTCTGGTACAGCTCTTATGGTGTTGCTGGGAGTGTTAGACTTTCTGTTTGTCAATCATGCGTGTCACAGCATTATAACAAGAGGGGCATCAGTGCAGCTGGTTTTTGGATTTGAGGTGAACATCAATTTAATTCTAGTTTTATTATGTCTTAGCTTGAGTGAGATCCTGCTAAACTGAATTTCATTAATATTATTGAAAGGCCCATTGACCCTAAACTTTCTCACATGGTGGCCCATAACTTGATGAAGTTGAGCAATTTATAAATCAGAACATATTTTATACTACTAGAGTATTAAAATGCCATAGACTTTACTGTAATATGAATGCTGCATTTCTTTCAGTATGCGATTCTGATGACTATGGTCCTCACCACCTTCATCAAGTACACCTTACACACAGTTGATCTGCAGAGTGAGAATCCATGGGACAATAAAGCTGTCTACATGCTGTACACAGAGCTCTTTACAGGTACGTCCTAGAGAACCAGAGCATGGGATGCTTATGTATCAAATAAGCCCATTTACAGATTGACTGTTATTATATTTTTCCTTCAGGATTCATCAAGGTGCTTTTGTATATGGCGTTTATGACCATAATGATAAAAGTGCACACCTTCCCTCTGTTTGCCATTCGGCCCATGTATCTCGCAATGAGGTGAGTGATGCATCATCAGATTCCAGCTATGAACAGCTGTCTAGCTTGTCTTTATTATTTTGTCATGTGCCAAATGTTTGTCTTCATCAGGCAATTCAAGAAGGCAGTAACGGACGCCATCATGTCTCGACGAGCCATTCGTAATATGAATACTCTGTGAGTGTTTCTCTAAAATAATCTAAAATATCTTTTAAAATGAAATTTACTTTTAAAGTTTTATTTTATTATTCATCTATTTTATTAATTGACAAATGTTTTTAGTAATTTCTTTATTTGATTATTATTATTTTTTTTGAAAAAAGTTGTATTTTATTGTGTATTTAATGTTTTTATAATTTTTTTATAAAGTAAATTTTTTTCCTTTAAAAAAAAATGTAAATCTCTTTTTATTGTATATTTAGTCTTTTTCTTAATATTGTGCCGTTTTGAATATGTTGAGAGTGTATTAATAGTTTTCTGAGTATTTCTCAAATCGCTGGTTTCCATGCTTTGTCACAGCTATCCTGATGCCACTCCTGAAGACTTGCAAGCCACCGACAATGTGTGCATCATTTGCAGAGAAGAGATGGTGACTGGAGCCAAGAAACTGCCGTGCAACCACATCTTTCACTCAAGGTTCATGTCCACTGATTGACACATCTCAGTTCCTTTGGTGTTTATATCTGCATGCACATTTCAAATGGTCTTTTCCTCTCATTGTAGTTGCCTTCGCTCATGGTTCCAAAGACAGCAGACATGTCCCACCTGTCGTATGGATGTCCTCCGAGCATCCCAGCCAAACCAGAATCCAGCCCCAGCTCCTGCACAAGCACCTGCCCCTGCTGCTCCTGCTAATGCCCCCGTACCTCCACCTGTCAATGGTAAGACCAGGCTGGTTATTCTGCTGATATTTGGCTGTTTTGAGATTGCTAATTGAGATTGAGATTGTATGCCTACACTTCTGTGCAGTTGCTCCAGGTATGATGCCTCAGTTTCCTCCGGGGCTGTTTCCATTTTGGGGTCCCTTCCCTGGCGCACCTCCTCCTGCTGCCCCTGGTGCACAGGCAGCTACTGACACGCCACAGACCAGTACCGATGGAGCACAGGCTCAGGGATCAGGTGAGCATCTGTTCTACCTCCCTGTGAAAATGTAGAATATCCATGATTTTCATAAAAATTCTCACCATCTGTCATGTAGAATCAGGAGCCAGCAGCTCAGCTCAGCCGACTGCAGACAGCGCCTCTGCTGCTCCTGGAGCTATCCCAGGATTCCCCTTTTCCATGCCGCCACCTTTCCCATCAGCTCCATGGCTGCCAATGCCTCCACCTCCACCTTTTAGTATGTCAGAGTGGTCAAAATGCTTTCTTGTTATATAAAACATGTAGAACAAATGCTTTAGAAACCTTCCAGGTCAGATATGAGTTAACTCTGATCTCTGTTTACTAGTGTCATCCATGCCACCGCCACCATCAACTCTGTCCACCATGTCAGAGGCTGAGCTCAGAGAACTGGAGCAGGAGGGTAGGCGAGGTTTGGAAGCCAGGTTGCAGTGCCTTCACAACATCCACACATTGCTGGATGCCGCCATGCTCAACATTCACCACTACCTCAGCACGGTGGCTACGTTAAGGTATGCAAGTGTTGCTTAAGGTTTGATAGAGATTGGCACATCCAGTTCCTACCTCTGAAATCCCCGTGTTTTTTGTTTTTTCTAAACTTCCTGTTTAGTCCGCCAAGATCAGAAACCAACACTGGTGAGACGAGTGCATCAGTGAACACGGAGTCCTCCCCCTCCCCCTCCCCGGGCAACACGGAAACCCCCAGTCAGGAGAACGAGGCTCAGAGCGGTGAGTGGAAGAAGGAAAAATAATGCCACAACTTTCTGAATGACTGAGCTAATATTGTATAAAAAGAGTTTTTATATTTGAATTGACACGCCCCGATACACAGCATGACTGCCAGTGAAATGTGCAGTCATAATATCTGAAACACATACTTCTTACAGTATATATATATATATATCCGTATATCCATATATGCACCTCCTACTCTCCTAAACTACTAAAACACTAACATTCTAACACACATATATTAACTATGTAGCCAATTTGCTACCAGGCGCCTGGGCCGCATGTTAGTACCAGAGTCATTGTATTCTCTTGTTCCTAGGTGAATCTGTGAATGGAGCTACAGGCTTTTCTCGACCAGACTCAACCACAGAGGAGGACAAAGACAGGATGGATGGAGATGAAGATGACGGCGAGCCGAGCGCCGCCGAGTTGAGACGGCGTCGCCTCCGTAAACTGGAGACCACGCCCACTCCTGACCACTGATGATGTGATGCTTAAATACATGACTGTAGAAACGCTTCTTATGGACTTTTTGGGCACTTGTCATGTTGAGATGTCAGATTATCTGAGGAAAGTTCATGTGTTCTTAGATGTTATCTAAATGTGGCACATCAAGGCACTACCCAGTGTATGGAGGATTTGTCATTGTCGCGTGTACAGAAGACTCGGGTAGAGAACTGGTTTCTGGGTAACCGTGCGTGAAGATTTAAAGGATAAAAAAAAAACCTTGCACCTTGAAGGTCAGCCGTGACTATTGAATCGAGTATTGGTGAGACTTTCCTCTCTGAATGTGATTTCTGTTTCTCAGAGGATCAACAAGGTCTGTGGATTTCTCATGTGCCCTTAAAATTTGATGTTTTCCCCTTCTTTGTGTATTTTCATTATTTCTAGCTCTACATAATAGATTTTGTTTTCTTAGATCTACTTTGGTTGTGGGTAAAAGATGACCATGAACCAAATATGAGTAAATTAATGTACATAATGTATAAAGTGTTTTAATAGGAGGATATGTACATACTGCACAATAAACTATGACAGACTTCAAAAACATCAGGGCGAACAGTGTGTATCTGAAGTGTCTCAGCTGAAGGAAATAATAATCCATTATTTATCGGCTTTCTTAGCCGATAACGATAACATTAAAAATGAACATGTATCGGCCGATACCAAATATGGTTTCTGATATATCGTGTATCTAAATGCTGTTCTTTTGAACTTTCTAAATGCTATTCTTTTGCAGTGTAAATTCAATAAAATGTTTGTTTATAGTCTTACCAACAAGAGAAACAAATTAGCCTAATAGTGTCCTAATAATGAGCATTAACCTAAGGTAATATTAAAATTAATCAGATAAGATTGTTTTCATGACATCACAAATGGTCAAATGAGTTATAAATATTCAGTTTCTAAAGTCCGAGAATTAGTCTTTACTGAAATTCCAACAATACATGAACGCACCATAAATATGTAAAAAGCAAGTTAAAAATGAAAATGTTTAAATTAGTTTTTTATTAAAGTAAATTGGCAAATATCAGAGCACAAAGTACCAAATTGATTGCTTCCATATGCACCATTTGAAATGGAAGGTCACCATCCCACACACACAAAAAAACATCTGTTAATACATCTCAAAGAATATCTCATGAATGATAAAAAGATAAATGTGGTTATAACTCCTTTAAATCGTAGTAAAATCATTTCTGGTCCCTTTTATCGTGAGCATCTAGCCTAATTGTGCTCGGCTTTAAAAAGTCAAGGTGCAATTTCAGAAGTATAGATGCTTCTGATGCATGTTAGTGCAAACAAACCTATTGAGCTACTCAACAGGAAGAGGTAATGCTGTGCTATTGCCTGAGAAGGTCAGAGGAAGATCTCTGCAGCTGTGCGTAGCGGTCAGGTCTGTGGAGTGGAGTAAAGCGAGTGGTGTTGGTTGATATGGTCGCTCCTGTTGAAGAGGAGTGGAGTCGTCTCGCTCGACCCAAACCAGCTGTTGGTGCAGACACTCGCTTTTAATCACTGTATCACAACTGATCCCATTAACGTCAAGTATCTGAGTTGTAATAATCAAAGCCTGATGAACACATTACCTGCTATGAGGATTGATACTGTGGCTCCAGAGAGAAGCCGTGTCATCATCCATTCCTCGAGGATCATCAAAGAAATATGACTGTGAGGCTTGTGTGTTGCACATGGCCGGGCTGCAGTTCTGAAATAAACAACAAAGCAAACATGTAAATGATGCTCAGACCTATTATTTTATTAAAAACGCATTTCATACATTTAATGACTGAACTAAAATAATTTTTTGTATTTTGTGAGGATTCAAAAAAGTCATTAGATCAAACCTTTTTTTTTAATACAGGAAGCCAACATTTAATGCAAATATAAAAAATAATATATATATATATATATATATATATATATATTATTTTTTTTTGGCAGATGATAAACTAGTTTGCTCTTCATTTAGTTTGCTTTTCAATCTTTTTTTTTTTTTTTGTCATGGAACTAAATACAGAAAATGTACACAACTGATCAAAAGTTTGGGGTCTGTAAGGTTTCTTAATGAAAGAAGTCGCTTATGCTCAGCAAGGCTACGTTTATTTGATAAAGTAAAAACAGTAATATTGTGAAAGATTATTACAATTCAATATGAATGTTTTCTATGTGAATATATTTTGTACTGTAATTTATTCCTGTGATGCAAAGCTGAATTTTCAGTTTTACATTTTCATTACTCTAGTCTTCAGTGTCACATGATCCTTCAGAAATCCTTCTAATATGCTGATTTGATGCTCAAGAAACATTTCTGATTATTATCCATGTTGAAAACAGCTAATCTTTCTGTGGAAACAGTAATACATTTTTTTCAGGATGCTTTAATGAATATAAAGTTCAAAAGAACATTTATTTGAAATAGAAACATTTTGTAACATTATAAATGTCTTTACCATCACATCTGATCAATTTAAACTTTAAATTTTAAAGCATCTTTGAAGAGAAAAAGTATTAATAAAAAAAATCGTTCTGCCTCTGAACTTTTTAACCCTCTGGTGTTCTTCGTGTGGTGGTCAAAATTTACCTACATTTTTTTTTATGATATGAATGTACTATATTTTAGTTTGATAATGTTTTTTATTTAATATTTATTTTATGGTCCTAAATCATTTTTATGCAGTTGTTATAATCCATTTATTAACTTTTTGAGCATAGACCTGAAAATGAAATTTCCAACTTAAACTGTCATGAATCTTGAATGCTGTGGAACACAGACTTAATCTTGGACTCTTTTTAAAGACACGGGATAGATTATTGGTTAAGTGGAAAAAAAAGTTATAGAATTTTGAAAATGGGAAATATGAAAAATGCACAAAAACACTATTTCAACTATTTTCCAAAACACGTTTTACTCTAGATCTGCGAGAAATTAAAAGCCATAAATCAAAACAAGTTGTGTTCCAAATTTGAGGTTGATATCTAAAAATAAAAAAAGCTTTTTATTTATTTGGGTGCAGTACCAAAAGTTTCCACTAGACATTCATTTCCCATTCATTTCCAATGCGGACATTTTTGAATGTGAGAAGTCCAAGTGTGGCTATTTTTTGCACAACCTTTTCAAATGATGTCCATGATTTTTATTTTTTATTTTTTTAGTTCACAAAGCAAGTGCCAAAACCTTTACCAAGTTTCGCACTATGAAGTAAAAAAACAAAACAAAAAAAACATCAAATTTTTCAGTCAAAACTGACCAAAGAGTACCAGAGGGTTACCAATAGTGTAAGAGCAAAATAAAAGATAAATACCTTTTCTTGAGGAGGCTGACGAACTCTGAAGATGAGAATGAGCAGGCCGGTAGGTAGCAGCTCCCAAATGAAAAGAACTGCTCCAAAGATAATGTAGCCTCTCTCTCCAAGTTCACTCTGAAGGTCAGCCTTTGAGAAGAACACGCAACCATCACAAACTGACTAGTGAGAAAAATACCCTTTCATTAGCAACCAACAAAGTGCAACTGCCCACCTGATCAGAAATGTTGTACCAGTCATAGTCAAAAGCCTCGACTTTATGATTCTGAGACAAAAACAGCACTGCAAGATTGTAGCAAGCCCTGCTAGAGAAGAGCAAGATTACACCGACCCCCAACACCGCAGTCCGGCAAAGCCCCTGCAAACACAACACAGCTGGACATAATCAAACATACCAAAGTTTGTCTTGTTTATCATGAACAGCAACAGAGATTTAATCTTGAGTAATCTTGAGTAGATATTTAGCAGACACTGTTATCCAGAGTACCATGAACTACATCAGAATATTTCAGATTAAACAAGTAAAATAGATTGCGACTACCATTTGAGCTAAAGTCCTTGCAAAGTATGTACCTTACTGCGTAGATAAGGGGTGGTGGTGGTGGACGAGAATCGAGTTAACAGGAGCAGAGATGTGGCCAGACACACAGCTTCCAGAATGAACAGTAGATCATTAACCAGAACCCGAAGCAAAACCAGCCTCCAAGTGTTCTCACCAGCTACACCAGAACCTCCATGCTCTCCGAGGCTTGCGCAAACTATGTTGACGCACAGGAAGACGGCACTCATCGTGGCATACACACACCGAGCCGCCAGTCTGGAAGTCAAAGTTCACACGCAAACACACAATTACAAACACACGGAATAAATCATAAGGTCATTGGAACTTTTTAATCTCACAATTCTGACTTTATAACTTGTAATTGAAAAAAAAGTCACAATTGTGAGATATAAACTTGCAATTCTGACTCTTTCCTCACAATTACGAGTTCAGATATAAACTCGGAACTGCAAGATATAAACTCACAATTGCAAGTTATAAAGTCAGAATTACGAGTTATGAACTCAGAATTTTGAGATTTAACAAAACAGATTAAAGTTTAGGCCTATATCTCGCAATTTTGCCTTTTTTCCCCCCAGAATTGTGAGATATAAGGTCTCAATTACCTTTTTTTTTGTTTTTATTCTGTGGCAGAAACAAGCTTCCATACAATTCTCATCAAACAAATGATACCCATTAATATTAAGGCTGTAGATTTAATGTGTTAATTTAATTAGTTACGAAAAAATAACGTGTATAAATTTGTTTGCCCAAAAACGAAAATGATGTTTATTTACATTTACTCACCCTCATGTTGTTTCAAACCTGTATGACTTTTTATGACAAGATATTTTGAAGAATGTTGGTAACCAAACTGTTTTGGTCTGTAAATATATCTAAATACCAATTCAAATGTAGCTTCTGAAAAAAATCATGGCTGTTGTAACCTTAAAGGTTTAAGTGTAATAAATTCTATGTTGAATATGTAAAATATTTAATTCTAAATCTACTTTTTATAATAACTATTTGATGTTTTTCTTATTTAACACAATAAAGACTTTTTCTTTTGGGGGAAATTTCTCAGCTAAATTTTATGTGCAAATTAAATTGCGATTAATTAGATTGATAAAATATCACATCATGTAATTAATTAGATTATGTTATTCACTTGACAGCACTAACTAATATGCATGAACGTGAATGTACTCACAGAGCTTTGCTGGGCTCAATGTTGAATACACTTCTGACTTTGAGCAACTCCTGTCAAAATGAAACATTGTTATTAGGGAGTGGATTGATTTCTCAACCGAGCAAACATCTTACAAATCTTTCTCTATGTAACTTGTACTTGACTTACCTGAGTAAAGTAAAGGTTGAAGAGACTCAGAGTAAAAAACTGCAAGCACACTGGGAAGCAATAAAGCAGCCAGTAGACTGGAGTGGACAGGTGGTTGGCCGCAAGGGCATCACGGAAATAAAACGAGAAGAGTGTTGTGCGAAGAGCTGCCCAGAACAGGCAAAGAAAAAGAAAAATACTCTGGTAGCTCCATCGCTTATGCCGGTAGAGTAACAGCAACCAAAGCTGAATGTATACGACTAAAAAAAGACCCCCATAGAGACAGGCGTAGAGAACCGTGACACCCAGCTGTACTGATGGGGCCACGGCTGGTCTCATGGGAGACGGTGGAACTGAAGAGTGCATTATGATGATGGATGTAAGAAAAAATATTATACAAAACAATGTATAGACCAAAGCATCAAAATAAAATAAAACTAAAATGGTATAAAATCAGTATAAATCATATCAGCAAAATGGTAATAAAAAAAAAAAAAAATCAGCCGTACTGTCTTTGTATGATTATCATTATGTGATATTATGTCACATATTACTACACGACGAGAAAAACAACACACTTCTGAAAAGTCCTTTGTGAGAATGTCCCTTTTCAACCTGTGATCTGCAAAATAAAAGTGAAAGCGTTTAGTAACACAGCCAAGTTTTACATCAACTCAAAAATGTACACTGAATGTCAAGAACAACATCTTCCTCATCGAAAACAAAAGCATCTTTTATCCGACAACAGCCATTGATGTTACCATTACAGTAACAGTAACTGATTGGGAGTTTTGACAGTCGCGAATGACAGCACGACTTTTGTTTGTTCGCTCGACCTGTTCATCCGCACAGGTTTTAATAGTTTTTAACTGTTTAACTCATTCTAACACTGAAACATTTGTATCAAAATGACTTTGTTTAGACTGATATAAAGTGGCTAGCTGTGTGGCTAACGTTGCTAGATAAGAGTTTAAAATCGATTTGCTAGTTCATAGGTCGGTTTCTGACATAAATATGCGACACACGTTCTTTAAAAATCCCCTAAAATATTACAAAAATAAATTCAGCAATACCTTACAAATGACCATGAAAGACCATATAATCGCCGTGACACATCCAATAAATCCTTTCCCTCATCACTGAAGTCCCGTTCGTGTTTATGCACTGCGTTATCAAACGGACTCATCTATGGCGACATCTCGCGGTACATACTGGCAATGGCAAACGTAAACAAACGTGACTTCCTCCTCATGCAAGACCACGCCCACTATGAAGAATGGTAACGATGCTGTCCTTAAAACACTGTCTTACCAAACTCTTCAAAGGTACAGAGGAGTTTCAAAAGAGATTCACCATCTCATTTTTTTAGGAAGTATTTTGTATTTAAGCATTATGTAGTGGGCGTGGTTTGTACTATTACAGGCGATGTACTGGGCGGTGGTAGAAGTTTCAGGACGCATGAAAAACGCCCGTTGCATTACCGCACTTGGCCTGTAGGGGAGCCCTCAATCAATCAACCATCACCATGGTACTACTACCACTTGAGAAACGGCGGTTAGTTCAATTTTGCGCCATCAATAACCGTCATGTCAGCTGTCATTCCTTCCTGTCATTATGATTTATATCTGCTTTCATTACACAAACTGATTCAAACGAGCAAATCAACAACTTATTTTAAATAACACATTTTAAGTTTAATTTTTAATACATATACTCTACTGTATTTGATGAACTCATCATTTCATAACATGAACAAGAGTTATGTCAGTCGCACTGATGATGTGCGGTCAGTATAGATTCGCAGGTTGTGAGTCAGAGGTGGTTTGTAACGTCTGAACTCATCGCGTGTTTAGTAGGCGAGGTTTTTCTTCCTCACTTTTTCCTCTCGCTCGCTCTCTCTTTCTCTCGCTCTCCTTTCTTCATTGTACCGCACTGTGTGAGCTGTAGTTCTGCAGCCACGTCGCAGACAGATACAGCGTCTCCTTTACCAACTGTATCGCCTGGACCTACAACAAGTTTACCACCTCGTACAGATCGTCATCCTGTTTTTTTACAGTCTATGATCGTCATACGTTTTGTTTTTGCCGTTTTATTTTTGAAAATAATTAACGTTGCTCGTTACGGATAAGTTGAGAATAGTTATCGCCTGTGGTCATGGTGAGTAGCTTGCGTGCTAACTAGGGTTTCAAACTTGCTGGCTTGGTGTTTAAAAAGGTTACAGCTTTTTTTCTTTAGCGTTTAAACATATCAGTTTGTCGCACACACCTTCTACTGCCCTTGCATAATGTTAGACAAACGTTTTGCTACTTACTTGTTATTAACCAGTCTTGCATTTAGAGATCAAGGGATATGGAGTTGATTATACAGTATTATCTTTCTATTCTATCTGTCTACAGTCTTTGCATCTTAAATAATTTTGCATTTTATACATGATAATAACATACTGTATGTACCAAGTGTAAAGAGTGTCTATTATTTGTATATACCCTTTATGCTATCTATATATCTACAGTCTTGCATTTTTTAAATTGCTAACAACATACATATATGTACCAAAGTGTAAAGGGAGTATACAAACAACAAATTACATATATATGTTACATGTGTATACACCCATTATGTTATGTTTTTGAAGTATATTATGTTTTTGAACTTATGCTATAGGAACCAGAGGATGTGTATTTTAGATCACCAGAACAATTGATAGACGAGGAAGCGAATGAGAAAGCAACATCCGAGAGGAAGGAGGATGGAGAGGAATCCCGTAAAGCAGGGAGACCACCGTTGTCCCGCATCCCTACCTTTCAAAGCTCCGTGGGCCGCAAGCGAGTCACCGTCCAGAGTGCAGAGTCATCACTGAAGACGGATGGATCCAGCCAGCAGAGCCAAAAAGAGAAAGCTGGCTCTACAGAGGCTGGAAGAGGGAAAATGTCAGTATCTGGGGGGAGAGAAAAAGCACTTCCCATCCCATCGGCTCGTTTACCCACAAGCCTTGCTGATGTTCTCTTTGAAGGTGATATCTCGGATCACACCTCCACTCTTTTAGCTCCGAAAATAGATCAATCCCTTGATCAAACGCCTGAGATTACAAAAGACTCTGATCAGGATGACATGTCACTGCAGCGACCCCCTCTCAGGAACATCTATGAGACCAATGATCTCGTCGTAGAGCCTGTTTCTGAATTTGAAACTGCAAGTGCAGAGACCATCTCAGAAGATGAGCAGATGTCGGCACAGGATGCTGTTGTAGAGGATCTGAGCTCGTGCTCCTCCGATGATCAACGCGAGGCCTCCGATCAAGCTTGTGAAGAAACTTTGCGTGAGGAAAAAGGAAGTGCTTCCCAATCACATTGGACAGAAGAAAATCGTGTCACAGAGAACAATGTGGAACAGTGCTTTTTTTCAGATAAGGGTGATGGATCCACACTTAGTGGTCAGGATGAAACCGCTAAGATGCAGAAACCTTTAGATAGCAAAAAATGCATTGAAGAAACACGACAGGGAACCAAAACTGGCAATACTAGTCCCACAAAACACACCCAGGCCGAAACGTGTACACCCTCAAAGGTGAGGTGAATTATATTACATGCAATATGCAAAATGAATGGTGTTTGCTTAGGCAAGCATACTATTGTTGTTCCTGTTGAGGAAAGGCATGCCATTACCTTTCTAAGTGAACAGACATAGATTTACCCAGAAGAAGGGAATCACTGCAAATCATTTTCTTGTTTTCCAGTACAACTATCTAAACATTTTTAAATTAATATACATTTACTTAAGAATCAACAAGGCATAATATATTAAGTTTTCTGAATGCTTTATCAAAATAAAGTCAGTTTTCTGTTTAACTGCCAATGGGCTAAGAAAAATAAACTTGTTTTCCCTTAATATTATGCTTTTTTGAGCCTAAAACAAGATATTTTGTCTTGTTTTAGGCACAAACTCACATACGTTTTATACGAAACAAGACTCAATTAATAAGTCGTTTTGCTCCAAGTAAATGTGTCTTGTTTTAAAAATGTTGAGATGTTTTTTTCATGTAAAAATGTGACAAAAAAGTAAGAAAGAAAAATACTGCAGTGCAAGCCATATCTGCAGGCCAGAATGTCTTTCTCTGGACTAATTTGACCTCTTTGATTTGCATACATATACAAATTCAGAGTCTCTAGTTGCCTTAAAATATTTGTTTTACCATCAAAGACAACAGAATTTCAACAGAAGAGGATATGTGAAATGAAAAAGCCATAAAACAGCAATTTCATCACTAACATATATCTGCATATGTCTTGTTTGATAGATGCTAGCATAAGTAAATAGTATGTCTTTCATTTTATTTTTATATTGTTTTAGCAGACAAAAGGAAGGAGCTTTTTCCTTTTCTGTCTCGTGCCCTCCATTCTCCTTCTTTTTGGTGGATTTGCATTGCATATCTGGCAGTATGGAGTCCCTAAATCCATGTCACACCTGATGTCACAACTGGAGCTTCACTGTCTGGAAAGTTTCTGGATGCCTCAAGAGACGTGCATCTCTGACTGTAGGTGAGGAAACAGGTCATCAAGAATTTTTAACTATTTAAATGGTGAGTTTGAGATGTTTAAATGTGTTTCTAAATGTTGTTTATCAGGCTCACTCTTGTTGAGAGTGTCCCAGAGGGCCTCAGCTTCCCTTCCGGCTCGCCACACCTGCCAAGCATTTCAGAGACTTGGACTAATCTACTAAACAGAGCAAACAGCTCTGTCCACATTGGTGCTTTCTATTTCACACTCCGAGATTCAGACATGGGCCTTACGGAGCCCTCGTCTGTGCTGGTATGTTGTGCCGTGGACATTTTACTGTGCATAAGTGAGAATAATGCACTCTAGGCTTTAGAACATTTGTTATCGGCATATGATCTAATAAGATGCGGATAATAATAGGATAGTATTGATTCTGATTATATTGGAAGGCAGTTCATTTCTATCTTTTCAATAGGGCAAAAAAGTGTTCAACCAAATGAAGCAGCTGGAACCAAGAGGAGTGAAGTTGAAGATTGCAGTAAACGCCCCTCAGCCATACATTGCAGACACAGACGAACTGGTAGCAACAGGTACGTACAGCAGAATATCTATTGCACATTTGCATGAAGCACTTCGTGACACTTGAATGATTTTGAATGGATGTTATGCAGCCTTTTCCCTTCGGGTTACTTGCTTTGTGCTTTCTCTCAGGGGCTGAAGTCAGGGGAGTTGACCTGCAGAGCATCACTGGAGGCATTTTGCACACCAAACTGTGGGTTGTGGATAAGAAGCATATGTATTTAGGGAGCGCAAACATGGATTGGCGTTCTCTTACCCAGGTGAGTCCAAGGCTGCGTCCGGAAGCTGAAAAATGCTATCCTTCGCTGCCTACGATATCCCACAATCCTGTGTGTTAGATTCTGTGACAGTAGAGCTAGTGTGTGAAACTTATTAACAACCTAGGAAACTAATGAGGAACTCAGGCAGGCAAAACAGGAATCAGTTTTGTGCCAAACAAACTGTCTGCAAAGTCATTGCTTGATAGGATAGCTTTCGGACGCAGCCAATATCTATCAATATCATTATCTTATTGGATGGTTAATGGATCTTATTGGAGGTTTCTGTTGACATGTAATGCCCTTGACATGTACATAATGTAATTTTGTTTTGTATTTAATTTTATTCATTATTCAGTGCAGTTTATTAGACTAAAATGGCCATCAACCCAAATAAACAATCCTATAAATATAAATGCTTATACTAAAATATAGTCAATGTTTCTACTAGGTGAAAGAGGTTGGAGTGACTGTGGAAGACTGCAGCTGTCTAGCACAGGACGCCTCACGGATATTTGACGTGTACTGGGACATTGGAGCTCAGAAGAATGGATCTCTACCTCCTTTCTGGCCAGGCCGGTTCTCCGCCCTCTCCAGTTCTAAGTACCCATTAGCTGTTAAATTCAACGGTGTCCCTGCACGTGTCTATTTGTCTGTGAGTTGTGTTTCTCTCACAAGTTGACTTTGTTGTTTGGTCTGGTTTTTGTTCACCATATTCATTATTTATCTTTTTTCATTGCATGTTTTGCAATCATTTTATTCAACCTGTTCACAATTCCAGTCATTCTCTGACTCTTTTGTGTTGGCTGGTTTTCATTCATTCCATATGAGTTTTTTTTAATGCATTGTGTAGAAAGATTGTCTTTTTGTCATGTTGTCACCTTTTTCACTTCTGAAAAAGCTTTGTAATGAATACATTGCATGGACTGTATGTGTGTCCTATATCATTAATTTTAATATGTTTCTAAACATGACATGCATTTTTTTTGTGTGAGCAGAAATGTTTGAAATGTTTACATGGCAATTTTTGACTTGTTCTTTTAGAGTTCCCCTCCTCCTTTATCATCACATGGCCGTTCTGATGACCTCTCAAGCATCCTGTCAGTGATTGCTGATGCTGAGCGCTTCGTCTATGTGTCTGTGATGGACTACCTTCCCATGTCCCAGTTCACGGAGCCCATTCGGTAATCTTTACCATTTGATATTAAGTAAAACTAAAACCATAAAAATTTAAATAAACATTAACTGAAATAAAATAAAATATTAAAGTGCCCCTATTATGCTATTTTAAAGGTTGCTAATTTAGTGTTGGAGTTCTCCTACAATATGTTTACATGCATCCAAGGACACTTTAATTTCTTAATGTCCTCAACTGTTCGTTAAAGGATTCGTTCTTTCGAAACCCCTCCTTTCCAAGAGCCTACTCTGCTCTGATTGGTCAGATGGTACTACCATGTGATTGGTCTACCACTTACAGCGCATGTCAGAAATGAAACTTCAGCACTTGACACACAGTGATACGAACAGTAAAGATGGCGTTGGTTTTACCGTATCAGTTCAAGTCCTCATCCTTTAGAAGTGCAGAAAACAGCGTCTTCTCGACATGTCGACAATTTGAACCAAAATGTTTGTCTTTGTAGACGTTTTTTTGCGGACAGCCAATGACGTTTGAGCAAGACTGGTAAGACTGGTTTAATAAGACTGGAACTACTATTGACCCATTTCAGTCAATTCAGAATTGGTTCTTTCTTTTGGGAGACAATAACAAAATTTATTAGGCACTTTGATCTTTGAAACACACCTTTTACATTCACAAACAGCTATATTACACAATACATGAAAGGTAATATCCAAAAAAAGCATAATAGAGGCATTTTAAAAATACTTAGACTAACAGCTAGTAGCCAAAGCGACATTTCTCATTTCGATATACTGAAATAACTAAAACTAAAACTGAAATAAAAATTTATAAAAAGTATAGATATAGATATTTTTTAAATCAATAGCTAATTAAAATGACAAAAACACAAAATTACTGATAATTTAACTCAAATGAAACTTGAAAATAAACTATTTCAAAATATAAAAAAAATTATTTTATCTCAATACTAAAATAACGTTAGTGGGAACAATAATTCCATTAACTGAAGTCAGTTAATAATTTTTAAAATGTATTAAATGTGCATGTGGTGTTTAATAGCTTAATTTGACTAATTGAAAGATTGTTTTCCGTGATTTTTATGTTTAATGTCATGTAGGTTTTGGCCTGTCATCGACTCGGCCCTTCGTGAGGCTGCTTGTACCAGAGGTGTTGAGGTGAAGCTGTTGGTCAGTTGCTGGAGTCACTCTCCTGGTGCCATGTTTGTCTTTCTTCAGTCCCTGTCAGTCCTCAACAAGCCCCCTCTGAGCTGCAACATTCATACTGTACGTTTCTCTGCTCTTTATATTTAAAAAAGATATAATCACTGTCACCATCACTGGTGATTTAATACCTATAAACCTTTTATATACAGAAAGTTTTCGAGGTGCCCTCAACACGAGAGCAACAGAGGATTCCGTTTGCACGTGTCAACCATGCCAAGTACATGGTGACTGATCGAGTTGTTTACATTGGTATGTTAGTTGTCTACATGCACAATTTCACACTTGCATGCTTTTCCATATAGCTGCAATCTGACGGCAGGTTTCATCATAAAAACCTGCCGACAGAAACAGTCCATGTTTACATTTTGAAGCACTGTGAATATGAGTTGTGCAATAAAGTGAATGTCATATTTATAATCCTGCTACAATGATCGATTGTTATATTGTGTTTTATAGGAACTTCCAACTGGTCTGAGAATTACTTCACCCAGACGGCAGGGGTTGGGCTTGTTGTGAATCAGACGGGTTCTGCAGTGGGGCAGGGCCAGCAAACCGTCCAGAGCCAGTTGCAGAAGATTTTCCAGAGGGATTGGCATTCAGAATATGCCCAACCCATCACTGATGTTCACGCAGAACATTGTAGCGGAAAAAAGCTTACATAATGCACCATGCTCTTTATTTGTTATGTTGCTAAGCATTAAGATTAAAAAAACAAAAACGTAAAAAAACAAAAACTCTTCCCTGCGGCATTCCTGCCTACTGATAATTTATTTATGTTTTATGTATTTGCCAAAAGGATGCTGTGCATTTTTAATGTTTGTTATAAATATGACATTAAATCTCTCTCTTTTTTTTTTCTCCAAGTGCATTTATTGTATATTTGCATTATGTGACATTTGCCAGAATAAGGACAAGGTCCTTGAGCAAGCACTGATCTATGATGTTGAACTGGTTAAACATGCATGTTAATAAAATGTTGTAATAGGTGCCTTTGCTGTAAAGTTTGTTTTCCAAAATAAAACTACTTTTCAGTAAGAAAACGCTTGTGCTCCGTTGTTCCTGAAATTACACTTAGCTTATTCAGGTCTTTTAAGTTTACTTATATATATTACATCGTTTAATGCATCAACATTTACCTAAAACAAACAAAAAAGAAAGATGTCTGACACTTAACAGACAAGCTGAAACTCGGCTCTACAGCTAATTTTAGATATTTTCCTTAAAAAGAAAAGTGAATGTTGAACGCCAACACATAACATAATTTAAAACGTGTCTTATATATGTGCATGTTTATTGATAAACGGCAAATTTACAACAAAATATAACTTAAAATAAAACAAAACAATTCATCTTGAATTGTCAAGTAAATGTTGCTGCTGTGTCTCAAAACCTAGTGAGCCCCCTACCTAGACTGCGCTTTTAAGCGTAAGAATGCTCGTGTCCATGGTGCTCAAATACGCTGTCTAAGTAGGCAGCTCACTAGGCTTTGAAACACGGCCTGCGTCTTCTTCTCTGCGCAGGAAGTGAAGGCGCGGAGGAAGGAAGACGCTAAAAATGGCACGAGAAAGAAGCCCAGCTTTATGGCTTCACACTCAACCAAGTGTAACTCGTAAAATGCCGGTGTGTCACAGAATACTCTTACTATTATGGCTACTCCACTTTTCTTCCGTATATTCAGATATAACGGACGGGAATGTGGAGCACTTAAAACGGGAGCACTCGCTCATTAAACCGTATCAGGGTGAGTAACGTTAGCTGTGTGTAGCCTCTGCCTGCTAGTGTTGCTGTTTGTTCTTGACGTCATTAAGCCTCATCATCACTAACGTGCTTTAAGTTTTCTGTTCACTTCCTTGAGTAGGATTTCACCTTTTATTTTATATTTTGCCATATATCATGAATTTTATTGGGAGCATGTACCACAGGGAAATAAGTAGTCTAAAGTCTTTACAGGAACACAACTTAGTGTAAACAAAACTAGTCAGCGCCTTTATTTGAACAGGTGAGGGTAGTTTGCATTTGTATTGCAGGTTGTAAAGCAATCTACCTTCACACGCAGAGTATGCAAATTGTCAAAACACTATTTAATTGTAAAAAATAACATTATTCTTGCATAGCACATTGACTGTTTTGTACATGCATACATGCGTAGATATATCCAAATGTTTTAAAAGTAACGTTAGAAGAAAGCAGTTTTGTTACACTACATAATACACCGCAAGTTTGTGCAAAACTTGATGATCATGTTCTCCTAAATGGCAGAAATTTGCAGTTAAAAACTACCGTGATGTTTTCAATATTGGAGGATGCCTGTATAACTTGTAACCAAGTTTTATTAAGTAACAATAATATACCAAACTATTTGAACTACCGAAATCTGCTTTGTACCTTAAAATGTGCTGACAACCACCATTATAATGCAAGGTTTATTTTTTTAAGTGGCCTATTCATAAAACATGGTCAATACTTGTATGTAGATAGTGCACAGAGTCATAAACAAAAACAAAACACCATCAGAGTAACATACATGAGGATAAAATAATGTATGAACATTAATTCAAACACACAAATTGTACGCAAACCCCCCTAATTTTACATTTCTGAAAACAAAGTCAGAAGTCAAATATAATGTGATGTCATAATCTCAGGGGCTTCTAATGTCCTTTTACTGTTTTTCACTGTAAATTATATGGTTGGTTCTAGTTTTTACTTCCAAAAACATAAATATTATCTATTGACTATCTAAATGACTGTTTCACAGCAAAATTACATATAGCATTTACAGAAGCTCACTGTATGTGGTAACTTGCAGTACTGCAGCATTTTTAGTTTTTTTCTGTAGAAATGACAAACAAATGTTTACAGTGTGTAAATTTACATTTCTATATTTTCATTGTGGTCTCAGACTTTTGAACCCCAGTGTATGTGATGCCTAGTTCATGTTTATCTCATAATGTTCTCATGGTTTGTAGTGTTTACACTCTTAAAAGGATGCGACTGACACCCAAGACACTGTGAATAAATGATATGATTATTCATTTCTCTGACGATCAGGTGTTGGAACGAGTCCCTCAAGTCAGTGGGACTTTTGGGGAAGTACTTTAGTAACCAGCCAGTATGTGCGTCTAACTCCGGATGAGAGGAGCAAACAAGGGTCCATCTGGAATACAGTGGTGAGTAAAACTTCCTTGAAGAACTAAAAACCTACAGCTGGGTTTCACAAACTTTTTTTTTTTTTTGTCAGCCGAACCCTTTAGATGTAAAATATTACCCCTTGAGATTTTAATATGCCAATATTTTAACCACACATTTGCATGTTCACGGTTCTCTGACGCCACTTAATGGTAACATGACATGCAAGTAAATAGATGGATCTTTTTATGTGTTTTATTTTGAGTTTGAAACTGGACTTTAAAATTGAGGTTATTATAGTTAACTGAAACTAAAACTAAAAAAAAAAGTTACTTTAATTAAAACAAATGTTAACTAAAATATTTAAAAAAAATTTATACGCAAGTGTCCTTGTGAAACATAGTCGGTTATGTCCTGTGAATGTAAACGGTTGTAAATAAAACATGTGTAACAGTATGTTGGATACGTGTAGCTCTTAAAGTGACAGCAGCCTAATAAACCTACTGCTGTCTTTGTCCTCATTGTTCAAGGTGCTCTAAGCGATGTCGGGTGACGTCACTTCTTGTTGACGTTCGAAGTATTGTCAAACAAAACGGAGGCTAGCTCAACCCTCCCTCCTCCTCATCCCGTCCCCTCCCCCTCCCTTCCGTGCTTCCTGAAACAGTCATGAACCATTTAGAAAAAACAAACTGGATTTACCCACCTGTCCAGCAAAAACAGAGCCACCTGAATTTCAGATAGTAAGCCCTTCTGCCGGTGGAGTTCTCACCACCTTTTGAACGCTTTTCCGATGTAAATTCGGGACTTTGCACAATCCTTCTCCTTTTCCCTATTCTTTGTTATTTGTTCATTGGAACATCGTCTCTTTGGTCGCGTGTCGGCCATGTAAAAATTCTCAAGAATATCAAATTTTAACATTAGTCATTGTTAGGACATCTCTCCTCTAGCTAACTTCCCTCTTCATGCTTCTCTCTTCTCTAGCTAACTTCCCTCTCAATGCTTCTCTCTCCTCCACTCCCCACACTCCCCTTCATGTGCACGCGCACTAACCCACCCCAAAATCATTCTTGTCAGTTATTGGCTGGAACACTTTATGTTTCGTGGTCCAGGCTGGGCCAGTTTGTTTTTCTTGCTGTTTGCGGAGCCTGGGCTGTCTACAGAGACCGCGTTTTTTTACAGTGTGTTCAGGGGACAGGCAGCTAGCGGATAGTGAGGAGATGTTTGCTGGATGTGACAAAACAATTTTTGGCCTAAAAAACGCGTGACATCGCTTAGAGCACTTTTAATCTAATAATAAGAGACAGAGAAAATCACTAAATGCTCTTGATTGATTGAGCCCTGCCGGAGCGGCTCTAAATATTCACTGTGCTATTAAATTAAAGATCAAATATGATAGAGCAATAATATGAACAGTGAAAGTAATATATTTTAACAGGCATAATTAAGCATGAAAATAAGTGAAGGAAATATCAATTTACTAAGCCAAATAATTTGATTCATATTATTTTAGTTTCTCTTCCCAATATAAAAAAAAAAAAAAAATGCAATAAAAACACAGGCATCGGTACTCTGCATCGGCAAGTACTAAAAATAAAAGTATCCGTATTGGACTTGTTCTAGAAAAAGTGGTATCGGTGCATCCCTTATAATTATAATAATTGTATTTTACACTACAAGTTGCAATACTAATATTTATGTCTTAAAGATGTCTTAGATGCGGTCACATAATAGAAATGTCACTTGAAATTTCACTGGCAAATACTGTCCATTGTATGTTGTCAAATGCATCTCACACTTGCTTTCAAAACAAGTATCTTCCTGTTGATCAACTCTGTTATGTATCCAACTTGAACCCGATGCAAAATCTGAGAGGGGGGAATCTTTCTCCCTCGTGTGAAATTCCCGATCATGTGATTCCTTTTTAAACGAATTGAATTTGATTTAGAAAATTCACCAAAATACTGTTATGTAAATTTTATAATGTTCATTTTCTGCCTTTTGTAGCCATGCTATTTGAAGGATTGGGAGATGCATGTGCAGTTTAAAGTTCATGGATCAGGAAAGAAGAATCTCCATGGAGATGGCTTTGCCATTTGGTACACGAAGGAGAGACTACATCCTGGTAAGTGTGAAAGCGGTGATCCTGTGAAGGAAAATTGCAGGTTCAGGTCCTGTTTTAAGCACTTTCTCTGACCATTTCCATTGCGCACTTCATGATTTTAACTGTAATGAGTTATAATGCTGTCTATATGTGTGTGTGTGTGTGTGTGTGTGTGTGTGTGTGTGTGTGTGTGTGTAGTCCATCTGTGATCCATTTGCAAGTCTGCTCTTTCTTCCCTGCAGTTGATTGTGTCATACTTTCATTTAGGCCCAGTCTTTGGAAACCAAGACCATTTTGTAGGCCTGGCTATTTTTGTGGATACCTTCCGTAATGATCTCCAAGGAATGGATGTAAGTGAGCCATACTCATGGGTCCTTCTTTCTCTACAGGCACCGTGTTTGGAAGTAGTGGCAATTTCCATGGGTTGGCCATTTTTATAGACACATACCCTAACGATGAGGCTCCGGATGTGAGTTGAGAGATGTAAAATGTTTGTGTTTTTGTACCTTCATCTGAATGAAAGCTTTGCTTTTTCATGATCAGAAATTGACTTGAGACTAAAATGCAAAGATATCTATATCCAAACTACCAAATATGTTTTGAAGCGTTAAGAATTCTGGACTTCTGGCATGTTTGGTCTGCTTCTGGTCATCTGAGGTTTTGTCCTCATCTGTAAACTGAACTTTAAGGGATAGTTTGAATACGATTATGTGCCAGGTATTTGCTTTCAGATGTTGAACTGAGAGAAACAATCCTTCGAGTAGAGAAGAATATCTTTTATTTGGACTATCCCTGCACTCTCTTTTGATTTGCTTTTATGTTCCGAAATGGCTTTTATGTTCCGAAATTTTTCCAAGTAAGCAATGCTTTCTTTGTTTTGCCTGCATCATGTGGTCCATGTCATTTTCTTACCCTCATCATTCATTATTTGTTGATGAAGCATTTTGTAAACAATATTCAGTGTTTGTTATTTTGATTTTAGTAGTTAACAGTGACCTTTTATAAATTGTTCATTCTGTTTGATTCAGTAACAGCTGTATCAAGGTACAAAGTACCATCATTTGGTAACTTTCAGTGTATTTTTGTCATCAATATAGAAAAAAAATCAATGAAATACATTTTTATTCATATTCATTTTGGTCCTCTAGCGCTCTTTTCCCTACATTTCTGCAATGGTGAGTAACGGCTCCTTGCCGTACGATCACGGGAAAGACGGCCGGTCTACTGAATTGGGAGGATGCTCTGTTGAAGTCAGAAACAAAGATCATGACACATACCTGGCTGTTAGATACTCCAAAGGCAGACTCACGGTAAGAGCTCAATAATTGTAAATAGTAATAATCAGGATGGTAACAAAAAGTAATATTGTGAAATACTATTACAATTTAAAAGAACTGTTTTCTATTTTAATATATTATAAAATGTAATTTATTCCTGTGAATTATCAGTATCATTACTCCAGTCTTTAGTGTCACATGATTATTATTGTCAATGTTGAAAACAGTTGTGCTGCTAATATTTTTTCAGTATCAATTTCTTTAAAAAACTTTTGAACGGTATGTCACGTTCACACCAAGGACGATAACGATTTTTTTCCAGCTGATGAACGAAAAAAACATTGACAAGCCAATCAGAATCCATCATTCCATTCATCAGTCCATTCATTTACACGACAAGGGTGTTTTTGAAAATGATACCGAAATTGTCTCCGTGTAAAGTGTAAAGTACAAAAATGTGTGAAAACGGTGACGTCATGCACATGTGTATTACATGTTTGGTCTATAGGTGCGGTGTGTTTCTTTACAAAGTGACATCGTCAAATACTGGCCTGGATTTAGCATGCTACTGTGTTTTTAGTTGTTTTTATGGATCCGTGAACGAGGATCATTTTGTCAATGTTGTCAAAATGTTGAAATATGGTTTCGTTGTTAGTACATCGTTGACACGTAAACATACCCCAAAACGGCAGATGATATAACTGCAGTGTCCGCTAATAATAAACAGAACTTTGTCTTGACACTAATATAGTTATCTTTCTAGCTATTGCTCTTAGTGTGAACGGATCTGTAGTGTATATTGTTTTATGCTGGCATTTTCAGTTTGGCACTGAAACAGTCATGACCATTTTTTTCATGACTTTTGCTTTCCATTCCCTGAACCTTAGAATTAATTTAGATTTGCATGCTTTAAAGAAACATGTGAAATTAGCAACAGCTCAGTGGAGAATATGTTTTGAGTTCCTAATGATAAGTCCATTATTATATTGAATATGTAAAGAGGTTTTTCACAGCTACTGTATATTGTTTACACAGATTATGGTAGATGTGGATGACAGAAACGATTGGAGAGAATGTATTGATATTGGGGGCGTCCGCCTTCCCACAGGATACTATTTTGGGTCTTCTGCGGCCACAGGAGATCTCTCTGGTAAGTGTTAGTTCTAAATCTCCACAGTAGTCCTGATGCCTTTTGCCAGACCTCACTGGCACTGTTTCTTCTGTGCAGATAACCATGACATCATCTCTATGAAGATGTACCAGCTGATGGTAGAACATACTCCTGAGGAGGACAACCAGGACTGGACGAAGATCGAGCCTAGCGTCAGTCTCCTTAAGTCGCCGAAAGGTAACACAGCTGATGTGTAGTTGCAGACATATTCAAATTGTTGGCAGAAGGATTTTTCATTCAATTGCTTGTCATGCTTACATGCCCACAAAACAGACAATATTGATGATCCAACGGGAAATTTTCGGAGCTCACCCCTCACTGGCTGGAAGGTCTTCCTACTACTTCTGTGTGCCCTGCTGGGAATTGTGGTTTGTGCGGTTGTTGGTGCTGTGGTCTTTCAGAAGCGTCAGGAGAGGAACAAGAGGTTCTACTAAACATCTGGATTTGAAAGAACTCTGGAGATTGTAGGTGAAAAACATTAATGTGAATTTCGAACAGCTGTACAAATGTTGATATTGTTGAAGTGCTTGATTGGAAGGAGTAGAATTGGTGGCTTCAAATAAACCTTTCTTTATGTTGGTCTGTCTAAGTTTGGGTCTGCTTACATATAGTAGATTACACATTTCCAATGTGTTCAATGGTAGTACATCTTTATTTCTGTGTAAATGCTGTGTATACACTACGTCTCTAAATTCTTGGTGGTTTTATTATTTTTATTATTGTTTTTAATCCTTAATCTGTTTCATCTACACATTGTTTTGTTCTGATCTGGAGTGCTAATAATGCTGTGTACAACCTGTATGATTTACTTAAAAGGGTTTTAATGGACTGCGAAATAAATCAAACTAATGAAAATGTTCTCTTAAATTGATCAAATCGATGTATATATTTTAGCTAGTTACTACCCTGGTCCCATCTCTCTGCAGTATATTGTTTCAGCCTTGTTTTTTAACCAATATTGAAAAAAAAGAAGAAAACAAATTGTCTTTTTTTTTTCTGCAGAGTAAAAAAAATTCAGCCATATGAGTTTTTGTTTCTTATGTCCTTTTTGCTATTTTTGCGCATATGGAAGAAGTGATTGCAATGCACTGATTTACTACAGTTTCTGAAAGAAGTTCCCAAAAGTTTTCTGTTGGAGAGCAAATGGGCAGTGACTGTAAAATGATGCTTTTGGTGAGAAAATAAAGCAGCTATAACAGTTGACTTGTTAAAAATATGTTTTCCTTTTTGTATTAGTTTAGCCATGTGTTTATGTAATTCCAGGAATTAAATGATTAATTGTCCTGACAAATATTTTAGTGTAACCAAAATGTCAGTAACAATTATTTTGTAGGCTACAACTCCGGATCGATTCAAATTCGAATCGTTTTGTCGCTGTGTCAACAGTTGAATCCCTTGAACGAAGCTCTGACACATCTGACAAATCAGTTTTAAATCTTGATTTAGTGCAAATATGAGTATTTCATTTTGTGAATCTTTATAGTAGTTTAACTACAACCTTGTTATGACATCAAAAACATTGGAATTGTTTTAATAGTGATGTTAAAGTACACGCAAAAACCTCATTTTCATTTGTTTTAAATTAAATTTGGCATCTGACCAGATCCAATAATCATTGGGCACATCTTTGCAGTAACAAAATTATATATATTATATTATATACTTCCATTATTACACTTCACTTTCATTAAATGTTGCCCAAGAACACATTAATGCAAATTAGATAGATCTTTCATAACATTAAGTATCGTGTACTTACCGGTAGTGTCAAGATGGTGGCAATCAGAATGCATTTCACACTTTATTTGGTGTTGTTGTTAAATATTTACAACAGTTTTGTGTCTGCGTTGTACTTTCATATCGGCGAGACTGAAAAGAAATGTTTCATAGAAGAAATACCAGACGAAACCATGATAATGGGTAAGTAAGAGAAGCAGAATTAGCCAAGTTTGCAGTGCACGTTAATGCTTAGCCTTGTGCTAACTAACTTAGCAGGTTTGTCAGAGTTCATTCGGTCAACCAGCAATTGACTTTAATTAACAACAACAAAAAAAGTTACAAAAGAGAATTTATACGAATGAACATAGACATCTACCGGCTTACTGGTTTGGGTAAGCAAGCATATACGCTTTTTTAAACACTTATTTCTTAGGTAACTTAACACCATAGTGATCCATCTGCCATTTTGACTAAGTTAGACGACGATGTAAATTATGAGATAAGAATCTCAAGTAACGTTCTATGTTGCAATATCAAGTGAATATGACTCCTCATCTAGGCTAACTCTTAAGATAATAACGACTTGTGTTTAGTGTATTTCTTTCAGTTTGTTACTTCTAACTGTTAGGTACTCAACAAAGTAGTTTGTGTAAATGACTTTGCTCTCTTTCCTTACAAGTGTGTAATTCTCTTTTCAACAGGAAACTACCGAACGCAGCTCTATGACAAGCAGAAAGAAGAGTATTTGCCTGCAACTCAAGGACTTGGGATGTTCGTGGAAGTGAAAGATCCTGATGAGAAGGTCTGTTTGATGAAAGATTTGTGAATAATAAAAGCCCAGTTTGTTTGGTTTTCATCATGCTCATTTGCTTATCTTTTATGGGTTTCAGGTGATCCTGTCCCGCCAGTATGGATCTGAGGGCAGGTTTATTTTAACCTCCCACACACCTGGAGAGCATCAAATCTGCTTGCACTCAAATTCCTCCAAATTTGCTCTGTTTCCTGGTGGGATGCTTGTGAGTTCATTTTGTGCATTACATCTTCTGGTTTCCTTAAAGGGATAGTTCACTTTGAAATAAATTTTTGGTATGTTTTAGCTTACCTCAAGGGCATCCAAGATGTAGGTGTCTTTTTTTCCGCAGTAGTTTCAATTTTGATATTTTTAGGTCAAACCGTTCTTGTCTGTCAGTCATATAATGCAGGTCTATGGTCACCGCCTCAAAGAGCATGCACAGAGTCCAAATTAAAACAATTCCCCGTCGTAAGTACTTGATGGCCTAAGACACGAAACGAGCAGTTTGTGTGAGAAAACGAACAGTATTTATATCGTTTTTACCTCTTGAACACAGCCGCGTCCAAATGATCTGATCTGACGTGTACGCACACTGGTGCATAGATATATATACACACTAGATGTCGCCTTGTCTACGGCAGTTCATTGGAACGAATGTCTTTAAGGCGACATATAGGCCGTTTCTCAATATGCGTTCTTGTCTGTACTTGTGTTCTTGTGAACTTGTGAAACGTCATCATTCGCTGCCCAAGTACTGTCCCAATACACAAGTTTGCATTTTGGCAAGAACGGTTAAAAATCCCGGAAGTGTTCTTGACACACCCATTTTACAGAGGATGCAGCTGGTAACTTGTGTGAACTTGACGGCAGAAATATCCCAGCATTCATTTCGGCGTTCGAGGAAGGAGTTATGTTTGGGTTATTTAAACCCGTTATTTAACCCGTTTAAACCGTTATTTAAATCGCGTTATGTTTGGGTACTGCAGACGGCGTCTGTGCGGGGGTATTATTGCGCAATACCAGCAAGAACACATCGTCTCAAACTGTCAGCAGCGTTCTGTGTGCTCGTCACCTTGTGAGTTCATTCTTCCAAGAACAACTAGCAAGAGCGTTCTCCCCAAGAACACAAGTCCGTTCTTTGCATTCTTGGTTTTGAGAAACAGCCCTAGTATCTATGCACCAGTCTGCGTACACGTCAGATCAGATAATTTGGACGCGGCTGTGTTCAAGAGGTAAAAACGATATAAATACTGTTCGTTTTCTCACACAAACCGCTCGTTTCGTGTCTTAGGCCATCAAGTACTTACGACGGGGAATTGTTTTAATTTGGACTCTGTGCATGCTCTTTGAGGCGGTGACCATAGACCTGCATTATATGACTGACAGACAAGAACGGTGTGACCTAAAAATATCAAAATTGAAACTACTGCGGAAAATAAGACACCTACATCTTGGATGCCCTTGAGGTAAGCTAAAACATACCAAAAATTTATTTCAAAGTGAACTATCCCTTTAAAGTCGCCATGAAATTAAAATTGACAGACAATTTTTTTAATGGAATATTGCAGTATTTATTATAAAAGAGTTATCTGTGCACATCATAATTTTTTTTTATTCAATTGATAAATTGAAAAAACATTATTGCAAGTAAAGATGTGTTAATCTATTAATTACAAAAACATTTTTTTTTATATTTTGTCAAATCATAATGTGTATACATATAAATTGTTTATATATAGGCTACATCTTTTAAAAAAATTATAGATTTTTATATATATGTTACATAAAGTGTAGAGCACCGTCTGTTATTATTTATCTACCTATTTTTGCCTGCTTTTTCTTTTGAATTTTCAATACAGCGTGTTCACTTGGACATCCAAGTTGGTGAGCACACAAACAACTATACAGAAATCGCTGCCAAAGAGAAGCTCACAGAGCTGCAGCTGAGAGTTCGACAGCTGATGGAGCAGGTGGATCAGATCCAGAAAGAGCAGAACTATCAGAGGGTGAGTGTCCTACAGGTTTGGCAACTGAGATCTGGCTGATTCAGATCCACCACAACAATTACTTTCAAGGCATTCTTCCACCGACGCTGATAGAACATGGTAGTGAAACATGCAATACATGCGTAAGCACCACTTTTGCCATTGCCTTATTTTCTGTGCACAAGAATGATCATGAATCTTTTTTTTTACTTTCAGTATCGTGAGGAACGCTTCAGACAAACCAGCGAGAGCACCAATCAGAGGGTTCTGTGGTGGTCTATCGTCCAGATGCTGATCCTGGTGGCCATTAGTTTTTGGCAAATGAGACTTCTCAAGAGCTTCTTTGAGGTCAAGAAATTAGTATAGAACTGTATTTGGAATTTTTATTTATTTGTTATTGTTGATAACGTACACACAAAATTTTGAAGATCACCCGCTTCATGTGTGGTCAAGACTTCTGAAAACTCGACATGCACTCAGTTCAGTTCCCACCCTAAATTCCCCTGGTTTATACTGCATTGATTCGTTTTACATTGCTCGTTTCAGTGCCGCACTCCAAGTAATGTGAATCTAGTTTCGGTTCAGAAATGCATTACAGTTTGTTCTAAACTGTTTGGAGGTGATAGGCACTCCAATAGTTTACTATGGAAGTAAAATAATGCCAAATGTTTTTGAAACAAAAAAGCCAGTTGAATTGCACTACTTGAAAAAAAAATGCATTGCATTAACCATGCTTGAATTTTAATGCATTGTATTTTTAGGGCTTGCATTTTTATTGGCTGAAATTCAGCATGTTTGAATATTTAAGCTGTGAATATTATTTCAATTCAAAACATTTCAAACATATTTTCATTATTACAAATTAAATAATCCATATTCAACTTTCATATTTCACTTCCAAAATATTCGAACTGTTAAAAATACAACCTATAATATTCAACAGGCAATATTCGGTCCATTTTATTTCGCTTTGCAAATTCGCTTCCAGAAATTCAGAAATTATCTGGGCTGTGAATGTGATGTTTTCCTAAATGTCCTTGGATTATTTGCATATACAAGCCAAACATTTACAAGACAAAAATAACTGCGTTTATCCTGGTGGCAGGTGTACATTTCTTCTGTTTGGTTATGCAGTAATTAGGATGATATTTAAAGTTTTGCTTGGAGTGAATGTTTCTTGGTGTTGTCCTTTTTTATTCGTTATACAATTGGTTCATGTATTCTCTTCTAAAGCCCCAAAGCTCATGACCATAGGTGAGAGTAGGAACGTAGATTGACCGGTAAATCGTGAACTTCGCTTTGCGGCTTAGCTCTTTATTCACTACGACAGACCGGCAGGCCCGGGGTGGGTAATCGGGAGGATTCCCTGTGGGCCGCTTCACTTTTGGGCCGGTCGAGGATTTTTTTATGTATTTTATTTAATTAATTTTTTTCCACATTTGTCACGTTAGTTACATTAGGCTACACACGTTCCGCATTCTGACACCGCAGCGTGCAGCCTCTGCATGGGTTGTACCATGTGAGGGAGTTCTCCCCTCCCCTCCTATAGAGTTGGTTGGGTCCATAGCCCATCTTTTTTTTTCAAAACGTTTTCTCAGGTAGGCTACCGCGGCACCGCCGGCGCCTACCGATAGCTGGGCCGGCCGTACCGTAACGGTACGCGTCAGCGAGGATGGATGGGAGGAAGAGGCCAGGAGGTATGGAAGCTTGTTTCCACCACAGAATAAAACATTTTAAAAGATAATTGCGACTTTTTATCTCACAGTTGCGAGTTTACATCTCGCAATTCTGACTTTATTTCTCAGAATTGCGTGAAATAAAGTCGCAATTGCGTGTTATAAAGTCTAAGTGTTTTTTTATTTAACCTTTACATTATTTGTTGAACCATGGTATTAATACAAATACACAATAGTAAGAGCTGAACTGTTGCTTCATTTATCCAATTTGGAAAAAGTGCTAATTTGGAATTCCACCATGGAAAAAGTGGGCCGGTCTTGGGCCTGAAACTCCCGGGCTGAAAAGTGACCCCACTCCGACCCTGCAGACCGGTATATCGACCGCATTACTGCAGAAGCTGCACCGATCCGTCTGTCAATCTCCCGTTTCCATCCTTCCCTCACTCGTGAACAAAACCCCAAGATACTTAAACTCCTCCACTTGAGGCAGGAACTCTCCACCAACCTGAAGCAGGCAAGCCACCTTTTTCCGACTGAGGACCATGGCCTCGGATTTGGAGGTGCTGATTCTCATCCCAGCCGCTTCACACTCGGCTGCAAACCGTCCCAGTGCATGCTGAAGTTCCTGGTCTGAAGGGGCCAACACGACAATATCATCCGTAAAGAGCAGAGATGAAATCGTGTTGTCCCCAAACCTGACACCCTCCGGCCCCTGGCTTTGCCTAGAAATTCTGTCCATAAAAATTATGAACAGAACCGGCGACAAAGGGCAGCCCTGCCGGAGTCCAACATGCACCGGGAAGAAGTCTGACTTACTACCGGCAATGCGAACCAAGCTCCTGCTTCGGTCGTACAGGGACCGGACAGCCCTTAGCAAAGGACCCCGGACCCCATACTCCCGGAGCTCCCTCCACAGGCCGCCACGAGGGACACAGTCGAATGCCTTCTCCAAATCCACAAAGCACATGTGGATTGGTTGGGCAAACTCCCATGAACCCTCCAGCACCCTGTAGAGGGTATAGAGCTGGTCCAGTGTTCCACGGCCTGGACGAAAACCGCACTGTTCCTCCTGAATCCGAGGTTCTACTATCGGCCGTATTCTCCTCTCCAGTACCCTGGCATAGACTTTCCCAGGGAGGCTGAGAAGTGTGATCCCCCTGTAGTTGGAACACACCCTCCGTTCCCCCTTCTTAAAAAGAGGGACCACCACCCCGGCCTGCCATCCCAGAGGCACTGTCCCCGACTGCCACGCGATGCTGCAGAGGCATGTCAGCCAAGACAGCCCCACAACATCCAGAGACTTGAGGTACTCAGGGCGGATCTCATCCAACCGTGGTGCCTTGCCACCGAGGAGTTTCTTGACTACCTCGGTGACTTCAGCTTGGGTGATGGACGAGTCCACCTCTGAGCCCTCAGCCTCTGCTTCCTCAATGGAAGATGTGACGGCGGGATTGAGATCCTCAAAGTATTCCTTCCACCGTCTGACGACATCCCCAGTTGAGGTCAACAGCTGCCCACCTCCACTGTAGACAGCATTGGTAGGGCACTGCTTCCCTCTCCTGAGGCGCCGGACGGTTTGCCAGAATCTCTTCGAGGCCAGCCGATAGTCCTTTTCCATGGCCTCACCGAACTCCTCCCAGGCCGAAGTTTTTGCCTCCACAACCACCCGGGCTGCAGTTCGCTTGGCCTGCCGGTAGCCGTCAGCTGCCTCTGGAGTCCCACAAGCCAACCAGGCCCGATAGGACTCCTTCTTCAGCTTGACGGCATCCTTTACTTCCGGTGTCCACCACCGGGTTCGGGGATTGCCGCCTCGACAGGCTCCGGAGACCTTACGGCCACAGCTCTGAGCGGCCGCTTCGACAATGGAGGTGGAGAACATGGTCCACTCGGACTCAATATCTCCAGCCTCCCTCGGGATCCGGTCGAAGCTCCGCCGGAGGTGGGAGTTGAAGATATCTCTGACAGGAGACTCAGCCAAACGTTCCCAGCAGACCCTTACAGTACGCTTGGGTCTGCCGAGTCTGTCCAGCTTCCTCCCCCTCCATCGGATCCAACTCACCACCAGGTGGTGATCAGTTGACAGCTCCGCCCCTCTCTTTACCCGAGTGTCCAAGACATACGGCCGCAGGTCAGATGAAACGACCACAAAGTCGATCATCGACCTACGGCCTAGGGTGTCCTGGTTATACTGATGGACACCCTTATGCTTGAACATGGTGTTCGTTATGGACAAACTAACTAGCACAGAAGTCCAATAACTGAACACCGTTCGGGTTCAGATCAGGGGGCCCGTTCCTCCCAATCACGCCCCTCCAGGTAACACTGTCGTTGCCCACGTGGGCGTGGAAGTCCCCCAGTAGAACGACGGAGTCCCCAGTTGGAGCACTTTCCAGCACCCCTCCCAGAGATTCCAAGAAGGCCGGGTACTCTGCACTGTCGTTTGGCCCGTAGGCACACACGACATTGAGAGACCTATCCCCGACCTGTAGGCGCAGGGAAATGACCCTCTCGTTCACCGGGGTAAACTCCAACACCGGGGTAAACTCCAACAGGGAAGGCGGCCCCACCTCGATTTAATTTTTCTCATAAAGGTTTTTTTGAACCACTCTTAGTCTGACCCGTCGCCTAGGACCTGTTTGCCTTGGGAGACCCTACCAGGGGCATATAGCCCTGGACAACAGAGCTCCTAGGGTCATTCGGGTTCTCAAATCCCTCCACCACGTTAAGGTGGCAGTTCAAGGAGGGGCAGTTATCAAAAGGTGAAATGTTTAATTGTGAGTACTTGGCACTTTGAAAGAAATTATATCAAAAGTTATTGTTTTATTTAATCATGAATACCTAAATCCCCGCTGCCTATTAATCTGACTAAAGATTTGACATATTTTAATCGAATGAAATTTCCTCAATTCCCTGTGAAATCTGTAATGCCATGTAATGAATATGTTTTGAGTTCCTTATAATAAGTCCATTATTATATTGAATATGTATAGAGGTTTTTCACAGCTATTGTATATTGTTTTCACAGATTATAGTAGATGTGGATGACAGGAACGATTGGAAAGAATGTATTGATATTGGGGGCGTCCGCCTTCCCACAGGATACTATTTTGGGTCTTCTGCGGCCACAGGAGATCTCTCTGGTAAGTGTTAGTTCTAAATCTCCACAGTAGTCCTGATGCCTTTTGCCAGACCTCACTGGCACTGTTTCTTCTGTGCAGATAACCATGACATCATCTCTATGAAGATGTACCAGCTGATGGTAGAACATACTCCTGAGGAGGACAACCAGGACTGGACGAAGATCGAGCCTAGCGTCAGTCATATTCAATATTCACACATTTTCAGATTGTTGGCAGAAGGATTTTTCATTCAATTGCTTGTCATGCTTACATGTCTTCTCCCACAAAACAGACAATATTGATGATCCAACGGGAAATTTCCGGAGCTCACCCCTCACTGGCTGGAAGGTCTTCCCACTACTTCTGTGTGCCCTGCTGGGAATTGTGGTTTATGCGGTTGTTGGTGCTGTGGTCTTTCAGAAGCGTCAGGAGAGGAACAAGAGGTTCTACTAAACATCTGGATTTTAAAGAACTGGATTAATGAAAAACATTAATGTGAATTTCGATCAGCTATACAAATGTTGATATTGTTGAAGTGCTTGATTGGAAGGAGTAGGATTGGTGGCTTCAAATAAACCTTTCCTTATGTTGGTCTGTCTAAGTTTGGGTCTGCTTACATATAGTAGATTACACATTTCCAATGTGTTCAATGGTAGTACATCTTTATTTCTGTGTAAATGCTGTGTATACACTACGTCTCTAAATTCTTGGTGATTTTATTATTTGTAATATTATTGTTTTTAATCCTTAATCTGTTTCATCTACACATTGTTTTGTTCTGATCTGGAGTGCTAATAATGCTGTGTACAACCTGTACGATTTACTTAAAAGGGTTTTAATGGACTGCGAAATAAATCAAACTAATGAAAATGTTCTTTTAAATTGATCAAATCAATGTTTATATTTGAGCTTATTTCAGCTTAAGTTACTACCCTGGTCCCTTCTCTCTGCAGTATATTGTTTCAGCCTTGTTTTTTAACCAATATTGAAGAAAAAAAATGTCATTCAATGAATTCAGCCATATGAGTTTTTTATTTCTTATGTCCTTTTTGCTATTTTTGCACATATGAAAGAAGTGATTGCAATGCACTGATTTACAACAGTTTCTGAAAGAAGTTCCCAAAAGTTTTCTGTTGGAGAGCAAATGGGCAGTGACTGTAAAATGATGCTTTTGGTGATAAAATAAAGCAGCTATAACAGTTGACTTGTTAAAAATGTTTTCTTTTTTCTTTTTGTATTAGTTTAGCCATGTGTTGCACTATATATTCATCTTAAACCACTCAAAATTTATTCCAGGAATTAAATGATTATTTGTCCTGACAAAAGGGATTCAACAGTTGAATCCCTTGAACGAACCTCTGACACATCTGACAAAACAGTTTTAAGTGTTGATTTAGTGCAAATATTAGGATTTAATTCTGTGAATCTTCTAGTAGTTTAACTACAACCTTGTTGTGACGTCAAAAATATTGGAGCAATCTAGTGGTGTTAAAGGCACACTATGCAGTTTCCGTTTTTCTCAAACTATTTAACATTACTGTCATAAATTCCACTCAACGCAGAGCTGCCTCTGCACTCTTCCGACCCTGCTTTCTTCGTTTTCTTCAACGACTGCCATGATTCACGTCTGAAATGCGTGCTAGTGTCTTCCATAGAGGCTGCTTCATATGTTGTTGATGTATGTGAAGTCGTGCCGTAAAACAAAAAGAGATTCTTGCGAGATTTGTTGGGGCGCCCCCTATTTTTAACCTATTTTTATGGTTAAAAATAACCTTGAACCAAAAAAAAACAGGGATGTATTGTAGAGCGTATAGCCTAGAGCAGTGGTTCCCAAACCTGTCCTGGGCTGCGTTTGAAACCGCATACTTCCCTACTATATAGTAGGGGGAAAAGAGTAGCCAAGCGAAAGAGTATGTACGAATCCATCTGTATTCATAAAAGAGTAGGCGAGAATTACCTGGGTGACATACTAATTATCGCGAGATGCAGACGTACGGATACTTATATTGCTTTCGAATATGCCTACTATTTTCCTACTATATAGTAGGAGAAAACAGTACGTGAAAGAAAAAGTATGTTCGAAACATCAGTATTCATAAAAGAGTAAGCGAGAAGTTTCCGGATGGCTTACTGCTTCCGGACAGATTTTCGAGTGCTCATCCGATGGATACGCAGGAGGCCACGCGAGAGATACATCGCAGAGATCAGCGACGCGGGTGCTTTCAAATGTGAGTAAACACGGTTCCTTGTGTTAAAATTGCATGTGTTGAACCACTGTAGAGTAAACTGTTGAATTGTTGAAGGTGTAAAGACGTTACACAGTACAGTACAGTATAGTTGTGATTTTGCTGTAAAAACACGTTTTATTATATAACGTTATAGCTAACAGGGGAGCTCCAGTAAGGACACGTAAGTTACGTCTCTAAAGTGGATTTACATAAACCATATACATCTTAAAGACGCTTATTTTAAATGTCTATTTACATCTGACAGGAAAATCTTCAATAAGTATTGCAGAAGAGCACATCATCACAACATGAAATAGACATCTGAGTGATGTACTGTATGTCAGTATGTGTGCTATTATGTAGAACAAATCTATAAAGTAACTAAACATAAGTTATCTATTTTATTTGTCCATTTGTACTGTTGATAAATTGAGGAACATTTATGTTGGATAAAAAGTTAAAACAACCTCAACATGTAAATGTAGTGTTGAGCTCATAAATCACAGAGGTAATGTGAATCTTGTCGGGATGTTACAGGGACAGATGAACAGATGTGTGTTTATCCAGTGGAGAGTGGCTCATGAAGCTGAATGCTGCCATCAAAGGCTTTGAGTGAGTATACTACAGAAATGAATAACAACAACTATTTAAATATTAAGTTGTAGTTTATTGTAATTATGGTAATTTCAAACAGCTATTACAGCACTTTTCTGATTCTTGATTTCTGTGCATTTGCTGCACAGCTTTTGTGGTGGAGCAGGACCTGCAAGAAAAGATGATGGCGGCATTTGTGAAAAAAAGCATTTTTGTCTTCTAAATAATACTGAAATCAAATGACATTGTGCTGTTAAAATGACTGCTTTTGTGTTATGTTTGTGCATTTTTGTAGGATCTGAAATGTCAGCAGACTGGTGTGAGCACTGAGGATGAAGAGCACAGAGCTGAATCCTGGAAATGGTGCCATGGACGAGACCCTCCATCACTCCACCTGCCCTTACGAGACCCTCCATCACTCCACCTGCCCTTACGAGACCCACCATCACTCCACCTGCCCTTACTCCACCTGCCCTTACGAGACCCTCCATCACTCCACCTGCCCTTACGAGACCCACCATCACTCCACCTGCCCTTACTCCACCTGCCCTTACGAGACCCACCATCACTCCACCTGCCCTTACTCCACCTGCCCTTACGAGACCCACCATCACTCCACCTGCTCTTATTGCCTCAGATTGTGAAGCACAACACATCACGCAACAACCTCCGGCACGAAGGAACGGCTCACCTCTGGCGGTCAGCTGATTCATCAGAATAAAGCCGCAGAATGGGAACCGCTGTGTTGAGATGGCAGCAGGATGTGGTTCAGCGCCTGTAGCCTACATACATGATTGTAGTTTGAATAAAGCTTTGTTTCATGTGTTGACTTGTATATGCATTTGTTTGTGTGATGGTGACTTTCATTCATTCTTTTACTAATTTATTAATATTTCTCATTGTTGTCAGTAAATAAAATATAAATATTTAATTAATTAATGCTTTAATTAATGCAGCTGCCCTTTGTGCAGAGTCTGCAGACATTAAAAACACTGAGGAAAACCGTTCTAGGTAGGGCTGTCGAGTTACTGATGTTATATATACAGTACTGTGCAAAAGTCTTAGGCATGTTAACACCCCCCCCCCCCATTTTTTTCCATTATTTACTAAAACTGGAATATTGTTATTTCTCTGAATCCCTCCCATCTTCCTAATCATATTCCAAACTTCATTAATTTCAATTTCTTCCCCAATTCTATTACAAAATTCTCTCCAGTAATTTCTTTTTGCTTTTCTTACTTCTCTCCTCACTATTGCCTGTGCTCTCTTAAAGTTAATGTACTCACTAAACAATACAGATTTTCTGGCTTTCTTCATCGCTTTATTTCTTTCCCTAACTGCCTTACAACACTCTTTATTCCACCACGGTACTGCTTTTTTACCATTTATATTTTTCTTTTTTCCTATTACTTCCTCTGCCTTATTTCTTAACACTTCACTTATTTTCTTATTAAACCCTTCAATATCTTCTATATCGTCTACCATTTCACACATATTGTTATGACACAATTCTTTAAAAAGCTCCCAGTTAGCTGCATTAAATTTCCATCTTGGAATTATCTCCACCAAGGTTTGGATAATGTCCACAGCAATTTTACACCATATAGGATAGTGATCACTTCCCATTGTACTTTGTTTACTTACATTCCATTCACATTTTCTAGCTAGATTTTCTGACACTAGAGTGATATCTAAAGCTGATTTACGTCCATGAGTTACATCTATTCTTGTAAAACTTCCAATGTTAATACGTACTAACTGTCCCCATTCCAACATTTCTTCCACAATCAGCCCATTATAATCTGTTTTAATACTCCCCCATAGTGTATTATGAGCATTAAAATCACCACACCATATTACTTTCTGATTTGTGTTACCTCTTATACTTTCCAATACTTCCTTACTTTGGGAAAGTGAGTAAGTGAGTTTGGGAACCACTGGCCTAGAGCCTCTCCCTAATCTTACAAAGTAAGACTTACCTTTCACATGGATTATACAAATTAATAACTTTAATACTATGGCTCCCTTCCCAGACTTCCATCACTACCACCTCCTTGTCCACACTCTCTTCAACATTCCTATACCCCACACCTTGTTTTATAAATGTAGCTAGCCCACCTCCATTACCTTGTTTCCTATCTTTCCGAATTACCACATATCCTTGTAACACAAAATTCAACTGAGGTTTGAGCCATGTTTCTTGAACACATTATATCAGGTTTATTTTCCAAATCAGAAATGAACTTTTTTAAATCTTGACCATTAGCTATTAAGCTTCTCGCATTCCACTGAAATATTAAAAGCACCATTATGTACCACCACATCCCGGTTGAGTGTATGTTGTTTGCATCTTTAATTCCTCATTAATCATATCCACCGAAATACCTACGATCTCTAGATATTTTTCCACTGCTTTGATTATAATTCTGATTCTCTCTGTCCGGCTTTCAGTTTGCGCCGAACAATTCACTACTTCAGCCATAAAAATAACAAATGCAACACTGTTCTTAATCCCAAATTTCTCTTTTGTTTTTTCCCTTTGCTATTTCAATTATGTTGAATGATTTCTTTGCTTTTTTCTCCTGATTCCAAATTCTTTCCTACTTTTTTTTAGAGCCTCGGAGTATGTCAATCCTTCCTGTGTATTCTAACATTTTGAACATGAGCCGCAGGTTTCTTCACCTTGCACCCTCCATATCCCGCACTGTGATCCCCTCCACAATTACAACATTTGGGATTTGTCCTGGAGTACCCCCAACACTGCACGTTTTCTTTGTCTCCCTAATCAAACACACCTGATTCAACTCATCAGCTCATTAACCCATGTGATAATGGTGTTACTCAGGTTTGGGAACCACTGGCCTAGAGCCTCTCACTAATCTTACAAAGTAACAACCATCCTGACTAACACATGTTGGATGAAGACTGAATAAAACACCCCTCCTAATCCTCACATATTATCTAAAAGTGAATATGAAAAAGTAATTTTTGTAGTTTATGAAGCTGATATAGTAATTTTATCTTTACTTCAAAATAAAACTATAACTTTTACTCCAAAAATCCCTCATTAACAAATGGACAGATTTTTTTTTTGATATTCAACATAATACAGTGTCATAAAGATCACTTTTCCAGAGACACAAAATTAGATAAATAAACCAACTTTTTCCCGCCACGCCACCTGCTGGTCATTGAACTAGACAAATCCTTTTGAAAGATTCAAAAGATTCGGTTCACTGAGTTGAATCAAACTACAATGACCATGAAGAATCTCGGGGTTGCACTTTCCGCTTGTGATTGGACGATGGCCGACGATGGGTTACGTGGCATTGGAGTCTCTGTGCACAGTGCGCATGCGCAGTGTTCTTATCACCGGTAGTGTCAAGATGGTGGCAATCAGAATGCAGTTTACACTTTATTTGGTGTTGTTGTTAAATATTTACAACAGTTTTGTGTCTGCGTTGTACTTTCATATCGGCGAGACTGAAAAGAAATGTTTCATAGAAGAAATACCAGACGAAACCATGATAATAGGTAAGTAAGAGAAGCAGAATTAGCCAAGTTTGCAGTGCACGTTAATGCTTAGCCTTGTGCTAACTAGCAGGTTTGTCAGAGTTCATTCGTTGGCAACCAGCTTGACTTAACAAATTAACAAAAATAAGTTGCAAAAGATAATTTATACGAATGAACATATAAGTAGACATCTACCGGCTTACTGGTTTGGGTAAGTAACATTAGCTTATACGCTTTTTTTAAACATTGTAACTTATTTCTTAGGTAACACCATAGTGATCCATCCTGCTGTCACTTTGACTAAGTTAACTTAGACGACGATGTAAATTATGAGATAAGAATCTCAAGTAACATTCTATATTGCAATATCAAGTGAATATGACTCCTCATCTAGGCTAACTCTTAAAATAATAACCACTTGTGTTTAGTGTATTTCTTTTAGTTTGTTACTTCTAACCTTTTTAGGTACTCAACAAAGTAGTTTGTGTTTATGACTTGCTCTCTTTCCTTACAAGTGTGTAATTCTCTTTTCAACAGGAAACTACCGAACGCAGCTCTATGACAAGCAGAAAGAAGAGTATTTGCCTGCAACTCAAGGACTTGGGATGTTCGTGGAAGTGAAAGATCCTGATGAGAAGGTCTGTTTGATGAAAGATTTGTGAATAATAAAAGCCCAGTTTGTTTGGTTTTCATCATGTTCATTTGCTTATCTTTTATGGGTTTCAGGTGATCCTGTCCCGCCAGTATGGATCTGAGGGCAGGTTTATTTTCACCTCCCACACACCTGGAGAGCATCAAATCTGCTTGCACTCAAATTCATCCAAATTTGCTCTGTTTGCTGGTGGGATGCTTGTGAGTTCATTTTGTGCATCACATCTTATAGTTTCCTTAAAGTCATATTTTTTTTTAAATGGAATATTGCAGTATTTATTATAAAAGACTTATCTGTGCACACCATTATTTTTAAATTCATGTGCCCTCGTAATCTTTTATCAAAACAACTTCCCCCTCCCTATTGCAACCACATCTCATCTCTTCTCTGATGAAGTGTTTACTGGCGCTGAGTTCACATGAGATCACAGCAACAGCCATCCATACAATTCCCAATGAACAAAATCAAGTCCCGCCCTACAATTTTCTTGTTTGGGAAACCGATTCATTCAGACGTCACATTGCGGAAGAAAAGTCTATTGTGACCTCTGTTTCATGCCACATTTAAAGTATATTGCTACAAGTTTCTTCCAGATAAATTGACAAAACATTATTGCAAGTAAGGATGTGTTAATCTATTAATTACAAAAATAAATATTTTAATATTTTGTCAAATAATGTATATATATATATATATATATATATATATATATATATATATATATATATATATATATATATATAAAATTGCTTATATCTTATTTAAAAAATAAAATAAATAAATAATTTTATATATATATATATATATATATATATATATATATATATATATATTTCTATATATGTATATGTGTGTGTTATGTAAAGTGTAGAGCACCATCTGTTATTTATCTACCTATTTTTGCCTACTTTTTCTTTTGAATTTTCAATACAGCGTGTTCACTTGGACATCCAAGTTGGTGAGCACACAAACAACTATGCAGAAATCGCTGCCAAAGACAAGCTCACAGAGCTGCAGCTGAGAGTTCGACAGCTGATGGAGCAGGTGGATCAGATCCAGAAAGAGCAGAACTATCAGAGGGTGAGTGTCCTACAGGTTTGGCAACTGAGATCTGGCTGATTCAGATCCACCGCAACAATTATTTTCAAGGCATTCTTCCACCGACGCTGATAGAACATGGTAGTGAAACATGCAATACATGCGTAAGCACCACTTTTGCCATTGCCCTATTTTCTGTGCACAAGAATGATCCTTACGTGAATCTTTTTTTTACTTTCAGTATCGTGAGGAACGCTTCAGACAAACCAGCGAGAGCACCAATCAGAGGGTTCTGTGGTGGTCTATCGTCCAGACGCTGATCCTGGTGGCCATTGGTTTTTGGCAAATGAGACATCTCAAGAGCTTCTTTGAGGCCAAGAAATTAGTATAGAACTGTATTTGGAATTTTTTTTTTTGTTGTTGTTGATAGAGTACACACAATTTTGAAGATCACCCGCTTCATGTGTGGTCAAGACTTCTGAAAACTCGACATGCACTCAGTTCAGTTCCCACCCTAAATTCCCCTGGTTTATACTGCATTGATTCGTTTTACATTGCTCGTTTCAGTGCCGCACTCCAAGTAATGTGAATCTAGTTTCTGTTCAGAAATGCATTATAGTTTGTTCTAAACTGTTTGGAGGTGATAGGCACTCAAATAGTTTACTGGATTCAAAACACAAATCGTATAGTGGTTGCCCTACACATTTTTTTTATGGCCCCTTAAGTTGTTAACAGTAGTTTTTGTTTCAGAAAGCCGATGAAGAAATTATCTGGGCTGTGAATGTGATGTTTTCCTAAATATCCTTGGATTATTTGCGTAAACATTTACAAGACAAAAATAACTGCGTTTATCCTGGTGGCAGGTGTACATTTCTTCTGTTTGGTTATGCAGTAATTAGGATGATATTTAAAGTTTTGCTTGGAGTGAATGTTTCTTGGTGTTTTCCTTTTTTATTCTTTATGCAATTGGTTCATTTTTTTTCTCTTCTATACCCCCCCACCCCCATCCCCATTTTATTTTTGCTAATCATCATTGTGATCAGGATCATGTTAGTATTAGGTGTTTTTTCCTTTTGATAGCTACACTTTGACTGACCTCAATGATTTTGCATAAAAGTGTACCTGTTTAAAGTGTATATATCTAAATAAATGGCAAAATGTAGTTATCAAAAGGTAAAATTTTTAATTGTGAGTACTTGGCACATTGAAAGAAATTTCAAAAAGTTGTTTTATTTTATCATGAATACCTTAATCCCAATTATCCATTGTCTGTTAATCTGACTGAAGTTTTGGCAGACTTTTAACAAATGAGATTTCCTCAATTCCCTGTGAAATCTGGAATGCCATCTTGCACATACATTATTGTCATTTTTCTATTTCGCATCTTTATCCTGTTGTCACTTGCTCAGGTTAATGTAGAGATTTCACAGATTATTTGCCCTTCAAAGTGATCAGCCCAGAATACACTGTAAAAATCAAAAAATATATATATTTGTGTTTGCTTTTTCAGTTGCCATAGCTGGTGTCATTGTTGCATTTTCTTAAAAAAAAAAAAATGGCATGCCCTTTGAGTGTTTTGTTACACAGATTATTGCTCACTGAATTGCTTAGCCCTCATTGTATTCTTTTTTTTTTTGTGGTCATTTTAGTTTATAAGCAGCCACAGGGAAATGGGGTTACCTTTTTAAGTGGGGATAGTGGAGGGAAAAGTTTGCTGGTGAGAAATCAACCCATAATTGCACTCAGAAATAAAGTTTCCCGCTCCCCAACATTGGCTCAGTTTTAATGTCCACGTCACAGTTGTTTGGGTAAGATTATGTTGAGGAATTAATTTACTAGTGGATTGTTTTACTACTACTATACACCTTGTTGACAGACATTCACACAGTAGCCTATATTCCAAACATTTACACTTAGGCGTCCTATTCGGTAAACGTAAAAAGTAGTTTGTGCCTATCATACAGCTTTAATAGGGTGTGTAATAATACTATGGGGATGACGGTGACCATGCTATAGCGTAAAATAATTACTTACATTTTTAACCGGTTCATTAAAACGAACTATTCAAAAGAACCGATTCGCTGAAAAGAGTCGAACTTCACATCACAATTGGATTTGAGTGTAGTCGTATTTGTAAATTTTGTACATGACACATTGCACTCAGTTTTCCACTGTCTATTGGTGACCTTCGCTTTGTGCATATAACTGTAAAAAAATAAATAAAATATGTGTCTAATCATGTCTCTAAACTAAATGTACCTGTCAGGTCAGAACATCCTAGGAACTTTATTCCGTACACTGTTTCCAGAGGAATATTTTAAAGACGGACGATTCCAGCCAGCGTGTAATTTTTTTCCTTTTGTCACCGTTCTCAGTTAAGTTTTTGAACGTTTATCATCAATGACGCGCTGTATTAAATAACGTCAAAGTATATAGTATGTTAGCGGCTTGTAACACGAGTCAGACGGACGTGTCGTCCTAAAACCATCACGCGAGCTCGTGCGCGTTTTTTTGTTTGTTTTTTTGTCGTACCGTTATGAGTGACATGTAACTCACGAAATGCTCTAATCAGACATAATGAGACGAGGATGAATAACTAGGGTTATATAGATTGAGATGCTGATGATTGGCGTCGCACCTACTATGCAAGAGAACGTTTAACAAGACAACTAGGAAGAATGTGTTTTAAAGTTATAGATCATTCATGATGGAAAGAGACTAAATACACTATTATTGCAAACGAGAAATTTGATTTTAACATGTAGACGTCATAAGGCCGTATCAGTGAAGTATATGTGAAGATATTGCGATCTGCTTGTCTACTTCATGCGTGTTACAGTGTTGCACTGACAGGCACAAAGATGATGTATTCTTCACGGAGAAAACCTGTGCTGTATTTCAAAGATGATAGAAGGTAAACGCTTTAATCATAACATGCAAATCAACATGTGATCACTCTCTCTCTATAAATATATAAACTTGTTCCATTTGCCGAATTGCTCTAATTATTTGCAAATGCTGGTCTGTGGGTTTGTAAAACCCTCTGTGTGTTTGAAAAGAAATATAATCTTCGTTTGCAAGTAGTTGTTTCATGTGTTTCAAAATTTCAAGAAGTGAAAGTCAAAGGATGCAGCGTCATGGAGAGGTTCAGTGAGTATAAGTGTGAAGTTAAGTGTGAAGAGTTGTAACCCTGTAAAGCCTGACACATTAAATCATAATTAGAAAAAACGTTTATTGAATCTTCAGTCAATATATATATTATTTATATAAAAAAAAATATATGTGTTTTTTTTAAGTTTGCAGAATGTTTTATATAGGCTAGAGAGTATAATATTTGATGCATAAAGCTGGAGCTCACACTCTAGGAGGAAAATAAAACATACATTCTATTCAGAGGCCCAAGCTGAGCAAAAATATACAATTTCGAGCAGTTGCTGATATTTATATGGTCAGAAAGTAAGATGAAATATGATAGCTTGTAATGTAAATCAGTGAGATCTTTATAACAAGACTTCTCACATAAAATGTATATAAATATCAGTAGTCACTCTATATCTCCCAGTAGTATATCTTAGTAAGAAATTTAAATTCTTAGTTTTATTGTTAAAAGTTCTATCATTTCAATTGTGGGAGGCAAAACGTATAATGCAATTCAATAAAATTAAAATTAAAAAAAGAGATGAACAAATCAATGTTAATCAAAAGCCTGATGGATCATATTTCATATGCATAATTTCTTTTGAAAAATGTTAGTGAATAAAGAGGTAAGCATAAGTTTCAGTTCAGTAAGTGTTCATCTTGCAATATTAATAACTACATAAAAGCTATTCTTATGTTTACTTCATAAAAATCAATGCAAATTTCCCAGCAATAAGATGTGTACCACAACCTGAAGGGGAATGTTTTTACAATTATACTAAAAGGCCATTTACAAGGTATGAACTATTAATCAGACGACATAAGGCATGTAGTAGATTTGATTCATAGTGTAGGTTTTTCAGCACAGGTTTTTATCATGTTGCTAATTTAGAGGCCTTAAAAATGCATGTATCAAACATACAGTAGACTTTATGGGGTCAAGTCTGGTTGAGCAAGACAAGTTGTTTAGAGATGCATGGCATTTATTTTCTAGGAAAACTAACCAGAAGTATTGATGACTCATCTTGCACTCATTCATTTTGTCCAATCAAATGCTCTCAAGTATGAGAATGTCCCTCCCGCTAATACTGCCTGTATTTGCCTGAATTCTAACCTGCACTTTGATTTGTTGCAACACTTACTTCCTGGTTTAAAGGGAAATACGTCAGTTGCACTCGTTAAGCAATGTCATGGGTTATTTAAAGTGCTTTTAGTTTGTCTGGAACGGCATCCGCATAACCACAATATGCTGACCGTTGACTTTATGATTTGCAGGGACTGTTATTATCCTTTTATTGAATGCTTGACATGTCATATATCAGCTTTAGCTCAATTATTTTTATTTTTCACACAAATCCATTTATGCTTGCAGTTTTCTGTCGAGGAAATGCACCGTCTGGAAGCTCTTCGGGTTCTGCATGGTGTTTGTTTTGGGGTCCCTTCTTTGGGTGCAGCTGACTTGTTCAGGAGACATGAACCAGACTGTTGGATACAGCCACCTCCCTCATCAGCCCTGTCCCATAGAGAGACAGTCCTCCTCTCCTGATGACCCCTCCTGGGGCCCTCACAAAATGGCCCTCATCGTGCCATTCAGAGAGCGCTTTGAAGAGCTGCTGATATTTGTCCCTTACATGCACGCTTTCCTCAACAAAAAGAAAATACGGCATAAAATATTTATTATAAACCAAGTGGATCGTTTTCGGTGAGTAATTTTACTATGTGTCTTAACTTTTTGTGTTTGCTAGTGATTCTTTAAAGTGCCCCTATTATGCTTTTTCGGATACTACCTTTCATGCAGTGTTTAAATAGCTTTGTGAATGTAAAATGTCTGCAAAGTTTCAATGATCAAAGTGCAGACAAATTAGTTATTTTCTCCCCTAAAAAAGAACTGATTCTGAACTGAGTCTTCAGTAGCTCCAGTCTTACTTCATTCTTGAACGGTCTTAAGTTTGTAACATATTTGAATAATGCCAGCCTATAGTCTATATTGGTTGCCCACGAACAGCATCTACTTTGGCCCCTTAAACACTGTAGTTGTAGCTGAGGCCTGGAAGAGTTTGGTTCGTGTTGTCAACATGTGGAGAAGACGCTGTTTTTTTTCGCTGCGAAAGCAAATCCACTTTACAGGCACTTCCAACGGATATGGACTCGGGCTTGAATTGATACTGTAAGACCATAGACTGTAAAAAAAAATATGGACGTAGTGTCCGTGACATCACCCGTAGGTTTCTGAAGAGCATTTTTGAAGCCTAAAGTGGGCGGAGCCGGCCGTCGCCATCTTGGCCTCGCGTCACTCCCAGATAACAGAAAATGGGCAAAAATGGGTAATCGATGTGTACGGCCGTCTGCCGGTAGCCAGTTATTTTAGTCGATAAAGTTTTAAATATCGCTTCACTTCAGAAGGCCTTTATTAACCCCCCGGAGACGTGTGGAGCACTTTTATGATGGATAGATGCACTTTGATGGACTTCAAAACATAAAATGGCCATTCACTGGCATTATAAAGCTTGGAAGAGCCAGGTCATTTTTTTATATAACTCTGATTGTATTCGTCTGAAAGAAGCAAGTCATTTACACCTAGGATGGCGTGAGGGTGAGTAAATAAATCATGGGGTAATTCTTATTTTTGGGTGAACTATGCCTTTAATAACCTTTAAAATAGCACAATAGGGGCACTTGAATCATTGCAAAAATAAATGTGTTATTTTTGCTGAAGGAAATATCTGTTACACAAGTGTTATGGAATAAAACAATTTGGATTTTGACTCTCATTTTTGTCAGGTTTAATCGTGCCTCTCTTATTAATGTTGGCCACATGGAAAGTGATAATGACACAGACTACATTGCAATGCATGATGTGGACTTGTTGCCCCAAAATGAGGATCTGGACTATGGATTCCCGGAGGAGGGGCCCTTCCATGTGGCCTCACCAGAGCTCCATCCCTTATATCATTATAAGACGTATGTGGGAGGGATCCTGCTGCTTACCAAGAAACATTATCAGATGGTAAGAAACCTAATTACGTTTGGACATTCAGTACTGATTCCAGGACTACAGAATTCCATTGCAAATTACAATTGCTTGTGTTTTTTTTTCTATAGTGCAATGGGATGTCAAATCGCTTTTGGGGATGGGGAAGAGAAGATGACGAGTTTTTCAGAAGACTAAAAACGGCTAAACTTGAGGTACAAAAGAACTGAACATTTTAACACTATACATCCTACGCACCTGCTTATAGGAGTTATGAGGAGTTTGTGCCGTTTCATTTGATATGTTATTTAATCGTGACAATTCAAATCTCTGCAGCTTTTTAGGCCAACGGGTATTACTACAGGAACTAAAACATTTAAACACATCCATGATCCAGCCTGGAGGAAGAGAGACCAGAAGCGGATCGCTGCACAAAAGCAGGTAGAAATAATTATTTAATAATAAAAAAAACACCTCAGACCTCAGCGCTCAGTACCTGCTCAGAAGTAGTCTCTTGCCGTCGGCAACATTTTTTTGATCATATTCAGTGAAATCGACACTATATTCCGACAGAACAACATAAATAAGGACTTGATGGGAGGGTATTCGTTGATAGTGGGGGAGGGGCATGAGAGTTGTAAACATTCAAAATTTTGGCTAAGTCCACTCAATCTTCCAGGGTTGCCGACGGCAGCTTTAAGTCTCTAAAAAAAATACAGTAAAAACAGTAATGCTATGAAAAATGATTACAATTTAAAACAACTGTTTTCTGTTTGAATATATTTTGGCAAAGCTGAATTTTCAGCATCATTACTCCAGTCTTCAGTGTCACTTGATCCTTCAGAAATCATTGTAATATGCTGATTTGATGCTCAAGAAACATTTCTTATTATCAATGTTGGAAAAAGTTTTTTTTTTTTTTTGGGGGGGGAAACTGATAATTTTTTCAAGACTCTTTGATGAATAGAAAGTTCAAAAGAACTGCATTTATTTGAAATATAAATCTTTTGTAACATTATAAATGTCTTCACTGTCAATCTTGATAAATGTATTGCTTTCTTGCAAAAATAAAATAAAAGTTCTGGTCTTAAAGTTTTGAGTGATAGCATACCTTAAATGGATAGCTATGTATTAACACTATGGTATGATTATGTATTAATCAAATCTTAAATTCCACTCACATTGCCAATATTTAAATTGGTACAAATTAATTAAGCTGTATTCATAAAATATCTTGCATAACCATGTAAAACATTTGAACGCATTTTGCTGAATTTATATTTATAATGATCTTAAACATTTCGATCTAAAGGTAAATCATTCTTTAGAAGCCATTTAGCAGACAAACATAAATTGTGGTTACAGATTTTCTTTACAAGCTAAATGTTTATTGTTGTTATTATTTTGTTTAAATCCATCTCACTTGATAATTAAATATACCGGTATAAATATATTAGATCAAATTGAATATTGTTTTGAGAATTTTTGGTCACTACATAATTCCCAGGATTCAGTTTGTGTTATTTTGTAGTTCATTATTATTGTAAGGTGTGGAAAGGTACTACTAATAAAGACTTGGGCTGAATCTGAAATCGCCCCCTAATCCCTCATTCACTTTTCCCTACGTTAGTCCACTAATACTTTTCACATGAAGGAGTGAATGAAAAGGAGTGAGTGAATTCGGACAGCCGTTGAGTGTACATCAGCTGTACACCCGTTATTGCGGTGCAATGTGGGATTGAATAAGTGCACTCAATAATGTCCACTATGGTTTCGGACACCACTACAAATGGCTGTCCCTTCAAACAATGCCCTATTTGATGGTATAGGGGGGAGATTTCGGAATCAGCCCAGGTATGTCGACACAGCTTAACTGAAATTTACAAACATATACACTTCCAGTTTTTCTAAAATGAAACAAAGTGTGTCAAATGTTTTCTAGTTCTGATCAGTAGATGTTTTTGTCGTGAAAACATTGTCATGATGCACGTTCTTGTCCAAATGTTTGGATTCATATCTGTGTGCTTTCGGCAGGAGCAGTTTAAGGTGGACCCCGAGGGTGGCCTCACTAACCTCCGCTACAAGGTGGAGTCCAGAAAGGAAGTGACCATCAGTGGAGCTCCATGTACTGTCATTAGCATCGCTCTAGAGTGTGACTTCAGCCAGACCCCATGGTGCCAGTCCAGCTAAAGCAGGACCTGTAACGCCAGAATGATACACATTCTGGTGGCAGGAAAGCTTTCACAGATTATTAGTGTCAGTCACTCTGTGATCGTCTAACCAAAAGGACTTGAATATGTGACAGTGGGGAAAGAACTTTTCCCTTTGGATTTATTTTTATAGGACAGTGTTGTTGACTTCATCCATGATGAAGTGCTGCCTCATTTTTTTAATCGATCTATGGACCAATGTCAGGTACTACACTGAGTTTGCATCATCAACTTTGCAAATACGAGCATCCAAATGTCAGATTTTGAATGAGTTTTATAATATTTTAGTTGTAACGGTGGACTGTTTCTCTTAGTGCAATTGTGAGTATTTGCTCAGCCCTGTCTTGACAAAATTGTTTCTTTTTTTGCTTGAATTCAAAATCATGTCTTGAAAAGGACAATATTATATATACATGAAATGGGTTTAAGGGTACTTTGATTGTATTTGCACAATATTCAGTATTTATATAAAAAAACTAATGTTTCTTAATTTGAAGTCTTTTTACTTCCCCCCCATGTTTCAGAACGCATGGAATGCTGTTACAACGTACACTCACAGGATTATGTAGAGACCCAATGAACTGGAGGCATGAAGCTATATCCAAAAAAACAGCTTTCGGTGCAAATGTTAATAAAATGTAGACACCACATACTTGTTTTCATTAGCAATGCCTGAACATAAACTGTGAATGAGTACTCTGTCCAGACTGAGATGCATTATTGTGCCTGTGGCAACAAACTGCTACACAACTGCACAGAACATGTTTGCCAAAAGAAATAAAGAAAATATGACTCAACAATTACTTTGTCTTTTTAAAAAAACAAGGCACTACAGATTCACCAGCAGAGCAATGATACTAGTTGTGTACTCTGTACATGCCAGTAGTGCATCCTGTTGAGCTCCACAACATTATACAGTTAATGACGTTTGCTATGCTGTGTTTTCGTGAACTGTTGTTTAATTTTATCTTCAGCAAATTGATGGTTATTAATAGTCATTTTAATGGGTTGTTAAGCTGGGTTTTGTTGACCTAAAGTGTCAGTTTTGGACACACTTAATGGAATTTGTTTCTTGTTCGCTTGCAAGCCTTCTAAATGTTGAAATATTTGAAGTACTAGTTAAATATAATTTTTGACCAGAGAGAGAAAAATGTGTACAAAGAAGAAGAGCTGGAATCAAAGGAATGTGACTATGATGAAGCTTAAATGAGAGAGTTTTGATTTTGAAAATGTATTGTCACAGTATCAATTTTCCATACAAATTTTTTTTTAAGGACTTTAGTCTTACTCTAATATGCTGAAAAAAGTAATATCAGTAATAATTAAAAAAATGATCAAGTAAAAGGTCACTTAACTTTCTACTTGTATCTGAATGTCAAAGATAATAATAAAGAATGTCCTTCATTCTCAGAGATTAACACAATGCAGAGCTTCAACGAAGATTCACGTGTCTAACTAGCAGTTTGATAATTTTGCATGCATATGTATGTATTTGTTCTGTTCGGAAATAACAAGCCCCCCGGTTTCACAGCCGATGAGGCTTAAATATAAAAATGAAATGAAAATTCTGTAATTAATTACTCACCCTCATGTGGTTTCAAACCCGTAAGACTTCCGTTCATCTTTGGAACACAAATGAAGATCTTTTTGATGAAATCTGAGAGATTTCTGTCCCTTTATTGGCAGTTACGCAACTACCACTTTGACGCTTCAAAAAGTTCATAAAGGGATGGTAAATCTAATCCGTATGAATTGAGCGGTTTAGACCAAAATTTCTGAAGAGACACGATCGTTTTATATGAACAGGTTGAATTTAGGCTTTTATTCACATATAAACATGCATCAACTCAAGAATAATTTGTGGTAAATGGAAGCTCAAGCATGTTCGCTTGATGTGCGAGATCCAATGAGGTTCATTCTCGTGTGACGCAGCATGTTTGAGCTTCTGTAAGAACCAATGAGGTTTGTTCTCACGTCGTGTAAAGCAGGTTTGGTTGAGCTTCTGTTTATGATCACTGATAAATGTTTGTGACTAAAATATAAAAGCCTAAATTCAATCTGTTCATTAGTGATTGAGTCTCTTCAGAAAATTTTAAATGTCAAAGAAGTTGGAGGCTGGAGCAGCATAGCAACTAGAAATGGTTTTAAATTAAATTCCGAGAGAACACTTCTGGCCTCAGCTCTTGCTCTATCCACGCGGCTCTGGTGAAAGACAGTCCAGAAATGCCGCATGCGTTTCAAAAAGCATCGTTAGCCAACTTTGGTAGCAAGTTCCATTTAACTCTAATTGGTAACAAGGAAATTGCGATCATAGTTGGCTTTGGGAAACGCACCTCAGATCAGTTAGAGATCATAATCAACATGAAGGCTAGTCTCTCGGCGGCTCATGTAGGCCTACTTACACCATGCCATGTTCGTTTTAGCCTACTATTTAATTGTTTTAAACATTTAAGTGCCGATATGTTTTCAATTTATCGATTTTAAAAGCATGTCTAAATGCAGTGTAAATGAATGTGCTCTGTGTCTTTTACACATTGGTACAGTAGAGGGCGGCGTTTGTTCACCACACACCCTGAACAGTAACTAACAAAAAGCCTGTATAATATCATTGAGTGTTTGTCCCAGCATTCATGACGTGTAATACATTTACTTTATATAGTTATTAGTGGATAAACAGACTAGGATACATGAGCAAATAAATACTAACTCGGAGTGCCATAGTAAACAGTGACTGTGAGCTTGACATCCTTAACTTACTGACCTCTTTTAGTTTTTCCAAATATGCCCTACATCATGCAAATATGGAGTAGAAAAAGGACTAGCTTTATAATTCAGGCACTTATCATATATTAGCTATAAAATATATTTTTAGCTATATTTAATATAGGCTAGCTGTAATTTTTTTTTAGCATTTATTTATTTTCTTTTTTAGATCTAAATCTTAGACTCAAGAGCTGAATTATTGCAAAATATTAACTTTCTATTAAAAAAATACTTTGCAAATAATGCATTCGGCAGTTAGAAAGGTATTTTACTATGGCTGTCTGAAAACTCTATTAATAGATATGAGTTCTATTCATGGTCTGATAAGAGAAGTTTTACAATTAGCTTAATTCAACCTTTTTTGTAATGTATCTTTGATTTGCTATTTTTATTTTTTTATTGTGAATAAGGGATTTCATGAACATGCTATTTTTTGTTCCTCAAGTCAATAGGTATTGATGGTTATCCATTTAATTTAGCTTCTCTGAGTCAGCTAATGACTAGTAAAATAACCAATCTTGGCTTCTCCGTGTTCAAAGAGGGTTTAACACCAGTTAGTTCCAGGCAGGGGAACAATAATCACATTTTAACTCGCCTTCACACCCAGAGTGCTTACAAAAACTCCAACTGTTATAGCCTTTCAGCTGTGCACACTCTGCAATCAATTGCCAGAGGCAAAATTAATAGATGTTAATGGCCATTTGTATTTGAGGCAAAGGGGACAAAATTGGCCAGAGAAAGCTATTAATTATATGCAGAGGGAATGAGAAGGGAGGCACAAGAGGGCTGGAGAAGGACTGCTTTGGGGCTCAATGGGGTCTGTGCCCTGCGTGGTTCACATGGGTTTCCGCTGGGTGGATTGTGAAAGGCCTGAGCAGGGGGGCTTTTGTGTGGCTCCTGAGCCACGATTGTTCCTTCTCAAAAGGGTGACATCTGTCCAGGGTTTCCGAGACTCTGATCCACCCCATTAGCCTCCATCCTCTCTCAACAACTTATTGCGTTTGTAACTGACAAATGAGACAAGGAGAGGCACTCGAGACATGTCAAGCCGAGAGATCAATGCCTGGTTCCCTTGATCTGTGTCTGCTTCATTAAGACACCTTCATAAACTCCTTAACTAAGCTCAGATTCCTGAGTTCTCTTGTTATGATGACAATTTCTATCCATAAAATAAAAATAAGTGTTAGATGTGTTAACCATATTGATTATTTCACTAGTTAATGTTCTTTATGCGTAATGGCCCATAAATCAAACAAATCTATAAAATAAAAAATATATAATTTTCTTCACTTGTAAGGTATATCCTTTAATAAACTTCATTAAAGGATATTCGAGAAGATAATATTTATTTGACAGCTAAAACAACAAGGGTAATAAATAAAAAAACTATAGGCTAATGCTGCAAATGATAATAGCAAATTACATGGATGCATGTGGCAATTTTAATGATATTTAATATTTGTATTGTTATTATTGGCATAATTTGTATTATTATTAGCCATACTGTTATTATTCAATTTGCTACAACGAATTTTTACATTTGTAGGCTTTAATTCTTACTGGTTGTAGCCTACACTTAAAAAAAAAAGAGGCTTTTTTCCCCCCAAATAATTGTTTTGTAAATATTTTATTTTGTTAAATCAACTTATCAACTTAACATTTAGAGTTTCGTTGATTAAACCAATCCCCATTGTATTTTTTTATTTTATTTTAAGTAACCAGGTTACTTACTTTTTAAAAGTTAAACCAACAAAAAAAATGTACAGTGTACGATAGGCCTACTGTGTAGCCTATACACATAATATAAATAATAGATCATTTAAATGCAGTAGCCTAGCAAGGAAACACTTTCAGAATATTTTTTTATGATAAATATGATATAGTGTGTTAAAAATTATTAACGGAAATAAATAGGCTATTTTTGGGGGGCTGTAAGAAGACAAGAAAGTAATAGGCAAATAATAACCTAAATGAATATCGTGCCGAATTATGAGGCCGTTCATTTAAACTAGCCTAGCAAAACAAAATATATAAATCCCTTTCACCTGCTTCCGCTTATTTCGCAAAATTATCCTAAATAAATAAAATAAAAATGATTCAAAAACAACATCAATCACAGTGTAATAAAATTAAACAAATTGTAAAGCAACCTGCTGATCACTAAGCCATCAGAAAGATTCAGTTTTGAAGCTTCAAAACATTTTAAATGTAGCTAGGTATAACCTTCATAGATTCTGTTCTGACACATCCGTTTAAGTGTTGTTGAACTCTTTCTGGTCAAATAGCCTGAAGAATTTCTTTACACAACACAAAATGGCTGTAATTGAGTGCGAGTGCGCTGCTCGCCGATCTGCGCATGCGCAGCACACCTCGCATGTCGGAGCTCTGAGAGAGCAGGTATTGAAGTTGGCTCATCATGACAAGCGCTGGCGCACAAGCTGACGGATCATCGATCACAAGAGCTCGCAGCGATCTGACTGCATCGGAGCTGATGCCTGCTTCACATGCTCGAGGTTTGCTCTGACAAGGACATTAATGAGATGAGATCTGAATGACTTTAAACACAACTGGTGACAGAAACTCACACGTCTATTTGCAGTCATTGGAAGTGGATTGCAACCCACGAAATTGAAGGAGCCAAAGGAACCTTGTGAAGTTATGGATTGTAGAGGGACTATATAAATATTGTCTTTTTGACTTTTTTTAGACGTGGGGTCATCATCGGTTGACTTCCTGTTCGATTTTTTTTGTGCATTTAATTGACTGAGTATTTTTTATAGCCCATCACAATGTTCCAGCACAATAAGAAGTGCTTTACTATTGAATCTCTTGTGGGTAAAGACTCCAATTCATCAAGTGCCGCTGCGGATGAGCCCATCAGACCCACTGCTCTGAGGTTCTCTGAATCCATCCATCCTTCCCCCTTTGGGAGCTGCTTCCAGAACTCAGGCAGGACACTGTACAGCAGCAGCCCAGAGATGATGTTCACAGACCCGGCCACTCATTCCACCAACTCCGGGCTGTCTCTGCGTCACCTCCAGATCCCCACACAGCCCTTCTTCAGCCCTCACCATAGGGACACCCTCAACTTCTACCCGTGGGTGTTGAGGAACAGATATCTGGGACATCGATTCCAAGGTAAAGATCACTTCTGGGATGTTGAGAGATGCAGTGAGAGATTGAAGTGGGGCCCATGAAGTTAAGAAAATCTTAATAACTAACGTTACAAAAAATATTGAAAAGATTTAGCCAATGCGGTAGGCTAGTCAAGGTTTTCAGCAGCTCTTTGGCCTATATTGATTTAATGTTTTATTTCAAAATTGATATCGATGCGCACGGGCGATGCGATAAATACCTCTCATCTGAATATTAGCCTATTTTTATAAACATATCGATTTAAAAGGACTCATGAGAAAATGATGCCGTGCAACTCGTGTTAGTCTATTTAAAAATGGTTTGACTTTAAATTAGATTAATTTTACCAAATTACCAATAAACGTGAATTGCTAAATAATTTTGTAGTCGTCATAACATTATGAAAGACCGCTAATTTATTTCGATCACATAGAAGAACGTTGTTCGATAAAAAATTTTTTTTCTGTTTGTTTGAAACATTTTTAGCTCTCATTGTGTATTATAATATAAATAATTCCTTATTAAAGATAATTAAGATAAAGATAGTAAAGATTATAGTCACAGTTTTCAGAAGCATATACATTTATATTAATGATAGGCCTAAAATAAATGTAGGCTTTTACTTAAATTATACTTTCATAATACGTTCCATCGTTTAGGATAATTTTAACACTATAAATATAGTAGAAAAAACTAAAACTAAAGTAGCCTACATTATTTTACTGTTATTTGAATAATTTTGATTTAAATATTTGTTTGTGTATCTTCTTAAAGATGCACCGTATTTCTACATCGTTTCCGTTTTCTTTTTTAAATGTACGATATACATAATCTATTTCAATAATTATATTAGGCCTACACTCTTGTGAGTGGACGAATATTTTTGAGGTAGTCGAAGTGCTACATGCAACATCTTTCTTTTACATTTGTGATTCTTCCACAGAGTAAACACATTTGTTATTATACGGCTCATAAACATTTACAGCTCTTAAAATTACCATAATAATGCAAACACTGTTAATGACATACGTTAGCTTTTAAAACAATTATTTGGATAAGCGCTTTACCTCATGGATTTAATAGGCAGCTCTAGTAATAAAAAATAAAATAAAATAAACAGCCTTGAAATGTTTGTTCCTTTAAGAGCTTTATTTTATTTTGATTACATTTTTTATTTTGTACATTTTAATCACCATCTTTGTGAGATGAATGTTTCTTCAAACTTCTTTAATTTATTATTATTAAAAATCAAATACAAGAATATTTGATTGATTTGATAGTCCTGTTTGCAGAGTCCTTTAAAAAGTGTAATGGATACTAGGAGGTCCTATTTACCAGGCAATTTGTTAAAGCTGCTATCAGTAGCTCTGGCCGGTCTGACTTATTGCCTGCTTGGAGGGCTGTGATGAGAAGCCCAGACACATTTGCTGTTATAGGGTCCTGAGCTGGACCACAGTCCTCGAGGGCATTGCTCAGGTAATTGGTGGAAGTCAGAGGTTGTTGTCACTATTACTCAGATCCGGGGTTCAGATAGAGCCTCTTTGTTTACACACACAGCCGATCCACTCACTGATGGTGTCCAATAACCTAGAAAACTACTGTTTAGACAAGACTAAATGCAGCCGTGGGGATTGGGTGGGAACGGATCACCTATCGAGGAGAGTGTCAGTGCTAATGTGTCCATGGGTTTTAAGCACTTCCTGAATGGGAAAAGAGATGCGTCCATGTCCTCGGATCCGTCATGCGGGACAAGGTAAACAGGATCCCAGACCGGCCTGCTGTTGTACATGAGCAGGGTTTCGTGTTATGGTTACGATTCACAGACTGTGACAGTGGCACTGATGCATTTTTCGGAGATTTGTGCGCTCTCAGGTTACAATAAAAATCTGTGAGGTTCCAGATGTATGAACAGTGTCATCAGCAGACTGGACTGTCTTTCTTTAGAGGCCGCATTCCAAAGCATAATGTAATAATATGAGAACAATGTAATAATAATGTAATAATATAATAATAATAGCAGTTATATATATATATATATATATATATATATATTTAGGGGTGTGACGATACCCTTATGTCACAACTCGATACATATCACGATACTGAACTCACGATACAATAGTATTGCAATACTCCCAGACAAATGCTAAAAGGTTAAAAATTATTGTAGGCGAAGAATATGCTTGCACTCTGTCACTTACTAGACATATTTAAAATAGTGTAGGCTGCTTTTTACTGCTAACAAAAGACATTTGGCATTATCAGGACCCACAAATATTCCCCCATTGCACTAATATAATATTATTTTTTTAGACTATATTTATCGTTATATATAGTAGTTTAATGCAGTACTGACACTAAAACTTTGTAAACTTGAATTTGTTTCTCACACAGTAATTTTCATTTTGGGTGAACTATACACAATTCAGATTTTCACTATCCACGATAGTTTTTGTATTTTGTATAGTGATATATATACACGATATATTGTTACACCCCTTATATATATATATATATATATATATATATATATATATATATATATGCATATAGATGTATAAACAGTGTTATCAGCACACTTTAATAATATAGATAGATTGATTTTCTTTAGAGCCCGCATTCTAAAGCATAATATAATTTAAAAATATTGTAACAATGTAATAATATAATAATAGCAGTTAAGTTATACACTTAATAGTGTAGTACACACACACACACACACACACACACACACACACACACACACACACACACACACACACACACACATATACACATATATATATATATATATATATATATATATAAACAGTGTTATCAGCAGACTTTTAAAACTATTAATAGAATTATTTATTGTCTTTCTTTTGAGGCCTCATTCCAAAGCTTACATAACAATGTAATAATAATGTAATAATATAATAGCAATAATAGCAGATAATAACAGTTCAATCTTTTGGAAATATATATATATATATATATAGAGAGAGAGAGAGAGAGAGAGAGAGAGAACTTTTTTAATTTTTTATTAAACTGCTTGGAAAATATTGAATCAAAATGTCAGGGAGGCGGCGTAACGGGGAACACTCATTCTGTAGGAGAGACCAAAGGGTACAGTCTCTTTCTTTCCCACTATAGTCCACCCTTCTCCCTGCCTCTAATGAGAACGGCACTGACAAGACCAAGCTTGTTTGTGCCAAGGGAATGGTAGTAAAGCTGATCTGGGTGCCATCTGGTTCCCTTTTCCTCGTGTTGGGGGCTTTCTTGCCGTGGATAGGCCAGTGTGTGTTTGAGTCCAAACCCCCGGAGGGTCTCCCAGCTCTTCAGGAGGCTTGAGTCTCTGTCAGTGTTCTGGCCTGCTAGTCTGATCCACCACCTCTCTCGAGAGACACGGAGGTGATGCCACACATGCTGATGATGCCAGGCCGAGAGCACTGAGCGTACAACAAAATAAGATTTCGCTTTTATTTGAAAGTTTCGAAAAGTATTTGAGTATTCAGTTTCGGTTGGATGGCGCTCAGTGCACCTTGAGGAAGGTTTAAGGAGGGCTTTTCAACACCTTCAAACCGCGTAGAACTCATTATTTACATTCTTCCGCCCTGCTCCCCTCATTTTTGCACGGAGATGTCTCCATTGTTTTTGCCTCTGGTGTTCAAAGCGTTTTCAGCGCACCAGCTGAAAGCAGTTGTCAATGACAGTGCTGTGACAGAAAATATGCACCTTTTAGTAAAATAGAAGTAAAGTGCAAACATTATTAGGACCTTTGGGAAGTCTCTGCTAATGGAGGCTTGCAACAGCGACCATTACGAACTAGTCATTCTGTGCACGCAAACAAACATGTTGCAACTGTCTTTTCCGCAGTGGGATGCCTAGAAATGTGTGTATATGAAGCATCACCGTGTTTGAGGCGGAGAGGTGAAGTTGCTTCTCTGTGATGGCTTAATGCTCGTCTGAAAGGAGTCAGTTCAAAGCTATTGTCTGCGGATAAAGGCTCGGTTTCGGAGTTTTTAAAAGACTTAAAGTCCGAACAGCCTCATGCTAATCCTCTTTTCATCTTCTGGTGATGCCATTAGTGGGCTTTTGTGCTCAGAATTGGTGCATCATTGTGCTTTCTTTGATGATCAGTGTTTAAAAATTTCAATGGGTTCTGTGCACACTGAACTCTTATAGATTTAGATTAAATTGGTTTATCTAAATTTGTGGTTTAGAGGATTTAGTCAGCCTTTGGAATTGTGAAAGTATTTCTGGGTGGCTGAATATATGAATGCATTAATATGCTTTTAGCAATTGCCACTGATGTTTTCAGCAACTTCACGGCCTACGTGTGGGCATGGACCAACCGCATTCATAAACCCAGCCGAATCGCACGCTCAGAAAAAGTCGTTATTGAAGCAAACACCTATTTGGGACGTTTGCATGTTACCGATGCACATTTGCGGTTGCACACCTGATGCGAACGTTGAAACCTTTTGGTTATTTTTTCATTGACAAAAGATCATGGTCTGTCACTTCTATCCTCCCTGTAACCGCTCCGCGAGAACATTTTGTTTATACGTGATTGCGGTCATCACATTTCTGAAGATTCTTTCAAGCATAGCTCTCCAAACACTAAAGTGGTCACATAAATTACACATCCATTTGTTTATGAAAAATGTTTTTCTCTCTTTGTGTGTTTGCAATAAACGGCACACGTACTCTGCCCTCCAGATGTTGTCTGGGGTCGAGCGAAGATCACGTTTGCTCTGATACTGATGGGGACAAAATTTTACTATTGCCTCATGTTGAATATAATCAGACCAAATGTAAGGGATTTAGATTTGCTTAACTGACAATTAACATATTCATCACAAATGTTTTTGCATCTATTCAACCATGGATGTCTATTTATTTTTTAGCAGCCTTGCATTTGTATGAAAATCAGGGTAATGCCATATATTATGAGGGCCGAAGGTTAAAGACTCGTCTTTGAATGCACAGAGAGCTGTCTGAGAGCTGAGTGTACAGACGTTCGGTTGGTATGAATGATGCGGTGTGAACACACTTTACATCAGCCGTGTCTGGAACTGGCCTGGAATTATTCAAATCAACTCATGGTGCTCAATTAAGACATGCAATCCTGTGCTTAATGTCAGCATTGCTATGCTATGTAAAGCACTTATTTTGTATAAAAGCATAAAGAGCCTCTGGATAATCGATCTGCTAAATGAAGAAACGTCAACGTAATGGCTGCCATAATTTTATGAATTCACATCACTTCATTTTGTAATCCCACACAATCCAATGATGTCATTAGGATTTCAACAGCACGATACTTCAAATTTAAACAGTAAAATTTTTATGTATAAAATATTTGGTGCATAAGTCACAGTTTAAAATCTTTAAAATGTACACATTTCCCTTGTGTTTTTGTTGTGAAAGTTTTAGATTTTTGTTTATTAATTTTAAATTCCAGTATAAAAGTATCCACTGGGCTAATTGACATTGACATTTTATTCCCCTGCTTCTTGTCTCCAGGTGACGACAGCAGCCCGGAAAACCTGCTGCTACACGGGCCTTTCTCTCGCAAGCCCAAGCGCATCCGCACGGCCTTCTCCCCGTCGCAGCTGCTCCGGCTGGAACGTGCCTTTGAGAAGAACCATTATGTGGTGGGAGCCGAGCGCAAGCAGTTAGCCAACGGGCTGTGCCTGACAGAGACACAGGTAAGGAGGCAGGGTCCGTCCCTTCAGCATTCCACCGCACACACACACACACACACACACGCACGCACACACACACACACACACACTGCTAACGGCATGGGATGTGAACACACATTTACTCATCTAGTTTCCTCACAGGACGGAAGTAATTCATCATTCATTGCCTTGGGATAGGCCGTATAAATTCCAAAGCATGTATACAACATGCATTTATTGGTTATTTTCACAATTGGCTTCACAAACATTCACATGAGTACTTGTATAGGATTATTAGGCTTGAGCAATGCCTGTTGTGACACACGGAGGGGTTCAAAAGTCTGAGACACCACTGAAAATCGGGGAATACAAATCTGAACGTTGAAAGAAATGGAATAATAAAAAAATAAATCAAATAAAAAAATAAAAAAATGTTATGAGATAAAATAAGAAACTTTTGGACACCTGCTACACTGTAAAAAATGATATGATCAGTAAGTTATGAGATCATTTGTTTTTACATTGCTTTAACTCAAAATAATCTAAATGAGTTAAGCAGTTTTCAAATTTTTTTATAAGTTAAACAAGATTGAACTCTTTTTTTAAATGAGTTTAATGTAATTTAAGTTGAAGTGACTTAAACATCCAAGTTGATTGTACTTAAAACTTAAGGCAGCAACTTTTTTTTTACAGGTTATATGAATCTTTTTATCTTAATTAAAAAGATTCATATATGAATCTTTTAAATTAGTTATTTTGTTACTTTTATTTTGTATGTTTTTTTTAACATACAGTTTTATACAGATGCATTTTTAAATTAAAAATAAATTTTTTTCATAAATTTTAGTTCAAATGTTCAAAATTTAGGGCATAAATATTTATTTTTTTATTTAATTATAAAAATGCAATTTCACTTGTGGTTTTAGACTTTTTAATGAACCTTTTTAATTAATGATTACGTTTTTGCAGCGACTTTTATTTGGTATGATTTTTATTTTGTATTTTTTACATAGTTTTATTCGTATTCTAATACATGTAAAAAAAGTTTTGTTCAAATGTTCATACTGATAATATAATTTGTAATGACCTTTATTAAATTATAGTAAATTATAATAAATGATTAGTGGGTTCAGACTTTTGGACACGTTCTGTAAACCTTTGCAATTAGTCATTTTGTCTTTACAGTAATTTTGGATGTTTGCTTTTTTTTTTTACACACTGTTTTATCCGTGTCAAGCACACATAGTTAGAATATGTTCCCACATATCGTGCAATCACAATACATGATTTCCTCACCAGATTGAGAGATTACGTCAACAACAATTCTATCTCACATGAGCTGCAGGCATAAGCATGTTTTTAAATGGCATAATAATGTGCCGCCAAAGTATTTTAATAGCAAACACGGTATGGGGAAGATATGATTTATATCTTTCTTTAATAAAAAAGGATAAAATAGTTAAAACATGCATTTTAAAAACATATTAATTAATATATACTATCTATTATTATATATTAATTATATATGTAACTATTTGGCTGTGGCTAGATAAGCTGATATATTGAAATGGCCTCTCTTTCTCGTTCTTGTTCAGGTGAAAGTCTGGTTCCAGAACAGAAGGACCAAACACAAGAGACAGAAGCTGGAGGAAGAGTCACCAGAGTCGCAGCAGAAGAGGAAGGGCAGTCAACATGTGAGCCGCTGGAGGGTGGCCACGCAACAGGGCAGCTCTGAGGACATTGACGTCATTTCAGAAGACTGATATCGTACGGCTGCTTTATCTCGGGTAATAAACATCAGTCATGTTGACGGATCTCTGCCACACAAAAAAAAGAACAATATTTTTCAGACAGACGGCGTCATGAATTGAACTTGGTGTGTAAACTAAGGAACTGAGTCACAGTCGACTGCCACTGACTTCTGATCGTGCACAACGGAGCAAAGGACGTCAGCAGCTGAACTGCTCAGAAAGACTTGACTGTAATAGACTTCTGTATGCAATACACATGGACCTCTTCATTTTGGATCACATTCCGTCTCAGAGCAATGGAGACTTTTTTGTACGCTTTTTTTGTGTGTGTGTAAGTTTTCACTTCTCTCTTGCTCCTTTGTTATCAGTCAGAACATTTCCATCATAAAGAAGTATACTGGATGACGAAAGTAATAATAAAAGAACACCTTAATGAATAGATTGATCAATGTTTTGTAGTGTTAAATTGATTTAGAGATTCAATGCCCACAGTCTAACACCAATAGGTCGATCCAGTCTGTGAATGAAAAATCACACATAGATGTACTTCTAAAAAAAAAAAATGGATGTGCGTATTTTATACAATGTCATTCTTTTACGAACCAGGCAAACACTTCAAATTTAAAGCGACAAATATCAGTCAGATATCCATTTGAAATGGTTCTATTTATTCTGAACGAGTGAACTTTTCTATGCATTTGAGCTCCAAACCCAAAATTGTATTTTGTGTTTTACATCTGGGTTAAAGCTTATTGAAGATTTTACATGTATCGTGTGAGAATTATTTTTCTTTCATGTTTGTTACCACAACGGCTCTTGAACTGAGATCAAATATCAGCGAACTAGAGAAGCTTAGGAATTGTTTGAATTTCTTTCTTTACTCAATTAAATACGAGGGAAAAAAATGCAGTCTAACCTCTAAGACCCAGAATGGTTTGTAGCACTTCATAGATGTTTGTTTTTTTGGGTTTTCTTTAAGGTGATAAGCACTCACTGTAACCCCATTCGTTTGTCTTCATTGTTCAGGAATCTTTTGGTATGTGTGTGTTTAACTTTTTTTCTGCAGACTATTAGATAATAAAAACCTTAACTTAAAGACTGTTTGGGAATTATTTATCCTTTGTTATTATGTTCTAAGCTGGTCATTTAGCAGTGATTTGTCTGAGTTTTCTTTTCTTTTTTTCAATAGACTATGCTTTTGCTTTCATGAGGAGCCACAGCTTAATTGGTTCAGTTACATAAAACAGACAGGTGTCATTATACAGAAATCCTTCCAAAAATAGTGTACTTACATGCTCACTGAACATATAAGTGCTTGAAAGTGAACAAACATCTCCACCTTTGGATTTACATGTGCAAACAGTGTCACGCCAAAACCTGTGCAAAACAGCACTGTATCAAACACCATGACCTTCTCTGGGCTGTGGAAACACTTATAAATATGTTTCTGAGTTGATTTAATTTGTGTTTTGTATCATTTAACTGTTCGCTTCCAGTGTGCATCTCATCTGCTGGCTCAATAAAATAACTTTATAGATAATGCTGATTTGGCACTCAAGAAACAGTTTTTGTGGAAACCATGATACACAAATAAAATTCAAGAAAGAAAGAAATCAATACTTTTATTCAGCAAAGATGCATTAAATTGTAAGTGACAGTAGTGTCTATTTCAAATAAATGCTGTTCTTTTGATCTTTCTATTCATCAAATAATCCAGATTTTTTATTATTATTATTATTATTATCAGCGTTTCCACAAAAATATTAAGTGGTATAACTGGTTTAAACATTGAAATTAATAATAGGAAATGTTTCTTGAGCATTTTAAAATATATTTAAATATGATTATTTTAAATGGTAATAATTCACCTATTTCACAATATTTTATCAAATAAATGCAGCCTTGATTAGCAAAAAACAAAAAAACAAAAAAAAAACATTAAAAATCGGTAGTATACACACACACACCACACACACACACACACACACACACACACACACACACATATATATATATATATATATATATATATATATATTTCAGTTAGCTGAAAAGGCATCCATGTCACCTTTATGTACTGTAATTTACACCAGCTAATCCTTAAGGGCCTGAGTGACAGAAATGTATTAAATTTGCATATCTGCATGACCTTGGATGTAAATACATCCTCATTATCAGTCGCAATGCCTATAAACTGTGAATGATAATATAAGAACAATCTATTCATATTATCTTTCATTGAAGAAGTCCCCAGGAAACAACACTTCTGAAACACACAGCAAGAAAAACGAAACATATTTATACGCCACAACACTTCAGACAGATAGCAGCTAGGCTTAATTTAAACACCCACTCCATTAAAAAACATACCTCACTCGAATAGTGTAAACAAAGACTGTTTCTATCTTGCAGATTCTGTCTCAGATAGGCAGCTTAGTTGTGTGAGCGTATCAAAACAAAATAAAATTGAGAACAACAAATGTATAACATCCCGATACATTTTGTGTGGGTAGTCAAACTTCACTAATGTAACATAGCCACCGAAGTCGCAGTGTTTGTGTATGCAAAATTACCACTCTCAGTCTGTATGAGTAATGATCGCACAGACAGGACGCTATCAGTGTTAACACATGATGATAAATAGAAGGTTGAGCTAACTCTGAAGGGATTTTATCACAGATATGATGCAACATATGTGAATTACTGACAATCACACAGGCCTAATTCTCAATTATGTGTGTAAAATAGTTTTGACTGACTGATTGCTTCACTGTTGGAGTCACGGTTTATGATGAAGCAACAATATCCGAATATCCTTCTGTGTCAAAGCACATTGCTTTAAACAAATGCTCATTAATCTTATGAGGGCTATGCTACTTACAAATATTTCCGACTAGCTACCTGCCCCCATGTTGTTGCCATGGATATGAAGAGGTGTAAACAAAAGAACAGATGGTTGAAAGCATGTAGGTGTAGAGAGCAGTCTGTGATGTTTCCCAACTATGTTAAGTGAAATAATTCATCTAACTCACAGTAATTTGATCTGGACCGATGCCAAGCGGAGAGTGGGCTACTGATTTGGCTTCATCAAGTTAATCAAAACTAGTGCTGCTTCTTATTTATCCTACAAACCAAGTTTGTCTAACCAATGACAAAGTTATCCAAATTATTTTTGTCTGTGAAATGTTGCTATAATTCAACTGAAAGCTTTGCTCGTTGCTTTTAATTCTCTTTCTTATAAATGTTGAAAACAAAATTGGTCCGTGATTGCAATTTATAATACAATTACTTTGATAAACAGGCTAAATATACAGCAGGTGTATTTATGCATTTGCAGTGGGCTACTTTTGTTGATTTCTATAACTTTTTATCATTTATAGCATTTAATGAAACTTATCATTTAAATTATGTTCAAAATTTTGCAGTCAGTACGATTGTTTTTAATGTTTTTTGAAAGAATTAAATCCCTTATGCGTAAAACAATTGTATGATCAATAAGTTATAACAACATTTTAAATTGCTTTAACTTTTTTTTAAGTTCAAGATTCAACACTTTTTTTTTATGTCAGTTTAATGTAATTTAAGTAGAAATGACTTAAACATCCAAGTTGATTGTAGCAACTTTTTTTATTTTTTTACAGTGAGGGCTGAATTTATTTGAGCAAAAATACTTTAAAAACTGTAAAATTGTGAAATATTATTAGTATTTAAAATAACTGTTTTCTTTTCAAATGTAATTTATTCCTGTGATGCCAAGCTGTATTTTCAGCATCATTACTCCGGTCTTTAGTCACGTGATCCTTCAGAAATCATTCTAATATGCTGATTTGCTGCTCAAGAAAATTTGATCTTTTTAAGTCGAAAACAATTGTGCTGCTTAATATTTTTGTGGAGACTGTGATCATTTTCAGTATTCTTTGATGAAAAGAAGCTAATAAAAGTTCACTACAAGCATTAATAAGAGATTTTTTTTTAAGAAAAATCTGTCTAGCCCCGCCCCTTAATCGTCGCTGTTGTGTTCAGTCTTCTGGTTTATATTTTCAGAGCATAAAGGTAAGATCTTGGTTAATGAACCGCTCGTTTTAAAATCTTCCCGTTTCAAACATTACAGTGCTTATGACAACTTTCGTTAACTCTATAAGTAAACCCACTTCACTAATTACTCTTCGATAGTGCCATAGAAATATACAGAGTAAACGCAGCAACGGAAGTTCAATCGCAAAATTCTCAAGATGGCACTGCACACAATTGTTTCTCTGGAGCAAATTTTAAGATATTAATAGACAGTCATTTAATGACTAATGTTGCTGATAAAATTATTGATTCAAATATGTTTTCTTTATAAGTTGGTGTAATTTATTATATCTGGGGGTAAAAAAAAAAAACGATCTAGTTGTTTATCTATCTAACAGTGACTCATTTGCCTTATTTGTGGCTGTATCAACTGCAGCTGAGCAATTACCATGTGTTTAGAGGGTAAGAACACACAGTACCTCAGTGAGGCTATAAACAATGTCAATGTTCAATTAGGTGTGTTTTTTTTTAATTACAAGTATTCATAACATTATCTGAATAACTGTGCAAATGACTAGCCTAAACTTAACAACCCTTTGCTATTAGCTTATGGGTTGCCATGATTACAAGATCCACTGGAAAATTAAAACACGACGATGCAGGATCCTACTTTAAGATTTATTGCTTTTCCAAGGCAGAATTATTTGATATTATGATGTACAAAAGGCATTATAAAAATGTTGTACGCCCTTGCTGTGTCCAGATGATAAAAATTTGGTATGTGGGTGGGAATGATGGATTCGGGGATGTTTAGACTTGAGAAGGGGGAAGTACACGCTACCTGCGTTTGAGTCTATTGTGCAACGTACAGTAGGGAGGGCCATCTCTTCTGCCTATGGGACAATGTCACACAAATGCGCTGATTTATGAACCACATTCACAGCTACTCAATTCCAGCTCTGTTTATTGAAACTGAAACCATAATCCAGTACGTACTTTTTATTCTTCCATGTGAAAATGACCTGAAATGTCTTTACTTTTTAACATTTGTTTCTTTTTTTAGGGGTGGGGGGTAGATGTGCTGCATGAAATTGCTGCAGCTGATGATACCATGACAAGAAGCAGTGTGATTTACAACACAAATGATATGATAATTGCAGGCTGGCAACTTTCAGGAGCTAGTTAGCCAGTTTTATGGACTGGAAGAGCTTGTTTCCTCTGCTGCCACCTGTTTGGTCTGCAACGATTGGCTGCGGGGCACTTGAGAAAAGGAAAGCAGTCACCCAATTATAGGGTACCGACAGTCAAGTCTAGAAGAGTAATTGATTGGTTTTTGTGAATCAGTGTTAGGAGCTCTAATTAATGCACAATGACTGTTGGCGATCCAAAATCCTTGAGCTAAAACAAGCACGCTCATCAGTGGTTAAATCGATCTTTCAAAAGTAAATTGCTTCTGACTTTGTGCTTGCGCAACAATATTTTGATTGGCCAGGCTTTTTTGTGTACCCAAAACAGTCAGTGAGAGTTTTCTGTTTTGATTACAAATATCTGAATTATTGCAGACATGCCGCTTTGCTTCTTTGAAAACACACCAGCTTCTTTTGTGAGTATCTGTGTGTTTGTTAAACACACAGACAGAGTAATTACACAGAAACATCAGTTAATAGCGTTGAATGGACAAAGGCCGCGAGGCAATCTAAAGAATCATAACAATCATTCAAGTCTTTGGAAATCTTGTGAAAATATGCAATGAAATATGTAGGCACCTTTGTTAATCAGTCAAGAGCTATGAATGATAATTACTCATTTAATAGAGGCCTACTTCTTAGTAGGCATATCCTTTGTATTGATAAATGCTCTTAATAATACAGAGTAAGTATTTGATTATGCATAATCTGAATGTGTAGATGACTTTACAAGCAGGCCTATTTTTTACAGATACAATTTACAGTAGTTGTCCACTAATTTGATTGGCAGAGTAAATATTTCTTTTTTTGCAAATAATAAATATATGGACTAACTTTGTCAGAAATATTAGTATTTAATACTTGATATTAAAGGGTTAGTTCACCAAAGAAAATGAAAATTATCCCACAAGTTACTCATCCTCAAGCCATCTTAGGTGTATATGACTTTCTTCTTTCAGCCAAACACAATTGGAGTTATATTAAAAAAAAATTCTGGCTCTTCCAAGCTTTAGAATGGGAGTGAATAGAGATTTTGAAGCCCAAAAAAGCACATCCATCCATTATAAAAGTAATCTTTACGGCTCCAGGGGGTTAATAAAGGCCTTCTGAAGCGAAGCAATGCATTTTGAAGAAAAATATTAAAAATATTTAAATATAATATTTAAAACTTGATAAAATATAATCATATCATATCGGCTTCCGCCGGTAATTGCCGTACACGATTCTAGTTCCGGCGGAAGAGTGACCTCTAACCCGGCGTATGACATATGATGTAGGAATAGCGTAAGCTTAGGTGAGATTTGACGCCTCTCATGGTTCAAACAAATATGGCTGAGCAACAAACAGAGAGACATTTCTCTTTAAAAATTCTCATTTTAGACTTCTAATTCTTGACTGGCTGTGTTTCGTTTTGCTCCATCTTCTGCGCTCCCGTGTTCATCAATACGTCATGCGTCATACGTCATGCGAGGTCACTCTTTGGCCGGAAGCCAGTGATTATAGTTTATAAAGTTATAAATATGGATTTTCTTTTTACAAAAACGCATCACATCGCGCCAGAAGGCCTTTATTAACCCCCTGTAGCCGTATGGGTTACTTTCATGATGGATTGCTTTTTTGGGCTTCAAAATCTCAGTTACTATTCACTCCCATTATAAAGCTTGGAAGAGCCAGGATATTTTTTTTATATAGGCTAATTCCAATTGTGTTTGGCTGAAAGAAGAAAGTCATATAGCTACACCTAGGATGGCTTGAGGGTGAGTAAATGACGGGATAATTTTCATTTTTGGGTGAACTAACCCTTGAACCTCAATTATTGAACGATTGTATAAAATAAAAAAATCACACTTGCAATCGTCATATATCTTAAATATCGTAAATTCTATGTCTTTTTCCTGTCCCCATCACTTCCGTCTTGCATTTTTTGTCATTTGAATGGATATACTGTGGGTTTTCTGACATGTGTGAGCTGTTGCTCCTTTGTTTCATGCGGTTCATGTAGAAAATTCAACGCTTGATTCCTTGCAAACAGCTTGAGACACTCTGACGTGTGTGTTAAAAACAGAAAAAGCAGGCCCAGCAGATGACTTTGATTGACAGCTGATAGAATGACACTCATGGCTTTTTGCTTATACCAGAAACAGTTTTGCATGGCTTTCACACAGACCTGTTACTAATTAAGTAAATCAACTTGTGGCCAAAGATGATTGTGCATGCTCAACGTGTGTAAAAATACTGCAATTCTACAGTATCATATCATGCCGGTGATTAATAAACATTGATGAGCGCATTTCTTTCCCTGCCAACGCCTCTCCTCCCAGCTCAGCTATAAAACTGACGTGCGTCCCCATTGGCACTCACCAGACAGCGCGAATCAACACCCGACAGCAGGTTTTCTCCAATGTGATCACGCATCCCCTATTTGTGTTCTAGCACATTACTATTTAAGGGGCCCAGCCTGGTACTGGGTGCAGAATTATGATGGAAATCAGTGCATCGGCGTCACGGCCATCCGGTTGCTGTGACTATATTTACCAGTTCCTATATTTATGGATGACAGTAAAGAAAGAGACTGACAATTGACTGAGAAGTTTACACTGCATCCTTACACTTCTGTCTAATGGTCATCATATGCTGCTGAAAAACTTACTTAATGTGTTGCTTAGCTCCTAATAATACATTAGGCATATATTATTACAATGGATATATTTAGAATTCAAATGTAAACGTTGGTCTCTATCTCCACCTGTGGTTGAAACATACTTTAAAATGTCACTTGCGGATATCACGCCAGTTGTGTTTCGATACGGCTTGTTTGCACGGATGAATCCAATATTTGTGGAATCTCCATTGTGTGATCGCCTTATCTGAGTGGATCTGTTATGTTGCACAGCAAGACACCAAAAATGTCCAACAAGGTGTATAAAAAGAAAAAAGACACCAGAGCAAGTAAGTATGCTATGTCTGTCGTTGTGGTTTGGATTTTATTGCACGGACTGGCACAGATTCGATTTTTGAATACAGACTCTATTCCAGGTTTGTTTTTTTCGAAAGGGTGATTCACCAAAGGCCAGTGAAGGTTTCTGTTAGCTGTCCATGTATACAATCCAACTGACTATAGTTCAAACAACACTATTTATTGTAGCAACAGGCTACAACCCATACATAGTATAGCCAAACCTTCTTGTGTTTATGGACATGAACTAAACACGCAAATGCATGGTATTTACCACAAAATCCGACCTACATGGAAACCTTTCACACATGATGAGACACATTCGCTGAATATTAGGCCACGTTCACATAGCAACAGAATACAGTTGTCATTATTTGAGTCCTAAATACGGTTATGTTCACACAGTTCAGTTATTTACGAAAGTGACAAATAAATCGTATTCTATAACCAAACTCGCACCCATATATTTTCAGGACGCACAACCGCATTCTCAGAAAACCCGTGCTATGAACTGAACCGGAATGGACAAACAGGCCCTGTTTACACATGGTTTTAAGATGCGTTTTGGTCGATTGGATCATAAGTGGATGATGCTAAATACAGAGGTGCAAACGGGGTCTAAAACTTTTGAGCTTGTCCACTTTTGACCACTTTTAAAGATAGTCGAAAACGCATTGACTGGATTGCTTTTTTGGTCAAATGCATTCGAACACACACCTACTCTCCGCCTACTGACCTAACGCATAAACATTAAGGGTAAGCTCGCTAGCCAGACGGGACGTAAACTTTCTTTGGCTGAAGATCCAAGTTTGATTTGAAGACGAAAAAAGTACCAAGCACAATGTTCTCTTACCATTCCAGATTTCAAACACTCACTCACAGCGTTCGGCGGCTTCTTGCGGCTGTCAGAGCAGAAACAAAAGCTGAGGCTCTCCGTGTGTTTTTCCATCGTCTCCTTTCATGTTCATATGTATATGTACAAGCTTATTTTGTCCATTTGATCCAAAGATCTGAAAAAAATCCATACATTTACCTGCCCATAGACCCCCCCCCCCCCCCCCCCCCCCCCCCCTTAACAAAATCAGGGTAGAAGTGGTTGAAAGTGGACAAAAGAGATGGATTAGTTGAAAATTGGACATGAATGCCCTCTCAAGTTGTATTTACCACTGGGAAGTTCAGGGATAATTTTTTTGATACCCAAGTTCCCAAGATGGGTGGGCCACAAACTTTAAACATGGTGGAGCGGTGAACGATTGCGATTGAGGGGAGAATTGGTATTCTTTATTCGCTACATCACCATGTCTCGTCTTTAAAGTAGTGCATATTTACATGAATAATCATTGATGTATATGTATTATACACAGTAAAAATAGCCTGTGACGAGCTAATAATCGACTTCAGAAGTGGGAAGTAGGACATTTCCGAAAGCACGTGAAGGCAGCATTAATACCAGGTGTAAACAGGGCCCTAGTTGTGTCACATCATACAGTTAGAGAGCCGAACAAACACGCTGCACAAAACGCTTGTCTACCGTGTGTTGCGGCGGCGTTTCTTGTGTGGTTTCGCCTTTGGTAACTTATAGCAACGGAGATACAGTATGAGCTGTGTGTCTTTGGAAGGTTTTAGATCCAGGCACTGTTCTCCAGCGGATCTGCTCCCATCAGTTTTGTGTCCTACGCACGATTCAAATGCTCGATTGGACTCTTGTCGTGTCAAAAGTGATAAGACTTTTCAGTTTTATGGACGTCTTTGATATTACTTTGATATTACATTTGGTCATTGTCGCTATGGTTACTGGTAAGAGGCTTGACTCCCGTTGCACGTTCATACAGACAGTATTCGAATCGAGACGTTTCTCTAAGTTGCTGTTTGAACGGGACATTTCACCTGTAAGTAAATGCGGTTGACAATCCCAAAAACTGACAGTGTGAAAGCCTATATCTTCCCTATGATAAAGTATGCAAAAAGCAGTATGTCAATAAATGAGTAGGCTGTCCAAATACCTAACTTACATGCTGCGTCTGAAATCGCGTACTGTCTGATTAGGTAGGCTACATTTGAATTTGAATTTACTTTGCGACCGTTAAAAAGTATGCTATAGAGATGAACAGAGACCTTTTTAAGTGCTTATAAGTACCAAGAAAATTGCTCCCCATGGGTTAAATTATACTTAACAATAACAGAAAAAATATTCTTTGCAGTTGATTTTATTGCAGCAATATACTTCATCATGGTTCAGAAATAAGTTCAACATATTCAATGCTTATGAAAGTACACATTTTTGGGCATAGACATTTTTCCTTTTCTAAAAAATGAGCTGAAAAAATTATGAAATTAATTACAGTTAGTTATTTTAATATATTATATATATTTATAATATTTTATATCTTATGTATTTATTTTATTTTATATCTTTAGTAAAGCAAAATCAAAAACTTTTGCAAGATAACAATCAGGGTCCTGAAAAAGCATCAGATGACTGACTGCTGGTCCGTGTTGCTTAAACATATGGAGAAACCCTGTCACTGATTTATTTGAAGCTGCACTGTGCAGGATGATAATGTGCTATTTAGCCATCGGCTAATGGCCTTCTGAATGTAAAGCTTTAGATTTACAACCATAGTTTTCAGTAGATGTGGAAAAATGTGTGGTCCCTCCAAGACAAAGTGGATGAAACGCCAACTAAAGCATTAGCCTCAAGTGGGTATTCAAAGTGTTAAACTCAGAGGTATCGTGTGAGAGACTTTTGAGTATCTAACACTTGTTTCACAACGCTCCTTAATTGCTGCTTTAAGCGCAGAAGAACGTTTTAATATCAGGCCTCGGGTTAAGACTACGTTCCTCTACACTTTATGAAAAGACATGGTATTTCCCTATTATCTGCTCTGTCTTGAATGTCACAGTAAAATTCCTCCTCATAGTTTTTAATAAGCTGCAGTTAGCTCGTGTTGTCTCCTGAAAATAAGGCTTAAACATGGTAATCCAGGAAGGAAAATTGAGACGGGCAGAGTGAGCATCACGTAATTTTGGCCTCAAATGGAGACTAAACATGAAGAGGGAAAGCTGTTTGGTAAATGCTGCTTTTTGAACTCGACCTTGTGACTATTAGTGCGGCAATTCAGTCTCACAATTAAATGTCTGAAGTAGGCTAACTAACCTCTGATAACACAATAATTAATGCTGATTAACAAACTTTACTAAATAGATATAAGGCAGGAGCACCTTTGTCATTAAAGGCAAATTTGCATTATGGTATAATTTCACCATCTCGGTTCAAGGGTGTCAACGTTTACTCCAGTGTTGCTAATTAATTTTCTCCCAAACAGGATGGTTTTATTCAAATGAGCCGATCCCTTCATTAGCACACCTGTGCTCTGCTCCCTCATTAAAATTGGAATCCTGTAAATTTTTACATCCGCAGACAGTGGCTCTGTTACCAAATATTGAGCAAGGTAGCACTGTGTTAATTAATGTTATAACGAGTCGGAGAGTCAACGAGGACTGATTTGCATAACCTGTGCAAAAACAAAACCTGCCGACGAGTCTTTGCTCGGTGCGATTGTCGGAGGTCTCTTCATAAAATATTGCATTGTGTTATTTTCTACCCTCTGGCCCACTAACACACTCACTGACGCCCTGTGGAGAAAAACGCATAGCAGGAAATATCAAAGAAACAATGGTTCATTAAAATGCACTTCAAAAGTCACACGTTGTCAGATGGGAAATTGATATGATGAACTCTTTTTTTTTTTTTGAGCACTATCAGTGTTTCACTGCATTATGTATGGAGGTACTTAATATCCATGCAACAATCCGTTAATCTGTTATTGCCATGGGCATGTCAGCAGTGCCTCGATTCAACGGAAGCAGATCCTGAAATCTGAAAAATTTCTAATTAAACGTAAATAATAATACAAATAAAAAAAAAATATATATATATAACTATATATAAATACACAAAAAGAGACAGGGTTTGAAGGAGTTTATATATAGTAGTATGGGGGAAGATGCCCCCCTTAAGAATGATGTGGATTTACTCTTAAATTGTAACATATTTAGATTTAGATTAAGTTTAGCATATGCAGGATGGTGATGCACCAGACAATGTGGTATTATAGGAAATAAATAGAAACATTTGCTAATTTAGTTGGTGTGTTATCTGTATTCATTGATAATGTGTGTAATGCAGTGCCTACATTTTTATTAGACAGCTGACAATAGTCAGGATAATGCACTTTATCTCTCTTTTTGTATTGAACACAATCATTGTTACCATTGTCATTCAGTGAGTCATAAGGGTAGTAGATATTTTATTTTAATATATATTCACAGGATTAAGTTACTCTACAACATTTACAAATTTGTATTCTGTTTAAGCATTACCTGTCCAGTCAAAGGATTTTTTCTTTCCTCAAATGTTCTGTTGTTTTGTCATTTTTTTATCTCATATTTTTTCTTTTCTTCTGTTCCTTGTTGTTCCTCGTCGTGAAAAAGCAAAAACACTAAAATGTGTAAAAAAAAAGAGAAATAGTTTTAATATTTATATATATTGTAAAGTGTCATTAATGTAAAATACTAAATAAAATGTTTTATTAAAACATTTATTTTGACAACTTAGTTGATAATAATTGAATAACTGATGACAGACAAAGCAAAAAGAGATTCATCTGAAAGGTAAAATTATTCCATAACGTACAGAGGCATATTAATATTTACTTATTTAATTGCCCATATTTTAATTGAAGATATGTTATAATAGCAACACGAATGCAAATTACATAAACACATGTGTACATAAAGTACATAAAATATATACAGTTTTTAATATATTAAAAATGTTACAAAATTTAAAATATATACAGTATATAACACAACTGGAATACTTGATTGTGATTTGTCATCTGTGATTTTCTGGTGTCAAATATATTTGTCCAGTGCCTAATCTTTTTCACTGTCCAGTCGAATCAATATTTCATGTCCATTTATTTACTTCTTAGGTAAGTGAAAAAACCCTTTCAGGGTGATACAAGACCCCTCTGCTTTGTATCTGCTTTATTTTGCCATAATAACTAGCTGACTGAATATCCCTTATGTATTACTTAAAAGAGAAAGATATCTTGGTTATCTCTGTGGAATAACTCAATCATTCTCTATGGCATCACAGATGTAGGCTTCAATCAGGCGTCTCTTTTGTTCACTTCACTCTAATAGTCCGCAGACCAATTGGTGCTGGCGCTGTCTAAATTGGCCATTTGGACATGGGTTATTTATTGGTTATTTGTTTAAAATGGACTGCGGGCAAAGAGCAGGCTTCTCCCTTCCCTTTAAATGGTCTTTTGTGTGATGTATCCTGGGTGCACTCTTCACTCATGCATGCCAAGTGGGGTGTGGTGCCCATGTCCTGCAAATTAGCAGGCCTATTTCCATCCAAAAGTTTGGACAGCTCAGACCAAGCGTTACACGCTGGGCTAAAGAGGGCGGCCATGACCACTGCGGTTGAGCCAGAGGCTGCTCTCTCAATTCAAAACAGTTGACTTAGTTATTACAACTAGGGATTACCCAAATAGTTTTACCATGCTCTGTTAGGTTTTGCTCCTGTAACACGAGCCAGGATTGGCTGCGGGGAGGGTTGTTTATTTAACGTCCATCGTGCTCGCTCACGGGTGGTTCGATAAGGTGCGCTATGAATCCTCATTGTTTTCCCTGCTGTTGACAGAGTGGAGGAGAAGATTTGACGAATGCATTAGCAAAGAAAGCACATACATCATTACAGTGACCTTGTCAAAGCATAAAAGCAAAAACACCAAACAGAAAGAGCGCTCGCTATATATATCTGCCGCGTGCTAAAAAAGACTTTTGGCAGCGAATGATTCATCATATGTTTCTGTTAATGAGAAAGTACGAATGCGCAAGGCTCTTTGCCCGAGAAGTTGGTTGCACAGAATCTTGGCACAAAACCGCCGGTGTGTGATAGAGTTAAATAAATGCACTTAAAGTTGTAATCATAAGCATATGCACCACAGTCTGTTGTGTTATTTTCCAGCACGCTAATCACCAAAAAGCAAATTTAGTGCGTCCTGCCTGTTCAAATTCTGGAAAGACTTCACAGTTAATAATTCATAAGCACTTGCTAATCTCACTGTAGGAGTCTAATTAACGCATCATTAAAAGCATAATTCTGATAATTATAATTTCTCACTTTTTAAATGGGAGCGCCACAGAACCGAGGAGAGCGAGGAAGGGTGTCTGTACAGCCAATTTACTCAGCGAACCAGATGCCAGAAACAGGAGCGGGGCGCAGGAGGAAAGAGCCCCAAGTTAGGGCGCAAACGTCAACCGGTACGCCCCAATTAGATATTAGCGATGCATTCAAGTGACAATCCTACTAAATGCAATGTTGACTCGTGTTTATAGTAATCTGATAATTAAAGATGACTTAAATAATACATTTGAAGATTCGATTAAAGTCACACCACAACTGTAAAGAAAAGGCTAATTCATTTCATCAGGGAACATTTTCGAGATTTGAATGGCGTACGTAAATGTATTTACAGGGAAATATTGGTGTAAATGACTGTGCCTCGCAGTTCATCCTTCTTTTATTATGTCATCAGAAGATGTGCCGGTGTGAGAAAGACCCCAGATGTTCCTGGTGCGGCTGCCGTCCAAATCAATTATTCCACTCTCAGCATGAATTCAATTCTCCTGCACTCATCAGAGGTGTGAATAGGTAAACATCACTCTATCCTCTTTTTCCCTTATGATGCAGCACTGCATAAAATGAGACCACGGGGGTTGTGCGAGCGGAGCTGCGGCTTGTATATATAGCGGCTGGTGTTGCTGTCTTCCCATCACGGCAAGTAGGGTTAAATACGGCACTGATTTCCCTAATGGAACGACACAAATCACAGGCCTGTTACAGATGTGTACCCTTGTTGATGCTCTCTGGAAGTGAACGATTAGGTTCTTCCTTCTCATGCTGCTTGATGGAGTGATTAGATCAAATATCCACTTTCTAAAGTGTCTGATGATCTGAAAGTCTGCCGCGCACCTGTGTTGCGTTTGATGAGACTTCACGTGATTCAACCTGAATAAAGATCCATTGTATTTGCTTTCACACCTGTATGCGATCGGGAGGTGAGAGCTTCGCCACCTCAGGTGTGGGAAGGATGTCGACTCTCTTTTGTGTGCGAATGCGAATGTTGTGTGTGTTGATGTGGATTTGTTTCTTGCATGTGTGTGTGGCACTTTCCATTTTGGTAGGTTTCTTACAAGTCACAAACTGGGTTGAAAAACAAAGACTAGACAAAGAACAGAACTTTTTACACATTTTTTGAGATGCAAAGAAAGGTCATACCACAGAAACAAAATAAAGTCCATTTTCCTCATTAAGAAAGTTTTACACTGAAAGAAGTTAATACTTAAAAAACAAAACAAAAAAACATGCACACTCACATGAGATGACAAGAACATTTTGTTTTGCTAGTATGACTTTATGATACTCCCTTTGCATGTTTAATGAGCAACAGTGCTGAGCGCCTTCTCCAGCTCTGTCAAACACTGTCTCTGGGTTTGTTTTCGTGTTAAATATAGTTTTATTCTACCCATCCTTCAATAACACCCTCTTTGCCAAGTCTGTATTAATTCGACAGATTCATAAAACAATCCAGGCTGAAATGTGCTGCACAAACTGTTAATATCAGACATAAATGATCATTGGTTACATTTACACATACATCTGATTAAAGTCTTGATTATTGTTAAAGAGGCCATATTATGCCCTTGATTTTGTTTTTGGGGTCTACTTGAATAGATTTTCATGCTTAAATGTAAAAAAAAATGTCACATATTTTACATTGTTGCAGCACCTCTTTTCCCTGTTTGTCAGTAACACTCTGTTTAGTTCCTGTTTCTCTGAAGCCCCTTCTTCCAAAAAGCTGACTTGTTTGCTTCTTCGAATTCGAATCACCCCCTATACCCTCAAATAGGCCATTATTTGAGGGAACAGCCATTTGTAGTGGTGTCTGAAACCATAGTTGACGTTATTGAGTGCACTCATTCTATCCCACATTGCACCGCAATAACGAGTGTACAGCCGATGTACACTCAATGGCTGTCCGAATTTACTCACTCGTTGGCATTCACCCCTTCAAGTGAACTGTATGAGGTGACAAATGCGACCTCCGGAGGATGCAGTCTCCGAAATGAGACACAGCTTCCTGACGCAACTCAACCAGGCCTCACCTCTTTTTTTTGTGCCTTGGGTGGTTGTTATTAAAATTAGGAATATTGTGACATGTTCGTTCCCAGATGACAACACAAGACTACAATGGAGGCGTTTCAGGGAATCCAGAAACAGCGCGCACGCACTAAAATAGAGAATAACTCCCTTTGGAGTGACTTTTTTCTTTGTTACTTTGCAGACCTTTTTCATGCTCAAACAGCAACATTACACAATAAAGAAAGTTGAATAATGCATTAAGTCATCTTTAATAACCAGAGGAATTAAGGATTAAGCAAATTAAGATGTTTACAGGTAAACCTCTTCAATTCTGTATACATGATCGTTGCTATTAGGTTTTTCTTCTCTCCACTGAACATGAACCTGTTCACTGGGCTCTTTGGTACATGGTCTGACTCATTCTTTTGGATTAATATGTAAATCTGTTGCATGAGCTTCAGAAGTGTGATTATTTTTTTGTGTGATTTTGATTTGCAATGCTTGAGCTTAGATCTGGTTACTCTAATTATGAGCATAATCACATTAACATAATCACTGTAGCCTATTCTGTTTTGCTTCAGATGGAATTCTCTGATCAACCGATGCAACCAAATAATCCGTTAGTAATCGGATTGAAGGCTCAATCTGACTGAAAAGCCTTCATGTAAACACCTTAATTGATCCGACTGAGCTCGATCCGAACAAAATTTCAATCAGATTGAAAGGGGTGGTTTATTCCTTTTCTAATCCGATCGAGAGAACATGTAAACACTTGATCGGATTGAAAACCGAAACTGAAAGGACTGCGCATGTGCAATGAAGTTGAAATAGCGTAAAGACGTAGTCTATGACGTGCAGAACGAGCTGTTTTTCCTGTTGAGTGAAGTGTCATGTAAATGAGTGTCCCGTCATTCTAAAATTCTCCTTTCACTCAGGGTCTGTGAAGTGGAGAAGGACAACGTCCCACCAGTCCTTGTTTTGGATTTTCATCCACAGACGACTGGTTTTGGGCATGTGTATATGAGCAGCATGGCACAACGGTTCATATGCTCATTGTTTCTAAATTATGACCAGAAATGGATAGATATTAAGTCTGCTGTTTAAAACAAATAAAGAACCAATGTAGGAGAATAGTTATTATGCGCAAACAGCAGAAAACTCTGTATATTTGTGCAGTGTGCACATGTCAAAAAATCTATTCCGATTTGAAGTTTGTGACATATAAACGCACACATCAACCCGATCGCATGTTTTGCGTTCATGTAAAGACTGGTTCTTTTTTTCTTCAGTCGAAAATAAATTAAGGTTTTTGAGGAAAAATTCCAGGATTTTTCTCCATATAGCCTAGTGGACTTCAACGGGAACCAACCGGTTGAAGATCCAAATTGCAGTTTCAATGCAGCTTCAAAGGGCTCAACACGATCCCAACCGAGGAATAAGGGTCTTATCTAGCCAATCGGTCATCTTTTGTGCAAAAGCTAGTGCAAGACGAGTATTTGTGGTTAAAAAGTATATACATTTTTATTTTTGAAAATGACGGATCGTTTCGCTAGATAAGAATTTCCCTTATTCATCGGCTGAAAGAGCAGTTAGCCATCACATATGAAAACAACATTCCTAAATAAGGCTTAAAATAGAAAAGTCTTTTGGATCAGAAGTGGCCATTTTAATACAATGCGACATGACAGAACGGTTAGGTGAGGAACAGAAATGGAAAAGTCTGGAGGAGCAAACTTTAGAAGTTTTAGCATGTGTCTCTCTCGCCTGAGCTGTGATTTAAGGCACCTTACTGTCAGCTGGAAGACCCTGAGGGTGATGGTGGGAAGTAAAGGTGGACTGGGTTGCTATGGTAACACTTGTTCCTATTGCTAGCTGCCTTTAATATCTATATAATATCTCTACATATTTTTGTTTGGCTAAGAAAGTATTTTAATGTCCAAAAATGACAGATTGACTTAATTTTAAATGTTACTTTTTACAAATATAATTATTCCTTAAACAATTCCGTCATTATTTAAGCAAGTATATTGAGCCCCTCTAATGACACTTCCAGTGCAGTGTAACATGAGGATTTCCATAACTATTAACAACACTTAATATGCAGGTGATAATCACTGACTACATAATGAGCTCCTTCCCAGTTCCTCTTTTGCACTTAAGATAAACCATTTACACTCATTATATCTTTTGAAGTAATTGATGTCACCCCCTTAAAGTTCATGCTCCATTAGTGGGTGATAGTGTACAACAGAAAGGGGTGAGATATTTCTAATGCTCTCTTAAAAAACCCTCAGTTCCGGGGCTGCTGCTGCTGACACAATGTGGGCTGGCTGCAGACTCACGCATTGCCGCAGCTACAGATGGCAAATGCTTGTCCAGCCCTGAATCCTCAGTACAAGATGGCTGGATTGGCTCACATCTCTCTATCGCCGTCTGCACACATTAAAGGCGGCCAGCTACTCAGCACATCCCGGCGCAGCAAACAAACGGAGCCCACGTAAAGAAGGTTTCTTGATGTACAGTGTCACTACAGCGGATCTGCGTTCATCTGTAATGCTTGGGCTTTAAGTGCTGGAGGCACTTTGTTGGCATGGCTGAAGTCTGTGTTGAGACAGGAGGCCCACGGCTTTCTGTGACTGACAGACAATGATGATGTCATTGAGTGTGAAGGACTCTGACCTGAACAGAAGAGGGAGGCTGGTGCTTGCGACTCTCCCAGCTGAGGTGCCTGCCGGTGCAGATGGACAGGGGCTGGGTGTGGGTCTCTGTGTGGGAGAGAAGAGAGCTGGGAACAGTACAGAACTGGAGCCATGCTTCAGTCCTCACTCACCTCTGAAGATTGCTCTATGGCTCTGAAGAAAGAGCAAACCACTGTTTTTGAATATTATAGGCCTATCTCAGGAAATTATGCCATCTGTTTAAAAAAATATTTAAAAGATTACTGCTGAACTTTAGGGAATTCATATTTTCCCACCTTAGACACATGTAGTCATTGAGGGATCACCCTAACGGGACATGGCCCCTCCAATATACATGTTAGTTTTGTGTCAAGTCACATTATTTATATTGCGCTTTATATACAGTATATTGTTTCATAAATAGGAAAATAAAAGTGTTAATGTTGTAAAATTCATCAATTATGAAACAAATTACATTTAATCTATAAAGCAGCTCTACAGAAGACAAAAGTGTCTTTATTCCGTTCAATTTACTTCAGTGTTGTTTCAGTTCAGTTCAATAACTGTGTCAATGTTGCAAAGTTCAACAACTATGAAACAAATTCAATTTCAGGTATAAAGCATCTCTACGAGAGACAATAGGGTCATTATTCAGCTCAAGTCGGTTCAGTGTTGACTCAATTCAGTTCAGTCCACTGCTTTATTAGACAGTACAATGTAGGACAGACAGGAAGGAGTGAGGGGAACAAGATCATGAGCCAAACTCAAACTCGAACCCAAAGCACTTTGCTATATCCCAATACAGAGGCTGCATCCTTCGAAGGCCAATTGGTGCGCACAGTGGTGCGACGAAGGCTGTCCAAATTTGAAGGCTCCTTCAAATGCGGCCTCGAAATGCATCCTTTGTTTCCCGGGCAATGAAGGATACAACAGATAGCCTTATCCCAGAATTCATTGCGTGTCAGTGATGCTCAGAACTTTTATTACACTTTAAAACGCAAGTATTGGCTTTCAACTTACTCAAATATTGTCTCGGTCACGTATGGTAACCCTCGTTCCCTGAAGGAGGGAACGGAGACATACGTCGTGACCTACGAATAGGAATCTCGCTAGAGAGGCCAATCTACTTCGAGTGAAACTAAATGAGCCAATGCACATTGGCGTGCAATCATTTGCATCAGCTGTTCAGCCATGCAGCGTGGGTATATAATGAGCAGGAGGTGCGATTGCACTTCAGTTTTTTGCTGAGGAGCCAAACCTGATAAGCTGGCCGCCCCGGCAGGCAGCAGCAGATGTGGCGATGGGAAGTACGTCTCTGTTCCCTCCTTCAGGGAACGAGGGTTACCATATGAAACCGAGACGTTCCCTATCAGTCGGTCACTCTCTGCGTACGCCGTGACCGACGAATAGGTGTCCCTACCAAAGCGCCAAAGCTGCTGCACCCCATCCAGCACCATGTGCAAGCCCTCTACCCCTTCTTGCCTGGAAGGACGATAGGAGAGGGCTTACACAGAGTGTATCTGTCACTGTTGTTCCGTGATAACCCATACAGTGAGATTATTGGATAACACTGGGAAAGCGTGCCCTTTCTATGGGAAGGGGAACGCTGCGGAAGCCACATTCTTCAAAGGAGTTATGTGGAAAAATACATATGGACTAGCCCGAAGGTTGTACTGCATATGAATACTGGGTGACTTAGCCCAAGGGAAAGACACAGGCTTCAGTTAGGAGCAGCCGTGGAAGGATTCACATATGGGATCCCCGTAGGGTCACACATATGGAACCCAGCCTAGACCCGGTTCTCAAGGATTCAACGGATAAAGGCCTGGCACTGGACCCTCCGCCATGTCCAGGCTGAGGGTGTTGGAGGACTCACAGGTTTTTCACTCTGGAGCAATAAGAGCTGGCCTTGTGCTTGGTAAGCCAAGGTGATGGCATCCACTATCCAGTGGGCCATCCTCTGCTTGGAGACAGCCTTTCCCTTCTGCTGGCCTCCATAACAGACAAAGAGCTGGTCTGAGGTCCTGAGACTTTGAGTTCTGTCCACGTACAGACGCAGAGCGCGAACGGGACAGAGCAAAGCCAGGGCTGGGTCTGCCTCCTCCAGGGGGAGCGCTTGCAGGTTCACCACATGGTCCCTGAAGGGAGTGATAGGAACCTTGGGCACATAGCCAGGCCGGGTTCTCAGTACAACATGGTTGTTGCTTGGCCCGAACTCTAGGCACAATTCGTCGACCGAAAATGCTTGCAGGTCCCCTACCCTCTTGATAGAGGCCAGTGCAATCAGCAGCAAAGTCTTCAAGGAGAGAAGCTTTAAGTTTGCTGATTGCAAAGGCTCAAAGGGAGCATCCTGAAGTGCTCGAAGCACCAGGGAAAGGTCCCAAGAGGGTATGGAGGGGCGTTGAGGAGAGTTTAACTGTCTCGCCTCCCTAAGGAACCTGACGACAAGGTCGTGCTTTCCTACTGATTTGCCATCTATGTGGTCGTGATATGCTGAAATAGCGACAGCATGGACTTTGAGGGTGGAGGGAGACAGCCTTCGCTCCAACCCTTGCTACAAGAAGGAGAGCATGGACCCTATCGAACATCTTCGGGGGTCCTCTCGGCGAGAAGAACACCACTCAACGAACAGGTTCCACTTCAAGGCGTACACACGTCTCGTGGACAGCGCCCGTGCAGAAGTGATGGTGTTAAGTACCTCTGGGGGTAAGTCACATAGAACCTCTGCGTCCCGTCCAGGGACCAGACATGGAATTTCCAGAGGTCCGGACTCGGGTGCCATAGGGTGCCCCGTCTTTGAGTCAGAAGGTCCTTCCTCAGAGGAATGGGCCAGGGAGGGACTGTCACGAGGAGTATGAGTTCTGGGAACCAGGTCCGGGTGGGCCAATAGGGAGCCACCAGAAGGACCTGCTCCTCGTCCTCCCTGACTTTGCACAGAGTCTGCGCAAGTAGGCTCACCGGGGAAACGCATATTTGCGGAGGCCCCGGAGCCAGCTGTGTGCCAGTGCATCCGTGCAGAGTGTTCCCTCGGTCAGGGAGTAAAACAGCTGGCAGTGGGAGGTCTCTGAGGAGGCAAACAGATCTACCTGAGCCTGCCCGAACTCTCTCCAGATCAGCTGAACCACCTGGGGGTGGAGTCGCCATTCTCCCGGGAGCACAGCTCGTAATAGCTCGTCGGCCACATGGTTGAGCACACCGGGGACACACCGGGCGAAGCGACCTCAAATGCTTCTGACTCCAGAGGAGGAGATGGCGGGCGAGTTGCGACATGCAACGGGAGCGTAGACCACCTTGTCGGTTGATGTACGCAACAGTCGCAGTGTTGTCCGTACGGACCAGCATGTTCCTGCCTTGTAAAGGCCTTTTTAAGCAGTTCAGAGCGAGACATAGTGCTAGCAACTCGAGGCAGTTGATGTGCCAATGCAGTTGGGGACCCGTCCACACCCCTGACACTGCATGCCCATTGTACATGGCACCCCAGCCGGTGGCTGTTCCAAGGGCACTCCTGCCCGCACGAGCTGAAGGTCTGGTGGCATGCCGGTGTGATTGTCACCCGGTGAGTGCCGTGATGCCACGCCCATCTCTGGACTCGGCCGTGAAGCCAGTACTGAAGCGGTCCTCTGTGAGGCGCTCTATCTGTGTGACCGAATCCAACTCGAGTTGGATCCTCTGCACGGGGGTGAGTTTGCTCTTTTCCCAGTTGACCTGAAGACCCAACTAGCTGAGGTGCCTGAGCACGAGGTCCCTGTGTTCGCATAACTGATCTTGAGAGAGTGCTAGTATAAGCCAGTTGTCGAGATAGTTGAGGATGCGCACGCCCTGTTCTCTCAAGGGAGCAAGGGCCCCCTCCGTGACTTTTGTGAAGACAAGGTGAGACAGGGACAGCCCGAAGGGCAGGACCTTGTACTGATATGCTCGACCCTCGAACGCAAAGCGCAGAAACGGCCTGTGTCGAGGAAGAATCGAGACATGAAAGTACGCTTCTTTCAGGTCGATCGCTGCAAACCAATCTCGGGGACAGATGCATTTGAAAATGCGTTTCTGTGTGAGCATTTTGAACGGTAGCTTGTGGAGACTCCGATTCAAAATTCGCAGGTCCAAGATCGGTCGTAACCCACCGCCTTTCTTGGGTACAATGAAGTAGGGACTGCAGTACTCTGACCTCATATCGGCTGGAGGGACCGGCTCTATCCCGTCCCTCGCCAGTAGAACTGCGATCTCCGCCTGCAAGACATGGGCATCGGCTGCTCTCACTGTAGTGGAGTGGATGACCCGAAACTTGGAGGGACGCCGGGCGAACTGAATCGCATAACCGAGCCTGATGGTCCGAATGAGACATCGAGACGGACTGGGGAGCGCTAACGAGGCTCACAGAGACCGTACAAGCTGGACCAAAGGGACCGTAGGCATACCCGGATTGGGGCAGCGAGGTGGAACACAGGGACGGGGCTCAGGATGCTCTCTCTGGGAGGCGGCCCGTAGCGGAGTCTGAGTGTGCTGAGCAACACTTACCTGGTTCCACGGGGCAGGAGGTGCAGGAGGCGGCTTGGTTGCGTTCTCGAACTGCACACTGCTGCCCACTGGCGATAGAAGAAGCGGATGAGAGTGGTAAGGTGGTAAAGTCCCATCCATCTCTGGGTCGCCCGTCTTAGGGCCACTTACTCTTGGCTTTGCCGCCCTTCTTGGCGGGGGCCTGAACGGGCGGGGCGGGGGCTGAAGCACGCAGGGGAATGGTCACCGCGAACACAGACAGGAATGTGCACCTGTCTGTGCGCTCTCTCTCTCTCGCTGGTGTGGTCTTACCAGCCGTCAAAGCGGCTTTTGAGCGCTCTCACCTGCGCACCTTACCAGCTGTGAGAACAGCTTTTTGTTTGCTCAAGGAAACAAAAACAAAAACACAGAGAGAGAAAGCCCGCTCACGCTGCTGTGCTGTGACGTCGCACCAGGGTGGAGAGGTCAGAAAAAAGCTTCTTGTTTCACAATCTCTTGTAGAGTTTTTAGAGAGCATTGAAGTGCTTGGCAATCGCACCTGTTGCTCATTATATACCCGTGCTGCGTGGCTGAACAGCTGATGCAAATGATTGCATGCCAGTGTGCATTGGCTCGTTTAGTTTCGCTCTAAGTAGACTGGCCTCTCTCGCGAGATTCCTATTGTCGATCACGGTATACGTCGAGAGTGACCAACTGATAGGGAACTAATGATACAAATATAACAATTAAAAAAAACTTTGAAGTGGATCAAATGTTGATTTATGTCTTACTAAGATGTGATTTTACTCTTTATTAAAACACTGTGACATCAGCTAGGAAGTGAACAAGATACATATGTTTGACTGCATTGACAACGTATGTTAAATACTTAAGGTAAGTGGTAAACATATAACACATATAACATCCATCACAATAAAGGAATATATGTACAGAGATTTCATATCAGTGGTTAGTATTTTTTGATTGTCAATAAATCACATCTGGCACCTGATGCCAACAGTCCTTTCTGAGGAATGCATTGAAAACCCTTGAGTAATGATGACAGCTGATACCACATTTCTGAAGCTATGTGCGATTACCATTCCTCATTCTTTCGATAGATAACAAGATAACAGCAAACAGTTGCAGATTTCTGCTGTGGAGTAATTACAAATTTAAGCTTAGAACAAAGGCAGCCTTTGCCTACGTTGACTGATATGAGTTTTTACTAGCGAATTTTAATTACTTCAAAACATTCAGTGTTTTTTCATTTATTTTATTCTTTGTTGGTTTCCCAAAACAGGAGAAATTAACCACAAAAATCTAACACAACAAGAAAAACAAGTCAAGAAAATGCTGTGTGGTGTACAAGAACTCACCCACTACCTGAAGATAATAAAATAGATTTCTTTCCAGATAAAAACTCATAATTGCTCTCATTAACCATTGAGAACTTCTCAGATGTTTTAAACAGTGATCAATTAACACTGTTGCACGGTGAATGAACAAAAACAATTCCCTTTGAAAGTGCTTGCTGAAATGCCAATATGTTGCTATCTTTCAGTGCAATTTTCATGTCTAAGGAAGCACTGTGCAGTCCAGGAGGACATGAGTGAAACTTCCATGCTGGAGCAAAAATCTGAGACTGGAACAGCGTTGTTGTAGTGGATGATGCACAAATTTAAGAGAGACAGAAAAGCAAAATGAGCGTTTAGCCGCGAGTGTGAATTGCCTTTCGCACCAGACAGATTTTCTGATCCCATTATGGCTCCAGCTAGCGTTTTTAGTGCAAATTTCGCAGTGCTTGTGTGGATTGCACATGCTCCCGATGCCTAATGAGGGAGCATTAGCCAAGGGAGAAGCAGTAATTAGAGCAAGCGTCAGAGCTGAGGACAGATGGCATGTAAAGACAAGTCTTTTCCATCAGACTTATTGTCCTTCTCCTATGAGGGATTGTCAAGAAACGCAGCTTTGTTTCCGGCTCATAATACTTTTGATACACTAATTACAAAACAGTTTACTTTGAGAAGCTAAAAAGAAGATTAGCTTCAATATCACGATTCTTATGAAACTAATCTTTTTTTGTAGTGTTGCACAAGCACAAGAAGTTTCCTAGACCCACATAAAATTATAGTCATAAGTAAAACTTTGATACTGAAGTCGTATTCTGCAGTTTGAAGAAAATTATTAAACAAACTAACATTTTATATATGTAAATATATATAAAAATATATATATATAATTTTATAAAGATTTATATAACTATTTTAGCTGCTTTTATAAAGCATATTTCCCATTTGGCAAAAAAAAGAAAAAAAAAGAAAAGAAACCAAAATGTATTTCAAATAATATTTGATTTTGATAATATATGTAGTATATGCAAATATCAACAATACATTATTTTGTACATTTTAAAATCTAATATATATATATATAATTTTTAAATATAATGTGTATATATATAAATATATAAAATTATGCCTTTGAATGCCTCTATCTTGTACTACAGTCTGTGTTTGGTGTCTGCCTTGTTAGTTGGGATAGGAGTATTTTTTTTTCTTTTTTTTCAGAATTCATAAAGGCTGATGTGATTATTTAGTTTTGACTGTACATAATTAGCTTGAGATTATGGCATAATTTAATGTGTTTTATTAGTGTATTGTTTATGGTAATTTATTGTTCATGTACTCAAATATTGCGAGACGTTCTGCATTTGTCAATGGCACATTTGGGTCTCTAATTAGGTTGCATGGAGTTGCGAAGAAAATTGTGCGAAGATGATGACAGGCCTATCAACATATCTCTGAGGTTTATGGGTAACTTACAGTGTGAGAATGTGACTTGGATGACAAACACAATGTGATGTGCCCTGTTTATGCATCTCAGCGTGTATTAACATTCGTGCACGTGCTGCTTTCGCAAGCTGTTTTTATGGCAGTGAGGATACAACACACACACATGCACTCGCACATACACAAACGACTAACAACATGACTGTAAGGACTGCTTCTGTTTGTATCAGAGCTAAATCATTGGTTTAACTTGAAAATCAATATTCGCACAAGGCACTTTGAGTTTCTCTTATTACTCGCGCTCACACGGGTTCAGGTGCCGGTTGTGAAGGTGTTATATGGGCTGTGTGAAATCGGGCACATTAGTCAAGGAGGCCCAACCCTATCCCACCGGATGCCATGCTTTAGGGAATTCTGTCTGATTCACACATAGCATCCCTCCATCTGAAGTCACTGAATCAGCACTATGAGGATTTAAAGGGCCCTCGCTTCTCAAAAGGAGCCTGACAGCTTGGGCTTTCATCGAATTTTAATGTGGCATTCCTGCATTGTATTTTGTTTATTTTCTCTTCCTTTATGTCGGGACTCTCCTGGCGCTGTCGGTCCGGCTTACACACCTGCAGCGCCCCAGGGGAAGTGTACAGCTCAGACCCCACACCCCTGACACTCAACATCGAGGAAACGAGGAACACTTAGACCCGAAGAACCTTTCAAAGATCACAGAGTCTGGAGTTATTACCCGGCCGTAACAAAAACATCGTCGCCGCAGTTCCGCTGCTCCAACTCAACGTCAACCAAACCTATCATCTCAAGCCAATTATCAACAAAGACAAATTGGCAGGAATTGAATTTATGGTAGCGGTTGCGTGCCACACATAAAATAAGGGAATGATGTTTAGCCTACAATCCAAATTAATGCCTCAGTGTTTTTGCTCTGCAGACATCTCCATATCAAATGAGCTTGATGATTAAATGGGATTATTCATTGTTTTTGGAATAACAGTATCCGTAGCTGTATGAACACACTGGTCTGTTTGTGTATCTGCGTATGATTGCGTATAAGTATGAGCACAAGAACTTTGCATGTGAGTTTTTTCCATATGCATGTGCGCTCTGCGGCAATTGGGACACCAGTTTATATTCTGCCTTTTTTTTCCCCTCGCAATTCTGAGGAAAAAAGCAAGAAGTCAAGAAGTTTCCATGGTGGATACAAGCTGCCATACATTTCAATACGGCAAAACAAAATGTTTTTTTTCTATATGCCAAATATATGTTGCAAACAGCATATGCCTTATAACTAAAATGGGTTACACTTTAGATTAGGGTCCATTTCTCACTATTAACTATGCCTTAATAAACTCATAATTATTGCTTATTAATAGTTAGTAAGGAATATGTTATGTTTAGGTACTGGGTAGGATTAAGGGATGTAGAATATGGTCATACAGAATAAGGCATTGATATGTGCTTTATAAGTACTAATAACCAGCCAATATCCTTTAATATGCATGCTAATAAGCAACTAGTTAATAGTGAGAATTGGACCCTAAACTAAAGTGTTACCCTTAAATGTCTCAAAATATATTTGTGCAAATATATATTATTAGAATGCATTGTTTTATAATAATATTGAAAAAAAAATAATCACTAAAAATAAATGTTTTATTATTGAAGCTAGTTTGGCTTGAAACTAGTCAGATTTAGATACACTATTATACACTAACGTTTTGAAATACATTTTTTTTAGGGAATGACGTACAATGCAAATGAACGGCTTAATGTTTTGGCTCCTTGGCTGTGTCCGTATCAAATGAGCTCGATAGTTATATGGGATTATTCATTGTTTTTGGAATAACAGTATCTGTAGCTGTGTGTACATGCTGGTCTGTTTGTGTGCGTTTGAGCGCAATAACTTTGCATGTGAGTTTTTGCGCACACATGTGCGATCTGCAGCACCTGGGACACCAAGCACACCAGGAACGGTCCCTTTCCCAGAGTGCCGAGCAGCAGTGCCCGCCTAGCTTTGGCACCTCAGCTGTCAGCCCATTCTGCTGATGAGGAGAAGGTGTGGGGCGATGAAGCCGATAATGAAGGTACCATCTTGTTGTCACGACAGATTGTTTGCTCTGGGCTTTCCGAGGTGCCGGCAAGCTCCACCAAACTCCACGCCCCCTCTGCCTGGGGGCTTGGCACCTCTGCCAGGGAGAGGAAGGTATTTTTACCAAGCGTGCAACTTTCAGCACTCCTCAGAGCAGCCATGTTAATATTTTGCCTAATGACTCTCTATTTTGTAGACGTGCATGTGTTTTTCTGTCTCTCTCAGTGTTAATAAACTGTAAGCGCACACTCAAAAGACATTTTACAGACATCGTTTTCAACGTTTACGAGCATGTAAGGATGGCCCTAAATTAAACTCTTTTTTTTTTTCGCCTGAGATTCAGATTTACTCTGTAAAGTGCTGAAATGGTTTCATGTGGGTTTTTTTTCGCTCTCTCTGAGAAGCTTTACAACTGAAGACTCTGAATGGCAGTATCTGAGTGAGCCAAGACTTCAAAAGGGTGCTTTGTGAAATCTGTCAAGGATTTCCCTCTAATGAGAGTTTGCCCACTTGATGAGGGACGCCCACTTCCTCTGCTCTAAATGCCATATTCATTACCTGCTTGTCTCTGATATTGTGCTCTTTGTCTCTGACTTGTTGTATTCTTTATTATCTGCCACTCCAGATCAAAGTGATCTGATCTTTATGCTCCCTAAACACATAAGGACCCTTACAGAAGTGGAAACAGAGGGAAGACTAACTAACTAACTATTAAAACTATCGCTAAAAACGAATAAAACATATGTAGACCTTGACTGAAGGGTCAAAAGTAAACCAAGGAAAACTAACTAACTAGTGAGATAATGTCTGTGCTCGATAAACAGAACCCTCACTAAAGTGTAAACGGGAAAAAATAACTAACTAACTTTAACTAACTAACAACTATAATTAACAAACTAGTGATCTGATCTTGGTATAGGGGCCCTGGCTGAAGGGAAATACTAATTATTACAACTAATAAAAAACAGTTACACTTTAGATTGGGGTACAATTCTCACTATTAATTATTAACTGACTTTTGCCTCAGTAAACTTCTAATTACTGCTTATTAATAGTTATTTAGATAGATGTTAAGTTTAGGTATTAGGTAGGATTAAGGGATGTAGAATATGGTCATGCAGAATAAGGCATTAATATGTGCTTTATAAGTACTAATAAACAGCCAATATCCTATAATATGCATGCTAATAAGCAACTAGTTAATAGTGAGAATTGTACCCTAATCTAAAGTGTTACCAATAAAACATATATAGACCCTGACAGAGGGATGAAAACAGGGGAAACCTAACTGACTAACTAACTAGTGAGATTATGTCTCGATAAACACATAAGTGTAGAAACAGGAAAAAACGAAATAAATGAATAAATAATGAGCTGATGTTTATTCTTGACCCTGATAGAAGGATCAAAACAAAGAAAAGCTAACTTAACTGATTTGCTAACTATATAATTATCTAGTGATAAGTAAACACGTAGGGATCCTGCCAGAAGGGTAGAATAGTGGAACGAACGAATGAACTAACTAACTAACTAGTGATCTGAAAGTAAACACAAAGACCTTGGCAGAAGGGTAGAAACAGAGGATAAATAGTTAGCTAACTCAATTACAGACTAGCTAGCTAGGTAACCTGATTTGATCTTCATTATTGATAAACACAAAGCCACCTTAAGTTAAGGGTATAGGAAGAACTAACCAAGTAAATCAATCCTAATAACTTTAAGGGCATTAATCCCACTAATGAAATGAATCATTTGAAGAAAACCATATGCAGAAGCATCTGCTTTCTGTGACTCTTAACTTGCTGAAAAGTCCAAACTATCTCCAGAGTCTCTTGCAGCACACCAAACACTGTTTTCAAATGGAAGGGCCATCTGTCCTCCGCTCTTCCCTTGCGAGGGCTTTTCTTGGCACACAGGGACGCTCTACCTCCACCGCCGACACTCTGAAATAACTCTCTCCAGACAACTCCCAAAAGTGGTGGGATATGGACTGTGATTGGACGTTCCGTGTGTGTGAATCCGCTGAAAGTATTTGGAGAAGCATAGATCTCACACTAAATGTCACACTAAGTGAACTGCCAACATATGACTTGAAGTAAATATTTTCTCAGGCATAAATTCATGTGACCAATTAACTCCCAATCTGTTTCAGCTTTTGATGCAATGAAAGAGAAAAATCTAAGAATCTTCTTAAATATCTTAATTTCCTGAATCCTTTATGTCCATTCCACCTGTCACAAAAGTGAATCATCAAAGCCCTGGGGCTTTCAGAGGAAGACAGGCTTATGTAGGGACAACTAAAGGAAAGCTTTAATCTGTGTTCTTTTCAGCTCCTGAATGGTTGAGAGCTAAAGAGGCCTGTGGCAATAGGATGCATGAATTGGATTGTATTGGACGGTCAAAACCCTCTGGGCACGTTTTCAGATTAGACAAATTTTAAGTAAAAAAAGTAGAGCTATTAGCAGTCAGTCATGATTAATTTATTCAGTGCGCAAAAGTGTCCAATAACAGGAAGATTTAATAAGTGAGTCATATTTGTCTGGTCATGTGATCATGTCGGCCGCTAATGATGCAGTGTTATTAAAGTATTATATACGATTTAAGTATTAGATCTTTTATTTTTATATTTTCAGTTTTCATTTTAGTTTAAGTTTTACTCATTTTATGTTTTTTATTTAAGTTTGAGTCATTTTAGAACTTAAAATTTAAATCATGACTCTCTAAATAGTTTTAGCACGTTATTGAATATGGCAATGTTAATTTATTCGGTCTTGGCGGACTAGATCTGCTATACTGCTGTTGATTATTGATGCTGCTGTTGCAGAGCAAGTATGGATACACAGACACACTTCTGTGAGCATGTAAGATATGCTGCTGCTTCTGCATGAATAGACGTACATAAATGATGTAGCAGATCTAGGCAGGTGGAGCTGGGGGAGGTGGAGGGTTTCAGAGGAACTCTGATAGGACTAGCTTACAGCAAACACTGAACCAGAATATTTAAATAATTTAATGTGATTGCTTGCAGATTGCATGTAAAGGGAAAAGATATTTAATTTCAATTAGTTGCCAAGACAACATTTCAAATTTTTATTTAAACGTTTTATAAAGTATTTAAACTTTACTTTACTTTTCCGAAAATAATCTGTTGCAGTTTTAGTTTTAATAAACAACAACAGGTGACACAAACCATATTAAATAAATCTTTTATTAAGCTTCTAAGACTTCATTAGACTTCATTCTTCATCATGTACACTATATTAAAGTATCATTCATTTATTTACGTATATGTTAAAACGAGGACGAAACATGTGATACACAATACATACTAAGTGCATCTTTAACTAGTCTTTCAGGAGAGGCATGTTTTCATATCACACCACATGCCATGAAAGCGATGACCAGATGAAAGGCCACGCAAACGCTGGAATGCCCACTCACCGCAGAGCTGAAGCCTAGGAAGTGATCACTAATCACTCGTGATAATACAGTGAGCTCCAGTCCTGCCGCTCGTAATGAGGGAGTTGTTTTTGGGAACCTGGGATGACGGCGGCTCCTGCAGGTGTCTATTGTATTCGCTCTCCATGAGAGGTTTAGGAGTGGGAGGAGTGGCGGCTAGTTTGAAAACGACCATTAGAAAAGGACCAGGCATGGATTAGCTTGTTCCCAGCAGTATGGGGCTATTTTGGAGGTAACGTCATTAGATGGCATTAAAGCGATTCACTTTTTTCCCCTTTATGCCCGAGTCTTTCCACAATAAGGGAGGATTAGAGTAAAAGCAGCTTTAATTGACAAACCACAATCATTATTGATCTGCCTTCAAAATAACGTTATCTTCCACCGCTGTAAAAGTTTAGCATTAAATCCATCTCTGTCAGGAGAGAAAACAAAGTGTATTGAATTCATGATGCAACACAGCTTTTGCTGTTCTGAAAGCAATCGTGAATTTCTTAAATAACCATCATGTTTGATTGTGTTTAGTAAAAGCCAGATGTGTCTAAAAATCAACCTGAAATTAGTTCAAAACTCAAAGTAGCATTTTGCCAAAATGTCAGGTTGTTTTGTATAATGGCTCCTACTTTAAACGTTATTACCTGTCTGAAAAATTATGATTAGCCATTAGAACTGAGCCATTTTGCTCAAGTGAAGCAACTTTACCGTTCGTATAGCAGGAACAAGCAGCGCTGCACTAATGTAGCCCTTCATCTCCCTAGAGCCGCGCTGTAATTAAAGCATGATTAAGAGGCCGGGTCTGATGAATGCGTTTCTAAGTGCCCCATGCTGTGCTGCTGTTGGGCCCAGCATGGCCATTTTAATTGATTCGGGCTAATCAGTGAGCAGAATTAAAACAGTCACAGTTGTTTGGAAGAACAAGAGAGCAGGTCTGGGCACCAGGATGAGTGCAACCAGCAGAAGGCCTGATCCACGCTGGAGCGGCTTTCAGCCCTGCATAAATTACAGTGGGGAGGCGCACCATTGCGCCTGGCAGTTTGGTGGGACAAATGCGAGCTGCTATTGTTTATTGTCCGCATGCAGAATTGCTCAGCAGAGAATGTTCTGCCTCATTTTTATTCTCAGTTATGTCAATGTGTTGTCAATGTGCGTCTGGACAAATTTTTTTTCTGTATAATTATCTGACTGAAGAGTCGGAAACACAATGGAAATGAATTGCGCTTGAGATGGCAGCGGAGGTGATTGATTTATTAGCATGATTGCTTTGGAAACGCACAGAAAATGTCCTATGGAGTCAGTTTAAACATTTCTAATGATTGCAGCAGGGTTGCAGAATGTCAAGCTGAAGGAGTCTATAAGCTCAAACTTGACAGGTTGAGGAGTCTTTAGTTGGTTTAAACCCCCTGTTGTGGCTGTAGTGTTGGCAGGGGGCCCTGATGCTCAAGAAGAGGAAGTCCTGATGATGTCCGTGACAGCGGCCCTCAGGGCCTGGACTGGAGCCAGAGCGTCCATAATGACACGCAGTCAGATGGACCAATGACTTCACGGTACTTAAATTACAACGTTAAATCACTCAAGGGTCAACTGTGTAGGGAAAACACCACATAAATCAGATAACGTTATGTGGGTTGATTTGATGAAATGATCTTCTTTAATCTAACATGTTTAAAACATGGGTACGATTTACCAGGATAGTTCACTCAAAAGTGATAACTCACCTTCATGTCGTTCCAAACCTGTATGACTTTCTTTCTTCTGCACTGTAAAAAAAAGGCAACTACATACTTTAGTTTAAAAAACCCGTTTAGTCGCAAATATTAAGAAACAAACTACATAAAACCAACAAAATTTCCGCAAATGTTGTCATAACTAGTCAAACACTCTTGTCTGAACAAATACATTTTAAGGGTTTGTAAGTTCCCGCAGCATGCATTGCAGAATTAATAAATTATACAGGTACTGTATTGTAATTTTACTTAAACTTTGGTGCTTGTGATGCTAATTGCTAATATTTTTTACATTTCGTTGTCAGTTTGTGTTTCTGGTGTTGAGGGCTATACAGCATTTTACAACTATTAATATCTCCTGGTTACCTTTGTTTAGTAGGATGATTACTCTTTTTACAAATAAAGATAGCATAGTTCAGTTAAGACATTAAGTGTCAACAAGAAATCTGCAGTTAAGAAATTTAATTTGACAAAACAAAGTAGTGTTATTTAGGAAAACTTTTAAGAGAATAGTTGAGAGAACTTAAAAATCTGGATGCTTAAAGTTGCCCTCAACTATTTTTTTTTTGTACAGTGTGTGGAACATAAAAGAAGATAATTTTTTTTTTGGTCCATTCAATGAAAGTCAATGGTCACTAAAATATCTTCTTTATATCACACAGAGGAACAAAACTCATGAGGGTGAGTAAATTATGCTTTTTAAGTGAACATATTCCTTTAAGTGTTAAAGGGATATTTCACTGAAAATGAAAATACTGTCATCATTTACTCACCCTCAAGTTGTTCCAAACTTGAATGAATTTCTTTTTTCTGCTGAACACAAAATAAGATATTTTTGAAGAATGTCGGTAAACAAACAGTTGATGGACCCCATTGGCTTCCATGATATTTTGGTCCATTAACTGTTTGGTTACCCATATTTTTCAAAATATCTTCTTTTGTGTTCAGCAGAAGAAGAAAAATCATACTGGTTTGGATCAACTTGAGGGTGAGTAAATGATGACAGAATTTTCATTTTTGGGTGAAACAACACCAAATAACTTTGCCTATTTATGAATTTGCTCTATTTGTGTCTACAGACCAGCTTGGATTTTACAGTAAAGACAGATGTTTTGGCTGTGAACATGTCGTCTGCAATAGATGATGGTGATCTAATGAGAGAAGCCAAGCTGGCTGTACAGATGGCCGTCCTGAGGTGGCTAAAATATCCAGAAAGAAAGATGTCATAAGATCTGCCTCCAAGGCCCCTATTAGAGGAATCATACAATTAAACACTGTTTAGAAACTCACTGGTACATATTAACTAGCTGTGTGTCAGTTAAACCCCAATAAATGCTATTATAATACTGCATAATTAGTGTGTTTAGATCATCTAAAGGTTATTCAAAAAATGTTTTCTGCACAAAAGTCAATTCAAATGCGTCCCAAAAGACTAATCGGATTTCTGGTGGAGGGAACTTTGATTATTTTTAGCTGTGTCAGGAGGAGATTTGGTGTATTTAATTGGTGTATTATGCTTATTGTGGAGTAAAATTAAGAAATGATTGAAGTCAATGTCAATTGCAGTTTGCAACCTAATTTACCTCGATGTGGTGAAACATGCAGGTTGGGACTTGATTTTATCCATCGGGAATTGGTTGAATTAGGAAAAGTGGGTGTTACAAATCAGAATTAGCTAAATTAGCACATTGGTTAACATTATCTGTCAGCCCACATGGTCTATGTGACATCAGTGGAAAGGGAAGGTTACTGCAAGTAATTATATTTAACCCTTAAATGCATAAATGTTTCGCCAATCATTATTACATATCCGGTTTTTAGCGACCCGGAACTATAACTAACATGGATGGATCTCTACCTGTCGCAATCATTTATAACTCTCCTGATATTAGATTAAGAATTACAGAAAAATAAAATAAAGCATATTTTGTTACCTTTTGGAGCTTGGAAGGGTTCAGTTTGAGCAGATGTTTTATAACATCATGACTGTCCTCATCAGAACTTATTTCCCAGGACATTCAGCATCTGGTTCATATTCACAATCTCAACACATTCTCAAAACTATCATTTTCAACATCTTCAAAATCAATATTTTGATCGCTGACAGCTTCTTCACCAGATCCACCATCCAGTGACAATATTTGATTGTGTTCAGCTCTTGCTCTGCAGTAAATCACTGAGCCATTTCAAGTTTTGCTGATGATACTTCCTATTCTTTTGTTTTCTGCCTGCGGTAACTATGAGTGAAACAACACTTCATCATTGTGTATCAGATATTGTCATCTTGTGAAATAAAGGTGAATTGCTCTAATTCAGTCATCAAAGATTCAATTATTGTTGAGTAGAAACATATATTTACACTGTTACACACCTAGCGACCCTATACAATTTTTACATAAAAAAGGTTGATGTCTAACTTGAAAATGAATGAGGAAGAGGGTAGTGAATGACATCCCTGGTCATTAAAGACCCGAGGTATGCGTTTAAGGGTCAAAAATATTTTATGATAAAATTTTATATGTTTGGAATTACATGTACTCCTGAAGCGTGCACAACAAAAAAATGAACATGGATGTCATTTTTGGTTCTAAGATTATAAAAATTATCAAGACAGATGATCAAAATCACAATGGCAGTCGTCTTTCTTGCTGCAAATATGTATTTATGCCCCCCTCCCCCACAAACACACACATTCTCACACCTGAACACACACAACCACACACTCCTCACCTTCTCAATAGGTCTGTGCACTATAACAGGCACACCTGGAGACGCTCGAGTGCTCCTTGTGTGAAGCCTGCATTATGCTAATTGTGACCCACGGGCACTGTGTGAAGGCTTGGTATAATTATCCGTGTAATTGTCTCGTATTTTGTAAAGTGCCAGATCGTTTAATTCAGGATTAACATTTCTTCACCTCCAACGGCCAAATGCTTTACTTTGACTCCCCCCTCCCCCCTCCTGTTAGGAACTTGATTTTCACTAGCTGTCTTTCTGTTTAGTGGGCATGAACTTATATTTAGTACAAGGGATAAATCATTCCTCTGTGTGCCCTGCAATGGACCTTGAAGTGTACTCTTGTCAAGAGAGATGACAGAACCGCTTTCATTTAAGGCAGCATCTGTTTTCACATGCTTGATGCCTTAATCCCTCAACTGTTTTCTGGTGTGGCTGTTCAGGGAGAGTTTTCTCTCGCAGCCACTGTTCCCAACATGACCAGAGAAGCAACCACAAATTTAAGCGTTATTAGTCACTAGCGTTGTGGTTTGTTACCAAAGCCAAATGACATTAACAATTGCTCTGACACTAAATGACGTTTAGCAGCATGTCACCTTTGCATGTTGCATCAGGAAAAAAGTATTTCAGGAAATGTTTCATGTTTCACGTTTCATTAAATTTTTCACTTCCTGTCTGTTTCTGTGATACAGAAAGGCGTGGCTTAAGCTGTTCATCTAAAAGTTTGGTGTGTGGCCAAGGCCTTTGTTTCTTAAAAAAAATTGCCGTGTCTATCTGTTGTGATATATACCAGTTTTATTTAAATAGTCTTTCAAACAAGGCATGGCACCAATTAACTCTATTATTTGTGTGCGAGACCTCACATTCCATTAATTTCTCATCAATGTCCCTTCAGGCGCAGATTGATTGATTCTTTCAAGTCTAATTATACAGTGAACAATTATAGTCTATAAACCCATATGTCTGGGCCATTCCCATCACATACATGAGTAACTTCAGATTCAGCAAGAAAAAAAAAGGTCTAAGTAAACTGTTTTGTTGACTTTAAAGTCACCATGAAATGAAAATTTAACCTATATATTTTCTAAATGCATGGAATTGATCTTATTGTTAACTATTCATACATGCATGTCTTTAAATTAGTATTATTATTATTTTTACATTTTCGACCTTGTAATTGGATGTTCCGGTGAAATGATTGACTTCTCTCTGGTGGCCTTTATGGTGGACTTCAATCATTTAGTCAACATAAACCTCGCCACTTTCTTACAATCGACTGCCTTTATCCAACCAACAACCGATGCTTGGCACCAAGTCCTATATCAACATTTTTTGTCTTTTGGATAATCTGTATTACTCCGATGTACATTACAATATGGAAGAAAAGATCTGTTGCTACTTCTGTTTCACCATGACAGACTAATATAAATAAAATATTTGGAAAACGATATTTAATTCCATTGCCAATTAGATAATCACAATAAATACATTTAAAGCAATTCTTGCAAACGGTGTGTTTACACTGACTTTTTAGAGCATAAATGCAATTTGACAACTGGCCTTATTTAGTAACAATACTTCATCTTTTTTGTAAAATAAAATAGAATAGAATCACATAAACAAAAAGTGTGATAATAAATATGTATTGTCTTTAACCACACATTTCACCTTTCAGTAATTCAGTAGCGGCGTTTGCACTGAACATGTGAAGCTCTGTCTGAACTTTTTAGTCGGTATTGTTTTCCTTTTGCGTTAACGGAAGAATGGACATGCAAGAACTGCCAACCCAACCAAAAGTCATTTGTTTCCTGAATTTTTTTTTAAAGTCGCGTAATGTGTTGTAGCTGTAAAAGTTGTAATAGACTTGTTTCCCCTATTGTGATGTATATACAAGTTAAACGGCTTCTTGAACAAGAAAAAATGTAGGGCAGGACTTGGTTTCAGGAATTGATTGGATGGTTGTGGTTTGCTATTGGTGGATCTCATGTGAGTGACAGGTTGCCCCGCCCTCACGCCAGCTAACTTGTCATCAGAGAAGAGAAGAGATGTCACAACAAGAGGGAGGGGAAGTTATTTAGATGAAAGAATTACGAGGGCACATACATTTAAAAATAATGATGTGCATGGATTAATCATGCTGCAATAATCCATTAACAAAACAAAGAGTTGTCCATTTTGATTTCATGGTGACTTGAAAGTTCTGGGTTCCCATCAATCATTTAATACTATTAGCATTTGTGTTTTACATTACAAGCAATTATAAAATATCAGTACATTTCTGTTTTTTATTAACATCTGACATTCCAAATGAGTTATGAAATGCATCATCACAACCAAAAAGACATTTCTGGAACATACTTGGGAAGGTGACATGAAAAATCATGTTAAAAAAAACATGCAGCATTTTATTTCAACTAATCTGACAAATGAGCAGTCCAAAATGATTAGGCCTCAAGCAAGACGAGTCAGACCGTGGTGTCTCAGGTGACAGGCATTGAAGCACCTGACATTGAAGAGTTTTTAATTCAAACCTTTCTGAGTAAACAGTCTATTCTTTGCTGATGAAGGGTTACATCATTCAAGTTTGGACTTGAAACACCATTACCATAAACTGAACATTTTACTTGTATTTGTCTTAAAGTGACTCAGCTCCCCTTGGCATGGTGAGTTTTGACATTTCCCAAAACCCATGGGAAGATTTCGGTAATAGTCATTTGTCACCATGATTTACAGTGAATTACAAGCATTAAGAGATATTTGATCTTGTCAGCCTGTACCGAGCGCACAGAAACGCTGTCTGAAGTCCTGACATACTTAAAGGTCATTATGAGGAAGCAAAGTTGAAGAATTTTCCCATTCATTGAGAGACGATGGCATACAAATTGCTTGACTGAACATGTCAATATTTTAAAAAAGCCAGACACCACATAAGACTGCAGAGCTCTAAGATGTTCTTCCAGATTTCACGTCATAAACCTGTTGTACCTTCTGTATGCTGTGACTGCCAAGTCATCCTACAGAAAATAAATAAATAAATCATTCCTCATGCTGTGTAAGAGAAGAAGCTTGGGTTTATGAAACTAGCTGTATCCATTAGCAGTTACATGACATTCTGCATGTCAATATCTTTGATTCATCCGTGTTTTTCTATTTGTGTTGGGACGCGTCCAACATCAAACAAATGCTCTTTGTCAGTGTTTATGACACGGTATGTTTTTGTTTCTTACTGATAGTTGACTGACAACTAGCATGTTACCATCTGCACTGCGTGTTTCTAAAAACACTCCAGTGACGCAAAAGGCACCCTGCTGCAGTCAAATCAACTGGCATTACTAATTTGTCAAAAGTATAGATGTCGGTAAAAGTGTACAGGCAGTACATCTAAATATTAGTGGTTCAAACTCTTATTAAGTGCTTTCTAAAGGGTCATGTTTCAGCACTTTATTTGGTAGTGTTTAACAACCACGATGGACAACTTTCAACTGAACTTTCAAAGAAACATTTCAACTGAAAAATTCAGTAATACACTCGACCGCCTCTGTGACTAATACAATGATTGCAGACCATGCTGGAGCCAGACTTGCTTTAATGCCAAATCACTTCCCTTCAAGTCCTTTCATTGCTTGTTCACATATGTCATTATATTCAGGGGAGACAGGAACTTGTTGCTAGGTGTCAGTCGATTGCACATCAAGCTGTTTCTTTAAAAAAAAATAATAATAAAAAACTATATATTTTTATATATGTGTGTGTATTAAAAATCCATAAAAATATTTGTATATATTATTTTTGTGTTACCTTTCACATTTCTGTTAATATAGTTAACATTAGTTAAATGTATTAACATGACCTAACCATGAGGAATAAATTTGTTACTGAATTTATTCATCTTTGTCAATGTTAGTTAATAAAAATAAAGCTGTTTATTGTTTATTCATGTTAGTTCACAGTGCATTAACTAATGTTAACAAGATTTTAATAAAAGTAATGTTGAAATTAACATGAACAAAGAATAATAAATGCCCAATTAAGTGCGGATCATTATTAGTTCATGCTAATGTAGTTAACTAATGTTTATTAGTAAACTTAAACTTAAACTTGATTAAAATCTTTAAATTACATTTTTAAAAGTCAGTTTCTCTACTGGCACGACTTTGTAGTCACGACTCATGACTACAAAGAAAGTCAGTGGGGTTCAATGTTGTAATCCAACAGTGGAGTAAACTGTCACCTGCCAATAAACAGGCTATTATAGGCTTTTCAGCTCATTTAAATAGTAAAATATTTATGAAACACAAAAAATATGAAACAACAAAAATGTAAAAGGTAAGAAAATAATGTATACCATTTTTTATTGATTTGTATTACAGTATAACAATGAAAACATGTGACAACTTGCCCTAACCTGATAGTTATGAATAATGAATATGAATAATCCCTAAAATCTTCATACTATTGTGAATTCTCCCCTGAATGATCCTTACTGTCCACAAAAATATTCTAATTTAAAATGAGGTTTTGAATTGAGGGGGTTGACGCAACATAAAAAAAACACAGCTAGAGAAAACAAGCATTTGTTTAATTGAACTTATGATGCAAAACCTTACAGTAGTCGTGATATAGCTCTCATCACAAACTCTCCGTGTGACAACTAGCCCCGGTCTCCCCTACAATAGGGAATGTGCTAAACGTATAATTACGTTCTAAATTCATTCCTGTAGTGAATCTCTGCCACACTGGCCCTGAAGGAGGGGTGGAGGGACGTCAGAGTGGCCTTATCTGATCCAGACCAGACACCTTTAGAATTTTCAAAGATAAATTACCACCTAAGTAGCCATAAAAATAAATACAAAAAAGATTTATTGTCATACAGCTGCGATCCTGACAGCTGGAAGATTAGCTGCAACACTCTAATAATTCTGAGAAAGTTACAAACTGATAAATATCATTAAAACGTACTCACAAATTGTCTCAAGCTGGACTTTATTTTGTCAAAAAGTTTGAGGCAACAGATCACACAGACCCCATTAGTATTGTGCCCAAGGACTTACGAACACTGATCCATGCTGTCAGGTAAGGCCTTTCAGTTGCCTATCTGCTGGCCCAGGTTGAAAGGTAGTTTATTTGACACCTAATGTGTTGACAGGTGTCAAGGTAGGGTGCCTCTCCTTTGTAAAGGGGAGATGGGCTAAGGGGAGGAGGGGGGTGTCTCCGTTGCCCCTGGGGTCTTCCTGTGGTGGCGTATGTTTCCAGTGAAATCCCTAAAGGTGACGGGGCTTTAAATAGAGACTTTAACCAGCCCAAACGGCTCCCTGGTGTGCACAATTAAGCCTTTGTACATCTCTGTTTGTTTTCCTGTTTTCATGTTGACGCATTGTTTGTTTTGGCGTTACGTTGTGTTCTTACGACGTCTGCTTCAATCAGATCTTTCGTTCTGATGTTTGAAAGGTGTAATCTTTGAACTGGGCATTGGTTTTCCATATAAAATGCTTTTGTAATACCCAGTATTTACATTAAAGGGACAGTTCACCCAAAAATGTACATTCCGTCATCATTTATTCACCCTCATGTTGTTCCAAAATTGTTGAAAAATCTCTTCTGTGGAACTTTTTTTGTTCTTACATAGAAAGTTACTGGGGTCCAAAATAACATTGGACCCCATTGACTTTCATTGTATGAAAAAAAAAAAAAAAAAAAAAAAACACTGAAACAAAATGAGAATAAAATTAAATACAAATCGTGGAATTGGGAATTTTGTGGAATTCGTGGAATTTTTTCAACTTAAAAAAGTACGTGTTGGTGCTGCCTTAAACTTTTAAGTTTAGTCAACTTGAAATGTGGAGTTGCACCAAGTAACAATTTGGATATTTGAGTTGACTAAACGTAATATTTACGTTTAAGTTGACCTTCAACTTACTTTAAGTTTTAAATAATTAACAATTAATTGTCAATAAATAAACAATTATTTATTTATTTATTTATTTACAGTGAGTCATTGACTACAAAGAATGTCAATGGGGTCCAAAAACAACACATTGACTTTCACTGTAGAGAGAAAAAAAAAAAAAAATTGTGTTCCACAAAAATATAATAAAATAAATAGGAAATTTGGAATGATTGTTTGGCAAAAAAATTTTGAACATCAATTTCTCTATTGTACACACCAAGTCATGACTACAAAGTCATAATGTTGATTTAGACCCAAGTGACTTTCATACGGGAAATACACTGAGACATTGTTTAAAATATCTTCTTTTATGTTCCACTGAAGAAGGAACATCATACAGGTTTTTAAGGACATGAGGGTGAGTAAATGTCAGAAGTTTAATTTTTGAGTGCAAAAATAAGCACAAGTATAATTCTATCTCAAGTATAAGGTTTCTTGCTCTTAACTACATGACCTGAATGACTCATAAAGTGCTAACAGGTTGATGGATTAAGGCAGGAAACGTTTGATCAGAGTATACTGACTTTGAAAAGAATCCTTGCTGATGAATGACTTCAAATTTGTTTCTTCTTTCAAATATGATATACATTGACATGGCACCACAGAGAGAGAGAGAGAGAGAGAGAGAGAGAGAGAGAGAGAGCTTGCGTATGGAAGGAATGTAGCTAATCTGCATCTCTTGTCCATCATCCAGCACTGATGTAAGGCACGTCACTCACGTTCCTTCCCGCTCTCAGCCGCCGCAGGTGCAATCCTTGCCTAATACCGGCACCAGTATCACATCTGACGGGTTCAGAGTTGTATGGTGCCCACAGTTGCAGGACTATAAGATGACAACAATCCATTAATCCTAGAAAATATTGTTAATATAAATAAGTTGAGGACTTGGAAAGGTGAGCGTCTATGTGTGTCGTTAAACAAGAGTTTAATGTGCAGGGAACGATCAGTGATCGCTATACCACAATGCTCTGCGACCTCAAACACTGGTCTATTGTGCCATCCCAAAAAAAAAAAAAAAAAAAAAAAAAAAGGAGGAAGATCCCTGGTGGCAGTTTCATAAAGCGCACAGACTTCCTGGTCTGAGTAATTAGTCTGCCTGTATCGACCAAAAACAGACTCATTAGGGAGTCACCTTTTAAGAGCACACCAGTGTCCTTGAACCCATGAGGGCAATACAGCAGCCTATACTGTGACCATTTAGCACTAATATGTGATAGCTGTTTAGTTTGTGTGTCAGTTTCATGTCCAACTTTGTCTAGCAGTATAGAGGCAGTACAGTCGTCAGCTTTTAAACGATAATTTATGTTTTGTTCCTTGGGACAGTTTGCTTGAGGGTTGGTGTACCATTAACTAAACTGAATCTCTGCATGTTTTCACCTGTATGAGAGCTATGCAAAAAATGCCATAACTCACCATATATCTTTGGGCAAGTGAAGCCATATGAAGGAGTTTCTGAAGACCTTGAGCACATATTTCAAAGAGACAGGAACAACTCATTCACTACCTCATCTAAGCTGTCAGTCTATCGCTCTGTCTAAATTTGGGATATTTGAAACCAGTAAGTGGCAACCATAATGAATTTGTTCAGAGATTAAAAGAAAAGGAAAAATAAACATAGTGCATTTTAGTGTATAAAATAAGTATACGCTACAAATTGGGCCTATATGAAAAAATATACCACTGGCAATAGGTTAATGATTTGTTAAAGTATAGGGCCTAGACTATTACACTGTACTTGCATTACCTCATAATGAGTCCTCCACGTTTAAATAATTCGCATTTGAATAATAAAGGATGACTAAATACATTTTTGGGATGAATTTACTGTTGTTTTACCTAAAAGGGGGTATCATTTCAATGATCAGCTCTACCCGTCAAATCTCTTGATTTATTAACCAACCAGACACATGGCGCTATCATCCCGACAAATTAGACGAGTAGTCAGTGCAAACATGTCGGATCTTATCTGATCTGAACTATAGGAATGGAGCCAGCGCTGGAGGGTCACATGACTGCAGCACAGAGCGCTCTAGTGGTGACTGATGGCGTTACACTCATGAGCACGAGACGCTCAAACCTTCCATTTATAAAGTCTATATGGCCTGGTTTCACAGACAGGGCTTAGATTAATCCAGGATTTGGCCTTGGTTCAATTAGGATATATTTAAGTAGATTTTATAAACATGTCTTGGAAGAAAACATTACTGGTGTGCATCTTGAGACAAAACAATGGCATTTATATAGGATATGTCAGTGCAAGTTAGGCTACTTTTAGTAAAAACAGTTCAAACATGCATTTTAGTCTGGGACTATCTTAAAGGGATAGTTTTATTGTTCATTTTTGGGTGAACAAAGCCCTTTAAGCCTCGTCTGTGAAACAGGGGTACGAGGGAGTAACGTATAATGTCTTGAACATTTAGCAGTATTCCGGTTGATGTGAGAACAACTGTCTTTTCTCCAAATCTTTCCGGGGAGGTTATGCATGATTTTTTAGTCCTATAGAAATGTGAAGGAATTATGAAGATTAATGGTCCGGTCACTGTGAAACATGGATCAAGGACAAACAGGGATGAAAAAACATAAGTATTGTTGTAATCTAGTTTAAAACAAACGTTCATAGAAATAAAATCTTTTTAATCATGTTTGTTTAATAATAATAAAAATGCATTTAATGAATGACTCTAAAGATGTCAATCGTTGTAACCATAAAGACGTACTAACATGCTTTACTTGCACTTTAAACATGTGAATGCAAGTATCCTAAATTAGCCTATATATTAAAACAAAATACAAAAATATTTGCAACGTATTTTTAAACAATGAGTCAAGAATATGAGTCAAAACCTATAACCTATATTTATATATATATATATTAAACAAAACTGCTTGTTAAAAAAAATCATCAACATGGAAACTTATTTAAATTTCAGTTATAAAGAATTTGCCAAGGTGATTACCGGTATGCAAACATTTCGTTTTCTTTTATTTATTTCATCCTGTTAATGAGACACTTTTTTCGTTTCATATCAAGACCACTCAAGACGATTACTAAATATCAAAATACATTTTCAGAAATTGAAAACATGTTCATTATTAAAAATGTCTTTTTGTGTAGATTTTGTGCATTTGTGAAAAATAAATCTAGACAAACAAATGAGTAGCATATCACCTCACTGTCCCGTTCATGTAAAACACAAGTAAACATTGTGTAAAGTGGTTTGGCATCGATTAAAACACAATTTATTCAAATGTTTTTATTTATTTTATTTTGCTTAACATGAAAGCGAATCCCCATGCAACTCTAGCATTATAAAATGCAATGTGCATGAAGCCTGTGTCTAAACAATTACAAAAATCGCCTTTTGTTTATGAAATGATCCACTGGTCTAAATCCGATCAGTGTTTAAAATATCATGCTGCTGTACAGAAACAGGAGTTAAGGAAATCAAGCTGATTATGGTGTGTAAAAAGTGGGGTGATAACCAGCCCCACACCTTTTAATCAAAGCTGTTTTCCCCGGGGTGCAATTTTCACCTTTTTTTTTTTGTTCTAAGTCAAAGTGATAAGGAACAACTCAGCAGCCCCAAATAGCAATCATCTTATTTGAGAAAATTCGTGTCTGCCTCCAACCCTTGGCAATTTAAAGGTTATCTTTGCTGTAGCCTAATAAACGGAAATTGTATTAAATAAACCACTCGAAAGTGCGCGCATTTCGCAGACGACATGGGAGCAGATGTAAGTTAATAGCAACATATTATTTTGAGCACTGTTAATGCATATGGGGACGCTTCGGCTGGGCAATTAACAGATAATGGAATGAAAGACAGGTATTGTATTACATTCGTGTGGCTGGTGATGATGTCATAAAGGGACAGCGCGTAAACTCAGGTGAGTAAACTCGCGCGCCTTCCCGCCAACTCAGTGGAGCAAGGGATTGAATTACAGATTTTCTCTTTCAAAAATACAGTTTTCTTATTGGCTACTGTTTCAATAAAGCAGGGCGTATGAAAAATAAAATAAAAAATAATTTAGGCAATATTATGCAAACAACCAAGATAAAATCGTGCTCTAATATTACAAATGATTAGATTTTATAGGATTTTTAAAAGGTTAAAACACATAGGCCTACGTACGTCTCCAAGATTTATTTTAAAGAGCGCTTTGTCTGGAAAGAATCTGCTGTGTAGCTACAAAGTGACAAACAAAGTCAGTTTTATCGAAATCATAAACATTTAAAAAACATTTTCTAAATGTCTATTTAACATATGACAGGAAACAGATGCGTTCCAGATGAGCAAACACTCTTAATAATAGGCTACTTCTTCCAGATGAAAACACGCACATCAAATAGACGTCTCCGCAAGCTATGGGACATTAAAAACTAGAATTAAATAAGCAGGCCTAGGCTATATAAAGAGTTAGAAACCCGATTCACTAACTATGGGCTACATTAGGCTAAAAACATAATGACTTTGGTAATAGCCTACAAAGTGTTGCGAAATTTTCCTTAGGCCTAGCTATAGCCTATATCCTTTAAAAAGGTACACTATCCTTATCTTACGATGTAAATAATTGTTGTTATTATCAACCCACTATTATTAGGCAAATAGCTAATTAAATAAAAATACAAAAAACAGAAGAGTTATTTCTTGTATCCTATAATAGCCTATAATAGCCTATTAGCAGGCAAATGTTAAGGCTGTAATCAATACTATATTTGACTAAATGCTTTCAAATAGCAAAAAAAGCGTTTTGCTTTCCGTAGACCTCGTCAGGGCGCCATGTTTGATTTTTCTCGATCAACCATATAGCACAAACCTGCAGTTTTCGGACGTCAGACCGTACAATTACTCTCAACCTCGTTTGTATTAAAATAATAAATGTGTAGTGTTATTTTTTTGTTGTCAGATGTCTTATGTAGGCTATTTTAAATTAGGCTATTTAGAGTCATGGCCTGATGTTCTATGAGCAAAATGCACATTCACCAACTAAGTCCTACCCAAGAAATTTTTGTTGCAGACATATGAAAATGCTTAATACTGTTGCTTTTTCGTATAATAATTGAATGAGGAAGTTGTTTTATTTACACTATAAAGTCAGATGTTGCTAGTGTTCACTTGGGCTGGAATGAAAACCCTTGAGATTCTCCCAGGTGGCTGTTAAATGCTCTGGGAACCGCCTGACATCACTACAGGGGGCTGACCTGTGCTTATCTTAGTGGCTAGGCAGGTATTGTCCAAACATGTCAAACAGTCAGGGAACCAGTGAACCTAACATCCGCACAACCAGCAAAAAGAGCCAGGCTCTTCTCCATGTTAAGTGCTGGTGTAGTGTAATAGGGGGGCACCACAGGGCAAACATCTCAATCTGTCAATCAGCCAGGCTTTATGCTCTTATTTGTCACTAGAAACACCCACCAATCAGTGTCTCATTACATGCAACAGTGAAAGTTGTGAGGTGAGTGACCTTATCCATGAGGGGAAAAGTCAGTTGTGGGCCAGGAAGCTAAAGGAAAGTTTTAATGTATTATTTCATCTATGTGGATTAAAAAGGCTTCCTTACCAGCTATTCTAATATCATAATGTGTGAATTAGGCACACACAATCTCATGACATAACAGAATGACATGCAACAATATTGAACTATCCTGGTAAAACATATCGACAGGCCAAGGTGAAACACCCAGACAACTTGAAAACTTGTCTGAACAACAACACAAAATACTCACGCCTGTTTTTATCTTGAGTTATTGCGCCCCCTAGGGACAAAGTCTGTGTATTAACATTTTAGCCATTGATATGCAGTTGGGATGTTTGAAGTTCATAAAATGTATTAATGTGGCGAATACAAAGTGACCAAATCTGATATTCATTCAAGAAAAAAAAAAAAGAAGAAGGAAAAACATGCCATCTCCCACACACAACTTTATAACCAAACATTCTCCTGCAGAATAATTATGTTGTCATTTATTATAGTAATCTGTGTGGTTTAAATATTTTCATCTGGAAGAAATGTGCAGAACTTCAAATACAATCCCTTTGATGCAGCTTTTATTGCTTGATTTTTACAGGAAACACCAAAGGCACTGATTTGGAAGTAAACATACAGTATATATGACAGAACATGTTGCATGAATCACAATAGTTTAAAGAAAATGGTGGAGAGAGATATGGGTACAAAAGCACATGGCACAATGGCAAATCAATCACTGCAAAAAGAAGGCCATCAGACATAGTGCCTCAAATGTTTTTAAAGTATGAAATAATTTCAAGAAGTTCACAGTCAAATGTTTCTGTTCAGAATGTTTCCGATTATTATTTTAAAGTTGGCTTTGCAAAAATAGCATAACAGAAAACAGCTATTCTCTTCTTGGAATACATGTGTACTGGTTGTATAAGCAAACATTGTGTTTGCCCGAGCTAAAACGACTGGATTTGACCTAATAGGACACCAGTACTTTACCTACTACTGAAAAGCAGGACTTAAAACAAAGATACTGTGGCAAGGTGTGCAAAGGAAAAAGCATACGGGTAAACACCAAAAGCCCATTATCTCTCTAACGAAATGGCTAGAGATAAAAGTGCAAGTGCATCTGAAAAGATACCAAATATTCATGCTACATGTACAAGTGCTTGGGCTCCAATAATGTCTTAAGGCAAGAAGATAACCGGGTTTTTTTTTGCTCACAATACCTGCTTGACTGCTGTTTCCAGTTATGTAAATAATAATAATAATAAAAATAGGCAAAAACTACTACACTGACTGTGTACAAAAACAAAAAAAGATTTTAAACATGAATAACTACTGCATATATCCACAGCCATTTCAAATAATAAATGCAACCAAAAAAATCCTGATAAGCAATGTCTCTTCAAATAAAATGTACAAAAATATGTTTTGCCAGTTAAAAAAGATAAATGCAGTGAGCAAGTCCATTTCAGCACTGCATGTTCACAGCACTCCATAATAAACTGGCATTTAAAAAAATAAAAAAGTGCTGCTAAGGCACCTCGGCCAGGCAGGGTGAGGATACAGTGACGAGGGTTAATGTTGCAGTCAGCTGGGAGACACCTCAGTGGGTATGACTGAAGGAAGGTGGAAGGAGGAGCACGAGTCTCTGTGGTGCAGGAGCTTAAAGAGCAGCTCTTCTTTCTCCTGGCTGAGCTTCTGGTTCTGCAGAGAACGCTTCTCTAGCGCCTCCTGCAGCTCATTCTGCTCCTTGGACAGTCGTCTGAAAGAGGACCACAAGGTTTATGGAGTCTATACATCATGTGTTGAGTTTTCCACAGACAATGATTTTTCTACTGAACAAACTTTATATTCTATCCCCTACCCCTATATTCTATCCCCTACCCCTAAACCTACCCATCACAGAAAACTTTATGCATTTTTACATAACAATAAAATAAAATCACTTAGTATGATTTATAGGCTGTTTTCCTCATGGGGAGCAAAAAACATTTCCCCACAACATGGAGTGTACCTAAACCACACGAACTCATAATTGGCCAATCATGTGAATAGCAAGGGAAATATACATGGAAGCATCTAAAACACCAGGTGGCGCCACATACAAACATTTGAGCTAACAAGAATAAAATGAGACCAGGAAAGCACGAGATAAAAATAAGAGACCGCAATTTGATCATATTTGGAGAATAAGACACTAGAAAGTTAAACTACACACACAATATACATCTATATCTATCTAGATATATATCTATCTCTCTATACACATCTATATATCTATATCTATCTAGATATATATCTAGATCTCTATACACGTCTATATATCTATTTCTATCTAGATATATATCTATATCTCTATACACATCTATATATCTATATCTATCTAGATATATATCTATCTCTCTATACACATCTATATCTATCTCTCTATAATATATATATCTATATATCTATCTATATATATATATATATCTATATATATATATATATATATATATATATATGGAGTTTCTGTCTATATGGAGTCTTCATAAAGTCCTTTTAAACTTGCTGAGATAATGCATAACTTTTTTGTGCAACTTATTAGCAAACAGAATTGCAAAAAAATTCCTGTCATTGGCTGGAAAAACAAATAGTCCTGCCCCAAACATTGTTGGGCTGGACAACAAGAAGAATAACCCCGGTTTCACACCGCAAGCGTCAGCGGCGCGTGAGCAGCGCATATTTTTTTCGGCGTCCATGTTAATCAATGAGTGCATTCACACCGGGAGCAGGAGCAGCGCGTGAGCGTCAAGCAGGAGCGTCGCGTGAGCAGTATGAAGCGGAGGGTTTCGGCGCCCAGTCTATTTTTTGCTGTGCTGCTCACGCTCAATTAAAGTGAAAGCACAGTTTTGATGGATAAAATAAATGTGATTTAACACAAAACGTGCTCAAAATGCCAAGAGTTGTCAAGAGTTAACAACAATGCCAATGTCTAGTGTTTTAACAATTATGCCAGAAAAGATTGATTAAGTATGTTTACCCATTTACATTTTTTTATTATTCGTTTTGGGTGAAAGTATGGTATTATTATAAAAATAAAATACGATATAAACTTTATTTGCGTTTATTATGTAATACACAGACACTATGCTATATAGGCTCTAGTAAACGTGCATGCGGCAGATGATGTAAACACAACCTGTATCAATGGATGACACGAGGAGGTCGAGAAGCACAAAGTGCTTTATGACCCAAAAAACAACACGTTCTAAAAGGAATTAAAATGTTTAAATACGTACGGCGGTAAAGTAGACCATGAACAACGATTTTAGATAAAACAAACTCTTCCAGTTATTACAAATATTCTGCAAGTTATAATGTATAAAAACTAAAATGTTGAAAGAACTTGCCATTGTTTGAAATGGTTTTATTGTCTGCCGAACACGCCTTGCAGTCGCTGCTGTGACGCTGTATTTAGCTACGCTTCCAGTGTGAATACTCCAGGGCCGCGGGAAGAGGTTTTAGGTTGGGGGTGCTGATTTTTTTTTTGGGGGGGGGGGGGGGGGGGGGGGGGATAGGGGCGTATTAATTGTATCTTAATTTTAATCAATGTTTCATCAACAAATTGTCTGGATTTAATAAGAAGTAGCCTAAATATAGGCTATTAGAAAATAAATAATCAGGATACGGAGGCGCTGGCGAACCTGGAGCTCGTCTCATAAATGAAACGCAGCGTAGGCCTATAAGGTAGCCTATTGCCTCACAGACCTGAGACATATAGATAGCTTGAAATGTCTACTTTTAAGCAGAACAATTCAAAACGAAAGAAAACAGACTGCGCTGCTTATGTAATTCGGATGAAATGTGCATTTCTCTCTGGCGCTGCGAAGATCGCGAGTCGTCAACTTCATCTGTCTAGCCGACACTGACATAAATAATAACTGTTTTATTAGTAAACAATTAAAATGTCTCCTGCTATATTTTACATATTTGCCTTTTCCTTACAAAACACTGACAGTGGGGTTTTTGACGTTTTTTTTTTTTTTTGAGCAGCTGCGGACAAATTCTTTCGACACACACACACACACACACAATATTAACACTCTGCGCTTATGTTTTAAAAAGATAATTTAACATATAAATAACAATTTTTAAATAGCCCACTTAAAGTGTTTAATACAAATAAATGACTAAATGCTAAAAATGTATACATTTTAATGAACAAACATATGCGTTGCATTTACAATTCTGTGAAAACAGGGGGTGCTGCAGCACCCCCAGCACCCCCACTTCCCGCGGCCCTGGAATACTCGCGAGAGTCTACTCTGCTGCTGCAGTGACGATGTAGTTGCGCGGACGCGCCGCTCACGCTTGCGGTGTGAAAGAGGGGTCATGCTTTGATAGCAGCACTACAGAAGCAGTGTTTTTAGTAGGATAAACTTAAAATGCATGACATATTTACAGTCAAACTTGTCAAACTTTTTCCACATTGAAAGAAGCACAAACTTTGTGTCAATATTTTAATGTGTCCCTATTATGCCATTTTAAAGGTTGCTAATTTAGTTTTGGAGTTCACCTAAAATAGGTTTACATGCATCCAAGGTCAAAAAACACTTTAATTTTCTCTAAACATACATTCCAGCATCACCTATTTTCTCACATTTTCTGAAACGGTTCAATAAAGGATTCAGTTTCTCTAAACCCCTCCTTTCTGAGAGCCGAACCAAGCTCTTCTAGACCTCAGATACAATACAGTGTTTGAGGGTCAAAGTAGACATTGTTCGCGGACAGCCAATGCAGACCATAGGCTGGCATTATGCAAATGTATAAAAACCTACGTAGACATGTTACAGAAGTAAGATCGGAATTACTGACGACTCGTTTCAGGCAGTTCAGGATCGATTCGTTCTTTCGGGAGACAAGAACTCCATTTATCTGCACATTTTGATCATTGAAACTTTGAAGACCTTTACAATCACAAACAGCAATATAAACACTACATGACAGGTAATATTCGAAAAAGCATAACAGGGGCACTTTAAAATACTCTGTCTATAATAATAGTTTGCAAAGAGAAGTAAACATACTGTATGAGGCTCTGGTAGTTTTCTATCCGGACCCTATAGTCTTCATTCTGCTGGAGAACATGAAGGAGCTGATCCTCTAATGAGAGATTCTTCTCTACCTGATAATCAGTACAAAACAAGCAGCAGAAAGTTAGTAAAGCGAGTATCAATGTTTTGGCCTCAGTTGGAAACTTCTGCATTTCTATTTGCAAACAAATAGGTCAATTTGCCACATTCAAATAGACAACATGAATACACAAATGATGTGCACCTGCTCTCATTTTTGTACATCATTTCTCTTACTCAGAGAGAGGGAGAGCATAAAGCTTTAATGAGGCGGATGTAACCAATTGTTTTAGATAGGGGATCAAATGTAAAAATGAAAGAATCTGCTATTGAAAACTGCATATTAATCTGGTCTAAATTGGTCTATGTCTATAGATAGAGATAGAGATACTTTATTGATCCCAAAGGAAATTAAGGTTACAGCCTTGCCCTCTAATTAGATGTCAATAAAAGTTACCAGTGTTTCCATCTGCAGCAGCTTGTTCCCCTGGTCCTGCAACCGCTCAAGCTTCATTTCAATGACAAATAACAGGCTCTCCTGCTCCTGCTCCCAGAATTCACCAGGGCTGCCATGAGTCTGGGATGAAAAGACAGATGCAGCTGAATACTACAGCTATCTGAAGCACGCTTTGACAATAGATCTCCATTCTCATAACAAACCTCAATATTTCTCTGAAGGTCTCTCTTGAGTGTGGACTCCTCCGCTCTGCGCTTTAACTCGTTGAACAGCTTCAGCTCTGATGTCAGCCCTTCAATCTGATCCTGAGTTCATGGAAAGTTCAGACCAATCATTTCAAAGTCAAGTCTGGCATGACTGGCTTGACGTGGGAAGTATATTAGATCAGTTCTCAATCAAATGAATTAAGGCAAATTAGAGAAGTGATGTTACAAATAGACATGCTTCACCTTCAAAGCATTCTCAGCTGCTGCATGCGACTCATTTAAAACGTTCTTCTCTTCATTGTGTAATCGCTGTAGCTCTGCAAAGCAAATCAATGAATATTGCTATAATTACCTAGATGTGTTTGACAAAGTGACTTGGTACTTCACATTTGTGTCCGTACATGACATCTGTTGTTAGTATTACATGTGCTGCCATGCTCTGACCTTCAGTTGCGCTCTGATGCCGTTCTAAGGTGCTCCTCATCTGTTTTTCATGGAGATCATTTAGATCAGCGGTTATCTCAGTCTTAACCTGTTAACACAAGACATCATGCATTTATTTATTTACTATTTAATGCCATTTAAGCAGTAAAGGCTTTTTTCCATGTCAAATTCAGAGTAGCAGAAATTTAAATAATCATAAGAAGAAAACTTAAATAAATAAAGAATTATATACAATAACAATATTTCCTGATCACCCTGTCTGGGTTTATTCCGCGATAACAACCGGCTGGATGTACATTATCCCTTACTTAATAACCTTTACCAAATTTGGTTAAAAAAATTAATTTACCAAAATCTGAAATCACACATACACTACCAGTCAAACATTTGAACAAACTTGACTGATTTCTCATGAAAATTGTATTACCTTGTAAAAAAAAAAATATTTACAATTATTAATTATCATTAAAATTATAAAAGTATTATTGGTTTTTAATTATAAAAAAAAACTAAATGGATAGCTGGAATGGATAGTGAAGGAAAAGTAGCGACCAAGCAAACATGTGAACTCTTTCGGTTTAGAAAAGCATCCCAGGATGTACCTTATTAAAAATGTTTAGATAACGGCCAGAGTTAGCAGAGCTATACATTTAGAATAATTTCCCGTTGTATAATAAAAACAAAACATTTAACTATTATTGTATAATCTACACGTTACGATCACATTAATAAAATATTTTATTAGCTTAGCTATTTAAACCTCTAAAGAAACTAAGCTAAATCTGACAAAACCTTCTTCGGACATCACCTTTCATGTAGTGTTTAAATCGCTGTTTGTGAATGTAAAAGATCTGCAAAGTCTCAAAGATCTAAAGGCAGATAAACGGAGTCTCAATGGAGCTATTGTCTCCCAAAACAAAGAACTGATTCTGAACTGCCTAAAATGAGTCATCATTAATTCCAGTCTTACTTCCTGCACAAACCTATGTAGGTTTGTAAGAAATTAGCATTATGCCAGCCTATGGTCTTCATTGACGGCCCATGAACAACGTCTACATTGACCCTCAAACACTGTAGTTGTAGCTGAGGCCTGGAAGAGTTTGGTTCGTGTTGTCGACATGTCAAGAAGCCGCTGTTTTCTGCGCTGTGAAAGCAAATCCATTTTGCATGGATGAGGACTCAGGTTCGAATTGATGCGATAAAACCAATGTCATCGTTACGGTTCGCATCATTCTGCATCAAGTGTTGAGGAAGCCTCCAGAGCTGAAATTCAAATATGACAATTCTTTTCGGATGCACTGTAAGTGGTAGACCAATCACAACAGACTGGGCCATCAGACCAATCAGAGCAGAGTAGGCTCCTGGAAAGGAGGGGTTTAGACAGACCGAATCTTTTATCGAACTGTTTCAGACACTGAGAAATGAGGTGATGTTGCAATGTATATTATGAGAAAATTAAAGTGTTTTTTGCCCTTGGATGCATGTAACTTATTGTAGGAGACCTCCAACACAAAATTAGGAACCTGTAAAATAGCATAATAGGGGCACTTTAAATTCTAAAAATGCAGAGAGTTTTCTGTTAGGGTATGGGTTTGATTATAATATTTATAAAAAGCTGTTTATTAAAAACAATACAAATCTATGTAATGTCCCCATTTAAATACATTTACATTTACATTTATTCATTTAGCTGACGCTTCTATCCAAAGCGACTTACAATTGCTATATATGTCAGAGGTCGCACGCCTCTGGAGCAACTAGGGGTTAAGTGTCTTGCTCAGGGACACATTGGTGTCTCACAGTGGATTCGAACCCGGGTCACGGGTAGCTGCGTGTGTGTGTATGCGTGTTTAACCCAACCAGTTTAACAGTATATCATTTTATATAATAAATAAGTCTACAAGGTTTTAGACCACAAATAAATTCTTGGTGAAAGGTAAAGAAAAACCATGCCATCTTCTGTTTTCCCCTGTTAAAACAAGCAGTGTTCTACAGTGTTTAAACATACAAGCCAGTCCTCTTTACAGGGCAATGAATAACATCCCTCCCTGCAAACAGGTTTAGCTTTGTTGGTCAGAGTTTAGCACAAGGACAGATGTACCACAGCACACATTCCCAAACCCTGTACAGACAATCAGAACAACAGTGCGCAGAAACGGCATTGATCCCAATTATGCTGTAATGGAAAAGCACGTCTTGTTTATTGCTGCTGACAGCTCCATAATGTATAAGCTGCTGACATAATCTGGGATCAGAATACTCGTCTTACTTGAATGGCTTCATGAAGCTGCATGAACTTGCTACGAGAGTTCCATTCACTAGACAAAAAGAAAAGGCTTTCAATACGAAGAGCTTTTATTTACACCCTACCTTTTCTGTAATGCTGTGGACTAAAGTGCAAATGTCTCCAGGACGGTCCTTGAGGAGCTGTTCTCTCTCCTGGTCTCCTGAAGCAGTCAAAACTGCATGTAGTGTCTTTAGCTGCCACTCATAAGTCTCCAATTGATTCTCCAAACCAGAGCGTTGCTCCTCAGAAGAGTGTGTAACTAGGGGAGAACAAGCGAACACTACATTGTTTGCTCAACGGTACATCTGAAACAATATATCCATGAACTCAAGCCAGGATCGCCCACGGCCAGCAACACAAGAATATTAACAGGTCCCTGCAACCTAACATCAGCACTACCAAAGCCTGGCTCTGCCAAGATCAACACACTTCACAATGGGATCATGGGACATTCAAAAGGCTCTGAATCATACGCATGAAAAGCACACATTAATAGATAATAACCATAGCACATGCATCATGCACGTTCACATGAATGGGAGAAAGCACTTACCACTTGCATCTTGAAGTTTGATGTCCTTTATGTGGTTCTCACCTTCTTGTGCTTTATTTTTTTTCTAAATGAAAAAAAAAAAGAAAAAAAGTTTGATTTATTGCATTGAAGCCAAAGGCAGCAGACACAGGATTAATCATTCAAAATCTGACAAGCTGGATCTACATGTGCAACTCTTTCACAGGTGTCTTATAAATTGATATTTGTTGCATTCCAACGCAGTCTTCCATTACCGGTGAGATATGCACTCAAGATTGCACAAGCATGACATCATCGACAAATCACTCGCAGTAGTACAGCTCACTTTGAAAACTTGACTTGTATTTCTCAATAGGTAGGACAACTGAAATCTTACTTTTCATTTGTAAATATTAAACATTTTAACAAATGTATACAAGGCCACTGCTTATTCTATATGGATCATATTAATAAGAACAAAAACAGATAAACAAAAAATTCAAATCCCACACATTTTTTTTTTCTCTAAAGAAGTCTCTTATGCTTTATTTGAAAATAATTTAAAATGTATCAATACAATTTAAAATAAATATTAAATATAAATATAAAAATACAGTAAAACCAGTAACATTGTGGAATATCATAAAAATTTGAATTTTAAAATATAGTTTATTCCTGTGACGCAAAGCTGAATTTTCAGCATCATTCCTCCAGTCTACTCTTTAGTGTCACATGATCCTTCAGAGATCATATGCTGCTCAGTGCTCAAGAAACATTTCTTATTATTATAAATGTTGAAAACAGTTGCTTAGATGCTTAATATCCATCATAAACAGCATTTATTCGAAATAGAAAGCTTTATCATTATAAAATGTCTTTACTGTCACTTTTGATCAATTTAATGCATACTTGGCTTGCTGAATCATTTATTTATTTATTATATCTCTTACGGACCCTAGACTTTTGAATGGTAGTGTACATCCAAAGTGGAAACTAAGCTAAAGTAGAAGACTACACGATATAACTTCTCAAAAGGATGGCTTTCATTTAGCTGAAAACTTTAACACGCTTATTGTTTGGTTTATTAGCATGCTCTCCACACATTTCACAAGCTCCAAACATTTCTCTGTTCCAATAATTCAAATCACAGAAGTATTGGGGAAAAAAAAGCTTATAGTTTGGATATAAACACACTTATGTCTAAAGGCAGCGATTAAAAAGCTTAAAAAGAAATTCTAATAAATAAATTACGCAATCGTTATGCCAGTAGGTGGCGACAAATGGATGTTTAAAATGTTTTTGTCATCAAATCATTATTTCAAGAGATTCATTCAAAGTCTTTATGAGTGAGTCATTGAATCGTTCATTCAAATTAATAATACTTTTTTTTTTACATCTTTTTAGAATCATGATCTCAGTTTAAAAAATAAATAAATCATGATTCTCAATTCATCCAGAATGGTGCAGCTCTACATCCCAGTGTGAATGTTTGAAGATGGCTGGCACTGTTCACAGGTGATTTAATGTTTTGAAGATTGCATGCCAAATGTCTCCCGAGATATAGCCTACACACACAGCCTCAAAACACTCACAAGTGCAAAATGTCTCTCCACCGAGAGCAAAATCTCCTGACTTCAGATTAGAGAAGTGTTTCTCAACACCGTTTCTGGAGCTTTTCACACAAAACAAATTTTAAAACACGAATAAGATTTGAGAGCGGCGACGAAGACAATCAGTGACTTACATTTCTCTCTTAACTCGTACAAAGCAAGTCACATAACTTCAGTATGACTTGTAACTATTTTTATCATGATTCCGGGGGCTTGATGGCCTCTGGTCACCTTTCTCTTTCGTCATATTGAAAAGAGCAGCTGAACTTCATCTTTTTGTGCTGCATATAATAAAAAAACATACAATTCGTCTAAACCGACACCCTCAATCAAGAACAACAAATAAGAGTCAAATCATCCTGGTTAATCACTACTGAGATTCTCTCTGCCATGTGAGACTGTTTAAATGAGAATTCAGAAATAAAAAGCAAGAAAAGAAACGGCTTCCATTTCATAATTCGGTAATCCACACAACAACACTGTTATGCATTCGCTGGCTCTCTGTGGCAGGGAACCAAATGTTCTGGAACTTTAATGAACCCTTGGCTTTATTACACTTCACCGTCATGTGGTTATGTGCTTTTGATGCAACTCCAATAAAGGCTGTAATAGTGAGTGTAAAGCTTTCTGTGTTTAGTCTTCAGAGACTTTTCACACTTCTCCAGTTGTCCATGTCAAGTATACTGACACATGGCTATGTGATTAACAGGACCAAAGGAACTCTGTCTGTTTATAGGTCACATTAAAACTTGCAGTGGGAAATTTGGGACCCTGTGTCTGTCACATTCGAGCCCAGTGAATCTAAATCCTTCAGCAATCTGGGCTAATGAAAGCTTGACCCTGTTGCTATCAAAGCCAGATTTCCCCTGAATGTTTAAAGGCCCCAGGAATTTCATTTTTTTAAAGCGTGAATGAGGTGCTAGAGGTACTTCTATTATAAATGGACTAAAGAAATGAAACTATTCCTTCTCTTTTTTTGCATGCATGCATTAACATTAAAAATGCAATTAATAATAAAAAAAAAAATTGACTATGCCTTTTCTATGACAGGCATGCTTTCAAAATGTCCCATTAAAATGCTGAAACTCTTGAAAAATATATAGTTTGGAATAAAAAATAAAAAAATATTTGAAAATATTGACTAAGCTGTGTACCCAAGTATATTTATCAACACCATTAAATCAATAATATTTGCAGGTAATGGTAAATGCTTAAAATACAAATTCGTACATCTTGATTTGTTACTTACCGATATGCGGAACAATTTGAAACTGAGCAAAGTGATAACACTTAAATGTAGGATAACACACCTTAAATTGGTCATAACGGATGTCAGCAGCACATCTTAAACAACAGTTCTGAACCCGTCATCTGTGTCTAATTAAAGCTTTCACAAGTCGACAAACTAACATTAGAGCTTTCGCATCGACTAACGGATTAGAGAGGAAGTAACAAGTGATTTGAGAGAACAAAACAAGACTGGCTCCCATGATACAAATACATTTACACGTGGTGTATTTGTATTTGCAACATCTCTAAAGTTGCTGCGGGTCTCATTGTAACTGGCTTTTTTTTTTTTTAAATACTAAAACGACCTACCCTTTTCCGGGGGACCTGGCCACAATTTTTGCTGTTGTGACAACCCATACTCCGCTGCCTCGTCTCTATATTCTACCGCGTCTTCGATAGGAAGTTTTTGTCTGTGCTGTGTGCAGCAGTTCATATATGAGCTCAGCCTCATTGATCCGCTCGAATAGGTTGAGGCTGGGACAGAGGGGCGGGAACTGCAGGGTCAGGGCTGCGTTCCAAAAACGCAGGCTACATTTAACATGAACAACTTTACGCCGAGACTAGCGGGAAATTGGTGAATCCGTGCACGTCAACTGATGTCACCGCAGCTTCCTCGAAGTGCAAATTGCTTTGAAAAAAAAGAAAAGGAAAGAGAATATGCCTATCTTAAAGTCACTATGAAATCCAAATTTTTTTATAGAATATGGCAGTATTTATTATAAATGATTTATCAGTATTCTTTTTAAAATTCATGTAAACTTCCCCTCTCTCTTCTCTGATGGCGCGAGGGCGGGACAACCTGTCACTCACATGACATTACAGCAATAACAAACCACAACCATCCAACCAATTACCCATGGACAAAATCAAGTCCCGCCCACTCCGATATCGACTTCACAATAGGGAAGACATTTTTTTTTTTTTTAGGCAATACAAAAATCATATAAAATTCCTAAAGAACAGAGCACAACTCTGCACTGTAAAAATTTTTATATATATATATATATATATATATATATATATATATATATATATATATATATATATATATTTATTTAATTATATGATCAGTAAGTTATGGCAACATATGTTTTAACATTGCTTTAACTCATCAAAAGAAGTTAAGCAACTTTTTTTATGTTATACAAGATTCAACTAATTTTTAAGTCAGTTTAATGTGATTTAAGTTAAATGACTTAAATATCCCAGTAGATTGTACTTAAAAATTTAAGGCAGCAACTTTTTTTCACAGTGTATAGAAAATAAACATTTCTTCAATAAACCAAGTAGGCCTAGTCTTTTTCCACTTTTCAATTGTAACATTCTTAAAGATTAAATCCAAAAAATATTTTTGAAAAACAAAACAATGGCTTTGTTTAAAGGCACTTACATTTATATAGAATTTCCCCAAAATGAAAATGATTCAGTAAAAAAATGAATGCGAGGAAAGAAATGATTATCGCTCTTTCTGTTTCATGCCGACTTTAAGGTTTTGTTTTGTTCAATATAATAATTCCCTAATAAAGTTCAATTAAATCTAATAATTATGTTGTTTAATTAAATAAATATGAACAATATCCCTGTGTTGCATCATCATTTTATTTGAAACACTTAAAAACAGTTAAAATGTTTATGGCCAGAATACAAATTAAAAACAACTGAATGAAAGACACCAAGCATTATTATGAAAATTTGTAAAAAGTTAAGTCTGGTATCTTGTTCTGAACCTCAAAAATCTTGAATTTTGATGGTTAATTGCTATCTATATGCCTTACCGACAGATAAACAGATGGCCAGCTAGAAGAAACCTTGAAATTAACACATTTATTGGACATTTCCTTCTTTAAGCATAATATTGGTCATCTGTCTCCAAATTAAAATGAGTTCTGACAGTAAAACGGCCGTATTATGCAGCAGGTTTAATTGAGGAGTAAAAATGTGAGGCTCATATGCTCAACAGAGAGAATTTTAAGTTATACTGTATTTGGCCATATTGTCACCCTGCTGCTTTAGAGGAATTGTTTAGAGAAACTGTCAAAACAGCAGTGATCCATAGTCAGTGGTGAGGTATGTGGATGCACATGCTGAATGTAAACATAACAAGGTTTATACTGGCTGCCAGTTGAGATTTCATCACCAATGTCATTTTAACAAATGAGTTCAACTTTAAGTTTAAATTTAGAAAGAGAGACAAATGGGTATTTAAACCTTTCTACCAATCCGTCACTGCCTTTCATAACATAAAACATTGTTAAATGTTCAGTGGACAAAATATAAACCGGCTGAGCTGATCACATTCACTGCTCTATATATGGTGTATACAGTAAAGTGTCAGAGATGCATCTATTTTTGGCCTCTTGTTTGGTATATATTAAGCTCTAATACGATACGTCGACTTTGGATCATCTGGGTAATTTGAGACTTTCCTTTTTGTCGAAACTCTGTCTATTTATAGGAAGGTCTCTAATCTGTCATAAAAACGATAGAGCAGTTGTTGCTGAGAAGTGACAAACTTTCCATTGACAGGCAGCTGCAGGGTCTCGGCAGCTTGGTGGTGACAGTAATAAAGCGAGTCGTCTGGTAGTTATCTACACAGGAACAAAAACACAGCAATTGCATCAAACAGTATGTTTGGATTTAACATAGGATTTGCCAAAGTTAACAGGCTTATCACACATATGAGGTCAGGGTTTTAAGGGAGAACCATAAATCAAGCCTATTTCCTTTACATTCATCATGACACACCTCTCACACTTGGCATGAAATCTGAATTGTTTTGAAACCATGTTTGATTAATAATATTTTTTTTGTGTGTATTTTGTGACAAAGCGGATTACCTTAAAACAAGTTGTTGAATATTTCAGAGCATTAAGTTCATAGTTAGTTTTTTAATGTTGTTTTTCTGCATGGTAGCGTGCCAGCCAGGAGCATGTGCCACAAAGCTTTATGAACGTGCTTTGTGCCACAAAGCTCTAAAAAAAAAAAAAAAAAAAACCCAAACAGACGCAGCCTCTCAGTCAGCCAGGAGATAACATTCTTTCCGTTGCTCCCCCTCCGACCCCAGGCATGGTGTAAGCCTCAAGGCCTCGGAAAACCTCAGTGTTTTCAGAGGGCGAGATAAAACTCAGAAGTCCTACTGAGAGCTAAGCATCTGAGAGAACTATTAAGTTAGGTTTAATTAAAAACCTTAAAACAACACACTATGCTGATCACATACTTCTGAGAGTTCTGAATTTCATAGATACATTTGTATAGAGTGCAATTTAATAATCTTAACATTTCACATGTCAGGATTTTTTTATTTTTTTTTACAAGTGATGGTACATCTGGGTTAAGTGATCATTAAAAGTGAAGAACATGGCTAGTCTTGCTCACAGTGGAAATCCGCTTTGGTTGGTATTCCACCTGGACATCTGGATTGAGGGCTCTTGAAAGACAGGCTGGAAAATCAGGAATGCAAACAATGTTTACAGGAGGAGAACAAACCTGGGCGATTTTTGACCGTAAGGACATATCCTGGTGAGACATGTATATATCAGCATTATGAAATGTCAAATTGTGTTTTGCTTTTCATTGCCATTCCTAAAGGCTGGAATACACAACACAACATTAGCCCCGATTTGCAGTTTGCTCAATACTAGTTACCAAAAGAAAAACAAAAAACTGGAAAACACTACACGACTAATGAAACAGATTTTAAAACACTAGGCATCCTGCATACTTGCCGACTTCGTATAAATGGTTACAGAGAAAAACTGGCCATCTTGCACTAAACGACTGATGATCTCACACTGCCAGACGTTCAAGTTGTTCTGAACACAACTCAAACAGAAACATGCGCCTCATTGCTAGGAGACACGACAAATTAACACAATGTTGTTTAATCAGCTTAAAATATATCAGACAGCTGAAGAAAGAAATTCATACAGGTTTGGAACAACTTGATGGTGAAAAAATAACAGAATTTTCATTTTTAGGTGAACTATCCCTTTAAGTCGGAGTCAGTCTGAGTGTATGATGGGCACAGACTCTGGATTTTTAGCAGTCAAAGGATATCTTGATACCTGTCATACATTTCCTAGCAATGAAGTACATTTTTCTTGAGTTTTTTGCATCCAGACCAACTTGAAAGTCTGGTAGTGTGTGATTCTCAGTCGTTTTTCTCTGTTTCCATTTGAAAGTCATCAAGTGAATGATGCCTACATAGGGTTTTAAAAACAGATTTGAAAAATCACGCAATGTATTCCAATCTTAATATGCATGACTGACTGTGCACTCTGCTCCATAAAACAGAAGCATACAGGAACCAGAGCTAAAAAAGGATATATAAAAAAGTACCACTGCAGCTTTCAGATCTCATTAGAGTTATATTTAAACTTTTGGTTGCACATGTGAGAATGGTATTTTGCATCACTAACATGACTGTGCAAATGAGATTTGAGAGCTACAGCGCAGGGGGAAGCTTATCAGACTTAAAAAGAAAAAAAGATATAATACAACTAATTACAACGGTTACTGATTTGAATGTTTATTAAGAACAACAATTATATAAAAAACAAAACATTTTTAAAGATAAATTATGTAAGATTATGTTAAAATATATTCTCTTAACCAAGTTTATTGTTTGTTTACCACTATTAGAATGCCATTCATGGGTTTATTTTCCCCAAACCTGTAACCATTGATCCTCACAGACACCATCAAAACACTGAGAGTGGGTCGATCAGATTTGTCAATCTCTTTCCAGGTCAACCTATGGCGAGAGTCTGGGGGCGTGCCTACTGTGGTGGGTGGAGCCAGAGGGTGTTTAGCCAAGTGCTGCTCATTTAAAGAGATAGTTCACCAAAAAATGTAATGGGGGGGGGGGGTTATAAAGGCCTTCTGAAGCGAAGAAAAATATCCATATTTAAAACTTTACAAACTGTAATCTCTAACTTCTGTAACTGTCGTATGTGCGTTCACGAGAGACTGGCGATCGAGCATATGACGTAGGACGTTCGAGTAAAAATATGCTAGTTCTCGCGAGAACCAAGTTCGTTGACATCGAAGGACATCCATGTGAAAAATTGAATTGTTTGAACTCTGTCAGAGGATTTCGAGATAATCAAAGAGGGCACCCTCGTTTTAGACTTCTGATTCGTGACCGGTGTTTAGTTTGCCCTCCCGCGTTCATCACCATACACGTCATACGCTGGATCGCCAGTCTCTCGTGAACGTGCATATGACAGTTAGCGGAAGTTAGTGGTTACAGTTCGTAAAGTTTTAAATATGGATATTTTTCTTACACAAACGCATCGCTTCAGAAGGACATTATTAACCCCACAGAGTCATGTGGAGCACTTTTATGATGGATAGATGCACTTTTATGATGGATAGATGCACTTTTATGGACTTCAAAACAGAAACAGCCATTCACTGGCATTATAAAGCTGGGAAGAGCCAGGACATTTTTTTTTATTTTTTTTTACATAACTCTGATTGTATTCGTCTGAAAGAAGAATGTCATGTACACCTAGGATGATTTGAGGGTGAGTAAATCATGGGCTTATTTACATTTTTGGGTGAACTATCCCTTTAAGTGCCAAATGACAATGACAAATGTCAAACTCCCTTCATTGGCATTACGTGGGAAAAGACATTCAGCTTCGGGTACAGGAGTGCAAGCCAAAAATCGCTGCATTTAGATCTTCAAGGATCCAACGAATCCTGAATGCATAAAAGCGAAAATAATACCATACACCATGACACACACAGTTCAAATAGACAAATGCGCCAGTTTATAATACAGCCAATACAGTTGTGGTGCATCATGTCAAAAGATGCACCCCCAGAGCAAATAAGTTGGGTGGGTTTATTAAAAGTGAGATGCTCGTTTTCGCTCTACACAGTCTACTCGTCCTTCGGATGAGACGTAAAACCGAGGTCCTGACTCTCTGTGGTCATTAAAAATCCCAGGATGTCTTTCGAAAGAGTAGGGGTGTAACCCCGGCATCCTGGCCAAATTTGCCCAGTGGCCTCTGTCCATCATGGCCTCCTAATCATCCTCATATACTGATTGGCTTCATCACTGTCTCCTCTCCACCAGTAAGCTGGTGTGTGGTGGGCGTTCTGGCGCAATATGGCTGCCATCGCATCATCCAAGTGGATGCTGCACATTGGTGGTGGTTGAGGAGATTCTCCCTTCTATGTTAAGCGCTTTGAGTGCTGAGAAAAGCGCTATATAAATGTAATGAATTATTATTATTATTACTCAGTCGCTTACTCGTGACACATAGCAGCAACTGTAAGAGCCGTTTGTGATGCGAGTTGGCATCAATTCTTACATTTACAGTAAATAGATCTGAAAATGTTTACAGCAGTCATCAATTAAAACAAGTTCATGAGATGTAGATTGCTCGTTAAAGTGTATGTTCTTGATGACTGAAGATTGTACATTTTTTGTCAACTTAATTTACTGTAAGTATTGTAGATTAACTTAACTACCTTGAACATTAGTCTCTTTTGTCACTTTCCCAAAAGCCAGGACCCGAGCAGAGTGCTGTAGGACAGCAATTACTACATTTCATTGTGTTGGTCATGTAGTCCTGATGCCACTGAGAAGTTGACTTTAAGGCATCCCAGTTCTTTTTCAGTGTTTCCTAAAATTATCTGCAATCTGAAATTAGTCAGTCTGTCAGAGAGTAAAAAATTTGGGATGTAGATACCAGACGATGGCCAAACGTAGTCACCCTAAAACAGAGAGACATGTTAACTTTAAAAACAGTACATAAAAGTTTGCTGCATGTGAAAACTAGATGTTCAGTGAATCAGTCAACACTCACAGCTTTGAACGGGCAGTCAATACAGAGTCCCGTGAGTGCCCTAAAGAGCTGGGCCAACCGTTCACAGGCATCAGGGTAATAACAACTTCCTAGGTCATCAACACAAGGTACTTTTACCCATGCACCAGCAACCTCTCTTTCCAGTGTCAAGTTCGCCTGAAACAAATAAAATGACATCATCCAAATGATCTTATGAAGATACAAGGCAGGCATAGTGTTCAGCTGCTGAAATGTGGTCATACAGGTTTACCGTCTAAATGAAAGTCGTAAAGTACAAAAGTCTCAGACATAAAAACATTTGTGACACCAAGAGTTTATTAATAATGGGAATGGATGGGGTACTAACTCAATTCAGAGGTTTATGGTACCATTATATTTAACTAAAAATAAAACATTTAAAAAAAACTTAAATATTGATGGAAATTATATAAAATATTATTTATATTTTATAAAAAGAAAAACGAAAAAAAAAATAGTAGGCTATCAATAGTAAAACAACAGTGAATGGTACAAAATCACAGTTGGCTATAAGAAGCCTATAGATCAGACGTCATACGACAATATTTCAACTTACAGGCAAAGCAGAGTGCAAAATTATTGATATGTTGGCCGATGCAGATGCTAATACATATCCTGGTGAAGGAATTGGGTTTGGATACACATGTAGCGTCTTCACATATATGGGGTCATCTGGCTTTCCACAGTTGTCCCAGGAAAATTTCTTAAACTGATCAGTAACACAAAGTAGCACATGACAATACAAAGACAACTAAAGTAGTATCAAATATGGTCTGATTTCAATCTCAGGTTCTTACCTTCTTAAATACAAAGCTTTTCCTGCTATGCCATTGGCTCGAGACTTCCAGCAAAAAACTGTTGGAAACGATTAGCGCGATAAACACGGAAATGCAGCTTCTCATTTTGAACGGTTTAGTCTCACCTTGAATTTTTGGTTAATTATCTAAGAGGTATTTCCTACAAGTAAAAGATATGATACTCTGAAACACTGCACATTCACGTGATTATCACTGACACATTTAAAGTGTGTCAAGTGAGTGTGTGCGATTGATGTATGCGTTTACAAAAAAAAAAAAAAACCCAATTATACAGCGACATCTACAGGCTGATTCACACCATGACAGCCCTTTAAAAAACCTCAACAATAAAGATTATAACTACAACCATGACAGTAAAAAAACCTATACACCTTCCACTCTAACACACTGACTCTTTAACAAACATGTTCAGCTGAAAACATGGTGCTGCTGGGCTGTTTATGAAAAATGATGTGCAGACAACAAAAAACTAAAGTTTAAAGTATTTCAAAAAAGTTAAAATGTAAAGCATTACAAACTCAATGAGAAAATGTAAAACAACTACTAAAAACTTGTTTGAATGTTTATTAAGAAAAAAAGAAAGAAAAAAAGGAAAAGATATTTCCCTTTTAAACAAAACTGGTTCAGCTTTGATTTGACACTGAACTAGAACCAAAAGAACAACAGCAAAAATCATGATAGAATACAATCAGTTGTTAAAACGTTCATGTTAATTACAGCAATAAAATAAAACCTGTGCAGTTTATGATCTAAAGATTTCCAGTACTCATGAGTCTCAGCTGTCAAACTTTGTCCAGTGATTTGTGAAACAATCTGATGTAGAGACATTTACAGTTTCTACCAATCATTTAAAAAATAATTGAATGAGACTTCTAATTAGTAAAAAACAAATGTGCTCACATTCTAAAAAGTTATTAAAGTGAAACTTAGGTAAAAGTTCTATTATAGATGAATCACATACTACCTTTAATCAGGAAAAGTTCTCTCTTTTTACCTAAAACCAGTGTTATAGGACAGTAAATAATCAGTAAAAGTTACATTGAGGAATGCAACGAGAAGCTGATTTTGAGGCATCCCAGTTCCTTCTCAGAGCTTCCTAAAACACCCTGTACTTTGTAATTGCCATTAGTCAGCCAGCCAGGCAGTTCAACTTCTGGTATGTCGATATCTGACGTCGGCAAAGAATAATCACCCTGGGAAAAAAAAGACAAAGATATGAACAATGTTATGCCTCTAAAAAATGCATGATGAACTTTTGTGTTCTTGCATGTTCAATAAAATCTTGAGAATCAGGAGACTCTCACAGCTTTGAATGGGCAGTGGCAGGGCAGGCCATATGTATGCAGAGGCTCGGGACAGTCCTGTCCTGGGGGGATGAGCTGATTGAGCAGGTCACAGATATTAGGATAATGACAACTTCCTATTTCATCCAGACATGGTATTTTCACCCACAAACCAGCTACTTCTTTTTCCAACGTCACATTCACCTGAAACAGAGTAAACGGAGTTATTAATGGGATAGTTCATTAATTACTCCCCCTCATGTTGCAAGACTTTTTCAACTTCGGAAAACAAATTAAGATTTTTTTAATGAAATCTGGGTGTTTTCTTACCCTCCATTGACAGTCTGTAGACACAACTACCACTTTAAAGCCCCATAAAGGCAGTAAAGACATCATAAAAGTAACCCATGTGACTCCAGTGGTTTAACCTCAATTTTATGAAGTCATGCGAGCGCTTTGTTTGGGCAAAATATTAATCTCCACGTGGGTTCACGCAACAATGTTTGCTCTCGCATCAACACGCATGCATCGTGTTGCTCTTGTGAATGTGTCGGAGATAAATATTTTGTAAATAAAGTGGCAAATTATGTTCTTTTTTTTTTTCACAAACAAAGCACACTCATGTTCACGTCATAAAATCGAGGTTAAACCTTACTACCTTTCTGAAAGTGGTAGTTGCGTAGGCTGTCAATGGTGGGACAGAAAGCGCTCAGATTTCATCAAAATGATCTTTATTTGTGTTCCGAAGATGAACAAATGTCTTAGGTTTGGGACGACATGAAGGGAAGTAATTAATGACAGAATTTTCATTTTTGGGTGAACTAGCCCTTTAAAACGATGCCTTATGAAGACATAAACTATCATGGAGGTTTACAGCCTCTTGTGATAGTCACAAGACACCCAACAGAGGTTCCAGACATAAAAATGTATTTCACTAGCAGTCCATTAGGGCATAAACTAGGTCACAAGAATGGCCAGGAAACTCTGAACTGAATTCAGAGGTTCATGGTGCAGGGTAAAGATAGAGCCTTCTACACCTCGTTTTTTGTATTTTTTAACGACTTTGTAGTATTTGGAGCATAATAAACATGACAATCTCACCAACATCTTTTAAGAAATCAGGAATTATGAAAATGAAGCAAAGATGTACATGTTTAGCCTTCATGTAACTTCAGCAAGTCATCTGTAACGCAGGTATTATAAAAAAAATGCAGGAAAAAGATATTTATAGTTTTTTCCTATGCACACTACCTTTAACAAATTAGTTTATGATAATTTAAATAGCCCTTTAATCAAAACATGTAATTCATATTTACTTAAATATGTTATAAATAATATTACAAAGTGATTTAAAAATGTAATGTAGTAAAATGTATTGATTGATTATAAATAATATTACAAAGTGATTTTATAAAATGTATTGATTCCTGATTTGTCACAGTATTTTGTGAAAACCTAACCTTAAAAATAAAATAATTTAAAAAAAATCTAATTTTTATATTAACAAGATTTTGGGTCAACTTGTATTTAAAATATGTAATAATAGGCAGTGTAATAAGTGTCATAGGGACATTTTCTTTAATAGCCTACATGTAATGTTTAAAAAAAATATATAATAATGTCAATCACAAAACAATGTATGTACTATGTAGAGTTCAGTTCCTCTTTCCACCAACAAATGTCATGATGTTACCTTTTTTAACCAATTAGAGGAAGTTGTTCTGGCATTTCTGAAAATCCTACAGAAAATCTCTACAGTCTACATTATGAGATATTAATTAAGAGATACATTTAGAGATATTCACTGCAAACATGCAATTCTGGGTCTCAAGATAAATATCAAAATGGATTTAGTCTTTCTATAATCATATGTCCTTAGCATAACGTTACCGAGAGAGGAGATGCCAGCTCTACCGATGTTGTGCCTGATGCATCTGCTGTTAACTGTCCTGGAATGGGAATGGGATCTGGAGATATATGGAGACTCTTCAATTGTGCAGGATCTTGTTTACCACAGTTTTGCCAAGAAAACCCCCACACCTGTTCAATAATAAAAAATGAGCACATGACAAATGAATGAAAACAGAAATTATACAGTCATCATAGTGTGGTCCTGATTACAATATTTCACAATCTTACCGTGGTTAATCTAGATGATATTTTCCTGCTGTGCAAGTGGCTCGAGGCTTCCAGCAACAAACCGTTTGCAGCGAAAAGAACGATAAACACGGAAACGGAGCTTTTCATTTTGCACGGTATAAAGTCAAAACCACGAAGTATAAGTTAACTTTGGATTTTGTTTAACAAGAGAGCTTTACAAAACCCACAAGCGACCATTCCCGGAAACAGGTAACACGACGTAACTTAAAGGCACCTGATAGAAAAACAATATATAGTGCGTTGAAGACCAATGAAAGCTTCACTTGAGGAACTATCAGTGTGTGTCGAGTGTGTTGTGGTATTTAAATGTTTTGCCATGATGATTCTTTCCGCATTTCACCCTGCGAAATAGAGTGTTACGGCGACCTCTAAAGGCAGGAGGAATAACACAGTCCGTTAGCAAACATGATTAGCAGAGATTTAAACAAAACGACAGCAACTTATTGTAACTTTCAAAGAAAAGGACATTTTTACACAAGTGCATTTATGGTACTTACAGCTTTTGACGTATAAAAATTGCCATGCAAACATTTTTGTCAACACTGACAGATATTTATGAAAACATTATGTAAAGTAATCTTCATCCTGAAAGCACCTACCCTTTTCACCCGCTATGAGCTCAACAAGGCCGTACTTTTGGTGAGTTTATAATTTATTTAATGCAATTATTTTGAGTTAGGCCTGCACAATGCATAATTATATTATATTTACAATAGTTAATAGTATTTTACATAGTTTACCCAAACATTTCTGTCATTAATAACAAACCCTTGTGTCGTTCTAAACCATAAGACTTTCGTTCATCTTTGGAACACAAATGAAGACCTTTTTAATGAAATCTGAAATCTTTCTGTCCCTCCATTGACAGCTACACAACTACCACTTTGAAACTTCAAAGAGTTCACAAAAATATAAATAAAACTAATCCATACGAATTGAGCAGTTTAGGCTAGTCCAAATGGTCTAAAGAGCCACTATCACTTTAGTTTATATGATTAACAGATTGAATTTAGGCTTTTATTCACATATAAACATTCGTCAACTCACGCATCAGTTGTGGTAAATGGAAGCTCAAGCATGTTCGCTTGATGTGTGAGAACCAATGAGGTTCATTCTCTGGGAAGTATTCCCGAGTCGAGATGTACCAAGCTGATAGACTCAAACTGAGTGTTGTAATAAAACCAAAGGGTGCCTCGATTAAGTAGGCTATTAGTTCAGGGGTGTGAACACTTTATGCAATTAGTGAATCCAATGTTTCTACTTTTTTTGTTCTATTAAATGTGTCACTCTGGTTTTGCATTACATAACCGAATAATGTCTTTAGTTCATTATTTTTTATTGATTTTTTTATCTAGAAAAATGTAAAGCATCATAAAGAATCATATAGCTGTCATGATTATGCTTTGGTTCCATTTAGTTTCATTGTGTTTTTAATTTGATATTTCCCTGTGCCCACTAGTTTGTTCCCATGGTTTCTAAATAGTTCTATGTTCTCATTTCTGTTAATAATTATCTCATGTATTCAAGCTCTTATCTCCCCAGTTCTTTCTTGCGGTAATGTGACGTTATGAAACGTGTGTTTGATCTACGTTCCTGTACTCTCCTGAGTATTTTTGGATGCAACATAAAGATTTCTTAAGTAGTTAATCTTCTTCGTCGTTTTTACTGACCAGCAGTACGTGACAATAGCTAAAATTATTAATGCATTTGAAATTTTTGTAAAATATATACAAGTTTTTATGACAACCATTTAAATGATCTAAAAAATTATTAAAAATGTATTACAATAATTCAAAGCAGAAACTTTATAATTGAGTGCAAAAATCTTAAAATGTATGTCTGGGTTGTCATAATCACAAAATATTTAATGAAACTGTTGTGTTCACAATGCAGCTTAATTATCCTACTTTTAGTATATTAACTTATTTTACTATAATCTATTTATTACATTGAAATACAATTATTTATTGTGAACATTGTTTTACTTATACATTATGTGCTGTCATTACCATATGAACTGATTACATTATAAGTTGCCACAGTGTGTTCATAATGTAATATATTTCTCAATAACCTATTACATAATGTGAAAAATCGTTATTGCATTGGAAAATCGTTATTGCAATATGAGCGCAAGATTTTATTACATTTTGACAAAAATGATTACATTATAAACATCTTATTACATTAATAATGTAATGCCTATTACATCATGCTTCGTTATTACATTATGCTTTGTTATTACATTATGAGTTTGCTTACTTTGCTACATGCCTTCTTTTGTTGTTATCATTACTGCCTGTGGCCACAAGAAGGCGATCTTGTATTTGTACTTTAGAGTCATGATTGTCCACTTCAGGCATTCTACTAACTATAATTAACTTTGCAACTAAAATAACTCTTATTAGAGTATTAGTAGAATGTTAGTTAGGGTTAGTAGAATAAGTTGACATGTTGCAAAGTTTCTTGTAGTCAGTAGAATGTCTAAAGTGGACCATCAAAATAAAGTGTTAGCAGATATTAAGCAGACAGTCTCTAATGACTGGTAGTTTACATAGTTGCAAAGTTATAGTTAGTTAGTAGAATGTCTAAAGTGGACCATCAAAATAAAATGTTAACCTTATAAATACTGTACATTTCTCAAACCACAGTGGCATCAGTCTGATATATAGCCTGCATTCCAGCAAAGCACATTTTAAAGCTGAATAGTTTTATGGGAGAAATTCCTGTGCAAAAGTGCATCCTACTATCATTTTATGAGCAATATGAGGCTATATAATTTTCTATGTCAGTATATGTGTTTACTTCTGTGGTGAATCATGAAAGAGTGCACTAATCAGGCTCTCAGGTTTTACGAGATGGAACACTTGTATTGACCGGCCATATGATGAGTGCATGAGTCACTCTTAATCTCACTGCATGTGCCTGCAGGTAAATGCCAGCCCATATGTGCCAAATAATCACACAATGTTTAGATCTAAAGGTACCGTGTGCTATTCAAACACAGCATTGTTCATACAGTTCTAAATTGGAGAAAATCACCGCTTATCAAATGACATACTCGCCCAGGGATTTGTCAGTGTGTTTAGAGGTCATAAACTGTGCTTACACATGAGCTATATACATTATATACAACCAAATATGTCAATTCACTTGACATGAGGTGTGAAAAGAGTTTAAATGCACATAGCTCATGTTGAAGCACATGATCTCGGAACACACAATAAGTTATATTATATATTATATACTACTAGTCAAAAGTTTGGAATAATATTTTTTTTTTAATGTTTTTGAAAGAAGTCTCTTATGCTCACCAAGGCATTTATTTGATCTATTGTGAAATATTATTACAAATTAAAATAACTGTTTTCTACTCTTTAATGTTATATATTCCTGTGGTTGCAAAGCTGAATTTACAGCAGCCATTACTACAGTCTTTAGTGTCAAATGATCCTTCAAAAATCATATTGTGACAGAAGTATTGTAACTAGAATTCTTTTCATATATGTTGTCTCTTTATTCTCATTTGTGACCCTGAATGACAAAACCAGTCACATGGGTCAATTTTTTTAAATTGAGATTTATACATCATCTGAAAGCTGAATAAATAATCTTTCCATTGATGTATGATTTGTTATGATAGAACAATATTTGGTTGAGATACAACTATTGAAAATCTGGAATCTGAGGGTGCAACAAAATCAAAACAATGAGAAAATCTCCTTTAAAGTTGTCCATTTATGTTGGCGATTGTGCTGCATTCACTCACAAAAATAAATGTTTTATATATTTACGGTAGGAAATTTACAAAATATCTTCATGGAACATGATCTTTACTTAATATCGTAATGATTTTTGGCATAAAAGAAAAATTGATAATTTTTACCCATACAATGTATTATTGGCTATTGCCACAAATATACCCGTGCGACTTATGACTGGTTCTGTGATCCAGGGTCACATTTATTCTTTCAACAACATTCCCTATTTAAAACAAATTATCTAAAGGTTTCTCCATAGCAAAAGTGTCCCCTTAAAGGGATTGTTCACCCAAAAATTCAACATTTTGTCATCATTTACTCACCTTCAAGTTGTTACAAAATGAGTTTATATCTTCTGTTGAACACAAAAGAAGATATTTTGAAGAATGTTGGTAACCAGACAGTTGACAGCAGCCATTGACTTCCATAGTAGGAAAAAAATACTATGGAAGTCAATGGCTACCGTCAAATGTCTGGTTACCAACATTCTTCAAAATATCTTCTTTTGTGTTCAACTGAAGAAAGGAACATTTTGGGGAACTATCCCAATAGTTCCAAGTAGAGCACTTATCAACACATACCCTTATTGATATTCATATTTAGAGATCAGAAGCCTTGCGATATGGCATGTTTATCTAACAGGAGATAAGCCTCTGTCGCCATGATGATTGAAAGTGCTGTAGGTTATTGAAATATTTTGCCAGGGAATGCTGTGCTTACACATTGTGAGATGAGGGTGCATCCGTGTTTTTACAAACAAGCTGAATGTCTGGTACAAAAGTGTATCTTGAATTGCGTGTGAGCATGCACATTCTTTATTCCTGTATTGATTTTTCTCATATTATATTGAGAAATATATGTGCATCAGCTAAGTCTTTTGTAAAACTATTTTGACTTTCTGCAGTTTTGTGATTCATGCCAATGAATATTCATATAGGCTACAGTAGAAAATTAGCATAAATAGCCTGTAAATGTGTGTAAATTAGCCTTTTTCATATGACCATAAGTTATGTAGCTCACTAAAAGTAAAGAGAGACAGTGACTTTTCCTTAAATACATTAATGTTTCACCAATCATCATTACATAGGCTAGCGACCCGGATCTATATCTAACACAGATGGATCTCTATCTGTCGCAATAATATAAAACTCTCCTGATATTAGAGTAACAATTACAGAAGAATAAAATAAAGCATATTTTGTTACCTTTTGGAGCTTGTAAGGGTTTGAGCAGATGTTTTATACCATCATCACTGTCCTCGTCAGAACTTCCCAGTACATTCAGCATCTGGTTCATATTCACAATCTCAAACATATTCTCAATACTATCATTTTCAACATCTTCAAAATCAATATTTTGATCGCTGACAGCTTCACCAGATCCACCATCCAGTGACAGTGACACTGATATTTGATTGCGTTCAGTTCTTTCTCTCTAAATCATTTCAAGTTTTGCTGATGATACTTCCTATTCTTTTGTTCACTTCATCACTGTGTATCAGAGATTGCCACATGGTGGAATAAAGGTGAATTGCGCTTATTCAGTCATCAAAGATTCAATTATTGTTGTGCAGAAAAAAAAATACTTACACTGTTACACACCTCGGGTCGTTAGTGACCCTATACAAGTTTTACAAAACTGAATGGGAGAACAGACGTTTTTTAATAATTTAATTATTTTTTTCTTGTTATATTGTTATTATGAATTGATTGAGGAATACTAAGAAAGTTGATTAAAAAGCTTTAAAAATGAATGAGGAGGAGGGTAATGAAATTATGTCACGGGTCACTAAAGACCTGATGTGTTTAAGGGTTAAACATTTAGCATCTGACTATAGAAACTAATATACATATTTGCCAAACTCTTTATTTACTAAATTTGGAGAATACTCAAAAACAAAGAAATTATATTTTCAATTGCTCTCATTTTTTTTCAGACAACATATTTAAGTATGTTTAATAAAGGGGGAAACCCAAGACTTGCTCCGTTAAATCAATATGTTATGTACACACTGTGGTCTCTTGCACCACGGCCCATCATTTATCTGTAGATTGTCTAATACACTCAAACGTGACAAATAGCCATGCAGCATCTCTCTCTCTATGTCAGGCAAACAATTTGCACATCTCCCAGGATGATAATGTTACCCCATATCTTGCACAGATGCACCCTGAGGTACAGGAATGAATGAAGGTTTGCATTCTGCAGGTGAACTCATGCATGACAATACTTCAATAACATAATACAGTTGGTTCCCTGACAAGAAATATGTCACTCACCAGTGTTTCTTTTAAATTTCATAGCCGTTAGGATATGCAGGCGCCTTTAAATGCCTTTAACAGTGTTTTTGCCATTTCAGATGAGAACAGATTTCTACAGATGACAATAGGCCCTACATCACAATCCAAGGATCTCTGCATGAGTAAAATCTGTGTTTACAATCCGTGCTGCAGCGTTCTAGAGACTTTGTGTGCTGTTTTGAAATATAGCTGACATTTCTAAATGCCAAGTCAGTATCATCATACATACAGTGAATCCAATATACGCATAAGAGAAAAGCCACTCCTGTGTAAGGCCTCATTTCTGCACTGGATTTTTTTCTCCTGGTTGATCTAGACTTTTAGACTTAGACAACTCAATTTTGTTGCACAAACTACATAACTGACCGTAAACCTGGTGACTATAAAGCAGCACTCTCACTATGGAGCTTTGCTATAGTCAATACACATAAAATATGATTTTATAATTTTTTGTAACCAGCATTTTTATGAATAACTTTATTTGAGAGCATTACACTACACACCTTTAGAAGTTTAGAGTCAAGTATAGTGAAAGAAGTATTTTATGGTACCTAAGGCTGCATTTATTTGATGAAAAATACAGTATATTATTACAAATTAAATAACTGTTGCATCATTACTCCAGTCTTCAATGTCACATGATCCTTTCAGAAATCATTATAAGATGCTGATTTGCTGCTCAAGAAACATATCTAATTATCAATAGTGTTGAAAACAAGTGGTGCAAGATTTTTGGGAAAACTGTGATACATTTTTTTCCAGGATTCTTTATACAAATATTCCTTACACATGTCTACATTTGGTCTTATTAACATAAAGTAGCAGCAGTAGTAATAGTAATCTTTAACATGTTATGTGTAAAAGTTATTTTGGTGACTTTTTACCTTCTAAAAGTTCATTACTTTAAAGTAGTATTACAGTTCAACAAAATCCTTATCTGCAGTGGGGAAGTTGACTTCAATCCGTCAGTTATTTTTGTTGATGTTTTGGGTTAGATTCAAATGCTCCAAGGGTGGTAAGATAGTGACAACTCTGAACCTTGTGAAAGCTCAGACTTTGCCAGGTTTAAGCTGTGCCTGAAGCATCATTGAGCAACTGCAGTGAATGCATGTGCCTGCACAAGCAGACTTGCTGAGGCAAAGCCTGAGAGGGAAACTGATACTGTAACAGAGGAACAAGCTCAACAGTTGTATAAAAGACTGAGTGAAAGGTTTCGTAAAGTACACTCTGTACAAAAGGAAATCTTTGCTGTAGTCTGTTTAAACATTCCTTATAACCAGACCACATTTGTACGGGTGCCCATTTGTCAGGTCCTTATAGTACAGTTTTGTCATTTGCTGCTTAACAATGCATATCCATAGCAGCTGTTATTCAGTATGGAAACTCAATGGGATAGTAAAGCCTAGTTATCGTGTCCTTCATTTGTTTCTCTGCATCCTACACTCTTAAAGTGCACATATTTTATTATTAACTTTATCGTAGTATGTAATATTACTGTTTGTGACTGTAAAGGTCTACAAAGTTTCAAAGATTAAAGTTCAGATAAATGGAGTTACTGTCTCCCAAAAAAAGAACCGATTCTGAACTGAGTCTTATTTCCTGCACATCTGACCAATCAGAGCAGAGTAGGTCAATCACAACAGACTGGGCTATGTGATCAATCAGGGGTGCGTTTCCCAAAAGCATCATTAGCCAACTAAGTTCGCAAGTTCCGTCGTTATCAGCATAGTTCAACGAGTCAGTGTTTCCCGAAACCATCGTTCTAATGAACATTCGCAAACAGCATCGCAAAGTTGTGTAGTTGGAACGACAGCTCTCGACCTGTGGTTAGAAGCATAGTTTCTAGTTTGCATGACATGTGGACTTAATAAATCCTTATCTTGAGCAAAATAAGCAAACTGACATTCAGTACAACCTGTGTCTTTTATTTAGAATACATACAAATGTAATTTACGTCTTTTGTCAAGAGATTTAAAGCACTGTTGATGAGTGCGCATGTGCGAACGTGCTTTAACGAGCCTATGATTGAATCTGGAAATAGAGCAAAATAACTGAGAAAAATGAGAAATAGTCCTCAGATGCCATGTCTGTCATTTATAGCAAAACATCTAGCGTTAATTCGATCTCAAACAGATTCATTAAAAGAAGTTATTATTACTCCACCACGTGCGTGACGTCATAAAGCAACGTGGTTGAACGACCACTTTGCGACAAAACGGCTTCGGGAAACAGTGACTAGCAAGTTGATTTATTCAACGATGCATCGTACTATGGTAGTTAAGTAGCGAGTTACGTCGTTGTTCGGGAAACGCACCCCTGAGCAATGTAGGCTTTCGGAAAGAGGGGTTTAGAGAGACTGAATGCTTTATCAAAACTGTTCAGACACTTTGAGAAAAGTAATGTATATTATGAGAAAACCTAAGTGTGTTTTGACCTTGGATGCATATTAACCTATAGTAGGAGACCAAAACAATATTAGGAACTTTTAAAATAGTAGGGGCACATTGTAAAATGAAAGTTCCAAAGGGGGATTTTCCCAGCAATTAACCATTTTGGGTTCCCCAAATAACTTTTAAGTGAACAGTTCTGAAAAAAAATATTTTCCACTTTTTCCATTATAAAGAACCTTTTGTGGAATGGAAAGGTTTCATGGATGTTAAAGAACATCTTACTGGGGACCCATGTTTCTCCTCCTTAGATCAGTATCAGTAAAGTCTTATTTAATGGCATGCCAGCATCTGTGACTATCTTCACAGCAAAAACTGAATTGTTTTAAGGGAGATTAAAAGTCTGTTTGAGATTTCAGGGTGGATTTCATGCAATTTATTGCTCGGACACATATCCCACTCTTCTTGCCATGCACTTATTTAATATATAATGATTGACAGTAGGTCTAAGGTCTGAGGGAGGAATTTGACAGTCTTCTACATCCAGATTAATAGTCTCCTTTGCAGCAGTGTCAGCTCGCTCATTGCCTGAAAGCTCAACATGACCTGGAACCCAGCAGAAGATTATACCAAAGAATTTATTCTTTAAGTGGTCTACTTTAAAGGATGATCACCAAAGGATGATCAGTTTTTAAAGCGACCATTGCTTGAAGACATGATTTGGAATCCGTGAAAATTATAAAATAATTTTTTTGTGTCTTTTCAATATATTCCAAAGCTAAAAGTACTTCTACAAACGTGCTTTAGCAATGAAAATTGAGATTGTTTTGGAATGCGAATTCCATAATGTTGCTGTCCAGTCACCATTGCTACAGTACAGTCACACCATTTCCCACATTCAAACCATCTGTAAATATGGGTGAATGAAAGGGGGAATGACTTCTTATGTCTAAATACTGCTGTCTATATACATTTGGGCGAGTCACTCCTTTCTTCTGATGAATCAAATCCAGGTTGATCAAATGACAGGTTTCTTATTGTTCAGGAAGGTTAAAAAAACTGAAGTGTATTTGATTTAAAGTGTTCAAGTTTATATTTAAGTTGTGGTTTAATACGATTACCAAAAGGTCTGATGCTTTTAGGTTTGCTCTCATACAAGTGAATGTATTGGGGTTAAAAGACTGTAAAATAGGCTGGGTTATTTTTGTTTGCTTTTAGTTTGATGTCATATATAAGTGATAGCTTCAACTGTCTGTTTTGAAGTGATGGTTCATTGGCTTTGCACAAACTTTGCACTGGTGAAGTTCTGAATGCTTCCAAGGCAAGCTGTAATCCCTGATGATGGTGTCAAGCATCTGTTTATATGATTTCCTGGCAGAATCATAAATTATGCTCCCACGAAGCCGCAGAAGGACAGTGTAGGCTGCTCCCCATTTAGTTTTGGCCAACACTTTAATTATATCCGTAGCTTTAAGACATTTGTTTTTAACTGAGGAATGAAAAAAAAAAAATTCTCCTCTCTAGATATCGCTGAATTTACCAGCAGATCTTTGGTCTGTGTGTATGTGTGTGTATGTCACACAGACACATACATACGCACAGGCCAAAGATCTGCCGGTAAATTCAGCGATATCTAGAGAGGAGAAACATTTTGTGGGGTGAGTGGGAGTGTAGTTCATGGCCAAAGGCTCTCAACTAAAGATATCCGTAGAACTCTGCACTCTCCATTATCTGTTTGCTACACAAAGCAGTCTTTCATTTAGCTTCTGTTGGCGTGAACATCCAGACAACATCTTCCTCAAAAAGATATTTGTTCCAAATGAGAACAACACAACCATTTAATCTTATCTCAATGCTCTTCACCGCTCTTCAACGCTCTGACTATCTGCAGCTGAACTCCGTTGTCACAACAAGCAGAGCTCAAATCCTTAACAAAGCCTTTGTCTTAGCACTTATTTTCTTAGCAGAATAATATGGCACTTTCCTCAGGCTTAAAAGGATCAGGATGTCTGACATATTTTACACAGTAAGGAGATGGCTGAGAGGATAGTGGACTTTCAATGTCATAAAAATTAAAATGAAAAAGAAGCTATATGGAGATCCTCAGTCATTCAGTACTATGCTGATGGACACTGAAAGAGGTAGAGGCTTTTGGGCAGATAAGTGACCTAATAAATTATAAAATGACAATAAACCTCCACAACAGGATGTCTTACCATGCAAATCCGTGAAATCAAGCAAATCCGTGTGCTGGCGAAACCGGTTTTCTGTTCAGTCAACAAATCTAGGAAAAGTACTTTCAGAGCTTAACTGTATTATAAATATAACTTTTTACTATTTAATACACACATATCTGAGATACTTAATTCTGATTGGTCATTTGCAGCATTCTATGGCCAAATGTAATAATGATAAGGTGTATATTTGATTGATGGCAACCAATGTTCTATAGCTGTGCTAGTTTTATGTTTGTGGCACTCTTGTGTCTCTTTCTTCTCAGTTATTAAATTTAAACTTGTAGTAAATATTTGATATCTATTTTATTAATCAGAATCGAGCCATCCAATAAGCACAACCTTTCTGCTTCACATGCAGGGTCATGATCATCCTGTCTAGTTTTGCAATGATTTATCTTATATACTTGGATCAAATTCAAAGTCAAATTATTTCTATTTTCTGTTATTGGCGATTAAAGTTTTTTAATTGAAAACTACAAAACAAAACTTTCATAAAAGGTCTTAACGCTTCATGCAACACACACTTTCAAAAAGTGAATATGTGCAGTTTTAAATAGTATTAAATATAATATCAAATAAAATATATAATTTGAATAAAAACAACTCATTCAGCGCTTTAACTGATTTTGTGTGATCCTCCACACTTCCTGCATTTACAGTTTTTTTCTGAATTGCTAAAACACTAAACCCCATTCTCTGAACCAAATTCTAAATAGCCTAAACCAATTTGGTGAATAAATCACTCTTTCTGTAAAACATTAAAGGGGTGGTATAATACCCTTTTCACAAGATTTAAAATAAGTCTTTGATGTCCCCAGAGTGTTTGTGAAGATGTAGCTCAAAATACCCCAAATATATTTTTATATATGTTAAAATTGTCACTTTTTGAAGGTGAGCAAAAATGCACAGTTTTTGTGTCTATCCCTTTAAATGCAAATGAGCTGCTGCTCCCAGCATTCTATGTTCAAACCGGAGTCAGACAAAGATGGAGAGACTCAAGAAGTAGTGACAACATGTAGAAGCAACAGGACGTTTCTGAATGGTTAGTTGGTGAATTTATGTAGCTTATGTGTAGTTAATTTCTAGTCATTGATTTGCATATTCTGTCTTGATAATCTATAAATTGTGTTCCGGTGGCGGGGTTTATGTAAATGTTAGGGTTAGTGATATCACTAACCCGGCAGGAATGTCGTGTAGTCCCTACCAGCCATTTGTTGTCCTTAAAAAGCAATTTCTTTAAAAGAAAATAACTCCCTTTGCTTTGAACTTTGAGCGCTGTAACTTTGCAGATGTTGTTTATGCTCAAACAGCAACATTACACACTAACTAGAGTTAGAAAAGTGAAATTATATTCAACCACCCCTTTAAACAAGTTCAGGTAGTTAAAACACTGTTTGCAAATCTCATGAAACTCTTTTTGCAAAACTCTAAACACATTCTCACTCGCTAAAACACATTTCACACTGTGATGCACTTATGTTTCAAAACGCTAAACACAGGCAGGCAAAAGTTAAACACACCTACAAGTTGTCATCATTTACACACAACGGCTCAAAATTGTTCACACTTATTTCTAATGATGTGACCAAACCAACTGTACATAATACGTAAGCCAAAACTGACTCAAAATGTTGCACTGAATTTTGATTCCAACAATGGATTGAAACAATATACTGTAAGAGGGAGAGAAGCAAGAGGATGAGAAAGAGGAGGTGAACAAGGAGGATGAGGATGAGGAAGAGTGGTGTGGAGAATGTTGTCAAGGCTGGATCTGCTTTAGGGTTTTTCCCCTTCACCTGCAGAGATGACAGTGTCTGAGATGTGGAGAAACTCCTCCGGCCGGATCAACATGAAGACATGATGCTGAAGCAGAATAAAATCTCTCTCACTGACCTTGATGCACAACTCTCCTGAGTGTACTTTACTGTAACATGCTTTTCATTTAGAGTTTTTTTTTACTGTAACCTTTTTTGCTTATGCCGTTGGGTCACTGTATTTTCACAGTATGCAAGTGTTGAATATACAGACATTTGATAGGCCTACTATACAATATTCAGTGCAATCCTATACTTGCAGTGCATACAGTATACAATTTATTGTATATTGTATTGCAAGTTGTCATTACTATACTTTTTTACATACAATAATTGGATTTTTTTTTACTTTGTTACAATAGACTTTTTTTCTGTAACTGCATGCTTTCTGTGTTCTCCATTTTTTTATGTAGTGTCTAACGAATGATCTGCAGTGTTTATAAAATTGACTCGCTGTGTGTATGATCTGAAAGCATTGTTTGATTTTGAGCACTGATAAAATAGTTTTGAGGCAATTGTTTGATTTTGCCAGAAGAGTCAGAGGCTCTGTGAATGTGGTTTGAAAATTTGGTTTTGTGTTTAAGGTTTTGAGAAAGTGAGTGATGGTTTCAAGAAATGTGTTTTAGCAATTCAGAAAAAAACTGTAATATGTGACTTCCTGTAAGACAGCAAACATGACATATGTACATCTAAACACATATGTTTACATTATTGCAGTCTCTGCAGTTTTCTGTTCAGAAATGTGTCCAGAAAAGGTCATAATATCAGTGACCTTTTGGAAACCTATTCAAGTTATAGCAAATGGCCACAGCCATATGACGTTTTGAGAGGGATTGATATTGAGAGAGAGAGAGAGAGAGAGAGAGAGAGAGATGTTGTATGTCAGACTCAGCAGGTCTGCTGAGAGTTTGATTGTATTTCCTGGTCGTGCTGCGCTGTGCCTAGTCCTGTCCCCTTTCTCCCCAACCACGCGCCATCTGCCTCTCCTGCTCTTCATCCTCCTCCCTCTCCTCCAGTATGCAAACAGCATTTCAACCCGCCCACAAAACCTGGTTCGAGCAGGGCCAGGCAATGATGATGTGACACAAGGTAAAGGTTCTCAAGCACTTTTTGTTCCCTGTTGATGCTGCTCTCTTAAGGCAGAACAGGGTGGATAAAAACATGCCGCTCGAATGCCTCGAGTAAGAAAAGTTGCTGGGTTTCCAACTTTATGTGGTGGAGTGAGTAATAACCAAACTTGTTTTTGTAAGATTATGAAATCAACCGTGAAGTGTTGCATTGCTGCTTAGATCTCAGTGAAGCTGTAATGAGTAGGATGATGCATGTATTTGAACAGCTTACATATATGACTGATAAAGTGAAACAGGATTAAATGCACATTTTCTCCAATTGTTACACTAATGGGAGATTTGCACGGTAGAATTCACACTCAAAACTAGTCTTTGCAGCCCACTCATAGCTTAGCAGGCATGCAGAGCCCTTTTTTGAGACAGTGTTTGATTTTGCCTCATTTAGTTTTTTACAGCCTTGAACTAGTATTTGTCCGTTTTTTTATTTATGGCCAAAATGTATTGGGTTGCAAAATCATTTCTATTGCACACTACAGTTAAAAAGTTCGGGGTGGTGTTTAAAATATGTCATTATGCTCACCAAGACTGCATTTATGTGATTAAAAATACATTAAAAGAGTAATATTGTGAAATATTATTGCAATTAAAAAAAGTGTTCTGTTGTAATATATATATTTTAAAATGTCACATGATCCTTCAGAATCATTCTAAAATGCTGATTTGGTGCTCAAGAAAAAAATATTATTATCATCAAGTTTTAAAGCTTTTTGTGGAAACTTGCAGGATTATTTGATAAACTGAAAATTCATAAGAACAGTAGGCCTATTTATTTGAAATATAAATATTTTATCATTGATCAATTTAATGCATCTTTGTTGAATAAAATAATATATTTTTTATTTTACTGACCCCAAACGGGATCCCAAATGGGATGTAAAAAGTCACAACTGGGAGATATGAATTCACGATTGTGGGTGAGAAAATGATGACAAAATACTCACATTTTAGGTCAACTCTTTAAAATTGTTCATGCAAATTTTATGGTTCCATGAAGAATGGGACGTCCATGGATCATTTCCATTGCACAAAATGTTCTTTATAGTAGAATGACAAGAACTATAAGAACTATGACATCACTGCAAAAAACCCTTTTGGAACCTTTATTTTCAAGAGTGTTGGTGGGAGTTTTATCCACCAATCTGACCCATTGAACTTTGCATCTGAAATGTTTGGTCTTTAAATTTTGACAGGGTCCATTTGATCTTCAACAATCAAAACAACAATACAGACTAGTCCAAAAAAGCCTAAATTTTCGAGCTGACTTCAATCCACCTTTTCATGTACCTGCAAGCAAAAGTCACACATATTCAACAATAAAGAGTTCCATCTATTTCCTCCACTGTCTGACAAAAAGGCCTGTTGAAAGAAAATTGCTCTCATCTCAGGATAGAAGATGGAATGGCAGCATACTTTTGAAAAGAAGATTCTACAAGTGATTTACTTGTACCGACGGGAATTCTTTGTGTGCTTGGACAAAACAGCCTAAAGCTGAACATGAAACAGCATTCAACCGTGCTTGAATTCAGATTAATATCTCTCTATTCAAATACCTGATTTGTTTAATAATACAGGAGGATCATGTGAACACAATAACCCAGTGATTCGCTTTGATGGGACCTTCATTATCTTACAGAAGCAGGCAACAAGGGATTCTTCAGATTAGCATTGCAGAGCCAGACTGACATATGAGTGAACTCAAACTCATGGCTGTCCTGATCCCTCAGCCGTGATCTCAGTGAGAATTCACGAGCAGCTGTTTCTAATGATGCAGTTAATGCATCCATGACAGGTCAAAACGCAATAAACATTAGGTGCAACTGCGCTGTTCATTGGCCAGCATTTCAATCAGAGATCATCGAAAGTCATCTAATCTTAACAAAGTAAATGCTAGATGATTAGCAGCTTAAGATAATGTAACCGATGTTGTATCAAGTTAAAGAGACAATACAATAGTTCACAGAAAAATTCACATTCACCTTGAGGGTAAATGATTCACAATTTAAAATCGTTTACTCATCTTTATCTCATTCCAAACCTGTGTGATTTTCTTTCTTCAAATGAACAAAAAAGGAGACGTTTAGCAGAATGTCCATGCTGCTCTTTTCCATACACTAGTTATGTTAACTCTTAAAAAGTTAATGGTGACCAGGGTCTGTCAAGCTAAAAAAAAATCAACATAAATATATTTTGTTGTGGTCCGTGTAAGCAAGAAAACCACCTGGGTTTGGAATGACGTTTGGGTAATTGACTGATTTTAATTTTAATTGACAATGACTGATTTTAAATTTTGAGTGAGCTGTCCCTTTTATCGGGAGGATTTGATATTTCAAATACAGATGTGTTTCATTGTACCTCTGTGGTATTTCTCCATGTTTGTTTTGTGGCAGCTTTCATCAGGTTTTTTCAGGTTGCAAACTAATAATGGATCATCTGTCAATGCACTGTTAAACCGTTAATCTGTTCCATCCATTCTCCTCATTGTGCTAGTAACCACACCATGCTTCTACTGAAGCTAACATATTGAAATTCACATAATAATCAAGACAGTCATGTAATTTTGAGATGATCAGTAATATCTGCATTGGCTCTTGACGTCAAACATTCTGCCCTCAGCCTAACATGACATATAGTTATAGGCAAATTGCCAGTTGTGAACGCTTATCGAACGTTGATGACAAGCTTTGTTCTCTGTATATTTACTATAAATAAAACAGTACTTGCCAAATTCTTTAAAAAAAAAATATGATTGTTTTGACACTATGGGAACATAATTATAGCCCTGGAGGAAAGAGATCACCATTAGACATTCATTAAAACTCCCTATACAGTAGGGCTGCACAATAATAATTAAACTGATAATCACGATTATTCTCATTTGAAAAATTCCAGAGAAATATATATATATATATATATATATATATATGAATTCAGTCCTAATTTGTAAGTCGCTTTGGACAAAGGCGTCTGCTAAATGACTAAATGTAAATGTAAATATATATATAAATGCTCTTATTGTATAATATTATTTACTTTCATTGCATAAGGCCATTTTACATTTTGAGTATTCTTTACCTAACAGCCTTCACCTAATAGGTGACTTGTAGGTGGTGCATGGACTTCATTTAATCAACTATGATAGCTTCATCAAATGGATAATCAATACAAACAATTATTACAATTGAATTGATAACAGTAAATTGAACAAATTGAGTAAAATTGGTACTTGGTACTTTAAGAGAAGCAATTCTGTTGCAAATGAGACAAACCTCAGATCCAGATTGCTCCACATATACTAATTCGAACAGACAGACTGCAAAAAAAGATACTTGTCATCTTTTTTTCCTTTTAGCCATTTTCATCTTTGAAATGGCCAAACACTGCAAACTATGGAAGCTTGTTTCCACCACTGACTAATATATATATATATATATATATATATATATATATATATATATATATATATATATATATATACACACACACAGTACATATATAATGTTACATTTCTGCTTTGTATTGTAGCACAGAGGTAAGTGCATTTACTAAGCAGCCACAATCGCAAATTATGGTCTAGAATAATCATGTTTGGATTTATTAAAGTTTGTCACAGAGAAAGTTCACTCGCAGATTTAGTAGTAACAAACAGCACACGCTGTTCTTCCAGGAACACAATACAGTAACTGGCTGTATGACACTTTCATTCAAGCAGAATTTCATAATGGATATTGCTAAACTCCAGCATACATGTTTGTTGGTGTTGTCATATCATCAGCGCTTTTTTTGCTGCCCAGAGAGAGCATTCATTATTAATCAAGAGAAGCAGAAATGGTTATCACGAATAAAATATGATTAATCACGCAATTATTATTATTTATTCACCACTAGCAAAAGGGGCTTTCAAAAAACTCGGCTTCCTATCCAGTAGGAAGGCTTTTTGTTTTTTTGTTTTTGGTGCAACCTGACTAGAAAAAACAGAGAAACTGTTGTCTTCCACTTCAAACTTCAACACCCATAATGCACTGGGTGTTGCCATAGTAGGTCCCACCAGTCTACTATGGATACTCTTATCAGTCAAATACAACTTTGGGTTACAGTTTATTTTAAAGTGTCTGTGTTACAGTGTAATTATACATTTAAGTACTGAGTAATAATAATTACCAACATGTACATACTATACGGTTAGGGTTAGGATTAGGGAGTGGTTAAGGTTAGTTCGATGTAATTTTACACAATATATGCCGTTGCGTATACAGGTTAGAAAGCTGTTGCCATAGTGCTCCATTTTTACCATAATGCTGCTTTAAGAGTAGACATAGTATGATACAATTTTCAGTATTAATAACCCTCTGTCGATCCAACTGTCCATGGCTGGGGATACAAAAATGCGGAAATACAATCTGTAGTTCTCTTACGAGAGGCTCTCTCGTATTGCGTAAGTTAGCTTACGCTACGGGTAAAGTCATCTTTTCTCGAGATATGAAGCCAAAAAATTATCCTTAAATTTTATTCATTGTCAACGCAGTGCAGCAGCTAGCAGACCTAGAGCAGGCTATCTAGCGCGCTCATTGGCTGCTCCGCGGCAACTGCAGCAGTCTACCAGTGAGCCTGGTGCGACGTCACGCGTCACAGAATGGGAGTGGCTTAGCGTATAAAAGGAAGGCTCGGAGGCTGATACCCTGATTTTCGTCTCTTCAGCGAAGCTCTCTGCATCGCTGGATCTCTGAGAGAAGCCGCCGCTGTCGAAGCAAGCGACAGAGCAAGTAGAGGACAGCGCCTGAGGAAGCCAGACGATTCTTCGCCGCCTTCAGCCATCCGTGCCTGCTACGCTATCCGGCGTCATATCCTTTTACTGCTGTGTGTGTTCGCCGCTGCGACACATACTCTCGCTTCTAAAAGAGAAATTTCCTAAGAGGCGTTGTTTCAAATGCCTCGCACCACTCCCCGCTCTCTCTCTCCCTCTGTTCGAGCCGCGCAACTGCGCCGTTCACAAGGGATGTCAGAGATGCGGACGATTACGGGGCTCGCTCTCTCCCTCTGTTCGAGCCGCACAAACTGCGCCGCTCACAAGGGATTGCAGAAGCGTACGGTCACAGGGCTAGTTTTTCTTTACGTTACAAGAAAGCTACCCCGCTCCCCGCGCCCGTCTCCCGGCGAAAGGAGAAAAGAGTGTTTCACATCCATTTCACACATATTTCTCAGTCCCCTCCTAAGTTCAGGCTACTGGTAATATCAATACTGCAGTAAACGAGCCTGTTATAGTACACGCACGCCTGCAAAACATGATGACGCTCTCTGGCTACTCGCCCCGCTTCCCGCGCTCTCTCCCTTTGCTTGTGCCGCGCAAACTGCGCCGTTCTCAAGGGATGTCAGAGCGGACGGTCACGAGCAATGTTCAGCACCCCGCGTGCCTCACTCACCGGCGAAAGGCGGAGAGAGAGTGTTTGTAGCCCCGCTGAGGCCGGGCCAATCTCCAATTCTCACACATTTCTCAGTCCCCTCTGAGTTCAGGCGGCTGGAAATATTAATATTGCAGTAAACGAGCCTGTTACAATACACGCACGCCTGCAAGCTAACGCCGACACGAAACATGACGACGCTCTATGATATGCTCGCGCGAACCAATAGCCTATGTATTCTCCCCCTGTGGCTCAGTGGCAGAATCTTAGACTTTCGCGCCAGAGACCCGTGTTCGATTCCGGCTCTGGCGGCAAAAAAAATTTAAAAGTATTTTATGCTGTTCACTGCTCCGAGCTCGCGGCCAGCTTCTCACATGCAGAAAGTGAACCCGCCCCTCGCACCCTCCCGCTCACATGATGGTGCTCGAGTAATTATGAGAGTCTAAACATTTGAGCCTTCAAAGCATTTCGCGCTGTCAGTCACCTAGAAAGGCGACTGCAGATGTGTATTTTGCAGCCAACGAGTCAGTTACACAACTCGCTCGCCTGCACACAAACGCCGTTCGCCGTTCAGGTATATCAATACACCGTCCTCCCGTTCGGCCTGTCTTTAGCACCCTGTACGTTCATGAAGTGCATGGACTCGGCCCTCGCTCCCCTGAGAACACAGGGCATGCGAATTCTGAACTATTTGGACGACTGGTTGATTCTAGCGCAGTAAGAGGAAGAACTCATATCCCACAGGCTAGCGCTTCTCAGCCATCTGAAAAGCTTGGGTCTCTTGGTCAACTGGACCAAGAGCTCATTAATACCCAGTCAGTCAATCTCTTTTTTGGGAATAGAGCTGGACTCTGTGGCTATGACGGCCAGACTGTCGACACAGCGCGAGCGCCGTATTCGACATCTCGCCGCGTCTTTTCAGAAAGGCAGGTGTTTCCCCCTGAAAACATTTCAGATGATGTTGGGCCACATGGCTTCAGCTGCAGCGGTGTTTCAGCTGGGCTTACTGCGCATGCGCCCGCTTCAGCGCTGGCTGAGAGCGAGAGCGCCCCGCAGTGCGTGGATTGCCGGCGGCTCGTGAGTCAGTGTGAATCAGGGCTGCATCTCAGCTCTGCAGCCCTGGCTGGCGGCCGGATGGTACCAACGGGGAGTTACAATGGGAGTTATCTCGCACCGGAAAACGATCTCGACAGACGCCTCCAACCTAGGTTGGGGGGCGCTTCTCGAGGGCAGACCGGTCTATGGCCTCTGGTCAGACCGGGAGAAATGCCTTCACATAAACTGTCGGGAGATGCTAGCGGTCGAGAATGCACTGAAACATTTTCTCCCATACCTGCGAGGACACCATGTACTAGTTCGCACAGACAACATGTCAGTGGTGTCCTACGTGAACCGTCAGGGCGGTATCAGATCCAAAATCCTCTGCGCACTGGCGGAACGCCTCCTCGTTTGGGCTCAGGGCTCACTGCGCTCGCTGAGAGCCGCGCATGTGCCCGGTCACCTGAACGACGGCCCAGACAGACTGTCCAGAGACAACGTTCCCCCCGGGGAATGGTCTCTGCACCACCAGACGGCAGAGCGAAAGTCGACCTATTTGCGTCAGACGACAACGCCCACTGCCCGTTATTCTTCTCGAAGAGCGAGCATGCGCTGGCCCAAGCCTGGCCCAGCGTCCAGGCCAGGCTCACTGGTAGGCTGCTGCAGTTGCCGCGGAGCAGCCAATGAGCGCGCTAGATAGCCTGCTCTAGGTCTGCTAGCTGCTGCACTGCGTTGACAATGAATAAAAATTAAGGATAATTTTTTGGCTTCATATCTCGAGAAAAGATGACTTTACCCGTAGCGTAAGCTAACTTACGCAATACTCGTTCCCTCTTCTAGAGAGAACCGAGGTTACGTTAGTAACCGATTACGTTTTCAGAAAAGCCCTGGAGCTGTCAAAACTCTTGCGTCATTTTGCGTCATCCGGTGGACATTTGCTGACATATAAACACGAATTTCTCGGCCCAGGTAACATGGAGAACTAGTGAACCTTATTCATTTGCATATACTACCGACATTGTAACAATAAAAAGAGGGTTAAAAATCTAAAAATAGAAGAACAGTTCTGTCATTAGAGTTTGAGTCAGTTTTCGTACGGCTTCACAAGACTTAGAATATAACACGCGAGTAGCTATGTTTCCATCCAAAGTTGTGAATTTAAATTGTGGGCAAAATTGTAATATCCCAGAAAACATTTGCGAATGAAGCACTGTTTCTACCTAATGTGTTCAAGAGAACAAAACTGTCTCTTCCTGGGAAATTGGCACACAATATCTGTAATAAAAATGGATGCTGCAATCGGGAAAGCTCTTTTTTCATACATCATAAATGACTTGCTCCTCAGAGCGTGCAGACGAAATGCAATAACTGTCTTCTTATCTTGCGTTCGGATGCAGATGCCTGGTGTTTGGGAATGTAATCAGGAATGAGATAGTTCTAGGAGGGGATTATACCCACACATTGTGATAACAAACTTTGTCTCAGGCATTTCAGAATGACCAAATCAACATTTAAGATGCAATGCAATAAAATTGTTCTGCTGGTTAGTCCAGTTATCCAATCACATCCTCTGTCGAGCATTGAGGGATTTATCCAGTAAATGTGTTTCTATAGTAGTTTATGCAAATGTCTTCTTACAGGATGAAGAAATGATCCGCCTCAACTAAGCGAATACGTTTTTTATGCCTGTCTTTCGAACTTTGATGCACATCTTAGCATTTCAGTACAGCATTTTTTATCGTGATATCCCAGAAATGGATGGAAACAGCTATATAGACTACATTAATTTGTCCATTTTAGAGCCTTTTTGATCACTGTTGCTGTATGGAAAAGAGTTGCATAAAGATTCTTCACAGACTAACCACTAGTTGATCTCAACCAGTTTGATATCTGCACTTTCCCAGCAGTCATCAGCACTGTGTCAACATCGCTGAAGAGTCTCCTGACAGCCATGTGGCCAGTGAGGGCAGAATACTGTTTACAAGGTGCAGGCAGCTGTGTATTTCAGTCATTACTTTGACAGACAAATGACTAGGTCTGTCTGAAAGCCAGTAAATGTGAACAGTGGTTTATAGTACTTCCTCTCCACATTAGTCATGTTTGATATTACTCAGAACCCTGCAAAGGTGAGTATCTGTAGCTTATTCCTGGACATTTGTTTGCTAGGTCGTGTATATACACAATGAAGTCAATAGTTTGCATGAATGTTTTGAACTTTAATTCAATTACTTCATTATTTTAACAACTTAAAATGACAAGTAGCCTTGAAGAAAAAGAGTTATGTGCAAGTTGTTCCCTTCAGTCTTGAATTGTTATATTTTCTGCTTCATCTATACAAAGCTATACAGTGAGTGTTTTAAAATAAATGTTTAAAGGACACATAGTCCTAAGAATAATGAACTAAAATTACTATACAGACTAAAATATTGTGCATAGCATAAAAATGAATAGCTCAGTAAAATAAATACCAAAACAGACCAGAATATTGCTTCGGCATACCCAGTATATATATATATATTTGTATATATAATCAGTGTATATCATAATAGAAAACCTAAAAGGTTTTAACTTCAAGATAGCAAGTAAAATAATCAAATAAATCTTATTTTTGTCCATTTGTTTTCAAATAAAATAAAAGATACATAAATAGATTTATCTTTTTATTTTATTAAAAAAAAATTTCCTTGTTAGAATTTGTCTTATTTTTATTATTGTTATTGCTGTTTGTTTTATGATTTGCCTTTCCAGGAAGTAACAACTGGGTGCTATTCTCATTATGTAACTATATGTGCATAAACATTCTTAACAGTATTAGTTGATGATGTGCATCAAAATTCTGTGTTAAACTTCAATTTGTTAATATAAAATTCAAACTCAAATCAGTTTGGTTCAAAGTACTTTCAATTATTTTATAATTTTAATAATTTAAAATAAAATAAGATTACCACAGCATAAATATATACAAATAATACACTCACCTAAAGGATTATTAGGAACACCTGTTCAATTTCTCATTAATGCAATTATCTAATCAACCAATCACATGGCAGTTGCTTCAATGCATTTAGGGGTGTGGTCCTGGTCAAGACAATCTCCTGAACTCCAAACTGAATGTCAGAATGGGAAAGAAAGGTGATTTAAGCAATTTTGAGCGTGGCATGGTTGTTGGTGCCAGACGGGCCGGTCTGAGTATTTCACAATCTGCTCAGTTACTGGGATTTTCACGCACAACCATTTCTAGGGTTTACAAAGAATGGTGTGAAAAGGGAAAAACATCCAGTATGCGGCAGTCCTGTGGGCGAAAATGCCTTGTTGATGCTAGAGGTCAGAGGAGAATGGGCCGACTGATTCAAGCTGATAGAAGAGCAACTTTGACTGAAATAACCACTCGTTACAACCGAGGTATGCAGCAAAGCATTTGTGAAGCCACAACACGCACAACCTTGAGGCGGATGGGCAACAACAGAAGAAGACCCGACCGGGTACCACTCATCTCCACTACAAATAGGAAAAAGAGTCTACAATTTGCACGAGCTCACCAAAATTGGACAGTTGAAGACTGGAAAAATGTTGCCTGGTCTGATGAGTCTCGATTTGTGTTGAAACATTCAGATGGTAGAGTCAGAATTTGGCGTAAACAGAATGAGAACATGGATCCATCATGCCTTGTTACCACTGCGCAGGCTGGTGGTGGTGGTGTAATGGTGTGGGGGATGTTTTATTGGCACACTTTAGGCCCCTTAGTGCCAATCGGGCATCGTTTAAATGCCACGGCCTACCTGAGCATTGTTTCTGACCATGTCCATCCCTTTATGACCACCATGTACCCATTCTCTGATGGCTACTTCCAGCAGGATAATGCACCATGTCACAAAGCTCGAATCATTTCAAATTGGTTTCTTGAACATGACAATGAGTTCACTTTACTAAAATGGCCCCCACAGTCACCAGATCTCAACCCAATAGAGCATCTTTGGGATGTGGTGGAACGGGAGCTTCGTGCCCTGGATGTGCATCTCACAAATCTCCATCAACTGCAAGATGCTATCCTATCAATATGGGCCAACATTTCTAAAGAATGCTTTCAGCACCTTGTTGAATCAATGCCACGTAGAATTAAGGCAGTTCTGAAGGCGAAAGGGGGTCAAACACAGTATTAGTATGGTGTTCCTAATAATCCTTTAGGTGAATGTATATCATGGAGAAATTCACTAAGAATTATTTTGTGTCTGCCGATAGCCATTCATTTGCACTTTACCTTGGGGGCTGTTCAGCATAACTCCTGAATCAGCATTTTATTTATTTATTTTTGGTTTTTTAAATGCTGCTCATTTACACACCAAGTCTGGAAAGACTGGCAGTGACTTAATTTAAATATTCACAGCTTGAATGAGTACAACAACTTAATTAAAGTTCTCAGAGTTTTAGACGGGAAGTTACAGTGAACACAAGAGCACTGTTTCACTGTCTCACAACCCTCTGACGGTTAATGCAAATCCAAGGCAAATGAAGACATAAAGAATCAAAGAAGCTCACAATGAGGAAGGTCAACACATTATCTAAGAGGAAAGAAAGAGAGGACGCAGATAAAACAGAGTTTTCACTCGAGCCATGCCTGTCAAACACAGATGAGACTGCTTATATTGCTGACTGATAGGAAACACTTCACTCTGAGGCCGTGCCAAGTAATGCTTCATATCTTTTAGTTTGTGAATCCTAGGATTAAGTGGTTTGATTTCCTTCCTTGCATTTTTGTAAGTGATGATTGATCCATTATCAAGATATGGTTTGAAATCATCTCAGTGCGCAAGATCTGGAAGGAAAGGATGTTACAAAATACTGATATAAACATGGTCGTAATCCACTCATAAAACTGTCCAAATAAGCTGCATTGTGAAATAGAGACGCATGTGGCATCTTTCATTAATGCCCTTAGGGTTGCACATTTTTCACTTCATCCTCAAAGTGCACTTCGTCAAAGTCCACCTGCTGCCAGTGGCCCGGTGCCCACCGTCTGTTGAGTCTTATTTGTGGGCCATGCTTGCTCCATGTGCTCATCCTCTCTCACTCCATGGCAGGTCTTGGCACCAAGTGTGGGGTCTGTTTACATCATCACTGGTGGGTATCTGGACGTACCTCAATGTACAGTTCTGAAGCCATTTTGTGTCTTTATCATAAGGTGACTGTGGAGAACTTTTAATAGGGAAACTGCTAAAGAAATGCTGATCACCTTGTGTCTCAACATGATATGCATTACACTATAGTGTGAACGTGATCTCTGTTTACATAACAGTCAAACAAAGACTATGCGCTTTAGGCTGTTAGCAGTAGCGCTAGCACTGATAATAGATAATTACCTTCTGGTATCTGTTGAAACGCTTTAATGTTTTGCTTTCGTGAGTTAATCAGACACTAATTTTCTGTTTCGATATTTTGTTCACAATTTTCAAAAGCACTGAGGTGACTTTATCTACCACAAAGCAGAGTTGCATGCTATTAGAGCAATATGAAACCTGTAAGGTGTGTATTTACTTTTGAACAGGACTATTTTAACTTTGTGTAAAATTTAGAGCTCTACCTCACCCAAAACCTAAAACAAACAGACTGATATACAGAGAGAGAGAGAGAGAGAGAGAGAGAGAGAGGGAGGGAGGGTAAAAACGCCCCCAATCTGTGTGCCCGGCTGATGGTTGACGGGTGTTGGGCTGAGTTTAGGGAGAGGGGGAGGGTTTTTAGAGGGAGGGACAATGTCATCAGGATTGGGGAGGAGAAGATCAACCTGATTCCTCAGGGAGTAAGGTGTCTCAACTACTCTCATGAACAGTAAATTAGCTGGAACCGTCAACACTAGCTTTTCTGGCAGAGTCTTAGTGTTCATTATGGATGAAAAGCGATTCGTTTTATTTCCGCATTGGAATACAAAGGTGTGAGGACTTTGGGAAAAGTTTTATGTATAGCGGCAGTCGAGGACCTCAGGTGAGTTTCTGAGATGTCAGACATGCGGAGACAGTTTGCTAAACTTCTTTGCCTCATTTCTGTCAGTTGATTTTAGCACACAATCTACATATGTGAATATCCAAAAGTGTGTTAATGATGCTTTGTGGGATTTTATACATCTTGTTATTTTGCTGTGGTAAGCATTTCTTTGGGCTACAGTCAAGCTGTTAGAAGTGTTACAGTGCTGCAGATGTAACTACTTGTTACTCTATTTTTTCTATTTCTAAATACAGATATAAATATTTGTTATAGTTCCTGGTATCAAGAAAGCTGGTGCTACTAATTACTAATGTGAAGAAGACTGTGCATGTGTACTTCACAGGTCTCTGTATGTTTTTAATGACAATAGTAAGACAATTGGCAGTTTTTTAGTTGACACGAACCAATATTCTGATAACTATAATATTAATAATATAAATTATTATTATTAATTCAAATCTTTGACTTGTCAATTACAACATGACCTCTCTTCCGAACACTTTATTGCTGGGGCCTATATGTAATCTCATTCAAAATTAAATTATTTTTCTTTCTAAATACCTAGTAATTTCCCATCTCATCCATCAAGGGCTTGTAACACGGTGTGGTCATTACAGATTATATATAAAAGAAGAAAAAAATAAATAAAATATATATATATATATATATATATATATATATATATATATATATATATATATATAAATATATATATATATATATAAGAAGCTGGTGATGCATGAAGGTGGACATCTTGACGATCACAAGAAGGTGGTCACCTTAAAGGTTTAGTTTAGTTTAAATGAAAATTCTGTCATCATTTACTCACCCTCATGTCGTTCCAAACCTGTAAGACTTTCATTCATCTTCAGACACAAATTAAGATCTTTTTGATGAAATCTGAGAGCTTTCTGTTCCTCCATAGACAGCTATGCAACTACCACTTCAAACTACACTTCAAAAAGTTCATAAAAAGATCGTAAAACTAATCCATAATGAATTGAGCGATTTAGTCCAAATTTACTGAAGAGACTCGATCACTTTATATGATGAACAGATTGAATTTAGGCTTTTATTCACATATAAACACTGATCAGCGAACATAAACAGAAGCTCAACCGCACTTGCTTTAATGCACAAGAATGAACCTCATTGGTTCTTGCTGAAGCTCAAACGTGCTGCGTAACATGAAAATTAACCTAATTGGTTCTTACAGATGCTCAAAATTGCTGTGTAACATGAGAATGAACATTATTGGTTCTTGCTGAAGCTATTGTGCTCCATAACACACGAGAATGAACCTCATTGGTTCTTACTGAAGCTCAAACGTGCTACTTAACACGAGAATGAACCTCATTGGTTCTTGCAGAAGCTCAAACGTGCTGCGTAACACGAGAATGAACCTCATTGGTTCTTGCAGAAGCTCAAACGTGCTGCGTAACATGAGAAACATGAGAATGAACCTCACTGGGTCTCGCACATCAAGCGAACATGCTTGAGCTTCCATTTACCACAACTGATGTGTGAGTTGACGAATGTTTATATGTGAATAAAAGCCTAAATTAAATATGTTCATTGTATAAAGTGATCTTGATGAACTTCTTGAAGCGTCAAAGTGGTAGTTGTGTGGACTGTCAATGGAGGGACAGAAATCTCTCTGATTTAAAAAAAATTATATTTTCATTTGTGCATGTTCCCAAGATATTACGGGTTTTGAAAGACATGAGGGTGAATAAATGATGACAGAATTTGTATTTTTGGGTGAACTAACACTGTAAGTGTCCAGGGCCAAGTAAACTAGGATTAAGCCATTTGTCTAAACTATCCATTCTCTGAAGCCCCTCCAGTAATTTAGATAATAGCCTCCCTGTGGCACTAGGTGTGGACAATGGAGGGAATTTATGTGAGGTCCTCATGTCCATTTACATAGATGAGATCTACTGACACACAAAATGTTGTGCATGATGTTATAATTTAATATTTAATGTCCTATACAGTAGAAAATATACAGGTATGCACTGAATGCTTCACTTTAAACAACTGCATTTCATAATCTTATTAGCAGGCAGTTCTTGTTCAAAAATATTTTGTGAAGACGTTATATTCAACGTCATCCGTAATGCTTCAGCGCAGTTGAAATAGCAGCTCTGTTTAAAATTACGCATCCATGGGCATGTTGATGCTTGGCTCTGGCCACAACTTTTGCAAACAATAAACCTACAGCAAGAGCCAATGTAATCCTTTAGTAACCCATGCACCACAAAGCATTAAACATGTGCAGGTGAAAGTAAATCCTGTAGAGTTTTTTTTTAAAGAAAGTGAAAAATTGCAGTATGCACAATAGATGAAGAGTGCAGTTTGTTGGCTTACTAGGGGTTTACAGTAGTACGTTTTAAACATAGGTTATGCACACTTACACTTAAATCTGACTTGTTACTACACAGAAATAATACAAGAGTGATAGCATGTTAAACTGTTCAGAGTATCCTTAAATGTCATTACATCTAAAAAAACTGGCAAAGTGAGGACTGATAGTGAAATATGATCCGAGTGTGTGCTGCCCGTCTGAGCGTGTGGCGGCAGGTAGCTGTGAGAGTGTAGGCTGGAGGGCAGAACACGGCACATCCTACTGCTAACAGACTCAGCCTGAGGGATTTCACAACTTAAATTTTTAGGAGATTTCAAAAGAGTTAAATGTATTGTTCCTGAAACGTACCCACGCAGAGACACTAGGTTTCCTTATCAGTTTTAGGTTTAACCAGTATGGCACAGATTATTATTTGTTACTGCCTCTACCTCACAGTGCATTCCAGGAAATATTGCTCCATATCCTCCCCCCCCACCCCCATATTGAGAGATTTATGGCAGTTAAAACTGTTTTCATACATTTACATAATTGTCATGCAGACTGGCAGAGAGAGTAATACTTTAAATAAGCTCTACTTGCCTTTTTTTTTTATTTTATTTTTTACAAACTTCTTTACAGTTTCCTTTTTAAAAAAAATTTGTTGCCAAACACAAGTGCAGTTGTAGTTAAATCAGGGACATTTTGGGGAGTTAGTAGTGAAAGAATATTTGGCCCCTCTGAAAGTATACTTTAAATCAGTGTGATTATTTAACTAAATGAAAATATTTGTGTTATTTGAAATAAAAGTAAAATCTAATTTAACTGTAAAAAGCTGAAAATAAACAAAAATACTAAAAACTAAACTGAAGTTGAAATGACTCCAAAACTAAACTAAAATAATCATGGCAACAAATTAACTTTGCTTTTAGTTTTTAATAAAGAATATATTGTAAAGGTGAAGAATTTATTTTTTAAACTGGGCTGGGGGGTATGATTAATATTTAGTTGAATGAGAGGGTAAGGAGGGGGAGATCAGTGTCAGATGCCCCCCAAATATATTATTTTAGTGCCTGCTTTCAATAGCGTTCCAGTGTACTTCATAGCTTACATGTCCCATTTCCATATGCATATTATAGTTGACTTGGTTAAAAAAGACTGGCCTACCATGTGAAAATGTATCACCTAGTTTAAAGAGTTCTAGTGCTCTTCTCACGGTTAAACAATGTAATGTAGCTTGTCAAGACATGTCAAAACAGGAGAAAAAAAATTGCTGACTATGGTTTTTTACTAGGTGAATGGACAATGAGATGAGCGGGTGTGTGTATGTGTGCCTGTTTTGTGCTTTCAGGTTATAGTATGTGTTTATATAATGGTCATTGCAATATTACTTTGTCATATCAGCTCATTGTAAGAGCATATATTGACACAGCATGGTCTACTTGTCAGAAAAAATGTGTAAATTGTTTTGCCTTCTCTTCAGGTCTGCGGGTCCATGTTGAGACGGTGAGAATGGCTTTCACAGACACGGCCATAATTCTCACTGTCATAGCAGTCCTAGGAATGTTAACCAGATGTCAGGGGAGCCTGGTTAAAGACAACACTCTGCTGAGGTTCACCAATCATTTGTATAATGCGAGCATTTATGAGAACTCTGCCCCCAGGACCTATGTGGAGAGCCCGGTCCGAATGGGCATCATACTATCTGATACCTTCTGGGACATCAAGTACAAGGTTGTCTCTGGTGATGATGATGGCCTTTTCAAAGCCGAGGAGGAAACCGTTGGAGATTTCTGCTTTCTGAGAATCAAAACCAGAAGCAGTAACTCAGCTGTGCTGAACAGAGAGGTGCGAGACGTTTACACTCTCACCGTTGAGGCTACAGAAAGTACCTATGAGAACCGAGCTAGAACAAAGGTATTGATCCAGGTGCTTGACACAAATGATCTGAAACCACTCTTTTACCCTGCCTCTTATCATGTGCTAATCAAAGAGGACACACCGATCAAGTCAAGCCTGGTGAGAGTGACTGCAACAGATGCTGATATTGGCAGCAATGCAGACTTTTATTACTCATTCACCACTAGATCACACCCATTTGCCGTTGATCCTTTCACGGGGACCGTTACACTTGTCAAGAGACTTGACGCCAGTCAGAGAGACCGGTATGAACTTACAGTGCTGGCAGAGGACAGGACAAAGAAAATTTCTGGTGTGCAGAAGTTTGGAAATGTAGCAACGGTTGTTGTGACCATACAAAAGGTGACAGAAAACTTTACCCTCATTGCACCCACTAGTGCAGTTAGTCCGCAAACGGATGACGACATAATAAGTGTGAACATCAAGATGGAACCCAAGGAGAAAGAGAAAGTGGCGTCTTTAAGTATAGTTGAAGGGGATCCACTAAAGTGCTTTCAGATTATTCCATCAACTTTGCATGATGGTGGCTTTCAGCTTGTCTCAACAAAATGGATTGACTGGTCACAAAACCCATTAGGACTAAACATCTCCCTGCAGGCCAAAGACAGAAGTAACCGAAGTGTTGTATTGCAAACACCAATACAAACTGTGCATTTCCCTCCTCCTACTCATGTTAAACCCTTGACATTTGAACAAGAACTCTACTATGTCACCCTCAGTGAATTTTCCCCACCGAAAAGTCATGTAGTTAGAGTATCTGTAGGTTTGAGTTTCAAAAATACAACCTTCAGCATCAAAGAAAACCCAGACAGCTATAAATTCAAAATCAGTGCCAAAACTGGTGTAATTGTAACTTCGCAGTCACTTGATTTTGAAAAGCACTCTCATTATGAGTTTGATGTTACAGCAAATGATGGAGAAGCGGTTACCCGTATCGTTGTGGATATAATTGATGAAAACGATAATGCCCCTAGGTTCACATTGCCTTCATACCAGGCTTCTCTACCTGAAAATGTACCAATCGGAACAAGCATCTTAGCTGTCTCTGCTATTGATGTGGACAAAGATAACAATGGTTTTGTGACCTACGCTATAGCAAACACAGGTCCCGTTCCTTTCAGTATAGACCCACTGACTGGTGTGATTTCGACCTCTCAGGAGTTCGATTATGAGCTCATGAAGAGATGGTACCACTTGAGAATATGGGCCTCTGATAGCGGCAGCCCTTTTAACAGAGTGAGCGAATGCTCTGCAACCATCACCATGACCAACATCAACGACAACGCTCCAGTGTTTGAGCGGGTGGCGTGCAATGCCTCCATCCCCCGACACTTTGCTGTAGGGCAGAGTATTACAGAGATGTCAGCACTCGATCTGGATGAGCTGCAGCAGATCAAATACAGGATAGAATCTGGGAATGACGATGGACTGTTTGCAATTGACCCTGTTTCTGGCACCATTAAACTTTCTAGGGCAATTCCCTCAAATTATGAAGACACAGATATTAATTTATATATACTTAAAATAACAGCAACAGATGGCAAATATAGTGCCGATCCCAACACCGTGACCATACATATCACAGACAAGGGTGAAGGTGCCACCACATATTGCGAGGAGACCGGAATTACTAGGCAGTTGACAGAGAAGCTTATTGAGTCATTTAAGCCATCTCTCACGGTCAAAGAAGACGAGTCTATCTCAGATGTTCATATAATTAACCAGCACTCTCCAAAGTTTATCATGGGCACACCGAGCTCGTTTGACATCAGGGAAGACTTTGCTCTCAATAGATCTGTGTTGCAGTTTAATGCCACTGATAATGACTCTGGCTTTAACGGAAAGCTTGTCTATGCAATTTCCAGTGGAAATGAGGATGGATGTTTTAGTATCGACATGAACACAGGAGACCTCAAGGTTATCAGTGCTTTGGACAGAGAGCAAAAAGAGTTTTACATACTCAACATAACTGTGTATGACCTGGGATCTCCACAAATCTCTACGTGGAAGTTTCTTGCTGTTAATGTTCTTGATGCAAATGATAATCCTCCATTATTTTCTCAGCCAAGATATGTTGTGAACATCCCAGAAAACACAGAGGTTGACAAAAGCATCTTCAAAGTCAATGCAGTCGATTTTGACTTGGATGACAATGGAGCATTTAAATTTTCATTGTTAACCTTTACCGATTTGTTCAAAATTGATGAAGTTACAGGGGTGGTGAAGGTAACTGGGCCTTTAGACAGAGAGACCTTTAGTAGATATGACCTGACAATTGAAGCCAGAGATCAAGCCAAACTGGACACACAACTATTCTCATTTGTAGATCTGGTGGTTGTACTGGAGGACATCAATGACAATCCTCCAAAGTTTGTACCCACAATCTACAGGATCAAAGTTCCCGAGGACGTTCCTCCAGGCACAGTGCTGTTGTGGGTTGAAAGCTTTGATTTTGATCTGGAGAGCGGAGGTCTCATAAGCTACAACTTAAAAAACAGTGAATCAGGGACGTTTTTCCTGGATACATCCACAGGCTGCTTGACTCTGGAGAGTGAACTGGACTTTGAAAGGCAGCAGTCTTATAATCTAACTGTTCGAGCTGTAGACCATGGAAAGCCACGGTCTTTATCGTCTTCATGTTTCATTGAGGTTGAAGTGTTAGATGTCAACGAAAACCTGAACCGGCCTCTCTTCACTCTTTTTGTGCATAACGCAGCCGTTATGGAGGATGCTAAAATAGGAACTTCAGTCTTGACGCTAACGGCTGTAGATAACGACCTAGGACGAGATGGAGTAGTCAGATACTACATCCATGATGGTTCAGGGCTTGGCGTCTTCACGATTGATGAAGAAACAGGTATGTTTGTGATTACAATATTTCAAGTTTGTCTCACATGATTTACCTAGATAGGAAAATACCTCATGGACATGACTGACCTTCTCTTGTACAGTACATGCCTTCAGCATTTTGGGTCAATACTGCATGTTCAAACATTTACAGATCAGTCAGTAGGCATACCAAACATATGTAAAGACAATGTGATACATGGCTTTCTCCTGCATATGTTGAAATATTTTAATAATTTCAAAAGCCTCTGCCTTAACATCTGTTACATTACATGCACCTATTTTTCTTTGAATACATAATTATTGGGTTGAGATTAGCAATACTTGTGCACACTGGCTTATGAAGTGATTTCAGAATTTAAAATGAGAAAACTAATTCAAAAAATTTTGTTACTTGTTATGTATGTTCATTGTATGTTAAATGCTGCAGTGCAGTATATTGTTGTAATCGCTTGGTGATTCTGGATCATTTAATTTTGCAGGTGTTATTCGGACGGCAGGCCTTATGGATCGTGAGGCTGTGCCACACTATTGGCTGACAGTTTATGTAAAAGATCTGGGCACTGTACCACTGGTATCCTGGACTGAGGTCTACATTGAAGTTTTGGATATTAATGACAATCCCCCTGAGCTGTCCCAGCCTGTCTACTTTGGCTCAATACAAGAGAATTTGTCAAAGGACAAATCTGTGCTGAAAGTATCTGCCACAGACATGGACAAGTCCTCTGAGGGGAAGCTTGTTTTCCAGATCCTTGATTCTCAACGCATATATTTCACCATAGACACAAAAACAGGTAAACTTTATGCTTCAAATGGCCTGTCAGAAAGTACTTGTTCATCAGTTTTGACGTTGGTGATTCATGTCATGCGATAATGCAACCATTGATGGATCGATTAAACATGTCTAGGCACACGTTTTACATAAGGGTGGTATGCCTTGTGAAGGGCACAATGAATAGGACCTCTAATTACTGTGAATACTGTGATCAGTGTGTCATTTTGTGTCAAGGGTGAGGATAGTAGTTTAGCAGGCCCAAAGAGTCACACAATCACAAACCACAACACATCTGACCCTTTTGCAGCAGCTTAATCTAGCCTTTGAACAGTAACTATGAAAATTAGAACCGCATTAACCAGCGTTGCAAGCTTGCACTTGTCTTGACTAAGTCTAGTCTTTTTGTTGTTTCATCTGCCGCACCCTGAGCTAATAGACAAGGATTACAAAGAAGACAGGGGGTTGGGTTGTATTATATGAAGGATCTATCACACTGAAATACTTACTTGTAGATGTTTTATACCAGTCAATTTTTTTTTTAGATGAGCGCTCATTTCCATTGTTAAAGCGCTAATGGATTTGGCTGGAAGTTTGAGGCGAAAACTTCTGTTAGTATGAACCATTACTCTTAAAAGAGACAGTACTGTATAGTGCAGGAGGATAAAGGAGAATGCTAAATGAATATAAAAGTGTAATATAATCTAAGCTACATCTCAAGACAGCAACAAATACCACTTCAGTGCGGGTTTGCCTCTTTCTCCCAGAGCTAAAGGGACTAGTTCTCTAGAGTTTTTGTCAGGACAGGACAGCTGGAGATGACTAATCACTAGAATGAATACTGACTAAGCTAACCGCCTCAACGGCTTAACACCACAAAACCATAGAATTTATTAGATATGAACCATTTCTAATGTCAGTAAGACAAATAATTTCTGGGTGGGTTGGGAACAGAGTTTACATGATCAAATGCTCTAGGGGAGATTAAGACACAAGAATAGAGACAAAAAGGGTTGTTTTGTAATATTTGGAATGCTAACAGCACTAAAGACATTTTTAAATCCATGCATTTTTTGTCCATTGTCCCATGCACGATAGGGCAGACTTTCCACAGGTGGGCATTAATGCCAAAACCACACTTTCAGGATCACCTGCCTAAATACAGGCTGTCATAAAAGCCCAGCAGGGTTTGTTTTGAGTGCTGCACAGGTTGATAGATGCTGTGGGTCCCTGCCAGGCCTCTTCCACTGAAATGACACTCTCAAGTGTTTATTGCAGTGGTGGTAAACCACTGTCACTAGTGCATTTTGTCCACCCTTAGCCTGAATTTAGCTGTTGAGTCATGAAGCACACTTAAACAAGCCCCTATAACACTCAGTTGTAAAGAGTGTTGTGTCTGAGAACCTCTTGTACTAATTCACAACACTGCTTTTTGCACTTCTCAACTGCTTTGGTTCTTAAGCCGTGGCTCATTTTCTGTCAGTTTCTTGGCAACTGGAAAATTGGTCTTTTAATATATATCGGTGATGGCTAAATCCTCATTGACGTGGATGTGAAAAATTACCGTTGTTCCCACGGCTTGCACAGGTTGACCTAATATAAACTGTGGAACAAAACAAATAAAGCTTGAAAAACAAACCTGTGAGAAGAAGGGAGAGTAAAATGGGCAGCCTGGGGTGAACGAACAGGTGTGCCATCCATCTGAGGCTGGTGGCATTGATCAGCATGTCGTTTCTTCCTCTGTATGTTTGTTTAGGTGTGATCAGCACCCTTGCTGCTCTGGACCGGGAACAAAAAGCAGAGCATATCATTGAGGTTGGTTCACTTGCTCCTTTCTGTTTACTAGGTCACGAACCTCAGGCCTGAGCCGTTCTCTGACTGATTGCTGAGAACATGTTGCTGGTTGTATTTCCAGTGTGTGCATTAGTCTTTTTTTTTTTTCTGTTTTTTTTTTTTTTGAAAAACCTTCAAGTACGTCTTTGCCATATAACAATTCATTGTGTCCCTGAGCTAAAAAACAAAACAAAACAAAAAAACACTAAATGTGATTGACTTATTTCAAGTCTTCTGAAACCATGCAAAAGCTTTGAGTATTTGTAAAATGATTCACTCATAATGATCTCCCCTAAAGTGCTGTTAACTTGAGATCCAATGTGACCAAATCACTGAGTCGTTGTTGTATCAGTGATCCAGATCCATCCCATTTTAAAAGGAATCAGTTCTTTCGACAAACTGGTTGATCTGGTTCACAAATCAAACATGAATGATTTGAATCATGATTCATTTGATATGGCACTGTTGTAATATGGAAAAGACATTCATGAAGATTGTTCAGAGTTTGTCCTATAAAAAATAACAGTATTCAATTTTGGATGAAGTACATGATGCATATAGGCAGACAGTACAATATTTAATAATTTGAGGGGTGACTTTGAATAAACAAATAACTTTTTCTTACACTACATTCTGTGGTCATTCTAAACCTTTTTCTGCCATGGAGGTTACAAATGTTTGCTCTGGAGATCTTCCCTCAGAAAACATTCTTAGACCGATAAAAAATTCACAACACTGAGGGAAAGTAAAATGGATATGAATGCTGGTGCTGTGGATGCAATGAATGCTGCCACTATATTCTCTATATTTTAAAATACAGAATATTGCAGTTATAATATTTATATTTAGACTTTTGTATTGTGCATTATTAAATATCTTTGTTTTTAGTATTTACTTAATGTTTAGGTAAAACTGAATTAAGCTTACCTAAGAGCCAGTTTTGTGTTTGATTAATTCCTTTGTCATACACTGTTAGGGCACAGCTGATTGGTTCCTGCTGTATCAGTAGCCAATGAGCTCGCTGCTTAACCTTCAAATACTTGAAGCTTATACTTATAGCATTTGCAGCGCACTTTAAGAAACCCTCTATCTTCCCCAGCTCCACCTGTATAGATATGCTATTTGTGCAGCAGTAGTATGTCTTACTTGTTCATAGCAGAGTGTTGTGTATGTACTGACAAGTCTCAGTACTTGCTCTGCAGCAGCAGCAATAGCAGATCTATTCCACCAAGACCAATAATATCTACACTGTCATATCCATAACCATGCCTAACAGTTGACAGAGATGTGGTTTTGATTTGTGCACATGATATTAAAGATGTTTTCCACACCTGCCGTTGTTTAGGTCATGGTATCAGATGAAGGAGATCCTCCATTAAGCTCCACTGCCACCGTAGTCATCGAAGTCTTGGATGAGAATGATAATAGCCCTCAGTTCAGTGAAAAGCTTTTCCAGATAAAACTACCTGAACAGCAGAGCACGGAGGAGCCTCAGGACATCTACAGGATGGTGGCCCGTGATGACGATGTGGGGCCCAATGGCATGATCACGTACAGCCTGGAAGACCGCAGTGACGATCGGTTTGATATCCATCCTGAGACCGGGGTGGTGACAGCTAGTGGAAAGTTTGTTCGGGGCAACTACAGTATTCTGACGGTAAGGATGCAATCTAGGGCTGTGAACTTTTAGGTTGACAGTGAATCAGAGTGATTCACAATATTTTGTTTCAATTCAGAAGTGACTTTTGCAAATTCAGAGCAATTTGTGGTAACACTTTATTTTAAAGTGACATAGATACATGTTACTACATGTAATTATTATAGTAATAACAGTAAACTATGCATAATTACAAGTAACTAACCCTAAATTAAACCCTAACCCTAATCGTAACTCTATAGTAAGTACATGTAGTTAATGAATTTGACTTAGTACTTATTTGAGTAAGTACAATTTAATTTGGTATAACCCTAGTAAAACATTCTACAAACATAAACTAGTTGCCCAACAAATATTACATGATATATTCCAGTAAATCTAGTTATAAATTACAGTAAAAGGGGGGGGGGAAATTCACTTTTTCACTTTTTTTTGTCTCCTTCACTATCATAGATACAAGCAGCAGACCAAGGCAACCCTCCAAGAATGTCTAAGGCCCGACTGCATGTTCAATGGCTGCCCCAACCTGAGTCCAGCTCTGAGGTACTGGCTTTTGATGAGCCGCCCTTCAACTATGTGGTGATGGAGACAGATCCCGTCTCTGACATGGTGGGAATCATCCGAACAGAGATCTCGAAGAGCCTGCACTTTTTTGACATAACCGGTAAGCAAGGCTCTATCATTTACCACACCATTGCTCTTTACAGTAAATGAACATAAACAAGATTCACGGTCAATACGGTAAGCATAAATCTAACTACTTTTAGTGCTGTTTGTTTAAAACAAAGAGTGGAAAATGTTGCTTTAACAGTGGAGTAGGCCTATATGCAAAAGCTATGAAAAAAAAAAAAAAAGAAAAACAGCTGTCATGGGCACATGGTACAGTACAGCATGTAGGGGGTGCTATAGCTTCCCTCTCTGTGATAAGATCTGTGCCAGGAGGTAGATCTTAGCAGTGACACATTTCTTCAGATGACAAGCCAGAGCGCCAGAGGAGCTGCCATCAGTCTCTCTGTGCCTGTGCTAGCAGCACACATTCGCCTGCAGTTAAGGGCTGAACCTGACCTTCTCTCTACTCCCCACATTCTTACCTTCAGCCCTGCAGACTCACTCCGAGAGAAATGAGCTTCAGTGGAAATAAATCAGAAGCATTTGTAGTAGGGAGGGAAAATGAATCAAGGAAGAAAGTTCACCTGTGGATTCAGAACTTGTTTTATCTCAGCATGGTTCTACTGAACATGATATAATGACAGCGAGGCCTGCATTCATTAAAATGCGTTATCTTACTCTTAGATATGAACACATTATATTTTAACCAGAAAACTATGGTCAATTTGAAGAAAAAGACTTACTGTACATTTCAGATCCCTTATATGTTGCTCTGAATTTGTCATGCATAATGCTGTGATGATTATTAATGTTAGGTCATATACATGGTTTAATGTCATTCACTTTGTGCTTTGAATGATGAGTTTTAATGTAATTCTGTACCCTTGGGGATTTCTAAATTAAGTCAGACAGTTAGAAGAGATGTGATTAAATAAATGTATAAAAGTCTAGTCTGTGAACCCTACGCCTATTTAATTTGCTTGAAAACCAACGTAAAAAAACAAACAAATATTGTAACAAGTTATTGATTATTAGATTTCTGAATTAACAGTGTATAGTTGATTTTTTTACGGAAACATTAAATATTCCATCATTTAAATAAAATCAATGAATTACATAAACAGCATAATATTCACATTTGATTTGAATGTAAGATTAAAAATATGTGCAGTGAACCAGTCCAGTGTTGGAAGTTAAATAATTACATAAAACCATCTCTAGTCTGCTTAACTTTACCCCCAACTTTTTATCATTTAGTTTGAAGGCATTGTTTCACTGTAGCAGATTTTTCAGCCCTTGAGAAGCCAATTAAGTACTGATAAAAAAAAAATTAAAAAAAGCAACATCTTGCTTTTTTCCCCCCCAGAATTATCTCAAAGTCTCCATCAAGGGCAAAATTAGAGATGGTTGGCCTTCAGCAAAGAGAACGATAAAACCATTTGAAGACTGCTTTGTAAAGTTTGGAAATAAACATAGTGAAGAGCCATCTAAAATGAATGCTGTATTAAAATGGGGCCAGATAGCCTTCAATAGGTGGAATGCTTAATAAACACCATCTGTTAAAGCAGGCACGAATTTGCCCCCACTGAGTAAGACGTCTGGTCTTTTTTATACGTGTGCCAAATGTTTTCCCTTAAACAATAGTGCTGATGTCATGAAGAGTGTCTCAGGAGTGGTCTCCTGATGTGGCCTTGTTTTCTGTCATTATTGTACCTGGATGGGCATAACAAACAAAGACTCATGTGGGTGTTAGAGTACCCATACTCTCAAATGTGAAATCTACAGTATGCTTGTGCTTTTCATGAAGGCTTTATTGTTGTTGTTGTTGTTGCTAATTGTAGAGGATTGTTGTGGATTACACTTCACCTGAATCTTACTGTCATAACACTTCATGTTACTCACTGAAGTAACACATACAGGTTCACCCACAAAGGTTCACTCAGAGGTGTCGACGGTAAACCATCAGATGTGTGAAACAGTTTGTTATTCTGGCCCAGTGTTTTTTCTAACACAGCAGATTTTATATTGGACACTGAGTGGTGACCCAAAATAGAAGCAAAATAGTAAAGTAGTATTGTAAAGTAAACAACATTTCTCTTAAAAACAAACATTAAAATGCATTAAACTTAATATTATTATAATATTGAATTGATATTGATTTTAGCAGTCAGTAATGTACACTATGGCTCAAACCATATTTGTAAACATAAAGGCAACCAGAAGCGACATGTTTACAGAAATTCATAATTTAATGCACTGAATACACCCAAAACATATTTAATTTGGAGGCAAAGCAATGAAAAGACCCACAAGCAAAGATTGTAAGTCATTATTGTCATGGGTTATTTTAATTATGGAATAATGAAATGCATACATTTAAATAATATTGATATAACATTAAATTCAAACACATAAACTATTTAATCGACCAGTTAGTGAAGTAACAGATGATTACACACCGAAATATCATATAGATTGATTGGATGTAAGCCCTTTGAAGAATAAATTACATGGGAAGGGTTTTTTAAACCTTCTTTTTAAAATTCATAAGGCTTTTATTTTGCTATCCTATAGATGTAAATTTGTGTGGTTGGTTGATAACAAACCTCTGACCCATGTTGAGAACCACTGATCTAACCACTAGCTAATATTTTGTTTTAGGTGGTGACGAAGAGCAGGACTTCTACATTGAGAAGAACACAGGGAGCATTGTGAAAGCTAGACGTCTGGATGCTGGCAGAAAATCTCATTACAACTTAACAGTCAGAGTCACAGATGGATTTCAGGCTATAACCACTCAAGTATGAGCACACATGCCAAATCTATAACACATTGAGCGCAGAGTCAATAAATTCATAGCATGCACCTCTGCATATAGAATGTGAGATTAAAGATTTACCATTGTTATTAGGTCTGCATTTTAATGTGTCTCACTTTAAGCCAATGGACAACTGAGAGTTTGGTGGTTTGTCTTTGTTCTCTTAGGCCTACATTCAAGTAGTGGATATAAATGAGCATCGGCCCATGTTCTTGAAGAGCCTCTATGAAGTAAGAGTGCCAGAGGACACATCTCCATGGAAGGAGATCCTTCACATTAGTGCTCATGATGCAGATGCCAACAGTGGACTCTTTTACACCATCCACAGCAGCCTCAACACAGACAGCCTCAAGTACTTTCACTTGGACCAAAGGAGTGGTGTGCTTGTCATTAAAGAGGAGCTAGACTATGAGACCATCTCCACTCATACTCTGATTGTGATGGTAAAGTGACGCTTGACTTGATTCAACTAGACTCTCATCTCAAGGTCTTATGTAAATAGTATTAATGGCCAGAGCAATCTGTTACAATTAGAGACAAGCCAGACAAAAATTATACTTTGATTAAATGGACATGAGATCATTTTGTTATTTGTCCAGTTAAATCATCTTGAATAATTATCTTGAGTCCCTGGCATAATGAGATAGAAAGGGTCAGAGCACAGGGGAAAACCATAAATCCACATTCCTGAAAAATTCCTGACCTCATAAATGTGCCTAAAAGGGTCATCAGTGGTCAAAAGTGATCTTCCTAACTCTTGCACCCCACACACATTGACCCATGTACTTTATCTTTCCAGGTACGAGATGACAAGATACCAATAAAAAAGAACTTTGCGAAGGTTGTTGTGCATGTAGAAGACTGTAATGACCACATCCCATCTTTTCTGAATACTCATTATGAGGGCACCATAAGTAATCTGGCACTCACTGGCACTGAAGTGCTAAGAGTCAAAGCCCTGGATAAGGATACAGGGAGCAATGCAGAGATTGTTTATTCCTTTCACTCTGGTAAGACATTAGCCTGGGGCACTATATTGCCTTTGCTTTTTAACTAACTTTTCTTTAGCATTCATGCAAGCACATTTATGAATGAATGAAATCTTGCCTTAATACTCAATTTTAAGGTTGCACTTATAAATTATCTTGGGTGGCAATTAAAAATGATAATCACATTTAATGTTTTTGACATTTAACAACATTTTCTTAAAGTAAATAATCTCCTTTTTTTTATCCAGGTGGGAATGTGGATGGTGCCTTTGAAATCGACAAGGAGACGGGAAGCATTCGTGTATTTGATGCATTAGACAGAGTTCTGCATGAGAAGTATCACCTCACAATAAAAGCCACAGATCAGGGCTTTCCCCAGCGCAGTACCCTCTGCCCCGTTACCATCACTGTAAAGCTGTCTGAATTCACACCACCGAGGTTCTCCTCCGAAGAATACATCACTGAGATAAGTGAAGCCATACCTCCTGGATCCCCTGTGGTATCTGTCTCTGCCAGCTGTCCGTCCTCAGTGCTGTACAGGATCAATCAAGGCGACCCCAATGGGACATTCCACATCAACATCAACTCTGGACTGCTATCTGTCCAAAATGCACTTGATTTTGAGCAGCACCCCTCCTACCGTCTGCAAATAAGAGCTACAAATTCAGCGGGAATCTCATCTGATGCTGTAATTTACATTTATGTGATAGATGAAAATGACAATGCCCCTGTTTTCCACCAGGACACGTATTATGGGCAGATTAGTGAGTCTGCGCCCATAAACAGCATAGTGACTGGTGAGAACAACACGCCGTTAGTGATCAAGGCGTCAGATGTGGACAAAGACACAAATGCTCTTCTGGTCTTCCAAATCCTTGAGCCTGCAGCACAGAAAGTGTTTAAAATCGATCCGAGTATGGGTACCATCTTCTTAAAGACTACAGTTGACTTTGAGACATCACCTGAATTTTTCTTCAGCGTTCAGGTGTGGGATTCCGGCGAGCCATCGCTAAGTTCTTCCAAGCCATGCAGAGTAAATATTCGGGTCCTGGACTTTAATGACTGTCCCCCAAAATTTGCTTTACCTGTCTATGAAACTGCTGTCACCTTACCAGTTTTTGAAGACATGAAAGTGATCCAGGTGACAGCTCATGATGCAGATTCAGCAGTCACCTACATGATTTCGGAGAGTAGTAATAAAAATGCATTTAAAATAGACCAGTCCACTGGAATAATCTCAGTGAATGATTCATCTGAACTACAGTCCCATAATGAGTTAAAGATCACTGCCTCTGATGGGTTATATAAAGACACTACCCTAGTGAAATGCAATATCACCAATTCAACAAAGACTAGTCTGAATTTCGAGGAGAGGATACATGTAGCTAGTGTACCGGAGAACTCTGCATCTGTGAAAATTTTAGCCATTCTGAGAGCAAAAGGTAGCTACCTGAACGAGCCCTTGCAGTACACCGTTTTGAACCCACATGGGAAATTTGCAGTGGTTCCATCATCTGGAGTCCTGCAGACCACCGGAGTTCCATTTGACAGGGAGGAACAGGATGAGTACGATGTTTCCGTGGAGGTCCGAGACATGAGGCATCCCCCACGTGTGGATGTAACTCGTGTTAAGGTCTATATAGATGATATCAATGACAATGCTCCGAAAATATCAAATTTGCCTCATTCGTTGACAATATCGGAGGAAACTGAACCAGGGGATGTTCTCTTCCAAGTGCTAGCAACCGACGATGACTTCGGTGAGAATGGATCTATAATATTTTTACTGGAGGATGATTTCAATCTCTTCAGAATTGACTCTTATCTTGGGGATGTGTCATTACAGAAACCTTTAGACTTTGAGTCTATGAATAATTATGTGCTCACTGTACTGGTATCAGATGATGGTGAGCCGAGTCTTTCAGCCGCTGGGACACTCTACGTCCAAGTGCAAAATCGTTCTCATCCAATATTTCAAAGCCTGTACTACCCTTTGAAATTACCTGAGAATATTACTCCTTTAACAACGATCCTGCATGTGCAAGCAAGAAACCCAGAAGGATACGGCCTTATCTACAATCTAGAGGAAGACAATGCCTCCAGGTTTTTCAACATCGATTTCAAAACAGGGGTCTTAAGTGTCACTGATTTCCTAGACTTTGAGACTCAAACAAAGCATATTTTGACTGTTCGTGCCACAGATTTGGTGACTGGTACCTTTAGCGAAGCAAAAGTAGAGATTGATCTGGAAGATATAAACGATAATGCACCTGTCTTTCAGAATCTGCCTTATATTACAGATGTGTCTGAGGGCCTTCCAATAGGCACATCTGTTTTACAGGTCTCAGCTGTTGACAGAGATTCAGACAGAAATTCAGAGGTAACATACCAATTGATTGACAAAAGTGATTTTTTTGATATTGACCCACTAACTGGGATTTTGGTTACATTGCAAGTATTGGACTACGAAACCATGCAGCAGTTCACGCTGAAAGTTAAAGCCACAGATAAAGGTTCACCACCACTCAGTGGTGAGGCTCACATCATTGTGAACGTCATAGATGTCAATGACAACCCTCCAGATTTTAATGAGCCATCTTATCGGGCCTCTCTTGATGAAATGTCCACTTGTGGCAACATTGTTATCAAAGTTCAGGCTTCAGACCCTGATAGTAAGGATGACCTCCAATATAAGATCCTGTCTGGCAACGAGGGGAGATATTTCTCTATTAATGAATCATCTGGACTTATCTCATTCTCTAATTTGTGCAAGAGAAACCTGGATCCATTTTATAACCTCACCATTGCAGTTTCCGATGGTGTGTTTCAGAAGACTGCCCCTGTTAACATTGACATGACAAACGGCAACAAGCACAGCCCCTATTTCAACCAGAACATTTACGAGGCAGATCTGGCAGAGAACGCAGAAGTGGGAACTCGTGTGATCCGTCTGGCTGCTATTGACCCGGATGATGGGCCATACGGCAGTGTAGACTACACCATAATTAACAAGCTTGCCGATGAGAAGTTCTCCATCGATGAAGGTGGACAAATTGTGACTTCTCAGTCATTGGACAGAGAAAATCCATCGCAAAGAGTGATTGCGATTAAGGTCATGGCTAAGGATGGTGGAGGAAGAGTGGGATTTTGCACTGTAAAGATCATTCTAACAGATGAGAATGATAACGTTCCTCAATTTAAAGCCTCCGAGTATCAGGTTTCTATTCAATCAACAGTAAACAAAGGCTCACCAGTGATACAGATAATGGCTTATGATGCAGATGAAGGTAAAAATGCTGATGTCACTTACACAGTAGAAGAAGCGGAGGAAGTTACTGAAGATATTATTGAGGTCAACCCTTTTACCGGAGTGGTCAGCGTCAAAGAGAGTCTGGTTGGTTTGGAGAATAAGATTTTCACCTTCAAAGTTAAGGCTCGAGATGGAGGCATTCCTTTTTACAACTCCTCTGTGCCAGTACAGGTCAAGGTGGTCCCACCGGAGGTCATTCTGCCCCGGTTTACCGAGCCATTGTACTCTTTCTCAGCATCTGAGGACCTCCCTATCGGATATGAGATAGGCACAGTCAAGGCGGATGCTGATATGCCACTGATATACAGCTTGGTGGATGGTAACACTATAGACAGCAACAAAGAACATGCTTTTGCTGTCGACAAAGATAGCGGTACAGTTGTAGTGCAGAAGAACATTGACCATGAAAAAACCAAGATATACAAGATTGATGTGATCGCTCAAGGAAATCACAATGGTACCGATGTAGCATCTCTTGTGTCTGTTCAAATAAAGGTTCAAGATGTTAATGACAATCAGCCTATGTTTGAGGCTGACCCCTATAAGGCCTTCCTGACTGAGAATTTGCCCCCCGGCACCACGGTCATTCAAGTGACAGCTAATGATGCCGACACAAACGTCAACGGAGAAGTCTCATATACAATCGAGTCGGAGTCAGATGATATTGGCGACATGTTTACAATTGATTCGCAAACTGGCTGGATAACTGCCTTAAAGGAGGCCGATTCCGAGACCAAACAGCTTCATAGATTCTATGTGGTGGCCACTGATCATGGCGACACTGTCAAACTGACCTCTTCAGTTCTAGTTGAGGTGACTATCACCGATGAAAATGATAACCCACCTCAGTTTACAGAGGAACTGTACCAAGGGTCCATCCTAGAGAACAGCAGGCCTGGAGAAACCATTGTGACTCTGACAACTGCTGATAAAGATGTGTCTGCAGATAATAGACAGATTGTGTGTTATATAACAGGTACGCAAAGTCACTGGTTTAGTTAAATTATTATTGTCTATTAATATAATGTTAATATAACACTATTAATATAATGAAACTGAGTTATAATAGTTATTCTGTGCTGTCTGTCTTTACAATTCAGCTTTGACATTTTACTTCAACTTTAACTGTTGTATAAACATTTTTGCATGGGCAAAATGATGTATGTTGGTTTTAAACACATACTGTTGCTGTTTTCATCTCTGAAGAGGGAGACCCATTGGGCCAGTTCTCAGTCACAGTAGCAGGGGTGGAGTGGACAGTGATTTCCAAAAGTCCGCTTGACAGAGAAGACAAAGACAAATACACCCTTAAGATAACAGCCACAGATGGAAGGTTTCAAACCTCTGCCAATGTTGAGGTCCATGTTCTTGACCTCAATGACAACAGTCCTTTGTGTGAGCAAGTAAGTCAGGCGTTCTCCAGAAGATATCAATTTGTTTCTGCATGTTTATGTGTGTTTCTTCAACTATGGGCAGTTTTGTCCCTGTGGATATATAGAAAATAAAAGATAGACGGACAGACAGATAGATATATAGATGAAGACATGGTAAAATGTTTTCAAAGACTGCTTTAATGTGATATTCATTTATATATATAATAATAATAAATGTATTCCGACATGGGATATAAAAGGGCCTGTAGAAAGGCCTACATACTAGAACCTAAATTGAAGAAATTCTGAAATTTGATGTTGGTTGATGGCAACCTATTTTATTGGAAAATGTCCCACTTTTCCCAGTTACTTTATACAGAGGCAGTCGTGGAGAATTCCAAATCTGGCTTGTTCATCCTGAAGATCTCTGCTTCTGATCCCGACATTGGAACAAATGGCCAGGTGTCATTCACTCTTCATGGACCTAATGCAGACAAGTTCCATCTTGACTCCAAAACTGGTAATTTTGATCTCTCAATCCTTCTCCAGATTTCTAGTAGCATTCACTGCAGTTTGAGATTGCTTTTGCTTACTGTTCGAGGAAATCAAACCAACAAAGATGATAAGAGGCAACTTTCCCAGGACATTTGGAATTTTTGGAATTCCTTGTAAACAATGAGCGTATTTGATTTATGATACGTTTACGTGACTTAATCTCTTCCAGGACAACCTATCTAAATGTAACATCTTTTAAGACGGTTATTTTGGGTTAACAAGATACAAGATGCAGGAAATGCTTCAGGCAATGTTAGAAACAAAGGACTGTGTCCGGCTGTGTAGTGTAAAGTTCTTGAAACAACAACTTTCTTTGTTTTTGCAGCTATGGTAAAGAAATGAAACCACTAACTTCAAGTAAATAATCTGTTACACACATCTATCAAATAAATAACTAGTCAAGGCTTGTCTTAAATACCCAACAAGTTACAACACAGTGTTTAACCGTTCCCTGTTATTGTCTTTTTTTTTTTTTTATAAGGCCTAGTTTCAAGCATATGCTTTTTCTTTTTTTTTTAAGGTGAGCTATACACCCTTGCTGTCTTGGACCGGGAGCGGGAATCAGAGTATGATCTTGTTGTCAAAGCGACTGATGGTGGTGGCCGCTCTTGTCAGGCAGATGTCACACTCATGGTAAAAGACATGAACGACAACCCGCCACAATTCTCCACGAGCCATTATGACATCACTGTGTTTGACAACACCACGATTAGGACACCTATTGCTGTCATCTATGCCAAAGACCCAGACACAGGTATGGCACTGTTTCTCTTGTCACAAATGGCTGCTTTAAAGCAAAACACACAGACTATTTTCGACTTATCCACTCAGAAAGTATTAAAAGCCCCTCAGCTTTTTTCTTTGACCCTTCACATGCAGGTTGAAAAGCTAAAGGTATGCAGTGTTTGATGTAGGATTGAAGGCTCTGACAGAGAAACATGATTAGGGAGGAACAGACCACACCTGGAGATGTGTGTGAACTTGTAGAGTACCGTCACAGGGATTCATGTGAATTGGAACTACTTTGCTCTTATATAATACGTCTTTAACAAGTGATTTAATGACATTATCCTTTCTAAGCATACTGCACAAATGTGCAAAGTCATTGTGAACACTATCTTGCAATGTGAACATAAATCAAGGTTTCAGCCGGTTCAGGTCTTTTGTATGTGCTTCGTTAAGCATAGAGCTGTTTTACTCAAGATACATTCAAAGGTGCGAACAAACATGAGCATAACCAATGTCCATCACATATGCAGATTGATATCTAAAAGTTTTTTTTATTTTTCTTCTTCTCACGAACACTTTAAATCTAATGAAACGGCAACAATAAAAAAAGATTTAGCTAGGTTAGTTGATTGCCTTAATTCCATAGACATTACTCATAGACACTTTCTTCGACAAGCGGATGCAATGAGACATGTTGTTCATGTGAAGTCTTTTGAGAGCTTAAATTCTTGCTTTTAGTTATCTGTTGATCTGCTATTCCTGCACTATAATACTGAGAATATTATGTTATATAACTCTTCCAGGTATAAACTCAGAGGTGAGGTACTCTCTTCAAGGCGCCGACAGTGGCTTCTTCTCCCTAGATGAAATCTCAGGCATCTTGAGACTGGAGAGATCTCTAGCCGACGAGACCAAGTTCACCTATGAGATGAAAGTAAAAGCCACCGACCGAGGCCTCCCTCGCCTTTTCTCCTTTGCCACAATTACAGTACACGTGGTCATCCTGAGTGATTACCAGCCATTGTTCCTCAGCTCGGAGTACTTTGCACAGATCCCAGAATCGTTCCGGATCGGATCGGAGGTGATCAGCGTGTCCGCCCTCCCCAAAGATGGCACTGATAACGAGCCTGTACGATATACTATCCTCTCCGGCAATGAAGATGGCCGATTCCAGATAAACTCCATGACAGGTAAGGGCATTTTAAATGAGATTTCTTTATTAGTAAATGTTTAATATGTTTTGTAATGATGAATCATGGAATATATGGCAAGGCTTTGAACATGCCAGTATTTTTACACTTCAAAATGTTTTAATTTTAGAGGCAGTTTTGTTTTTTTGTTTTTGGTAGTTTGACATAATCATTATTATAGACCTAACATTATCATGATGTAATCAAAGTTGAAACAACAGGAAACATTACAAAAAACTGTTGGATTGTTAAATATCAACCGTAATGAATGATATAAAAGCGTAATGATATTTATGAATTAATGTTAATAATATTTCTAAATATCTAAATAAATGTAAACACTTTGTTAAATAAATACACTCACATGTATTTAAGGTGTAAGGAAACGAAGTAAAGTAAAAAATGACTTTTTACTTGACGGTTACATTACTTTTTTAAGTGATTAAATGTAATATTTTCTTATAAACGGTATGAAAATTCTAATATAGTTTTCATGAAAGTTCTTATACCTCTAACACTTTTATTTTCCATTATCCATTTCATTAAATTTACAAAAAAAATCTAGGTAACACTTTAGTTTAGGGTGCAATTCTAACTATTAACTATTTGTTTTTTAGCATGCATATTAAAGGATATTGGCTGTTTATTAGTACTTATAAAGCACATAATGCCTTATTCTGCACGACCATATTCTACGTCCCTTAATCCTACCCAGTACCTAAACTTAACAACCTAACTAATTATTAATAAGCAGTAATTAGGAGTTTCTTGAGGGAAAAGTCGTTGGTAGTTATAGTGAGAATTGGACCCTAATCTAAAGTGTGACCAAATTCTGAACTGAAAAGACTTTAACTGTAGCCTTCATAACTTGAAGTCAGTGTAAAAAAAAATTACAATGAGTTTGAGCCTGAATATGTTTGTGATCCATGTGCATTCATAGAAAGTAGATATATTAACATGCCGCCATTGATCCTCTGTGGCTTTATTGCTGTTGAGCAAAGCTGGAATGTTCTTCAGCATGAGTAAATGTTAAATTAAACAACCTGTGCTGACATGTTTTGAATCCACACAGGCACTTGTCAGCTTGTTTATTCCCATCTGTTCAGTCCTAGTCTTCCCTCTCTTTCTTGCTCTTGTCCTCTTATCTCAAATCCTCTGAGCCTTCATGCTGCAGGACTTTTATCGAGGATTGAGCCAAACTCTTTATTAGTTGTCAAACAATACAAAACTGTCAGTTCTGCCTGATAGCAAGCATTCTGCATAAATCAATTGGCTATTTAGAGGTAATTCTCTTCCAAACGCTGTAAGTCCACTGTGTAGTTTTGCATACTTTCATAGCAAATAGTCAAGCTCAGATCTGCTGAGTATGTATTATATTTGGGACTTTGCCTAGAGTTCAGTGATTCATTTAAAGATGTGTAATCTAGAAAAACCTTTATATGGTATAAGAAAGTGAATAAAATAGATTAGATGATTCATAGTTCAAAAGCAATTCTTCAGTGTTGAATCAGCAATATTTCCGTTCAGGTACAGTGAACTCTTTTGGTGAAGTTTGCATGATTTGACCGTATCCACTGCATTTCAATAGAAATCTCCCCTTCTTTGAAGAAGACCTGAGGCTTTTTAATAATAGTTGTCAAACTTTTCATCTTCGATTGTTCTTGTGTCCCCCTGTCTTACCTTTGTGTGTGTGTGTGTGTGTGTGTGTGTGTGTGTGTGTGTGTGTTTAGCATGAAGAAATTGAGCCATTTTACAACTGCACTGGCATTCTCATTTATTTATTTATTTTTTTGTGAAAATGAAACTCATCAATCATACATTAAACCACTTGCACTGTATTACACTTTCCTTTTTCTCATTTCATGCAAGGTCAAACTGAATAATTGTAGGATTAAAAATAAATAAATAAAATGTACTGTTGCCAGTTACACCTAATTAAACATAATAACCAGTAACACTGATGGAATCATGAGTAAGATGATTTTCATGATATATATTAGTATCATTGATCACCATATTAGACAATTACCTGGCCAACTTTGGTAAAAAATCATAATTTGATTAACAACTCAATACCTGTTTGGGAGGTATACAGTTACCTACCAGTTATGTTTGTCTCATTGCAAATAGCCTTAGGAAAGATTCCTTAAGTATTTAAAAAAATCTGTTTGCCTCAGCAATTTTAAAATGACTCACTATTAAAAAGAATAACTATAAAAATAAGAATATCACTGCATAACTTAAACCTGATGGGTGAACATTTGCATGTTCAAAAAGTTTAATAGATTGCTAGTGACTCATTTAGCAGGATACTGTAGGCAAATTAACTACAAAAGTACCTTAGTCAAGGTAGATGGATCGAGGTAGCATATTTATTTATTTATTTGTTTGTTTGTTTATTTTTCTGTGAATGACAATGAAGTACAGTCTGTTCAGTAGGTTGATCTGGGTGTTGATCATCAGTCAAGACATTTATTATTGCACCAATTCTGAAAATAGGTGAAGGTATTCAACACGATATTTGTCACTGACAGCTGAAAGGAAGTAATCCTTTATCAATAAAACATTCATATGTGTGACATCAACATCAGAGGATAAGAAAAGCTGTATTATAGTTTCAACACTATTTTTAGACATTATGAAGCACGCGGTTTTGTCATTCCAGGAACTCATGAATCATATAAACCTTCATGAAATAAAAATGTTCTCCCAGTTTTTGCATCTTCCAGTAGATGTCACAGTTTTACATCTTATTACCCACGGTTCAGTGTCACATTGCCTCTCTCATGACAAGATCAGTGGCCTGTGTCTTTCGAACCAAATAAAAAATTTAAATTAAGACCAGGCGTAAGCTAATGTCTGACATTGATGGTTACTGCAGTGCAGTCCATATGGACTGTTATTTTTGTGAAGGCTGAGCCATTTGTTCCCATAACAGCCTGCATCACGCTCTAATTAAATGATCTACAAATACACATTTAGCCCTAGTCAGCCATTCATGGCTAAAGGCAGAAAACATTGATGCATCTTCATCACACTTGACATTGAAAAGTGCTCCTTTTGCTTAGACGAGGATTACTATGGCTGTCCACTCTTGTATGGAACAAAAGCTCTATGTTCAACACAAGCACAAACACACCTATATTGACAGAACTTGTGCCAAGGACAAACACTGCGCTGTTTATAATATGGTGGTGGATCTCTAAGAAAGCCATTAAGTGACACAACATAGCCCTTAAATCAATGAAAAGAAACATTACACAGAGCAATTTTGCACTGAAAGCTCGATTCTTGAGCTTTAAGCAAGAATGCCTATGCTTTTGATGTTCTGCTCCATCTTGTTTTACTCTGATAATGTGAGCAGACAGATCAGCAAGAGGTCCAGTAAGTCCAATAGCAGTGTCTACCCATAATGCACAGAGCAAATCCCACCGGATTTTCAAATACTTTAGATGAATCAGCCTCTTGAAGAAATCAAGCGCTTTGCAAAAACAGAAATGCAAAATTGAATAAAAGATGTCATGCATTCAGTCCAACTCCACTGGGAAGTACATGAGAGTTATTAGTCAAGATTGAATGCAAGTGGTCAGCTTATACAGCGATAAAAGAAAATCAGCCAGTATTATATACAGTATATTGAAATGCTATAACTCCCATTCTATCCAAACTTTTCATTCAGTATATACTGAACATGGATATTAGGCACACGGTAGCAGAAATCGACACTGAACAATAAATCACATTTCACATTAGTTTACATGAGAATTGTAAATAAGCTCTTCATCAAATCCCAAGATCAGGTGTGCTTCTATCACTGGGAAACTGCACACAAACTCATCAAGATATTTTGTATTTTGCCAATATTGTTCACACCTTTATGAAGCAATGTCAAGCCTTTTTTGAATATGAAGCATTTTTAGTAAATGGTGCTAGATCTTTTTTTTTTTTTGTGATTTTTTTTTTTTTTTTTGTGATTTTTTTTCACTTTTAACCAACTGATCAGCATATCTAACTAACTAACTAACTAACTTAACTTAACTTATCTGTGCAAACTGATAAAGAGATAGATGTATGCTGGATGTTTTCTGAGAAAAGCTGAGAATGCCAGCCAGGACTGACTGGATATTTGTTGCTCTGTGCCACAGGTTTGCTGTCGCTGAAGGCTGCGCTGGATTTTGAGCTGTGCCGCGAGTATTACCTGTCAGTGGAAGGGGCGAGGGGCAAACCACTGCTCACTGACATTGCCACGGTTATCATCAATATCACAGACGTCAACGACAACCCGCCTGTCTTTAACAGCAGTAGCTACAGAACCGTGATTGCAGAGGACATTTCACCTGAGGACATGATTCTGCAGGTATCACACTTTTATTTTACAAACAGCTGGTTAAATAAATAAATAATCTAGTGTTATTTTAGTATTATTTATATACTATAATAGTATTTATCTTTTTTTTTTATAATTAAGTTTAATAATTTAATTATGAGCTTTTGTCCTTATTATATATATTTTTAAAATAGTTCTATTCAGCTCTATTTTTTTTATTTAAAAGTTTTCGTTTTAGTAATTTTAGTACTTAAAAAAACTGAAAACTGAAAAAAGGTTTAATTAGTTAACATTAGTTAACTACTTGAGTTAACGTGAACTAAGAATTAACAAGACTTCTACAGCATTTATTAATCTTAGTTAATAAACTCTCAACATTTACTAATAGATTAATAAAATCAAAAGTTGTATTTGTTAATATTAGATAATGCACTGTGAACTAACATGAACAAAAATGAACAGATGGATTTTTATTAACTAACATTAAGAAAGATTTATAAATACTGTAACTAATGTATTGCTCATTGTTAGTTCATGTTATTTAATGTATTAACTAATGTTAATAAATGAGACTATTGTAAAGTGTTACCATTTTTAAGTTTAATGTTTTCATTTAAATATTTATATTCTATTTTATTTCACCCTTTTTTAACACTGAATGTGTCTAGTTTTAAGGATGCTTTTTTTAACAGAAAACGAGAAAAGAGTATGAAAATGATTATTTATTTATTTATTTATTTGGGCTGTTATCCTGTTACAGTAGGCCTACCTTTGATTTCACAAATAATGTGTCTCAGACTTTCTCCACAATGCTTTCAATGAAGCAAAGTGAAGACAGCTGTTGTCAGTCTGGTGACGGGATTGAAACAAGCTATTGTGGCAGCTGTTGAGCGAATGATTTACTGCATATGTCATTTAAGCAATCAGAAAAACATTTTGAATGCAGCAGTCAGCTAATGGTGATTGTTTATGAGCACTCACAGCCTTTTCAGATATTCATTGGGACATTAGGCGTGTCTGATGCAGACCGCTGGATTAGAAGAATCGGCAGTAATCCAGAGCTTTAAAGCTTTGCTTAAAACCACTCAGGTGTGCTCATCTTCCTTTCATTCACTGTGCATTTTTCTCAGGTAAGTGCCATCGACCTTGATGGGCCTCCGAATAACTTCATCATATACTCCATTGTGAACGGTGATCCAAAGCAGCAGTTCAGCATCAACCCTCGCACCGGACACATAACGGTCCGCTCCATGCTGGATAGGGAAGAGGTGAGTTCCTGAATCGCAACCCAGAACACGTACTTGCTAGTTTTATCAGGGATTTAGTTATATCCTCTGATCACAGATAAACATTTTAATCACTACTGTGGATATTTGACTGTTCATATCTTCAAAATTCCACTGACACAGACCCTCGCCTTTCAGATAACACACTACTCATTAACTGTGCAAGCTGCCGATGAAGGCGATCCCCCTTTATCCTCTGCCGTCCAGGTGACAGTGACCGTGTCTGACGTCAATGACAACCCACCGACGTTCTCCCAGATCAATCACAGCCTCATTCTTCAGGTAAAAACACACACGTCCTCTAAAACCAACCTTTTTGCCTCCCTGGAAAGCTAGTCAAGGACTTGACTTTCTTCAAATAGACAGTTTTAAGTCTTCCAAGACACCGTAATATCACGGCAAACAATTTAGAACAAATTCAAATGCGCATCAGAGACAACCAAACAAATATTTAATGATTACAATGGCTATCACACATAGGACGCTATTTTAACAATCTAAGCGCATGGTCTAAAGCGCACAGCGCAAGTCCACTTTTGATAGTTTAACGACGGAAAAATTGTCTAAAAGGGTTGTCCCTATTCTCTTAATGAGTAATGGGTGTGTTTTGGGCGTAACATGCAATAAACCAATCAGAGTCTCATCTCTCATTCCCTTTAAAATCCAGTTTCGCGCCATAGCGGATTACTATTTACATGGCGGAATTTGCAAGCAGAAAGACTAAACGTGTTTCCAGAGAGGAAACGGATCCGCTTGTGCGCGAGGTTAAAGCGCGCAAGTAGACCATCTACGGGAAAAGCCGGATTCCACCAAATCTTTATGTACACAATAATAATCTTTTACTTTGTAATCCTTTTATTTTTAATATTTGGCATGTTTGTGTGCTGCTGTCTGTGTGTGTAATAAGCAGAGTGGACGCGCTTTGTGCACCCAATGGCAACAATGCGCCTGAACACACCTCATTTTCAGACCAGCACGCCCATGGGCGCACAAATGGGCGCAAATGCATTTGCTCCTTAAACAATGTGACGCAGGAGGTGAAAATGATAACTGCGTCAGGCTGAAACTAGCAAAAAACACTTGCGCCGGGTGTATGACAGGGCACATAGTGCTGTGGGACATCAAAGGTGCCAAAACCAACCAGATGCCTTCATATACTGCTTTGTTTTCAAGTTTCGGACACAGTTGTCATCTCATTTCTGCTCTAATCTGCACATGGGCATAGGGGAAGGCAAGAGTTCAGGCTAAAGAGCCAATCAGCCATGCATAATATAGCATTTTTTTCTGTGCCAGCATTCGGACCGTTTGTTTACCCCTTCAGAGTCAGCCGGATCCATTGCTTCTAATTATAGGGCCAGCTCTGCTGACTTGGAAATATTTCTCACACCCCATTTACCTCACCTAAGGTGTCTGTGTCTTTAGAGTGCAGCGGCTATTTGGCACCATGTAGGAGGTCAGTAACAATTAGGCTCAGCTCTGCCAGCCAAGCATTCTGTTTCAATTACCTGTTCCAGTTGTGCCAGCTTGAACGGAGACGAGGAGCACATGTCAATCCAATCGGTAGCACTTTGTTGACAAATGCAGACAGAGTGATAAAAATCACCATCTGTTCTGGCGGTTCTTTCATTTCGACAGAATGTCTTTTTTTGTTGGCATTAAAAATGAGTCATATGACAGAAATACGCTATTGATTTTGAAAAACAGAAAGAAACATACAAACATCGGAGCAGATTGATCATGGTTATTCTTTTCCAACAATTTTGATTTGTCTCTGGTCTCCAAGACTCATTCTGTTTCCAAAGCAAAAGAATACAATAAAACTCACTTCAGAGCAAGAATCATCCTGATCAAAATAATGTATTTATGTTATTTGTTCAAGAAAGGACAAGAAAACCACAACTTTCCTAAAAGTCAGATGTTATTTTTCCAAGCATGTGCGGCTTGATTAATGGTGTTTTTCTGGATACAGGAAGGGGCTTCTGTTGGAAGTGGGATTCTGCAGCTGCTGGTAACAGACAGGGATACGCCTCAGAACGGCCCTCCCTTCTCCTTCCATATTGTCTCGGGAAATGAGGACAAGAGTTTTCTCATTGACCAAGGAGGACTGCTGTCCGTATACTCCCCGCTGAGGAGGAGAGGCAAGCCTCAGCATCTGCTAAAAATTCAGGTGAAAGATTTCATTCATTAACTTCAGTTACGAGTACAACACATGTTTACAACACATGCTTGTTATAAGTTTAAAGGAATAGTTCAACCAAAAAATGAAAGACTGTCATAATTTACCCATCCTTATGTTGTTCTAACGGTGCAGTAACATTAGCAATATGTCAGCAAAATGTTGTGGACAAAAAAAGGTCTGTTGTCTTTTGTCAATAGCATAGCAATATATAAAGCACAGCTAAATTAAGCAGTTTTCTGTTTATCAGCATGGTGAATTCAAGTGGAACTTTATTTTACAGTGTCCTTGTAACAAATGTTACATGTACTTACCATAGTAATAACAGTAAATTATGCGTAATTACCAAGCGGCAACCTCCCCGTCTCTCTCTTGAAACCAACACGGAAGTGAGTTAAACTGCAATTCATTGACTGGCCGCTTGGGCTGGCTGCAGAAGTGAGTCAAATCTGTATCTCCCCCATGTTAAAATTACCAACTTTACAGCAGAAAAAAACATGTTTACAGCCTGGATCACTATGTGGCTTTGGTCTATACAGCTAATTTTGCCCTTCATAACAACTGTGAGGGGGGTGAATTTTTTTATAACTCATCCGTTTAGTTGATTAATATTTAAAGTTCGGCATAATTAAGGGTGTGGCCACTTGAGTGACAGATGGATTCCCGCTGATGTCATTGCTAGCCATTTGTCTGCTGTTACTAGCCGTCACTTCACCTCAGCATATGTTAGCTGCTGAACTTGCCATCTCTGCAGTGTTTTGTGCTTTTTTCCGGGATTATTTCATACAATTTAATACACCCATTACTTCGCCCACGGCTTAGGATTCCGTCGTTGTCGTCGAGTATCGTTCGAGAGAACAACCAGCGCAGTATTTCAGTTGTTTTCCTCTGTGAACATGCACTAATGGATGTCTGACAATTTCGTTGCTTTTTGGAGTTTTCAGATTTAAAAACGTCAATAAAGGCTCGTTCGTTCTGCTCTCACGGAACAGATAGATTATAATATCATATGCTTATGTACCGTCAGATGAAATCCTGCAGATGTCGGCGCTTTCTCCGTCCATGCAATAAATGCACATCCATGAATGAGCGTGGATTTTCTAGCGCATTTACTTGAACTTCATAGGCAATATATCTATGGTTTAACCCATTTGAGAGGCGGCAAAAATCAGAATTTAAAACGGACTGAATAAGCTCTCTACGAACTTGAGCGATGCCGCGCTGACGCACCATAGACTATAAAAAGAGAGTGACTGACATGTAACGTTAAGCACATAAATCACTGTCACACACACACTCTCAGAGTAATATTAAGTTACTGCATAATACATTTTTAACTAGCAGAATAGTACAGAATCATAGCAAGGCTCCTCAGCTCCACTCCCGCCCCGCCTCTTTGCCTATTTTCTGTTATCCGGGAGTGACGCAAGGCCAAGATGGCGACGGCCGGCTCCGCCTACTTTAGGCTTCAAAAATGCTCTTCAGAAACCTACGGGTGACGTCACAGACACTACGTCCATATTTTTTTACAGTCTATGGTAATTACATGCAACCAAATCCTAATCCTATAGTAAGTACATGTAGTTGCTTAATATTGCTCAGTACTTAAATATATATTTACACTGTAACAATGACACCTTAACATAAAGTGTAGCCTTTTAGGGCTATATGCATGTAATTTTGCACAAATTATATAATAATTACTATAGTGGCTACATGTAACGTGTGTGACAAGGGCACTGTAAAATAAAGTGTTACCTATATTTTTTATTCAAATTTGAATTGGAATCCCGAATCCTTTTTTGCTACCTCAATTCAAATTCAAGAATAACGTTGGAAGTTCAAAAGCATTCTTAATCAAATTCTACATGGTGCTCAACCCAGGTCCCCATTCACTGTTATTATACAGAAAAGAGTAGCATGAAAATTTTTCAAAACTTCTCCTTCCTGTCTTCCACAGAATAAAAAACAAAACAAAAGTCATATGGCTTGTAACAACATAAGAGCGAATAAACGATGAAAGAATCTTAAATTTTTTCGGTGAACCATCCCTTTAAATGAAATATGACTTATATGGTGTAGCACAAGCTGACCTATGGTTGTAAACTTGATTGTTATCTGTGGGCCAGGGTTTTTACCACACCATCTTAAATTATTTAAAGCGACTCCTCAAAGGTCAGTGTATTGTTCACACATCGCAATGTTTTTTTCACACTTCACATAAATATCATCTCCACAGGTCACTGACAGCGGCCACCCTCCGCTGTCCTCTATATGCGTGGTGAAGATCAACATCACAGAGCAGAGTCGATATCCACCCACTGTGTCTCCACTAGAGGTTTTCATCACCACCGCTGGGGGGACGTTCTCCAAACGTGTCATCGGCAAGCTGCACGCTACGGACCAAGATCCCCAAGACATCCTGTCATACAAACTAGTCTCTGATGCCCCGGACCGAGGCCTGTTCTCTGTGGACACAGTGGATGGAAAGATTGTGGTGGAAAAGGACCTGGAGCCAGGCCTGTACCACTTGAACGTGAGCGTGTCCGATGGAACGTTTAGCATTTGGGCTGGAGTGAAGGTCCACGTTTGGGCTGGCACTCAACATGCTCTGGATCAGGGCTTTACGTTGCAGTTGGCTGGACTTTCGGCTGAAGAGTTTGTGTCTGATCACTGGAGAGGCCTCCAGCGCAGCCTGGGCTTTGAGTTAAACATACCCAGACAAGAGCTCCACATCGCCAGCTTGCAACAACAGCCAAACTCCGTCAACATGGAGGTACTGCTGGTCCGTCGAGCTCAGGATGGCTCCGTCCAGCCAGTGCCTGTTCAACGCCTGACTGGGGTCCTTTCAAATGTAGAAGATACGCTGGGTTTGAATGTCTTGAGACTGAAGCATGATGGTTGTGTGGGCGCTGGTTGCCCACCTCGGGGTTGCAGGAACGCAGTAGTGATGAGGCAGGGGAGAATGAGTAACTACGCCACAGCACGGGCGAACTTCATCACCCCGCAGCACAGCTGGGAGAGCGTGTGCTCCTGCAATGGTAGGTAGACCACCAGCCTCGTATTCTGCATTCCACTGAGGATAAACCCTGAGGCCCTGAATATGATCAAGTTTCTCACTTAGTTGCACCTTTGTTTTGACTGCTCTGGGCTTACCTTAAAGGGACAGTTAACCTTAAATGAAATGCCCTTTCATGTCATTCCAAAATCATAGGATTTTCATTGTCCAGGAAACACAAAAGAAAACATTTAGCAGATATTTCAAGATTTCACCCTTTCATACAACAAAAACATATTGTGACCAGGGGCTTTCAAGCTCCAATAAGGATAAAAAGCAATATCAGTGGTTCTCAATCAGAGGGCCAGGGCCCACAAGGGAACTTCAAGATTACTTTTAAATGATTTAAAATGAGTCAAAACAAGCTTTAAATTGAAATCAAAATACTTCTTAAAATTGCCCCCTCATTAAGTTTTTGTCTTTGAAAAACTAGGATCCCTGTGTATTGGAAACATGAATGATGAAGCCTCATTTTGATTTCTAGTCCTATAAAAGACATGTAAATTATAAAATTACCCATGACATTAAGATTTTATTAATGTATTTACTTTTTTTCCAGTTATGCCAAGGTCTAAAATATTTTATCTGGTAGAAATTGTAAGAATATATATATTTTTTTATCTTTATCCTTAATCCTTATCCAGTAAATGATGAATGACTGGAAAAGTCATGGGGCATTTGAATATTTGTGTGGACAATGGGATGCCTTGGAGTCAAAGGGGTTGAGAACCAATAGGTCTATATGACTTTATTATCATTATACTTCAAGGTGTCTGAAGCTATATGACAACTTTGCACAAGCTCATTGTGTGTGACATGAGACATACAAGAACCAATTGATGTCAAGTGTTGACCACAAGAGTTGTGGCACATTATATTTAAATGTTTGAGAACTTTAATAAGATTTATTGATTACACAAACACCACGAGCAAACACATTACATTTACAGTACTTTTGTATTTACATTGATACTTTTATTTTAGATTTATTCTTTTAGATCTTGGCAGCTCCTGGGCACTATGTGCTTTCATTGATTTGTTTTTCATGTACACTACCGTTCAAAGGTTTGGTGTAAGTAAGATTTTTTTTTTATAGATTTTCTTATGCTGACATTTATTTTGATCAAAACTACAGTGAAACAGCAATATTGTGAAATACTATTACAATTTCAAATAAAATTTAGAAAATTTTGATAAAGTTTTCTATTCTGATATATTTTAAAATGTGATTTATTCCTGTGATGACAAAGCTGAATTTCAGCATCATTTCTCCGGTCTTCAGTGTCACATGATCCTTCAGAAATCATTGTAATATGCACAATTTATGCTTAAGAAACCTGCATTTTTTTAGTACAATCAACTTGGATGTTTAAGTCATTTCAACTTAAATTACATTAAACTGACTTAAATTAGTTGAATCTTGTATAACTTATTAAAAAAAAGTAGAAAATTGCTAAACTTGTTTTGATGAGTTAAAGCAATGTAAAAACATATTGTCAGAACTTATTGCTGAATACAAGTATTAATATCCTTAAAAAAAAATCTTAACCCAAACTTTTGAATGGTAGTGTCTGTAAACAGAACTTGTTTTTTTTTTTTTTTTTTGTGTAATATTAATATAAAGTGGAAATAAAAAAGATGCTTTACATTAATTTATTTAGTGAGATACTGGTAGGCCTGTTTAACTTGATGCCAGTTATTAATTTCGAGAGGAAGTGGACCTTAATATTTATGCTTTCTTCTTCATTGCAGAATCGGCTGTGAGGTTTGACGGCAAGGGTTATCTGAAATACCTCTATCAAATAGAAGAGGGCAACAATAACTTCCATCTGTCTCTTCGACTCAAAACATCTGCTGCAGAAGGCACAGTGATGTCCACCAACGCCTCTGACTGGGGAACATTAGAGGTACAACATTTCTCAAATACTCTGACAAAAGAATCTTTAACTTATTCTTTTGTCTACCACATTCTTGCACAAAAGGCTTATTTTGAATGCCCTGGTGTATGTTAAAGCCAGGTGTAAATCTAAAATGCAAAGAAAACCCAGCCATCCAGATAACAATGGAACGATCACAGGAAACTTCACTCCACCCCATGACAAATACAACATCCAAATGTGTGCAACAGAAGCTTGTTTGTTCTCACGAACTTGCGCATTAAACGCGTTAATATTCAAGAGTGCATTCTATAAGGGAAGCAAAGAACTTGTGATGTGAATTTCATCCCGCCCTTTGAGCACATCAGTGATGAATCAACCTGTGTTTCTGAAATGAGTGTTATGATGAATTCATGGCTGACTGCTCTCAGAGGCACAGTGAGGGATCTTTGAGTAATTGTTTATTTAAACCTCTTAATGCAGCTTTGAAGCTTCAGCTACAGGAAGGGACTACACAAATGAAAACCTATATATTGTGAGAAATGTAAAGAATGTGGAAAACATGACTTAAAACAGCAGCCTCTGTTCCAAAATCACATGACATAACTCTCGGAGGTCGCCTCATTTATACGCCATAATTGAATATTCAATTTAAGTGGCTTGCAACATCACAAGTGCACTCTCCTTTTTTTACAAAGCTTTACCTCTGGGTTTTGGAACTTGGCAAGATGGACTATTTCATTGTTGCAGAGGGGCTTCAAAAGGAATTGTTAAACACGGTCATCCAAGAAATCTTTAGGGCATACATCTTCACATGCTGCATAGCCATGCATGACATAATTGATGTGTCTCTCTGGAGAATTAACATTCCGGTGCATATCAGCAAATTCCTATCACTTCACGTCTTATCAATCGTTTCATTTGAGAGGAGCGACAGCTCATGCTTTTGAAACTTGCAAAATTCAAATTCAAATCTACTCCTCAGCTAACATTTTTTAAGCTTTCTTACCTTTTAGTAATTACTTTCAAATGGAAATTGAGCCTATTTGAGCAAAGCCACCTCTGACAAGAGAAAGGGAATAAAAGGTGACTTGTCAGTTAAGCAGCTGTAGCATTTATGAATACCGACAGCTCTGATCTAACATTATTAAGAGAAACAAGATCTGTTGCGGGATAGATATGGTGGAACTGATACCCTTTAATGCTGTGAGGAGTCCGAGCATGGGGGAATTGATCGCAATAATTAGGTTTTTCTTCCAACTGGACTCGCATCAGGAGGTCTGTTACGAAACCTACCTAGACAGCATTGAAAGGCATCACAGGCACGCTCCCGATGCCAAGACTCTTCCAAACAGTAGGGAGAAAAATTATGCTTCTAAGATCTGTAATGTTGGCCAGATTCTAAAGCAGCATTTTATCAAAGATGAGAGATAGAGTCAAGAGACATTTAGATTTATTTATAAATGTATACACTGATGAGCCAAAACATCATGACCAGACACAGCGGTGAAGCGGATATCATTGATCATCCCCTAACAAGGCCACATATTAAGATCCGATTAGATTAGGTGATAAGCAAACAATCAGTTCTTGTTATCAGAAGAGCTTGAGACTTTGACAAGGGCCAAATTGTTATGGCAAGGTGACTAGGTCAGAGTATCTCTGAAATGGCAAGGCTTGTGGGTTGCTCTCGGTCACCAGTGGCGAGAATGTGCCAACAGTTGTTCAAGGAAGGACAAACCACAACCCGATGCCCGAAACTCATTGATGCACAAGGGCATTGAAGGCTATCCCATCTGGTCTGAACCAACAAAAGGTTGGCACAAGTAGGACAATTTTTATTCTGGTTATAGGAGAAATGTGACAGTGCGTCAAAACAGTAAACAATCTTACTGACCCCAAACTAGTGTATATACTTTTATATAAAAGCAATTCAGTCATTCACTACTAAGGGCCAAATTTACTAACAGCTTGCGCCAGCGCAAACCCTCTTTTGCCGTTAAAAAAAGAAGTATCAGGATCTACTGAAGACACTCAGTGAAAAATAGCGCTGAAAAGACGTGGACGGTTATTTTTGCGGCTGACCTTATTGCGGATGCATTGGTAGGAGTTTTCCTTTAAGCCACAATTTATGGGAGGACAGTATTTAAATTAAAAAGGTGATTTACGTCTTAAACCAGACGTTCTTTAATTTGCACGTCGTCAGTAGATCACAGGCAGAACTTTCCACTCCCATATGATCTTTTTCAGAATTACACTAATTTGCCCTGTTTAGGAATATTCCATAGAATTGTACCATTTAATATTGTGTAATATAATATTGTGTAAAATAGTTAGTTGAACTATATCAGCAGAATTTCATGATCTTCTCCAGGTGGGAAAAGAATATCACTTCCTTTTAAGGATACTTTACACCGCTTGCTTGACCATAAATGTTTAGTTATCTGTTGTTTTGTAGCCGATTTACAAGCACAGCGAGATCATGTGCTATGAACCAAAACTCAGATCGAACATTCACCCTTGATGAGTCCTCCTGGGAAAAGTTCCTCTTCCTTTTTGGTGCTCATCTCACCACCATCATCACTGCACACTCAGCTCAACCCAGTACAGCAAAATCAAACAGCAGCTCCGTACAATGAAAGCAAATGAGCAAAACCCATGGGCTGACTGGTATCAGATCAGAGCAAAAGGCTCTGTGCTCACTTCTTACATCACAAAACTCTCTGAAGATTCTGCCGCAGCAATTAAGAGGCTGGCGTGAAGGAGATGATGCTTAATAATGCATACTTTTAGCATCAGTGTAATGCTTTCAAATGTATAGTGCACACACAAGCTATGTTTTTTTTTTATTTTTTTTTTTACACACAGCAGGAAAGTAATACATGCATATGTAAGTTATTATTTATGGTAGGAATGCTGAGGAGGCATAATGTTAGTGTGCTTTCGAATGTTCCTGATAGGACTGTTGCTTTGTATCACAAAGTCGTTGATGCGGTTTAACAAGAACTAACTGTGTTCTCCATCGAGCTCTGTCTTTCACAATTCCCTTCAATGCTCAAAGGGCTTCTTATCTCCCACAGAGCGAGCGCTGAGAGCACACGCTTCCAACTGAGCAAAAACACAAGCTATGTAACCTACCTCAGCAAGAGCATTAACACAGCCCATAAATATGTAACTTTATTTAAGCCACAGTGTAGACATCAGGCTAAAGCTAATAAGTGTGAATTGTATACTTTTTAGGTGTTGAAATATTTTCTTTCATGCCAGAATGAAAGGTATTTGGGGGTCAATGACGTGACATTGACATTTTTCTTTAATTAAAAATACCTATTCAAAATGACATTCAAAATGCAATTCATACTTACAGTGACTTGTATGTATGTATTTATGTATGTGAAAAGCTTCAAACTTCAAACAGCTTCCGATAGTCCACTTAAGAAGACATTCTACTTACTATAAATAACTTTGCAACTTCATACATGTCAACTAACTCTCTTTAACCCTTAACTACATGTCAACTAACTCTCATTAGAGTATTAGTAGATTATTGAGTTAGGGGTTCGGGTCAGTAGAATAGGTTGACATGTACTTGCAAAGTTGCTTAGTTGCTTAGAGTGTTTGTTGGAGGAGCATCACAATAAAGTTAGCATTAAGCAGACAGCCATACTCTAATGACTGCTAGTTCACATGTAGTTGCAAATTTACTTATAGTTAGTAGAATGTCTAAGGGAGACTCTAGAAATAAAGTGTTACAGAAAAGTGCTACACTCACTCTCCAAACACAGACTTGACTTTATTGCTGACTTAATCATACAAAGTCAACTCTATTTTTGTAGAATAATTGTTGAACTTCAACTAACTAACCAACCATTCAACCAACATGCAGAAACATTGCCAAAACTTGCCATAATTATGTTTGTTTGTTTTTATTCCCCCCCTGCTCTTTATCATGAACATTGTTATTTGTCATTGACTCTTTTGTGTTTGTGTTTCTAGCTGGTGGACAAGGAGCTGAGGTTCAGATATGGATGTGGTAACATGCATCCTGCCAGTATACAGGTGGCCAACCACACTGTGGCTGATGGCCACTGGCATCATGTCTCTCTGGAGGTCAATGGCACAACTCTTAGACTCACCATTGATGCCAGCCACTCCAAGTCTGTTGTTCTGCCACAACCCTGCAAGCTCACTCAGTCCGGTGGGGCGCTGGTGCTGGCCGGCTCTAATCCCAGCACAGATGCAGAGCGACTGGGCTTCACGGGCTGTTTGGAGAGCTTACGCTTCAATGGAGAAGCGGTTAGAGGAAAGGAGGGGGTGACAGGAACTGGCCCGCAGACCGTCACACTCTTTGGGATCTACCAATGCTGCTCTGATGTGAAGATCTGTGCCAGTAATCCTTGTGAGAACGGAGGCACTTGTGTCGAAGACTTCAGTGAAGGTGGGAAAGCAATGATGCTCTACTCACACACTGTCTATATTGTTTTACCTACTTCTTTATAAAATAAGATATGCAAATTGGATCACCAAATCTGTATGCCATTTTCACAATATGAAAAGGCCATTTTCCCATTTTGCTTGTCTACACCACAATTTTTGATAAACGGATGATTATAATGCTACATCATTTAATCGGCATTTGATGAATTCCTGCTGCCATGATCACTAGAAAATGTCCATAAACATCTCTGTAAAATGAAATGCATTTTATTGCCAAAATAGTAGTATAGAAATAATAAAAATGGAAAAGGTTTGAGATGATAAATCAATTCATTGGTAACACTTTAAAATAATGTTTAAATCATTAACATTAGTTAATGCATTCAGTCTCATCAACTAATGATGGACATTACTTTTTTATTATCATTAATCCACGTTAATGTTAATATAAAATACTAATTAAAAATAATAAATTTTTAACATTTCAAGTTGTATAAATTAACTAATGTATTATTAATAAACATGAATTAACAGTGAACAATAGTCTATTATTAAATTAACATATGATATTATCTCTGTAAAATTAAATGCATTTTTTTTTTACCAAAATAATAGTACAGATAAGGTTTAATAAAATACAGATTGGACTGCAATTGATTAAAATGTATTAATTGGTAACACTTTACAATAAAGTTGAATCGTTTATATTACTTAATTAACAGGAACATTAACCTAGATTCATAAATGCTGTAAAAAATTATAGTTAGTTTCTAATGCATGAACTAAACGTTATTGAAAATTGTCGCTAATTAATTTGAATACACCTGCCATAGTGCTAAACTAGCACATATGCCAGAACCTGGTCAGGTTGGATAGTTAGTGAAAGTGTGCTAAAGTGATGCAAATGTATTCACTCCTCAACATATTTCAAATTTTTTTGTTTCATGTAATAAAATTGTGAAGTAGGGAATTCATTTAAGATGTCCCTTGACTGTTAAGGGACACCAAACCAAAATGCTTGAATTGTCTTTGGAGGATCTAAGCAACACTACACAGATATGGAAATAAAGCTAGGGAGATGATCTCCATTGTATCTGCATCCAAATGTCTCTCAATACTCCAGTGTCAGTCTACTTTGATCTCAGAACAGTGAAGTTCATGACTTTGTTATCTTGGCCATTAAAAGATGCATTTTTTTTTTCCACGTCTGTCCTCCAGGTTTTCGCTGTAGCTGTCCATTGCTATACAATGGCTCTCGCTGTGAGAACAGCAAGCTGCCGGACAATCCTTGTGCATCCCAGCCATGTGCCAGTGGATTGTGTATGCCAAATAATCAAGGCTACATATGCAACTGCTCCACACAAATTGCTGGAAACAGGTGAGACTCATACAGCGGAGCTCTTGAAATCCCACATGCATATTATGTCCTTGGTGAAGGCATTGAGAAGTCTGACTAATCTGCATGAAAATTAATACTTGTGTATTCTGCCTCTTTATCTCTTTCATAAACCCGTGCCCACACAGGTTACATGTGATATGTGCATTTGGCATTCAGCCGTAACTCGCCTTGAGTTAACCATTTAAAACATTATTGATTGTCCTCATTCTTATATTACTCCAAAGCTTGAGCAAATTAGTCATGGATTGAATTTCAATCAATAGATGTCCTTCTGTGTGTCTGTCTCTGTGTGCATCAAATCATAATTACAGTTTATGTATAGCCCAAGACGGGAAACTTTACATACACTGTTTAGTTATCAAATAATGAATTTTTTTTTTTTCTGTTTGGGGGAACTATGCAATTATGTCCAGTACACTGCACATGATATCTGATATTATTGTAATGTATAGTTATTATGTAAAATGTATTATTTTCATTAGTGTTGCAAGACATAACATTATAGTAAGTAGTGAGAAATGTTGATTAAAATGTTTAATATTCATTTAACCATTTATTTTTATTTAATATTATTTATTATGCATTTTTCCTGGAGCGCTAATGCAAAATGCCATCTAAAATCCATCAAATTTTCACTCAAAATTGTTATATGAAAAAAATAAAATAAAATCTTTTTCGACTTGTCTTAACTCAAATCTCTTGCAATGTGTTACTCTCAAAACTGGTTATGTAATCAGATTACTTTAAGTAACTAGTAAAGTAATGCATTACTTTTAAATTTACAACAATATATCCGAGTTACTTTTTCATAAGTTTTTCATAATGCATTCCCATTTATTCATTGAGTTGTGCAAAACACCTATATAGCTTGATAGCATTTAAAAAGAAATGTATCTGGTACACTGGATGTTTAGAATGTGGAAGATATTAACTTCTGATAATCCATAAATGACATACAGGATGGTATGTACCATTTCCATTGATTAGTAATTCAGCTGTGGTATCTGAGTTTGAATGTATCTAGATCAGGGGTGCATTTCCCGTACAACGATGTAACTCGTTACTTAACTACCATAGTACGATGCATCGTTGAATAAATGAACTTGCTAGTCACGACTGTTTCCCGAAGCCGTATTGTCGCAAAGTGGTTGTTCAACCACGCTGGTTTATGACGTAACACACGTGGTGGAGTAATAACTTCTTTTAATGAATCTGTTTGAGATCCAATTAACGCTAGATGTTTTGCTATAAATGACAGACATGGCACCTGAGGACTATTTCTCATTTTTCTCAGTTATTTTGCTCTATTTCCAGATTCAGTCATAGGCTCGTTAAAGCACGTTCGCACATGCACACTCATCAAAAATGGTGCTTTAAATCTCTGAACAAACTAAAAGACGTAAATGACATTTGTATGTATTCTAAATAAAAGATATAGATTGTATTGAATGTCAGCTTGCTTATTTTGCTCAAGATAAGAATTTATTAAGTCCACATGTCATGCAAACTAGAAACTCTGCTTCTAACCACAGATCGAGAGCTGTCACACACTCCTACATTCAGTCAATTGTTTCTTTTCTTTGCAGATGTCAGATTGCGTGCTCTCCAAATCCCTGTCTGGATGGTTTCGCCTGTTCAATGGCGGGGAACTCCATCCACTGTGAGCGCACCTCCTCCCCTCCTTATGTGGAAATTGCAGAGATCTGCGCAGGCATATTGGGGCTTGTCATCCTCGTCGTGGCCTTTGTGTTTTTACGAAAACGCTACGTCAGCAAAACGAAGCACAGGTCCGGCTGCGTGCAAGATTCCAACGGTTACTTCCCAACTTTACCCAAAAGCATGATGAAAGAAACTGAGATCAGCTCTCCCATGGAGATCAGCACTCTGATTGGCTCTGTATGTGATCCGGACAACAGTCCTTTCCGTTCACTCAAACCTCGTGAACAGCGGGAGCTCGTCCCTCAGGTGGGACCCCGGTCTCAGAGGCCTCAGGGTCCTGTGATTTGCAGCGTGGCCCCCAATCTACCTCCTCCACCCTCCACCAGCTCAGACAACGACTCTATTAGGAAAAACAATTGGGAGCATGACTACGAAGGTGAGAACTACAGTTTTATTGATTATTTTCCCGGCTTCTACAGGCTCTTCACTTAATTTGGAATTTAGTCACATCATGAAAGATGAGAGAGGCGGAGGACAAATAGCTGCGTGTGCTTTTGCAGGTCAATGGAAAAGCATGTGCGGGTCATATTCAATTATATCTTCTGTTTTCTGCAGCACTGAGAGTTTCTCCTCGTGATGCTTTCCTTAAAAGCTATGGCTTAAAAACTGTCAATAGCACATCAAAAATTGTGATGTGCTGATATCTCAAGGACAGTTTTGCAACACTCAAACATTTCAAAAACAGTGGAGAATTAAAGTACATATGAATAGTTGTGCAAGCCCAACTTTTAATTATACACTCACCTAAAGGATTATTAGGAACACCTATTCAATTTCTCATTAATGCAATTATCTAATCAACCAATCACATGGCAGTTGCTTCAATGCATTTAGGGGTGTGGTCCTGGTCAAGACAATCTCCTGAACTCCAAACTGAATGTCAGAATGGGAAAGGGTGATTTAAGCAATTTTGAGCGTGGCATGGTTGTTGGTGCCAGACGGGCCGGTCTGAGTATTTTACAATCTGCTCAGTTACTGGGATTTTCACGCACAACCATTTCTAGGGTTTACAAAGAATGGTGTGAAAAGGGAAAAACATCCAGTATGCGGCAGTCCTGTGGGCGAAAATGCCTTGTTGATGCTAGAGGTCAGAGGAGAATGGGCCGACTGATTCAAGCTGATAGAAGAGCAACTTTGACTGAAATAACCACTCGTTACAACCGAGGTATGCAGCAAAGCATTTGTGAAGCCACAACACGCACAACCTTGAGGCGGATGGGCTACAACAGCAGAAGACCCCACCGGGTACCACTCATCTCCACTACAAATAGGAAAAAGAGGCTACAATTTGCACGAGCTCACCAGAATTGGACAGTTGAAGACTGGAAAAATGTTGCCTGGTCTGATGAGTCTCGATTTCTGTTGAGACATTCAGATGGTAGAGTCAGAATTTGGCGTAAACAGAATGAGAACATGGATCCATCATGCCTTGTTACCACTGTGCAGGCTGGTGGTGGTGGTGTAATGGTGTGGGGGATGTTTTCTTGGCACACTTTAGGCCCCTTAGTGCCAATTGGGCATCGTTTACATGCCACGGCCTACCTGAGCATTGTTTCTGACCATGTCCATCCCTTTATGACCACCATGTACCCACCCTCTGATGGCTACTTCCAGCAGGATAATGCACCATGTCACAAAGCTCGAATCATTTCAAATTGGTTTCTTGAACATGACAATGAGTTCACTGTACTAAAATGGCCCCCACAGTCACCAGATCTCAACCCAATAGAGCATCTTTGGGATGTGGTGGAACGGGAGCTTCATGCCCTGGATGTGCATCCCACAAATCTCCATCAACTGCAAGATGCTATCCTATCAATATGGGCCAACATTTCTAAAGAATGCTTTCAGCACCTTGTTGAATCAATGCCACGTAGAATTAAGGCAGTTCTGAAGGCGAAAGGGGGTCAAACACAGTATTAGTATGGTGTTCCTAATAATCCTTTAGGTGAGTGTATATATATATATATATATATATATATATATATATACTGTACAATGTGTCTCTGCAGTTTCTGCCACATCCACTACTGCGTTGATGGACAGTGTGTGAATTTAACACCGTAGATTGTCATAACTGTTATAAGCAGTGCAAAAAACTGTCACATCCCACTCGCATATAGTGGAAGACTCTGGTTTCAAATATACAGTCAAATGAATGCCACACAGAGAGGAATTTTCTGCTCTTGCCATTATAGATGCACAATATATTGGTGTATCAGCTGATAGTGGAGATTTCTTAATGTGGTCAATATTGGATTAATATTGGCTCATATTTTGTATGTTTAATTGTGCATGCTTATTTACCCTGTTTATACATTTAGATTACCATTGCCATCATCGAAATCTCACTTAAAGTGAATCTTTGAAAACATAAATAATTTAGTAACTTAACTGTAAATTGCTAACATAATCATTAGCAGATCTCATACTGTACAGTATAATGTTGTGATGCCTAAATTCACTTGTAGCATTTAATATTACTGATTTTATTTATAAGTTTTACAAAGTTACAAGTTTTATTAAACCTACCCCAAACTTTCAGACAAGGCCATTTATTGTCCATCGACCAAATCATGAAAATAATGTTTGAGACATAATTTGTATTACTAGTACACAAGTGCACCCTGCAACAGTCATGTGGTCCGACTAGTCGACATAGACCCAACTCATCTACTACTTGTAGAACTAATCATCAAATCTGTGCAAACCATAACAAAAAGAACAAATAAACAATTTATAAAAATTCTCATTCACAGTGTATCCAGCTGATCCAGACTACTACGGCCGACCCTCCGTTCAAGCGTTCCCACAGTTTGACATTGTGGAAAGCACCTACTCATCTACTTCCACCGAGTCGCGCAGGAACTCTCGTTTCGGAGGCTTCCCTTTCCCGCTGGACCGGGCCGACCGCCGTGCTCCGTTGCCCCCTTGTTACAGCAACCAGAACTTAGATGACTTCTTGGGGCCGGACGGGCAGCCTCTGCCCAGCTCTCAGTGCCCTAATGAGTACACGGCCATAAGCTACTACCCTACCCAGCACACTCGCAGCCTGGACAACGTCTCCAGCAGCCATAAGAGGCTCAGTGTGCGTTTGAGCGTGGCACAGCCTTCCTATGCGGACAGCGGCGGATCAACTAGAAGGACCGCTCGTAGTTATACAGGCTCAGACACGGTGGAGAGTGACTACGGCAGCTGTGAGGAGGTTATGTTCTAGACTACAAAAAGAGGAGTCTGCGATGGATCAAAGGTCCCGTATGATTATAGAGGGGAAGGTTGTCTCGTGCATATAGTACATGAAGCTCACTGGCTAAAAGCCACAGAAGCACTATCAGTATTAATAGTCACTTTCAGGGAAAACAAATACATCTGTGTGAAATGCGACTTTTCTCATTGTTTTCCCCTTTACGAATCTGTAGAATTAATGCATGACCTTAAAAAGTCTACAGTGTGTTATACTGTAAATGATGTCAGTAGTGTCTAGAGATAATGCGCCCTTATTTGTTTTTGCGAGTTCGATCGCACCCCGTCCGGTTTGGAAAACTATATTGGTATTAGCACATTTGTTAAATGATTGCATGTCATCATCAGATTGGAGGCCAGCTGTGGGACAGATGATTACACCTGTAAACTTACCTGAGGTGTTCTTTGAGGAAAAAAAACCAGTGTGCTATGAAATTGGAATCTTTTTTAAGCGTGCCATATGGTGTAAACGTGTTTAGTGATGCAGGGTATATAGAAGCACATTTCACTACAACAGATTGGTGGTTACATTGATTTGTACAGTCGACTGAAGCAGAGGCTGGTTCCCTGCTGGATCAAAAATGTAGTACACAATGTGAAATATTACATGTATGTTCATGAAATATCAAATATAGTTCCCCCGCAAGTTGATGTGTCACTGGTTGTTAGGAAATTTGGCTGTTCTGTTAAGATGTGTATGAATTGCTGTGTTTGGTGAATAGTAATTGTACATGTGAACTATGCGCTGGCTTAAGCTTCTCGTACTGCAGATGTTTTCAGTTTTAAGAGTTCCCAGTGATCCAAAGTATTCAAACAAGGCCATAAGAAATCCCTATGTTGCTTTGTATGGCTCAATTATGCTTCTTGACTGTCATAATGCTTACTAATCATTAAAAAGATCAAAAATACTGCCAAAGTATGAAAGAAATTGGATTGATTGAAGAAATGTGTATGTGTGTGTACATCACAAACAACAGCTGCATTTTATATTCTAAAGCGCTTCTGTCTATGATCTGTGTTCATAACAGTGATGTCATCCTTAGTGTACAATTATTATTTTTTGAGAAGTTATGAATAGGGATTCCCACCACAGCACATCTTATTGGATGCAAAGATGACCTGAATGTGAAAGGCTTTGGAGATTCGTTTATCAGACGGGTGCATGTGTCATCAAATTGTATTGCATGTGCTCAATGAAACTGCTTCCTTCCCTCACTGACTGTAGTGTTTAGTCTGTAGTGTTTCAAATGACATAGTGCAGTGTTGATGTACATATTAATGGCAGCTGTTGCAAGTATTTGTTATTCTGATCTGCCGGATGTTTGTGCAGTGGGTGTGGTATGTATGAATGGATTTTTTCTGTTTCTTTTTTTATATTTTGAAAATTCAATGTGGGGTGAAACCCATGTTTAAAATGAGTTCCTCTGTGAGAGAATCTGTGTTGTCTTTGCCATTTCCCATCTCTGTAGAAAATACTATGAACTATATTAAATAAAAATTATGTTTAATATACAGAATGCACTGTTGTATTTTAATTTACTATATGTGACCCTGGATCACAAAACCAGTCACAAGTTGCACGGGTATATTTGTGGCAATAGCCAACAATAAGGGTCAAAATTGATTTTTCTTTTATGCCAAAAATTAACTAGGATATTATGTAAAGATCATGTTCCATGAAGATATTTTGTAAGTTTCCTACCATAAATATATAAAAAAATTATTTTTGTGAGTGAATGCAGCACAATTGCAAACATAAATTGACAACTTTTTTAATGTTTCGATTTTTAAATTTAAAAAAATAAAATGTACCCTCAGATTCCAGATTTTCAAATAGTTGTATCTTGGCCAAATATTGTTCTATCCTAATAAACCATTCATTAAATGGAAAGCTATTCAGATTTCAGATGATGTATACATCACAATTTAAAAAATTTGACCCATGTGACTGGTTTTGTGGTCCCAGGGTCACATATTATTACTTAAGGATTAAAAAATTCCAAAAGTTTGGAGTCAGTTTGATTATATATATATTTTTTAACTAATATTCAGCAAGAATGCCCCGTGATTGATCAATTGATCAAAAGTAACAGTTAAGACATTTATAATGTTATAAAACATTTCTGTTGTAATTCTTTTCAACTTTCTATTTAATCACAGAATCCTGAATAAAATGTTTGACCGTTTCTACAAAACAATATTAAGCAGCACAACTATTTTGTCTATAATAATAAATGTTTCTTGACAGTTAAATCATCAAATCAGAATGATTTCTGAAGGATCATGTGACACTGAAGACTGGAGTGGATGAAAATTCAGCTTTGCCTTCACAAGAATAAATTACATTTCAAAATATCTTTAAACAGAAATCAGACTGTTCAAATTGTAATAATATTTCACATAATTACAGTTTTTACTATTTGGATCAAATAAATGCAGCCTTGGTAAGTATAAGAGACTAATTTCACAAACATTAAGGAATCTTACCAACCTCAAACCTTGGAATGGTATAGCATAAAAATTAGCTTTATTTGGTAACACCTAAATTTTAAAACTAATTAAACTGCTGTGTTTTTATAGATATTTTAGTTTTATTATACTTTTAGTGAAAGGGCATCACACTGTTGTTGTCATTCCAGACATCTCAAAATGAATTTAGCGATGGTTGAGGGAGACTCAGCTTTCACACATAGAATAAATGTGTTTAGTACAGGGGAACTGTGTTTAGTACAGTTTTGAAACACTACAGACTAAACAGACCTTTTAAAGGTCAAAGACCTTTCGCAGAGGGCCCCTGTTACTCTGTTCCACTATTACCCCCTGTCCGACGCCCCTGGTTTAGGAAGAACATATGCGATCAACACTCAGAGGAGCTGCGACTCAGCTCGCCGGGCTGTTGTGGGCTTCACAACAACTACTGTAACTCAAAAATTTCACAAGATTTATGTACGAGTGAAAGTGGAGCAGTCCCATTATGTATACTTCTGTCTTCTTGAGGCAGAGGAATCTCCTCATGGCTAAAGACCCTTTAGGGTTTCGGAAATAAGTGTCAACTAATAAAAATACTGAGTAGCCTACCATAACTCATCTTGAATGTGTTATTCAGGTGAAATGACTTCTAAAAAGACTACAAAAAAGTCTTTTTTTTCTCTGTTTCTTTATCTTGTCCCTGGGGAATTGATTGGATGGTTTTGGTTTGTTATTGGTCGATCTTATGTGAGTGACAGGTTGTCCCGCCCTCGCGCCAGTAAACACAAGAGATTGCAAGAGGGAGGGGAAGTTATTTTAATAGACTATGACAGCACATGAATTAAAAAAAGATGTGCAAGGACAAATACAGCAACATTCCATAAAATATAAGAATTGTCTAATTGGATTTCATGGTGACTTTAATGTCCACAATTAGACGCTGTGAAAAGATTATCAACAACTGTGCAGCTGTTCGCACCGTCCCCTTAATATTCAGTACAAAACTGATCAAGAGACTGCGATTCACAGCAGAAGCTCATCCAGGATGATCATTCGCATTAAAGGGTCGCCTCATACAAACCTTTTGTGAACTCGGCTGTGGCCCAAATGTCTGTAATCAGCCCTGCCATTGAGCATTATTCAGATGCCAGTCAAGATCCATAAAAAAAAACACCATTTCACTCACACACACATACTGGTACGAAGCATCAGCGAGTCATACTTTTAAAGGGATACCCTGTGTGTGCCCTGCACACTCACATAGCATGATAAACAGTCTTATGGGTAATATTCGCTGTTAAATACAGTGCCAGAGTATGAAGGTGCCAGAGACAGACCATATGTTAGGGAATTCATACTTATCTCAGATTTGGAAACTGATAGATGATGTTCAATCTGTTGTACATGGCATCATGGTGGAGCATGAAATATTGGACATATCAGTTGCCACATTAATCATGAAATTTATTTGTTGTACTTACAGTAGTTTCATAAAAAAAAAAAAAAACGTTTTATTCTGAAAAATAAAAATAAAATTTTTATCTTCAACACAGAATCATAATATGAAGTAAGTGAGAGTGTACACTCCTACATGCCTTGACACTATATGCTGTCATAAACTTATCAATAAACCAACCAAGAATGACAACCTAAAGGATAAAATATTTATGGACCGGCAGACTGACAGATGATGAAGCGGTGGAATATATCAGAAAATGTACCATTACTGACAGCTTATTATGAGCCATAAAGCCCTCTCCGAAGGTTTTTTTGTTTGTGTTTTTTTTTTACCAAAACAATACAAACAGATACACCAAAGCAAATATAGGACTGGAGAATACAAATACCAGACAAATAAGTAACACAGTAACACTTTATTTCGAATGTCCACTTTAGACACTAATAACTATTAGTAACTTTGCAACTACATGTCAACTAACTCTTATTCGAGTATTAGTAGACTGTCTGCTTAATATCTACTAACTCTTTATTATGATGCTCCTCCAACAGACACTCTACTGACTATAAGCAACTTTATGTCAACTTATTCTACTGACCCGAACCCCTAACCTAAAAGCCTGTACACACCAGGACGAATATCGGCGCGCGTTATTCGCCAGCGTTTTTCAACGCGTTTTTTGTGTTCACACCCAAGCGTTTTTCGCTGACGATGAGCCGAGTGAACATGCAAATTCATTCCCTGACATTAGATGGCGCTTAATGTAAAACAGAAATACAATACCACTCCATAAACAGTCTATACTCTGCAATACCACTCCATAACAGTCTATACTCTGCAATACCACTCCATAAGTGTTCTCTTTTAACAAGATTTTTGTCGCGTTTGTCATATAGTTCTTTATTCCGACACCAACGAGACCAGCAGCTCTACATTCATCTTGCCTTGCATCTTCCTCGTCATTTCTTCCCGGCAGTGTCTGTCTATGGGCAGTGACGCTACTTGGCGTATATCTTCTTCGCTGTTACGTATGTGTGCTCGGCAAGACCGTTTTGTGTTTGAGCGCCCCCAAGTTGTGTTTTACTGTAACTTCAGCAGCTCCAGACACGTGAGCAAAAGCGGCAATCTCATTGGTCGGATAGTTTTTGACGCGGCGCGTCAAACCAAAAAACGAACCCTAGGCGTTTAAAAAAAAAGTTACGCTTTTACGCGTTGCGTTGTGTGCAATCATTCTGCGCAATTGTTGAAAAAGAAAAACGTCACGTCGCAACATTTGAAATATTTGCGTTTTAAACTATGAAGGCGAGCACGTTCAGCGAGAGTTATGTCGGTGAAGAAGTAATCAAATCCCATTCAATTATTCACTATAGAAAGTGAAAGTAAAAACTGACCGATGAGAGCTGAATCTACTCAACATGTTCTGATAATGTATATAGGCCTAACCTTAATTTATTTTCTTAATATTTCTCTTGTGGCCCATGGTGAAAAAAATGAGAATTATTTCATATTAAACACGTTGTTTTTTAAATGAGGACTAATATAACATCTTCATCGCTGTGCGTCGGTTATGCAGTGATGCGCTATGAGATTATCACGGGGCTAATTAATTGTAATATTGATTTGATAATAAAAGTAGCCTCATAATAATAATTGTAACAGACCTTATGTTTGATTGTGTTATGATGCATTAATTCTGGATCATGGATGTGCTGGCGCTCGTTCTATGTGTGTGTGCAATGCATTTTTCCCTCTGGGCTTGCGTAGATCGGCAATTAAGGTCATGCATTGCGTACTTGGGATGTCACGGTCTTCGGGTTTTCCTCTCACAAGTGTGAGACGTTTAATAGCCTAAAGTAAAGAACAGTTCAGACAGTTCTCGTTTATTGTTATCTTATTCATAAAGTGTTTAGGCGAACCCTGCACGAACGCTCAGTCACATAATCATCATTCAGATCACCGCAAGGGGGGCTTGAGATCATCTTAGGGGGGGCTAAGCCCCCCCAAGACGCCGGGCCTGAAGTAAAGCCCTATTCGCACGGGATTAGTATTACCCCTGGACCTCTGTAATTAAGAAATTACCCCCTGACGTCTGTGTTTTTGGTGGCTCATTCACACGGGCAAATAAATGTTCGTAATTCCCTCGAGTTTACGGACTTCACAGCGTGCGCCCACCCATTCACACTTCACTAGCTGAAACGAAGATCGCGCTGCAGTATTGCAGGTGTTTTATGCCCCCAATGGCGCCTTCCAGGCAGCTAGGGGATGGGTAGGTTTAAGGTTGAGGGTAGGGTTAGCTGCCTCTAAGGAGCCATTGGGGGCTTAAAACACCATCGAGCAGTATTGCAATTCAAAAAAAGAACTTATTTAAAAACTATTTATTAGAGAAATATATTATATATATTATAGAATATGATATTATTGTATAAATATATAATATATCTTCTTTTTATTATATTCTTTGTCCATATTTACAAGCCTGCCTGAAGAAGGTATTATAAATACCGAAACGTCGCGATAGGCTTGTTTTTCTATTCATTTTATTTGGTTTATTTCATTATATATCATTTTTACTCTTTCACACTTTGATTTCTTGAGATACTTACAGGATGGACGCAGTGGTGTAGTCTAGTTTTTTGTAGTGAGTATACTCTAATAAAAAAATTTTTTTTAAAACATTATAGGCACAAATACAAATTTACTTTTAGAAATGGTATTTTTGAAAAAAAATAAGTGTTATTTTAAAATACATTTTACTGTGCAATTTCTTTCTAATTTCTTCAAGTTACACCGAACTTTTATTTTGACAGGTTGTCGTAAAGACATAACAGTTTCTGTGTGTATATGAAACGAATGAATGACGATAGTTTTATCAAATGAAATGGTGAAATTCTCGTCAAGTGACTCATAGCAGCTCTGCGATGAAATGCACATGTGTAGCTGTAGCCTACATCATTCATGTCTCAATACAGTGAAACGCTGAAAACACCACGAGCGTGAGTCACCCGTGCTTGTGTGTGTGTGTGTAGTGGAGCACACATTGAGCGCTCATTCCCAGAGACGCTTAGAACAATTGCAGTCTCTTTTAGCTTTAATATTCATAGACACTAGTCCATATCGAGATTTGATTCATTGTACAGCCCTACTTTTGATTTATTCATTCAAAAATAGCCAAAATCCGTGATGTTCTGCCCTATAGCAAGTTCCATTTGTGACTGGATTCCGCTATTCGATCCGTGTCGCTTCGCAAACACAGACGGGGTGAATTTATGAATGAAAGTTCTGACACAAAACGAAGTTGTTACGTATCCTCACGCTTTTTTAAGTGGGTATACGCAAATCCTTGGCCTTTTCTAGTGGGTATACGGCGTATACCTGCGTATCACGTAGACTACACCACTGGATGAACGTCTTTAGAGGCCGTGTGAGACAAAGAAATGCTCCACGATACAGACTACTAAATTACACTACCACAAAAAGCGTCCAAACTTTCCAAAAGAGCTTCCATGTTGCGCCAAAATACTTAATTTGACGTTTCCATGACAACGGTCCGAGTTGAGCTTCCGGATCACGTCTTTACTGTAGTTTGTTTTCTCTTTTGCAGCACTTCATAGTTTTTATTGGAGAAAAACTATAATCGGATTGGAGTAGAGCATATCGAGAGATTAGGAAACGATAGGCTCACAGAAAAACATCCCAAATCACAGACATGGGGATTCGCACGGGACTGGTATTATCAGAGGACCCCTGTGTTGGCTGAAATACGGTAGGTAATTTTCGGGGGAATTTTTACAGACATTTTTACAGACATGGCAGATTCGCACGGGATAAAAATCACAGACGACCTCTGCGATTATTACAAATTACCGGAGGTCCCTAGGTAATACTAATCCCGTGCGAATAGGGCTTAAGACGGAAGCAACAGCAAGTAAAATTAAAGCTGCAAGCAGCATTTAGCGGGGTTCAAGCAGTTAAGGCCATTAAGCACATAAGCATCAAAAGACATTAAGCTTTATTTAGCAAGCTTTTAACCACTGACATCATAGATGGAAAAGTCCATTAAAAGCCAATACAGGCAATTTACCATAGGAAATAAATGGTTTTCAAAGCTTTTTGACTGTAATACTGCCACCTATGTTCTGATCTTCATCAAATGTTGCATGCTTTTTTACTATGTTATATTACATATGCCCACTCATTTTTGCTTAGGATTTTCTATACATTTCTGCACTGGTTTGGTTCCGATCGGGCGAAAAACCTAGGACTAGTTAGTAAAAGTAGGTTGTTGACAAAATTCAATATGGTGGAAAATTTATCATGGCGGAAATTAACATTCTTCTCTAATTTTTAGCATTGATATTGAAAGAGCATAGATTGATGACAATCACGTAGGAGCAGTATTGTTAGATTTTAGCTCATCTTTTGATGTACTGGATTATAAATTGTTGCTGAATAAACAGAAATTTTACTTCTCATACTCTACTTTGGTTTAAAAGTTAACTGTCTCATGGGACAATGTGCATTTATAATGGAAGTTATTCAGATGTGAAAGAGTTGCAATGTGGTGTGCCTCAAGGAAGTAGTTTAAGACCAATGATCTTCCTCTTGTTTTAAAGTGCGTGGACAGTCATGTATGCAGATGATAAAACATATTTAACTGCAATATCAATTAAAGGTTGTATCAGCGATTTCACGTCCAAACATAAATGATTACATTAATCTAATCTTTTCTAACGATCCGCTTGCTGCCCGCCCCATAAGCAAGCCATCAAAAAAAAACGTGTCACTGTAGGCAGCCTAGGCTCTGAGATCTGCACACAAAAACAACTGCGCTCACCAACACTCAAGACCAAAATAAATAGTGTTCCAACCAATCACCGACAGGGGCGGGTGTTGAGAGGTTTTGCGCTCGTGCACGGCTGCCCATGACGGCTGCACGCGAAAACCTCACAACACTCACCCCTGTCGGTGATTGGTTTTACCACATGTTTTACCACAACACTATGTAGCATGTAGTGCGCAACTTGACTTGATGTGCTACACCCAGTTATAGTATTCGGTAGGGTCTAATTAAATCAGAAGCAAGTAACATCTACTGGAGGGAGGAAATGGTGCAACAGGAGAGCAAATAGTTGACAATTTTGTTCTGATTCAAAGAGAAAACTATATTGATCAATTAAAAAGTTCTCTTCGTAGTTTGTTTCAGAAAGATAAGTGACAAAGAACAATAGATAGTTAGTAAATGAAAACAGACATCACCGACTCGTTTCTTTTGAATGATTCAACAGCCTAAAAGCTTCGATTAAATTAGGTGAAGTTCTGCAGTTTTCATACAATGTGCAGAAAAAAAAAGTCAAAACCAATACTACGTCTGTTTCTTTCACCTTGATCCAAATAACTTACAATAATAAAACAAAATACATTCTATTAGGGCTGTCACGATAACCGCAGAGAGAGAGAGAGAGATCGACTGAGTGTGTGCGATAACCTGCGTCTGTCTTTGAGGTCAAGTCATATATATGTTTAAAAGGTTGTTGTGTCCAAGGAAAGTGAAATATTGTATCACCCTTTTAATGTTTAAGGGTATTTACCATAAATGGCATTTCACAGTGCGAGGAAGCAGCTGGAAAATAAATCGGCGAGTCATGCATTGAATCAATGCCATTGGTCTCTATTAAGCTATGAAGCTTCAGCGTTACCCATGCGACACATTGCTGGTCAGCTGAGCCTTAAAGTGGAGCTTAAAGTTAAAAATAATTAACACCTAGTTTCATTACATCCATCTTTTGAACGTGTTTGTACATTACGGTTTAATGACTCAAAGACAATCCGTTGCTGTAACAATGTGACTGCGCACTGAGTGACAGCCTTTCAATGCGCAGAGACGCCGTTTAGTTCTGGTTACATTCGTTACAGAAAATGTCCTTGATTTTTGTGCATGCTATACACATCGTAACATTTATTTATATAGCAACACATAAATATAAATAAACGACAAATATATATATGGTGATAATACTGCATGTCGCGCTATTGAGCCACTCAAAATTACCGCATGGGAAATTCCTTCACGAGACAGCCCTACATTCTATAACCCAAATGTACAAAAAGAAATGTAATCAGTAGTGTTGTTTTTGGCAGCCTGTTTTATTTTTAGTGTAGTCGTTGTGTCAAGCAGTCATTTTAGTTATTAGTTTTAGTCACGTTCATACTGTTTTAAGTCGTCAAGTTTCAGTCGACTAAAAGTCTGAGCATTTTAGTCTTAAGTCAGAATTATCCATGACTATTTTCGTCTAGTTTTAGTTGATGAAAACTGATGACATTTAGTCTAGATTTAGTCAATGAAAATTGTATTTTAGTCTAATTTTAGTAATGCAATTCTGTTTAACCCAGTTAATATAGTGAACCACCACTGTGGAAAAATAGCAAAAATAGTGAACAGAAAGGAAGAAGAAAAGGAGAAGAAAAAACAAGTTCTTTGTGACATCCAAGATTTATTGTATTAAATTTTAAATGCAAAAGAAAAGGCATGAGAGTTGGCTGTTTTTGTCAATTTTAAGTTTTAATTTAAAATGTTTGCGATTTTAATATAATTACACGGCTAAATATTTTACCACTTGCTTATAAATCTATATAGAAGTAGTGCATTGAATAATACGTTGTTTAAATTGTGCTAAAAGTGAATTACGTCTATTAAAGAGTATGTGTGTACAAAGAGAATCGCGATGCTGAAACAAAAACAAACAAAAAAAAAAGTAGCTGATAACTTCTGGATTTGAAATAAAAATAGAGAAACACTAGTATTGGTTTTGACTCAAAACACAATGTGATTCATAATTCCTTCCAAAAAAACACCTTATCTTTCTATAGTAAAAATAGAATGTTCAACAATATGAATTGGAAATGCTGGAGAGATGAATTGATTAAGTTGAACAAAATTCATGAATCAAACAACTCAGCTGATCAGAGTTTGTGAATAAAATGATTCAGAGTTGTTCAAACTTCTCTCGATCAGTTCAAGTACAAAAAAACCAGTCTCTCCATTTCAGGTACAAAAAAACAGTCTCTCCATTTCAGAAGTCCTTTGAGTCCAAAAACACAAAAGAAAATTGTAATTATCCTACCAGTTGATGGTTTCAAATTACAGTTCAAAGGGGAAACAGGTCCAAGGGCACTGGTCAGCATTTGTGCATGTAATAATTGCATCCACTAGGCAGACGATTCACCTTCACAGGATTATTTATGGCACAAAACAGGATACACTTGCCGATCACGTTCACATAGGAAAAAAACTGAGAACAAGAAAACGCAGCCTTGGAAAACACAAGGCAAACGTACAATAATTAATTACTGACTCAACATTTCAATAACAAATGACATGCGCAGCTCAAATGACACATTAATCCAGTTATTTACGACAGTTATTTAACACATCGACACTTATAAAACACTCATTGTCCCAACTCATGATACAAAGCTCATTGTTACACGCGGTAGCTTTAGCCCAAGGCTAACTAATTCAGCTCGCGCTGTGACTGCGGCCTAACGTTACACAACTCAGCTCATATCAAATAATTTCTGAAAATTAATGGACATATCTGTCATGAGATAACATATATGCTAAAAAAATAATAAAAAAAAGTCACTCACCAAAACGAGATTGCATCACATATTCAATTAAAGAAGATTATTCAATAAAGATTATCACACTGGGATCCACTAAGTTAAATCTTTACTCCGATTTCCACTTCACCTTTCTCTGATGACAACACTGTAAGTTGATGCATCCAAAGTTTCCAAGTGCACACAATCACAGTTCCCGATAGATTATGATGATCATTTAGTACAAGGAGTTTCTGGAGAAATGTTCCGTGCTGCTGTCTCATCTGATCTGTCTCATCATGCTGACAGCGGCAGCGCCAGCGCGAACAATGGGCGGGCCTTAAGAATATGCCGCTACTGTTGGCTCTCAGGCAGGGTGTCAGTCACTGCAGCACAATCAATCAGTGATTGGATGAATCGCGTGTTATTGCCCAATGGTGTGGCAACCAGTGCATCAAGTAAAGAAAAAAAAAAAATGTAATTGAAAAATTAAATTTGTCCAGAACAGAGCGACCAGGCGCGGATTTATGGGTGGGCCTGGGTGGGCACGTGCCCACCCAGATTGACCGGTGGCCCGCCCAATCAGATTAATAAAAACAATTTTAATTTTTAATTTTAATAATAATAATAATAATGAATTAATAAATAATGTCATTGTAATAGTTTCCTGAGGACATTTATGTACAATAGCTACGAAAAATAGCTACAAAAGAAAAATATTATGTCGGCATATCATGTGTCAGTCCAGTGATGCTATCACGCAACACCGCTCTCTGTGCGCGCACTGACTTAACGTTGTGATAGTCTACATGCGAGTCGCATAACAGACAGATGAACTTCAGGTTTAAAGCAGCCGGGAGGGCTGACTGACATGAGTACAAGGTAGTTAAATTCACTACCTAAGTACTGATCTGCTATAGTTGACATATTTATCAGGCGTGTTACATAGTCGTAATTTGCGGGTGGGGCGAGGGACATGTCCCCACCACTTTTTTAAACATCTCGCGGCACTAATGTACCAATTCTACAAATACATTAAACATCTCCAGTTAACCAGCAGAGCATTCATTTCGTTCGTTTGTTAAATAAGAGACGATCTAGCGCTGAACTGTGTTTTTTAAATCAAGTGATGAAAGTGCTCGTTGCCGCTGCGATCAGTGGCGCTGATACAGTGTTCTCTCGTGTGGCTCGTGCTTCAATCCGGACGCGCGCTTCAATCCGTTGCGGATACTCTATTCGTTCTGGTGAAATCACACATCATAATGCACACATGTCCCTCCTTGATATACAACCACTGATGAACATAATCAGTTTTGATGAGAAAAAAAACTAAACTGGTGCGGATTAGATCCCACAACCTCTGACACTGCTGGCGAAAGTTCTACCACTGGACCATTTAGGTGTACGTTGTTTGAATAGGCGAATCTATGTATTTTAGTCACACAAAAATTGTCAGCACTGACAAAATATATAAGGCTACATCTCATTAAACGACAAATTAAACACCATGTAGCCTACTATTTAAATCGATTGCTGGACATCGTAATGTTATTGTACAATGTACATATATCTAATTTAGCAAAGTTACGCCACTGGGCGTGTATATAAGCTTAAAAATCCGAGGCCCCCCCGTATATTCACCAGGCCCACCTATTAATGACATTCTGTATCCGCCACTGAGAGCGACAGGACTGAATTTAAACTGTTATAGAAGAGCTAATATACTAAGAATGAACTGGTGAAGGATTGTCTCTCTGCTTTATTTTATAAGAAATATTTCTGTGTCTAGAGTTCCTAATGCGCTGTACTCTCAACTTTTGTATAATAGTACCAGTCATAATTTTTACACCAGGCATGAATAAAAGGAATGTTTTTTATTTCCTGTTTCGAAAACCATTGGAAAACAACGGACTGTATGTATAGGGGAATGAAAATATAGTAGCCTATCATTTACCATTAATATCACACATTTTTACAAGAAAAATTGTTTAAAAAAAATATTTAAAGGAACATTTAATGGCAAAATATATATTAAATTGTTGATTTTGATATTTGGAATGGATGGTGGGTTAGTATGTTTCATTGACTTGACTTTTTATTGTTGTTGATTAAATGTAGTTTTGCATGATTTACTTGTTGGGACCACAGGAAGAGTAGCCACTGCCTAGGTAGTGGCTAATGGGGATCCAAATAAACAAATAAACTTAGATCATTGATGGAAAATACCATTTACAGCCAATACAAGCAATTTACTGAGGAAAGTTTTTTTTTTTTACAGTTATAGCATCACATCTTGCCTGATCTCCACCACTTTTATTAAGTGTCTTCAAAGTGTGCCCATGCATGTCTGTCAAATTTGTTGTAAATATCTCATTTTGTTTTGAAGTTTAGACACTTCTGTTTATGAGAGAATAAAAATGATCCATGGGTGACAATGATTTAAATTTTTTATTTGTTTATTTATTTTTGTCAGTTCCTATCATAATTGTGACATTTGGGCGTTATTGTTTAGCTATTGATTCAAATTTCACGAAATTTGGACTAACGGTTTCGAAGATAATTGCACGTTTTTTAAGTGCTAAATGACAATGATACACAAACTATAAGGAGAAACCTGGCATATTTGGTATTGTTGGACCCGGGAAGGATTCAGGATTTCAAAGGACTAACGGTTGGGTGCGTTTATAGCCATTTTCATGACTTTTTTCCATGTTGTAGCGCCACCAATTGGCCAATCGTCGCGATTTTTTTCAAGTAACCTCAGATTGAGCTCATGAACACGTTTCCCGAGTTTAGCGAAAATATCTCTTTCCGTTCACAAGTTATAATGGTTTTAGTAAAAGTGGCCCTGGTGCCATCAAACATTTTGGTTTCCCTTAGCGCCCGTGAATTTAAATTAAGAACTTTTTTGATGATTATTGATAGTCACTGTCCAGAGAATATTTCTGCATTGGTTTGGTTCCGATCAGGCGAAAAATCTAGGAGAAGTCCGCAAAAGTAGGTTTTTGGAAAAAACTCAATTTACTCAAAATTGGAGCCTGAAGGGCGAGCAAATCCGACGCATGCATCTTGTCCGCCTCGAGCCAAGGATTCCAGCGATATAAGACACTTGAGCCTACGCCTCACGGTTGATGAGTTATGAGCCGTTTCGTACTTAGCGCCCCCGTCAGGCCGAACGGGGCGGGCCTTGGTGGCGCTATAACTTGGTGGCGTAACTGATCGGGGTAGGTGGTGTGAGTAGGCTACTATCAGCCCCCAAAGTTTCAAGTCTCTACGACTTACGGTTTGGTCTGCCCGATCAGTTTTATGTCTGAATGTTGCATCATGGGAAAATTAACAATAACAATAGGGTTTCAGCACTTCGTGCTTGAACCCCTAATGATGATTTATTGAACAGCAGTTCACACAGGAAAACTCAGAACAGGCAGGTGATCGCTTGATGATGAAAGTCAGACCAGGAACACAGACAGCAGGAGAACGGTGACGCAGGGACTGAGACGGGCGATCCAGGGGTGAGTGAAGCAGAGAAGATAATCCAGAGGTGAGAACGGGAGTGAAGCAGCCAGTGAGACGGGAAACAGGCACGAACACAGGAAGCTTCAACAACGATCTGACAAACACAAGACGAAAGACAGGGCATAGTATAGATTGGCTGGATGGTTTGCAGCTGCTGCTGATGATGATAATCAGCGGTCACGCCCACACGAAACAATCAGTGCAAACGAGACACACACATAAACACAAACACACAAGACGAGAATGAGACAGCGGATCTACCAACCGTGACACATAGAGGAAAGACAAAGAAAAAAAAAAGAGACAATATATATATATATATATATATATATATATATATATATATATATATATATATATATATATATATTCAAAATGACACTTGTGTAATGGAACAATCGCTGGATGATTTTTGCGTTTCTGAAATGTCAAAAGTCAGTGAAATAAAGCAAGGAATGGTACTGCTTTTGCTAAAGTTGTGTCCTGTTTTGTGTCCATGCTTTGGTAAATCCTAATTATGACAGTTGAAATTATGACATAAAAAGTCAAATGACATGCTAAGGCAAAATTATGGCATAAAAAGTCAAAATTATGACCAATTATGGCATAATGTCAAAAATATGAAGTCATAGTTATGACATAAATATTCAAAATGATGGCATAATTATGATCAATTTTTCCCCATTGAAAATAATTCACTTTTTTAGATTTGTTAAAATAGAGACAAGGCCAAACATTTTTGAAGGCAGATTAGTGTCATCTGGTTGGAGTAAAAAAAAGAGGAAAAACTTATATAATGCAATGGTGCACACTAGATTAATATAATATATCTCTATAAAAAGAGGTTTGTCTATAGTTGTTTTTTGACATAAAAACTAACTTTTATTAGGTTGTGGATTTGGATATGGAAATTCTACTTCTTAATTCTTGACTACTTTTTGTCAAGGTTTAGATATTTGTTGTTTGAAATGTTGATTTGGAGTGTTAGTTTTTCCACAAATTTTACTACAGTCAAACCTGAACACAGATAAAGACATTTTGTTAAATAAAAAATAAAAAATTCAATAAAATTTTAACAAATTGAAAAGGAATTCTTTATCAGAGCTTAATCAATCTGATGTCAACCGCTTACTTGAGTCTTCTGGCTCTATTTTTCTATATTGTTACAGCCAAACCAGTTAATTTATGTGTGTATAACAGTGTGTTGTGTGTGTGTTTAAGTGAGTATGTTTTGTACTCTTGATGTTTTAGAGTGTAACCCATTCTTTGTTGTCCGTTGTTTTTCTGCATTGTGGCTGAATTATTGATTTTATTTCACACATGTGCAAAACCTTACTTTGTGTTTCAGTCACACCCGTTCATGTATGTTTGGGGGTGGGTCGAGTGTGTCTATTTTGCACTCTTGATATTTTACAGTGTCACCCTGTTAAAAGAAGGTTGCAGCAGGGATGAAACAGGATCTAAGTGCAGCAGCTTTATTCAAAGACAAACTCAAAACAGGATCTTAGATCTCACTCAGGTACAGGCACAGGAACAGAAAAACCAACTAAATGCAACATATAACTGACAAAGAACTGAAAGAAACAATAGGCTTAAATAGACAGAAAACAGAGGAACTAATGAGACTAATTAACGAGACAGTTGAACTGAAACTCAAATCAAATCAGAAACCATATAAACAAACAGACAGGGGGCAGAGAAAGACAGAAATTAACTAATTAACAGATTAACCAAACACAGACAAGAACAGAAATCAAAACAAACAGACAGACCACTTCTCTGTGATCTTTTTTCTGCATTGCATTTCCCTATAGCGGTCGTTTCTGACTGCGAACAACACAAATGTGACTTCTTCTTTTTTTCCGACCATTTAGCTTTTTCGAATCAAGCCGATTTTTTGACAGTGACTGCATGACACAGAGTTTTCAACATTTTCTGTTTTGTCTAAAATGACTGAACGACACTAGAGGGTTAAGATTTATATTTCTTATGTGGCTGAAATGGGCTTCCAAGACCCCCAACATACCTCTCGTTTCAGGGCTAGCGCAAAATGCAGCATCGGCATCTCCAGCAGTCACTTCCGGCGGCATCTCCAGCAGCCAGGGCAGGGACTTTTTCAGCCAGCTGCCACTGTTTATAACTCCTGCCGCTGACCAGTTACGTACATAATTCAGCATAATATTTTTACTGTAAAAACTACATTTGAAAAAAGAAATAGCATTATATCTAGGATCTATAGCCTATTTATATGTATGTAGCAGCCTATGCACAATTAATCATTAACAGATTGGATCGTGACAAGGACACAACCTTATTCCTAAATGATTCCGCTGTCTATTAAACCTTTTAATCATGATCACATCCGAATATTTAAACATCCTTTCGCGCGATGCCAAAGAAAACAGCGCTCATGTATATGCAAAAATGATGTGATCATCGCAGCTGGCCCACCTTTACAGGTACTCTGCCCTGCTCCATCTGTGAGCCAGTAGCATCGCTCTCTCCTCTCCTTCTCTCCTCCTTTCAAGTACCGTCCTTCTCCCTGGGCTAGCTCAAGGCTTGGCTACATCTCTCAACAATACAAGAGTTTGGTGGCTACAGCCGGTCATCAGATGGGCACCCCCCTTCCTTGGTGTTTCGTCGATTTAAGCCCATACACCTGTAACACCTCAGGAGGGCTCGACAGCAGATCCAGCGTCCTGGATCTACCCCTGCTGACCACCACCCAACTCGATGCCGTTTTTAGTCCTTCAACAGGTTTGCTCTGCCACCGCACCACCCGCTGTATCCAAATCCAATTTGATGCTGTTTCCGCCTGTTCAGTGACATTGCCTATCAGCCGTTTCCTGGCCATCCCTTCAATCCCCAACAATCCAAGGGTTCTCCAAAGCGACTGTCCAGCAAAACCTCTGCAGCCGACCTCTACTGGTAGATATCAGGCCTTCCATCCTTTTTGCTGGCTCTCGAGGATAAGGCCTTGATATTTTTAGAGCTTGCGCTCATGTGCCTCCTCCATCCTCTCTTCCCAGGGTACTGTTAACTCTATGAGCACCACCTGCTTGGTACCTCTAGACCAGCGGACAATATCTGGTCTGAAGCTAGTGAGTGCTATCTCCTCTGGGAATTTGAGTAATTTGCTGAGGCCAGGACCCCTCTGTTCCCCCGTCCTGCTGCAGTGCTCTCTCCTGTCCTGACGAAATGGATAAATTGGTGCCTGTTGGAAAGTTGTTTACCCTTCTTCCTTGCCTGTTCCACACCATCTGCCAACCGAGACAGGATCTTATCGCGATGCCACCGAATTTCCCGTCTACCAAACTTGACTGGCATGCTGAAAGGACGTGCTCAAGATTGGCTGTCTTTCCACACAGTGTGCAGCTGGGGCTCTATACCATCCTCCAAATATAGAGGTTTGATGGAGTAGGCAAGACATCGTAGACAGAACACATCAAGAACTTTATCCGACTTCCTTCCATGGTCCAGATGTCCTGCCACGTCAGGGCCCTTTCATCGTACGCCCTCCCACCTTGTCCAGCTGCCCTGTTTTTTTCATGGCAACAACCTTGACATGCCGGGTTTCCTCCTCTGCTTTACGGACCTCCCTCTGCACCATGCCGTGACATTCTTTTGGGTCAGCTTTTTTCCAGCTCGTTCTGGTGGAGCAACCCAGTCCCAGCCTGCCCAGAGCTACTGTCCTAACCATGTCAGCATGATGCAGTCGATCCTCAGCCACCGTCAGTGCTCTGCTGGCTGACCATTTATGACCTGTCCTGACCACAATACCTGCTTGGCGTACTCTTTCGTCCTTGCTGTCTCGCAGCATCATGGCCTTGCTGCCTGTGCTATACAAGCCAATGGAGCAGAAGCTTCTTGGGACGCCCAGCCACCTCCTCAAGTAGGTGTTAATCTTCCTCTCCAATCCCTCATAGAGACAGGTATCTCATAAACAAGCAGAGGCCAGAGCAGCCTAGGGAGTATCCTGTGTTGGTAACCCCAGGCCTTATACTTGCCGGGTAGGCCACTCTTCCCTAGGGATGTCATCTAGGTATCTACTTGGATAATTATCTCCCTCACACTCTGCTTATCATTGAGGTCTACCCTGTACCATTTCCTCAAGCTCTTCACCGGTCTCTCTTGGACCACTGGGATGATGGTATATTTGATCCTGAAGCGGAACCGGTCCTGAATGCGCCCCTTCCTCAATACCAGGCTTCTGGACTTTTCTGGTTTAAACTCCATCCTTGCCCAATCGGTGAGCTCAACCAGATCCTCCAAGATCCATCTCCCTTCAGGTACTGATTTTGCTGTGATGGTGAGGTCGTCCATAAATGCTCTTATAGGTACCTGCTGGATGCCACTTGCCAACACTGTGCATCAACGCAACTTCTCTGCTGATTTAACGAGAAGGTTCATCGCTGCCGAAATCAAAATCACTGAGATTGTGCAGCCAGTGACAATGCCCACCTCTAGCCTCTGCCATTCGGTGGTAAAGTTTCCACAGGTGAAGCGCATGTTGAAGTTGTCATAGTAACGCTGCAAGAGCTTCTGGAAACGCTCTGGGACATGGTAGGTCTTCAACGTCAAATCCACCAGCTTGTGGGGTATCGTCCCAAACGCATTTGTTAAATCCAGCCACAGAACTGCCAGGTCCCCACGGTTCTTCTTCGCATCTTCGATAATCTTGGTGATTATGCTGGTGTGCTCAAGACAGCCTGCTACCCCTGGAACTCCCCCCTTTTGGACGGACTTGTCCATGTATCCGTTGTCAATCATAAAGGTGGTCAGTCTCTTCGCCTGAATCACAAGAAAAATCTTGCCTTCGACATTAAGGATTGAGATGGTACGGAATTGCTTAATCCCTATAGAGTTGTCTTCCTTAGGGATGAAGCATCCCTCAGCGACCAGCAAACTATGAGCAAGGAAGTCCTTCTTCCATGCCACTCTCAGTAGCTTCCAAAGTCGCCTCTTGAGCCTTTCGCAATACTTGTACACCTTATATGGAATGCCATTCGGCCCTGGGGCTGATTTTGCTCTGGCCTTCCTGAGAAAGGTGTTCACCTCCTGCCAGCTCGGTTCCTCAGCTCTGAAGGGGGTAGCTGGTTTTGTTGGTTTTATGAGTTTCTCCATCTCCTCCAGGCTGTCCTCCCTTCTGGGGTCACTATGGACCTGACGAAGGTGCTCCTTCACCTCCTCCTTTGTTGCTTTCAACTCCCCTGATCTTACATCACCCAGAAGTTTCAATAGATATTTGAAGGGATTCTTGTTGAAATCTGTCCTCTCCTTCATTTATCGCTTCCTGTCCCTGCGGTGACATTCAGCTCTTTGCAAGATCTTAATACTCTCCCTCAAGTTGTCACGGATTTCCTTGAGTGCTGGTCTCTCATCCACTCTTGCTTCATGAAATGCTTTCCTCAGCCTCCTCAGATCCCCTCTAAGGATTGCTATTTCCTTCACACGGCTGCTTTCCTTTGGCTGGGTGTTTGTTTTGGCCTTCAGCTCTTTCTTTCCGAAGCAATCACAGCTCCAAATAATGGAAGCCATAGCCTTGAGCTTCATACCCACATCTCCTGCCAAGGCTGTTTCCAGCACCTCATCCACATCATGATCAAACCTCTCCCACTCCTTACTTGCCACTGCAGCGGGCCAGTTTACTGATTCATTTCGGGCCACTCCTACAAATATGTCCTGTCCAGGTCGTCTAATGTCCTGTGTACCCTCCATCTCTGTCATGTAAACTATAATCACAAACAGCTTCACAAACAGTGTTTTCAACCTCAATTTATTGCAATTTCTGAGTTGCAAACATCAAATAATAACAAAAGTACTGGGGTAAAAAGTTTATATGTAGCTGGATATGAACACTGATATTGCGGCATCCGCGATCAAAATGAGTAAATGACGCTTCAAATAAAGATTGTCTATTACATTGTTACACCAGTAGGTGGCGTTCAGTGAGTGTTCAAATGTATTTGATATAGGCCTATTATTGAATCATTCAGACTCAATAAGAGATTCGTTAAAAAATTCGTTAAAAAAAAAGAAAGTCTTTATTTATTCATTTCAGACGATTTTTTTACATGGGCTAATGAATTCATTTATCATTTATAACCTTTTAGACATTTATAAATAGACCAATTTATAATAAAAAAAAAATCAAGATTATCCAGATTCATGAATTAAGCTTAAAAGAGTGGCCTGTATAATATATCTGCCAGCACTGTTTCTAATATTAAAATATTCAATCTTAGCAAGGATTATATATATATATATATATATATATATATATATATATATATATATATATATATATAACACAGACAATTATGCCAAAATGCCAGTTATGTTGAGTATCAGTATCAGTGATACTGGCCTTCATTCATTAAAAAAAAAAAAAAAAAATTTTAATCACGATTAATTACACACAAAAAGTGTGATTAATTAGTAGGAAAATGTAATCGATTGACAGCACTAATATATGTGTGTGTGTGTATATATATATATATATATATATATATATAGAGAGAGAGAGAGAGAGAGAGAGAGTTATTACATTAATAATGTAATGCTTATTAGTTAATTTTTGTAGTTTCAATATTATGAGTTGCTACAATAGGCTACAGTAAGCATTAATGTAGATCCCCTATAATGATAATGCGTTAAACACTGAGAATAGCATTTCAAATCTACTATTTAATACACTGCATTTAAAAAAAAAAAAAAAAAAAAAAAATCTGGCTACATAGAATACGTGCTTTATTACTTTAATCTGCACTGAAACATAACTGTGATAATGATTCAGAAGTTGTCATCATCACACGTCACTTGATTGACTGGCAGCTGAAGATGCCTCGATCTGTACCGGCAGGTGCCAGTCCCTGGCTGCTGGAGATGCCATCAGAAGTGCCGCTGAGAGATGCCGCGATTTAGACTTTCTATCATGTCGTGGAGCATATTGATTGCGGATGCCGCATTATCAGTGCTCATTTCCAGACTATACACTTTTACCCCAGTAGGCCTACTTTTGTTATTATTTGATGTTTGCAACTCAGAAATTGCAATACATTGGTTGAAAACACTGTTTGTGAAGTTGTTTCAGATATAGTTTCCATGAGCGCTGTTTTCTTTGGCAGCTCGCGGATATGAAAATATTCGGATGTGATCGTGATTCCAGATGCCGCGGTACCGGCAGGTGCCAACAAAAGTTTTGCGCTTTCTCAACATTTTTAGGGCAGCTTTAAGGGTCAGACCGACCCCCTCCCCACATAAATCGCATTGTGGTTATAGTGTTCTCTCGTGTACACCTGCTAATTGGGACACGACAGAGCTTTAACTGCGCTCTCCAGGCTGGTGTCACCAGCTGCCCTCACATGATCAGCACGAGCATCCTCAGCAGCATCCAGCTTCACACGAAGGCAACACAAGTCAGAGCACATGCGGATATAAACGAGACAGGTCTCTGGATCTCCAACTGCGTCTGACGATGCGATAACTTTTGAAGTGTGGGAGGTATTTTTATTTATTAGCCTATTTATTTCTTGGCGGATTTCTTGGAGGCAGCATTGTGAATGAGGGACGCACGGTTAAGAAGTGAATTAATGAACACGACTTATTTCATGTGCACATGAATCAGATTTATGAATGGGCATCTTGACAAGCACAGCGTGCTTCATAAGTTCTCACGACCGAAGAGACGCTGGATTACAAATGTCCCTCCGCTTGTCAATGGGGATTGTCTAAAAACGAATCTGAATCACCGCATGTTTATTTGACACGGTACTATTTTTCTTTGATTCACGAATTTATAACTGCTTTCCATTTGATCAACTCGAAATCCTTTTATGGCAGCTGTAAGAGCGCACAACTGAACTGGAGCACTATACCCGCAGCAGCTCGGTGTCTGGATGCGCCCGTTGCGCGGAAGGTACCCGTGGCACGGAGGACTGGACCCCTCACCGCTGCCCGGTAATGATGAATTGAGGATGGTGGAGGGAACGGACGCCCCTTTGAGAAACATTTCTACAGGAAATCGGGACAGCAAGTACCTCTCTTTCCCCTGGGTGGTGACTTTACTCTCCAGTGTTCTGATCACTACGATTATAGTAGATGTTCTGGGCAACCTGTTGGTCATTGTATCAGTCTTCAGAAACAGAAAGCTCAGGAAGGCAGGTAAATGTCTTCATCTCTATAATTCATCATGCTGACAGTTTATTTTTTTGTGTTTTATTAATAAGCTTCTGAAGTAACATTAGATCGACTGATATCTCTGATTGATCAAGAACAGAACAGAATTTTAAAAATGGTTTTATTTCTGATAGAGTTGCAAATAAATAATCATTAGTCTACAAACAACAACAACAACAACAACAACATTATGAATATTTATTATTATCACCTATGCTGGTCTTTTAACCTGACCAACTAATAAAAGTGCCTAAAATCCCTCTAAAACAATACAACAGAGCAGTCTGACCAGTAAGACTAGCAAACCAAATGGCTGTTTTTTCACCCTGCAGTTATTATTTTTCATCTTTTTAATTTTCTTCTTCTTCCTAATAATAATAATGTTTTCTAGCTAAGTCAATTATTATTAATTAATCTTTTTCAACTCCTTCTTAATACTACTACTACAAATATTACTACTACTACCAACATCAACAACAATAATAGGTTAATGATAATAATAATGCAATGCTAATAATATTTATGCACAATTGTTTTGCGAGCTAAATTGTCACAACTTTTCATCATTGTTTTGGCTGTTTAACTGTCAAACTTTATTGAGAATGAACGGCTGAAAAACAATTAATTATGCAAACAACAATTTGCACAACAAACTGTGATCACCATCATTTCCCATTGTGTCAAATGGTGATATTTATTCACTGACCTAATATTAAAGTACCAATAACTGACTATCAGTTATCTCTTCTAATTTTTTTTTGTTTTTAAAGATTCAGACACAGAGTAATCGACTCTTCAGTGATTTCCAGACCATTATGATCACATGAGGCGTCAAACTGAAAAGACAAAAGCATGGTGTTATCAGCTGCTCTATGGATGCCTCCTTCTGCTTTGCTAACACTCTCAGTTTTAGTCTGTGGAGTGAGTTGCAACAATCTCAATCTACCTCCGGCCACTGGTCTTATCTCATGAACACAGCACAGCCTGACCTTTTCCTTAGGAGATTTAAACCTAAAGTTTTTCTAATGTGTCATTTTGTCTGATCAACTAATGATTGACCTTTAAAAGATACAACCAATGAGAAACTTTGGATGATCTTTTCTAATGATCTCTCTCTCATTTTTATTTTTTTTTATTTTTTTTTATGGGAAATAAAGTATCAAACAGAACTTGAAACAGAGAAACCTGCTAACCAGACACATATAGATCTTATAATTCTCTGGCTAATGGAACACGTGCAGTCTTTTAGATAACTAAATAGTTCCACACAGAAATATCATTTTATGTGATGTTTATTTCTGTTGATTAGACTCCCTGAAGCAATAATACTAAACAAACTGTGGTTTGTATTGTCAGTGTGTCCTCTATATGAAGCCATTAACACCATTTTAATGCAGGAGTTGGCAGTGAGAGGGGTTCATGAACTGCTGACACACCCCCAGTAATTAGAGCTCTAGTGTTTTGCTGCAATGTGATGTGTGTGTTTGTTTAGAGATACCATCACATTATTTGCACCTCATATAATCTATTGGTGAATCCCTCTCTCTCTCTCTCTCTCTCTCTCTCTCTCTCTCTCTCTTTTCTTTCGTAGCCTTGACATAGGTACACTGCAAAACAACATTTTCTTGTATCAGTATTTTCACCATACTTTCAGTGAAAAAACATCCTTAAAACAAGATACATTTACTTGAGAAGCAGAACTGTGTATGAGAAGAGAACACAGTTTATTTTTCTTTCTTGCACTACTGGGAAAAAAAAAAATTTCTTGTAAGAAAAACTTCTCAATATGTTGAGAATGTGAAAATGTGAAAGTGTAAAACAATATTTGTGGTATAGAAAATGTTGCAGTGTATAGCAATGAGCAGACAATACTCTCTATAAGGCACTATACTGTAGCTCTACGTAGGTCTTTAAATGTGTTTTCATTTTAAACACTTAGGTGAAACTGTACTTTTCTCGCCCACTTGATGCTCAGTGAGGGCAGATCCATTATAGATAGTGGATCTGGATCAAAGCTAATATGTGATAAATGTGTTGATTTATTCCATCACAGGTCCTGACATTTCAGACTGAGTCATGCACAAGTGACAAAATTCAATTTGTGTCCCATTTCCATTTTCATCAATAGCCGAAAATGAATTTATAGCTCACAAATTCAAAATATTCTTGACCTCAATTCTTGTGACATTGAAGTCGTCATCTTTATTTAAATAGCAGACAGGGGTGCGTTTCCCAAAAGTGTTGTTAGCCAACTATGGTCTCAAGTTCTGTCATCACCAGCATAGTTGAACGATTTGGTGTTTCCCGAAACCATAGTTCCAACGAACATTCGCGAACAGCGTCGCAAACTTACGTGGTTGGTACTACAGCTCTCGTAGCTCTCTTCAATTAATACATTTTAGCGTGTCAACAATCAGCGCTGTTTTTGAAGAGTGCGCATGTGCATAAATGCATAAGGGAATCCCGGAGTATGAAGTATGAGGGAAAAACGACAGGGAACAAAAACAATGAAGTAGCCCTCAGTTCACTACAGCAGCATGTCAGAGAAGTTATGTTGTGGAGACAGCTGCTGACTGAATGAACTATATACATAATGGAAGTATACACCCAATACTGCATGATAACATCATTTAAAAATTAACCGCCTTCTATTGTGTATGTAAATTAAATACCAAGTTATGTCATGAAACACTAGATGGCGCAGGCTGATAGATCCAGCTGATAGATCCGCGAGCTGCTATGGCTAATTTCATATGCTATTTGTGCAGCAGTAGCATGTCTTACATGCTCAGTACTTGTTCAGCAGCAGTAGCAGCAGCATAACAGATCTATTCCACCAAGACCAAATACATTAACAATGTCATAACCATTACCATGCTAAACTCTTACTAGAGTTGTCATGATAGAACTATAATATTGTTACATAAATTGGTTGGCAATTTTCGGAGCAGCCAGCAATAGCAAGTTAGCTTTGAAAGCATGAGATCCCACCCTCCCTTCAGAGTGTCTCCAAAGCCACGCCTCCTTCAAAACACATGATCGAACACAGCAGAGTCTGCAAAGCGTCACGGGATGAGAAACTGCGTTAAACTACCTCATGTCTCAAAGCACATAACAATACAATAATACTGAACATAAACAGCTTAAAGAGCACTGACCTGTACCACCTGACTGCTGCAGATTTATTTAGGCGATGATAGTGTTGCCATTGAGAGGCATACATTTAAGTAACAAACCGCTTTGAGTATAACGTCACCGGTATCCATTTCTTCCAAATTACAGTAGTTATGCAGCATAAGCTCGTTGTGTTGGTTCAGGAGGAACTGTAAAAGGCGGTTGCTGTTTCGGTTGCGGTGTTCGGTGACTGAACTGTCTAACTCACAGCATGAAACGCGCTGATGACGTGTGATGTCTGCACGAGCAGGTGCACGGAGGTATAGAAACATTTTATGGTCCTACACCTTCCACAGACGTTATACATATAAAAACTTGTGGACCACTTAACTTAGTGATTGCTATCAGAATGTGAGGAGACTTTCAACCAGCATGACAAAAACAGTTTCTGGAACGAATATGTCTACCCTGCCTTTAATTGCAATCTAGAATCGATTAATTAGCAGAAGTTATTACTCCACCACCTGAAAATGATGGCATTGACGACAGTCCTATATTGTTGAACTAACGTGGTTCAAATGACAAATGACATGTTCAAATGGTGGATAAACAGTGATTTACGTCGCTGTACGGGAAACACACCCCAGATTGTTTCACAGCAGCTTCACAGTGACAAACAGGGTAATAACAGAATCAATGATGCAAATTTTAATATAAGACAAATGCAAATACTGCTGTAAAGAAGCACTAAAAAGACAGTAGTGTCATTATTCAGCTCAATTCAGTTCAGTGTTGATTCAGTTCAGTTCAATAAAGTACAGTTCAATAAAGTAAAGTTCATAAATTTTAAAACAAGTTCAATTCAGCTACTGTAGACAAGACAACAGTATTGTTATTCAGCTCAAGTCAGTTCAGTGTTGATTCAGTTCAGTTTAATAACAGGGTCAATGTTGCAAAATTCATCAATTATGAAAAATGTTCAATCTGAGCTGTAAAGAATCTCTACAGAAGACAATAGTGTCATCATCCAGCTCAATTCAGTTCAAGTTTTTTTTTCCTCATTCGACAGTGTCAGTACAGTAAAATTGTTAATATTACTTAATATGAAGTGTCTTTTAAACCCTAACTAAGCAAGCAAAAGGCAACTGTGGCAAGGAACCCAAACTCCATCAAGTAACAGAAATGGAGAAAAAGCCAACATGGACCACAGAAAGTACCTTCACAACAGCAAAGTTCATATGAAGAACAATCCAGTCCATCAAAAATCACACACACATCCATCGGTAAAAAGTTTACTACTTTGATCACCTAACTGAACTCGCAGAACAACAACGCTGCAAGCTTGTTTCAGAATGACCAACGTATTCTCATCCTAGGGCGTCATATACTGACGCTTTTGACATTTCGTCTACATCCAACGCACATGGCACCGTTTAGCGTCAATATGAGACGCACAGAGCTTTGATCGGTTATGGGTAGGTTTAGGTCTGGGGTAGGGTTAGGGTTAGACCGCTAGGAGGCGCCTTCTGGCCCATATCTATCTGCGTCTCATATTGACGCTAAAGGGTGCCATGTGCGTTGAATGTAGACGAAATGTCAAAAGCGTCAGTATATGACGACTTGGGATGAGATCTGTTGAGCAAGACAAGCTGATCTGTGAAGTAATTGTGTTTGTGCTACCTGTGCAACACAGAAAAACTTGAACAAACCCACTAAACCAGAATTATAGTACTTCATCGTGTCTTCATATCATTTGACACCTTTGTAACTACATACACTTTTCCTCATCACTGAATCTGAATATCTGATCAATCATGCAAACCTGTCCCCAATTTCTGCACTGTGATGAGTGAGGAGAAGCACCATTAACATGTTCAGAAAACTGAGCTGAGCTCTACCTCAATACGAAACACTGTTGTGGCAAATAAAGTAACAACTACTGCTCTCATTAGTTGCTGATTCACTCTCAGAAAAAAAGGTACAAAAGCTGTCACTGTGGCGGTACCTTTTCAAAAGGTACACTTTTGTACCTAAAGAGTACATATTAGTCCCTCAAAGGTACATATATGTGCCTTTGAGGTACATATACAGTATGTACCTTTGAGGGACTAATATGTACTCTTTAGGTACAAAAGTGTACCTTTTGAAAAGGTACCGCCACAGTGACAGCTTTTGTACCTTTTTTTCTGAGAGTGTTGATTGAGTTGACAAGCAGAAGACATGGCACTCTGGTTTGAGCAATTTGGAAAACACCTGAAAGTAAACTAAAATATCAAAAATGTTACATAGGCATAGGAGGGTTAAAATCATTTGCAATACTGCGTTGTTCACGTATGAGCCCTGCCGACACGTGGGAGATTAGCGCAGATGTGAGGTGTGCTTGGTAATTCAAAGAATTCAATTCATTGCCTCCAGTCACAGACGTGGATGCAGAAGTCAATGCAGCACTTGTTTAATGGAGCATCTAGTACCTGGAGTGTTGAAAGGTGCCTTTTAAATAGATATTGAAATTCAAAATAAAGCAATTTCATTACTGAATAATTTATTATGAAAGTCAGCCACCATAAGTGATGCCACACTAGCACTAAATATAAAAAAAAAACGAATGTGTTCAAAGTGCTCTACAGGCATGGACACGTTTTAATTGTTTAATTAGATTTTATAAGCCTGTTAATGTAGTTACACAGAACTAGCAAATCCTTGCATTAAAGAAGAAAGGCCAATCATTGGTCTCATAATGTGTACCATCATTAGCTACTTGAGCTACAGTGTAATGGAGTATAAAGACATTGCTCAAACATTTCAAGATCCAATTATACCGTGTAGGTCATTGTTTTAAATCCCTGGATTTGTCCACACACAGTTTGATATTGATATTTACTGCACATAAGGTTTGTTTGTGACTCATTTCAAGCACGTCTATTTGTTTTGGGCTTATCACACAAATTGGGTTTTGAAGTTTGTGCAAAGTAAAGGATGATAATCCGCACATGAAAGGTAACATGGCTGTTAATTTCGCACAACAGAGGCCAACAAGAGATTTTACCATCCCAGTGTAAGACTGTTAATGCTAAATGAGATGATTTGTATGATTACAAGCTTTTTTCACGTGTTCAGTCAGGTGTTCTGCGGTGCCTCTATTGAATTACAGGCAGGCCTGAAGGCAAGTATATGAATGCAAATGCTTCTAAGTCATTGCATGTTGAAAATAGTCTAACACCTGGATAAAATAATCTCAATGGCATGAATACGCAATTTGAAATCTGCTATCTTTGTTCACAGATGCTTACTTCTTTTTTTTAGCTTGAGCCAATCATGCCTTGTAGCAAATTATTCTGAATATTTTTGCAATTAAAAAGTCCGAATTTAAGGCTTTTTGGGTCCAGATGGTGAAGTGCGCAAAACTCGCAAACATGCTAACATGGCTTTAAAACAACTATACAAATAAAAAACTGACAATCCTTGCATTTTTAGTGTTTCCACAATGGGCGCTATAGCGAGAAGTAGTGTACATTGTCCTCTTCTACTGTCATGGAAGTGTCACGCAAGATCCTATTGCACAGGATCCAATGAGTGAGACCATTTTGAATGCATATTTATTCAGATTAGAAAGAATATAAATCACTTTATGGTGTATTTATTCTTAATCATGAGATTGATGCTTTTAAATTCCACATCACATCACATTACACCCACAGCTCAACAAAGGACAAGTGTTTTGGAGAATGGATGGATGAACACATTAGTAAACCTAAAAATGGTCAAATTAAACATTTAACTTTTTTGAACGCTAGACTATAGCTTAACAAAGTCAAGTCAAGTCAAGTCAAGTATATTTGTATAGCGCTTTTCACAATACAGATTGTATCAAAGCAGCTTCACAGTATTAAATTAAAATAATACAACAAGGTTTGTTTCTAGTGGAATTTATTGATTGATAAAATTAAATTAAATATCCCCAAAATATCCCCAACTGAGCAAGCCAAAGGCAACAGTGGCAAGGAACCGAAAAACTCCATCAAGTGACCTAATGGTGTCCTAAAACTCCATCAGGTGACCTAATGAAGAAAAAAAAAACCTTGGGAGAACCCAGGCTCAGTCGGGGGCCAGTTCTCCTCTGGCGTTTATGAACTAGAGGCCGGATTGTAGTTTGAACTGTACGATTAAAAATATTATATGAATGCCTGGCTGAAGAGATGCGACTTTAATCTAGTTTTAAACTGGGAGAGCGAGTCTGAGCAACGAACAGTATCAGGAAGACTATTCCAGAGTTTTGGAGCTAAATGTGAAAATGCTCTCCCTCCTTTGGTGGTTCTGGATATCCTAGGTATGACCAAAAGCCTTGAATTTAGTGATCTTAAAGAGCGCGATGGATTATAGGGCGATAGAAGATCCGTTAACAAAGCACTAACCGGTTAAGAAAAGCAATTTTTTAATAGCTAAAACAAAATATCATAATTACACACTATGTTTTTGCAGGAATTGGGGATTAGGTGGAAATGAGAATATAGGATTCTGAGTGGGATATGATATTGCCAACACTCTCTCTTGGCTAATCATAATGTATTGGCGAATTGTTGGCTAATTAGCATGAATTCTCTCATTCGTTTGTTTTCACATGATCTGCTAACACCCCACTGAAATCGCAAGTTTCTGTGCAAATCACATTGTGCGAATTCATTCGAAATTGCCACCAGTTGCGTTTTCTCATGAGATCAGGTTGAACCTTGCATAACCGTGAAGCAACTGTTTATAGCTAGCTATCTGTTTTTTGAAGGCCCATTTGCAACGTGTTGTCTAGACATTTCCTTCTATGCTTGAGTTTGTTTCTTGGCCTATTTGTGATATTCTAGAAGAGAATGAAAAGAAAACTCAGCACAAAATATCTATACACCCTGTTTTCAGTGATCTTTTTCTCTTGTCCTTACAGGCAATGCATTTGTGGTGAGTTTGGCAATAGCAGACCTGGTAGTAGCCATCTACCCCTACCCACTCGTCCTAACGGCCATCTTCCACGACCGCTGGATCGCTGGCGATATTCACTGCCAAATCAGTGGCTTCCTCATGGGGCTCAGCGTGATCGGCTCTATTTTCAACATCACAGGTATCGCCATCAACCGCTACTGCTATATCTGCCACAGCCTTAAGTACGACAAGCTCTTCTCCAACAAGAATACAGTATGCTACGTGGTGCTGGTCTGGGCGCTGACTGTCCTGGCAATCGTCCCCAATTGGTTTGTGGAGTCTCTGCAGTACGACCCACGCGTCTACTCGTGCACCTTCGCCCAATCAGTGAGCTCGCTTTACACCATTACGGTGGTGGTGGTACACTTCATTCTGCCCATCGGCATCGTCACATACTGCTACCTGCGCATCTGGATCCTCGTCATACAGGTCCGCAGACGGGTCAAGCCTGACAGTCGGCCCAAGATCAAGCCTCATGACTTCCGGAACTTTCTCACCATGTTTGTGGTGTTTGTGCTGTTCGCTGTCTGCTGGGCTCCGTTGAACCTTATAGGCCTGGCGGTCGCGATCCACCCTAGACTGGGTCAGGATATACCAGAATGGCTCTTCACGGCCAGCTACTTCATGGCATACTTCAACAGCTGCCTAAATGGTGTTATATATGGTGTGCTAAACCACAACTTTCGAAAAGAGTATAAAAGGATTGTTCTTGCTATTTTCAAGTTTAATTGTTGAGTTATGCACAATGAGACAAGCACTGTGTCATTCTTAAAATTCGTAAGTTATTTAAAAGTTTTTCAAAAGTCAATGATGCATCTTTTGTCATATTGTTTGAATTTTGTTACACCAAATATGGACATTTTGAGTCGCTGTATGTACATGCTTAAATTTGCACAGTTTGAACTTGAGTTTCTTGTTTACATTATCATCTACACAATAATTTCTTATTTAAATATTTCATTGCCATCTAAATGTAAAAGATGATGCCACAAAACTAAGCAAAACCTCTGATAATGTTCATTTGAAAAACTTTTTAAATTTAAATATTGCTTGATTTGATTTAAAATCGATTAAGTAGATAATTCAAATGCCTAAAAATGTAATGTTTAAATATAATACATTTAAAAAAAAATCTGAAATGCTATTTCTTTTAAACATTTTATGTGATTTTTAATTTATTAATTTCAGCATTATTGTCCTGATCATGGTGTCTCATTTACACGTTAAATATTTAATTACATTGTAGAAAGATCTAACAAAACAATTAGTGAATATTTGAAGTGCTAATTGAGCATGTCGAACGAGTTATTAGGAGGCATGTTGAGAGGATTTTCAGGTTATATTCAAGTTTATAATAAAACTTAAATGTACATATCATTTAATCTCAATTTAATTAACTTAATTATATCAATTTTATTAGGGTGACAGAAGTCCCATATTTGGAGAGACTTGGTAATTATTTTTTTTTTATAAGAAAATATATCTATGTTATGAATGAATTAAAGTTTATTAAAGAGGCTGTAGGATATCAGAGATTTTGATAGATAACATTTGAGATCATATTGTTGCTGAAGGAATAGGGTTATGCTAAATTAAATTACTTTATTATATGATACCTCAATTACAAAAAAGGAATGTTTAATGTATTCTAAATTATTTTACACAAATATCTTTATACAAATTAACAGATAAAAATGATATAATATTATTACAAAATCATATTATTGCCTGTTTCTGGCTAAAACGAAGAAAATGGATTACAAGTGGGAAGTTATAGCAGTTTATCAGTTCACAATAGATTCATGAACTTGAACGTTGCAAAAAATGCAAAAGGAATATTACGTTTTCCTGAGTGTTGCAATGAAAATCACTTCCATGCGTCCTACAAATATTTGTGTTTTTGCGTGTTAAGGTGGTTGTTGGAAATCATAAGGTGGAATGCTGTGTTATTTGAAATCCCCAGTCTGCACATTTTTCTGATCAAATATTTATTAAACAATCATGTTTTTATATGTAGACATTCCTATGAATGCCATTGGAATCTGAGCTCTGCATTCATTCTCAGTACAACGTTTAATAGTAATACGTCCTGATAAAATCTGATCACTGTGCCTAAGAAAATATGTTCACTGCACTGTGGGCAAAGGAAGCGGTGTTTGACTTAGAAGTAAATAAACCTTTTCATGTGGTTGATTTCATATGAACACCAGAAGAACATGCTTGGCAAAACATATCTCTCAACAACCTCAAGAGTTTTACAAACAATAAATACAAGTCAATGCAATGAACACTTTCCCAGGGCAGTTTTCTTCAAAGTGTGTGCTGCCAGTCATCATTAATCATTCAAAGCAGGTTCGGCAGAAGTAAAGTATAGATCACTGACAGGGAGCTTTGTGGGTCAGCGAGGACAAATAGCATGTAGATGGTAGATTTATGCCTCAGGGTTTCAGAATAAAATAGGGAAATGTCACACAGATGCTGAAGCTCACAGAAAGCTCAAATCACAGTTATGTATTCTACAACACTGCTTAGGTTTTGCTCAAAATGAGTAAATGGTGCCAATCAGTAGCCAGATATTTCCAAATATTCATCATCGACTACGGCAATACTGATTATCAGTGCACTCATCCGGGTAACTGAAACTTGTGCTAGTCTGTCCAACTTTATATTAAGTGTCTTTAACATAAATTAATTAATTATTTGGTGTAGCCATATGTATTAGTGTTGCTTATTAAACTCGTTTGAAGCTGGTTGCAACTTTCTCATGAGTCAAGACACGCTTCCCATTTTTTTTTGGTAAAAACTAATAAAATTCATCTCTCTTGGCAGAAGCTAGCCAAATTACCTAGATGCCAGTGTGGATCAGTTGTATCATGGTCCTCAAATAACATTAAGAAAAACTACATAAGACAAATGAAAACACGACCCAGGCTATATTAAATAGAGGTTCACTTGCTGCAAGTGTAAACATGGTTTGTGCCAAACACAGTATGTTTTTGTGTGGTGAATTACTGGCTGCCGGGAGCATGAAACCTTGAAACTGCACAATAAACAAATGCTGTGTTGGGTTTCCACTTGATGTTTGTGGTGGCAAACACAATTATATCACTGAATAAGAGACACACATTTCCAATAGTCTTTGATGAGATTTATTTTCTTGCAAGAAAAGGCCAGCAGTCGTACAGTCACACAGAGTGGCTGTAGAGTGTGACAGTGAGGGGAGGGCATCCTTTCTCTTTTATAGTTTTGACTTTGGTATTTTCAACCATACGTGGAACATTCTTAGACTTGTTCATCATATTTTATCCTTGAGTGGAGGCCCTCCTGTCACGTACCAACACTCTTTACCAGTCCAATACAATTCCATGTTAGAATAAGGTTTGTCATATGATGGTCACACACATCTTAAAGATACAATTTCTTCCACATGTTCAATGTAAAAGCTCTTGAAGCTAAATCAGTTGATAATGTGACACCTCAAATAATACTCACTATTGCATGGAAGAATTTAAAAGTATGAACCCCCCTTTTTACTTTTAAACTCAGTGGAATGCCTTTTCCCATTGGCCTCCAAAGTTACTACCTATTGTAATCGACAGCATGCCACAGACAATACCCACAGAGCTTGACTCGTATTGAACAGGAAACATTTCTGTAATGATTCTTGACACAAGTCACATATTACTTGACCTTCCTCACATCCTACATCCTACAGACTGCTAGACACTGGGAGTTCTTTGTGTGTTGTCGAGCAGCTGAAGAAAAGTACAAACATTTGAGGCCCAGAACTACATAATAGAACATGGTCAACACTCGTCTTAATCCACACTGTATTTTTTCCTCATAAATAATGACAGCCTGGTACCATAGCAATTTCCTTTCGATCTGTCAAAGTACAAAACACTATTATTGCAATTTCTGACACAGTATTGCGGATGACAGCCTTTATCATCCCAACCAATCAAAGGCTTTGCCATGATGCAACTTTAATGAAAGAGTTGTGGATTAGAAATCAACATTCTCAGCTCGTTCGATTGCGCAAAAGAAGAAAAGTAATGGAATTAAAATGAATGAAGAAACAAAGCTATAATTCACACAAATCCTACATGTATGGTAATCATAGCCATGCTGATATTCAGTGATGAAATCTGCCTTTCATTACTCAGTGCAAAGACATATTTCCTCACAAAAAGCCTCATTGCCATACTGGTATACCGTACGTCACAGACAGGCACCAATGAGAATGGAGGAATGACTACATTTGTTGAATTCATCTGAGCTTTCAACAAATGCAATCCCCTTCCTGTCTTTATAAACCAGCAACCAAGCATTACCTTTATAAATGCCCCTCCTGAAGTGTTGCTCTTTCTAAATGTCTAAAACTAGTGCGACTAAAGCCACATTTGACAGCCAGAAACAACTACCAACAGTTACTCTGTAAAAAGATGGCTTGAGATATTCAACATAATTTCCCTTGGAGCATGCATACTCTCGGTTGGAAACCACTGTCCTACAACAAAAGAAGAGGCAGTACACTTATCAACATCAAGGCAGGCTATCCGTTCTTTAATTCAACCACAGAGCACATACCAGCAAGCAGATTCAACTTAACTTGTGGACCATGAAACTCTCATGTTGATAATCAACATATAAATGAACAAGTAATATGATGTCTGTCCATTTTTTTTAAATATCATTTGTACATAATTTCACCAAGTTTCAAGTTTTAAAATATGTTCATTTTCAACAAGTTGAGCATGGACAAAATACTTACAGTATACTTAAAATAAGGCAAAAATTAAACAACAAATCCAAAACAAATGGATTTCTTTTGCAATTACAACAGCTGTAAATGAGTGCAACTAAGAGTATGATACAGTAAATGATAAAAAAAACAACAATAAAAACTTTGGCACTGCCATTAACATATATACAGCAGATTGATATGAAGCAAACAAACTGGAAAACAATTCAAGTACCTCAGTATTAAGCATTTAACACAACCGTACTGGTGCTAAGTTTTCAAATTAAAGTTACTCAACATACTTGCAGTTAAAACTCTCCTGTTGGTTTGCCTGAACTTTAAGTCATTTGGGTGCTAAACATCATGAGATCTAGAGCTTGTTTTAAAACTATTATATACTCCACAACTTGATTGAGATCAGGTCATATGTAGTTATTGAAAAAATTACATCTGGATTATTCTCTTTGAATAATAATGCTGCAATCAGGAAAAACAGTTGGGGAAAAAAAATCAAATGTTATATCAACAGATTTCTCTTCTAGACTAAACACAGATGGCATCTGTTGAATATATATATATATATTTTAACAAGACTGTTGATAAGGCTGAATGAGTAAACAGTAACCATCAAATAAATCAAAAATGAATGTGACAAAAAAGAAAAAAAAAGACTTACTGAGAATCGGTTTATTTCAACACTGTAAACAACACAGGTAAACAATATAGAGATAACTTTCCACTTTAAATATGGCTATGTTTGACCCAAAAGATTTTAAAACAGTGACTTTAAAACCAATGTAACTTGGGAAACTCGATACGATGAGACTTCAGTGCTGCAAACACTGAAAGACAAAACCACATAAAAAATCCATGAGTCATCTACGGACATTCAGTAAGAGGAATCCCAAGCGGAATTCAGCAGAAATCAAAGGAGTCTGTAGTGAGTAAATGATTCAGTGGGTCTGTACGGCCTCCATTTAATCTGTCACTCTGTCAACATTCACAGGAGCTGAAGGTGCGTGTTGTTGTGTCTGCTGCCGTTCCGTGCCACAATCTCCTGGATGGAGATGTACGTCCCCGCCACAAAGCCCACAAGGCCAATGAGGCTGATGCCGATGTCCTTGACCATCACCCAGAGCTTCATGTCTTCATTATGGAAGGTGATGATCTGAAGCAGGGGAGGAATGATGAGGGCCAGAGCGCTGCTACTCACGGAGCCCACCAGAGAGATGACGAGGTCAAGCTCCGGGATCAATACGGCGAGAACACCTGTGGTGAAACAGCAAAGGGAACATCAGGTTAAACCGCGCCACCACTTCCGAGAGAGAGAGAGAGAGAGAGAGAGAGAGAGAGAGAGAGAGAGAGAGAGAGAGAGAGAGAGAGAGAGAGTAGAGGCTCCGGCGTAGGTCCGACGCAGATGTATAAATCAGCCTTAACACGGGAATGAACCCCATTGGTTCTTGTGCATCAAGCAAACATTCTTGAGCTTCCTTGACCAAATCTGAATGCTTTTTGTACATTTACTGATCAACATGTGAATAGAATCCTAAAAGGAAATCTGTTCATCATACAAAGTGATCATGTCTATGCAGAAGACTTGGATTAAACTGATTCATATGGATTTCTTTTACAATCTCTTTATGAACGATTCAAAGCTTCAGATTTTTGGGTGAATACACTTTCAATGGAGGGACAGAAATCTCATCGTCATTTGTGTTCCAAAGATTAACGAAAGTGTTACGGGTTTGGAATGACATGAAGGTGAGTAATTGGTGACCGGATTTAAATTTTTGGGTGAACTAAACCTTTAATGCCGATGAGTGTGTTTCATGTTTGGGTGAGGACAGTGGCCATGCCGTGTGGTGCTTTGGGAATGAGTTATCTTGATCTGTTGCTAAGGGGATTGAAGTGGGCATGGAAAGGCTCTGTTCTCAACCAAACAAGCCACCTCTGATGTCTGTCCCTCCCCTCCAAATGTTCCTGTGTTTTTCACACTATGCACGGCGGGAATACACCGCAGATTTTAAATCTTCAAATGCTCACATTGCAAATTCCTGTCTGTCACACATGAACACACACATTCAAGCGCACGGCGCACTTCCTGTCACTTATTATTATTTTGTAGGGATGGTCGGCATAAGATTCTTTCAACCAGGGAATCCGGCAAATCAGCATTGGAAGGTTGTTCTTTTCGAAGGACGTGCCTTTGTTTGAGAGATGTTGTGGCCAAATTAAAGTCCAAAGAAGACAAAGAGTCCAAATGGGTTGAGATGTAGGTCACTTTGAAGATTTGAGAAGCGCACACCAAGCAGCTTACAAAGCAGGCACAGGTGACAGATCCCCCTATGGGACCGAGAGGAGAACAAGGCTTTAAAAGCTGCAAAGTAAATTCACATTAAGGAAATGTGTTGGATCAATTGATGGACCTACTAAGCTCGGCGCTTCTAACAAACTATATTGTACAGGCGTTTTCGGCCCGTTACTTAACTGTTCTGGACTATGATGATAGAGACATGAATTTGCAGAAAGATTATTGTATGGGTCAATGACCTGATGCTATTCATTTGTTCACAAACACAAATTTATGCATACACGCATACAATGATATGAATAAACATCTTCTATGATGAGCATGTTTTTAATTTCTTAATTATATTTTGAGGGAATAAAGTCAAACATTTCAGAGTGATTTAACTGATTTCATAAAGACAAAAGCATTCATTATAATAATGAACATTTTGAAAAGAAAACTGACGTAGTTTGGCGTGATTATAATTATTTAAAAAAAGTAATGTGATGCAAAATTTGATCATTTTTATACCAAGGCCAGGTTAGTTCAGGTTGGAAAATGAAAAACATGTAAAAACACGTTTTTAAAAAGAATGATTAAGATGCGTACGCTCACATGAATTCAAGGTGTAAGGAAACTGTTCTAACTTTTTACTTGATGGTTACACCACCACATGACATTTTCAGAGACATTAAATTGGAAAACTTTTCTTGAAGATGGTATAAAAGTGTTCAAAAACCATATGAAACAATCAGAAATGTATTTCCAATTAATGTAAAGGACATTTCCAAAAAACTAGTTTTACACTAGATTATTTTTTTTAAATCATGAACACTCATATTTGTTATTAATTAAAGCCATTCTGCTTTATTACTATGAAAAAAATATATCTGAAGAGGTTTGAGATACTCTTTAGTGAACATTTTGCTAAATTTTAGTTTACAGATGGCACAGTGCCCTACATCTAACATTCAAATATCATTCAATAAGGAAGATTTCACAGAGCCTGTTTTAGACAACAGCTGGAGCTCTACCGCCACATGCTCACGTCCCAGCTCAGTGTTTTGTAATTCATGTCCTTTTCCAAATTTTAGAGATCGAGGCCAGCTCTGTATCGAGGACAGCTGCCATATGGTTTCCCTATACTCAGCCGGCCACGTCCCCAGTCCTGTATCATTGGATCCACATCCTACAATCGAACCATCCACAGTAATACCACTAAAAGATGGTGTTAAATCAGACAGGGCCCATCCCTCTGCCATTATGTACGTCAGGCACATCCCAGGTTCGAGCGAGTTCCCATTTCTGAACTCATCTTGGGCTCACCTTGACATGTCAATGAAACCCCGACTGGAGTCAGCACATTTCTCCTCTTGGAAAGGGAAAGGGCTATGCTTTGTCAATTGAAGGGCTTCTAGATTAAGGAGGTCTGCCACTTTATTACATCTATTTTTATAAAGGCAGTTCTCGCACAGCAAGCATTTGATTTGCACGCACAGCAAGTTTGACAACTGTGCTTTGAAGCAAACTGATTTATGTTTGGAAGAGTATGAGAAGCCCACTTTCAGACCTTCATAGAAACTCAAAATTCATCTAGCGAAAAAGGTGTAGAGCAACAGAGGATATAAGAGCTGTTGGCAATGGACCATTAATCATATTTAATCCCAGAGCACAGTTTTATAGGGTCAGCAGCACAGTATGAAATTCATTATCACATCCAGTGCATATCAAGCACATTTACTAGTGTAAAATGCCAAAAGCAGACTAGACTTTTACTCTTTCTAAAGAAAATGTGAATGCCTATGTGTATTGACATAATGCTATGGTTCATGTCCTTTTTTCAACGCAATCTTGTTTTAGGAGTTCATCAAGGTGCATTATTTGAGCTGCAATTCAACGTTTAATAATAATATTTACACATTATTATTCAAATAAAATAAATTATAATATTTAAATAATATCTGTTCATCTGTTTATGTTATTATTTGTCATCAAATAATCAAGGCCAGAATCACTGAAACAAATTCAGATAATTCTATTAAGTCACTTATGCTCTCATTCTGCATTTTTTAAAATTTATTATATTATTACAATTTAAAATAACACTACTATTTTGCTTTTTTTTTAAATGGTTATTTATCCATTTCATGGTAAAGCTGAATTTACAGCATCATTACTCCAGTCCTCTGTCACATTATCCTTCTTATAATTTGATGCTCAAGAAACGTTTCTGATTATTATCAATGTTGATGCGTCTAAACCATGATACATTTTTTAGGACCGTTTGATGAAAAGAAAGTTCAAAAGAACTACCTTTTTTTTAGCACTTTAAATATCTTTACTGTCAATCCAATAACTTTTAATATAAATACATTTATAACAATCATCACATCAATGAATAGATAATAATATAATGTCTCATGTAGATTTGTCTAAATAACTCTAGTATTTGATGCAGTAGTTAAAATCAGTATTGATTCCATTGAAACAACATCAGTATCGAAATTATGGCTGCTTCAGGATGTATCCACCCATCCAAATGTTCTTGTGCTTGTACTTGTGACCACATTCAGAGGAGGTAATAAACAACCAACAGCCTGTTTGGTGATTATTAGTCTTGGTGGTGACATTATGAGATCCTTGGCTTTTTGTTGCAAATTAAAACGCAAACAACACAACAGGACCAGCAATGAGCTAAAACGAGTCTCAAGGTAACAATATCCGAGGCTAAATATAAATATATATAAAACATATCCTCAGTCTCCCAATTACCAAATGCAGAAGACCTCAGGGACACATTTCACAGCTGTAAACAAACAAGACATATGGGCATATCTGCACTTTCAGGCACTCAGAGACAACAGAGCATGGCAATGTCAGCTCTGGGTCAGAGCAAGGGAGTCCACATAAAGTGTCTCGCCTTTGACAACACATCACTTCAAAATATTCCCGGCTCTGATGACCAGAAAATTGGTTGGTTGACGTTGGAGCATGGCCAGGCTAATTTGTTTATTTCAGGCATTGAAAGTTCCAGAGTTATCAGACCACACAAGTGAGAATTTAATAAGAATCCAATTTACATTCACGCACAACGTGAATCCCCCTTTGCCATGTGATGATTTCTAGGGGCGTACTGTGACAAAACTACAGAGGGGAGCGCAAACACTGCAACAAATAACCCATTATCCCCTTCTGAACAACTCCTGACTGTCAGACAATGACTGTTTGAAAAATAAATAGAGGCTCATCACGGGTTCATTGTCAGGAGTAATGAATGTTCGCGTCAAGTATCTTGAAAACACTTGAAAAGCACTAAGAATCCATCTGATATTCTGAAAAAATAAAATAAAAATGAGCTCTATTTATAAATATCTCTCTTCAGAAGATCACATAGCACGACAACACACACGGTAGGCAGCTGTTGGACACAACACAGGCCTGCATCACTTTAATGAAAGTTTGCTGCTGGCGATCATATGACTCACTGCAAACGCACCACATCGAATCTCAGACTAATGTTTTGACATGTGCTCCTTGGAAAGTGAGCCAGCATTCATATAAATCATATAACGCACCAAAATCTGAAACTGCTTGTCTATTACGTTATTCAGGAGCTGCACAGAGAGAACATTCTAGTGTGTGGAGTTCTTGTAAAACTTAATAGAGAAATGAATACATATATATTGTCAATAAGTCCATTGAGATGTTCTCAATGGATCCTTTCAGTCCATTAAGAAGGCCTGTTGTCAGTGGCCATTATGTAAAATTAATATGTTCATCTCAGACATATCAGTCATGAAGAAGCTATTTATTTCTCAGCAGCATTTTAGAATGAGCAACTATTAAACTGTCAGAGGGACAGAAAGGCACAAGGAATATGTTATGTGGAATAAAAGAGCCTTCAAATACAGGAGGAAACTCAACACAACACCTCATTACAATGTCAGGGACAGTCGGCGTCATTGTAGACTTGGAATTAAGCCTTTTTCCCCGTTATTATTTGATTAATGGAACCGGACACCAGTTATCTTGCCAAGAAAAATCTTTATTCTTCAGCATAGGAGAGAAACTTGAGAAGATGTTGTATTTGTGCCAGGTCTATGTGTTCCCGATGTTTATCTGCCGTAGTACAGTAAGATTGAGCTTATATACACCACTGAGCAACTTTCAACTTCCTTGTAAGGTAGAAAAACATGTTGCTTATGTTTAAAAATGGAACGTATACCTCATGCTTACACATGGTACGATCTACTTTCCATTTTAAGAAACTTTCTCAGTGTATACATTTGTGGTACATTTGCATCATTGAAAAACATTCCTTTCCTTATAAAGAACATGCCAATTGTACACATTTAATGTATCATCATCACTGGAACATCTCTACTCAGTGAACGTTGCATTGCACACATACCTCTAAGCAAAATATATAACTCTCCCAGCTTCCCTCATGTCTAAAATATGATCCTTATACACATGTGTCTATGCAATCTATAGTCTAACTCATGCATTTTAAATTTCATAAGATAATACAACTGATTATGAATACTAATAAAGAATAATAATATAGATACATAATATTAAATAATGAAATTATATTAAAAGATGAAATTTTAGTCTTCAGTCATGAAAGCTGTGGTATTAGCCATGAAAAATAGTGTGTTTCAGGAAAGACTTTAGAATAACACAAGACGCGTCACTCGTATTGTTTCAAATGGGGAAAAGTGCAGTGCTCAATATGGCAAAATAAGTCCCGCCTTCTAAATAAGAGTCATTCGCCAATTGTTAAGGTCATTGCGTCACTGCAGCTGCCGTTAGAAGCTCCGGTTCCTATAGAAACAGATATGAATTTAAATATGAAATTTTATTGTAAGCTTGGCGAACAGTTTCGGAGAATTTGATGTTTCCCCATTCAAAGAGATAGGAGCAGCACTTGCATGCCACAGTGTTTCAAAGATGGCCGCCGAGTGAAATTACTTGTCTTAAAGGGACTTTGGTTTCCGTCTCTCTTATGGCAGAGAAGAAAATTCCTATGGTCAGAATGAGGAGAGATACTGAAGCTGAGACTATAATGTCATTATAAATGGAAATATTAGTCAAGTCTCAGTTACAACAATACTCCAGAAACACACTGACAGGTCTGAATGCACCATCTCATTATTGGATATGTGAAAGAGCTGGGAAAATGTCTTATATCTGCTTATACTTATGTGTGCGTTCAGGGAATCTGAGTATTTATCATCATGGTCAAAATGAGCATCATATACTGATGATATATCATTCCTGAGGACTAAAATCGACGTGTTTGTGTATGTCATTTCATTTGGACATGTTTCTATGGAACCTCTCTAAATTGCTATGTAAAAACATCTACTTGTACTTATCTTGAGGAAAATTGGTAAACAGCTACCTAACAGCACAATTGCTTAAATTACTCAAATCACTTAGCAGAGGAATATTAGGTTTCCTTTCACTAATAATTCAATACTGAACCATTAAGATTTCTTTAGATTCCTTTTGCTATTTTTAATGATGAAGTCAGCAAAAGGACATATGGGAAAAAGAGGGGGGAATTAGATTAGGAGATGACAAAAGAGGGGGAAATTGGATTATGATATGACAAACTAGATTCAACTAGATCCAATAACTAGTTATTAATTAATTGATCTATCTGCCAGTGCAGATATATATAGTGCTATCTATATCTCTATATAGAATCTATATCTCATTGACCACTAGCAGTGAGCAACTCTAAAGTACTCTTTAGCAACTGAATTGTCCCAGCTAATGGATGTCCAATAGCTGTTTTAGTTTAATATCACTCTTTGATAGGAGTCTTTCTTCTCTCTAATAATAATAATAATAATAATAAACTGTATTTCATGTGCAATTTTTATTCCTTTGACATAGGGCTGCATGATTAATAAAAATTAACATCAATTGTTATATAGGGCTATGGTTTCATTTAAAGGACAATTCCGGTATTTAACACTTTAAGTCTATTTTGTAGTTTGTTTTGGATGAACAAGAGTGGTGGACAAAGAAATTTTGACAATGGTTCCTGTCGCGACTTTTTGACTATTTTAGAATTGCCCATGACCGCTTTAGAATGGGAGTCAATGGCCATGCACAAACATGTCCTTAAAACAACCCTTAACGTTCGTTTTCAAAACTGTGCAACTCACCGAGTGGTTAGTGGTGTTCATTGATGATTAAAAACAAATATATCGGCGCAATATATGATTTCAATCCGTTTATTTTTCTATAGTGGAACAATTTTTTCAGATACCTCACAACCGCGTATAAACTTCCGCTCTTCCGAAACTTCCATTGCTCTGCTCACGCTAGCCTTCTGAGAGACAGAGAACCGAGCGAAAAGACCTAAAAGACTACAATCAAATGTAAACAGCATCCTTTCCATCTCCGGTAGCGCAGTAATATCAACGAGCAATGAGTCCTTCAACGGAAATCAATGGGATTTTACAAAATGCCAAATAAAACACGACAGAAACTGTATTTCGCTACGCTACTTGTTTTGGAACATCAACGAACACCACTAACCACTCGGTGAGTTGCACAGTTTTGAAAACGAACGTTAAGGGTTGTTTTAAGGTCATGTTTGTGCATGGCCATAGACTCCCATTCTAAAGCGGTCATGGGCAATTCTAAAATAGTCAAAAAGTCGCGACAGGAACCATTGTCAAAATTTCTTTATCCACCACTCTTGTTCTTCCAAAACGAACTACAAAATAGACTCAAAGTGTTAAATAGCGGAATTGTCCTTTAAATAAATGTGTAGTGTGTTTCAGAGTGAAGCGCAGCAGTGTTTTTACATGCGAGCAGCTAATGATCCGCCAGTGTTTTTAGTGTCTCAGAGCGGCTCCGTTCACAGTAAATGCTGCTCCACACACTTTCTGCATCTTCTCTGAGTTTATATTTTATATAGAATATCGTATAATTTTATATAGTTATAATATTTTTTATTTATTTTAAAGCCAAATTGTGCAGCCCTTAAAACAAGCACAGCAAACCTTTTTTAAAAACACATCTTAAATTGCAATTTTTAACAAAACATCGTAGCCCTAATCTGGCAAGTAGCTGTGCTTCATATCTGACTGTACATTATCCCTCACGTAACAGATGAAAAATGTTTACATACAGTAAAAGGTCAGATGTAAGCAATGATAAGGAGGTCTCTATAAACGATTAAAGGTCAGATCGTCACATGAACGGTGAGCCGGGTATCACGCGAGTCACATAAGTAGCTTCTAAGACCTTCACTCTTTACTGAATGGCATTTTCAGAGACCTTTGGAGCTGCATGGTTCAGGTGTCTCCTTTTGTTTCAGCAGGACTGAAGGAAGCAGGTTTGGAGCCTCCCCGGGGCTACGGGAGGTCAGTTTCAGCAGCTCCTGAGGTAAAGTAGAGGAACACGGCACAGTCAGAATGCCCTAGTGCTCATGTGTCAGCGTGCTGTCAGCGGTAGCAGTGCATTCCCAGAAAAAGTGCAGGACCAGAGGGGGCTCACGCACTGTCCATTCCACTTTCCATTAAGAGCGCGCACGGGCACGCTTGCACCCTTGGAAACCCAGTAATACCACTCTCATCTTTTCTGAGCTAGCTTTGATGTGCTCTTCTGTGAAGTCGATTTCGAGCTGGCACTCCACTGTGAGAACTGAGCCTTTATAAGAAGTACAAATGGTTTGATTGAGCGTTAATTTCTTGTTTCTACATGTCACACACCCACCAAATTCACACGAATTTCTTCAATGCATTCTAAATTAACTTCTGGGGAGCAAGGCAAACAGAGGAACTCTCTGCTCTTATTTAATCCAAACAAGAACCAGACAGAGAGGATTCTTAAAGTCTTGAACAAATGAAAGAAAGACAGTTTTCTCACCTCGATAAATCAAAGCAGAGACACAATATTGTGACACTTACAGAATTAAACAACTCAGAACGTTAAGCTCTAACCGTAATCCAGCGATGTAGTTTGAATGTAAAATGCCTTTGAACAGCATTAGGAAGCTTGCTAAAAAAACTGAAAGAATTTTTAACTCTGAAGAGCTGTTTTTGCTGTGAATTAGTCATTAAAAGACTGTGTATCATTATTTGCACAGGATGCTTTTGTTCTGAGTAATGTAGATGCGATGAGTGCTAGTAGGAGGAAATGTGTGTCACTGTTGTTTTAACAGCAAAGTATGAATGGAGCATGCATTTTATACAGCGTATCTTGTGTGTGCCTGCCACATGCATATCAAGTGCATGTAAGAACTAGATGGGAACGATAATGCCACATCTTACAAGTTGCATGTGCATGCATGCGGTCATTTAAGTTCTGTCAGACCACTATTGCGAGACAAACGGAAACAGGGAGACGAGGTCTTATCTTATAAATGCTCAGCTATGCATGTCCATGTTCTATTTTTTATTATTCATCTCTTATTTTTATGGTCCATTTCACTGGCCCACTTGGCTGCCGCAGGAAAATCTTAAATTTCTTGGATATTTTAAACATTGGATGTCCCCTAAGACAGATTTGGGGCAAAAGGAGACAATCACAAAGAAAACAATCCCAGAATGCACTGCAATGTTCTAAATGAAAGGAAAGCATCCATGGTTAATTTGAGAGAAATGTTTATAAATAAACATTTAATTTAATCTTGAAAAGTAAAACAAATAAATAAATAAATATATTAATAATAATAATAATAAAAAATGTATTTTACAAAATATTTGCTAGGGATGCACCGATCATGATTTTTCATGACCGATTCCGATTGCCTTTTTTTTTTTTTTTTTTTTTAAAGCAAATGGGCCAATTCCAATACTGGTTGCTGATTTTTTTTCTCAATGTTTAAGCAAATGTATTTATTTATTTGTTTGCTCTATTACAGGCCAAACTTTTTCAACTTTAGTTAGTTTGTAATGTTGCTGTTTGAGCATAAACAAGATCTGCAAAGTTACAACACTCAAAGTCCACTCCAAAGAGTTTATTTAACAGAATCCAAGAACTACAACAATTGAATCGTTTGGACTACAATGCTTTTTTTCACAAAATTACTCATTTAAATAATCCCGCCCACAAAATACGCAAAAAATGGTTGAGCTCCATTAGAGAAGACAGTGTTGTCGCTATATTGACGAGACGCTGTTTTGTCCCCATTTCCAAAACCCATTTGTTTGACCTTCCTAAGGCTGATGAAGTGATTAAAATTGATTTCAAACACTGTTTCTGAACATAATAACCCCAACGTTTATCTGTGTGCAGCACATTTTACGGAGAACAGCATCCAGAACCACAATGCAGGCTAGGCACAAAAACTTCTCCTGAAATGGAGCAGTCCCCACTTTGTCGGGACTAGGGCTGTCACTTTTGTGAAAAAATCCTGTTCGATTTTTGAGACATAAGTGTTCATTGAATCGATTGTAAAATCGATTTTCCATGTCTAAAGACGTTTCCATTTTAAACGCCAAATATGGGCAAATCCACGGACAACTAACAGGCATTAGGACGAATGTAAAGAGGGCGACGTAGGCGACTGTAGCCCGTAGCCCGAATCTGTATCTGTATGCATGAGACTGTTAGCCTGGGAAAACCCAGACAACTTTCGGCAAATTTAGATTTGCTCTGCAAGTAGTCTGGCAAAGAGCTCATTCAAGCCCACTTCTAATCCCTCGAAATCGAGGCACCAATCAGAAACGTTGGGGCGGGCTTTACACGATGACGATCGCTCTGATTGGTTTTAGGTCTATCCAACTGCGCCCAGAGGCATTTGAGCGACGTCCGTTGGTGAAGCGCAGCAACTTTTAAATGCATATTAAAATTGCAAACTCATGAGGACAGTCTCCATGGAAGACCCACTGGCAGATGAACGTGCTACTACATTTCTCTCTGAAACGGTAGAAAATGAAATTAGATTTAATAGAGGATTTTAACTGTGACAAGATGATTGACAGGGCAGTTTATGTGACAGGATGCACGCGACAGATCCGTCCGATAAAGATGACGAAGTAGTATGTCCCAAAGCTTGCCTACTTTTGTGCTACACCAATCGCTGCAAAAGATGCTTTCCAACAGGTTTTATCGTAGTTTTTGTCCAACTCCATTGACTTGTATTGGATGAAAAACTACGATAAAACCTGTTGGAAAGCATCTTTTGCAGCGATTTTTGTGTGAGCATATCAGTGAACACCCCTGACCACTCGGTGAGTTTCACGTCTTTGTAAACGAAAGTTTAATGCGTTTTAGGAAGGATTATTCCAGTGCACCTATGCAACCATTGTGGAGGTGGGGGGGGGTGCTACCACAGAAACCGAAAATTCTCGGGCCAGCAGCATGTGTCCAAATTTCAAACTTAACCATTGTATTTCATCAGAAACGATCTGAAAACAGGGCTTTAAGTGTAAAATACCGAACTTGTCCTTTAACCAGGCTATGAGACTGTCTGAATACCAGCAGAATTTCAAATTTTTGTAGTAAAAAGAGACACATTATGCAGAAGTATAATTTGCTGTTATGCGTGTTTGTCAGAGCCTGCAGTTGCTGTGTGACGTGCGTTCGCAGCGGGCGTATCGTGACGAGCTGGATGCGCTCCGAGAAAAGACCGTTAAAATCGATTCCCTATTTTCGTTTGCGAAACTTGTGTTGGTTGGTCCGATCGATTGTGCAATAGATTTTCGAACGCAAAGTGCCAGCCCTAGTCGGGACAATCTTTTGTTTATGGATCTCAATTTGTAAGTAAGTCTTATTATTTGTAGATGTGTTTTCTATTAACAGTTCCCATTATAAGCTTTATGTAGTTGCTATGATGTAAGCAAAGGGCAAAGCTTTGCCTCCACTAGCCTGCTAACTAACATTACAGTATTGATGTTGTGTTGTCCTGTAGCTTTTAAAACATCTCGCTTTTGTAAGGCTGTTCACCGACCCTTAGGTAAAGTAACCATGGTTTTGTGATTGATTACTGTTTGTATAAGGGAATAATAGGAGCATTGTGTATCCTTCATAATAGCTTAGTTGCATGATCTACGCAATGCTCTCCTTTCTTCAACCTAAATAAAGCAAAAACACAAGGCGGACAACAGGTGAACAGGACAACAACTTTCATAAGACCTCATTAATCTGAAAGCAAACAACATGAAAAACACTTAATATAACTAGGTCAGTGATTATGAGACAAATGCCAAAAGTTTTTTTTAACACCCTTTCAGGGCAAATGGTAGATTAATCTAATGTTCGAGACATACTCTTGTTGCCTTACATATAGCAGGAGCTCATTTCTTAGAGACCTTTAGAGGATGAATGATAATGTTATTTACGAAGCACATGTCTTTTTTGCAGAGTGACTGATGTTCTTAAAAGGTTTTGAGATTCCAAGAACCACCACTTAACCACTGCATGTTTTATAACAGCAGTCGAATCAAGCATCCTTCAGTCGAGACGTGTAAACGGATGGAAGGCATCATGACTGTGTTCTCTTCTCAATCTGATAGCTTTAAACTGGACTTCTAAGCAGTGACGTGTTGCCTTTTTGCCCATCTCCTGTGTGCATTTCCACAGCCTTTGTGGTTCATGTCCTGTATACAGCTGGGGGGATGGAGGAGTGTGGAAAGATGTAGAGATCCATTTCCTCATTCATCTGGAGAGACACAACTACGTAATCCCTGCTGACACACCAATTACAGCTCAGAGGATCCATGCTCACAGTGCCCAACATCAAAAAAACGTGATAAAATCTCATTAGTTTCTGAAGGGAACAAGATGATCGACAGCTTTAATCTTTCAAAAAAGACCATGTGAGAAAAGTATTCGTTTCTTTGGTCTGTTTGTTGGACAATACAGGAGAGGACATACACTATATTGCCAAAAGTATTGGGACACCTCTCCAAATCAATGAATTCAGGTGTTACAATCACTTCCATTGCCACAGTTGTGTAAATCAAGCACCTAGGCATGCACAAACATTTGTGAAAGAATGGGTCGCTCTCAGGAGCTCAGTGAATTCAAGCGTGGTACCGTGATATAGGTTACTACCTGTGCATTAAGTCCATTTGTGGCTCACTACTACTAAACTCCTCACTACAAAATATTCCAGAGTCAACTGTTAGTGGTATTATAACAAAGTGAAAGCAATTGGGAACAACAACAACTCAGTCACGAAGTGGTAGGCCACGTAAAATCACAGCGCGAGGTCAGCGCATGCTGAGGCGACAGTGTGCAGAATTCTATAGCTACAGACCTCCAAACTTCATGTGGCCTTCAGATTAACTCAAGAACGTAGAGAGCTTCATGTAATGGGTTTCCATGGCCGAGCAGCTGCATCCAAGCCTTACATTATACGTTCACGAAAGTGAACCAAAAGGATGATGCCAAACAAGATATACATTAGGGATGTCCCGATCAGGTTTTTTTGCCCTCGAGTCCGAGTCCGAGTCATTTGATTTTGAGTATCTACCGATACCGAGTCCCGATCCGATACTTCTATAATACATAAAAAAAGAATAAAGAAGAGCGAAAAAACAGATCCAGGATGTTCCTTATTTTTTATTTAATTCACCTTATTTTAACATTCAACAACTCTGTTAACAAACAGAGCACTTCTGTGAGGTAGCTTGAACAATCAAGTAATAAATAACAAATTCTTCACTTTTGGACTTTAGTGCAACAGTAAATATATAAAAAAGTCTAATATATAAACAAATAGCACCTCAAATTAAAATACCCGGCAGGCATGTAAACAAATAAAATATAAAAGTGCCACAGTGTTTGCAAAGCCAGTAATGTGCTTTTAGGAACTGCACTCCTAACTCTTACGCCGGTTTCACACTGCACGCGTTAGCAGAGCGTGCAGCGCGTATTCTTTTCGCCGCCCATGTTAACAGATTAGTATGGCAAGCCAAGAGGCTCAGAAATACGCCATAGATGAATCGCGTTTAAAGCCAAACGCCGTAAAATACGGCGTTTTAAACCGTATTGGACGCCGTAAAATACGCCGTTGTAATTACAAACGCCGTAAAAGACGCGCGAAATACGTCAATGACGCCGTATTTGACGGCGTTTTAGTGTGCATGGAAAGCGCCGCTTTTTACGCCGTTCATCTCGCCATATGACGCCGTAAAAAACGCCGTTTTGGTTGCACAGAGCGCGCGCTATTTTACGGCATTTTGCTTATAGTATAATGAGACACGCCCACTGATTTCCACAGCCAGTAAGTTTGAACTGTTCTCTCCCAATCAATGATGAACTGAGTCAGACCAGACGAATTCAGCACGGATCATTTGTGGTAATCCAATTCGAATTCTATGCTCGTATATGAGGAGTTATTAAACAAGGAAAAGAATCCAGGTCGTATTGGCTTAACTCGGCACATTTCCATCTAAGTGCTGAATAACAACATATTGATATAACCCATAGAATGCCCTATGAATTTGTGTGTTTTAAATAGGCCTATTTGAAAAAAAAATAAGACGAATGTATTTTTTGCTATTTCTAAAAAATGTGGCAGATTTGTTGGTAGGTATATAAGCTTCTCCTTCCAGAATTAAATAGTGTTCCGATTTTTGTAGGCTAATTAAATTCGTGTTTTATTCATATTATATTCATTAATAAAAATAACATAGCCTAGTTATTTCTTTCCCACATATGAGTCATTATTCTTAAAAGAAATGTAAATTATGCTTGCAACAATAGCTGTAGGTTAATTGGCCTGGATGAGTGTGATTGGCCTAATATTGTGTCCCAGACCGGCATTAAATAATTCGTGAATATTTGTAAAAATTCGTGGCTTGAAAGAGTTGTAAAATTGACAGTTCTGTCGATGTTTTGCCCAGGCAGGGTTAGTTAAGTAAAACTAAAACTATTAAAAACATTGAAATGCTAATCGAAATAAACCTGAAATAAAGGAAAATATAACTATTAGTTGAAAAACTTAAACTAAACGGAAATGAGAAATGTTTTTTTTTTTTTTTTATCAACAAACTGAATTCATTTCGGGTTTTTTTTTGCTTCCACCTTCAACCGACGCGATCTTCCATTCATTAACCGACAAGATTATGTTAAATTAAAATTAAATTAAATTAGAATGAACAAGTGACTGTGACCCATTAAAAATAGGCCTACCAAAAATATTTTTTTTGTTTTAGCCTGCATGTAAAATAGCAGCAACAGAATAGGGGGATTCATCATCGTATTCACCTAGTGCTTCTGTGAACGGAGAAAAAACAGGATAACATCCATAACTCTATACTCTATCCATAATTCTGATACAATGTCTGAACAATCCGGCGACTCAAAACGGGGGTTGGAGGTAACGAAAAAAAATAAATAAAATTTACACTGCCTACGTAGCTTCTCTGCAGGGGCGGTTGAGGGGGTGCTAGATCATTGACAAGGGGAGCTGCGCAAAACTTGGCCACTAAATATTTAATATTCAGTTATTTTAATGATCACAATTAAAGTTTTATTAAATTGAACAAGCGCAACATTCAGCACAATCAAATAAAGATGTAGGCTATTATTAATAATAATGTTATATCAACATAATATCTCGTTATTTCGACATAATATGTGAAATATCTCGAAATAACGAGATATTATGTCGATACTACTGCTGTGTCCACCATGGTCTCCACATTCTTGATCAGCGGAAACGATTTTTGCTTGTTTGGGATCTGACTGGCCAGCGTATTTAAAAAATTTAAGCAAACTTTGCTGTTTTTTTGACTTTTTTTCCCTGAAACGATCGAGGCAAACAGCAATCTCAACTAGCACAACAAGCGGGCAAGTCATGTCACCCATGTTCACATGTTCCGGCTCAAATTTTAAAATGTGAAAATCCTATTCATTTTGCTTTATTGATTTGAATGATCTTTAATATTTTCTTTAATTTCAGTTTATTATTTAGCTTGGATTAATATTAATAATTAACATAAAATTAATAATTCCTTGGAAGCATACGAATTGGATTACCACAAATGATCCGTGCTGAATTCGTCTGGTCTGACTCAGTTCATCATTGATTGGGAGAGAACAGTTCAAACTTACTGGCTGTGGAAATCAGTGGGCGTGTCTCATTATACTATAAGCAAAACGCCGTAAATAGCGCGCGCTCTGTGCAACCAAAACGGCGTTTTTTACGGCGTCATATGGCGAGATGAACGGCGTAAAAAGCGGTGCTTTCCATGCACACTAAAACGCCGTCAAATACGGCGTCATTGACGTATTTCGCGCGTCTTTTACGGCGTTTGTAATTACAACGGCGTATTTTACGGCGTCCAATACGGTTTAAAACGCCGTATTTTACGGCGTTTGGCTTTAAACGCGATTCATCTATGGCGTATTTCTGAGCCTCTTGGCTTGCCATAGATTAGAGCATTCACACCGCACGCAGAGGCGGCGTTTCGGCGCCGAGTCTATTTTTGCTGCGCCGCTTACGCTGAATTAAAGTGACAATGCATTGATCATGGCCAAAATACACCGCAGTTTTATCCAAAAAGTGCATTGATGATATCTATTGTGTTTTAAACAGTCAATCAAATGACCAACAGCAATTTAAAAAGAAAACAAATGTCCAAAAACAAACTTGTTGCCAGAACAATAAAAACAAAGATGAACCAAAAGTTATATAAATGAAATTATTAATAAAATAAGCTTCTTGACAAGTCTTTTCTCTTAAATGTATTTGAAAACGAAAGAAAGCAATGCCAACTTATCCATTAGAGTACTCTGTCTGTACACAACCCGCGGTTCAGCCGCGCGTGACAAACGCTGCCAGTGTGAAAGCAAAACGCGCGTGTCCTGCTCCTGCTCACCATACTCACTGCTCCTGCGCTGCTTACGCTCTGCTCGCGTGCAGTGTGAAACCGGCGTAACTCTGTGGCACCGCATAACTATAGATGTGTTAAAAAATAATGAGAATATATATACATATATCCGAGTCCTGATCGGGAGGTGACGTCCGATTCCGATCAGTCTGAAAACACGTGATCGGGCCCGATTTCCGATCACGTGATCGGATCGGGACATCCCTAATATACATAACCATTAAAATAGTTTTTTTTTTAAAGAAAAAAAAAGGAAATCAATACTTTCATTCAGCAAGAAAGAATTGATCAAAAGTGCAAGATAATTATAATGTTACAAAAGATTTTCAAATAAATGCTGTTCTTTTGAACTTCAAAGAATCCTGAACAAAAGGTATCACAGTTTCCACATATTGAGCAGCACAACTGTTTTCAACTTTGATAATTATAAGAAAGGTTTCTTGCGCCGCAAATCAGCATGTTAGAATGATTGACTGGAGTAATGATGCTGAAAATTCAGCTTTGCCATCACAGGAATAAATTATATTTTCCAATAGCCTATATTAAAACAGTAAACCACAATATTGGTGTTTTACTGTATTTTTGATCAGATAAATGAGCAAAACAGACTTGTGTTCAAAAACTAATGTTAAAAAAAAGGTTAGAGAAACTAACAGCATCAGAATTCATCAGATCCATTTCTTCTAGTACAAGTTTGTGTTGTTGCTTTCCCACTGCAAATGATGCAATTAAAGAACTGGCTTCTGTTAGTTACAGGGTTATTACAAACGCCTTACAAGACGGACATATAAACCGATTACTAATTAAAACTTTTTTCTTTAAATATTTAAGTTAGAAAAAGGCAAAAAAACTAAAACAAATAAATCTGGAATATTCCTTAACAAATAATGTTCAAAATGGGAATATGGCAAAATTGGCACCATTCACTCAAACTAAAGTAATACAATAATTAAAAATCCATCCCCATGTTAACTTAATTGAGATATTATAAAAGTTTTTTAAAACTATTAAAAAATACATATTATCTATTAACTACTAAATTATTCCTAATTTTTTTTTCACAAGTTTACCTTACCTTATGGACAGAGTTTCATCATAATATAGCCTAGGCATTGTTTCGTTTCCAAGTCGAAGCACCATGCATTTGCATAAAAAAGATTAACAATTTGAACTCAAAAACAACCAAAGATATAAAGCAAGTCATTTGCATCTCAAATATATGCTTCAATACAACAAAACAAGCCCTAAGATGTTAATTGGCTATTAGAGAGCATCAATCATGATATGTCAATTAGCCTTTGAAAAGAGCACATCAGTCCCAGCTGAAATACACACAGCCAGAACCAAACTATTCACCAATAAGAGAGATAAGCGGACAATACAAATGCTTCTTGATGACCTTAACATCCACGCTTCAGCAATCGCTCGACATTCAGGTGGAAAGTGGAGGAGATAACTTCCTTTAAGCTATTGTCTCAGAGTATCAGTCTTGATGTGACTTACTCTCAATGAAATGGAAAACACACAATGTTCCTCTCAATTTGCACGTCAAATTATAAAGAATGATAGAGACTGAATTAGTAAAAAGAAAAAAAAAAAAAGAGGAAAACATCATTTGCAAAGTATTATGCATTGGTAAACTGGTCTGCATTCTTTTGAAGCCTGGTTTAAAATCAAACCACTACATGAGAGCCTGCAAAATGGCAAACAAGCACTGAATAGAGTCTTTAATCCGGTTTCATGTTTCTGTACACCAAGATCTGAAAGCTGAACAGCAAGAACTAAGCACAAAGAGGAAAATAAATCAGTTTTATGACAGTACAAAATGAGTCTGAGGAGATGATCAGAAATACAGAAGCAAATTAACTTTTAAAGAGTAATGCAACACAGACAAACTCTGCAACTGCTCATGAATTAAGAGCGGATACAGCGTGCAACATTAAATAAGCTTTATCAGTGTGTCTCGGATGATTTTTGTAGTGAATTGGGATTTTCCAGTCTATATTATCCCTTTAAGGCGTTTAATCTTTAAAATGTTTGATAGAAGAAATGAGCAAAGTCCTAAGACTGAACAAACTAAGGCAGTTTTCAAAGCAGCTGAAGAAAAATCTCTCATTTGAACAAAGACTATCATTCTTTTGTATTATTAAAGGGATAGTTCACAGAAAAATGACAATTCTCTGATCATTTATTCACTCGCATGTTGTTCCAAACCTGCATGACTGACTTTCTTCTACAAATATCTCAGCGTTCTTTGTCTATACAATGAAACTGTCCAGTGTTGTTTTAGACCCCGCTGACTAACATTAAACATGCAAAACATTCTTCAAAAGAAAACCACCTTTTGCAGAAGAATGAATGTAATGGACGTGATATATGTAAGCACAGTATATATTGGTGCAACATTCACAATGTGTTACACTGTAAGAGAACTGTTCATTCATTTTTCAAATTAAAATGAGCAACAAAAAACAAGCAGGGGATGTGAAATGATATGATTTACAGATGCTAAACTGGTTATTGTTAACATTAGCCTGAAGTATTAGATAAATGTTACAGGCTAGATAGCCTAGAGAGGGCAGAAACCGGTTCAGATTTTTATTTTATTTTTTTTATTGTATTTCGTGTTGCAGAAATAACACAATCTAGTATAAGTGACATGTAAAGGTAACCCATACTCAGAATTTGTCCTCTGCATCCAAGTTAGTGCACACCGTTTAGGATTAGTGAGTAGTGAAACGCACACTGCAAGCCGTTGGTTAGGGTTAGGGTTTCAGGTTATAAATTGTCATCTCATGCCATCTATTTTACATTTTGGGAAATTGGTGGCTAATTCATATGAATTTGTACGACTGCATTCATTTGTTTTCATAAAATCTGCTTATGCCCGACTGACGGTTGTGTTTAGGGTGCATTTTCTTATGAAAGCCAATTTCAGTACAGACACTGATTTCCAGCGTTACTGTCCAGGAAAACCTAATTGCATGAACCATGTCCCACTATATGGAGTAAGTTGTCACATTGGAGCCTGCCATTAAAGAGCCTATTAAGGGCTTTTTAGTTAAATTTTAGCAGTAAAACAAATAATAAAATCTATAATAATATAAATGTAAAAAATAACATCGAAAAATATCAAACATTAATATACTCACTGGCCACTTTATTAGGTACACCTGTTCAACTGCTCATTAACGCAAATATGTAATCAGCCAATCAACTCAATGCACTAAGGCATGTAGACATGAGCTGCGTCTCAATTCGCCTACTTATACTACGCCCTAAAAGTATGCACTCTTTTTGTGAAGAAAAAGTAGATTTTGAATGTGTAGCAAAAGAGCACACAAGCTTTGGGACATACTATCACATCATACAATACAACTACCTTTAACGGTAGCTCTTTGTCGCATCCTGTCACAGTAAACTAGCCTGTCAATCATCTGGTCACAGTTCAAATCCTCCACATTTAATTTAATTTAATTTCCTATCATTTCGGAGAGAAATACAGTTGCACGTTGATCTGCAGTCGCGGGTCTTTCATGCGAAGATTCTCCTCATATTAATGCATAATGAAGCATTTAAAAGTTAATGGTCAATCGGATCTTTATAAGAGTCCACATTGTTATTGCAGATGAAATATAACACAGTTAAACTTTGCTTAGTCAAACCTCTCACCGTCGGTCGCGCATATCCGCCATGTTTTGTAGTTTTTTAACACTTTTTACTTGTGTTTGTAGTTCCTCCTCCAAAGCGCACTGGGTTGTGGGCAATATTAGCCTTTAGAGTGTGCACGGATCCACACTTCGAAAATCGACAGGAAACAGTAGACCATCCGGGGACTTCTGTTCTGGCATACTCTTTTCAACATACCATGCTTTAGGACACACTTATTTTAATCTCACATACGGTTTAGGATGGATAGTATGGACATTGAGACGCAGGGCAGGTCAAGATGATCAGCTAAAGTTCAAAGTGAGCATCAGATTGGGGAACAAATGTGATTTATGTGACTTTGAACGTGGCACGGTTGGTGCCAGACGGGCTGGTCTGAGTATTTCTGATCTACTGGGATTTTCATGCACAACCATCTTTGCGGTTTACAACGAATAGTCCGAAAAATGGAAAATAACCAATGAGCGGCAGTTCCGTGGGCGAAAATGCCTTGTTGATCCCAGAGGTCAGAGGAGAATGACCAGACTGATTCCAGCTGATAGAAAGGCAACAGTGACTCAAAATAACTACTCGTTACAACCGAGGTCTACAGAAGAGCATTTCTGAACGAACAACACGTCAAGCTTGAAGCAGATGAGCTACAGCAGCAGAAAGACAAACCAGTGCCACACCTGTCAGCTGAGAACAGGAAACTGAGGCTACAATTTGAACAGGCTCCCCAAATTTGGGCAATAGAAGACTGTAAAAATGTTGCCTGGTCTGATGAGTCTCTATTTCTGCAGTGACATTCAGATGGTAGGGTCAGAATTTGACATAAACAACATTAAAGCATGGATTCATCCTGCCTTGTACACTGAAAAAAATTTATTATGGCCCCAATTAAATTAAGGATAATAAAATTTTGCTCATTTAAATCATTTAAATTTAGTTGTTGACTTCAATAAAAATGGTTTTATGGGAATTACGTGCGTTTTGAACCAAGTTATGTGAATTAATTAAAGTCAGTAAAAAAAATTAATAAAATTGGTTCTCTGCACATGCGCGTAAATGCACGGATTCTTTGCCGTTTCCAGACAGCTTCATGCAGTGCGAGTGAGTTGAAGAATTTTATCATCCATCGATTTGCACTGTAAGTAATATTTCATATTATGTATCACTATTTATTACAATAAACTGTTTGTTGACTGTACAAAGAAGAATATAAATTGCTCAGGTTCAGAACATGTCTTCCACAGACACAAACCGTCACATAGGCCTAACTGTTACGTCGCATGCGCACATCATTTTGCACATAATTCTACACATAATTCCCAATTTTGTGTCACGGAATGTACTTTTAGGTAAAAATGTTGCTTTATAAACTTAAAATATGCTGTTTGTTTGTAAAGACAGCTCCTATTTAAAAATTGCTTAAATGTTTTCTGAGCTCCAGGCCATCATCGGCCGTACCCGCCGAGAACAGCGGCTTCTAATGTGTCTTTGGTGGTTACACATGAGATAGTTTTGGAAGGGTAATATTTTCTTTTAATAATCTATTATTTGTTCTAGAGCAATTTGTTTTGGCAGATGGCAGTGCTAGAAAAAAAAACGAAAAAAAAAAAAAGCGCCTGCAGCTGGGCGTCTTTAGCTGAGCACCTGACGCTTTTCAGTGGCTGAAAAACACTTCGGTGAACACACGGCCTAAAACATGTCAATTTAGCGTGTGTATACATAGAAAAACAATGGAATGGAAAACATGTTCTGTGTGAAAGGCCTCTAAACGTTACAGTTTGCATGTTGCCAAAAAACCCCCAAAAAACTCCAGTTGCAATAATGTGTTAGATTGTGCTTCCTTGAACTTTGTCAGTCAACAACTGTGTTTGTGTGTTTTTCCGCTGTCGTTTTTTATAATATGCAGAGAATTTCCACAGTTCTTCCTATCGGTAAAGTTCACAATATAGCTGAATATAGTGAATATATATTATATATTCTGAATCTTTTAGTGAAGTTAACAATTGGGATCCTGTAAATATGTACCTGAAATTATGATCAATATGATTAATGCAATTATATTTATAACTGAAACATCAGTTCTTTAGAAATAAAAGGCATTTTTCCAACCATGATCAAACGATCTATAACAAAGCAATAGTGAAACATAGTGCACCCTTTTAATAGTTGTGTATGAGTCCATCAGTTGTCTGTTGTGTAAAAAGTTAATTTAAAAAATAGCGTTGATTGTATAGATTTGAAAAACTTTTTAGTTTCTTTTTATTTAAATATAGGACAGTCAAAGGGATGACTTCTTGGCTGACCTGACAAACATCACCATGGGCATATGCGTGATTAAAAAGGAAGGAGAAGTTCTTGGAGACTATGACGATATTGGAGTTGTTGTTGACGGAGTAATGATTCTTGAGGAGATCAAATCTGTTGCACAAGCCTGTGCATTGATGTTGGGTGTAATCTATGTGCTTAAAGGGATGGTCCGGAGTAAATTCAACCTAGGGTCCTTTGCACCATGACCTCGAGCCAAAGACCCCCACAGAAGCCTTTTTTCCCTTGGTCGAACATTATTAAAGTTAGAGCTTATTTAGCGATATCAGCCGGATGGCTTAGTGCAGGCGCTAATGGACCCAAGGTTGTATCTCGTAAATTACCCCACTAATAATGCCCAGAATGGTACCAAACTACTACAGTAGTACAAATAGGTTCTGTACTCATAAAACAAGGCATTGGAAAGTTTGTAAGTACATCAGGAGTTTATTTAAATAACACTTGCCTGGCGGCTCATGCGACTGCTAACCCGGACGTCGAGGTCACTTCAGTGGTTTGGGAAAAGCCTGTAAAAGTCCTGGCAGAAAACGATGCATAAGGGCATAGCCAAAAGAACTAAAATACTACTATGAATTTCTTCAGAAAGTCCTTATGCAGATGGTTTCTGAAAGACGCACAGTTTTAACACAATTTTTTTAATGATTCACAAACTGTACTGGTGCCTGTTACTACAGTTTTTTATTTATTTTATTCTTTTTTTTACGTGCAATGTTATTTAAGTGAGTTTTAGCACTGCTGTATTAGGGATTCACAAACAAATATATTGTGGCCTATTGCCACATAAGGGCAATGTTGATATGCTGGATATTTATGTGGCCAATTGTACAATATGAGTTTTAACATGACTACAGAAAAGGTGTTGTACCCACAAAGAAACTGACTGTTATTAAACATGTTCACTATTTTTTTATGGCAGTCATTAAAGAGAAGATTAAAACAGTCATTTCTGTGTGTATTTGCAAGACGTTTAACAACCTCATACTGTCAATTGAATACTGCGGTAAATGTTTAACTAGTGGATTAAGCTGGATAATTTTGAACACTCAAAATAAATAAATAAGAAATAAATAATTTAAGTAGAAGTAACAATTAAATGGGGTGGAATTGTAAAACGTTTTATACTAATGTAACTAAATAAAATTGGTTAAGTTCAACTAAATGTGTGAAGTAGAAGTAACAAATAAATAGGGGTGGAATTAAAAAAATATATATACTAAGGTAACTGAATAAAATTGATTAAGTTCAACTTAATGCATTTGTTTAAATGTAGATAAAATCAATTAATTGCAACCACTTACGATACAAATTTGATTAATTTCAACGAATCATTTTTTTCAGTGTATGAACGGTTCAGGCTGCTGTTGATGGTGTAATGGTGTAGGGGATATTTTATTGGCACACTTTGGGCCCCTTAGTACCATTTGAGCATTGTTTAAATGCAGATTAAGTGAATATTGTTGTTGACGATGTTCATTCATTTATGACCACCGTGCCCATCCTCTGATGGCTACTTCCAGCAGGAAAACGCACCATGTCACAAAGCTAAAATCATCTCCAACTGGTTTCTTGAACATGACAATGAGTTCCCTACTCAAATGGCCTCCACAGTCACCATATCTCAATCAAATAGAGCACCTCTGATGGCACCGGGAGATTCACATCTTGGATGTGCGGCCAAAAAATCTGCAGCAACTGCATGATGCTATCATGTCAATATGGACCACATCTCTAAGGAATGTTTCCAGGACCTTGTTGAATCTATGCCAAGAAGAATTAAGGCAGTTCTGAACGTAAAAGAGTCCAACCCAATACTAGCAAGGTGTAGCTAATAAAGTTGCCAGTGATATATTATAGTTAATAAATTATATAAAATCACTTAAAGGGGTGGTTGAATATGATTTCACTTTTCTCACTCTAGTTAGTGTGTAATGTTGCTGTTTGAGCATAAACAACATCTGCAAAGTTACAGCGCTCAAAGTTCAAAGCAAAGGGAGATATTTGCTTTTAAAGAAATAGTTTAAGGACTACAACAAACTGCTGGTACGGACTACACGACATTCCTCCTGGGTTAGTGACATCACCAACCCTGGTGTTGCCTAACATTTACATAAATCCCGCCCCCGGGAACGCAATTTATAGATTATCAAGACAGAATATGCTAAATCAATGCCTAGAAGATAACTACACATAAGCTACATAAATTCACCAACTAACCATTCAGAAATGTTGTCTACATGTTGTCACTTCTTGCGTCTCTCCATCATTCTGACTTTGGTTTGAACATAAAAGGCTAAAGGTTTGTGAAATTTTCAGTGTGAGGTAAAAGTACGAGCTCTTGAAGCTCCACCCTATGTGGTGGGAGCATCAGCTCATTTGCATTTAAAGGAACAGACACAAAAACGGTGCGTTTTTGCTCACCCTCAAAAAGTGACAACTTTAACATGCTATATAAAAATATCTACGGGGTATTTTGAACTAAAACTTCACATACACACTCTGGGGAAATCAAAGACTTATTTTACATATTGTGAAAACGGCATTATACCACCCCTTTAAAACACACTTTAGATACAGCCCTTATGACAACTTTCCGATGGAACAACTATTACCGCTCTCTATACATATTTGGATTTTGTATGCTGATGTTTGTGTATAAATGTGCATGTTTAGTAACCGATCACATTCTTATGAAGTTATGTTATTCATTTGCACAAGCAGCTCTATAAACATGTTGAATATGCCACCTATATGTCAGTCGGCACAGCAGTGAAGCCCCTTAAGGGTAAAGGATTAGTCTTCTTGTCAAACACAGTGTTCTTGTCTTCTAACGTTATTCTCTGCAACGCATGCTTATTGAATCCACACTATCAGCACAGTACAGCCGCTGTTGGCCTTTGATGGATTCTGCATGCACTTGTGATCACACGAGGTGGAAGAAGAGCCTCAGCTCTGTGTTCTAGATGAAGCCCACTAGCTTCTCTCTAGAGATCTACAAATGAGACGTCACAGTCTTGGTCTTCAAGACAAAGGCACTCTCAACTACGTCCTGTCTGCCCTCAATACAGAGAGTCTCCAGTGTTTGAATTTGGTTTCAGAATAAAAAATGTAAAAAAAAAGAACAAAGTTAAGATGCAAATGCTACCGAGTGAATATTGATGCAGAATATTGAAACTGCTGAGCAGACAGAAGAACGCTTTGCTTTATTCTGTGCTTACACTGAGATCATCCAAATGGACTGAAAACTTCAGGCGAAGCTTCAAACCAGGACAAACAAGGAGGCATTGAGAGGTTGTCGCAACGAGGAAGTTCAAGATATGGCAATTTCACGTTTTAAAAACGTGGAAAAATTGCATATTAATACTTGTATCAGCAAATATATCTTGAATAAAAAAAAATTCCCTTCAAAAGAACAGCATTTATTTGAAAAAGAAATCTTTTGTCACATTAGTTTTAATCAATTTAATGCATCCATGCTGAATAAAAGTATTAATTTCTTTCACAAAAAAAGAAAGAAATCTCACTGACCCCAAACTTTTGAAAGGTAGTATATTTTTTAATCATTTATCAATTTTATGGCGTTTTTCTCCTTAAGTACCTTTATCTTGTTTTAAGGAAACAAGACAAAAATACGGATTATGATATTTCTTTTTTGCAGTGATAAAATAAATCAGGCAGATGTACACATTATGACAGCTGTGAGAGGAAGGACTGTCAACTTAACCATGTAAAGCACAAATGTATTTGCTGGCTACATAATCTTGACCCGAAGTCAGTGACTTTCAAATGGAGGGCGTGATGAACAGCTAAAAATGTCTGGAAGCTGAAGACCATCTGAAAATGTATCATCATTCTGAGAAAATGACAACAGATTGCGGTCAGCACAAGCTTTGATTAGGTACTCCTGGACATGCCCATTTGTAACTGCCCGGCGCAAAGCATGATGAACTGTGAAGGTGCTTTGACGACATCTTCACCTCATACTCGCAAATCCTGTGTGATTAATATTCAGAAAGCGGAACAACCCATAATCACAGGCCTTACACCCTACAATTGACCTGCTAGAATACAACCCTGATTTTAACAAGAGAAACACTCTTTGGCTGCTAGTTTATTCAGCTTTTGGTTGATTTGATTTGACGAATATTTGAAAACTGCATTAATATGTAGTCTACATGTTTGGTTCCCATGTGACACTTGAGACTAAGTAAAGTATATTAAGATTAACAGGCTGCTCATGTAAGTGGAAGCGGTGTTCAAGACTGCCTCCTAGTGAAGAAAACACTGTCAGAGCAGAACGGCCACCTCACGTGTCAAACAGGAATTAACATCCTCGGGTTTCAAGGGAAATCAATACAACTGCTAAAAAAACACAACTAAAAAAACACTACCGGATATTTCTAAAAATACATTTAAAGGTCTGGGATGTAGCTGTTGTGCTGAAAGTAGAGTGGTTTGATCAAGCATGTGCCATTCACGGATATTTAAAAAAAAAGGAGCTAAACCTTCATCTACAGCAAAAGAGGCACGCTTTCATGTCCACTACATTACCTGACCACCTTCTTCAGCCCACCTACACTGTCCAAACAAAACACAGAGCTCATTTACTTTCAGCACTCCATCCGAATATCTATCACAGGGCTGAGTCACATGCCGAAAACATTCTCTGTTCTGCCCTACAAAGGCAAAAGAGAGTAAACAACAGTTCATTTTTGGTCGAAAATTAGTTATTGATATTTCTGGGACATTTAAGATCTCCTTTATCATGTGAATAAGTATCTTGAGTCAATTACATTGTTTTTTTTGAGAAAATAATGGGTTGTCTTAACAGTAACTTCCAAACGCACAGGAGAAACCAAGGCAGAACACACCAGTTACTGTTCTCTGCCTTTGTTTGGAATGCTCAAATTGAGTTAGGGTACTCTGCTATTGTTTAGCCGTTGTTTAGAAGTTACTGTGCCGTCCTGGAGTTACTGCATTCTGCCTTTATTTTACCGTCCATTGAAAGTTTTGCCGCGTTTAAATTACGGTGTAGCCTGTGTCATACATCTGTCACTGAAGCACTTCTGACACACACGATACCTGAATAAAAGTGTAGGTGAAACAAATAGTTGAGAAGCAATTGTAACATATCCAAAATAAATTCCATGATCCCTAGATTTTATACAGGTGTTACTATAATGATTTTGTAAATGGTGATCAGCAACCAAATATTGATAATGTGGAAGTTACTGGAATTTGCCTTGGTGTGACTTCTCGCTTTTTGCAGACAATACAACGGCAGAGTACAGTAAAGTCAAAATAGTGGTCAAAAGTCAAGTCTGAGCTCAAGATTTTTTTGTATGTAGATAATATTCATTACTAAAACATCTAATTGCCAAATTTCCAGTGTCTTACCTATAATTAATTTGTCTGGACAACTAAAAATCTTTAAAGTCCTTTTTCTCAGTTCCCCACTCTAGCGAGTTAAGGTCTTCTGCCTTTGTAGGGCAGTGTTGTGTTCAAGGTTTGGCTTATTGCAGAAAAAGTGACAAAAGGTAAAAATAGACTTCATCTAACAATGACAAATGCCATGCGAAGTGCCTGAACAACCTCGAGTCGCGGTGAAAAGGAGACGTTTGACACTCGCATGGACGTGTGCCCAAGCAAATGAGCCGTTGAAAACGCTCCTGACTTTTGACGCTTTCAATGGCTGATGGATTTGGCTGAAAGACTGCTGGAGTGAAGAGGTGTGTCAAGGTGTTTCTGTTGCAGCACGACTCACATGTGAGGCCTACGAGTCCCACGCGGATGCTGAGGTCCACCATCACCGCCCACCTGGGACCGCAGCGCGCCACCGCCGGCGGGATCATGATTTCTGCTGACACATAGAACTGCAGCGCGTAGGTGATGTAGATCCCGAAAGAGTAAAGCAGCTTCACGACCTGATATAACCTACAGAACAGACACACATTACATGCATTTCTTATTTCTGCAATCATTTATGTCAAACTACCTTTCAAAAGTTTAGGGTCAGTATGATTTTTTTTTTAAGTATCATGCTCACCAAGGCTGCATTTATTTTATCAAAAATACAGCAATGTTTTGAATATTATTACAATTTGTATATATTTTAAAATGTATTTTATTCCTGTGATGACAAAGCTGCATTTTCAGCATCATTACTCCAGTCTTCAGTGTCACATGATTCTTCAGAAATCATTCTAATATGATGATTTGCTTGCAGCTCAAGAAACGTTACGCTGTTTAATATTTTTGTGGAAACTGACATTTTTTTCAGGATTCTTTGATGAATAGAAAGTTCAAAAGAACAGAATTGACTTAAAATAAAAAATTTAATGCATCCTTGCTGAATAAAGATATTAATTTCTTAAAAAAAAAAAAAGTCTTTACTATCACTTTTGATCCATTTAATGTGTCCTTGCTGAATAAAAGCATAAAATCTATTTTACCTCAAACTTTTGAACAAGCAACACTTCCACGAATAATTAAAAAATAATAATAATTGTTGATCCATTTTTAATCTGCTTTGTGAATATGGGTAATGGATATGAGCATGATAGTAATGCATAAATAAAAAGATTAGACTAACTAATGCTCAACCTAGAAACCCTGAAGTCTCGTATAATTTCAGTTTATATGATTCTTTTTCATCATCATCAACAAAATCTAAATAAAAAAGTGGGACAAGAAGACAATACACATTACAGATTCCCTGGCACTCACCAGCACAACGGTAAGTTTAATGTGATGCTGCCCCGAATTTGCTCTCCAAAGCCAATGTAGCCGATGGTGCCCAGGGAGATGTAGAGGCTGGTGACGATGCCCATGCCAAGATACAGAACCATGGGGAACTTTCTGGGATTCTGCATCTTATTCTCAAGTGGTAGCACCTGTAAATGATGAAGATCGAGAGCGACATCTTTTTTCACCTGAATAATACTTCTTTGGTGACAAACAAAATAACAGAGCAAAATAAAAACTTACAACTCCGATTCCCTCAAAGGCGAATATTGCCGTTCCAAAAAAGAGAGGATAGTCAACTGCCCGTCCCGCCAGCGGGAGGTTGATGGGGTATGGGATATTCTGACGATGCAAAACAAGAATAGAAGAACATGTCAGGCAGTCTGTGACATTGAGAATATTTCAAAAAAAAAAAGTTTACATGAATATATAGTGAGGTCCAAAAGCCTGAGACCAAGAAAAAGCTGCTGCTTTGCATTCTCCGATTTATTGAAATTTCTTTACAATTATATTTAAGTATACTTATATACACTATAATACAAAGTTATTTTTTTAAGTCTCTTATGCTCACCAAAGCTACATTTATTAGATCAAAAATATAGTAACATTGTGAAATTTCCACTTCTAATTTCAACTAACTCTTCTTTATTTAAATATATTTTAAAAATGTAATTTCTTCCTGTGATGGCAAAGCTGAATTTTCACCATCATTACTCCAGTCTTCATTTCTTATTACTATCAATGTTGAAAACAGTTGTGCTGCTTCATTTATTTGTGATACTTTTTTTTCAGGATTCTTTAATATATAGAAAGTTAAAAATAACAGAATTTACAGTTCTATTTAAAATCTAAATCTTTTGCAACATTATAAATGTCTTTACCGTCACTTTGATGATTTAATGCATCCTTGCTGAATCAAAGTTTTTTTTTTTTTTTTTTACAATTTAATTGAACAAATACATAGTTAAATGGTTATAGTTAAATAGTTATATACACTATCTTAAATATTTCTTATTAATTATTCATTATAACTCAAATTTGGGTTTAAAACTTAAAATCTCTTACTACAGTATATGATGATCTGATTTAGATTTACAAAGTCTCATACTTTTGGGACACTATAAAATCAGACTGATTTAAAATAATGTTTTAGAGCATAAATGTTATGCAAATAAAATCATGATGGTAAACCACTGAATTTACATTGATCTTATGATGTTCGGGTTCGAGATGCTTTTGGAGGAACATTTTGTGTCCTTTTTTCAGCTCTGTAAGCGTTCTTGAAATCCCTGACTGTTCACAAAAAATGATTTTGCGAACAACAAACCAATTTGCAATCTTCAGCCATGCAACTTCCTTTTGCTGTTTCCACCATGACAAACTTTGTTCCCTTACTGAGAAATTGTGTTACCCACTTGCTCGTTTCTCAGTAGCTGCTCTGCCAATTTCAGGCGGAGGGTCTGATTTAAAGCTGTTCAATAGAAAATGGGCTCTGAAAAACAACCCTGAACCCTGTCATTTAACTCTACATCCATAACACTTGAGACTGAATCAGCAGCCCAGGGGAGAAGGCTGGGAGAAGAGGATCTATTGTATTATTTCAAGTGTTTTTAACTACTATGTAGTAACATTTAAATGAATCATTTGATACAATGCACTTATAGTGTACATACATGGTTTCAGTGTTAGGGGTGACATTACCAGTAATAAGAGCTACGAAATCCGATATTCATGTAACTAGTAACACGTAATGTAACACATTACTTTTAAATTACAAACAAAACATCTGAGTTACTTTTTCAAATAAGTAACGCAAGTTACTTTTCTTCTAATTTATTGTATCTACTGTACAGGCGTGCATTTGCATTTCCTTCAGTCTGAGGATTATTCATTTCACTTTTGGTGTGAAAAGGCCTTTACATTTGCCTGTTGTAATTAAAAAACAAACAAGGAAGTCTAGCCCAGGTGAGAAAAAGTAACACAAAATTAAAGTAACATTACTTTCTATAAAAAGTAACTAAGTAATGCAATTAGTTACTTTTCTTAGGGGGTAACACAATATTGTTACACACTTCATTTAAAAGTAACTTTACTGTAAATACTGCATGTTTTTTTATGTTAAACTTATATTTAAAAAAAATACCTGCATTTATTTACAGCTGTTATTAATTTCTGTTATTACTGTTGATCCTTCCCTTAGTCCTTAACCCACCCTTAAACCTAACCAGACCACTAAAACTGTGCCTAACCTTACCCGTATCCCACCTCAATAGCAGTGTTTTGTATACTTTATTTTATATTGTCCTTGTTACACGTTACATGTAAGTTACTGTAGTAATAACTATTATGCATAATTACATGCAACTAACCATAAACCAAACCCCTATCCTAAACCAATAGTAGGAATATGTAGTTAATTATTACTTCACAGTACTTAAATGCGTAGTTACACTGTAACACAGACACCATAAAATAAAGTGTAGCAGTGTTTTGCCATACAATAAGTACATTGAACCTAAAAAAAAAAAATGTATGATGCAAGTACATAGTGTGACCAAAACAACTAACATAAAGTGTGACAAAAAAAAAAAAAAAAAAATGGTTTGCCTGAAAAGTGTGTCTGTGCTATAAATGTGTCTTAAATAAATACCAATTGGATTAATACTTTGTTATGTAATGCAATTACATTCATACATAGTGTGGCTTAAGTTTCTTGAAATATTTTTTGGACTGCTCAATTGTATTGTGGGCTAAAGTATGTATCATATACGACACTATTTACAATAAATAAGGAAGCAATGTATGCAACAATGATACACTTTCAACATATTTTGTGCACTCTGAGTGTGTGTTGCGTGTTTAATGTGTCTTACCGTCAGACAGTAGTAGTATATGAGGACCAGGCTGACACACATGGAAATGTTTGCTACAAACGACAGAGGAGCCAAGTACTTGAGATTGCGTATAAACACCAACACGATGATAAAGGGAAGGAAGAAGAGCATGTAGAGGCGAGAGTCGTAGCTGGGGACAATCACCGCGGTCTCGTTGTTGTGACAGTTCACTCTTGTCGCATTGGCGGTCTCAACCACCTACAATGGAAAGATTCCTTTATGGCAATAACAATATGACAGATTCTACTGAAAGAATTTTTCATTTGTAGGTCCAAAATTAAAGAAAGGAAGAACATCTTTTTGTTGTGGAGAAGCAAACCCAGGTGGTTTATCCAAATGAAGTGAAAGGCAATGCTGCCCTCTTGTGGTACATTTTATACACAAGCTTTTGTCCAAAGAGACAATGCATTTAGGGCAAATGTTTTTAGCAATTTATACATTCTACGCAAATAAAACAATTGACTTTGGCATCTTACATCACGTTCAACCAATTGGCCTACAGACACTACTGTTTTCACTGGATACTCATTTAATAATATGATAGTAAAGGAAATTATGCTATTTGATTTTAAAGTTTATTATTTTAATGCGGACAAAAAACCTTTATTCAAATCTTCTGTATTTAAAGATCTCTCACCTGTTTGACATTGTCACTGAGGAACACAAAGTACACGCAGCAGAAGCCCAGCTGGGTTATGTTGAGGAATACATTTACCACACGCCTGAAAGCCGAAAAACAAAACAAATCAATATGATCAGGAACAGGTCTAACTATTTTTAGTCGTTTTTAGTCATCTAAATGTCACAAGTTTAGTTAGACAAGCTGCCCAGTGAGCACACTATACTACTGTTCAAATGTTTTTTATTACTTTTTTTATTTAACAGACTCCAACCATTTGAACAGTAGTTTAAGATTACTATATAGGCTATCATGTGCAAGATGTGAAACAGTGAAAGAGTCACAAGTGACAAGTGGTCAAAGATTATGGTGAGAACAGCACAAACTACACGTCAACTTTAACAGACTTTGAATCAAAACAGAAAACTGCCTTGTAAGCACTGAAACAAAGCCGTTCAGTTACCTTCCCCACACAGAGTGTCTGCTCAGCCATGGCACGTTCTCCATCCCATGCTCCACTGCATCTCCATAGGAAAGAAAGGGCTTGCCCATTCTAAATAGAATAAAAAAAGTGTGTCATTTAAGTCAATTGCATGACAGAAACACAAAAATGTAATTTATATATTCTACTAAAAATGTTCCTGAACAAACACCAAAATGTAATTATTAAACCATGGATTAATTAAATAACTAATTTGGTCCATGAATTGAAGCGACAGTCATATATATATATAGATAGGTAGATTCGTGTTTAAAGGGATAGTTCACCCCAAAATGAAAATTCTATCATATTTACTGAAGCTTCTTTCTTCTTTTGAACACAGAGGAAGATATTTTGGAGAATGTTGGTAACCAGAGAGTGACGGTAGCAATTGACTTCCATAGTAGGAAAAAATATATACTATGGAAGTCAATGGCTACCGTCAACTGTCAGGATTTAAATTTTTGGGTGAACTATCCCTTTAACACTGACTAAATGAAGCTTTGAAACTTTTATAAAAAAATATCTGGCCAGATACAAATGATAAAGCAAACAAAACTAAACTCAAATTCACCATGGCAGAATAACAAAAGGGTGTTGTGTGTCAAAAAAAACCTGTCAAGAACATGAGGGGTAGCATATCTACAATTATTCAAGCTATTAATTCTTACTTTACGCTTAGATGATGTGCACATTTCACAAGGAGGTTCATGCAATGTATAGCCACTATTCCCATGGCCAGAAGACTTAAAGGCCCCACCTGCAACATAAGAAGAGACGGAGAACATCAACCCAATGATAAAGCTCGTTTAACTTGCAAACTGTCACCCTGCTTTTTGAACATAAATGCCCTATACAAACTTAACTGGATGAAAATCAAAGCCACATTGTAAAATATTATTACAATTTAAATTAAATTAATTAATTTTAATTATTTACTTTTTTTAATCTATTTTAAAATGTAATTTATTCCTGTGATGGCAAATCTGAATTTTCAGCATCATTACTCCAGTCTTCAGTGTCACATGATCTTTCAGAAATCATTCTGATATTCTGATTTGCTGCTCAAGAAACATTTCTTATTATTATCAGTGTTGAACACAAAATGTACACTCTTTTGTTTCTGCATATTTACAACACTTCTTAACATTTTACTGGTTAGGTTTGTGCATCACCACTATGCAGTCTAGAGAACAATCTGGGAGGAAGGGTTTTGTATGATAAGGAATAGTAATGTTGTGGTGCAACTACACAAAGTATCCCTAAAAAAATACAACTGACAAAAAGGTCAAATGGTGCTATGGAGATGATAGAGGCACTCAATTACGCAGATTGTTGAGGGTGTGCTATTTTTTTTTTTTTAAAGTCATGAATGACTGGTGCATAAAATTAAATCGAAAAAATAATATATTAAAAAAATAAATAAAATTGACATATTACTCTTCAAAATTTGTTGACAAGTAAAACATTGATAACATCAAGAAATTTTTCTTGTGCATCAAATTTCTGATGGATCATGTGACACTGAAGACTGGAGTAATGATGCTGAAAATTTAGCTTTGACATCACATGAATAAATTACATTTTAAAATATATTAAAATAGAAAACAGTCATGATAGCACATTAATACATTAAATAACACTAAATTGTAATAATTGTAAAAAAAAAAAAATACAATAACTAATTGTAAATATTGTACTAATATTTCACAATGTTACTGTTTTACTGTATTTTTGAACAAAGAGCATAAAATACTTCAAATTCTCTAATAAAAACATCAGAAATCTTACTCACACAATTTTTTTGAATGGTAGTGTACATTGAGGTAGGAAAACAAAAATCTTGAAACCAGAATATGAATGATTAAAGTATTAAAAATGTAAAAATGTAAAATAAATGTTATAAATCTAGTATTTTGTTTCCTTAAACTCTGTAAAAAGCCAGCATTTTTATTTTTATTATTTTCATGCCAGTGACACTATAGTTTCTTAGAAGTCGCACTGATCACCAATATTTGCCATGGATTTGCTGAGTAGTAACACTAACTGTAACCATGGTATTTTGTCAGAAATGTGGTATATTCATATTAAATGTAAATATATTCAAATAGTAATGTATAATGTATTAAATGTATTAGAGGAGTGATGAATATATATGGCATTTTTATTTTTTGCATTTATATTTATACTAAATGTGCTTAGGTTTCTGTTCCTCATTACAAATACCATAGTTTATAAAACAATAGTTTTTTTTTGCTACACACCCTATACTAACACATGACCAGATCTCAGTCAGTGGGAACAAAATCACAACCCACAGAAATCCTGTTCTCTAACCAGAAGGATGTACACACATGAACAAACACGGTTTGTGTTGCCTGTTCAAAAACCAAAAGCTGTGGAAGTTCTTAATATACTCTCATAACAAGATAAACCAGAACACAAGACCAGAACAGTTAAAAATAAAACCGCAACATCATAATGCATTAATCTCCTAATTAAATGTTCTGTCCTACCACGAGTCCTGCATTCTTGACAGCCAGAGGCAATCCGAGCAGTCCCGTCCCAATATTTCCTTTTAGTAAATGAATTATGGTCTGAAAAAAACTGAACAAAATAAAACAATTAAAATAGGTCAATGAACATAAAAGTTTTAATAGGCGAAGATCACAGTGCTTACGAGGATCCTGTTCTTCCTCCGATCCGTTCATATTCTGTCTGCCGTGGGGACCCAGGTGAGCGGATGGGCTCATCTTCAGTGGGGCTCTCGTTTCTTCCAGAAAAATCTGGGCCTAGGACCAACACACAGATATAGCTTTCATATGATATTAAACAGTGAATAGAAAAAAACACATACACCACTGTTCAAAAGTTTGGCGTTGGCAAGATTTTTTTTAAAGTCTCTTATGACTGCCTATTTATTTGATAAAAAAAACATTAAAAGCAGTAATAATTTGTGAAATATTATTACCATTTAAAATAACCGTTTTCAGTTTTAATACATTTTGAAATGTAATTTATTCCTTTGATGGCAAAGCTGTATTTTCAGCATCATTACTCCAGTCTTCAATGTCACATGATCCTTCAGAAATCATTCGACTATGATTATTTGACATTTCTTATTATCATCAATATTGAAAGCAGATGTAGGCTACTGCTTAATCTTTTTGTGGAAACCGCGACACACTGTTTTTGAGGAACCTTTAATGAATAGAAAGCTCAAAACTTTTGTAACATTATAAATGTCTTTACAGTCACTTTTGATCAATTTATTGCATCCTTACAAAATAAAAGTATTCATTTCTTTACAAAAACAGTCTTACTGACTTCAAACTTTTTGAACAGTAGTGTATGTTTGTTCATTCATTTATAACATCATCTTTCACTATAAGCTTAGCCAAGAAAAACAGTCACAAACAGTGTTCCATATCGCAAAGGAAATTGGTTTACCATTTTGATAGTTGATATCAGAGGCCATGTTTGCTTTGGTAGGGTGTAATTTGCCACTGATAGCTTCACTGATCAAAAGCTTCCCTGCGGAGACGCTGCATCTACAGGCACTGTGATCGCAGACAAATGAACAGAGTTAAAAGCCCTCCTAGAACACACGCATGACGCACACAGTGCCCTTTCTGTGTCATCTCTTGGGGCTGAAAACAATATGAGGATTTTAAACATGCAAAATGACTATGCAATTAACATTAGTCATATCTGACACTTTAATGTAGCGGTGAGAATTTCACACAGAAGCTCAAATGAACTACTGCATCATTCCCAGCCACAATCTATATTATTATGCATGTCGAGAAAATGATGAGGAAAGAATTATTAATGCGTTGTCTAATTGTCAGATATCAAAATGATTCAACCTCCACTGCAAATCGGGTTCATTGGCAAAATGTACAGACTTTCAGCTGTTTGCAATGAACCAATCAAACAAAAGTAATTGAAATGGCTCAACACAACAGATGTGTTTTTGGTGCATGGTTTTCCAAATTCATCTGAAAAGGCAACTTTTAATGTTTCAACCCCTTCATTTCAAGCATATTTAGTACTTAGTAGAACAACCTTTTGTTGTTATGACCTGCTGCAAACGAGATTTATAACCAGACACCAGCTTCTGGCAGTGTTTCTGAGGAATCTTAGCCCATTCTTCATGAGCAATGGCCTCCGGTTCAGTAATATTCTTGGGTTTACGTGCTGCAACTGCTTTCTTTAAATCCCACCAGAGATCTTCTATGGGGTTCATGTCAGGTGACTGTGATGTCACGTGTAGAATCTTCCAGGACTTCTTCTGCAACCAAGTCTTGGTGGAATTTGAGGTATGCTTGGGATCATTGTCCTGTTGGAAGGGCCAATGACGCGCAAGCTTCAGCTTCCTCACTGATGGAATGATGTTTTCTCTCCTAGGATTTCCTGATACTTCAATGAATCCATCTTGCCTTCCACACGCTGCAGGTTTCCAGTGCCAGAGGATGCAAAGCAGCCCCAGAGCATCACCGAGCCACTACCATGCTTAACTGTAGACAGTGTTCTTTTCAGCATATGCTTCATTCTTCTTCCTCCAGACATACCTCTGATCTATAGGGCGGAAAAGTTTCAGTTTTGTTTCATCGCTCCACAGAACAGAATCCCAAAAATGTCAGTGGCTTATTTATATGATTTTGGGCAAATTGGAGCAGACTTTTCTTGTTCTTTTGGGTCCGTAGTTAGAAACCGCATGTGTTTAGTATGTGCTTTACTGTGCAAGCTGAAACCTCAGTGTCTGTTGCCACCAAGTCTTGCTTCAGGTCTTTTGCAGCCACTCAAGGGTTTTTCTGAACCTGCCTTCTCAGAAATCTGGTTGCAGCCGTTGATAGCTTCCTTTTCTGTCCTGTCCAGATAGTGTAACCACTGTTCCTTTAACTTTGAACTTGCAAAGTATGCTTCCAACGGTGTCTCTAGGAACATTTAGTGCCTTTGCTATCTTTTTGTATCCTGTTCCTTGTTTATGAAGGGCGATGATATCTTCTCTTAACTTTTTGGACCATTCTTTTGACTTTTGCCATATTTCTAACATGCAGTCAAACGTGATACTCAACAAACCTATAGCCAGTTCAGAGATTTTGTGTGTTCTAGCTCAAACACACCTGGTGCAACTAATGAAGCCCTTGATTAGTTGCATCAGGTGTGCTTGAGACAACACCCGTTTAGCACATTTGTGCTGTTGTGAGGGATTCCATTCAGGGGGTTGAATAATTTTGAGACTGCAGAAGACATTAAAAGTTGCATTTTCAGGTAACACTTGAAACATTTGTTGTGTTGAGCTATGTCAATTACTTTTGTTTGATTTGTTCATTGCAAACAGCTGAAAGTCTGTAAATTTAGCAAATAAGCCTGATTTGCAATGGGGGTTGAATAATTTTGATTACAACTGTAGCACATAAAAGTGCTCTCTCTCCATTTTAAATAGGCTCTATATATTTTTCTTCTTCTCCCTCTCTATATAGAGCCTACTTAAATATCAGAAGAAATATCTTCTGACCCCATCAAAAGACCATGTAATGAAGATATTAATATCATGAGTGTGAAATACACCAGTTGTTTATGTCAGAAAGATGTCACAACTATTTGAAACGGTTCCAAACCACATATGTGAAAATATCTGAGACAAATTCAGCAAACTCATTCAGTCACGCAGTAAAACCTGTAACTGAAATGATTAAACCACAAATGATAGACTCATAAAGCTCTTTTGCTACAGCTAACAGAGCATGAAAACCACACATATGATAATGCAAAGCAGCTCTGTTCAGTGCTAACACACATCTAAAGTCAATGTTTGACTTTGGAGTGGCCATGCTTTGCCTTAATTAAACACAGTTCCCATTGACCCGGTCTCGGTATGTAAAAGTCAAATCAATATAAAAACAGATCAATGGAACAATAAAAGACTTTAATGGCCATGAATTTCACTTGTTATTGAAGTAAATTTAATAGACAGGTTACATAAAAAAGATGCTCTAAATACAAGTCTTAATCAACAAAGTAAATCTAAGGGAACAACTTATAGCCACAGTTTTAGGATGTGAAAAGCAATACAAACATCAAGAAACCAAGTTCCTCTTATTCTGTACTCCTGTAACAACTGACAGTCCAAAATTTCTGAATTTTTCTGTCAAAGACATTGACATAGACTTGCAAAGTTGTATTAGTAATTATGGTAATACTTTACAACGCCGTCCCATTAGTAAAATGCATTAGCTAATAGCCACCATGAACTAAGAATGAGTAATATATTTTTCAAAGCATTTATTAATCTTTGTCAATGTTAGTTAGTAAAATTTAATTGTTCATTGTTAGTTCACAATACATTACCTAATATTACAAATAAATATTTTGATCATAAAAATTTGTATTAGTAAATGTTATGATTAAAATGGACTAATATGAATAATAAAATGTTGTAGAAGTATTGTTAATTCATGTTAACTAACATAGTTAACTAATGACACCCTAATTGCAAAATGTCATATAACTAGGTCAATGTAATATAGCATAACGGTAACACTTTACAATAAGGTTCATTAACATTAGTTAACTACCTTAGTTAACATTATCTAAGAATGAACAAGACTTCTACAGCATTTATTGATCTTAGTTTATATTAATTTCAACATTTATTAATACATTATTAAAATCAAAGGTTGTATTTGTTAATATTAGTTAATGCACTGTGAACTAACATGAACAAACAATGAACAGCTGTATTTATTAACATTAACAAAGGTTAATAAATACTGTAACAAAATTGCTCATTATAAGTTAATGTTAGTTAATACATTAACTAAATGTCAACAAATGAAGCTTATTGTAAAGTGTTACCAGCATATCAGTATTATATTCTACTAGGAAATAGCACTAGGAAATACTAGGAAGCACTCAATCTTGAAGAGTATTTTCATTTAATGTCTCCCTTTGAGCGTTCACGACAGTAATCTGTAGTAATAAAGTGTAATGCTTTCAAAAATAGCCAGTAATGTCCTGAAGTTCCCGACAGCCTTCAGCTATCAATGCTGTCAACAACTGAAGGTCTTGTCTCCTGTTTATGCTAATGTATAGCTAACATTACATACATGAGATGACAGACATGGACTTACCGTAAGCACAGCTGAATGATATACACCTACTATATGAAGCTCATAAAGTCCATATCTGAACCCGGATATGCTATCAGCACAGACGCGAACAGATGAGCAGACATGATCTGATCCGAATCTGCTGTCCGAATTGTGATGCTATCCGCTGAGATCTGATTCTGCGGCGACGCGACGCCCGCGTCCTCCCACTGATGCTGCTGTCACATGACCATCAACACGTGTCAGTCAGCTGATTTCACTTCTGTCTTTACAGTCCAAAACCAAAAAACATAACTAATGTTTCTGTTTTGAAAATTAAAGAGTTTAACTAATTGTATCCACATCCCATGTTGCGCCTTTGGCGAAATTAAAACGAACGTAAATTATGTTGAAACAATCACATTCGGTATATTTAGCAATCTTTTTTCTTCTTTTTTTTTCTTCTTTATTTTCTTCTTTTATTTATTTATGTATTTGTTTGCTTGATTGTTTTATTATTATTATTATTATTATCCCTGCAGAGGGAGTGTCGAGAAAAAGGGATCATGTAAAATTATTTATTCTACGTTTTTAAAACGCTTGCACATTATATGAAAAGTAACTCGTTTCCTCGTAACCGTAACACAAACGTGATATCTATTATAGAAGAGTCTCTCGCAACATGCGCACTTTGAGTGGATATATGTACGTTTAGTTGGTGTTTCAAATGAACGCTTTTGGTCAAAAATATTAGTAATTTACTGATAAGCCCTAAACTAAACAGCACGTCATCATCTGTGCAGCAACAGTCCCAGCAAAAGCGAGACTTTTGAGCTGGTAGAGAGACAATCGGATCGATCATGACGGTAATTTCACATTTAATCAGAAAATTGAACTCACAAAGATCAGTTTATTTTGCTGCCAGATATCTGCATATCGTAAATCACTTCTTTTTTTTTTAAGATAACTTCGCAGACACTTAGCTTTGTAGCTAGCTTGTGATCCTATCTTAGAATTTAATCAAATATGTTTTCTTCTATCACGGACAGACTCACGAGTTTTTTGTTGACATGACATGTGAGGGATGCTCTGGTGCAGTAACTCGAGTGCTTAAAAAACTGGGTAGGCATTTACATATTTCATATTTCAAACAGTCTCCTGCTGTAAGTCATTTTAACCGTGTGTATTAATCTATCAAAGCTATTTAAACTAGCCTAGATGTTTGTGAAAGTGAAACTACATTGTTTAAAAACATCCTAAATGTAGCTTAATTTCATTTTTTTCTTCTTCTTTTTTTAATTTGATGTGCCTTTTCATGTGGGGACATTGTCCCTTTAAGTCTTTGTCATAGTTCATAGTTCAGTTGTGTTTTTTAGCAGATGTCAAGTTTGACATTGATCTCCCCAATAAGAAGGTCTTCATTGAGTCAGACAAAGACACAGATGTTCTTCTGGAAACACTGAAAAAGACTGGGAAAACGGTTACCTACATCGGTCCAAAATGAAATATTATACATTAAAAAAAAAACTACAAGGTGAGAAGCAGCTGTCATTAATTGCAAAGTAATACTGATTGTAGTACTTTCTCATGATGGTGATTTTGCAACACAGAAATATTGCAGTTGAGATTACCTAAAGTGGATGTGTGTTCAACTCTATTTTGATTCGTTGAACCATGTTTTAATAGGTCAGAATCATGCGGCTTTGAAGATTATAAAGTGGGACCGTTCATCAAATCCTCGCGTATCTTCGGGACCACTGAAGGAAATCTGTTCAGCAGAGCATCATGAAGTGCAGATATAAGGCAGATTTTCTTTTTGTCAATTATAATAATGTTGAAATCTAACCGTTTACAGTGTGATTGTTTTCATGCCACACTTGTCTGCTTGGAATTAATGTAGGTCTCCAGATGATAATTCAAATAAAGATTCCTGTATTTACCTGGAGGAAAACAAAACTTTGTGAATGTTTGGTGTTTGTTTAAAGCTAGTATAATTGAGAAGGAGATTCCCCCTTCTATGTAAAGCGCTTTGAGAAAGCGCTATATAAATGTACCAAATTATTATTCATTATTTTACTTTTATAGTTCTTATTAATATTTCGAATTAGTTTTGAATTTTATATTTTCATTTTAACCCTAAAACTGGCAACGTGTACCACAGGATACATATTATTTAGTCTCTTGTAAGAGGCACGAGAAATCATTTTTCATCCAGTGCTGTTGTCGATATCATAGTTGAGTCTGTTTGGAGTATGTGGGTCACATGACTTGGTTCAAATTTTCTGTGCTCAGTTTGACAAGCCAACATAGTGCTGGACATTCTGACTTTGTATAAAGTAGGCATATATTAATCTGACTTAAACAAAATATATATACACCTGCTAATATTAATTGTGAACATTGTCTTAAAATGTTGAAATAGAAAAAAATAAGTATTATGTTGATCATGCTGTTATTTACCGCATTTTGAAAAACACACCTGAAAAGTCTAACTTAAGTCTTTATGGTTACTTAGAAAATGATCATACAAAAGTCGTATCATAAATCCCATTATATGATTGATTAAGGATGGAGCTAATGCTTGCAGGACAGCGGACATCAAGGGCTAGAGTTTCCCACATCTGAGGTTGAAGACGAAACAGCAGTGAACAAATATAAGAAATGTATATGCCTCAATTTTAGGACACTTAGACATGTCATACATGCAGCATATTACATATTTTTTTGCATCAAACAAATCACAGAAACATTGATGACTCTGGCCTTTTTTAAATACCCTTATAGGGCAACGTATCCTTGGAGATTCAACTCATAAAATCTAAACTATATCAAATATTTTAAAAATTCTATTGGATATGTTTTACTGAAGTCCAGATGATATTAAAAGTGACACAACTCCTTAAAGAGATCGTTCACCCAAAAAACATTGTCATCATTTACTCACCCTAATGTTGTTCCAAACATGTATGGGTTTCTTATGTTGAGCACAGAAGAAAATGCTTTAAAGAATGTTGGTAATCAAACAGTTATTGGAACCCATTGACTTCCACAGTATTTTTTTCCCATTATGGAAGTCAATGGCTACCGTCAACTGGTTACCAACATTTTTCAAAATATCTTATTTTGTGTCCAACAGAAGAGAGAAACTCATACAGGTTTGGAACCACCTAAGGTAAGTGGTGAGTAAGTAATGACAACATTTTGGGGTGAACTATCCCTTTAAGGCACCTAATGAAGTAATATATATATATATATTGGTTACAGTACAAAATCACATCTTTATATTTGTGAAGCAAATGGACTTCTGTCAGTATGCTTACATTTTTAACTGGCCTCGGCACCAGTAGGGGGCAATGTTACCCTTTCAATAAAACAAATCCATTTGCAGGCAGCATTTTTTAAATTGAGTGTCTGAATGTTTTTTCACCTCAATAACCCCCTTGGTGGACTGAGAGATGTATACATTAATGTATTTACATTATTTATTATGAATGGTTTGTCAGGTTAGTTTACATAATACATGTTATTGTGAAGAGAAATTTAAACTTTGAATTCTTGCTTTTCTTGAGGATTGGTTGAAGTTACAAAAATTTGTTTAAGATTCGTTGCAGACCCCCTGTTAAAGATCTCTGTTAAATGTAAACTGAATCTACATCACATAAGTTAAACATTTACTATATTCTGTTGGATTGCAGTTTTGTTCTCATTCTCATGATACATTAGAGCTCTATACTGCCCTATTGATGAAGGCAAAAGCCCACGAACAAGGAAAATGTTTATGCCATTTTTGAATGCAAAAAGACCCAAAGCCATTCGTTTTAGTTGATGTTGGCAAGTCATACATGTCCTACCATCACTGAAAAGGTGGTACAACTAATTTGAAATAAATACAGCTTGCGTTTTAGGGACACTGTTTAAGATGTTCCCAGGAAACCAAAACTCCTAAGGATGGCTCCATAGGGAGGTATTCTACAGAAGTACAAGGGTCACAATCTCAAGAGAGTAACAAAGAAATGCCATACAAGCTGTTTCACAAAATGCAGTTAAACAGAGTCATCAAGCTCCGGCTGTAGGAATGTATTACAATCAGCAGCTCAAGGGACAAAGTCTCATTTTAATACAAATGACTGTGCACACTGCATGTAGGCTACTTTAGAAATGGGTGTTTGCTGAATACCAATAAGTCTATAGCACATTTTTGTACTTTAGAAATAGGTGTTTGCTGGATACCAATGTCTATAGCACATTTTTGTGTATTATCAGCTGTGTCAGGTGTGTGGAATACAGATCCACAAAATATAAGTGAGTGTAGCATTGTTCTCATTGATGTAGAACATGTTCTTGCCCGAAAAGAATCTGAAAGAGTGAATCAGCGACTTGCTTTTTTCCATTGTTCAAGCTGGTTTATAAGGGTGTAGCCTATGAAAGCAGAGGAGATGTTGACAGGCATTGCAGCTGTACTAAACCAGGGCTGTCAGCAGGGGCAAACAACTGTATACTGTATATCTATGAATATATATTTATTTACTGATGAAACAATACCATGTAACTCCAGAAATAGATCCCAGTCTGGACAGAATACAGCAGTGTTGTAAGCCTATTCACACTCAACAACTAACCAAAAGACAAGAGTAAGACTGTCTTCAGCCATAAGCTTCCCTGGTTTTACGTGAATAGAGATGGAAACTCGCTCACACTACTGTGCTGTCCACACAATTGATCTTTTGTTTTGTGGAATGGCAGGATTGAAAAGAGAAAATGCAAGGAATGCTCAACCATCCAGGCCAGAAGCTTTCTTCACAACTGTAACGTGCCAAAAAGATCTGCATGTTTCCCGCCGGCTGGATAAAGCAGAGAATGGCAAAGAAACCCATAGGTATACAACAAGGATACAAGTAGCTTATGCATTAATGACTTTATTCCTTCACTTTTTTTTTTTCTTTGCATGACAAATGAAGTGACAGTTCTCAGACAGCCTTAAATGATGGATGAAAGTCAGCTGTACCTTAGAAGTTTCTTTTTGCCATCAAACGTTTTTTTCCAAATAAAAATCACCAGACACAATATAAGGGCTTCATGCTCACTAGAAGTAAACAGTCCCAGCCTCCTCCTTTTCATTTCTCTTCCCTTTTTTCCATTTCCTCGCCAACTTTGTGAACAACACTTCTCTCACTGCAGCTCATTTGTAATCAATTCATTTTATAATTACATTCCTACAGTCGCTTATTCCGTTATAATCCCCACAAGGAGCATTCGATACCAAAGACATTTAAAACATTTGACAGCGCCGATGACAAGAACATTAAGAGTAGAAATATGATCTCATAAAAATGTCCTTTTGTTGCCACATCAGCAGCTTTCTTCTGAAATCTGAATCATATCAATAATCCATAGAGTCTATGCAGAATGGGCAGCTGCAAACCTGTCCTAATTTACACGTGGACTATATCAATGAAGTTAATCGGGGTTTTTTTGCACACAGCAAAGAATCCTATTGTTTTGTTTTTCTGTAAAAATACCAAACAGCCTTACAAGATAATATTCACTGAAACTCTTGCCTCCACCAGCTCTTAAATTATTTGGAATGATAAATAAATAATTAATGAATTAATATAATTAAATCAATCAATTGATAATAATAAAAATAATAACTTGACAGGCTCACTATGGGAACAACATGAGGGTGAATAAATATTTTTTCATTTTATTATGGAAGATTGTTTCCGCCATGGAATAATAATTAAAAAAGGTAATAGTGACTTTTTCTTACAAGTGTGAGTTGATATCTCTCAATTCTGACTTTATAACTCGCAATTGCGAGATTCCAAAATATAGAAACCCACAGTTCCCAAAAAAAAGGCAGAATTGCAAGTTTATATCTCGTAATTCGTTTTTACGAGAAATAAAAACGTTTTTGTCAGAATAGTGAGCTATAAACTGCACGAAAATAGTCCGAATTGTGACCAATTAAAACAAGCTTCCCTATTTTCAAGTAGGCTACTAGCGCTTTAAGAAATCTTACAATGATCATTTTGTCATGTTTCATTGAGATATTTTTTTCTGCCGGCTTATGCATAAACCTAAGTACATTATTATTTCATTTCTTATTTTCTGTCTTCTTTTATCTTTCTTTTTTTTTTTCTTGAAAAGCTGTATTTCTTCTATTATATATGTTTGCAGTAAGTTTGTTAAGATGGAGAAGTCTGCACACTGATTGAGGGTGTGCTTTTGTTACCTCGATCAGAGTACATGATTACACTTGTCCCATCCTGCATGGCATCTCACTCTAGTCATATCCTGTAGGCTCAATATTTTGAAAAAAGGAAGGATTTATTTTCAATGTCGTGACATTTATCAGTAGATTTTATCCTTTGCACATATTTGACTGTTTCCAAAAGTACCAAAGGGAAAAAATTTAAATATTCTAGATTGTAGTTATTTGACACTGGATTTGACCAGGACTCAGTCAGTCCTGAACTGCATCTTGTGATACAGTAGTTGTTCATTTTTGTTAACTGTTAATGAGTTGTTAACAGGAAAGCCCTGTTTGAGCCTGTAACCAAGCAGCTGTGTCTGACACTTGATTTGTGTGTGTGTGTGTGTGTGTGTGTGTGTGTGTGTGTGTGTGTGTGTGTGTGTGTGTGTTTTATATTTAAGTGAACCAAATCACATTATTAATTTCATTAATCATAAAAAAAAAAAAAAATCCTCTTGCAAAAGATGTAGGAATAGGTTTAAGCACTGTACTTAAAATAGGGTAGGTAATAAAAAGTGTCTGAGAGGCTAGCAGAAATTAGCTAGATTTAAAGCATAAGATTCCACCCTTCCTTCAGAGCGTATCCAAAGCCATGCCTCCTTCAAAACACATGAACACACGCGAACAGCAGGAAGCAAACAAAAGCGTCACGAGTTAAACTACCTCATGTCTCAAATATATGGAACTCAATAATGAACATAAAAAACTTAAAGAGCACTGACCACCTTACTGCTGCGGGTTCATTTTGGTGTTGTAGCTATTGAAAGGTATAAATTTGAGTCACAAACCGCTTCGAGCATAACGTGGATTCGTATGGTTCAGGAGGAGCTGTAAAAGGCGGTTGCTGTTTCGGTTGCGGTGCTCGGTGACTGGCGTCTGTCTAACTCATAGCATGAAACACACTGATGATGTGTGATGTCTGCGCGAGCAGGTGCGCGGAGGTATGGAAATACATACGCTGACAGGCAGGAAGGACATTGTATCATTGCAATCGGACTGAATGCAATGATTTGACGAATATGTTATGGTCCTACACCTTCCACAGATGATATATAAATACATTTAGACCACTTAACTTAGTGATTGCAATCAGGATCTGAAGAGACTTTCAACCAGCTTAACAAAAACTGTTTCTGGAACAAATCACCTATCCTGCCTTTAATACAAGCTATTTCTCACTTCATTTGTTTTGTGCACTAAACTGAGCCTTGATAAGCATTGCAGTTTAAACTGGTGTCTGATACTGTATCACCACACTATGAAAATATTGAAGATGTGGTGCTGTTGTGTAGATGAGCATTTGAACTGACTGAAAATATAGGCTATGTTAGTTTATTTTCTATAGGCTAGTCTGTCTAAAGAATCTAACAGAAATGATGAATCTGGTCACCTGAGGACATTCAGGCATTAGCAGTGGCCTTAGATGTTGCATTTAACTCAACTTTCAAAGGCTAAAATCTTTCCAGTGAGTTATTGATTTTGAATTACAATAAATGTGACTTGGCTAGCAGTTTTGTAAAAGTACATGTTTTACTCATAATTTAGCAGTTCTCCTGAAGGTGTTAAATGGGTTATGACATGAGAAATCAAATTTGCCTTTATGTTTTGACATATAAGAGGTTTCTGTACCAATAAATCATCCTGCAAGTTTCATAGCTTAAATCACCCTCCTCATTATAAACAAAGCATTTAATAATCAAGCTCGAAAAACAGCTTGTTTTGATATTCAGTGACCTGTGACGTCACACGGGCAAATACATTTGCATATGACTGCCTCCAGATCAAGACATTGACCAATAGTTATACGTCATCACACCATAGGCCCCGCCCACTGGCATTCAGTCGCTTAATGTCTGACATTTGCTTGCACTGCATGTGAGCATCGCGTCAAAAGCACATAGAACCCATTTTAATCACTGACGCTGCTACACTGGATACAGTAGATGTGTGTTCAGTTTCTGACATACTCCACACTCTTAAGTCTGTCGACAACAGGACAAATGGAAGAGTGAAAGAACGTTCGCTTTGACGCATCCATAATCACCCCGTTTGTGTCTCTGTACAGACTTCAGAAGGATTCCAGCATCAGAAACAAGAGGATGGTTTATTTTAGTGGCGTCCTGATTCCTGAATCGTTTTGGAGGATTAACCCTTTCGCGCGTCGGCTGGTGCTGAGCCAGAGACAGGCGTGCTCAGCGCTGTCATATATCACAACTTTTCAGTGTTTTCAACCACATAATGTTTATTTTAGGTTTCAGACATATAAATTCACATAAGTACTAAAAAAACAATACATTTAGATTTTGTAAAATACACACTGATGTCTATGGAAGAGGAAATAATAATCCTTTCCATTATAATTAGACACGTTTTATTCATATCAGATACACATTGTGTAAGTAACTTTAAAGTTTACTCTATTCTTCTCCCAGTTCACCAGCCACTTACTTTAATGTATTTCGGGAGAAGTGGATGAATTCACGTGTTGTAAATCCAACAGATCCGATTCTCTGAACTGCGTCTGCGGCACAATCTAACATGGCGGCGCCCATCGCGCATATAGCTCAACTAATGCGATCGTTATAAAGGTGTTTAAACAACAAAACACCTCCACTTGCATATATTTGACAATCGGAATATCAGATATTTCATGCTATAGCTAACAAATTTGTGAATCTTTTTAATAAAAAAGGAAATAATAGCAGATCATCATTCATTCAGCGCTGTTGTTGCTGCGGTGTGTCACGTGACAAGCAATGATGCGTCACCATGGAAACCATAAAGTGACACGTTCTAAATAATGGTCGCCTTGAAAAACTCATGCTGGGGGCTCAGCCAGAATATTTTACATTTACGTGTGAAAGGGTTAAATGTTTGTTCGGAGCATTTTGTTTTGTAAATGAGGCACAATGTAATGGAAAGTTGGTAAAGAAACTTTTGGTGACAGATGAAGTAGCCAAGTGTATCTGACAGCAGCTGCATCACAAACCGCAAGTAAATGGTTTCATAATGCTTTGTCTGTAAGGTTTTTTTTATATGGATAATTTTTTCAAAACACTTACTCAAGTGCAATAGTGGGTGGACGTTGATACTGTTTCCTATGCAGTGACGTTAGCCAATCATAACAATGGCCATTTACTGACAAGCCTTAAAGGAGCCGCCCCTTAAAAACTGATCATTTCAGACAGAGGGTTACAAATTATTGTTTTTCTGCATATATATATTTGTTTTGTTGAGCAAACTTTATTAACGTTATAAGTGAACCTCAAGGAACAAATTCAAATAATAAAAATAAAATAAAATCCATGTCATGACCCTTTGATCTAAATCAAACAGTGTAAGTAGTATTTAATTTCTATTTTAAATATACTGTGGGGTTCAAAATGTTTGAGTTTTACATATTTTATGTTTTTAAAATTTCCAAAAGGTTCAAACAACTTTTTTCTTTCAAGTTTAAAATAGAATCCTAGATTTGGACCCTGTAGAGCTAAACTTGCTTGACATTTCTCTTTGAGTCTCATATTATGAAAAATGACATCTGCATATAAAAATCACCCAAACTCAGTTTAAGTACAACCTGAACATAATCACTGGGCTTCATCTAGTCTTGACTGTACACGTCACCAGGTCACCTCCAGCAGCGGATCAGGATTCAGGAACAATCCCACAACGCTGCATTCTGATCTAGTCAGACACTCTAGGGAATCATAACATTCTAACTATTCTGTCCATTTGCTCCATCTGTCAGTTTACCATTATTGTCTTCCTGAATCGACAGCCAGATGTTTTCTCTCCATGTCTATCTGTCCAAGTCATCTTTGTAATAAAGGAAATAAGGAATACAGAGGAAGCTCCATTGTATTTTGTCTAGTGCATTGCTCCCATCTGTTTCTCCACGCTTTCAGAGTTCTCACCATAACACGGTTTTCTTTAATACCTCAGCATCTTTTTACTGTCAGATGAGATGGCCACTTTATGGCCACAGATTACATCTAATCCTACACTGCAAAGGATTTGCAGCATCATTGACAGTGTTGTTAGATCCATGGCTTAATCTGCATCTAGCATACCTTACAGTTTATGGAGATTAATACTGTCTGTTCACTGCAGATGCAGCACAAAGAAATTAGAATTGCCGCAATAATTTTATTAATGTTTTAAATTAAATGTTATAAAAAACATGACAATAAATAAAAATGATTAAAAAAATAAATACTTGATTTCACAATATTAACCAATAATGTTTTAAATTAAATGTTATAAAAACATGACAATAAATAAAAATGATTAAAAAAATAAATACTTGATTTCACAATATTGACCAATAATGTTTTAAATTAAATAATAAAAGAACATGATATTAAATAAATTAATTAATAAATACTTGATTTCCCCAAATTTATGTTTAAAAACAAAACAAAAACATGACAATAAATAAATGAATTCACAATATTGATCGTTGCCCACTGATGTTCTAAAATAAATAATAAAACACATTAAATAAATAAATACTTTATATTGCAGTATTGACCGTCATCCATTAATATTTTAAAGGGGTCATGACATGTTTTTTTTTGTTGTTGTTTTTTATTATTTTAATATTTTCCTTGAGGGGTTTTCGACCTTTAATTATTTCAACAATAATTTTCAACCTTCATTCTGACCCTCTATCTGAAATGATCAGTTTTTAAGGGGCAGCTTCTTTAAGGCTTGTCCGTAAACATCACTGCATAGGAAACTATGTGTGCTTCTTTCCTGTAGCTCAGTGGTAAGAGCATTGCGTTAACAACGCAAGGTTGTGGGTTCGATCCTAGGGGATTACACATACCTATGTATAAATGTACAACGTATTCTCATCCTTGGGCGTCATAATACTGACGCTTTTGACATTTCGTCTATCGCACCCTTTAGCGTCAATATGAGACGCACAGAGCTTTGTTCGGTTATGGGTAGGTTTAGGTCTAGTGTAGGGATAGGGTTAGACCGCTAGGAGGCGCCTTCTGGCCCATTTCTATCTGCGTCTCATATTGACGCTAAAGGGTGCCATGTGCGTTCGATGTAGACGAAATGTCAAAAGCGTCAATATATGACGCCTTGGGATGAGAACGGGCTGAAATGTATAGGATAACGCAATGTAAGTCGCTTTGGATAAAAGCGTCTGCCAAAATGCATAAATGTCAGCCATTAAGCTACTGAACTCCAGTGGGCGGGGCCTATGGTGCGATGATGTGTAACTATTGGTCGATGTCTTGCTATGGAGGCAGACATATGCAAATGTGTTTGCCCATGTGACGTCACAGATCCCGCAATATCAAAACGAGCTGCATATGTCAAAAGATCAAGGCAAATTTGATTTCTCACGTCATGACAATTTTAAACAAACAAACAAACAAATAAGCTTAGCAATAAATGAGCAATTCCCATTGTGTCCTTGAGCACTGGGCCTGTACTCAAAGTCTACAACTGTTCAAGCTGGATTCAGAGCCTGCACTATGATATTATGCACCTGGATCACATAAATAAAAGAGTGTGTGGCATGTGGTAGTAGTTTGCACAGTAGCCACACTACCAAATTACAGAGCAGCTCTTGAGACAATGAGATGGTTCACTGTGAAAAGACACGTTCGATTTGTGTGGGCTCCTTTCAGTTGACGTAATGACAAGGAGAGATTTCTCTCGCCAAACACATTCTGTCATTGTATTTCCCATCGCAACTTTTTTTGGAGGATGAAAATGAATTGCTTTACTGACATTATAAGTTATACAATATGTCGATCTCTAAATAGTATTTCAGATTTATCAGCAATGCCACCTGAACCTGCTCTATAAATCATGATTTATTCACACATCCTGTTATATGTACAGTAAACTAATTTGTTATGATATACTCCCGTCCAGTGTTGATATTATTCGCTGGTCCCGTTGGCCAGAGTTTACCTAAAGTCTAAACAGGAACTAGGATGAAAAGGGACCTTATTCCTTAAAGGATGGGAATCTTTGAAGAGCCTGTGGAACTTTATTGAGGAAATGGTGGTCGAAATCCCACCGTCTGGTGTGTAATTCAGAATCGAGCTATTTTCAGTCCGGCCCCAAGAGAGGTATTTCCCGTAAATGATCCAAAAGACGGGCTCTTTCCAAATAAATCAAGGGCCAGCATTTGTGATGCAACATTTTGACAACACATTATTGCTTGGTAGTACATTATAATTTTATATATATATATGTGTGTGTGTGTGGGTTTTATTTTTACTGACCCCCCACCCCCACCCCCACCTCCCTCTTTATAATAGAAATGTGTCAGTTGCTGTTCTAAATCTCAGGGAGTCTGTGACCCTTTGCGATCTTGTTAGATCATCTCACAGACAGCGCCACGTCTGCAGTGGATAGAATAATTACACCTCCTCCGTGGCCTGCTTTCAGTGTCTGCAGAGGCCAGAATGGAAAATGCCACGTTGCAGAGAAACTATTTTTTTCCAGCGTTGTCTCATCCAGATGTTTCTCTCCTAACTGCTCTGTACACTCAGAAAGTACAGACATTAGCAATCTATAGCAGAGTGAACCTCTTTGACTGTGAATTTACGGCGGATGTCTGATGGGTGGAATGAAACGGTAGGCGTGATTAGTTTAGTCTGGTGGTCAGGACACACAGAACTAAGAGACAGTACAGTGGGATGGGCCCCTGGAATTTCAGACTGGATTTTTTTTTTTTTTTGATTCAAACATTTGACACTCTCTCTAAAAAAAAAATCTGTGATGCCAATCTGAAATACTGTCTGGCAATCTGGCTACAGTCAGCCACTAAAGATGATCTGCGCACCATTATATGGGATGTGTATGTAAAAATCACTTCTGAGAGAAGTTTCTATAGACCAGGTCTCTCTGGGCGGATGAAGCATTTTTACATAAGAATCTTACATCAAATATTGTGTCAAAGAATCAACAGATTTAAAAAATGATTAATTTGATCATTCCATCACATAAAACAGATAAAATGTTCTATAGGACTATTTACAGTATCCTGGGTCATTTTAAAGTATAGCTTACGTTGTTGATAGAAATTATATTGGTTCATTATATATTATAGGCATTTTATGTTATGTTTAAAAAAATAAATAAAAATTAATGCATGCATTTTTATTATGGAAATGTACATGGGTGGTCCAAAGTTTGTAAGCTAATATGATTTTTTATGTTTTTGAAAGAAGTCTCTTATGCTCAACAAGGCTGCATTTAAATTTGATTGAAAAATACAGTAAAAATGTAAAAATATTATGACAATTGAAAATTACTTTTTTCTATTTTAATATATTTTATAATGTAATTTATCCCTGTGATGCAAAGCTGAATTTTCAGCATCATTACTCCAGTCTTCAGTGTCTCATGATCCTTCAGAAATCATTCTAATAATAGAATGGGGGGTATCTTTTTAGTTTTAACAAAAGAATAAAAGGTACATCCAAGCAGACAATCCCAAAGAGTTTGCACTGTTATTCAGTTTCTGTTGCTCATTCTCTGCACGAGTCTTTCTTTGCTTCAACATTGACCTGCATGATCTGACATCAAGCTTAATTAAACAGTTCTTAGCTGGAAGTGAGAATCTTTGTATATCAGACACACATTATGAGCTGGCTTGTTGGTCTATGTTCCCTCAAACTGGCAGTTAAGTTTACTAAAAATGTTCTTAAAAAAATTTAAATAATAAGTTACAGACTGTAATACACACCTGTTAGTTTTCTAAAACTATTGAGCCAAGTAAGTTACACTTTATTTCGATGGTCCACTTTAGACACTCAACTAACTTTACAACTACATGTCAACTAAATCTCATTATAATATTAGTGGACTGTACTAGATTGTTAGGTTAGGGGTTCGGGTCAGTAGAGTAAGTCGACATGTACTTGCAAAGTCACTTAGTTAGAATGTTTAAAGTTAAGCATCAAAATATATTGTTAGCAGATATTAAGCAGACAGTCTACTAATACTCTAAAGACTAGTTGATATGAAGTTGCAAAGTGGAATGTCTAAAGTGGACAATAAAAATAAAGTATTTAACACTTTGAAATGATAAAGTTAATGGTCACATATCAGTAAAGTTCAAACATGAACTTTACTGTTTTTAAAGTTCAAACATGAGCTTTAAAGTATACATTGAGTATATAGGTCCACGTGAGTTGGATACAGAGAGTTAACTGTGGGACGTCCCACCCTAACTGAGTGAAAGGGGTTGACCGGACCTGCCCACAGCAAATGTCTTCTGTGTGAACTTGTATTGCTGTTAGATAGTTTCAGACCCTTCCAGCAGCTGACTTCTCCTCAGGCTTCTCTGTTAGACGGACAGAAGGTAAGAGCATTCATTTGGGTCCTCTTCCATTCTTACGTCCTGCATAAAGAAAACATACAGTCTATGGTCAAGTGTTGATTTACTAATACTTTCAAACCCATTGCCAAAACAACTCTTAATAATAGTAGCTTGGTTTTTGTTTTCATCTTACTTGCATGCTAAAAAGATTGTGAGGGTTTTAAACATTACTTGCCCGGTCTGAAAGCACAGATTTACTGACCTCTCTGTAAACCTTCCACTGGAAACAGGTGTCTTGTTTTATTTAAACTTTGAGTTGCTTATTTATTAATTTTGAAATCTTTGTAAAATGAACATGAGCAGATTATTTACCAAGCTTATATTCTTACTGTGCTGTTTACTCAAAGTGTGAGCCTAAAACGTGCACATATTGAGGTATTGTGTGCCACATATGCAGCAGGAGGGGTGAAGACAGAGTCAGGGATGGAGGGGGAGGGGAGAGAGATTCGGCCCAATAGACCCCTCCCCTTACAATTACTCCCATCAAAAGGAATGCGTGTTTCCATGGTGATTTTTCACCAGCTGTTTGAGACCATGTCAAACGAGGCAGATGTCGCTGCTGTAGAAAAACAAGAATCGTGTGAAGACAAACTGTCAGCCTGCCGGAGGGCCCGAGTTTTCCTTAAAAAAGTTTGAAAACCGTTTTTTTCAAGCATTATTATTATAATATTTTTCATAAAAATGTGCATACCAATTGATTATGGTAAAGGTTCCAAAAGTGGGTTTTTGCAGCGATGCCATTTTTGGTTCCCCAAAGAACCTTTAGGTAAACAGTTCTTAAATGAACCTTCTATGCAATTAAAAGGTTCCATGGATGATAAAGGTTCTTCATGGAACCATAGATGCCAATAAAGAACCTTTATTTTTAAGTGTATTTTGCAAGATTTCACGAGAAATGTGTGGTATGGAGTGAATAATATTTCCCCCGTGGTGCAGCAAAGATTTTCATGAGAGATTGGTGGAAAAAAATATCATGTGCCTTTGGGTGAAACAGAAAAGGTTAAATGCATTTTTATTTTTTTTTTATTTTTCTAAAATTGCTTAACTTATTTTAATGAGTTAAAGCAATGTAATATGTTGTCATAACTTATTGATCATAGAATGTTTTTACAATGTTGGTGAATCCCCCCGAAAAACTGAAGACTTATGCTTTCTAAAATGAAAATAAAATTAAGTTGTAGAAATTGAAAAGGGCAACAAATCAGGTTAAGAATGAGGATTAGCACAAATCAGGTTTTGACCGCATTTTTAACCCAATGGTTCGTGGCTTGCGATCATCTTGAGGATCAGATAGGAATATAAATGAATAAGTCATATTTCATGGCCACAGATAAGGTCTTTTCAAGGTGATATGCTTTAATTTAGAGTGAAATTAATTTCCTTTCCCACAGACAGTTGCTCTGTTCTTTGCACTGGATAAAGGAGACCGCTAGGCAGTAATAACAGTGCGGTTTAACTTACAAACAGCGGTGGGGGATGGGCTGATGACTTAAAAAGGTCAGGTGATTGTTAACTCAGGTTACACGGATCTTATTTGCTCAGTCACTCTCTTTTAACTGTCTTTTGTCTAACTCAGAGCTCCCTGTACTCCTTTTCAGCAGAGGATGAAATTTCCTCTTCCCCCACCTTGTTTTTCTGCACAAGGTTTAGCTTTGTAGGAGCTATTCGTTGGCACAGAAATCAAGATAATGTTACAAAGAGATGAGTTTTCATTTCCCGGGAAACAAAACCCCAGGAGTAAAACAAACGTGTTGATTTGGTGCTGTAGCACATTTCAAAGTTGTCAATGCTGATTTGGTTGAAACCCCACTTTTTTTTATGCGACTGGCAGGTTCAGTTTGTTTCAAGGGAGCTTTCAGTAAGAAGGAGTCTGTTTTTCTGCTTAGCGCTAAACGTCGCACAGATGCAAGCAAGTAATTGTGCCGTAATGGACAGGTGGCTTGTGCAGAGGTTTACTGTTCATGCCAAGTGACTTCCTGCTCTATAAATCAAGCATGCCCACCATGCCAAACTCTATCCCAGTGCTGGGCATTGATGATGATATTTGTGTTTAATATTCTAAAACTACCTTGGATGATATTAGTGTAAGCATAACAAACATATTTTCTCAGATATTGTTTAGTATTTAAATTTGCCAGAGATGCGTTGGCAGCGAGTCAAATATAGTGGATACAGTTTTGCAGCTTATTTGTTTATCTAGAGATTGAACCACCTGTTTTTCCGCTTCGGAGAGGAAGAGCACTCCGTCTGCGGAGCTTCTGGAAAATGACTCTTTGGGGAAAAAAAAACGCAGAGTACTGAGCCGCTGTTTTCCTCACGGTTTACACCCAACAACCTGCTGCTTACCTTACTTAACTCTAAATTAAATATTGGGTAAAAATGGCATCCTTTATACCGCTGACTTTCCTTCAGTTCAGGCATGTTTGATTTTCAATGCGACCTTCCAAACAAAATAAGTTGTTTTGCTCTAAAGTGACTCCATTAGAGTGGTGGACTTTTACTTAAGCCAAAAAAGTGAATTACATAAATGTGCCAAGTCGTCTCCTGAAAGGAACAGAGCAGACATCCAAATTAAATACAGGACATGATGTCGGGTCATTTCCTTCGTCCTATGACTCACACAACCTGTTAAAATAGAACGTTTTTGTTGACGGGAAGCGAAAAGATTCCTTGTCTGCCATGTTTTAAGACTCAGTATTTGAGGAGGGTGACAGAGTCTCTGTAGTTTTCCATGTCTAAGTCTATTAGAGATGTGGGGTGTCTGACCTTGATTCGAGCAACCACCTTCTTTTCCTTTGCCAAAGAAAACAGGGCCATTGAAAGGTTCACAAAACTCCTTACACGGCTTTCATGTGCTGAAATCAAGAGATCATGCGTCATGCACTCAACTACAAGAGTTCTTAGGTGAACTGACCGAAAATACTCAAAAATCAAATCTAATGGAGGATCCATGGATTTCCATGACATATCCGAAGGCTATTTGAAATCTAAAACCACATGTTTGATTACATATTTGACAACACAACCAACTGGTCAATCAGGGTCAGAATGAGCCTCCAAGGATTTAAAGTCGCATGAATCAGAAGTTGTGATAATCTTCTCTTCCCTATTGTGGCGTATATCCGAGTGAAACGGCTTGTCAAACAAGAACATATGGTCTTGAATTTGCCAATGGAAATTGATCGGATGTTTGTGGTTTGCTATAGCTGTGATCCCATGTGATTGACAAGTTGCCCCGCCCTCGTGCCAATAAACACATCATCAGAGAAGAGATGACGCTGCAAGACGGAGGGGAAGTTATTTTGTTTAAAAATTATGAAGGCACATGAAAAAAATAAATAAATAATGATGTGCACAGATAAATAACATGCAATATTCCATAAAAACAGGAATTTTCAATATTGATTTCATTGTGACTTTTAGTTGAAAGTACGCACTAAGTACGCATATGACGTTTTGATTAAAAATAAGGGCTCAAAAGTAAAAAAAAAAAAAAATTATAATAATAATGAAACATGCACGTATGAATCTTTCACAATGAGATCAATAGGATGCAATTAGAAAATAGATAGAGTGAATTTCAACTTCATGCCGATTTTAACTAACCTCGTGCAGTTTTTCATGAATAAACTAGGAATTTTTCAACCTTGAGCAACAAGCCAAGGAGATTCTCAGCAGTTGCTGGGCAAATTATTCTCAGGTCAGTGCTTTCAAGAAGACTCCTTAATTCCCACAAGAATTTTATAACTCGGCCAATTACTGCACAGATTTTATGCACTAATCCCACCCATTATCCACTCATGCACAAACAGGCCCATCACAGCTTGAGGGGTGAGAAATTAGCTTTGTAAGTCAAAAACCAAATATGTCGGGACACATTTTCATCATGCTCGTTATATGAACTTGGCTGATGGATCCTCCCTCAATAACCAATAACTTTCATAATCAAACACAGTCAACGTTAGCATCGAGCCTTTCATGTTCAGAAATGGCAGGGTTTCTTTTGTTTCGTAGCTAGTTTCATTACTGTGTCTGTGTTTTTATAGAAAAACAATAGTGTCTGGCTTTGATCTGTGATCTTAAGTGCACCAAAAATGCTGTTGGTAGAATCTCCCCAGTGATGGTCTACCGATGTCTGCTTTGAACTTTCCAGCCATAAACAAAGTATATATCTATATTGATTCAGAGAGACAAGGGGAAAGCAAGAGAGATCTTTGGTACAAAGAAAATGGACGTGAGAGTGAGTGCTTTCAGACAAACAGCCCCTATCTTCCTGCAGGAAAGTGTCGTTTCTCAAGAAGAACATATCGCATCAGTCCGTCTTCCAGGGGCTCTTTGAGCGAGAGGAAAGCGGTCGAGCTAGCAGAACAAATACAGACAGAGCTCTTATCTCAATCAGCTTCTGTGTCTGGAGAGACTGACTTCTGTAGGCTACTTATCCGTCGCCGAGCATACAGAGCAGGTCTGGTGGCCCGAACGCGTGTGGTTCAGCATCTGAGGTGTATTGATCTCGAGTTACGGGTGGATTTATATAAAAGGAATATATAGGGCCAACTGGAATGTTACTGTGTGATTTTGTTGTCTCATACTCCTACAAAACATGCATAATACTAACATGATAATGTGATGCTCTGTAAATACTCAGGTTTTGGGTGTTTTTGCTTAGGCTGAAACTCAAGATGAGGGTTTGGATCTTCTTCCTGTTCTGCCTCGCTGGCAAGACTCTGGCTGCTCCAGTAAGTAAATCTGAAATAGAAATATTAAATAAATATATCATTTTTATTGAGTATTATATTATAGAAACAGATAAATAATATAAAACAAGCTTCGTTTTAAAAACCAAAGAGCATTTTTTTAATGTCCGTAGCTCCCTCAATAATGTTGCTTTGTGACTAAACTTTGACTAAACTCCATACAACAATTTAATTTACAGACCGAAGAGGAGCCAGTTGTTGAAGAGGTATGTTATATTTATTTAAACTGATATTTAAATCTTTTCAAAAAATCTCTGCTTTTTTTTAATAAGGCCGAACAGCATTTTTAAGAAGCCTTGTCAAGCCAGTCATTGGCCAAAAATAGACACCTCAACCCCATTATGGGACCAGATGTGTTTATATATGCACATGTTCAACTTCCTGTTAAATTCCCCGGGGGGACTGAAATCCATAAAAGTTTGAAAATATATCTAAAATGGACTAATTACAATTCATCGCTTCGCCACATGTGCACACAGATGCCAGTTGTGTTGGACACAAAAGCAAAACTCTTGTTGTGGCTGTGCAGTAATGTGGGTCATTCGCTCCCAGTGCAGTTTTACATATTTTCCTCACATAAAAGAGGAAAGCTGTGTTTAAAACTGGGCTTGGTTCTACAGGCCATACCCATAATACTTTTTTTCTGTCTGATAATTCAGGAGCTGGAAGTGGGAGCTAACCCAGTCCAGGTGGAGACCGGAGAATTTGATGAGGCCATTGAAGATTTGGAGGATGTTATTGCTGAGAGTGAGTTTGATGTCTTTTCCACACCACCACCACCAAAGTTTTGTACAGTACAGAGATGTTTCTGATGTTTGCATCATGTCTTCTGTCCCTGCATATGAGTGAAGTTGTGATAACGTGTGTAGATGTACATAAGACCATGGGTAATAACAGGCTACAGATAAGTCAGATGTAGACAGCTATAATTATGTTTTCAGACAGACTAAGTTATACAGGACAACGTTGATGCCAGTGCCAGTCATCTAGCCACATGATGTTTTTGCCAACCACAAAATATTTGGAAAGGGGAAAGAAATGTAAATCCATTGGAGAAGAATTTTTTTTAATATATGCCCTTTAAAGGAATAAAATAAAAGAATATAAAAAATAAAAATAAATTATATATATATATATATATTAAAAATGACAAAAAATTTAAGGGTAAGTTCATCCAAAAACGTTATATTCTGTCATTAATGACTCACCCTCATGTTGTTCCAAACCCGTAAGACTTTAATTCGTCTTCGGAACACAAATGAAGATCTTTTTTGAGAAATCTGAGAACTTTCTGTCCCTCCATTAACAGCCTACGCAACTACCACTTTCAAGCCCCAGAAAGGTAAAGACATCATTAAAGTAATCCATCCAACTCCAGTGCCTCAGTTTTCTGAAGCTTCGTTTGTGCAACAAACATAACTGACCATTTTATTTACAAAATATTAATCTCCAAAGCGCCTTCACGAGAGCAACACAATGTATGTGTTGTGACGTTGTTGCGTGAACATGCATTCAAAATTATTATTTTGTAAATAAAGTAGTACATTTTATTTTTTAAATTCACAAACAAAGCCCTCTCGTCGCTTCATAAAACTGAGGTTAAACCACAGGAGACACATGGACTACTTAAATTATGTCTTTACTACATTTCAGGGGCTTGAAAGTGCTAGTTGCGTAGACTGTTATTGGAGGGACAGAAAGTTCTCAGATTTCGAAAATATCTTCATTTTTGGGCCGAAGATAAATTAATGTAAAATAAATTAATCATCAATGATTTTTCCTTACAGACCCCTGCCTAAACCATCACTGCAAGAAAGGCAAGGTGTGCGAGGTTGATGACAGCAACCAGCCCATGTGTGTGTGCCAGGACCCCTTGACCTGCCCCGCCCCAGTTGGAGATTTCGAGCATGTGCGTGTCTTTAGTCATTTCCTTCATTTCACATCTGTCTCAAGTCTCCACACGTGCAGTGACAGCAATGCCTAGAAACACATGCACACCATTTTAGCAGTTTGATTGAAATGCTACTTTATGTATTTAGGCATGTCAGTAAACATTAGTAGGATACCTTGGGGAAATCCAAACCTGTCAAGTTGACAACCGTGGCATTTATGATTGTTCATATTTCTGTCACAGGTCTGTGGCACTGACAACAAGACCTACGAGTCCTCCTGCCACTTCTTTGCCACCAAATGCGCCCTGGAGGGCACAAAGAAGGGCCACAAGCTGCACCTGGACTACATCGGACCCTGCAAATGTGAGCGCACAACTGTGAAGGAAAACAAGGCACAAACATTCAAACAGACTTTGAGTGTAAAATTTAGACCACTCACAAACTCAGCCATGAACGCAAGTGGAAGTGAGTGCTTTGAAGTGATTGATGGCTTGTAGCTTTGAGGCGTCCCTGTTGCCCCCTCCAAACACTGAGAACAGGGCGAGCCTGAGCTTGCCAGTGCTGCTCCACAAAGCAGGCCGAATCCCCCCAAATCTGCCTCATCCACTGTCGTTGTACGCCTGATGGGATGAGTCGGGACTGAAGGGCTCAGATGGAGCTCCTGCTGCGGCATAGTCTCATTGCTAAGCAGGGTGTCTCAGTAAGAGACTCAGAAAAAGTGTTTTTGGCATTAACGAATTAGATCCTAACATCTTTAACATTAATATTAGCCAGAGGGCTGTAATTTGCCTCCTTTTACACTATCATGCTGCATTATGTGCTAAGAGGCGTGTTAGCATGCTGTTTGTGTTTATTATTTATTACAAATCGCTTGTTTTAATGTTTGGATTTCCCCTCAGTCATCGCCCCCTGCATGGACAACGAGCTGAGTGAGTTTCCCCTGCGCATGAGGGACTGGCTGAAGAACGTGCTGGTGACCCTGTACGAGCGCGATGAAGACAATAACCTGCTCACCGAGAAGCAGAAACTCCGAGTCAGTTCAACTGTTTGCCTTTAAAATACTGAGATTTCCATTATCCTCTACATAGCAATGTAAAAAGAATTGTAACTAAAGATTAGTTCAGTAACAGGGAAAGACAAAGAAAAAGAAACACAAACATTCCAAAAAATATTTAGGCCATTTCATATAAAATTTCCATCCATTTGAACATAAACTAATGTGATGCATATTTTATCAGTCATAGATCATTGATAAAAAAAAAACAGGTAAGAATTCTGTAACTAATAAATTGAATGTATTTTAAATACGCAATAACCAGGTTTATATGTTTCTCATCAATAAATCCCAAATCTCTTTAACCAACTTAATATTGCTTGTTCCACAGCTAGCCATACTGTATTTCAACCATGTTCATTTTAATTGAATAAATGTAGTTAATTTAATAAAGGATTTATGCTGATACTAAGCTATTTGATACTAAAAACATGAGGTCGCACTTTAGTTTAGGGTCCATTTCTCTCTATTAACTAACTATTAACTATGACTTAATAAACTCCTAATTATTACTGCTTATTAATCGTAAGGCAGTTGTTAAGTTTAGGTATTGGGTAGGATTAAGGGATGTAGAATATGGTCATGCAGAATAAGGCATTAATGTAAAATCAAATAGATGCAAATAGATAAAAATAAAGATTTTTTTTTTTGGGAGTAAATAAATCTTACCGGTTTCTACCCGTTTTATTTATGTGTGACTGCAAATATGCATCCCCTTAGGTTTATTAGTTCATGTTAAAACTGTATCATCCAAATGGATAGAAATGTTGTATACAATTCAAATGCATGAATCTTAAATGTAAGCCTAAAGATTTTTTGAGTGCATAATTTAACAATAGTCAAAGCCAGTTGGCGAAACTACTGAAATGCCAAACCTTATGCTGTGTTTTTAGGTGAAGAAGATTTATGAGAATGAGAAGAGGCTGCAGGCCGGTGAGCATTCTCTGGACCTTCTGGCCCTGGACTTTGAGAAGAACTACAACATGTACATCTTCCCCGTTCACTGGCAGTTTGGCCAGCTTGACCAGCACCCTATTGACGGGTATGTTTAACTCATTTTCACAGCCATTCCAGCTAGACCCAAACCTAACATACTTCAGAGAAAATGACGCTAAAAAATTTATATTTTTTATAATAACTATTACCTTGATGGTTCAGCTAAGTGTTTTGGTAGCAGAAGCTAACAGTAGCCTTCAGTAGCCAAAAATAAATAAAAATATTGTTTCAACTTAAAACTTTTAAGTTTAGTCAACTTGAAATGTGAAATTCGACTAAGTGACAACTTGGATATTTGAGTTGACAAAACGTACAATTTTAATCCAGAACAAACGCTTACTTTTTTAAGTTGAAACAACAATTATTTTTACTGTGTAATATGTCAGTAAAAAAATGTATTCATCTAAAAGCACGTGCTATTTTGTGTTATATAAGGTTCCTGTCCCACACCGAGCTGTCCCCTCTGCGTGCTCCTCTCGTCCCAATGGAGCACTGCACCACCAGCTTCTTTGAGCAGTGCGATGCTGACAAAGACAAGTACATCGCTCTAGAGGAGTGGGCCAACTGCTTTGGAATCAAAGAGCGTGAGTTTTTGACAATGCAATTCATACTGTATTTCTTTAATGTTCAGTTCATTTTATTTGCTAACTTTGGCTGTTTTCTGCTTTCAGAGGACGTCGACACTGATCTTGTCATCTGAGCACGTCTCCCATTGACGCTTCCTAGATACTATTGGGGCGAGGTGCTAACCCTTAAGTTAAAATCAAATTAAAGGTGCTAATTGCGATTTCTAACAACCTGCATATACCACTAAACATTCATAATGTTTAAAAGAAAGTGCACAATCCACACGGTAACTATCACAATAAGTGATTGAACACTGCCCATTTTTTAAAGTTAGTTGAAGTTGGTAAGACAATGTTGGACAGGCTGTATTAAAAAAAGAGTTAAATATGATAAACTATGTATGTTGGAAAAACACTTTTTTTTTTCGCTTTGGAAATGGATCCACAAATGTTTGTTTTTTTAAACTCAGAATCAGGGCTTGAATTGTAAGTTTGGAGTTTGGATGGTGGAAATGTACAAATCAAAATAAAGTTTCCAAATAAATGTTATTTCTGCTTGCTTTATAAACTTTTAGTTTAATTTGTTGCACTCTTTGCGGTGGTGGATTATTTGTTTTGATTTCTTTATTAAATCTGAAAACGTCTTTTAATTTGAGCCCTGAATATCTACAGGCGGATGTTGTTATTTGCATATTGTTTCCTGTCAGACATCAGGGCCAAATGTTGAGTGTTTTAAAAGTTGAATAATAAAAGGAAATATTAATTGAATTCAAGAGGACAGAATCTCGCCGGATGAGATTTTTTTTTTCTCCCTCTAGCATGTTCACATACATTTGCAGTATTTGCCACAATGTGAGCACTATGAATCTCTTTACAGAAATAAAAGCTACTGAAATTTTCAAACCCAATCTTTGCATGCATTTATCCATTTGTCTTGATCTGTTTCCCCCAGGTTCATAACTGCATAACCCATTTATACTTTAATGTTTGCTATGGAAAGAATGAAAAACTTTGTCAAACATGATGTTTACAGATCATTTGTTTTATTCCACTATACCAAAGATCATTTTAGCGTTGAAGTAAATATGATTATGACTACATAAACACTGTAAATGTGCAAAGAAAACAATGGTGCATGGTCAGCGGGATCTCTGTATACTGTGGGGCTACAAATCTGGAACACATATGTTAGTAGTTTCTTCGAGGGTGGAGTGGATGTTTACGTAATTTCCTTCATGCCTTTGCATTTTAAAATATATATTTTAGGAGCCTGTATTTACAGGATTATTTTTAAGCCTCCGAGGCGATGTGGCTACCTCAGTGTTTAACTGGTTGCACTGGACAGTTAAATACTGAAAAACATCCACAGCCCTCTCAACAAGCACGTATTTATAGATTTGTTTTATAATAATTTAGGCTAAGAAGATATCAGAGGATTCATGTGGAAATAATTTTCTTAAACATCTTGGATTATTCCAGAAGGCAATTCTTATAGTTTGTTTTTGCTTAAAGTCGTAATCTGTAGTTTTTCACACTATTTAAACATGAGGTATGTTCATATTTCTAAACAACCAATAATTTAGGCTCGATAGTTCAAAATCAAACAGAACCATGTTTCAAGCATGTTGCATATTTTGCACGAAGCAGTGGGAAAAAGAGTTGATGGTCTCAGTGGGGATCAAGCAGAGCTAGAGAGAAAGAGCTGGATTTACCCAGTCACCAGGCTCACCCTTCCAGCCAGACACTCACGTCAGGAATCTCAAACAATGGCAGAGCTCCAGCCAGAACACTGTGCTGCTCAGTCCAGCCCACTTCTGCACCGGGGAGGGGTAAAACACTCTTCTCCACTCCTTCTTAACCCTAAAAACAGAATGCTGCAGATCACAAAATCACAACATTACTAACACAAGCCTTAAAGTCCCAACATGAATCACTAAATAGCATACACACTGCCTTTCAAAAGTTTTAGATTGGTATGATTTTTAAAGGTTTTTTTTTTTTTTTGTCTCTTCTTCCTGCTATTTTCAAGTGTATTCAAACAGAAAACAGTTATTTTAAATTGTAATAATATTTCACAATAGTACTGTTTTTGCTGTATTGTGGATCATATAAATGCAGCTTTGGTGAGCAGAAGAGACTTCTTGTAAAAACATTTTAAAAATATCATACAGATCTAAAACTTTTAAACGGTACACTATCACTCTCTGTTTTATGTTTTAGTGCTAATTTTAGAGTTTGCATAAAAATAAAAAACAGACAGACAGACAGACGAACAATAAGAATAGCTGTAAATACAGAATTCTGACAGCTAATGCCAAAGACCAGGAATAAGGGATAATCCACGGCTAGCTGTGCATTAAATGAGCAATATCACACTTGTAGCCGTGCGATATCACACCACAAGATGAGGCATGTTACACCTAGGAACATTCTCTTGCCATTTACTGTCACTGTCAGGAATTATGTTTAGCGGAAGCATAGCATTTTAATGAATTTACTTCAAAGTACCATATTAACATAGCCTACACATTTTTTATTTAATAATGTGGTACGTTTTTTTTTTGTTTTTGTTTTTGTAATAAGGTAGGCCTACTTGAGGCGTGCTGTATTCACAATACAACACGGCCTCTCGTACCTCATGTTTACATTTCAGCATGGCTGTGATTCGGCCGTAGGCAATTATATAGAGCCATATTGCACGGTTACGAGTGTGATATTGCGTTTATACAACAGTTCGACGACACAAGTGTGTAAATAAGAAACAACAACAGATTGTCTTTTAAAACACTCTTTTGAGAGGAACTACTTCCTTCCGCCACGCTTCCAAATCTCAAGTTGACAGTGTTGAGCCTAAGCATCCTTTACTAAAACGTCACTTTAGAACAGATGGCAACGCAGGAACACTGAGTTGCTCCATTAAAGCTTATTGTATTATGTAGAGTAGAGAATGAGAGAGAGATCGACAACGCGAGTGCATTACCTGCATCTAGCTGATATTCTTCAGGTCAATCGTAGCCTATTCATAATCACAAAATAAGTTTGAATGTCCACTGTTATCTTTGTCTATGCCCTTTTAACAGTTAAGGGGTGCTATAGTCAATGTATTTGTAAGTTGTGTCTTATAGGGTGTTGTTTAAAGTAAAAACCACGTCCTTGTTTACAACCTTGTTTTCCCTTTCAATAAAAAAGTCTTTGCTACTACTGACTCAGTCATATAAAGACAGTCTTTGCTGCCACCTAATGGTGTAATAATGTAACTTTCACTGGAGTCGAAATCACTCTTTCTCAATACCAAATACTAAGTTATTTATATAATATGATGTGTTTAAAAATAATATTTAAATAAACAATATTAGCCATTATAAAACTGTAAGAAATTTGTACAGTAGTAGGACACAATAAAAGGCAAACAGTTCAGTCAAAAGAACAAAAGCAGAGATTGCCAGTTTGATATACCCAAAATGAATTGAGGTTTAAACATTATCTGCATAAACAGCGATGTTACGACCTCGTTGCTGAGAAATATAATGTGGCAATTCAGTAGCTAAGCTATTGTTAATAGCAGTATTGACTATTTTCTGTGCTCCTGAATAAATGTGTGTGTGTGTGTGTGTGTGTGTGTGTGTGTGTGTGTGTGTGCGTGTGTGTGTGTGTGTGTGTGAGTGAGTGCAGCGTGATCTCCGAATGCGAGTTATGTATGTATGTATGTATATGTGTGTGTGCTTCAATATAAGCAGCGCATTTATATAGACTGGTGATTAAACTGACTGGAACTACCTGTGCATTCAGTTTAATGAAAAATTCGATACCTTCCAGCCAATCGGAATCGAATATTCAGACAGACGTCACAGACCATGGTATAAAGTTTTATAAACAATTTCGAACGTTATATAGGCCTCTCAGTTAAAAAACAAAACAAAAACAAAAACAAACATACGATTTGAATATGGTGTACTATTTTGATCATCATTTTCAATATCAGGTTTATCTAGGCCTATACTCCTAAAAACAACCTGTCCTCAGACCAATACATTATGACATATATCATTGATGTAAACTTTAAATATAAGCATGTCTTTTAAAGGAATTCTACTAACAGAATGAAGAGGGTTGTTTAATAAAAAAAATATGAAATACGATTTCACAGCTGTGTTCACATGGCCTATTTCTGAATGTATTTTTACACCTAGATTTGTCAAGTTTACTATAAATATTTAATACATTATTCTATCTGTCAGTGTTGATGCATACTGAAAGAAGCATTCAACATTGGTGAATACTTCTGAACATGTTGAACAGATGAATACATCATTTATTTATTTGCATCAACTTTTTTAATCCCAGTTGATTGTAAAAAACAATTTGTTTGAGAGATTAATTCAGTCCAATCTAGATCCAATACAAACAGTCAGTGAGGTTAATCTCTTAACCATCTTGAATTGAGAAATGTTTAGTTAAACACTAAAATAATGAAAGCTGTTGATTGATGGAATTTATTAGTCATGATTGTTGTCAGATAGCCAATATGCGTGTCAAGCATCGTGAGCCCAAGCTAATAGTTCTCCACGATCCTCTTAGCTCACGGTGCTTTCGGTAAACGGAGCCCAATATCGTTTTCAAACGCACATTGTTGCATGCATGGGAAGCGTGTCGCCCCCTAATGGACAATATACGCTCTCAATATATTCATATTTATAAATCATAATTTATATGAAACTCTAATGCAGTTCTGCCAGATTTGTAAATATAAAAATAACACCAGAAAAATCCGTGCTAAAGATTTTCTCCACACTGATACCAAATAGGCTCAACCACTGTGACCGCATCCAAATGGGTTAATCTCAAAAAAATATTTTGCATTTTGAGTGACAATACTTTCACGAGATGAATTACCCCACAAATGTCATTACAGTAGGCTAGCTACTTAGCCTGGACATCTCACTATTTTCTACGATAACTATCACAGTAGGCTATAGCAATTATCATACTGTGATTTTTAATTAGCTAAATTAATATAGCATAGCATTTGTAAAACAAATATATGATGTATAAACACCCATATAGGCATATACTTAAACAAATATATTTTAATTACCACAAATTATTTTTTAATATATTTATTTGTTTATGTTGATATTCTGATAACATAAATTGGGTTAATATGTTTAAATTTAATAAAATAAATATCATAATGAAAATATTTTAATTGCATGTAAAATATTTCTTATTTATGTATTTTGGTTTCTGAAGTGAAATGAGATCTGTACTGTACATTTTCTTCTTTTCGTAAATCACAGCCTTAGTCTTTTCTCACTTGAATGTTTATAGTTTACACTTTACAGTATCTAATGTGCATAACATTACCTGGCAACTCGTTAGTTTCGCAAACAATATGCGCAAAGCATCAACACGTTCAGCTGCTGCGTAACTCATGTCCGTGCGGGCCTAACAACCTTGCTCTGATCCTCCGTTTCACTCTCGTTTTCAATAGGTTGCAAACAGTCTGTATAGTTTATGTTAATTGGGTGAATATGGGGGCTTTGCGAGAGGACGAATTCTGATTGGACGCGCAAACCCACTGCGTCAATCTGATTGGCTGTTGGGTTCTGTGATCAGAAGGGCCGTTGATTTAGTAGGAGCTCGTGTGAAACCGGCACTTCGCCACACGCGCTGCTGCCAGTGTGTCTGAGCTAAAAGCTTCACAGCTATCGGCGCTTCACTCAAATCACTTCAGACTCAACCCAAACACACATTACTGATTCCCTCTTGGTAAGTGTTTTTGGAATTAAATGGCTGAATTAAAAAAAGAGAGAAAAAAGCATTTATTTTGTGCATTTTTTTGTAGTCTGGTTAGCGTACTGAATCCGATAACTCGTGCGCAGCTAATAGACATGTGCTGGATTTATTTGGTAAAAATCTACAATTCCAACATTTTTCATATTAAAACGTATCGGGTGTTAAAATATGACTCTTTAATCGAGAACTTAAGCGGTAAGTCTCACGGTTAGGCCGCTGGGTGGGTTTTTGTAGCTCGACGCTGTGAGGATTAGCTTTAGCTAGTTCACCTCACCACCAGCCGACATTTCCTTCAAAGAGCGATCCCGCGTTTGAGTTGTTACTCTATTATACAAGTTTTTACGATGTTTACATTAAATGTTCTTCAAACTTATTTTCCACACATGTATGATTTTATCGTTTGCTGCTGATATAATCATCATCTGGTCCAAGCTTATGCGACAAAGTACTGGGCACGTGCCTGATTCATCGTCGATTTAAGAAAATTATTATTTTGGCTTATATTGTGTAACTTATCTGACTGGATAAATATTTTTTCTTATACTATCAAATGTCATAATGGGATCACAAAGGAACCGGGCTCAAGATGGCAACGCGGTGTGTCTTGTTCGGGCCTAACGTACTTAAGTCCATTTCACAATGGATTAATCTAATTAAGAAGTAACGTTAATAATGTTCCACCCTACATGATGAGCAGCTAAACCAAGTAATGTTCATATAGGGTGTGGCTGTTTCCATTTGAAATCTACAGAAACGATCGACATGAAACGGCCTTATTGCTTCTCGATGGGCTTAACAAAGGGATTTGTTTCGGTTTCCCCTCAGTGTCTGTCCTAGTTTTCAATCAACCGTGTAGTTTACCTCTATAGCAGGTAAAGTTTTTCAACAAGAAATAGTGATTCTCAGTCACCCATCATGTACTTTGACTTTCTCTGGAGGAACAAGATGCTACTGACAGCTCTTTTGTGTTCACCAGGAGAAAGTCATGGGTTTGGAACAACATGTGGATGAAAAATATTGTAACGAGTCATTTTGTTTTTTAGTTGAATCCAGTTGACCAAAGAAATGGTGATGGAGAAGCCAAGTGCCCAGCTGGTCGGGCGAGAGTTTGTCCGACAGTACTACACCCTGCTGAACCAGGCTCCTGACTACCTGCACAGGTGAGGATTTGCTGCCTTCATAATCAGATTTTCTTTGCAAATGAGGTGTGCAGAAATTTGATCATTGACATATTGCAATAGCTAAACATGTTGCTTTTATCCTTCCCAGGTTTTATGGCAAGAACTCCTCTTATGTTCATGGTGGTCTGGATAATAATGGAAAACCGGCTGAAGCGGTCTATGGGCAGTCTGTGAGTTAATGCAAGTGTTATGGATTTTTAATACTAGTTATGGTTCAGTGTAGTAGCTCAATGTCACTTTCTTTTTGAACAGGAAATCCATAAGAAGGTGATGGCTCTCAGCTTCCGTGATTGTCACACTAAGATCAGGCACGTCGATGCCCATGCCACCCTGAATGAGGGAGTGGTGGTGCAAGTTTTGGGGGAGCTCTCCAATAACATGCAGCCCATGAGGAAGTTCATGCAGACATTTGTTCTGGCACCTGAGGTATGAAGGTTTCTTCACAAATGTGTTATCAGATGAAATTGTTAACAAAGACCTTGGGTGAATAAGCTATTGTTTTTTTTGAACATCTGCCAATGCAGATGTAAGCCATTTGAAATGTGAGGTTGTGTGGAGTAAAGACTGAATTCGAATGACCTGCGAAATGGAAAAAGTGAATATGTAAATCGATTGCTGAAATTGGCGCGAAAATATCAGGAATTTGATGGTTCACTCTGAAACTCGAGGTGCATTTATTAATTTATTTGAAACGCAGCATTTGTGACTTCAGATTAGCTCCGCTATGTTACATTTTTTTTATGGTTTTAATATATTGTGAATGTTCATTTTTTTTTCTTTTTTCCTAACTGACAACTGAAGCTTGTTAACCAACAAGATTGTTAAATTAGAATGGACAAGTGTCTGTGACCCATTTAAAATAACAAAATTAGTTTTTCGAGGGTTTAGTTTTAAGGTAGGGACACACCAAAACGGACGCCAAAGAACTAGCCCTGATGAAAATCGACTGTTGTCACCTGTGTCAGGGCAAAAAAGCTGATAAACAAAGCAGCATGTGGTTACCGTTTGGATTATCAATCATGCTCATCACTTTCTTTATTCCACTTGGCTCATGTTAATATTAAAATATTCACCCTGGAACACTCAGGTAAGATGATGTCTGAACCGTCTTGATGACTTTGCTCGCTGTTTTGCTATTATTCTCGTGTACTGACTCAATTCACTAAACTACAGCCAATAAGAGTTCTCTCTCTCACCGACGGCCCGACTCAGTTTCTACATGCTGATTCTCCAAGTCGACCGACCCTCAAAAACGGTCCGACATTGGCTTTACATGTGTAATAAAAGCATTAGCAACAGAACATGAGGCTTCACACATGATGCAACTGTAGCACTTCTGTGAACGGAGAAAAACAAAGTTATAGACTTCTCATTTCTAACATTAACCTGACATCACAGCCTACTCGTTGTCAAAACATAAAAAGCTACACTGCTCAATTTAAATAGTCTGTATTACAATCTATGGCATTTGGCGAGACCACCTTCCCGCTGTGGTGTTATGCCAAGCATATTTGAGCACGTGAAGGATTTTTTAAATATCAATATAATGTAAACTAGGCTTTGTACTTCTCACCTTCCAATAAGTAATAGTTTAGCATCCAAATACATTGCAAATATAGAAACATTTGGGTTTGTGCCTAACTACTTTTGTGAACTAGTCCCTGGTTTTTCGCTCGATCGGAACCAAACCAGTCTAAGGCCCCGTCCACACTACTGCATTTTCGTTTAGAAATGGAGAATTAAAACGAATACGATCTCCGTCCACACCAGCGTTTTAGCTGCGTATTAGAATTGATCTCCGTCCACCTTAAAACGACTGAAAACGCGGATCACGTGACCATTCACCAACACTGGGCATGCGTGTGCCGGTGTAAACACAACTTCATTGATAAAATTATCCCACCTTGCGCTGGTTCTTCCCGGGTTAACCCAAAACCAACGCTCCATGTACGGTCGATACCGCCGCTGCACACGGGAATTGTCACAGATTGCTCGATTGATAGCTTGCCTCCGGCGCATGTATGCAGAATTTACTTGCACAGAAGCTGCTAGCAAAGATATACGCCATGACTGATGACACCCAATCATAGAGCCGAGCGTGAGCCTCTACTACGTCATCGTTTCTAAAGTCCTCCGTTTTGACCCGTCCAGACTAAAACGCCCTCCGGAGATTCAAAACGAAAAACGGGTCGGCAGCGTTTCTAAACTTCTCCGTTTTGAGTCTCCGTTTTTGCCGTTTTAGTGTGGACGGGAGGTGCAAACGTAGCAAAAGGTCTGTTTTTAAAAGAAAACGCAGTTGTGTGGACGGGGCCTAAGACAATTCTCTGGACTCTCTAGATCAATAAATATAAAAAAAAAGTTGAACTTCTGCATTTGGCTGGCTGTAACAGGGTCATTTAGAAAAGGGGCGTGGCAAAATACACTCAAAAGCCTATAAATCCTAAAGGAAAAAGAGCGGCAGGCTACGTGAACTCAACGCCAGTTTCAGTTTCGCTTTAAATAGATTTGTTTTTGTCTTGATGCTTGTATAGCTACTCTTATTTTTCATTTGTGTTCTGTTCTGAATATTTTTTTTTAAATGAAAGGATTTGCTGCGGAGTCAATGAAACTAAAAAAGCCTACAGCCATGTTTGCAAACATTTGGCTTTATTTACTGGTATTTTACATTATTTCAGAATGTAATAGCCTAATCAAATCTGACTTATACGTGACTTGCCTGTTTTCTCTCAAAAACGCACTTTTGTATTTGTAGCATGTTTCACCATGCAGCAAACATCTGAAAATATCTTGTAAAAATGAAACCGTTTAACTGGTTGTATTAATCGGTAAAAATTCGTAATGTTGGTTAATGGTTAACCAGTTAATTATGAGCATCCCTAGTGCAGCCTTAGAAAATGGTCTAATAATGCGGATCACGTCAATTGAATGCGCCACTTTTGGTGTTTTGCTGATTAATTTAATCGAGGCCTTCAATTTAATCGAGAAATTGTGACAGCCCTAAACTAAACATCTTGTAATGAATGTCACTTCAGTTCTAAATTCGGAGAATGAATTATCATATTCAGTAAAAGACAATATAATGTGAGCCCTTTAAAAGGTTTTGCCACAAGCTCAACTCAGTCATTCTGATATCGTGAAACTGCTTTTCACCAAGACGAGAAATGTCACATTTTAATATCGCAAGATCATGTGGCACAATATCTTGTCATACCCCTAACTTTAAGAAATAATTGGCTAGATATTTCATGTGTGTGGAGTAAAGTTTAATATGCAGGCATACTTCATTTTCTGCATTCTGCTCCAGTCTGTGCCCTCCCCATTTCACATTTAGTCTCCTCTATTCATTGATTCATTAGCATCTGTTCGAATCAAAATAATTATTTGTTCAGTAATCACAGATGATTAAATAGAAATGTACCCGCTGAAAAGTGTCAACATTAGACTTGGTGTCTTGGAAGCATCAACATGTTCTGATCTTCAGTGTTTGATTAGTAATAGTGTTCTTAGTAATAAAATGGCTTTAGGCAGATTTGGCCTTTTTGCCAACAAATTTACTTTTTTTTTCTCTCTTTTAGATTTAATTTAATTTATTTTATTGTTGTAATCTTTTAGGGAACCGTTGCAAATAAGTTCTATGTACACAACGATATCTTCCGGTACCAGGATGAAGTGTTCGGGGACTCCGACTCAGAACCTCCTGAGGGTGAGCAGCTGATATTGTTGGTGTTTTTCAGGCATCTTTAGAGTAATCTGTCTCCCCATTGCTCTAGCTGTGAGCAGATGACTTCATTCATCTCCTGTTGTTCACAGAGTCTGAGGAGGACGTGGAGGAGCTGGAGCGAGTACACTCACCTGAGGTGGTCCAGGATGAGTCTGCTGGATACTACGATCAGACACCTTGGTAACTTGTATTCAATTTTCGGCTCATTTAATATAGTTCAGTTTGGTAATCACTTGAGTAAGGCAGGATGCAAATCATGTGGGTGTGTTGTAAGTCAAAGCACACTACACACACACTTCAATTTTGATTAGTTACATAAGGAATACTTAAGTAACCTTAAGTTAATACAAGACTCTATTTGGTATGATGCCCTCCAAAAAGTGTTGCTGTTCAAAAGAGTTGTGGTTTCATGCAAGTCTGTCCATTTACAGCGTGGAGCCCGAGGGGCCGCAAGAAGAGGTGTCTATAACTCCAGAGCCCCAGCCTGAGCCAGAAGCTGAGGTGGAGCCTGAGCCAGCAGCTGTAGAGCTGAAACCAGAGCCCGTCAGCCAGCCTGAGGTTCATGTTGAGGAAAAGACTCAGAGATCTTCCCCTTCGCCCACACCTGCTGACTCCGCACCCACCATGCCAGAGGAGAACCGGGTAAGACCACCCTCGTTCATCACTGTCTGTTGAGTCTCTCTCGTGTCAACTGACCTATATTTGTGAAGCTGTTCATTCATCCCAAACTGGATAGGTGAGATTAAATGCTTTCTTGTTTTCAGCAATTTTCATGGGCTTCAGTCACTAGCAAGAATCTCCCACCAGGAGGAGTGGTCCCTGCCACAGGAGTCCCTCCACATGTTGTCCGAGTCCCATCTGCGCAGGTAGATGTCATAACACTCTTTTACTCCATTTAAAGAATATTTGATATTGGTCTAGGAAATCTTATCTCTATCCTAATTAATGCTTTTACATTTTAATTTCAAAGTCAGTAAAACCTTTTTACAGTGTCCTTGTTATATGTACTTTAGTAATTACTATAAAAAGTGCATAATCACATGCAAGTAACCCTATAGTAAAAACATGTTAATTCTTATTGCTCAGTAGTTAAAAATGTACTTGCACTATTTTAGTGTAAGGTTTCTGTGTTAGTGCAACTCTAAAGTCCAACAATGTGACTTACTGTAGATCCTAATCAAGGAAGTTTTGTAATAGTTCAGGGAATTTTGCATTAAATGATTTCATATACAGCTTTATTGCCATGCTTGATTAATTGTGATTTGTGCTCCATAGCCTCGTGTAGAGGTGAAAGCAGAAACACAGACCACAGCACAGAGACCCCAGAGAGACCAGAGACCACGTGACCAGAGACCAGGACCCTCTCCTGCTCACAGAACATCGAGACCAGGAGGTGTGCAAAAGTCTACTGAATCTAGTATGGGTCCATTATAACTGTTTTTCAAATATTTACAAAAGAGTTGATTTGATGAATTTGCAGTTTCTTAATCTAATTGGCTCTGGCAAAACTGCTTTGTAATGAACTTCATGTCTGCATATAAATGGCATATACTCCAGTGAAATTGAAAGTTAAATTAAAAGTGTGGCTAGTCCACTAAAAACCTGAAAGGAGATGAATCATCTGTTTAATCTCTGGTTTAGTGGTCCGGGAGGGTGAGAGCGGGGAGTCAGAGGTGCGGCGGACGATCCGGTATCCCGACAGCCACCAACTCTTTGTTGGAAACGTACCTCACGATGTGGATAAGAACGAGCTCAAGGAATTCTTTGAACGTAAGTGTAAATGCACTTCTCAATTCAAACTTTTTAAAATGTAGATCAGATCCTCATCCTGCATGAGCTTACCTGCTTATTTCTTTTCAGAGTATGGCACTGTCCTTGAGCTGAGAATCAATAGCGGTGGAAAGCTGCCTAACTTTGGATTTGTGGTATTTGATGATTCTGAACCCGTGCAGAAGATCCTCAGCAATCGGGTACGTGTGACTCTCAGATGTTGTGTGATACGGGATATTTTGACGAATGCAAGATCATCAGAATGACCTTTTTTTTAATGTGTTGTAGCCCATTAAACTGCGAGGAGATGTTCGACTGAACGTAGAGGAAAAGAAGACCCGCTCGGCCCGTGAAGGTGACAGGCGGGACATCCGCCCTAGAGGCCCGGGGGGACCGCGTGACAGGATTGGCGGGTCAAGGGGACCGCCCGCCCGTGGAGGCATGGCTCAGAAACCCAGTTTCGGAGCCGGTCGAGCCACAGGACCCAGCGAGGGCCGCTACGCAGGACCACGTCAGTGAGGCAGCTCCCACGTCATTCACTGCTGATGCAAGTCACCCTGGTTAACACAGATGGCTTTTCTGTTCCCTGTCTCCATCCCTCACTCCAGGACCCAGGAGTGAGATTTATTTTTGTTTCTTTATCTGGACTTCCTTTTAATTCTGAGATTGAACTTGAATTTGTTGTAGAAAAACAAAACTACTTGAATTGGGGAAAGGAGAAACCTAGCATTTGGTTTTAGAGTTCTCTCCCTGTTTCTTAAAGGAACGTGTTTTTACTGCTTGGGCAATCCTGTGTATTGCTAACACCCGCTTTCAGGTCAAGTGCAAGTATGGTTTTATTTGGAATTGTTGCCATGTCAAATCATGGTTGTGTGTGAGTGACTATCTAGCATGTAAAGAATCCTGTTTGCCTTCTACTGTTGCACTTCATCAAGAATGACAACATATTTTAACAACTCCACTGATGAGAGAACAAAATAAACTCTATGTGCTATTTTGAAGCATGGGTGTGTCTTGTCTAGGTTAAGAATTGTCGACAGGGATCATGCGGTAATGGAAAATATAAATAAGGTAACATTTTAATTGACCTCTAGGCCTGGAACTACAACAAAAATTTTCATAATTAAGGAAAGTGGCAATTATGTAGAAAAATAAAGGATTTACTATTTGACAAGGGAAAACATGTAAAAATGTATTTGACTTGTGTAAAAAAAATTGAATTTATTGAACCTTTTAGACAAAGTTTGCATATGTGATCATATAATACAACTGAGAGCATAGAAATGTGCATGTCAAATTCACGGTAGGAAAAAAAGCAATAATATATATATATATATATAGATACTGCTCACATCCAAAATAATTCTTAGGTTTAAATAATTCTTAGGTTTAAATGGCTCTTTGGAAGTAGTTTTAAAGTTGCCTCTAAAACACCTGGTAGTAATAAGTGACGGGTAAAATCATGGATGTTAGTCATCATGAAATCAAAATTGACTTATGGAGATCTGCACTCATTATTATAAATGATTCATCCATGCACATTTTTTGTTGTTGTAAAAGTCAGGTGCCCTTGTAATCTTTATTCTAACTGCCCTATTTTTCAGCGCTGTGTTTTCTGGCACTGTCATTCACATGAGATCACCGATCAAACCACAGCCATCCAAACAATTCCCCAAGTTTTTCCTGTTTGAGAAGCTGTTTCACACAGATGTGTTACAATACGGAAGAAAAGGAAATTGCTATTTCCGTTTCATGTCAACTTAAATTACACCTGGTACAGGTTGTCCCCTTCCAATGTATTTCGCCATGTTAAAATGACATCACAGAGAATCCTCACGTTCGTTGGCTGCCGCATCTGAAGATTCGTTAGCGTGTTGATTTTATATATATATATATATATATATATGCAAATCTAATTTCTAAAGGCTGCAGCACCTGAAGATCTTCATGCATCGGCTCAATCTTTTTTCCATTACTGCCGGGGTAGAACTGGTCATAACAGAAAAGTCAATTTTGCACTTATAGACATCCATCACCCAGCCACCAAAATGATGAGATTTTGCAATATTGTGCTGCCACTCTCAACAAATATCAATATGTTATATTGCCATAGCAGCGTTCTTTACCGATACCTTATCCTGAGGCACACGCCGGCCAATCATCTTCCCATTTTCTCAGTCTGATTGAGTTACTGAGATTACTGGGCCTAATTATGAATTCATGTGCTTGCATCATACTGAAAGAAAAAAAACACAATCACAACTGTAGCTCATTATAAACAGTGAATGTGATTAGCTGTAGCAGTGATGTAGGGGGGTGTTGACCAGCAGGTGGCCCAGCATTAGTATTCATGAGAGGGAAAGTGCAGCTTCTCTCCACTACTTTATTTTGAAGCCCCACACCCTCATGACCCACATGAGTTCAAGATGTCCTCATACAGCTGGCCACAACCCACCAAACATACGGACCCCCAGCTGGACACTCTGCAACACCACAGTCACCGGCACAGCTATTTAAAGGGTTAGTTCAGCCACAGATCAACATTCTATCATTACTTACCCTCATTTTGTTCCAAAATTGGAATTGGTTGCTTTTGTCCTTGCAATTAGTCACCATGGCCATTGAGGCTTTTATGCCTTAACCCCTCCAAAAAAAGCACCATAAAAGTGGTCAGAATGACTTTTCTCTGTTTGAGATTCTGTGTGAGGAACAGACCGAAATTAAAGTCATTATTCAATGGAAATCTTCCCCTCTAGTAAGCTGTGAACCACTGCAACCAAATCATTCAGAGTCAGTGAATTATTCAGACTGCTCATCAGTGAATCAATCATTCTATTCAAAACATGAACAACTTAAATGTTCTCTCTAGTCACACAAAACTATCGTATATGGTACTTTCAAGATGCCTTTGCAACCTTCTTGAAGCTTAATTCATTGTATTTGCATTAGGGATGTGGGCAACGACTAATTTAATTATCGTTTAAATGGGAATTCTGCAACAGACCAGTCTAGACTGTCTGTATAAGCTAGTGACTCATTTGAATATTAGCTAATATGGACTTGGACAACCTTAAAAAAACTCGTTCCCATTTCTAATCTTCCCTTTTTTTGCTAAAATTCTATTTAATTGTTGCTTCTTAAATACACTCTATCTTACTTTAAACAATATTTTTGAACCCCTTCAATCTGCCTTCAGCAAACTCCACAGCACTGAAACATCATTAGTTAAGGTCACCAATGACTTGTTAATAGCTTCGGACTCTGGCTGTCTTTCAATTCTGATCCTTCTTGATCTTAGTACAGCTTTTTACACTGTCATTCTTTTTTGCTAATCCTGAATTAAACTGGTTCAAGTCTTATCTCTCAGACCGTAGGCAGTTTGTCTCCTTTGGGTGGATGCAAGTTCAAAGTTGGTTCAGTTCAATTAGGTGTTCCCCAGGGATCAATTTTGAGCCCCTTACTTTTTAGCATTTACATTTTCCACTTGATCAGCTACTAAGATCTCTTGGTCTTAATTTTCATTTTTACACAGATGAGAACCAGGTTTACAGGTAAAACCTGGTGATAATGCAGCTGTCACCTTTATTTAACCGTTTCTGAGATAAAAAATATGGATGTCTCTAAAATTTGTCTAAACAATGACTAGCCTGAGGTTATGCTCTTTGGTTCTCCCCACAACTACTTAAAGCTGGTTCTTTAACTTTTAATTTGGATGGCTCTGCTCTGGAGTTTCAAACAAAATGTAATGAGGGTGATTTTTGGTGCAAATTTTACATTTGATCCTCATTTTAAAATTAGATTTTTTTTTTTTTTTATTATCTCAGAAACATTGCAAGACTGTTCTCCACGTTTATCTTTCTCTGTGGCTGAAAACTGATCAATACACTAGTATTTTCCCACATTGATTATTGAAATGCTCTACTTGCTGGGGTCTCTAAATCTACATCTAAATTGCAGTTATGCTGTATGTTCAAAACTCAGCTGCTATAATCCTGACAAGTGAGCACATCACTCCTAGTCAGGTTTCATATAGATTTCAAAATTCTACAAGGCTTTGCATGGTTTGGCGCCACAATATTTGTCTGATCTTTTAACCCTCTACACTAGTTGTGGTCTCCTCTCCTTCAAATCTTTTTTTTTTTTACTCTTCCTTTGACTCAGAAGAAGATATTTTGAACAATGTCGGCAACCAAATAGTAGATGGGCTCCATTGACTTCCAAAGAATCCCCCCTCCCTTTTATTTCAATGAACTTGAAGATATTTATATGGTTCAGATAACATAAACATTTTAAGCTGATTTGACAAAAGAAAAACTGTTGTGATAACAAACCGGGCCCCCCGTGATTTCAGCAACAACCCACACTGAGGCCCCGGATCCCCTAGCTAATTCCCTGGCGGCAGTATCATATAATCGATTAGTCTCGCACATCCCTAACGGCTAAAAGAGTGGCTTGCACATTTTTCAAAACGTATCCATTCATGTTCCATGGATGAACCACCCCTTTAAAAAAAAAAATCATCTCCAGAGTTTTTTATTGCTAAGTTGTTAATAAAACAAAATGAACAGTTCTTTTTCTCAGCTAAGACTGAAAATATTTCTCATATATTGAAGGAAAAAACATTCTGTCAGAGCCTTCATGTTTCACTGGCTTCGGGCCCCGCGGCGGTTTTCAGTGTCATCCGTAATGTAATTCCAGTCCCACTGTAAAGCGCAGGGCAGTCAGAGGGGCGGGGGCTCCTCCAGACTACTCAAGCGAGGGGACAAATTGACTGAGCCTTTGTGCTTCATAATCCACTTGCATAATTTAAAAGCCTGAGCAAGGATGGCCATAAGGCCGAGTATGGATGTATTCAAATGCAGCCATACAGGGCCTCTGGGAAATTCTTGCAAAGTGTATACTTTCCAGTGCCTGAATCTGCTTAATTGACTTTCCTCAAAAAATTGGCTGGGGTATATAAAACACCAAAAAAAAACAAATGCTTTGAAATAATATTAAAACAATGTCAATATCCAATGTGACTTTGACTTTTACATTTTAAATAAGGACAACAACACCATCTTAAAAAATGTCATTCCCCTAAAATGGTTGAAACTGCATGAAGGGACAAACAATTTATCTCCTGCATTAATCAAATATTTTTTTTTATGGATAATTTTAGTTTACTGGTTAGGCTACTATTCTATCTATCTATCTATCTATCTATCTATCTATCTATCTATCTATCTATCTATCTATCTATCTATCTATCTATCTATCTATCTATCTATCTATCTATCTATCTATCTATCTATCTATCTATCTATCTATCTATCTATCTATCTATCTATCTGACTTCCTCAGAGTCCACACTTTGGTGACGTCATGTAGTGCAGACCTATAGGGCCCTTGGCTGGAGTCCACGAGGGCGCATTGAGAGGTATTTTTGGGACAGACTCGATCGTCACGCCGGAAATAACGGTCTGGTTGTTGTTGGACAGGAGAAATCACATGTTTGCGCTCCGACGTCTTATCTCCATGTCAACTACACAGCCTGCTTTTACAGTTCTTTATTTTGATATTATGCATGCCACCTAGATGGGCATTAGACAATACATCATGCTTATTTAAATGATGTATACAGTTGTACATAATAATACATAATGTTCCATTTGAACTAAGATTACAATTTTAACACATAATGAAAATGTGCATGAGTTTCAGATGAATTTACAGGTTTCAATATTCATACTATGTTTACATAGGTCTCAGTAAAGCCCTGACATTCGGTTATATTTAGGCTACTTAATGAATCATAATACGATCGTATTATTCAACGCGCTATTATTATTATGTTTGAGACATCAACCACTGGTCGATGACCATAATGTTTGTATAAACTGATAACAACTGGTAAAATGTACATCTAGGTCATAAAAACGTAATATTTTCTTCTCAGCCACGTTAACAATTGTCCGTGAGTGAAATCTCCTCCCATCTGTCGTCTGATTGGCCTTTCGCAAGGATTCCTGGGTAGTTAAAGTGTGTGGAGCCTGCATCTATGCGTGCTTCGCGGAAGACCACTTCAAGGGTACAAAGGGGGCGCTGCTGAGCACACTTCAGAGCGCTAAAATGCTGAATGGGACGGCCTACGGACTCGTAGACTCAGCGAGCACGCGCAATTTAAGTCCACGAGACCGAAAGTCCGTATGAAGTGCGCCATTTGGGACAGGGCCTATATGGTATACGTTTTACATATATAAAGGGATATATTTTTTTTAATATATTTTATATATCATTTTTTTTTTATATATATATATAAAATTGCAACAACCAATAAACAAAACAGACCTTCTATCTTTGATATTTTCCTTCGTATATTTTTTGGGGTTTCGTTATGACTATGAAATGGCTTCCTGCATTTAAGATATGTATCATTTCATTTGACTTGACACATTTTTGTCATAGCAGTAACATAACTACTTTACTTGCTGCTTTTATAGAAATTATAACAAAATATTGTTAATACAAAAAAATATATATAAAACCTTGTAAGGATGTCAGCCCTTTAATAAGATTTTGAGGCATCCTGTATTTTCTTTAAATATATGCGCCACAAAAGTATAAAAAAAAGAAAAAAGAATTGAAGTTCAGAAATTGAATATATGCTCAACATAGATGTCAAGATGTCATTGTCAGAGTGGAATGCATTTTCTTTTGGAATAAACAGATAGATTCAAACTCTCTCTCTCTCTCACACACACACACACACACACACACACACGGTTTCCATATTATATGGGAACATTCCAAAGACATAATGATTTTTATACTGAACAACATGTATATTATCTCCCCTAACACTAACCCTAAACCTACCCATCACAGAAAACATTGTTACATTTTCACATCACAACATTTTTAAAAAACAGAATCTAGTATGATTTATAATCTTTTCCTCATAGTTACCAAAAAATTTCCCCACAAGGACAAGGATTTCAGATATTGCCGTCTTTGCATGGACGAAGAACATAATGTGTTTAAAATGCACATATACAGTTCATTTGAATGATAACATTTTCCCTTTTTAATGCTGTTAAACTGAATGTACGGAGCAAACTGTTTGCTGAAAATATCCACAACAACAATGAAATAGGAGCGCAGTTTATTTGTCAATCAATTGTGCCTGAAAGTTGTTTCATATATATATATATATATATATATATATATATATATATATATATATATATATATATATAAATAAAAGGTATGTATATGCTCATACCCAACGTGATTCTTAGTTTAGCTCACACAAATTTCACAATTCTCACAAACTGTTCAGATGTTTTAGTTCAGAAAACCTTTAATAGAATTAGATTTAGCATTATGACATATTTCAATAAATATTGTGTTATATACAGATATAGCAGAAATGGTACATTCCGTTTTTCTTCAAATTGCTCACATTTCTGTACAAGCCAAAAATATCTGCCATTTAATTCTATTCATGCAAAAAATTCCATGTTTTAGTATTGGAACATAAAAAATAAGAATTTGCTGTTCTTTTCACTGCTTGGAAGTGCACTCGGAGTATGACAAGAAGCAAATGAAGAGATGCACTTGGTGCCAATCCACAATAGAAGCAAATAAACCCCAAAATTAAGGCCATACCAACTTGTGCAAAAATAAAATTTTACCCACAGTTTTGCGTACATAAGTTACATATGATGGCCATGCCAATCATCACTCAGAGATCACCACTTCCTGGGCAGTTGCGATCGAATCCAAGGTGGCATTAAATCAAAACAGGACAAATAAATAAATAAATAAATGATAAAACACACACAAAAGAAACATGCCTCAAAATAAGAGTCAGAAATCATCAGGACATTAAATTGATATTTTCATGATAATTAAGCCAAATAACAAATCGTATTTGCATATAGCACATATTTCACATCACATTGTCCTTGGGTTCCCGAGCCAGTATTATTTGTTATAACTCGTCGTGTATATTGCGTGTGTGAGGGCCCGGGGCGTCACTGCTGTCATTTACACACGGGACAGTCCAGCAACATCGTCAATAGCCTTAAGCAGGGTTCATCAAGAAAGAAATCGGTCATTAACAGCAACATGAAGCTGAACGTATTTCTACAAATGTTCTCTAAATGTGTTTTTGACTACATATTTGCGTTTCCCATTTCAAGAATGAGCACATCAAGTGTATAAAGCAACTTTATGACTTTCCACACTGTACACTGTGATGTATATCATACATCGTGTGCCTCTATCAGTCTCGCACAGGACCTGCCGGAAGAATGACTATTTGAAACAACAATGATTTGTATTGTTTGTAATGTTACAGATCCAGTCGTGAACACTCCTTTCAGCACAATTCATCATGTGTGAACATTCAAATGATGTGTGAAATGTGTTCTTGCTACATTGTGCTGCATGTGGATAGCGTTTCACATTACAATGTTCTCGAGTAGAACTCAGCTTCTGCTCCACGTATCATACAGCGAGGTCTAATATATAGTGTAACCCAGTGTCTTCACCGGTGAGGTATAAACCAGTTTTCAGATCACACATTTGAGCACTTTATCACAAGCCGATTCATTTGAGGGAGAAGATTTGATGTTTAGAATCAAAAATAGCCCTTCAAATTTACCATGATGCCTGGTCATTTAAAGAAATGAAACCAATAAATTATTTATTAAATAAGTGGAATAAAAAAATAATAAATTAAAATGTGCCATCAATTACCTATGAACTTATTTAGCTTCACTCTCAACCAAAAATATATAGGTACATCAAAACATCATGATACCATTTGGACCAAGATGCAAGTTTGGATTTCTTGGTAATATTTTTCTGTCACAAAATGTCTGACTAGTCGCAGTGTATAAAGATATATGCTTGTAGGTTTTCTTGAATAAATGTTTGAAAAACTGAATAAATTACAAATGTTACAGGTCTTACAAAATTGGTCAATGTCAAACAGGACGAAATGGAGACGACAAAAATTGGTCAAACTTCAGTTTGAAAACCGGAAAGGCAAATTGACTACAGAGTAACAAAACTGCTCTTTGGTTTTAAACAAAAAAATTAAATAAAAAAATATGTCACGCATGGCAAAATCTTGCATATCCTACACAGAGCATCTATCACACAGTCTGGACACATGCTCGCTTTGTATAATGGTGTTTCTCTTCAGTTCGGCAGTCAAACAAAACGTTACAAAAGTGAAAAATGACATCTATATCATCTGCACCACACACAAAAAAAGCCTTGCCATGCATAGACAGCAAATGAGCATGACTGGAAGAGAAAATTTAACACGTACGAAATAGCATCTTTTGGGGCCTTCGGAATAAAACGGCCATATTCGACATGATGAACACTAAAAATAATTGCATATACTGTAGGATTATTGCATAGAGAAGCCAGATGAAAATGCATCCTAAATTTCACAAACTAAACCTTTGTGCACTTTTTTTATTCTGTTGCACAATGCAGTGTTTATACATATAGTTTGAAAAAAGAAATTCACTGTAATATACATTTGGTTGGAAATATAGATCTAGTATCATGGCACTGGCTGTACTGCTAAGCCAAGCTTATAAAAATAACACTGTTGAAGTATGAGATATGAAAGATCCCTTTGCTTTTCTTTCTGTCCGTTTCTGACATACTCCGAGATGATGAAAACGATGGCAAAGCAAAAGAATGCAAAGAGAGAAAAAAAATGCTTAAAGGTATATTTTATTTATTTTACATGTATCTAGATATATCTAATGGTAACTTTCCAATAAGGTTAATTAGTTAACATTAGTTAACTAACATTAGTTAGCATGAACTAATAATGAACTGCACTTATACACCATTTATTAATCTTTGTTAATTTCAACATTTACTAATACTTTATTAAAATCTTGTTAACATTAGTTAATGCACTGTGAACTAACATGAACAAACAATGAACAGCTGTATTTTTATTAACTAACAAAGATTAATAAATACAGTAACAAATATATTGTTCATGGTTACTTCATGTTAATAAATACATAAACTAATGTTAACTAATTAACCTTATTGTAAAGTGTTACCAATAAATGATTTGTATTTCCCCCCTCTCAACCCTTAGCAGGGTTGTTTTGGCTTTTAATATATCAAACGGTGAACACATAAATAAATAAATGAAATTGTATATATTTTTGTTGGTCAACCTAAAAGATGACTTTTGGCACATGAACAGAACATAACCTGATGTTTAAAAACAAACAAACAAACAAACAAACCAAAAATTTAAATGAGCACAGATAGAGGAACACATTGATCACAGCTCGAATAAATATATATATTTTTTCACTGGCACTCATCAAGATCCATTAATAATCGACATCAGAATGAAACATCCAGGACACGTACTGTACCAAAACAAATCTCGGTCTCTGCAACGTTTTCATCGTATAATCATGGAAGCCCCAAACTGCCTCGAGACACCAAAAAAAGTTGAATTTTCAATCACTTTCTTATGGAAGTATTATCATTTAAATATATGATATATTACAGCAGTAATGTTTCTCCATATTCTCGCAATGCAGTGCGTCTTCAAGTTGCAAAAAAAGTTGTACAAGTTTTCCTCTTGGATTCCCAGTCATCAGTTCAGAAGTTCTTAAGTTGAATATTTACTTTTAGTCATTTTCATTTTTTTTAGTAAATATATTGCCACATTCATATATCATGCATTTTACTGCATTGCTATTGCACAGGTCCGGATTATTCAGAAGGACAGGAGAGAAAGAGACAAAAAAAAAAGAGGAATAAATACCTCTGCCGGGGACTCGTCATCACCGAAAGCGAGTGAGAGCACTGCAGTGAGAGAAAGGCGGGCACGGTGGGATGTGGGGAGGGGTGTAGAGACGGGTGTATTCAGATCTCTTTACTGCATTATTTACTTCATATTGTGAACATCCTCGCTGCGGATGATCTTGTAAATGATCCAGTAGAAAATGTTAAAAATGAGGAAGACCAGCGGAAAGGCCACACGCGACACCGTGTCGATCCGTTTGGCGCGGCTAATGAAGAGCTTGCGCATCTCCTCTACGGTCTTCTCAGGGGGGTTGGTGGAGGTGGGTGCGTTGTTGTTGTTGCCCTTGATGGCCATGCCGTCTTTGCCCTGGAGACACGCCGGACCCATGCCGTAGGCGGAGAAGCTGAATCTCCCGTCTCCCGCCTCGTCCTCCTGCAATACAGCACAGGTGTTGATCGGTCAAGAAACACATTATTCACACGCTTCACCTTAAACAATGCGCTTTTATTGAACTCCTTTCACACAGAGATTCCGGAAAATACACTGATAATGTGTCCCGGGATCGTTTGATTTTGATTCCTTCACACTGCCAGTGATTTTCTGGAATCTGGAATCTGTCACACATGACATCAGGATGATGAATTCAAACTTTCTTCTTTGTTACTGTACAATGAGAATATTGATCTACATTTAAAACCCCTGGTCAAAGAGTCGCACGATAACTACGCCATTGTGACGACACGTGCGTCATCAATATGACACACCCCTTGCGGCCTTGGTCCTGCCTTTTGTTCACTTTTCTTGGGACTGATCCCAGCAATAGGGGCTTTTGAACCGGGTAGTTCTAGGAACTTAGTTCTAGGAACTAGCCACCAGGGTGGTTCCCCGAGAACTAATAGTTCCCCATGGAACATTTTCCTGGTTGCCTTCGCACCGCCAGTAGGAACTCTGAAGTAACGTAAGCCGTGCTTGTTGTTGTAACTTTTATTTTGATTGTACGGCAGACGGTGCTGAGAACGCCAGAGCCTGATCACACAGCGCTCCCATTCTCTGTCTTCATTAGTTTACGACCTGTTTAACAGTCCTGTCTAATACGTTATTAGATAGAACTGTTATACAGAGAAAGTAGACAGTAACATTTATTAGCGTTTGAGGTGTGGTTGATGCCCAATGTCGCTAGCTGAGCAGAAATACATCATCATGCTTAGCTTGGTCCACTCAAAGTTGCATTGTATTTTCTCTTTAGCGTAAGGGTTAAGAGGCCCATCCATCACTGTTTTCCATATTCGTAGAGTTCGTTTCTGGAGTTACATTGCTTTTTTAAAAATGGCGGGTGCTGGTGTTTCGCGTGCGTCTAGCCAATCAGCGTACACTAACGTCACTGGTAGTTCCTATAGAGCTGGTTTAGACCCTACTCTGAAGTAGGAGCTAAATTAGTTCCTCCAAAAGGAGTTCCTAGAACTAAAATCGTTCCTAGTTCCTGCGGTGCAAACACGTCCATTCAAGGAAAATCTTGATTGCACAGTCAGCACTGTATAATATGAGTATGCTCAATGCTAGAGACTGCGTCCTATCAATGACACTGACAAGGCAAATATGCAAATAAGAACGTTAGCCTAGGGTTCAGGAATGTACTGTATGAAATTTATGAATACCCTGGATTAATTGTTAACCTTAATCAGCAGAGTGAAATGTGAAGGAAGATGGATTCTGTTTACCAAGGTTTACAATGACCCAGTGTTAACTAGTTCAAGTGTGAAAAGTCCTCATATAATGCCAGTGGACAGAAACCCAAAGAGTTAACGTTTAAAAAAAACACAATCGTGATGGTAATCCATACGACCCCAGTTGACAAATCAATATTTAGTCAAGCAAAACGATAGGTGTAAGAAAAATACTAATATTCAGACAAATTTAAACTATAAACCATCGCTTTCGGACAACTGTTATACGTGGGTTAATGAGAACATCGTGAATTGCTACGTTGTGAAGCGTGACATAAGTGTTTACATCATGCTTCTTAACATGCTCATGTTTACATCGAGCATGAAGTCATAAACGCACATATGACAGTTCGAAGGAAGTGATGGTTTATATTAGAAGTTGCTATAATTGCTTCGTTTCGCTTCATCCACTGGGGTCGCATGTATTGATTACCTTCATGTTTGTTTTGTTTGGTTTTTGAGGCATCAACTTTTGGGTTAATGTCCACTTGCATTATGTGGACTCGCATAGATGATTATTTTTCTAAAAATATTTGTAGTCATCTGCAGAAAGAAAATCATATACATAAATGAGAGAATTTGAATTTTTTGGTGGAAGTCCTCCAGTCCTGTGAGGTGGATTACACGTTTTTATGAGTATTAACTATTGACGTGTCAGCTATATTCCACAGGGCGCTGCTGTGAGAGGTCACAATATTTCACATATCAGTTAATGGACTGACCTTGCCTTGCTCCCCACCTCCACATGCTCTTATTTGAGATTCAGCAGATGGACTTGATCTTACACGTTAATGAAAACAGTCCCCAAAATAACCACCTCGGTTAATTACATTTCAGCGCGGGTAGATATTTCACCGTGATTGTGCCTGCTTAAACACAAACCGCAGAAGCGAAATGGGATCATTATGTTCGTAATGCATGTTTTCAATTTGCAGGTGGCAAACATCTAGCGCTGGGAAATATCCCGCTCGCTTTTAGTGAAAGATCAGCCATTTTCTACACAGGACTCCATTTTTAGACACTTTGTCCTCCTTCTGTCCTTGTCTTTCAGCCATCCCATTTATAACTGTTAATGTGTGCAGGGGTAAATGGAAGATCACACTAGGATGCGAGTGTGTGTGAGGGGGTGATGTTATTCCACTGCCCCTTTGTTTTTGTATACGACACTGTCTTTGATGCCAGGGTGCTACGACCTTTCCTTGTCCTTCAGTTGTACTGGCCCGCCATTTGTAAGTATTACGGATGCTCGGCTTTATTTCTGCTGCCATATGATTAATGTGGTGGCTCCGAGACGTGACGTGGAGCTGTAAAGAGGAGTCGGGCTGCAGCACCGCTGCGTCCTGCGTCACTTTCCCTCCCGGCCCGGCCCCTGCCAGATTCATTACCCTCCCTTCCTAATTAAACCTCCGCCATTACTGCATTAGGCGTGCCAGCTGCGTTCCCAGTCCAACTGTTAGAGGGGAGGGAAAAAACAATAAGCAGAACCCAAGCCTCCGCTTTAAACCTCCAAGTGCAATATTACCACCGAACGTCAGAATGCTGCTCACGGCAGCGTTTGCAAATCAGGGGTGTGGTGTCCGCCACTATATACAGGACCTCTCAGCTCCTTCATCAATCAAAGCTCGTAGATGTGACTGATGATTTGGATGTCTTTTATTGGGACGTTGTGATAAACGACAGAAACCGAAACGGCTGTAAAATAGCAGCCTCATGCTTTTATCGTATATATCTATATACATTTAAAATGTTTTGCATCAGATGTCCGGGATGGGGATGGTTTTATATAAAAGCATATATTAAAGTGAAAGTCACCTCTATCATACACGTTGAGACCGGGATGATGTCCTACATTTATCTGTGTAGGCCATTACAATGCATTGCATTTACATGCGTCTGTTGTTTTATCACCTATGGGTGACTTGGAATGAATATTTTACGAGCTGCATATGAAACAGATTCAGGCATTATGCTGATGTGCCCAATGCTTATGAGTCTTGAATGAATACATGTTTACAAAAATATGATTTTTCTCCAATAAACATCTGCGCCCATGTAAATGCTGGGAATTCAAATGAGAAGCCGACAAACAGCATTTGTTTGGTGTATTTCATGCAAGCATATTATGCCTTTCAGGTTTCCCTAATGGCCCAAATATTTTTCAACCCTGTATCGGTCCAACCACATCTAAAAACTGATCTATTCCTGTCGTGTGCAGTGACCTCCAGAGTACAATGAGAATGGATGGCTCAATAGCGACATTTCAGGCGAACCATTGATTCTAAATATGCTTACTAATTAAACGAAACGCTTGCCTTTTGTACTACGTCTCTAGCCTTGTGCATTTTCTTATAACAAAGCATTTGCCAAAAAAAAAATTTCTGGTGAAAATGCAAACACTTGCCCTAGTTGTGGCCACAAAAGAGGTTTCTTTTGATGCACTATGCACCCTAATAATATATATATATATATATATTAATTTTTTTTGCTGAGAGTTGAAAACTGTTCATCTTTGGGTAAAACGCAGCGCTCGTCACTGTCAGTTAATATTGCTCGTTACTGCATTTTTATATTCTGTAATATTCTTCAAAATGAGATCATAAGACGTTACTGCTGAGGATATTCCAAATCATAGCAACCAAAGCAACTCTGCTGCGCCTCCAAAGCGCTCTTAAGCACCACCAGTTGGTCGTTTTTTGAAATAATAATTTTTTTTCAGCTGGCTTAAAAGCTGGGTTTGGTGGACACGTCAATTGATTATTTATTGTGAGGTATAATGGCCTATTAGTCTCTTTTGCATTTACGCAATATACTGGAGCTAATCCTGATTCCACAGCATTCCTGGACACGTAATTTACGTAGTTGTAATTCATAGGTGGGGATTATGCAAATTGTGAATGAGCGTGCATGAATGATTGGAAATCAAATCTGATGTTTACGAAGCGTTTGTGAATTTTGTGAATTGAGAGTTTTCAGAAAGGTCCGTTATACGTGCAAATTACTCAAAATGTTCTCATATATTTACGAAAGTTTCATGAATGAGTTTTTATCAAGTGTTTACGTGTTTTCTAAAAAATATTTGCTAATTGGCTAAGTGGGATTACAGATGCTGTCAGGGACATGAAGCATTATGTCACGCAGGAAAACTCCATCTCAAATGTTCTTGTAGATTTTTAATGAAGATTGATTTGTCGGAAGCTTAATGGTGGTGACGTTTAAGTTGTGCACTTCATTTATAGTCTACCTTCAGTTTTTTTCTTCAAAATTCATTAAAGTTGCATTCATTTGTAAAGATTATTTTGATGAACAAAACGTGTAAGAATTTTTGGTTGGTCCTAGAGCTTATTTTATGCAATAATCCAAATGCCAATGTAAAAATCTTATTGGGTTTTTGTTGAGGGAACCAGAGGGATACCAACTTCCAGATTGGCCAACAAAAGTATGTCATCACTGCAGTTCTCAGCCCAGAATTCTCAGCACGGTTGGCTAACTGTGCTGGTAGAATGTGTGTAGTGACATCGCCACTCAGGATTGGTCACTTGTCTGTTGCCTGGCTACTAGTTTCTCTGTAGCTGACCAGGCACATTATTTGAACAAAGTAAACAAGTTAATAATAAAAATATCTGATCATCTTTCATAACATGGCTGCTATTTATCTCTCATATCGCCTGTAAACTCTTGCATTACAAAGGCAACAACTAACATATGTATTACATTCCAAAGAGCACTGTTTGGGACGGATCGGCATGGAATGGAACAGTTAAGCAATGAGAACGGTTGGGAAAATGGCTTATGTAAAGGTGTTCTGAGTGGTTTTTAGCATGTTGTTATAAGGTTCCTAGGGTCTTATGGGTGGTTGCTTACTGACTCAAGTCAAAGGAAATCATCCAAATGTCATATTTTGGTCCCTACATGTGTCTCAGGTCTCTCCTTCAATGTAACTTAATTATTTATATAAATTAGAAATGCAATCATCTCCTGAACAACTCACATGATTTGAGTTATCATTCATGTCTGCAGAACAAGCGGTACAAGACATGCCACATGCTGAAGTTCAATACTTGTGGTTAGAGGTTTGTTACACCAAGAATCCCTATTACTAGATGAACACCACTAATAAACCCTGACAAAGTGATCAGGACCCCGACGCAAGCTTGTGTCCTGCTATAGGGGTTTATTTGGTAATACTGACCATCTGCATTATTCCACTTTTACATGACTTCTTAATATAAGCCAATCAATATTTAATGTTTATTCATTTATTATTTTATTCGTAGGAAGCTGGATGTGCGGTCAGTTGTACAAAGTTGCCCTTGTCAGCGGACATTATTCAAAAATATTTGACTGCTGATTGAAACTGACTGACAAATAAGAATCAAGTATTCAAGAGAGTTGCGTAATAAGCAACAACAAAAGACTGCAGTACTTTGCAGCACACTAACAGTCCAGTGCCAAGTCCACTCAACACCTCTGGCTCTATTAAACACTGCACTATAATTCAGGCTGCACCAAACCAAATAAAATGACACGAATCAGCCTCACTATGCACCTTTGCCACCCTAACTCAAGATGGCCAGGAAGAGCGTGACACTGACTTGCTTATCTTCTCATGCTTATTTGTATAGACAATCCCCACTCGTACGAACGGCATCTGCAGCGTTCAGAGTTCCCTATGAGCGACCCGCCTTGCATCACAATCAGCCCTAACAAGGTGATTACTCTCCATCAATAGGCTACTCACTAATATACACTTGTCATTGTTAGGAAAAGCAAATACATCTGCAGTCCAGAGGTCGCACTGCTTCACCCAGTTATTAATACAGCACTGTCAGGCCGTGCAGTCTGGCAGTCTGTTGTACTCTGTTATACCCACGTTGTGTAGCAATAAACTGGACTGGTTCCAGTAAATAATCTAGCTATTAGTAAAAATGCATTAAAATACATTGTATTAAAGGATGAGAGCTAGAGTCGTATTTATGCAAATGAACTTGCATCTTCATTTTAAATATTAAGAATCTGTATGCATTATTCAATTATATTAACATTTTTAATTTAGTTTTGTCTCTGTTTATTGACTGTCTGATGCATAATGCACACACAACTCAAACATTGGCTGAATTCTTAGTAACATACTTGCAATACTACTATTTCAGTCATATGTTTATATGCAAGAAATAGTAAGAGTAGAATAGTAGTATTTCTATTACGTCACACAAAGTGCTTCATGGGAGTGGGTGGGTACTAAAGTGTTCTTTTGGTGCAATTTACTCGTTGCAATTCTCTGATTGGTGGAAATTTCACTGTAGTATCATGAGTAATGTAGTTTTTCACCAGGAATTCCTCTGTTGAAAATGAGTATTTAAACTTTTTTTTGGGAAATAATTTGAACATATACCATCAATTAATAACCTTTTAACTCACAGTGGGCCTGTCTTTAATGGTTTATTGTTAAGTGATCGTTAAAATCAATCGGGGTTATGCGGAGCGCCCAGCGTTTGAACCGGACAAAAGGTCTAATCATTTCCGCTTTTTACTTCCGTACACATCTGCAGCGGTAGGTGATCTCTGAGGTAACTGTTCATTTTCGCTTACTATAATAAAATTCTTATTTCTGATCAAACTTTAGTGTATTTGTTTTAATAAAAATGTCACGAATGTTGAAATATCAGAAACGGGAACATTCGAACAGCAGTTTTTGTTGTGTGCCGATCTGCTCTGTGTCGGGGAAAATGAACTCTGGGGTAAGTTTCCACCAGTTCCCAAAGGATGAGTCAGTCAGGGCGATATGGGTCCGAAACATTAGGCGTGATAATTTCGTTATAAGGAGACACACCACTGTCTGCAGTCAGCATTTTATGCCTGAAGATATAACTGAAGGGGGACGACGCCGTATGAAACCCGGTGCGATTCCGGTGTTGTTCGCCTGGAACATCTTCAGCCTGCCGGTCGCTCGGTCAAGCGTGTGGCAGAGGACACAGAGTACTCGGGGCTCTGGATGTCCGTTTGGCAATACGGTGTACATCGGAAATTGATATTAGGGGTAGCTCCTGTAAACACCGGCTATAGAAGGTCGCCATTACTACGCTGTGTTTACCTCAGTAGCTGACGGCCGGAAGTAGTTAAACCTGTTTTGTAGAACCCGGAAGAATGATGCGCATAACCCCTATAGAGAAAATGAATGGGATTTTTACTTCCGGAACCTGACTGGTGCACTCTATAGACACTTTACTATCCCATGAGACCAGGGAAGAGGATTTGTGAAGGGCAGTTAAGCAAAACAACTGAATGCAGTACGTCCAGATTTCATTCATACTACACCTATTCATACTACACACTGCCCAGCCAAATAAAAGTTGTTGTTTGGATTTTAAAAGGCAAATGCTTAAGAGTCTTTGATTGGTGCATACATTTTGGGTCAAAATCTTGTATTGACAATGCAAGAGTCAATCACTCTGTAAAGTCTCCTCCAGCACATCCCAAAGAATTTCACTGAATTTAAGGTCTGGACTCAGAGGTGCCAATTCATGTGTGAAAATGATTCGTCATGCTCCCTCCAACCATTCTTTCACAATTTGAGCCTGATGAATCTTGACATTGTCATCCTGGAATATGGCCATGATGTGTCTTCCTACATGGTTGTTTAAGAAATGAAAAACTACACACTCCATCAATTAGAGTTAAAAGAACTGTTGCCAAACATATAACATGCTAGCATTTGCTTATTTAAATCCGAAGAGTGACTCTTATTTTTGTTTGGCCGGGCAGAACATTCTTTTTTAACAATTGCAAAGTACTCATTCAAAATAAGTACCTACTAATGTGATTTTAGAGTTTTTTTATTTTTGTTTTTTGAGCCACTCAGTAGTTACCATATGTTAGCTAAGTAAGACTTAAGTCAGATTGTGAGTGACAAGTAAGATTCAGGTTGCCCACTTTTTTAAAACAGTGTCATGATTTATATATCAATAAATATTCAAGTGTTTACAGGACAGCAGTCTCTGAGACAAGTTTGTTCTTGTGTCATTTCCACCACTGCTGAGCACATATCTCAGCGCTGTCCAGCAGGGGGAATCCTCTTTCTACACCCGACGCCTCTCCGAGACATATGCAGGAGGAGGAGGAGGTCGATAAGCGCCCATGGTAATGCCGGGGAGTTGTTTTATTGTGTAGTGCAGGGAGGTGACAGCTCCGGGCTGCAGTGCAGAGAGCAGGCACTGACTGATAGCTCCAGTGAGGCAGAATGAAGGGCTGAACCCCAGCCGTGGATCACTGTGGCTGGGGAGTTTCATTAACCAGGGGGTGATAATGATAATGCAGCAAACCTACTGCTGTGCTGCACCTCCTGAAATGAAAAACACTCCATATACACACAAACATTTAATCATACAGCCATGGTCACGTGCCATTACATGGAGTCTCATGCTTGGAGAGCTATCTGAGAGCGTTCAAGTTAATGGCTATTCAAAGCCGTGACGGCCAAAACAGACTGAAAAATATTTTCCATTTCATGCTTTTGAGAACAAAAATGATGACTGGCAAACATACTATACCAATGAAATATTTCGATATACACTTCAGTTCAAATGTTTGTTTTATGGTTTAAAAAAAAAGAAGAAATTAATACTTTTATTCAGCAAGGATGCATTAAATTGATCAAAAAAGACAGTCAATACTTTTACATTGCTGTCTTTTTCAAATAAATGCTGTTCTTTCGAACTTTCTATTCATAAAAAAAGAAAAAAAGAAACTGTATCACGGTTTTCACAAAAATATTTTGGCACAACTGTTTTTAACATTGATAATAATAGAAAATGTTTCTTGAGCAGCAAATCAGCATATTAGCATGATCTTTGAAGGATCATGTGACACGGAAGACTAGTGAACGTACACGGGAACGAACGCGTCACTATATTTCTCATTTAAATAATTCCCGCCCAAGGCATACCCCCCCCAAAAAAAAAAGAGAGAAAAAAAGGGGTGTGGCCTGGTTGAGTTGCGTTAGTAGTGCGTTTAAACTAGCAGTTATGTTAAGAAGAGTGACATTTCCAAAAAACACTCGAAGAGGTTGACCAATCACAACCCACTGTTCCAGGCGACCAATCAGAGCACATTGCGCTTTTTGGAAGGAGGGGTTTAATAGAGACTGGAACTAAACAGAGCGTTACTTACAGACTAGGAAGAGAGGTGCTTCAACAGTGTACAGAAAAAAAGGAAGAAAAAAAAAAGGAAAAAAACCTTTTTTTAAACATTCAACCACGAAAACCTATTCTAGTAACAAAATCAAGACTTTGAAAAAGGGCATAATAGGTCCCCTTTAAAATATATTTATACTGAAAAGTTATTCACAATATTACTATTTTTACTGTAAAATTAATCAAGTACATGCAGCATTGCTGAGCATAAGAGACTTCTTTCAAAAACATAAAAAAGTCTAACCAACTTTTGAATGACAGTTTTATCAAAATGTATTTGTTCAAATAAAGAGCTATTTTTCGATTAAGTCAATGGACAAAGATGATTTCCCTCCCCAGACTGGTGTAGCATTGGCTTACTGGTCCATGCTAAACCAGCCAAACCCTTACTGCTTGGGTTGTGAACTTATTAGATGGAAATCTGTAGCATTTATACCAAACAGTTGGATTTGCAGTTTGCATCATTTGCCCTTGGCGCCTGAATGGTGGAAGGACTGCTATCAGCGAGGGCTGTGTAGTCTGTCTCTGTGGATTTACCTGTATAGGGCTAAGGGAACCAGAGACTAATCTCACTGCACCCATTACATGCAGCCCAGAGGCAAACTGAGGATTACAACGGAGGGATTCAGGATTTATTCGGAGCTTTCTGAGCTACTTGAAAGATTTCACCATGCCAACTCACATTACTCTATGAATGGAAGGAGCATTAATGTTTCAACTTCAACTCACATTATGTTGGTTTCAGTCTCAGCATGCTAAAATCAGGAGAAAACATCAATCCGGTCCCCCCAAATATGACGACTCCCTTCTGAAAGACCCACTTTTTTATTTATTTTTATAATGTTACAAAAGATTTCCATTTAAAATAAATGCTAAAAGAATCCTGAAAAGATCATGGTTCCCACAAAAATATTAAGCAGGACAACTGTTTTCAACATTGATGATAATAATAAGAAATGTTTCTTGAGCAAATCAGCATATAAGAATGATTTCTGAAGGATCATGTGACACAAAAGACTGGAGTAATGATGCTGAAAATTCAGCTTTGCATCACAGGAATAAATTACAATATAAAATGTATTCAAATTTTGATCAAATAAATGTGCATTAATGCATCTGCAGGGCTTATACAGTAGATAGTGTGTGCTTGTACTGTAGGGTTTACCTTAAGATGCCTTCTCCTCCTATGAAAGCGCAGCAGCTCCTTGTGTTGGCGTGCAATGAAGTTGACGGCCGCATACTCCAGCAGAGCAGAGAACACAAAGAGAAGGCACACTGCCATCCAAATGTCAATGGCTTTCACATACGAGACCTGCAGCAAGACAGAAATCAACAGGATTTGCGACGAGCAACGAAGAACAACTCTGAGTCACCGCCTGGCTCAAAGTTCACTCACTGAGTCACTCTTGGCTCAAGTGCTCAGAACTTTCTAGTTGAGAAAGCCGTAAAATATGCCCATTATTAGGTAAGAATACCTTTCATCTGAAATCTGGAGAGCTAAAAGGACTGTTCTACCAAGCCTGAGATAGGGGATCAAAGTGTTAATGAATAAAATATGTCAATTTTAAGAATTTAGGCTTAGCAGTGAGTCTTTATGCATTTCTTTTTTTTATTTTTCTCACAGCATGATGGCTGTTAGACAGTGGCCCGGTCTCTACGCATAGAGACGACTGAAGTGCGCTTTGGGAGACGCGCAGAGAGCTGCTTCTTTGGCCTGGAAAAGAGCTGGGCTGCCGGCCCGACCGCTTGGCTGAGACTCACTTTATTTGACAAGCCAGTGACCAAAGTGGTTGTGGAGTTTAGGTGGCATTACAGAGTGCACGGTTCACAAAGCATTGTTGAAATGACGGGAGCGCGCTGGGGTGAGACAGCGCTGATGAAAAACTCCGCTCTGATCTTCACCGCTAATCTCATATGGCTTTATTGGAACGGTTCTCTTTCGTTAATTGAAACCTTTACAATTACTTCCATCAGTAACACCTACTACTATCAAAACCGAATAGTCTTTAGAGCTTAAGCCAAGAGACAAAGCTGTGTTTTTTAGATAAACCCAGCTGGACACAGGGGAGGTACAGCCATCCAAGGACATGGCATGAGCACTGACATTAAAAAAACATGGCGTTTTTCAACACCTGCATGATCAGTATTGCGGTGAGAAGACTCAAAATCATCTGCCAAATGTCAAAACTAGGAATAATCTCAGTAAACTGGATTTATTCATTTCATAAATCCAGCTAGAGGTTTTCATGTCAAGCATGGCAACCTATTTAAACCTGAACGGTGTCTGTGCCAAGTCATGGTGCATGTAAATGATGATCAGCATCTCAAACTACAGCAATATCCTGTCTCATCTTGACGCTGCATGTATGATCTGAAAATCTATGAAGTACTACAGTAAGCTGAGTAAGTAAAACAGGTACAGAGAAATGATGGGTACAATTTCTGTCCTGTTCTAAAGTAATTATGTCAACAATCCCCAAAAACCACACACAGAAAAAAGGACATCAGAATTACAACTGAAATAGGATATTTCAGTTTTTATATAGAAATTAGTAATAATAGCAGTTCATTGAAAAATCATTACCACAAATGCCTATCAATGCAAAGCATTAATAAATATTGAATCACATGTACAGCTGGCCGTACCAATGCAATAAGCTAAATAGGTTGCTAAACTTGATTATTCTTCATGAATAGCCTGGATGTGTTATTTTGGTATGACTCGGTATGTCTATGTGGGATGTTTCTGACAAACAGCACTTTGGCAATAAACATCTTGTACTAAACATTCATTTCAAGAAATTCACTCCTGCAGTTGAAATTTTGCCTTGTAAAAATATTACAAACATATACGTTTATAAATTGTAAAATGAACTTAGCCATGTATGTCTTGTCTACACTTTGTATGTGTCTCAAAACCAAGTCAACCTAGATATAATATTTGGGAATCAAAGAAATGCTCCTGATGTCAAGCTTGTCTCAGACTTTCTTATAGAGCAGCAATATTTGGGGAAAAATCTAATTGCAAAGTATTCTGATAAAAAATTGTGATTACAAATAATTCAACAATTTGGCCGAGATTTTGAGATGATAAACCAATAAGGCTACAAAATTAAAATAATAATAATTATTATTATTATTATTACAAAAATAAAATTACTATTGTAATATTTCACTGTATTTAATAATAATAATAATAATAATCAAAATAATAATAATACATTTACTTTGCAAAAGTAAAACTACAATACTAATAACAATACTAATATTTATGGCTGTCTTAATTTCTTCATTTTCAAATTATAACATAAAACTTTTATTTTGACTTGCCTTCTTTTTGCTTCTCATTACCAGTATGGGAAGATGGTTGGCACATGTGTTCCCAAATGCACATTAAGGCGATCCAAACACAGAGCAGATGCAGAGATGGAGCTTGTGTGGAGTAGACTTTGCAAACTGCGAACTGACCCGCTTTGAGCCACTGCAGACTGTTTTTATTTATATAATTAAAAACCGCAGCCTTGTTTTGGTCGTGCAGCCTTACTTTCTTATTTATCGCAGTGTGGCCAGATACAAAGATACATGTGACAGTAGGCGCGTTTTCATTACAGATTTGCGCAAAACTCTTGCGATTTTTTGTAAATGTCGACAAAAAACTATTGTGAAATGACAGCGTTTCCATTAACCGATGTTATGGTTTCCTCTCGCGACAAGTAATTCCAAAAATCATAGCAACGGACGTTGGTAGGTTTATGTATCTCAGCCACCGCACTGGCCATTATTATTATCAAAGGAGACGTATATGTGTGTTATCCAATCATTAATGGCAATGAAAGACCCTTAGCCTATACTTGAGAGTAGCACACATGAGGTGTTTCTGGGCGTTTCTCACTCATTTCTGCTTCGAGGTCTTGATTGTGGCAGTATTCCTGTAATTCTTCTGTCTTTTATGAATTTAATAAAGAACTCTGTCTCGTATTCTGTCCAAACACACCACGTCATTACGTCAGGTGACCTGTAAATGCGCAAAAACTGTTTCCATTGCAGTTTTGCGAAATATTTCTTTTTCGAATTGCCTGAAAAACCACCTCATGCGAGCGTAAAAACTTGTTTGCGATAAATGCGATAAATATATATATATTTTTTGCAATAAACATGAGGCATGTTTATAAAAGCTACTTAAATATCCTAATTGAACTAAAGCCTAATCCTGGCTTTATCTAAGACCGGTCTGTGGGACCAGGCCTTTAAGTCTTAAAATAATTTTCTATGAGCTTTGAGTTTGATCAGGATGATGTTTATGTAGACATGCAGTGGACAGGGATTCAGCATACTACAGCTCATGACATATTGCAGTGGTATAAATTAAATAGATTAATATATGTTTGTGAACAGAGTATACTCTACACCGTCAGGGCATTGTATTGTTGAGATGATTATGCTGGAGAAGACCCAACTGACCTTGGGAAGAGAAGCTCTAGATCCTGAGCTCTGGGTGGTCATGGTCAGCACAGTTGTGATGCCCAAGCCTACACGGGCAGGAGCAGCGTCCATGTTGATCCAGAAGGACACCCAAGACAAAATGACAATCAGGAGACTGGGAATGTACATCTGGATCAGATAATAGCCCATCTGTCTCTCCAGGTGGAAACGAGCCTCTATGCAGGTAAACTTCCCTGAAACACAAATAGTATGTGGCTTTCATTGTCTTCATGTTCTGTGTGATTCTCCAGTGTTTTGTCTTTGCAGGTTTAAGACAGCCCTTTTAAATAGGGTTGCGAAGGAATAACTGGTTCTTATTTAGAAATCGTTCCATAATTTTTTTTTTTAAATACTAGAACCAAATGATGTTTGATTCAATTAACAGTTTACCAAACTAAAATACAGACACTGAATCAGAACATGAGTGCATGACAAGTATAGTCCAATTACAGAATGAATGAATCTGATTCCCGAACAAATGACTCTGACGAGTTGGTTCTTTTTAGCAAATGAAACGTATGCAGCTTACAGACTTCAATCAGTGTATATACTGACTGCTTTTTCCCATATGACAGATACACAATATACATTTTGTCAATAGTACTTAAAAAAAAAAAAAAAAAAAAATGAAATATGTTATAACATTTTGGTTTGTTTAGTAGTTTGTTTGGCCCTAAAATCCACATTTTATTCAGAAGACATTTTGGAAGAATTATTTTAAATGATCAAATTTAATTGTAATAGTTATTCAATTATTATTATTAAAATGATTAATCATTGAACAATAGCATTGCATTTTTTTTTCCAATTTTTTTTTCCAAATATCATTAAGTATCCGTAACTGCTAAAAGGAATCTGGGAACCAGAATAGTAAAATCCCATTCCTAGTTTATAGCCCCATAACAATTCCATGCCTGTTCCCACACTATAACTAGACAGCAGAGCTGAAAATGTCAGGGTCAAGGTTCATTTAACTTCCACCATTTACTCAGCTGAACTGGAATAGCCAAGCTTTTGTAGTTGTTGCAGCATAAACCTAGTTTATTCCCTTACTCTTGGGAATATTATGTATTGACTATCTATATTCATAAATGCAACAGTGTAAAGACATAAAGAGAAAGTCTAGTGCGAAAAGCAAACAGAGGTATTGACTCAAACAGAAGCTCAAACAGAGAGAGCAAACACTTTCTTTGGACTGCAATCTTTGTTGATCGTAAACAGCCAAGCGAAAAACAGTAGGGATGCAACTGACCAGCACTAAAATTAAAACTATACAAGTGCCTATTTTTCCCAAGGGACTTGGAGGATGCGTTTGGATGAGGAAGACAGGCTGGACTGCAGAGCTTAGGCCTGCTCTGCAAATCAAAGTAGATTGCCACTAATAAATCTGAGAAAAACGACACTTTAATTTTCGGTTAATGCTTGACTGGGGAGCAGCAGAGCTCATGTACTGAATGTCCAGTGCTCGCGCTGGAGGAACACGACTATGCAGAGAGAGAGAGAGAGAGAGAGAGAGAGAGAGAGAGAGAGAGAGAGAGAGAGAGAGAGAGAGAGAGAGAGAGAGAGAGAGAGAGAGAGAGAGAGAGAGAGAGAGAGAGAGAGAGAGAGAGAGAGAGAAACTCTTGTACACACACATATGCAAACACACACACACACACACACACCACTGAAAGTACATACACTTTTGTTTTCTTTTTTTCCTTGTTTTTCCACACTTCTTCAATACAAAATTTGTTCAACTTTGTTCATTTTTTTTTAATGATTTTCTATGCTCATAGAAATGCTTTGGCAATACAATGTACAATTTGTCATGCCAATAAAGCTCATTTGAATTTGAATTAGAGAGAGAGAGAGAGAGAGAGAGAGAGAGAGAGAGAGAGAGAGAGAGAGAGAGACTAAGAGTGAGAGCTGAGACGGTGAGTGATGATTAGAGCATTAGGGCATCTTCAGGGTATTTGATCCGCACAAACACAGAGGTGATAGGTGAAGTGCAAAGTAAGCACACTCATGAATTATGAGAGAGAGAGAGAGAGAGAGAGAGAGAGAGAGAGAGAGGGAGGGAGAGGATTAAGTTCACCTTTATTATTACAATTGACTCGCTATTATTACAAAAGATTTACAAAAACATATACACAAGAATAAAAAAGTAAAAAAATAATTACTTTCTTTCCCCCTTTTTTTAAAAACCTCAAAACCAATTCATTATCATACAGTGTACATAATACTTAATTTATTCCCCATAATTCTATAAACTTTTGGTAGAGATTCCACCAACTTGTATGCATACTCCACCCTAATTCGAGAAGCAACCAAACCTAAAAACAGGCACAACGCTTATTGATCTTTGCCCCAACAGTCTGTTTTTCCTTGTCTTCCAAATAGCCAATTTTGCAGTGCCAGATCATTTTTTTTATTAAAACAGTCACAAAACAGAGAGAGAGAGAGAGAGAGAGAGAGAGAATATTGAGCAAATATTGAACCTTTTTAAAGTCTTTAAATCTGACTGATTTTAGTTCTGGATTACCTCATGGTAAAATATGCAAACACAGACAAGATAATTATCTAGATGAATTATACTTAATACAAAATCAATATGATAGGCTTGCATGCGCAAAATTGTCTGTGTAAACTTTTGTATATAAATGGATTTTAAATTTCATTTTTAAACTCAATTTTGTAGACCCCATTTTAATATTTTCACATAAATAAATACAAAACATACACAAAAAAAGGAAAATACATATTTTCAAAGAAACAAAACTCTAAAAGAATGCATAAATTAAAAGCTCTCTATATATTTATATATAATTTTCCCCACCATTTTGAAATCTCTTTCATGACATGAAAATTCTTGCAGAATTGATATCTCAGGCTGTGTAGAGTCTATAATGGCTTGTTATACACAATGTAAATTAAGTAATTGTCTTGTTCTTTAATAAATTAAATTTAAAGCAATAAATTGTGTTTGAATAGCTTTATAACATTTTACACTTTCCGCTTGTGTTTCATGAATGAGGCTCAATGCTACAAGTATTTGGCCAGTGTTTTATAACAGAACGGAATATGTAATATAATAATGGAAATGTGCTCTAGTTGAGATCAGCATGAGGTGCTCGGAAGCCTCGGAAAACCGTGTGGAAAAAAGTTAACATTTATTTTGAAATAAAATGTAATGTTAATCTAATAACATTTAAAGGGGTCAGGAATTGAGAAAACAAAATTTTCCATGATTTTTTTACATAAAGGCCCGTACACACCGGGACGAATTTCGCGCGCGATATTCGCCGACGTTTAACGCCTCGTGACTAAACAAAGGGCACCAATGTGAGTGTGCACACCGACGCGAAAAACAGCACGCGTAAAAGCGTAATTTTTTTTTAAACGCCTCGGGTTCGTTTTTTTGGTTTGACGCGCCGCGTCAAAAACTATCCGACCAATGAGATTGCCGCTTTTGCTCACGTGTCTAGAGCTTCTGAAGTTACAGTAAAACACAACTTGGGGGCGCTCAAACACACATGCCGAGCACACATACGTAACAGCGAAGACGATATACGGCAAGTAGCGTCACTGCCCATAGACAGACACTGCCGGGAAGAAATGACGAGGAAGATGCAAGGCAAGATGAATGTAGAGCTGCTGGTCTCGTTGGTGTCCGAATAAAGAACTATATGACAAACGCGACAGCGACTACAAAAATCTTGTTAAAAGAGAACTGTTATGGAGTGGTATTGCAGAGTATAGACTGTTATGGAGTGGTATTGCAGAGTATAGACTGTTATGGAGTGGTATTGTATTTCTGTTTTACATTAAGCGCCATCTAATGTCAGGGACTGAATTTGCATGTTCACTCGGCTCATCGTCAGCGAAAAACGCTTGGGAGTGAACACAAAAAACGCGTTGAAAAACGCTGGCGAATAACGCGCACCGATATTCGTCCCGGTGTGTACGGGCCTTAAGAGGTCATTGTACTATAAACATATCCCATAAGTTTCAGAACTCAAGACTTCCTCGTTAATCCAGTTTATTGAAACCAAGCTGCCCAAACAAGCCGTTTTGGATTTTGTCACATTATAACGTCATAGTGCAATGAAAGACCGCCTTTCAGAAGATCAAAGCATACTTCTACATCATTGCCTATTTAACCCCGCCTACCAATCCACGTGTTTCACATAGTAGTAAATGCGAGAGACGCAAACACAGGATCACTGCAGCAACAAAACCATAGAGATGCTCTGAGGATTACAAGATGTTTTACAGTGCCAAGTTGTGGAAAAACAGTCTTTGCATTGCCATCCTTGTGAGCCTAAGATTAAGAAAACGTGGATGAACTTTATTTTTTACTAAGTTCCAATCAGATCGTGTCAGTAAGACACTCGTTTATTTCGCTTCATTTTACTGTGGATTCGTTTTTACACAAGACACCGTTCGACGCAAGCTTTTCAGAGACTGAAAATAAAAGATGATGCAGTGACGACTATATTGATTCCAACAGTAATGTCGCAACACAAGTGTGAGTAACAGTGTTTTTACAATGTGTAACTATTGCTTTGTCAGTTACAGAGTATTTATACTGTGGTGCCGCAGTCAAACCGAATAGTTGTGATTTGCTGTTCTTTCCTTTGTTTCAGCATTTATGGGGTTATAGCGCTGGATTATCAGATCACACAGAGAACGCTGCTTTTGCTATTGTTTTGGGATGGGTTTCCCGAAACCTCCTTAACGCTACGTCGTTCTTAAGTTACACCTTAATCTGTACCTTATCGTTAATACGTGTTTCCCGAAACATTCTTAGTTAAGTATACCTTCTGTAAGTCATACGTTCGGAAGGTTGGTCTGGACCACTCTTAGCTTTACCTTATCACTGTTGCAGGTCTATATGAATATAATTCTGAAGTTTTAATACACCCAGACAGTGTTCAATTAGGCTAATTCAAGGGTTTTCATGCAAAGAATAAAATTGTCATTACACTGATTGTTGTTAGATTTTTAATTATATTATTATACAATATTATTAATTTAATTAAAGAGCGCTTTTAAAGGCCAGTGAAAGCATAGGCTACTGTCAGTTAAGTCCTATTCAGACGCTAATATGGTTTCTCATGGGCTCATACGGTATTTTAAACATTTACAGGGGTAAGTCTGTGATTTTAGTGCCGTCCGAATCCATAATGTCAGTGTTTTTTCTCACCCAACCCGCGTAAAAATCCCTGGCCAAATGAGTACCTACTGTTTTTTGACAAACAGGTCGTGTGGGAATTTAATTGCCGTCTGAATCCACATCTCTTGAGTTTACAAGAAGAGATTCAAAATCCACTGTTTAAATCCTTTTTGATCACTGCCGAGCACCGTACGTAAGATGTACACATTTATTACTGAAATGCTGGAAAGTATTTCCAAGAACAATATTTCATAGCAGCTCCACCTCAGCGAACAAAAATGGGAAAGCACATACAAATTTGAAATGGTTATTATGGCAGCAATATATTATACAATTTAAAAATATGTAGGCTAGGCTATTATAGTTTGGATAATTTTTTATAATATCCCATGAGTCCTAATAAATGCAATTTCAACTATTTCTGAAGTGCTTCTTTTATAAAGAACACCGCTTTCTCACATAAACAGCCCCTGCAAGAGAGAATAATTGATTCTCGAGCCATCGATATCAACCAATTCAGCACCATCGCCACGTATATCTTAAGCAGCTTCCTAAGGTATGGTTCGGGGAACATGCCTAGAAATGGTATATCTTCAGTTAAGTTATACCTTAAGAGTCTTCGTAGCGCGCTAAGAGACAACGTTATCGGGAAACCCAGCCCTGATCACAAACACATTCACTGTAATGCTAAATAAAAGCTTCAGTTAGAAACATCTGTTTTATCATTAGTAAGACATCACAACACGTTTCATTTTATTTAAAACGCGACTGCAAATGACAATGCATAGCCTATATTTTTCACTTTATCGAAAATGATGAACGATAAATAGTCTATAAGAACGACTGTGTGACAAATGACGGTACATTCATTCATAATTCGTTTACATGAAACACTGTTATCCTGGATGCATTCGGATGATCCACCGTTATCGTTATCCTGTCAACTATAACTGGTAACTTCCAGTCCTTAAACTTTATTTTGTATAAACATTATAAAAAAAAATATAAAAAATGCAGTTCATGACCCCTTTAACGTAACTGTAACAATATATAATAACCTTTTTAAAGTTCTCTTAGTCCTCAAACCTATTATGATATCAGATAAATGTGACCTTTAATAAAACCTAATGCTAAAGAAAAAATAAAGAAATGATATCCAATAAGACTGTTTCGAACAAAACAAAAACACAAACTCTCATTAGCTCAATGATAATAATTCAAGAAAAAGGCAGACAATCTGCTCTGACTGTCCCTGCTGTTTTGGCTTGCCTTTATTTTCGATCTGAACTAGTCTGGCCTTCAGCAATTTTCCAGTTTATCTGGAGTGTAACAAATCCTGACCGTCAACGTTGACTGAACAGATGGTATTTAACCCAATCAAAAGTTCATGAAGAAGATTCAAAGCATGTGTTCCAAGCTGTGGTCCACAACCTTTCACTGAACCCATTTTGGTGCAAAGTGCTTCATAACAGCGGATCCAATAATAGTAGGCGATTGTGTCCGGTCATATTCAGACCAGTGTCAGCTTTGAACAAACACTACAGCTTCACATGCAGATGAATATCACACGATGAATGACACTTACCTGTATTATAGTGCTTGGTGCAGTAGCGCAGATCCTTCTCTTCCTTCAGTATAAACTGAGGTAACGTCAGTCCGTCTGCTACCTGCACGGCTCCTTTCTCGTCCCACTCAAATATAAGATCATTCATCGTGTAGCCAACTAGTGGAGGACAGATGAAACAATAGTGTTGTCCGTGACAGCGAAAAAAAAGAGCTTCATTTGGTCTGAAATTGGCACCTATTTTAGCGAATCGCCCACCTCACACCTCTAAAAGAAACGATCTAAACATGCATTTCTTGAAAAAACAATAATATATAGTATATAATACGGGTGTAACGATACCCTCATGTCACAATTCGATATATATGACGATACTGGACTCACGATAAGATATTATTGCGATACTCCCAGTCATATGATAAAAGGTTAACAAAAAATGGACTGTTGCTTTAAATGCTAAATTTGGTATTACATTGAATACCAATATTGTAAATGAATTGGCTTGGACTTGGTGCTGGTAACCCAATGCAACAGACAATGGTGACACCTGAATAAAAATATTGAATATTCAAGCTTAAAATACAGAATTATTTTTGAAAAATATGCGTGCACTCTGTCACTGACTAGATATATTTAAAATAACGTAGGCCACTTTTTACTGGTAACATAAGAATTTGGAATTATCAGAACTCACAAATATTCCCCCATTGCATTATTATACATTATATTCAACATTATAGAAGTTTAATGTAGTACTGACACTAAAACTCTGAAAACTTAAAGAAAACACGATGTATTGTTACACCCCTAGTATATAACGTCAAAATGTGAAACAAAAAAGCACCCACTAAAATCAAAGCAAGTGCAATCGTCTGCATTGATTTTAACGGGAGGAGATATGTTAAAATGTTACATAACCACCAAACCTGCGTCACCATCCGTCACCCACAAATAATTTGCTCATAATTTTCAAAATGCTTCAGTCAAACAAAGTTTCCCCTGCAGAAATGCGCTATAATTTGGCAAATCTGAGAATCAATAGTAAATAACAGAAATGTGTAATGGCAGGAAGGGCCGGAGTTGGCTTGTGCTTGAAGCGTCTCTCTGCTGACTGCTGAATCTACTTGAAGGCGGCCTTAAATCACTACGCTCTTCATCTGCTGGTGCCAGCCAGTACAACATCCATCTCTGCACCACTGAATAAATCCTCGCCATCTGGCTGAAAGGATCAGGGCATACTTACAGCTCTCCAGCTGCATTATACAGGTCTGCACATCCATAGGGAAATTCTTCAGGTCCATGGGGCAGGCCAGAATCAGTGTTATTCTGAGAACAACAACACCCGCGATCAGCAACAAACTCCACAACAGATCCAATTAGACAACTCTTATTTTCTTCCTTTTCCACTGGTCAAACCGGTCAAATTTAAAGGAACAGTTTTAAAGGAATACATTTACAAATTTTATTTATAGAGCTGTACACACAATGCACAAATCTGTACATAAGTCTTCTGTTTCAGATGTATACTAGAACTATTATTATTGTTTATTCTATTTATTTATGTTCTCATTTAAATGCCTGTTCTAATGTCATACATGTATGTATGTACCAAGAGCTCCTGTAAAAACCACAAAAAAATTCCTTGTGTGTTTGTGCACACTTGGCGAATAAAGCTCATTCTGATTCTGATTCTGATATCAGTATTATTATATATTTTTATTGCATTTATTAATACTCTGAATTAGCTTAGATTTTTTGGATTTTCCGTTTTCATTTTAATTGTTTTAGTAGTTTTTATTTATTTAGTTTTAGTCATTTTAGCATTTAAACTTATTTCAGTTAGGTGTCAAGGCAACATTTCTAATTTTCATTGTTCTAATTTTCGTTGTTGATGGGCTCCATTGACCTCCATAGTATTTTGTTCCATTCTATGGAAGTGAATGGGGTCCATCAACTGTTCGTTTGCCGACATTCTTCAAAATATCTTCTTTTGTGTACAGCAGAAGAAAGAAATCCATACAGGTTTCGAACAACTTTGTGAGAGTGAGCAAAAAAAAGAGACAATTTTCAAGTTTTTGATTTTACATCTAACATTTATATTTTATTGGATTTAAATGATGCAAACTAATTTAAAGGGTTTTTTTTCAGCTAACAATAACACAGCACCCAATAATTACAACTCCGTCATTATTCGCTCACTGTCATCAGTTGTTTTTCACCAATAATGTCCACCGCAGCTCTCAAATGAAATATGTCGCAGTTCGTTTTGGTTTTACGAGACGCCTGGTTATGAGACACTGGAGAACCAATAACGTTTGATGTTATTGATGTCCAACCTGAAGCACAGGTGCCAAAATTTGATTTGAGAGCTGCATCAGGGGTGACGATTATCAGTGAATAACTTAAACTTCATTCTGTTCCTCACTTCAGACGACTTAAAATATAGTGCAGGGGTTGTATTACAGACCATTTCTAGTGCCTTTTAAAGCTTGTGGTCAATATGAAGTGTTATTGTATGAAAATAACAGCATACAGAATTGGAATGACATAAGGATGAGGGGAAAAAAAGAGAGATTTTTCATTTTTAGGTGGCTATCCCTTTAAGATATGCAACCAAACTCTATTAAATCTATGATTATTAACTCTGCCTCATATGATCCTAAAGCTAGATAAAGAAGCAGCCCAGTGCAGAGCTCTGATTCGAGGCCGTTTTTACGTCACTATCAAAAGATAGTGGTTATTTACCCGAAATGTTCAATTTAACTGTGCACTGTGGTTGGTGCAATTTAGAGAGGGTTCACAGCTAAGACTGAACTGATCTGAAAGGTTCATTTGATGGTGTCAAGTTAAGAGACGAGGCTTCCCAATCCACACAGCAATTCTCACCACAACCCCAGTCCTCTTTAATGCTACAATGATAAGACATAAAGTGAATTTGGAAACTGGAAATGTGCCAAGAAGGATATATTATATTTGTTTCGCTTTAAGCTATTTCATTTTTTTTAATAATAAAGTACCACACACAATTAAGCAAACATGCTGTGCATTCTAAACAGTGTATAATTTCATCAAGATACACTAGCGTTCAAAGGTTTGGGGGCTGTTTTTTTTTTTTTTTTTTTTTTTTATGTGTCTCTTTATGCACACCAAATCTGCATTTATTTGTTCAAAAATACAGTAGAAACAATACAATTATGAAATATTATTACAATTTAAAGTAGCTGTTCTCTATTTTAATATATCTTATAATGTAATTTATTCCTGTAATGCAAAGCTTAGTTTTCAGCATCATTACTCCAGTCTTCAGTGTCTCATGATCCCTCAGAAATCATTCTAATATGATTATTTGATGCTCAAGAAACATTTTTTATTATTATCAATGTTATAAACATTGTTTGTTATAGACTCTTTGATGAACAAAGTTCAAAAGAACAGCATTATTTAAAAAATTGAAATCTTTTGTAACATTATAAATGTTTTTATTGTCAATTTGTTGCATTCTTATGTTGCATATGTTTTATAACACTTACTAACTACAATATTTGTAGGCCAAAATATATTTATTGATAATTTTTTGTTACCCATTACATTTTTTCTAAATAATATTCTTTTTATTTTTATTCATTTTTACATTTTGCTGACAGTTCTATTAAATGCTGTTTAATGACAGGTTCCATTGCAACAACTTACCCCATATAGTGTGACAACATGACCCACTACTGAGCCATGTTATCACAAAAGGTCAAAGTGTGTTTAATGAACTGTATGTCTTTTTTTAAAGGGCGCAAAGAAATCAATCAACCCTGAGAAACACGGACGGCAATAAAGCTGGTGTGACAACTAGCCCCGGTTAAGTGTACAAACACACCGTATAATGTATTATTGGCAGCATTAGATTATATATTGCACTCTCACCTTATACTGTACAAAACATTCCCATTTTTGGAGATCCGCAAAAGCTTGTTGTCAGTGGTAACCTCGTGGAAATTAGCTCCCTTTTCATTGGCAAAGAACAGATCAGGTTTCCAAATGGAGTCCAACATGGAGGGATCAAGGTCAAGGGAGTCATCGGGATATTCGCTGTAGGCCAGCCGAGGGTCATTCCACTGCTGTCTCAGGAAAATGTTCACTCTGTAATCCTGTGGCACACAAAGACAGCCATGCCAACAGATCAGAGGTGAGCAAGAGACGCCAGCACATTTTATAAGCTAACATCAGGTTCAGGCACCAGTGAAATTTCACAAGGACATGCTTTTCTTTTTTTTTTTTTTTGCTAGTATGTCTAAACTTAGTCCAGGTAAATTTGGCATCGTCTCACTATATATTTAGGTTGAGATAATTGTTATTCGTGAAGGCAGACCGCCCGGTGACATGGCCGATGCGTAAAAGCAGACACCGTAAAGCAGTGGCATTTCGCCCCAACACACTGCCATAATTGTCAATTCTTCTCCAAAACGGGCATGCAGTTATATCATTTCAGGGAGACCATTAAACTGTCTGGGCAGTAATGTACCTTGGGATGACTTGGGATGATCCGCATGGCACGAAATAAAGTGGATGACCTTTGCAATGGCAATCAGCTACAACATGCAAGGACATTTCAGGGCAATTATCCTAATGTATGGTGACCGGTTCATCCCAAGGATTTCGAAATATTTTGATGGAGGAGAATCATCTGTCCCAGGTTATTAGATTTGCCTCTCGGAGAGCACAGGAAAAGAACTAGTCCCATCGATTTTACTTTGTCAATATTTCTCCTTTATGATAAACAGCCCACGGTCATTGTAGACACAAAATGAACCCTGCGAAAACAACAGAGCGATGCATAGCGGCTTCATTACCAGTAGCATTATCTCCCAATTACTCAGGCGTTATGTAAACACATCTGTTCTTTTCGGCAAACGCCTATTACACACATTTAACGTCACAGAAACCACGCATATATACGGCAAAATTAGCAAAACTTTTTTCTCTTGTCTACAGTGATTTTCAGACATCCATTGCTACAACAAAACAGGGCGCCTGCAGTCAAACGCTCCCCTTCAAACGTACAGCTAGTTTCCGACAGAATGATTTTGCAAACAAGCGAGGAGTGGGCGCACATTCATCAGCGCACACACAACTTTTTTTTCCCCTTTCTGATTTGATTTCTCTAGGCTAAGGAGAGTGATTTATGGCAACAACCCACTCATAATGCGATTCAAGCCCAAGGCCAGATCCTATCCTGACGGTGACATATTAGAAAAAGTTTGCATGACTCTCGCGCGCCCAACTCTGCTAACAAATGACGGACGTTGAAATTTACACATTCGCTCTCACTTGCTTCCTCAAGAAAATGAAAGAGCTGCCGAGATAATTAAATAGCCACTCGCCTCTCCCGTGGGCCCCTTGCCTTATAAAAAGGGTAAACAATTAGGACGGCGAAAGGCCGGGGGGAACGACAGTCTCAGTAGTGGCCGGAGTCGGTCAGATCATTACTGGCTGAAACATTGTTCTTGACTGCCCTATAAGCAATAAAGATTTATCGATATCGCTCGCGTTACCTGCTCCTGCCCCTCCACCTCGCCGCCGCTTGCTCAGTGTGAACACGAGCATGAGCAACTCGGATCAATTCCGCTGGTTATGGAAGAAAGAAAGAGTGGAAAGCACTGCATTTGTTCTGCTTGAGGGGGTTTTGCAAGCTGTTGAAGTTTTGGACCTGCTCAGCTGGTGCCAAACAGGAAATCTTGGCATTAAAAGATATTATTTAGAAAAAAGAAAAAGAAAAAAGAAGTGTAACCTTCACCTGGTCTACAGTTGAAAATGTCTTTCGATTGCATTTGCCTCCATGTATCAATACATTGAAAACACATTAAAAACTATATTGCCCTAGAGGTATTTGGCATCTGATCAATACAACTATATAAATGTGAAAGTCTGGCTTTGGGTGTACATATTAAATTCACTGTCTTTCACTATCATAAAAAGAGTGACCATTAAGTCCCATTGACCCCAAGAATGATAACTATAACAATAAATATTTTAGCATTTACACCAATGACAGTAAAATTCTGAGGTCTTTCAAGTCGGATGGATGCTGATTGGCTGTCAGTGTTTTTATCGCAAAAAAAATATTCTGAAAGTGTTTTCTGAACCGTTTTTGTTATAGTTGTGCTGTTGTGGTGTGGACTTTACTATTCGGTAACACTTTATTTTAATGGTCCACTTTAGACATTCTAAGTAATGATTAGAAGTAACTTTGCAACTATATGTAAACTACTAGTCATCGGATTATTGGTAGACTTTCTGCTTAATATCTGCTAACACTTTATTTTGATGGTCCACAACAGACACTCTACTGACTATAAGTAACAGACTACTAACAGTATACTTAAAATCTAATGACTGACAGTTGTAAAGTTACTTATGGTTAGCAGAATGTCTAAAGTAAACCATTGAAATAAAAGTGTGACCCACTATTCTTACAGAATTAGAAAGATTATTATTATTATTATTATTATATACTTTATAGTTATCGTGATCATCCTTGGTGTGAATGGGCCTTTGCAGCGGGGTCCAAAAGTCTTAGACCACATCCAAACTCTGGATTTTAATTAAAACCTTGAAATAAACAGAAAAAAACTAAGCTAAAGAAGCATATTTAAATTTATGTTAATTTTTCAGTTCAGCTTCTCTTTCACTTTTTTTTTTATGTTAATCATAAGTACTAACAAAAATGTATTCAATTAGAAAAATGCAAAGTTTTGGAGCCCGTTCATCTGAATTTTTTCTTCACCAAACCGTTATAGGGTTACATATGTTCATAAGTTTTATCAATATACTCACCATTGTTGTTTCAGCAATAGATCCAAAACTGTTAATAAAAATGTTGCATGTTACGTTCACAGGTGGACCTGTGGAAAAAAAGAAAAGAGAAAAACAACAAAACAACAACAACAAATAAGTCAAATGATACTGATAAAAAAAACAGGTTATCCTCCAAATTTTTATCTTACCAAAATTTAAACCTATTCCTTATTAAGAATCAACTACAAAAACTAAAACTTACCTGCTGACTGCTAAATTAGCACATTTTAATTGACTTAAGATACATACATTGCCTTAGCTTACAAAACAAAGATGCTCTTAAAATAAGGAGTGATATGGTTTATTAGACTGATCATCCCAAAGAGAAAGCATTCTGAGGTGAGTCTTCTGTGAAGACAAGGGCCAACAGTATTATTATTAGGACAGAACAAACCCTCAAAGGGAAGCCATTGTTCCTCCCATTTCTGTTTTAGAAATATTGGAAGTAAATATCTTATGCTGGTGCACAACTGAAAACCTGCAGTCAAAGAGACCGATGTATACGACTGAACAGAAACCATACTTCTGCTGTTAAAAAACGAACAAAAAACAAGCGATCCATCACATATGGCTCTGTAAACACAGAGAGGGGGATATTTGGAGTGACACGGCGCTCATGGCCTCGTAAAGACCCTGTCAGGCGGCTCCAGACTTCTGATTCGGTTAGATACAGAGCTGCTGAACAGAATGGAGAAACCCTGAACCCAATTTCTCTGCCTGCTGACGAGCCACACGCAGCATCCTAAGGTGCTGAATGAGTAGATTACTGGAAAGAAACATATTGCAATCTGCAAAGTCTTGCACAATTTATTAGGCATTCTATAAGGCTGCGAAGTGCAATCCCCAAGAAAACTATTACCTGGAAATAAATTTACCTCATGTATGATTTGACAAAATTTTACGCACGATTGTATAGCGCTGCGCCATCAGAAATGTCTTAATTGACGAACAGATCTTAGATGGTCAGGGTAGTGCCATATTTAATTTTAGACAGAAATTAATACGAAGCTGTGAGGAATAGAAATACAGTGCGTTTATTGTACTGTTTAACAACAAAACTCTTTATGTAGACAAAAAGACAAGGCGTTTTGAAAATTCCTGGATCTAGTATCTTTTCAATACTGTATGTGCCATTGTAGAGAAGACTAAGTCACAGCCTCATTTTCATCCGTGTTACATGTGATATGGCGTCAAACCTGACTACGGCCTATATTAGGGCAGGAACAACATGTCAATGTAATCGATTATGTTCATTACGCACTGTTTATGCTCATCCCTAATCCCCTGTCACGCTTCACACAAAACTCATTCTAACTAGCCATTAGCATCTGCTCTAGAGTTTTATTTTGTGTGAAACATGACAGGGGATTAGGGATGAACACGTTGTTCCAGCCCTAGTCTATATCTTAAATCTGCACAACACCTGTGTTTCAAAACCTAGTGAGCAGCCTCACTGCCTGCCTACAAAGGCAGCATCCTAACCATAATCAAACGGATCTGTAACATTCCAGACGCAATACAATAAGCATTCTGCATGAAAGACTCAACTCACAATTGATTTCAATAGTTTTACATTAGCATGTTGCTAAGCTAACAGCACAATTCTCTAACAAGCATAACAATAAGTAGTTGAGCGTAATTCATTTTTGTGTGCGCAACGTAATATTTAATTTCAATCGAAAGCATTATGTATAAGTCAACATAGCTTTGTCCGCCATCTTGTTTTTCATTCGTTGTAGTACATTATCGTTCTGTGTGAAGGCCACGCGATGTTGCCTCAGAATTTGGCTTAAACAAAGTATCTTAGCAGAATTCACTTGCCAACCTTTTGAACCAGACTTTGCCTTCGTACGCGGTTCACTAGTTTTGGAACTGGCTCAAATTGTATCATATTATCCAGGCAGTTCCTGTTTGAGTCTCTATACAGTGTCAAGCCCCATAGTTGCTCTTGGCTTATTCCTTCCACTGGGTATTATACTGGCTGTAATCATTTGTCTGTTCTTGGCTTTCCTTGCCGTATGTGACGCAGCGCAGAGGAAATCTAATGTCCTCAACCCCCACTGCAGTTCATTTGTGAGCCCAGCCTCCAATAAGGAGAGGAGAAAGAGAAAGACAGAGCTCATTAACTGTCAGGAAAGGGTGAGTCATCGCCAAGAATGATTTGCTTTGCCATGTTTTTGCCCAAACAATCTGCGCCCTGCTCTCCTTAGAGAAGCTCACTGCAGAGGGAAGCAACCACCAGCGAAGGGACGTTCAGGTTATTTATACATTTTTCACTCAGCTGTCCTTCCCGGCAAATCAGACCTTAATTTCTGAGCCGTGCCTCCACTCTCATCTCGTAGAGGTGACGGTAGTTTAGAAGCCTCACACGTTTCACTGCGCTTCTCTTTATTACACAGACACAAACAGGACAAGCGAGTCGCAAAGATCAGCCTCGTCTTTCCTAGAGATGAGCTCATCAGAGACAGAGAAGGAGAAAGCGAAGGAAGAGCGTTTTCCCGTACTGTATTGACGTTGCACAGTTAAGTATTTACGAAGAAAAATCAAGACATTCAGAGAGTAATTACTGTGATTAATTTCATGCATAAACAGAACAATCATTAATCAAATGTCCCTTGGGAAAGTATAACCTCCTTAGAAAGCCCATAAATTACGTGCTTGCCACCGAACAGAAGAAGAAGAAAAAAATCAGTTATCCAAGGGACCAATTACTTCTTCATAAACCAACAACCACTACTCATCTTTACAGTTAGCAGTTTATAGTCATTCATTAACAAGGTTCATGTCTAAACTGATCAATATCAGAGTGAGTCCATCTCTTTACCTAGCAGCAACCGGAGAATGATACAGCCTCAAAAGCCATTATTCTGTCTTACACTGGTCAGCTGGAGGGAAAATGGCGCACAAGATGTTATCCCCCAGAGGACACTCTCAATAAGGGAGCAAAACAGATTTATTACAAACAACGGGCACTTAAGATGCCTCCCAGGTAAGTAGACCACCACAAATGAAAGTGTCTGATATAAATAAAGAAAGCTTAATGATATTGCTCATGTTAAAAATCGAGCTGCTCTCAGCAGAAATACAATGGCACAGAGACATTAAATATTTATATGGCTATGGCTATACCGATAAGGTTTTGGCAAGGCAGTTTTCAACTGAAGTGAGATCCACTGGTAACAAAGGGACAGCAATGTGCCCTACCAGCCTTTCCATGTTAGCACACCTCACTGAATCAACACCGGGGCAAATGTCAAGGGCTTCCTCTTACTCCTCGTACACTGACATATGGGCTGATGCTGAGAAAATCTATTGGCATGGGGCAATTTTCAATTTGCGATGCTCTAGTTACGGTGATAGTGTAAAAAAAAAAAGGTGTTAAGCGCCAGCGAAGGAGCTGAGCTTCTTTATGAAGAGTGAAATGGGGGAAAAAAAACAAATAAATCATGTAGCTTCATAATCCAAAATCCATTTCTGTTGAGATTTTGGTGTTTAATGTGATTTCTTCTGATATGAAGAGATTTAGAGTACAACAAAATCAAAATAATACAAAAAATATATAGTATAGAAACATGTAAAATAAAGTATAGAATACTATAAAAAAAGAATATAGTACAGATGACAACAAAAATGACAGAATATAATATAGAATACCTCAAATAGAAGTTTTTGAATATCAAAAATAGAATGCTGTATTTCCATACTACAGAATATAGTAGAAAATGGTACAAAAACCATACTATACTATACTATGGACCACTACTAATAGAATACTACAAAAAGAACAGTATAGAATAGTACGAAAAAATTATACTATCAATCAATCAATCACATTTATTTATATAGCACATTTAAAAACAACACACGTTGGCCAAAGTGCTTTACATACAGCCCAACATACAATATAAGATTATAAAACAATTACAAAAATGATTTTACACTATAATTATTATATACACTAGAATATTACATAAAAACACAATGCAGTACAGAATAGTACAAAAATAGACTACAAAAAGAATATGATACAGAATAATACACAAACAGAAAACTATATTAGGCTACTTAAAAATCAATATTTTGAGTACAGTTTTTTTAATTCTGTCATCTGGGATCGCAGACTCGCTCTCTCGTTTCATACAAACGCAGCTGCTGCCATTTTGCGACAAATGTTTTGTATACTGTAATGGATTATTAGATAAACAGGTACCATTTTAAAATGGTTTCATCTCAGATCAATATCACGTATCCCCATAATTATTAATGTGGCGAAATGCTGTGTAATAAGTGGTATGACTTTACCGTATCCCTTAAATGTCCATCTAGTTGGAACTTGTCGCTTGCTAGTCCCGTCCTTCGGATGAGACGTTAAACCGAGGTCCTGACTCTCTGTGGTCATTAAAAATCCCAGGATGTCCTTCGGAAAAAGAGTAGGGGTGTAACCCCGGCATCCTGGCCAAATTTGCCTCTGTCCATCATGGCCTACTAATCACCCCCATATATACTGATTGACTTCATAATGTTGTCTCCTCTCCACCAATAAGATGGTGTGTGGTGGGCGTTCTGGTGCAATATGGCTGCCGTCGCATCATCCAGGTGGATGCTGCACATAGGTGGTGGTTGAGGAGATTCCCCCTTCCATATGTAAAGCACTTTGAGTACCAAGAAAAGCGCTATATAAATGTAACGAATAATTATTACTATTAGCAACTGCTCTGTCCGTGGATCACGGTGTCTGATTCAAAGATTGCTAGATCTAACGAGCCGTAAATGACGATAACAGCTTGAAGTTGTCAATGCTGGCAAATGACCATGGTATAAGCGTGATAATCCATGGCTAGCTGTGCATTAAGTAAGGGATAATGTAGAGCGAGGCGGTTGTTATAGCGAGTACAACCCCGACAGGCTGATCAGGACCCCGACGCGAAGCAGAGGGGTCTTGAATCAGCCTGAAGGGGTTGTATTCGCTAACAACCGCCTCGCGCTACATTATCCCGCTTATTACATGGCTACCTACCAAATAAATCAATAATTTAACACAAAATATTGATTTAAAAAGGAGTTTATTGATTTAAAAACTATTGTATTGCTTCCGCTAAAGAAAATAATCCGTTCCGTCTCTATGGTTAGAATCCTGCGTCCATAGCAACGCTCTGTTTTTCATGGCAACGGTGTGTTATCAAGAAATAACAGACCACATTCTACATTAGAATTCAATCAAGCCATGTAATAAACTATTTTAATGCACCTCTGCTTCGCGTCGGGTGGTTATTTGCCTCCACGTCGCGCTTAATGCACAGCTAGCCGTAGATTATCCCATACATATAGAAAATTACAAAAAAACAAAATACTCTTTTAGAGTACTACAAACACAGAGCATAATATAGAATAAAAAAAGAATACATAAACAGAATATAGTATAGTACAAAATATAGTATAGAATAGTACAGAAAAAAACAACAAAATATTATACTAGAATAGCAAAAAAAAAAAAAAACTTTTTAGAGTTCCACAAAAAACTGAATATAGAGTAGTAAAAAAACCAAAATACTATACTAGAATACTACTACAACATAATAGCATAAAATAGTACAAAAATAAAAGAATTTTTCTTTGAATTCTACAAAAAAACAGAATATAGAGTGGTTAAAAAAGAGAACATTATATACTAGATTAGCACAAAAACAAACAAAACATTTTAAGCATTAAAAATACAATTTAGCACAACATGCCCTGCAATGTCTTAGCAAATTACTACGACAAAACGTTTAACAATTAACAACCTGTTTTATGCACATAAAGAGCAGCTATGTGGATCCCTGACTCAAACATCATTTTGCATTCTATGCATTTTCTACTTGAAACAACCCACTCCAACAAAACCAAATCCAGATTGGGCAGAAGTCACAGCCATCCATCACTCCAGGTTCGGTTCAGCTAGAGGCGACCCTAACCATTAAGGGGATTGTATTAAAATTCATAAGAGACGGACAGCGACGGCTCGGACGGGGAAAGATGCCTGTGCAGTGACAGCTAGTTTCAGAGAGAGTGTCTGAGTTAGCATTGTCACATGCCTATAAGTAATGACACACTGCTAAATTACCAGGATCTCTTCCTGCCCCTGAGGCTAGCATCACTGATAGGGGAAACATGACAGCCTTGGAGGAGGGAGGCTGGAGAGAGACATAAATCAATAGGAGGGCTGTGGCACTGAGTCCGGAATGGAGAATGAGTCGACTACAGTTTGATTACACTGGATTGCAAGGGTAGCTTCAGCTACAGAACTCATGAGATAAAATGGTCAATATTACAGCGAAATTGATTCACACCGAGGTTAACTGATGGTTTTAATGATATGAGAGACTGAGTTTCCTTACACTCTGTGGCTATGCGTATGAAATAATTAGATTAGAGAATAGAGATAAGAAGGAAATTAGATTAATATGATGAATCTCTATTAAACTGGCCGACCTCTCGGCTGGACTAGCGATGGCACTGAGCTTCCATACCGTCCAATCAAGATTTCACTGGCCATTATATTGAAATGCTGTTAGAGTTATTTACATATTTCAGTAACATATACAGTCCTACCAGTGTTGGGGAGAAACTAGGTAAAAGTATTAAGTTAACGCTACTAAAAAAATTGTTTAATAGTGTGAAAATAATTCAGTTGCTTTTACATTAACAAGCATTTTTTAAACTGTGTTTAAAATTCTACATAATATCTCTGTTGAGCAAATCAAAGGTAATAATCAAAGATGCTCTACTAGAATGTCTTTTGCTTTCAAATAGAGTTAAAACATTTTAACGAATCTGTCTGTTTGGATGATTAATTTTAATTAACCCGTGATAAAAAATTCCCCTATTTATTTGAATCATCATTCAGTTTTCAGGTATTTTATGTCCTTTTTTCTTTAGCAAATTAAATATTTATCTAAATACTGGTTTAAATACTGAATACATTTTTAACTGTTTTCAGTTATATGTTGCTAATATAATTAGTTTATATTATATACTTTTATTGTTATTATTATTATTATTATATAGTTTGAAGCTGTCAGGCCATTTGCTAATATTGCTCCTTTTAACTTATATATATATATATATAGCTTTTTTGTTAGCAACTTCTGGTGTATCGAAGTATAGCAAGAATAGCTAGAATAGAGTAAGAGTTTAACTACTGCCAATTTTGATTAGCTTGTAGAAAAACTATTTTAAAATAACTTCTCCAACAGAGTTATTACCTAAAAATGAGTAATGGAAATATTGTATGGAAACGAAATTTCCTCGTGACTTCCTAATGAACTCGTTCTTCACTACATTGAGCTGTATATTGGATGTGTTAAGGACTCTTAGAAATAAAATGTGTGCAATATAAAAACAAACACTCTGAATATTCATCATCTGAAAAAAAAAAAAAAAAAAATTCAATGTAATTTTCAAACACATCTACAACCTGCTACTTCAAGTAGAAACCTTACATGGTCATGATTAATTTCGTTTAAAGTACCAAGGCATGAAAAACTCACAAACAACATGACTAATAACTAACTATAACTATAAATTAACATACAAACAACCATTATAGTTCTTAACACACTGCTAATATATGCATACGATACACATTAAACATACTGCAGACATATTTTAGAGCACACACCAATAGCTAGCAGTAATCTCAGCTGGGATAAATGATGATTAAACGTTGTGCGATAAATGCAGAATAATACTCTAATGTGATTTGTGGATACTCCTCCTATGATCATTCATTCGAGAACACTGGAGCTGTGACAAACATCCAGAAGGCTTCGCATTAGTCTACATAAAGGGAGTGAGCTGTGTATATAATGCCCGTAATAAAGCTAAATAACAGGGCTCTAATAAGAATCTACCGGCAGCGTTCGGCCCACAGGACTAGAGCTGTATCTCTGCAACCTCAATAGTCACAAAAACAATATTACATGCACCACCGGGACAACCGTACATCAGAATCAAATATATTATTTGAATACAATATCTGAAACCATGGCTTGTTACCTAAAGCAAAAAAATTTGATTAGATGAATAACCGAGCGTCAACAGTTGTTGTTTGTTATGTTCAGTCATATTTAGAAATTCATTTGTTATCCCAATTTAATTATAATTTAAGCCAAGATCAGAGGGAAAATCAGTGGTGCACAGATTAAAATCGTGCCCGGCAACACAGAGCTTATCTTAGGGGTAAACCGGTACTAAATAGTGGCAGTCACAAAGTTCCAATGCTAAACCAACAACTGGAGGCAACACACAGAATTAAATAAGTAGTCATTTCCACAGCATGAGTAAAAGGAAGCTAATTAATAAATAAACGTAAGCTATTTTCAAATGTCTTGCCTGAAGCCCAATTACTCTGATCCTCCTACCAGTGAATAAAGGTCAATAAATGATATCCAATTATACCAGAAAATATAAACTAATATCTCCATGTGTCATTTGGTGTTATCAGTAAGCAAGCCATTTATAAAAAGATCAGACGCCCGTCTGATGTCAGTTGCATTGCGGGCAAATGCTTTAGTTATGTTACTCTCAACCATTAACAAAACACACAGATATCTTGAACTCATTATATCATTTAGCTGTTTCTCAGATGAGATATATCGCCTGCTCATTGCATGAATCAATAAGCTTGTATAATCCTGGATAAATAAAAAGGAAGTACCTTTTTTGTGAGTACCATCCGATTTGGAGCCTTGTGGGTCTAATGAAAAAAAGATCAGGATTAATAACATGATATTCTAACAGCAAGATTGTTTTCTTTTTTTTTTCTTTGCGGAACCAACAATAGAAAAAAAAACAAAAAAACATAAGCAGCATGGCTCACGTATTCTACTTTACACTCGCCAACACTTTGAGCGTTGAAGTGTGTGGCAGGGAATATTGGGTGCTAAGGGCATACTAAAGGCAAGAGCAGGTAAGGAGGGATGCACTTATTCGTCCAAAACTTCAGAGCGGGCAGGACAAGAGGCAAAGCACTGAAATGAAAGAAAGGATGGGGGTTGCAATGCATATCTGGTCACGGGAGGCAGAGGTTAGCAAAATGCACGAATAGATGCAATACACTAGGAGGGAAAATGCAAAGACTACATGTCAAACTGGCTTCACTTTGAGTTTTACACAAACTGTAAAAAGGATAATTGTTTTCAAGATTTTGTCTTAACCAGTAGATCAAATTGATTTGCCTGGCATTGGGTTGCAGGGCTGTGCAATACAAAAGGAATGGGAACTTACTTTGGGACCACAAAACAGCTCCCCCTTTTTTGTTGTTTTACAAAGAGAACCATTTTGGGGCATTTTCCCTACATTTTTAACCTAGAAAACATAGGTCAGGTCACAGTGCACTATATTCCAGTCAGTTTCCTCAAAACCATACAGAAACTACTACAATCGTGTTTTTCTTGTACAGTTCTGTATGGTAATCACAAGGATAAAGATGCTCCTTATAAAACACTACCATGCACATTTGTGACCACAGTTATCGTGTACAGTAATGCGCCACAGCGAATGCAGTTCAATCTGTTCAGTTGAGGCAACAGCACCGTGGGTGGTCGTCATTTGTGTGTTACCCTAAACACAAATCACTCATCCACTGGATCCTAATTAACATACGCAAACATGAAATGTAGACGGGTGATTTAAAGACTTCAAAAGTCCTTCCTTACTTCTTCAGCCCAACAGCATGTTCACCAATAACGCAGACGCCGGCATAATCCAGGACTTCCCAAGAGGCTTATCCTTTGTGAAAGAGCTACGTTAACCATTCAATTCCCAGTCCCCATGACCCAGCATTGATTATCCCATCTAAAGCTCTTAGATAAATGATATCAGCGACAAATATTTTAGAGACGCCCACTTCTTTATCGGGTAGAGAACAGCTGATCCCTGTGCATTTCCATCACCAATCGTACAGAGCTAATATTAAAGGGTTAGTTCACCCAAAAATGAAAATTCTGTCAGTAATTACTCACCCTCATGTTGTTCCAACCCCGTAAGACCTTCGTTCATCTTCGGAACACAAATTAAGATATTTTTGATTAAATCTGAGTACTGGATCACTCCTCCATATGCTTCTAAGACACTATAACTTGCTGGCCCAGAAAATGCATTAAAGACATGGTTAATATAGTCCGAGTGACTACAGTGGCTTTATTAAGCGACGAGAATACTTTTTGTGCGCAAAAAAAATTAAATAAATAACGACTTTACTCCACTATTCATTTCCTTCTCTCTGGGCCTCGAGTTAGTTCACGTAGTGTTTTAGCGCAGCGCGTCTGTGTTGCACGTCACCACGTAGGCTCACTATTGGCCGACGCTGGTCATGTGTGTGATGCGTGTGACGTACAACACAGAAGCGCTGCGCTATTACACTACGTGAAAAAACTCGAGGCCCAGAGAGAAGGAAATGAATAGTGGAATAAAGTCGTTATTTTGGGGGGGTTTTGCGCACAAAAAATATTCTCGTCGCTTTATAAACTTAAGATTGAGCCACTGTAGTCACTTGAACTATATTAACGATCTTTTTAATGCATTTTCTGGGCCAGCAAGTTATAGTGTCTTAGAAGCCTATGGAGGAGTGATCCAGCTCTCAGATTTAATCAAAAATATCTTAATTTGTGTTCCGAAGATGAAAGAAGGTCTTACGGGGTTGGAACAACATGAGGGTGAGTAATTACTGACAGAATTTTCATTTTTGGGTGAACTAACCCTTTAAAGAGGTCAGAGAAGACAAAAGTATATTAAAAGAAGAAATGTTCTATTCATACTTTTAATTGAAAACAGTTCTGAAAATGAAACCAGCGACGATTAACCTACTATTAGGGCATGAATTTGATGCAAAACAATCGACATAATAATACACCCAAACGGTCTTTTGCAAAGGCTAATCTCAATCTAACCATCTTGCACAGTAAAAATTATTTTTATTGATATTGAGTATGTTCTTAAAAATTTCTGAATGTCAATGTTACTTGCCGTTTCTATGCAATTATTTGTGAAAAGTACTAGCAATTTCTGAGTGAAAATTGTTTCAACGTAAACCCTACACCATTTTTTTTTTTTTTTCAGTCTGCAGACAGTGATAAATCGCTCTGGAGTTGCACGATCAAGTTCAAATGCGAGTAACAGAAGTTTTAAAATTACATTTCCATGGATGATTGTCTCTGCAGCCCTGTGAGAACTGGAACAATTTGTAGGCGATGAGCTAAAACGTGTATGAAAAATTAAAATCACATCTAACCTTGCTCTGTCTCGGTGTCATTTGATTGTTCTGTTGTGTTGTTTCTTGAGGCCCGCAGCCCCCCCTCACAGACGCATTGCCTTCTCTCTCTACCCGCGAAATAAAAACGCAATTATCTAGCGCGATCCTGGGACGCTTCGTTACCCCCATGGTGGAAATACAGTTCATAGCATCTCTGAAAGCTTGCTTGATGTTACAAAATCATTTATAGCCACCTCTTAAAGCAGATACACACATTCTGCTGGGGATGCTGCTGCTCTCTGCAGATAACTTATCCGGTAGCTTCAAACATCACATAAGAAACAGTCTTGATCAGGATTTCACTCATTTATCATCATTTAAACCGAGTGAAAAGCATCTGTAGGTTCACCATTGCCGTTTGTATGTGAACGCTGCACCCCGGCTCATTAGAGAATTCCCATTAATCCTATTAAAGTCCCATTAAGCATGTGCTGATAGCACCAAATTAACATCAAGCTCCACCAGCTACTAAACTCAGTTCTGCACTTTACATGAATGAGGAGGAGATGCAAAGAGGTAACAGACACAATACAGGACATCCAAAAAGAAAAACAAAAAAGCAATCAGTAAATATACCGCAGCAGACTGTATATTTACAAAATGTACACTTGTCTCATCGAACCCATTCAGAAGCAAAGCGAAATAGTAATCAGAAGGTATTGCACTGATCATGACTATAATGCATCGTGGCAGCTGGTCTGAAACGGGACGGGAGGGAGACTGTTGGTGTACGGCATGGCGCAAGCAGCCGATGATTGTGCTATTTGGGCGGAATCTGTAGCACCTCGTGGCTGTCGGCCTCGTAGCTCCTCGCTGTGACTGATGAGAAGGGACAAGGTTAACGTGGGTACGGGAGGCGCAGCTGCATTCCAAAGCATTCATCACTAGCGGCCGCAGATTACAGCTCAAGCTAGCGGACCAACTGTCCCCGCTCCTCTCAGGTTCACACGTCCCCAATTTGTTTAACGCAGCACTTTGATCTGTCAGCGAGCGCTAAGATATGGTCTATTCCAGAAAAACTGAGGCTAAAGTGTGTAATATCTGTGGTACCAAACGGAATACATTTTTTTTTCTTTTCTTTTTTTGGTTTCACCCCTGTTCACTCTTGGTCAGCTAGACAGATAGTACCGCCTCAAGGTTGAGTCAATGCCGCTGTGCTGAGCTGGTCAGGATGCTCTTTTTGATACACATTTTGGTGAAATGCATATGAAAATGGCATAGGCAATGGCAATGGCAAAGAAACACTTACCAATAAGGTAAACTAGTTAACATCAGTTAATACATTAGGTATATAGGCTATATATATATGAAGAGTTCAGATGCAAAAGCCTCTAAGTGCCATCTGAAATTTTCTTCTAGAATGATCATTTTTATAAAGCTTGTATATTTAAGTTAAGTAATTTCACTGAAATGACAATTAATAGGTAATTTGCATTGCCATTTAAGTGAAATTATTGAACTTAAATATACGAGCTTGATAAAAATTATCATTCTAGAAGAAAATTTCAGATGGCACTTAGAGGCTTTTGCATCTGAACTCTTCATATATATACTGTATATATATATATATATATACTGTATGTATATATATATATATATATATATATATATATATATATGTATATATATGTATGTATGTATGTATATGTATATATGAAAAAAATAGGCCAAACTAATAATTATTGTACAATACCCAACCGTTCAAAAGTTTGGTTCAGTAAGATTTTTTTTTCAAAGTAAGTAATGCATTAAATTGAGTGACAGTAAAAACATTTATAATGTTACAAAAGCTTTCTATTTCAAATAAATGCAGTTCTTTTGAATGTTCTATTAATCAAAGAATCCTAAAAAATGTTTCATGGTTTCCACCAAATTTTGTTTAAATTATAATAATAAAAATAATAAGCAGCACAACTGTTTTCAAGATAATAAGAAACGATTTCTGAAGGATCATGTGACACTGAAGACTGGAATAATGATGCTGAAAATTCAGCTTTTTCCATCGCAGGAACAAAATACATTTTAAAATGCATTAACATAGTAGACAGTTACTTTATGTTGTAATAAAATACAAAATATATAAAACAGTAATATTGTGAAATATTGATAATGCAGTGTTAATGTCTCAATGTTAATGTCACTTTTATTTGTATAGCACTATTAAAACAACACATGTTGACCAATGTGCTTTACATTATCTCAGTAAGATAGACAAAATAGTACAATAGTAATAGAATAAAAAGAAAAAAAATCATCATCAAAAGGATGAATAGGCCATGGCAAACAAATGTGTCTTAAGTTGTACTTTAAAAACATGTACAGAGTCAGCGTCCCTAACATGTAATGGTAAGCTATTCCAAAGTCTTGGCGCTACTACCCCAAATGCACAATCCCCTTTCTGGCTTAACTTGGTCCTTGGAATTTTCAGCAAATTTTGAGTTGATGATATCAAAGTTCTTCCTGTCTGATACTGCATTAACAGATCTGATAAATAAGTCGGTGCAAGGCCATGAAGAGATTGATACACCAATAAAAGAAATTCAAAATCAATCCTTTTTACAGGGAGCCAAGAGACCAAGGATGGATGGATGTGTTGACGTTTTTTAATTTTTGTAAAAAATCTGCAGCGTTTTGAACCTTTTGCAACAGTAGAATAGATGCTTGACAAATACCCTTATATATAAAGAATTACAATAATCAAGTCTTGATGATATAAGAGCATGGTTTGCCATTTCAAGGCTCTTATACGTCAGACATGATTTCATCTTAGCCAGATTTCTCAGATGAAAACCACTTTACCACAAGATTTATCTGTGCATTCAACTTCAGGGAGCTATCAATATAAACACCCAAGTTTTTAACACGTTCTTTAACATATAATGACAGTGGGCAGAAATTTAACTCTGCTGCGCCCCTTGTTCCTCTGGGGCCAAACACTACAACCTCCGTCTTATTTTCATTGAGATATAAAAAGTTAGAAGCCAGCCATGATTTAAGATCAGACAGGCAGGACATCAGAGGTTCCAAGCTATTTCCACTTATTAACGGTAAATATATTTGCAAGTCATCTGTATAGCAATGAAATGCGATGTCATACCTCTTGAAAATGTCTTCCAACGGGAGCATATAAAGCGAAAAGAGCGTTGGGGCCAGGATAGAGCCTTGTGGCACACCACATATTAGTGACGTTGATCTTGATGTATAACAAGTCAAATCTTACAGCCATGCTTCTAGCAGTCAGGTATGACTTAAACCAATTTAGGGCCTTTCTTCCCCTGAATCCCTACTCTTCTAGCCGCGAAAGCATTACCGTGTGATCTATTGTATCAAAAGCTGCAGTTAGGTCTAATAAAACTAACACTACTGAATCACCAGCATCCACTGTCATCAGTAAATCATTGAACACTTTTACAAGGGCAGTCTCTGTGGAATGATGCTTCTTAAAACCAGACTGGTAAACTTCACCAATATTATTCTGTTCTAAGTAAACATGTAGTTGATTAAACACCACTTTTTCTAAATTTTGACATAAATGAGAGATGAGAGTCTGAAATGAGTCAAGTCAGTTGGATCAAATTTGGGGTTTTTTTTAGTACAGGTTGCACAAAGGCCTGTTTCAGCATGCTAGGAAATATACCTGTGTCTAAGCTTTTATTCACAATTTGAAGAATACTAGGTCCAATAACCTCAATGTTTTCTTTTAAAAACCATGGAGGAACCAGATCTATAACTGACCCGGTAGGTTTCAGCCTGCTTACAATTTCCCGCAGCCGCTGAAATGTAATGAGTTCAAACTGATTAAAAACTGCAGTCTGTGTAACAAGGCCTAAAAAGTCACTGCTCATTTGTGGGATAATTCCTTGAAGATTCTCAATCTTAGTTTTAAATGAATTAATTAAGTTCTCGCATATCAATGGGGTCGGATCTAGATTTAATATAGGAGGGTTTATAACTGTATTTATAATATTAAATAACGACCTAGGATTGTTAGCGTTTTTTTTTCTTCTATTAGCTCAACGAAATACTTCGATTTGGCTGATATTACAGTCTATTTTTTAAACAGTTTAATACATGTAAATTTTTTTGCGCTTCCTTAAAGATGGCATAATAAATTTGTAACTTATTTTTCGTCCCCTTTCTCTGTTTTTTGAACAGTAATGTAAATGGACTCATTCATTGTAAATTCGTATTCAGTCGTAATATGTTAATTTTAAGTTATAAATGTAATAAAAAAATTACAAAAAATACAAATGTAAAAATGAACATGAACCTGAATTAATAAATGCATTGATAGTTAATGACATTTAATGCATAAACAATGAACTGAACCTTGTTGGAAAGGGTTACCAAAAATTACACACTTCAGCCTTATTAAAATAAAATCTTACATTATTCATTGACTGAAAATTTACATGTGAAAGATTATGATCTGAAAATATATAAATCCTGGTCCTAGCTGCATGGGGTGCCCCAAATGTGCCAGACTATGATCTTTCCATTTCAAATGGTCCCGGCTAAATCAGTTGGAAGGATTTCCCACTGTGAGTCCCAGTCATGATCAGTGTAATTTCTTCTCATGCCAGCACATTCGTTGCTTCAGGCAATTCTTATCTTTTTCACTCCCTTTTTCACTATTGCTGTACGACCAAATTTGCAGGAGAGGCAGTAATCAGAGGAGGTGAACTCCTCCTCCTCACCATGAGCTGGAAAAAATGTCTTCACACATCAGATGCTGTTTACGTAGGAGCCTAGGACCCTTGAAATGTTCTCTCTCGGCTTTTCCTTCAGAAATGTATCAAGATATGCTGTCAGGCTTCCTGCTACATGAATTTTAGGGAATGCGTTCTACAGTGGAGCACAGAAAACTGTCTGAGGACGCGCGAGCTTCCGGCTCAGAGTGTAGTTACATGCTTGACCTGACAGCTGTGACGAACCTTTGTATTTCATAATGTCTGGTCTGGTCATGTGACCATGGGACCCATGTGCCCTTATAAAATGAAGTGAATGAATTACATAATGAAATCACGAATGAGGGCCAGTGTTTATTCATACAGCGGATATCAACTGCCATTGTAACTTTTGTTATATTTATATATATTATATATAATTTCTGACAATTAGGGTTTAAATTACACATTGAAACCATAAAGGCAATGCGGAGTTTATGATGTTGAGAATATTTGCTTCTTCTGGGTAAATTTAAGTGAGAAAACAATCAACCGACGCCATTCAGGTTGCAGCAAAACTCAGCAAACAGCAAAAATTGAAGACGTCAGACTTCATTCACCATATCACAGCACTGACTGTCAACAAAAATAAATAAATAAATAAATAAATAAATAAATAAAAGAGAGAAATTCGTTGCCACAAGCAAGGTTAAGATGCAAGGCCACTCAAAATCAGATGGTAACCCTCTGCCATTTAAGCGTTCAAGCAGGTTTAACAGTCTGGACAAAGTCCCAGCATACATTATTGTAATGTTCCTATCATTCAGTAATGGTTTTACCTACCTATATTTTCAAAGGAAGAGTGAGATTGTACATATACAGATTTTTTACTCTTTAAAATATAATTTAGCATTACATTAAACATATTATCTTGGTCAAAAGAGAACACTTTATAATATCTTTCATTAATCAATAATTAAACATTACATAAAGCTTAACAGATCAGCAGATCATATTTCACTGTACAATAATGATTTGTTAAGCATTATATCATTTAATAGTTTGCTAAATTTATTATAAAGTGTTACTGGTCAAACAACTGATACATTTGGCTCTATAAACAATATGCATTCAAACAGATCATTATTCGAATTGAATTGAATATATACAAAATTATATGCACACAAACACAATACATAAGAAGTGAATATATACACTTTCTTTAATCAACTGCTGCACATTATATACACTACGTAATAGTGCAGTAGTCACTATAAATGCAGAAAAAAACTGTAAGGGAAAGAAATACATAGCTTTTAATCTTGCATCTGTGTTTATGTGTACACAACATTGTCACAAATATTTCTAATATATTATTTAGTTTGTATTTTGTAATTAATATATGTATTAAAAGACAAGGTATTGCTTTTAACACAGCTAAAAAAAAAATTTTTTTTTTAAGTATATTTCCAAGAATAGCTAAGAAACAGGCAGACTGTAATTTGCAGGGATTGACATTAATATATTGTTGAATATAAGGAAACCTCTGACATGTATCTTGCAGTGGCTATTACTAACATTGCCAGCACACGTCACAATATAATATAGAGGATACCGAGTCCCACCACAGACATTCACTCAGGATAATGATTCGAGATCATGGAAAAGGAACAGCAATGTAGCCAAAAGCTTTCTTAATATAACTACTGTACAGGTAATTCAGAAAGTATCCACTCTATATAATCTATCCTAAACAGTATCTGTCATGCACTGAGGTATATAGCAGGCTGCTATTCTATTATTATTAAAAAATCTTAAGAGAATAATTTAAATTTTGGGTATCAGGTTTGGATGCAATATCCTTTGAAATCAGAATCTGAAAATCCTTTGTACAGGAAAACTATGCGTGTTTGTGGAATTTTTTTGGGATTATTATAACAATACATCCCTTGTTTCCATTTACTGACAAATAGTCCATATACATTTATCGTATATTCTTGCATTACATTTCCAACTATTTAAACATTTTAAAGTACCGCTTGGCTACATTCCTGTGATATCCAACAGTGTCTTGGTAGATACACCTACCTTTGAAATTAGGTCTGATTCTTGCATCATAACCGGACACTTTTCCCATAAGCTTGTCCAGGAATTCTGACGGGGGCATGGGGGAGGCAGCTTTCCGAGCCGCTGCTTGTTGGGACGCTGCCAAGCTGTGGAATGGGAGAAAGACATGTGCGTTAAAGAACAGAGGAGGACAGGCACTGCATTATGATATATATATATTCAATTACAATTACACTTTTTACCCTTTGGTAAACCAATAGACCTTATTCGGAGAAGCGCCATGACATGAAAGCGAGGCTGTGAGGGATAGACTTGCCCGTTTTTTCAATGGCATCTGCTGTAAAAAGCAGTATAAAACTCCTAGATCACATAATTTTCCACAGCTCACATTGCCCAGAGTTTTGGTCAACTGAAATTTCTTGGAAAGATATGTTTGCAGTGTTTTTTATCAGCAGAACAATCCAAAAACGCATTAAATATCAGTACAACCCACTGAGGAGATGCACGTGTATCCCTCACAGCCTCGCTTTCATTCATTCATTAAATGCTGTCGTTTTCAAAAAGTGATATTAAACAATAGACAAGCTTTGGATTTAAATCTCCAGAGCTGAAGCTAATTCACTTTAGACCAAAAGAGAATCCATGAAAAAGCTAAATGAACATGGAAATGAATCAAGACCTCGTCATACAGGAGTATATCTGTGTCTTCATTAGCATTGAAAGCCATTAGAGCTTAATAAGTGATAACAGGGTGCATGTCCATCCCTTTGAAACCTCAGTGTAACCCGCCCACTGAATTCACACTAAAAGTCAGGTCACTAACTGGCCTGCGAGTCACATGATAACTTATCCCATGGGATTTTTAGCCTAAGACCACTTTTAGTGCTGATTAGTCACATTTTAACTGCTTCCATAGGGCTCTTTATCTGCCCTACATTTAATTGCCAAGTCTCTGTGCAACATGATGGACTTTAATATCTATTGACTTATGTTAGTCCTCTCACATACCTGATTACTGAAAACTCACAGGAACAATGGACTTTTTTTTTTTTTCATATACAGCACCAGTGTGTCTGACAAAAATGGAGGATAATAATCATAAAAGAGCCTGTGGTATATTGATTTCACCTAAGTCCTTGAGACATGGTCCTGTTCTTGCCAATTTCATGGGTCTTTCTTTGAAGGGAATTGCTCTATTTTCTTAACCAGCCACTGAATCCTGTCTAACTGTTTCGGCAGCATATCCATTATTCTTTCATGTCCATTGACTTTCTGCGTCACCACTTATCCTTTTTATTTTCGAAATAAGCAACAGTCAGGCTTTTTCCATTCCGCACATCATTATTCTTTCTGCTCATTAACATTTACTGGTGTTGGGCAACTATTAAATTGGAGAAGTGTATGGCATTTAAATGTGAATGCGTCATAGAGAATATTCTGGGAAATGCAGCTCAACATATCTCTTTTAAATCTAAACATAATGCGTGATCGGTCTTAACACCTTAACAAAAGATTGTTAATCAATTTTAATTAAACTCTTTCATTTTAACACACGCTGAATGGTTCAAAATGAACAGCATGAGAAAAAAAAGCTCAACTCTGTAGATACAGGTGTAGAAAATAAATTAATAAATTCAGATATAAAAGAAATTGATAGTAAAGACTTTTACATTGTTACAAAAGATTTCTAATTTAAATAAGTGCTGTTCTTTTGAACTTTCTTTTCTTTAGAGAAAAAAATCCTTAAAAAAGGTATAATAGTATAATGGCTAGTACAACTGTTTTCAACGTTGATAAAAATAATAAATGTTTCTTGAGCGTCAAATAATCATATTAGAATGATTTCTGAAGGATAATGTGACACTGAAGACTGGAGTAATGATGCTGAAAATTAGGCTTTACCATCACAGGAATAAATGATAAAACCAGAAAACAAAATTGTAAGTTGTAACATTTCACAATATTACTATATTTATGATCAAATAAATGCAGCGTGTGTGTGTGTGGCCTGGTAAACACTATATTATGGGGACATAATATCCCCACAAAGACGGCAATATCCAAAATCATTGTCCTTGTGGGGACATTTTTTGGTCGCCATGGGAAAACAGCTTAGAAATCATTCTAACTGATGTTTTTTGAAAACGTACAAACACAGAACGTTTTCTGTGATGTGTAGGTTTAGTGTACGGGGAGAGAAGAGACAGTTTGTACAGTATAGAAATCATTATGTCAATGGAAAGTCCCCATAGAACATGAAAACATAACACGCGTGTGTGTATCAAGGACACAGAATTGAGCAGGGACGCTAGGGACATGTCCCCATCAATATTCAGCGACACTGAATTGTCCCTAACAATAATGTTGATCCAAAAATTTAAAGTAGACCATACATGGCAGCAATGAAATAAGTACATTGCATTTACTTATGTCATTAAATAAAATTGAGAAATAATAATTCTCCATCTTAATTTTATGTGATGGGGTTGAGTTGTTAAGCTTGACAGTACCCTCCCTGACTATAATACGCCTCGAAAATATGAATAAAAATGCTGAAACTACTTACCATCTTCTGCACCACTGTTAAAGAGACCTGAATGATGTCATTTCAATGATGAGTGGTGGAGAATGGTTGGCATGACGGGGTTGAGTTCAGACTGAGGGACATGACTATAATCGTTTTTCTTATAAAATAGCTTTTTTTCCACAAGAAAATAATATAGACACTATGCACATTTTGTCAAATATTTAGGGAAATATTTGTTAAATAAGTACAAATTCAGTGAAGTGCCTTAGGGACATGACAAAATGCTTAGAGTAAGATAGAAATAAGATATTAAGATAAAAATTATTTAAATGCAATCATTATTTTTATTCATTATAATGGACATACAAAATATTGTGAATTTTTATTTTATTTTGGTGAACACCACATTAAAAAGTCTAAATCTGAAATATTACAGAATCCCAGGAATTAATTATATATAGTGTGTGTGTGTGTGTGTGTGTATCATCCCATTGTGAGAAACACATTCATTTGTGTTTAATGTAAAATTTTGCAATGCAAGCATAATGAGATTAGTCATGGCATGCCAGATTATTGAGTCTCTTCCAGAGCTATTCTCTGTGACTATAGGCTCTTTACATGAACACACCATCGAAAAAATCTTGGTGACAGTGTGAAATCTGAGGATACAGTCGCTATTAGTTTTGGTTCCCTGCATATCCATCTCATTGTAACCAGTAGCTGACAAAAGATGGAGTAAGCTGGAAACATAATGTGGGTTTTAAAAGTAGGGTAGGCAATTTTCTTTTTGTTATACTGGTTGAAATTCTCTTCACATCCTGATAGCAATCAATAATAGAAGTGGTCTAAATATTTAAAAAACATGTACCTGCATATATCTTCTGTGGAAGTCTCAAGACAGAAAAATATTCGTCCAATCATTGCACTCGGTCCGAATGCAATAATAGGATGTCCTAACTGGCTATCAGTGTGTGTATTTCCATACCTCCGCACACCCTGCTCACACAAACATCACACGTCATTAGTGTTTCATGAGGCTATGCAGAGTCACCGAGCGGCAAAAACAAACAGCAGTCGCCTTTTACAGTTCCTCCTGAACCAAAACAAAGAGCTTATGCTGCGGTCACGCCATGTCATAACTGTAATTACAAGATGGCAACCCGTGACGTTCCACTCAGAGCGGTTCACGTCCTCAGACTCAAATGTATGCGTTTCTCTGACATCACTATCAACGCTGAAATAAATCTGCAGCAGTCAGGTGGTACAAATAAGAGCTCTGTAAGTTGATTACATTGATTATTATTGTAATGCAGGGCTTGATCCTTCGGACAAGTAAATTTATGTTTCACTTGTCCATGCTCAAAAGTCACTTGTCCGGGTAAAGATTTATAATTTTATAATTTATTTTTTGGTGTTTTGCTAATGCAGAATTCGAACAAACCATTGAAAGCATCCAAACACTATCAATATTAATACAATTGAGTTGAAACAGTAGAAAGGAACGTGTCCCAAGAATAGAGTTCCCCTTCAACAAGAAATAAGGATCTCCAGACTCCATAATACAAAGTAATACTTCGCACGCTGGTGTGCAGTGTATCACCAGAGGCAGTAGAGGCTGATTTACCAAGGGATACTTTAAAACGTGTAGCTACTTTACATCTGAACATTAGCTAATATTTAACTATGTACATTTAACCAATACAAATGCTGTTAATGCTTGTTTACAGTACACGGCTGCCGACGCTAGCTAGCTAACGTCACTTACTTGTCAGCCAGGTTGGGTTGCCCCCGACAGACGCCACAGAACATTACTCCGTCTTTATAAATAACCCAGTCAAATTCATCTTTCCATTTGGTTACAAATTTTCATTCCCGTTTTAATTCGTATGGTGCTGTTGGTGTAAGGTGACTTGTTTTTGGAGCTTTTCCTGGCCACACTCTCCACCACTGTTCTTTGAGGCAAGTAAAAAATGTTTAAACTTGGACCGACTCCTGATTGGCCAATCAAAGCATGCTGAGTTGGACGCTGGTTTGACGGATTGTGGGGAAAAAAATGTGTTTGTTTCAAATTGGTAAAATTAAATCTGTAAAATAGACGTAATGAGTGGCACATAACGTGAAGTAACATGGCATTTTATTTTGTTTGAAATTTAACTTGTCCAGTGGGACAACTAATTTTCTCTTCCACTTGTCCTTCAAAAAAATCCACTTGTCCCGGACAAGCGGACAAGCCTTAATGTCGAGCCCTGTAATGTTATGTGCTTTGACACATGAGGTAATTTAACGCCGTCTCTCATGACGCTTTGCATACTTTGCTGTTGCTGTGTTCGTTCCTATGTTTTGAAGGAGGTTTGAAGGGAAGCTAGCTTGCTATTACTAGCCTCTCCGAAATTGCCTACCCTACCTTTAAACTGCATCTTTAGCAATTAATGGTTTCACTGATCAAGACAGCACTGAACAAATGAACCTTGATGCTGGTCATGGCAGTGGAGAGGGCCTGATCCTTCTGCTGATGCAGCAGGAACCAAACCAGAGCCTCCTGCCAGAAAATATATGCAAACAACCCAGAGACCTGCATACTTTAATGTGAGGATCCAATCATTAGCCCTAAGTGTAGCTCATTATGTTCTTAGGACCACTGATGAACACAATCCTTATTGATCTTGTAACACTCAAGAAATCAAAGGCCTCTCTGGCACCAAGATGGCATTTCTTCAAGCTGCTCTCAATTTGTCAATGCGGTTACTGAAGGACAGAAGAGAACATGTCAGAATAAACCCCAAATTACTTGATCTTCAAATCTTCATTTTAGCACAGACCTCAATAAATAATAACCTCTCAGATAGAAAGAAAGGTGGTGGATCCAAAATCAAAATGAGTATTGCTAGTGATGGGTCAGTGCTATTTGTGGTACAATCCTGTCTTTGATTATTAATGATGCATTAGGAGTTAGGAATGATCCTTCCTAAAAATAATGGTTACAATGAATACTATTTATAGCTTTTTTTTTTCTTTAGATGATGAACAAGCCATCCTTCCCCTCATTTCCCTCCACTTTGAGTGGAAAAATTAGATTTGAAAAGCTCTACAGAAGAGCACAAAATTGAGATCATATATGTATCCGGCGCTGCAGTCACTACCTGTGCATATACAATTACCAGAGAGACCGAAACTAAATCTCTATTAGTAGATATTAACCCTTGAGGCATTGAGGCAAGTGCAATTTTTTTCATAGTTTTCATCATTGAGCCAAGCAGCAATTTAACAGAAATAGGGATATGCATTAATATCAAACAGCAATGCAACTTTCAAAGAGGATCTTCATGCAAACCAGCACAGATATTACATTGTTTAAAATAAATAAATAATTTTTTTTTTTTAAAAGGGCTGATGGAACAGAGGGACACTGACACAGCACTACAAAAATAAGTCCTTGCTTTGTTTCATTTTATTTTGTCTGACTCTTCTTGAACAAATCCTATAAACAAAGTGTTTATTTTGAATTTTAATGGGTTTTGATGACATGCAGGACAACATTTGATGAGTAACAACACAGAAAAGTAATGCAAAAATAAAGTTAATCAAAAAAAAAAAGTTTATTTTGTCAATTGTTTCTTAAGTCATTTTAGAATATTGTTTATATTTTAGTCATATTATTAGAATGTTTGTTTCCTCAAATATTCGATAGTTATGTCACACGGTCCAATATCTTGTCAAATTTAATTTTGTAATATGTTGCTTTCGTTGGGCTAAACTACTGTTTATTCAGTCGTAATAAATAATGTTTCTGTTCATTTAGATGTTACCATATCTTTTACAGTGTAGAGACACTACATGCACACAGCTGCAATAATTGGATTGGCTTAACACAGCATTACCTGCATATTTTATTGTGATGGTGTGATGACATAACATCATAACTGCTTTACACATGTATTTTAATAGCTATGCCTCTGCTTCTCCAGTGACATGCACACAGCAGTCTCTCACGTGACAATCCTTGCATGGAAAATGTGCAAGCTAATATGGAAATCAATTAGAGAGATGCAATTCATAGAGCAAATTATGTTTGTGTACAATTTGTATTCGTCAGTGGCATTAGCGTCGATAGAGCGATCAATGTTTAGTAATAAGTCTGCATGTGAAACGAGGTTGGAGTGTAGGCTGAAACTAGGAGAAAGATATCAATTAACAGCCTCTGCAAAAGTTCAGCAGCAAGAGCTGAGACTGCAATATCCTGATTCTAGTTCATTAACTAAACACTGCCCATAGAATGCAAAATAATTACTGCAAACCACCAGCCAGATAAGGTGAATATGTTCATGATATTGTAATAGAGGATTCTTACGTTTGAGATAATCAGTGTTATGATATAAATGAAATATGATTATGATTGAAATAGATTGCATCTGTAAAATTAAATATTCATTTTGTAATTCAAATAAATGTGCATAAACATGGCAGCATAAGGGTGGTGTAAGTTTTTACAGGCCTATAATTTGTCATAGAACTGCACAGTATAACAACAGACCCGATGGATGGATGGACAATGTAATTACATTGTCAATCACAACACATCTGCCATGATATATCCCTAGTTTGGGAATTATTAGGTTTAGGGATCATGACACTGCTAATATATAGCCTATTTGTGTGTGTGTGTGTGTGTGTGTGTGTGTGTGTGTGTGTGTGTGTGTGTGTGTGTGTGTGTGTGTGTGTAATATACATATATAAACTCTCCAGAAAGTTATTAAATAAATCTCACACACACACTCTGAATGATTTTAGGTAGTTTGTTGCCTTCATATGTGCCTGTTGATAACTTTCTATTCATCGAATGACCACTAGTGTTCGCTATTTAGCCTCGTTTAAAATGAATCCTTGCCATTTCTGACTTGGATGACTGAATGACACGGAATTATTACTTAGTTTATTTATTTTTAAAATTAGCAGACATAACATTACAACAGACGAACTAACAGGCCAACGACTCAATCACTGATACGACGATTTTGTATTTTTTTGTATTTTTATAGGGTACACAATTCTCAGCAAAAGTAAAGAAACCACCTCGATAGAAAACAAGAAAATAGCCTGTTTGAGCAAAAAGCACTCTCGCATCAAAACAGCGCGATACGTACCTGAAAAATACAATAGTTTCCCACAAATAAATCCCGAGTGCGAACATTGTGTCAGGTTGGAGATGAGTAGATGTAGTTACAGCTCAGAGCACCATACAATTCCTTCTTCTCTCACTTCTGAGGTGCACGATTCGTCCTTTGCTTGTTTCAGATTCCCAGAAAGGCCAAACAAATCTCAAGAGCATACAGACGAGCTGGTCATTTTCCCGACAGCGGCTGTGTAGGTGAAGCGGAGCTCCTGTTTCATACGGGTTGCGGAATTTCAGGTGGAAGCAGCGCTGTGGAAAAAACTCGATGAGATAAATTCAGATGTTCATTCCGGACGATCCATAGCAGCATTAGATGCGTAGTCGCCGAGGATATCTAAAGACGCTCCATCGCAAACATTTAAAACAAAATAAACTACACACTAAATCTCCTCACAGTGCTGGAATGCCACCAAAGTCATTGGGAAAATATACATACGCGTCTGCTCTTTTCCTCCACGCTTCTTTTTGCATGCATCCCAGTGAGGAAATGTGTCGCTTTCGAGCCACACACGTTAGTTTCTGCTACCTCTGGCTGAGGTAGTCTGATTTAGTACGTACTTGTTTCCCTTGGGTGAATTGTTAGTGCTGCATGAAGCTACTTCCATTGTCTGGTCCAGTTAGGAGACGCTGCTCATTTTTTTTGTTTCAGTGTTTTTCTTCAATCCTCGTCAGAAAAGCCCAAACGCTGATATTTCAGCACACAGGGTCTGTTCCATCGCTCAGAAGCCCCCCAGCCCCACAGTATTTCTTGCTGCAGTCATTTACTAAACTCAAAAAGCACCTCACACACTCTCAACACACGCCCACATGCTGCTGTCATTGGTCTGAATGGCACTACAGACAAATGCCTCCTCCACGGATTGGAGATGGGAATTTATTGCCATATGTTGGACTTCGAGGGCTACGCTGTTTTGGGCCATTTTTTTTTTCTTCATTTTTTTTATTTTATTTTATGTATGGCACAGTTTTCAGAAACATGCAACAAAAAGGCATTGTATGGCAGAGAGCTGCAGTGCCTATAACTCCGTTCAAGCCACTGGGGTATTTCGACCAACCAGCTTTGATTCTGTGTTTATTAGATTGTCGAGGAGATAGCCTACTGTACCCCACTTTTTTTTTTTTTTTACACAATTGCTACTTTGTCCTAAAAGGTAACACTTTGCAATAGGTTTTCATTTGTTAACATTGACTCTAGTTAAAGGGATAGCTCACCCATAAATGTGATTCTGTCATCATTTACTCACCCTCAAGTTGTTCCAAACCTGTACAGTATAGGTTTTTTCTTTTTCTTTTTTCTTCTGCAGAACACAAAAGAAGATATTTTGAAGAATGTTTGTAACCAAACAGTGGGGCACCACTGACATCCATAATATAGAGAAGAAAAAAAAAAAAAAAAAGGAAGTCAATGGTGCCCCACAACTGTTTGGTTACAAACACTCTTTAAAATATCTTCTTTTGTGTTCAGCAGAAAAAAACGAAGAAAAAAAAACATATATACTGTACAGGTTTGGAACAACTTGAGAGTGAGTAAATGATGACATCATTTTATGAACCATCCTTTTAACATGAACAAGCAATACTTTGAAAGCATTATTAACATCATTATTCATTCCTTAAAGCTGCAGTCCGTACTTTTTTGGGTTAAAAATTATTCAAAATAAATTTTTGAGCAAGTATAACCAGCCAGTGTTCAAAACTATCTGCTTGCCTTAGCTCGATTCAAAACGGTAAGCTTGTAATAATGTTTTTCATTCCAGTGGTACTGGTGGATTTCCGCGGGAAATTTGAGCATGTCGAGCATTACGTCACATCTGTACACATAAAGAAGGAGTCTCGGCTAGTAGGCTATGTTGCGTGTGAGGATGTTGGAGGTGGAGATTTATAGCCTTTTCTCACAGCACTTGATATAATTAAACTTATCAATTCGATGGCGGATCCAGAAAGGTTCAAACGACAATCAACAGTGGAACATTCTATGGAACATTAATTTGTTGGTATGACAATTCGAAATTAGACTGCACAGAAATGGAAACTAAACTACAGGTAGCCCTAATACACATTAAATGTAGTCACGCAATGCTGATGTTGTTAACATTAATTTGAGAAAGAATCATTTGCACGGTTTGACATGATATGATAAGCGATCATTAGATTTAATCAGCGCTAAAAATCAGTATGATGTTATTATAAGTTTAGTTTATAAGACAGATTTTAGTCTAATTTCAAATTGTTTTCGAACTTGGTAATTGTAAATAAATCACAAACCCTTTGCTAGAGAAAACACACATTGGTGTAATTTGACTTATGAGTCAAAACCGTATAGTTACTGAGAAATATCCCATGTGACAACTAGCCCCGGCCGCCCCTTCGTCATTCTTGAAACACACATCAGGAGTGAAGTTTACTGCAGTTGGGTTTCATAGTCTGTCCTGCTCAATGTCACTTCACTGCAGGCATAATAACAAGCAAAATGTTCGCCAGTGCAAAGCCGCAAGTGTAAAAAAAAACAAAAAAACATGACGTAATCATAACAAACATATGTTTCGAATAAACAATGTCACAGTGCAATACAGTCAGCATCCATGTAGTTCAAGTCTTTCTACCATTGGATGAGATACGTACATGAGAATGGAATAGCCTCTTGTTTTTATAAAAAGATCATTAAATATTAAATATTTATTAAATAATCCGTTGTTATATCTCAAATCTATTATATTATTGTATTTATCGATGCGTTCACTTAATCAGTTTGAATCTGTGATATCACTTGTATTTGTTTTTACAGAACTGTGACACAGATGCTCTGTATATCTCTGTCAAACTCTATTACACCTTGACAGCTCTAATATTTCATGATGAATAAAGAGCCTAGAAATTCAGTTCAATTTTGTTATCCATGACACAAACAGAACAGAAAGAAGTGATTAAAGCTATCAACAACTCGGCAGCTGAGACTGGGGGTAGATTCGCCCGTTCTGCATTGTTCCCCTGCACTGCCGTTGTTGTAAGTGGGCCAAAACACTGACAGAATTGAATAATGTCACTTCTGACTGCTTTGAATATAGTATATTAAGTATATAAATATAGTTTAAGATTAAAAAGTTATTTACCATTAAAAAACTGCTAGCACAAGCATTACGCTGAACAAGCTGACGGAACGGCACGACTAATCGAAGAAAACGCAACTATAAAACATTTATTTCCATTCACATGTCTGTGTTGTACGTAACGGAGAGCCAGATCACTTTATTTATGATAAAATAACAGATTCTTGCACTTTTGTTTTCCACTCTGACTTTCAGTGAAAAGTGCTTGACCTTTATCTATCCATAAAAGACCAATCATATAGCACAATAGGCGTATATCAGTGAAGAAGAAAAAAAGCTAATGTATTGTCTAAAATCTATCTAAACTAAATTAACATATCTGATTCTTCTCTAATAAGACAATGCTCCTAATTTAATCCAGTTGGTTTCAGTGTGACGGATGTCAATTTTCAATGGTGCTATGCAACAAAGCACCGTCATTTATTGTTCAGGCACAGAAACATCTCACATCTCCATCAGTGGGAGGTGAATGAGCTGACTGAATCATCTCAGTATTTCCCAATCCACGGGCCACGGAGTACCCCAACACCACACATTTATTTTCAATGTCTCTCTTATGTAATGTAACTCGGCAGGCACACAGTATGAAATTATTTTATGTACATTAGAAATGAAATTTCTGTATGCACTATACTGTATCTTCTGATTAACCTCTATTATCTTTGAAAGTTGCAGCATATTATGGTTTTATTGTTAGAAAAAAAAAACTTTTAAATTTTTTTAAAAGTACACCATGGTCTGTCTGAATACTCGATTCTGATTGGCTTTTGCAATAAAACCGTTTAGTCAGTTTAATAACCGTTCTACAGACCTTATGCGCCAGAGAAACAAGTGTGCAGCCATCTTTAGAAATTTTGTGTTTGAACTTCTGTTTTTGCGGTAACTCTGTATATTTCTATGGCACTATCGGGGAGTAATTAGCTGGTGAAGTGGGTTTACTTATAGAGTTAATGAAAGTTATGCGGGTGTCATAACAAATATCACTTGCAAGATTTTAAAACGATTTCGCTAACTAGCAAATAGCGAAACGCTTCGCTACTGAATCGCTATACATTATATTTGTCATCAACGAGGGGGGTAACATCGCTGGTTTTGATGTGATTAAACTTACAGCTTCGCTGTAAATAGACAATGAGACGCTGAACAAACGCAGATAATTCGCACACGCATCTCTCTCGCTCTCTCTCTCTCTCTCAGACGATAATGAATTCAAATGAATGATATAATTCATTCATTCAAATAAGTGTAATCTTACACACTATACTATATCTTTGTGTCTGATTTAAAGTGGACAGAATGATCTAACATCATTTTTACCAGTTAAAGGTGATCTAAGTGATGTCACGCGTTTTTTAGGCCAAAACATTTTTTGTCACATACAGCAAACATCTCCTCACTATCCGCTAGCTGCCTGTCCCCTGAACACACTGTAAAAAAACGCGGTCTCTGTAGACACCACAGGCTCCACAAACGGCAACAAAAACAAACTGGGCTCACCCGTACCACGAAACACAACAAACAGTGCTCCAGCCAATCACCGACAAGAAGTATTTGAGGGGTGTGGTTTGGGGGTTAGTGCGCGTGGACATGAAGGGGGTGTGGAGGAGAGACGAGAGAGAAGCATGAAGAGGGAAGTTTGAATTATGGCCGACACACGACTAAAGAGACGACGTTCCGATGAACAAATTGTAAAGAAGAGGGACAAGGATAAGGAACGCGCGAAGTCCCGAATTTACATTGGAAAAACCCTCGAAATGTGGCGAGAACTCCGCCGGCAGAAGGGCTTCCAATCCGACATTCAGTTGCTCTGTTTTTGCAGAACAGGTAAATCCATTTTTCTTTCTAAATTGACGTTCATGTTCGCCAAACCAACACAAGGATGTAATTAGCTAGAACTATGCAGTCAGCGTTAGCTTTGGTGAATACAAGATAATGTATATGTTTCAGCTAGCGATCAATCTCTATTGTAAATGGTCAAGCAAATTCACAGTAGGGCGACAATTTGTGTGAATTTTTGTTTTCACCCACTGTTTGTTACGGATTTGAATGTTCATTTATAGGCTGTTGACAACTTTGACTAAATTTGTTTACGACGCCGCCGTTGTTTATGCTCACTGGGAAACGCGAAGCTAACGTTATCTTGCTATTATTGCGTCCTATGGGAGCTATAGTTATAGTTATAACCTCAGGTGGCGAAACGATTTTAAGACAATGTTTCTCTTTTTCTGCATTCTGTTCTGCAATATATAAAAGCATTTATCTAACTTGGTGACATTACACATTGAATGAAGTATCAGTAAAACATAACTTTGTTTTTAGTGACTACTTTCACTTTCCTTTATGCCGGAAGGGAGGGGAGGAGGGAGGAGACGGGATGAGGAGGAGGGAGGGTCTAGCTAGCCTCCGTTTTGTTTGACAACAATTCGAATGTCAACACTCCCGGCATCACTTAGTGCACCTTTAAATATTGCTCTGCAAACATCAATAGCTTTAAGTTGTCAATGCTGGCAAATGACAATGGTATAAGCGCGATAATCCACTCTTAGCTGTGCATTAAACGACCTGAATGCCCCTTCACATCGCGTGTTTTATTTGCCTACACGTCGTGCATTAAAATTGTTTAATGCACAGCTAGCCGTGGATTATCCCTTTCTTATTTTTTAGCTAGGATGCAATAAATTGACCAAAAGTGACAGTAAAGTACAAAAGTAAAAAATAATAAGTCCATGTGTGCTTTTTCTCTCCAAAAAACTGCACCTCTTTGGACAAGACATAGTAAACAGTTACAAAATCACTACTGCCACGTCCGTATCGTAGCTATATTCAGGTCCAGATGCTCACATGGGCTCACATGCTTACCCTTCCTCATCACCCCCAATTTTGGCAAGTGCTGCATACATGACATACCCAAAATAAAAAGGTTACTGCTCATAAGTAATTCTGAATAGAAACATAACACACATACATTTATAAAGCCAACCCTTGAGAGTTTATAGTTCAAGACTCAAAATTAACCAGACTGTTATTAATATTGAGATATATAAGCTCAAACATATTTTGAACTACAATAATCTGGGATCACCAGTGATCCCTGACAGGTAAGGGGTTAAGTCAGTAAACATTAAACTGATATTAGTCAAATCTCAACTATTCATTGTCATAAATTGTATAGTTTTAGTAGGCTATAAACTTGTTCTAAACATCTTGTTTAGTTAAAAAAATCTCTTCAAACAGGATAAAAACTTGCAGCTCGTTAACTGAAAGCTGGCTCATATCACGCCATTATTCATATTGAAATCATATTATTTGATTCGCGTTGATTCGCTTCTGATAGGTTCTGTGAACTTAGAGGCTTTTGCTGGCAAAGGAAAGCGGTGTTTAGAGGTTTCTGCCAACGAACCGGTATTTAGCTGCAGTAAATATATGAAGTCTTTATATATTTAAAGGGTTAAACCTAAACTCCACCATTGTTGAACTAGTCAGGATGCGGTGTTGTGATTATTGTTCAGGCATTTCCATAAGCTCCCAGTCCACCCCTCTACCTAAATGAAAAGTGGGCTTTGTAGCGGCTGGCGTATCACTAACTTAATCAAAATGACTTATGATGGTCCATAGCCTACACGGCCCAATTTAGTTTTATGAAGCAGACATGGAGGATATTCTTAGTGTAATCAAGGATGTGTTTCCCCAGGAAAGGCCATGAATTGAAAATGTGTTGTATGCTTCATCATAAACGAGGAGCTTTTTCAGTGGGAAACACAAAGGCAGCACAAACTCATAAGTTCAATGTAGCGTGCTCATATTATCTCTCTCTTGATGAAACAGCTTGCTGGTAATCATCTCTATACATGTGGTTCAGCAGCAATAGAAATGCACAATAAAACATCTTCTGCATGCATTTACAGCCGATAAATTAACTGGTAAATAATGTGAGGAGAGTTATATGACCTTTGGAGGTGCGCTATTCTTTACAGCTGGCATCAGACTGACCTACCTATTTATATCCGTTAAAAAAATTTATCTAAAAAAAGCTACTCATTGGGGAAACGGAGATGTAATTTTGCTCAAGCGTGACTGAGGTTCCCTCGCTTTCCATCCTGGTCATATTAAAACACAGACCCATTTTAGCAACTGGGAAACACACTCCATCTCTGTATACAGCAGGATGGCACATAACATTGATCATTCATGCTGAATGGGCACACCTGTGTCCGAGATCGTGCATCCAGGAGCAAGGACACACAGCAGAGGAGAGCCAATGCTAACAGGTCACACATGCCAATTCAGGGAACTGTCAGCGATTTTTTTTCTGCCCTCTCTGCAACGTCGTTGCCGACTTCCCTTTAAAAGGAACACCCTGCAGCCGAGACGATTTGCTAGTTATGAATCCTCCCTCCATCTGGCTTCAGTTTTAGGGGAAAGATGTGTCTAGCATTTGTTATGGGGATGATAAATCCACCTGTCACTGGAGTGAAAGAGCACATCCTCTGGTTCTCATCCAGGCTCAAAATGATCAGAGGGAGCGCGTGTCGCTGATGCCGTGTGACAAATCGGCAGAAGCCGATGCGAGATTATTTGTCTGTTCTGACAAATTCGTTTATGTGTTAACCGAGTGTCTTATGAATGACTCCACCAACTTGCCAGAGTAAATTACCACATTTTGTTTTGGACGCGAGAGCGTGCGTCTTGTAATCCGATGCATCATGTCTTCAGTAGTATCTCATGCATATAAAGGGAGGAGAGCTGGCTCATTAATTTTAACAGGTGCTTTTTCAAAGCATCCACATGTACTGTTGTTGCACACTTAAGATGGCTATGAAACCAGTCCCTGACCGCAACAAGCCTTAACCTTGACTGATGGCACAACCGCCTCCGGCAATCACATTAAAAGCCACATTTGTTCATATTCACACAGGGAACCACATTTTGCAATCTCCTTAATTTAGCCAGACTGATAAATCGCAGGGTTGGTGCTTTACTGCCACAGCCTGTTATGTCCCCAGCATTGACTGCCCTTGAAATGAGCACTGTCCTATTTCAAAAATAATACAAGAGATGCCTGTTTTGAGGTTGCAAAGACCTCTGAATACGACTGCTTGGGGTGATCACTGGGAATCTAAAAATCTGAGGCAGGGGCCCACTACCTATGGGGGCCCATCTGATGTCATTAGGAGTCAGTGATATTATATTTGTCTTTCAAGGAATAGAGCTACATTAATTGTTTTCCTGTCAGTTACATCATTGTCGAAAGTTTACTGATTGGTACAACACTTCAATCTCCAGCCTTCAGGTTAGTCCACCATATTTAAACTTTTCAAGGGATCCCCTTCTTTAAAAAATAAATAAAAATAATTATTATTATTATTAAAAACACTACCGTTCAAGTACCATTCGTATTATTATTATTATTATTATTAATAACTACACTACCATTTTTCTTTGAAAGAAATGAATACATTCATTCAGAAAGGATGCATTAAAATGAGAGTAAAATGACAGAAAAGACATGACAAAAGAATGAATGTTGTACTTTTGAAAAGATTCCTGAAAAAAAAAAAAATCATGGTTTCCACAAACATATTAAGCAGCACATCTGTTTTCAACATTGATATGAATAGAATAGAATGAATAGAACAAATTCTGAAGGATCATGTGACACTGAAGACTGGAGTAATGATGCTGAAAATTCAGCTTAGCATCACAAATTACATTTTAAAATATATTAACATGGAAAAAAAGTTAGCTTAAATCGTAATATTATTGTATTTTTTATCAAATAAATGCAGCCATTATGAGCATTAGAGACACCAAAACCTTTCAAAAAATCTTACAGACCCTACATTTTTTAACAGTAGTGTTTTATTAATATTTCAGGTGTACACATTAACCTAAAAATATGTTTCTTTCTCAAATTTTGCATCAATTTTTCTTTCTCTTGCATCATGTGTGGCCCAGAAGCTTAAATACCAAGGTAAATTCCTTGTGTGCGCAAGCACACTTGGTAATAAAGCTCTTTCGGATTCTGATCTCCGTACAGCCGCAGAGTTTGAAATCCCCTGCTCTAAATGATAGATCAGCAAAGCCCAGAAAAGAGACGATTCTGTCTTAGGGTTTATTAGAGCCCAAAGGTTTGTAATACACCACTGTCTGTTTGTACTGATAATATCCGTGCCTCCACTACCCAACGTATGAATGTCAATGATCAATTTCATTCCAGAGAAGAGAAATGAGAGTGTCTCTGTTGTTAATTGCACTCTTAAAGGGTTAGGGTGAGCGTGCTGAGTTGAGTTCTCTACTGCTTCAGCAGAATCAATGAGAAGTGAGAGTACCTGCAGTGTGTCAAAGTGGAGAGATTATGACAGGTTAGCGAGAGAGAGAGAGACCTTGAAACATACCTAAACCACATGGTGGTACTTGTAAATACAATGAAAGTTGTATGGTTCTTCTTCCCACCAAGGTACGAGTTTATTTCCAGTGGGCTGGGCAAGTGTAATATCACCTCATCCACTGCTAGACGATGACCTCTAATTTGAACTACAGCAAAGGGAATGCAGATGAATAATGCATAAGTCTTGTCTGCTTGTACTGCTGGCCTGAGACGAATGCAATTACACGTCCCTCCGGAACTAAACTAAAGTTACTGTATATGGAGGATTCATGTGTGAGGAGTGAAAGGCTCTTAGTGAAAAAGAGACTTCCTGTAACTGTTCAGCTGAGATCAAATAATTGTTTTAGTGCAGAAATCCAAAGTGACATATATTTCAATTCACGCATTTCCTAGGCATCAAACCCATGGCATCGAAGAACGACTATGGTCAAAAACCCTTTACTAGTCACTATCCTGAGCTATGACATCAAAGGCAACAGACAGGGGGGAAAATATCAAGTCCATTTCACACTTGGGATTAATATGAATAATTCATTGGAATACAGAGCTACTTTTAAATGGCTGTCAATGGAGAAAAATATTTTGTGCGCTCAGATGTTGTAGTTGCAGCATCTACCAACAGGAGCTAACAGGGCCATGCTAAAGCCCAGAGTATTAGTTTTGATGCAAACGCTTAGCGTATGCATACAGCGAAACGCGTAGCCATTCAAAGTATACTCCTTTTGATAGCTTGTGTGACAAGTGCATTTCAAGTAAAAATGTTTTTGAACTCACTGAAACTAGAGTTGTGTGCTTCTCTGAAGCTCCTCACAAAATTTCCGAGGATGCATTCTAAGGTAGGAAGGCATCAAGGCATGTCCGAATCTAATGTTAGCTTCACTTCATGTCTCCTGAGATAGGCTACCTTAAACTGGTATTTTTGAAGGCATCATAGATGTACAGTATCCTTCTCTGCCTTTGATATCCTGCAATCCTGTGCTTTCCATTCTGTGACAGCTGAGCTAAAAAATCTAAATGGCATCTGAAAGTTTCGGTTTGGGGTCAGTTTGGGTGTAAATGTACGTTTTTGACCAACATTTTCCATTTTTGATGTCATTTCTAGAGAGAAATTACTATTGTAGTCATTAAATATTTTTCTATCTATTATGTTGTAGATCATTAGACCGTTACACTGCTTTAGAAGTCTGTCCGAAATCAATTTTGTGAGGTACCTTCATGCGCTAATGCTGCCTGCAAAGTCATTGCCTGATAAGGCAGCGAAGCAACAAATCATCTGCCTGAGCTCTCGGACGCATCCCTATAGTCAACCTGGGCGTCTATTGTTGTGTCTCTGTAACGGGGAAAATAAATTAATTATGAATTGTGCCAAAATGTTTGTTATTGTGGAGGGGATATGGAGACACCTACAGGTGATAAGAGTAAACAAATAAGTGAAGTCAGCCATTTTCTTCTTCAGTTTCATCTAAGCTGTTGAGGTGAATGGCAGTTTTGACCAGATGAACAGCATTTCATGTCTGTTTGTTGTTTTTTCTTTATCTTTACTGCAAGAGAACCCCTGTTTAATCTAGTTTGGGCTGTATTTTCTTTTGTGTTTTTAGCTTTGTTCATAGTCTTAGAGGATAAAGGCAGTCATGCAAAATGTCCTTCATATGCCTCATTTGGCTGCTTCTAAATGACAGAGAATTTGCACAACAGAGTTTGATTGAAAGCCCAGCATTTGATGAAGAGTGTTTTCTACTCTCTTTAAAAAGTTGATAAGCCTGTTTAATTATATCCTAAGTATGTACAGCTGAGTTGTTTAATAATCTGCATATATTATTGATTCTCCCAGTTGTTTCCCAATTTTTTGTATCATAATATTTGGCTCATGACCGAACAGTCGAGAGCCCTGCACTAGCATACAGGGTGAAAGAGATACATTGATCCTGGAACAACATTCCAATCAACCAATCTGATTGATAGGTTTACAGTTAAAGGACAAGTTCGGTATTTTACACTTAAAGCCCTGTTTTCAGATCGTTTCTGATGAAATAGAACGGTTAAGATTGAAATTTGGACACATGCTGCTGGCCCGAGAATTTTCGGTTTCTGTGGTAGCACCCCCCCCACCTCCACAATGGTTGCATAGGTGCACTGGAACAATCCTTCCTAAAACGCATTAAACTTTCGTTTACAAAGACGTGAAACGTGTGGTCAGGGGTGTTCACTGATATGCTCACACAAAAATCGCTGCAAAAGATGCTTTCCAACAGGTTTTATCGTAGTTTTTAACTCCATTGACTTGTATTGGATGTGCTGTGAGGTACGGTATTACTTCGCCGCCGGGTTGGAGTGTCTATTATTCAAGCTCTCAACGGAAGAATGTACGGGTGTGAGGCGTTTGGAAAAATAGGTCCACAGTTTTACAACGAATGGTAAAACACCTGTTGGAAAGCATCTTTTGCAGCGATTTTTGTGTGAGCATATCAGTGAACACCCCTGACCACACGTTTCACGTCTTTGTAAACGAAAGTTTAATGCGTTTTAGGAAGGATTGTTCCAGTGCACCTATGCAACCATTGTGGAGGTGGAGGGGTGCTACCACAGAAACCGAAAATTCTCGGGCCAGCAGCATGTGTCCAAATTTCAATCTTAACCGTTCTATTTCATCAGAAACGATCTGAAAACAGGGCTTTAAGTGTAAAATACCGAACTTGTCCTTTAATTTAATTCAATTCACATTTATTTGTATAGCGCTTTTCACAATACACATCATTTCAAAGCAACTTTACAGAAAATGCATGAGTCCACATTACAATTTAGACTGATCTATTATCAGAGGTAACTAAGTTATGTATTTCAGAAATGTACATAAACATAATCACAGTTAGCAAAAAAGGTATTATTTTAAACAATGTAATAATTGAATGCAGAAACAATGAGCTCATTGAAGTAATGAATGCTTGTTTGTTAACAAATGATTATGACATTTAGAAAAATGTAGCACTGACAGTTAATGTCAAGTTCAGGCTTACAACAAGGGTTAAGGGCTTCTACGCCATTTTTATTCATTTCCCTATGATTTTAGGGATAGCACGGGTGGGGTTAGGTTTAGGGGTAGGGAAAAACAAAAGATGTTGATCCAGAAACGTCATACTTGGCAAAATCACAGTGACCATACAGATAATCTCAAAGCTGACATGGACTAAAAGCCAGAAAAGTCCAGTTTTGATTTCATGGTCTCTTAATAGCTCTCTCTACGCTGAGAGATTCAGTGATTCAGGACACCGAGCATGTGAGCGATCTCCCGATCAATGAACCTGGTCGTCTGCTGAGATCGAGCATTCTGCATCTTCTGCATTAACATCATTGATCAGCAAACGCCCCTGTGCTGACCAATGCCAAAGAGGCTGTTGAAACCAGTCTCCCTAGATGCTTCAAAGAAAGACAGTTTGCATAATCAAGCTGTCAGTCTGAAAACCCCGGCTGAAACCGAGTCATACGTGTAATGAATACGGCCTCCTTTTATCAGGTTTTCAGACATTAGAATACATGCACATTTCTGCATAGATTAAAGGAACATAATGGCAGCTTTCAGGCTCCCCAGCAGGAGTGAATAGATATGCTGTCATTAGCTTTCTGTTGGGGTAATAATTGGCAAGGTCAGCAGCAGTTGACATCTGCTTGTCCTGCTAAATGCTATCAAACAGATCTGACTTGCCCGAGAGAGGAGCGTCAGCCAGCCAAGGGATCCGGGGGAGCTGAGACAACTCCACTGAATCATCGACTGTCTTGTCCACATCTTCCTGTGGAGAAAGAATTTGCAGCTCCCCAACGAGCCACGACTGTGTTCGATATCCCAGGTGTCTCGTACACAAGAAACAAATGCGTGAAGGTGCTGATTGCTTAGACGAAGAGCCCCTCATTTACCTACCAAGTGCTGTTTATGAAAACACACCGATTACACGTTGTGCATGATTGATGCTTATGCAATTAGTATAAATAGAACGGAAATAAACACAAAATTGGCTCCAAAAACGAAGAAGAATGCAACTAGCCAGACGTTTATAATATTTTCTTGCTGCTCTTCATGCTATTGTTCCATGTAGGCCACAGCCCAGCTGTATTCCCAGAGGGCATTACAAGCAGATGCAGCAAGCAGGAAGTCAAAATGAGCAAAAGCCGAGCCGTGCGCCGCAAAATCAAGTCGGAATCATCACACAACACTTGATGAGTCATATGGCAGGATACATGTAGAGTCGTCTGTGCAAACACAGTCCAAGACTCATTACTTGAGCTGGTAATTAAATGCATATATGAGAAAGTGATTATAGCGGCGAATTTCGTATGAGAGTACAGAATTTCTGTTTGACTTGTTTGAAGCTGCTTAAATAAAAAAAGGAGTGATTTGCATGACAGTCCAATTATAAAACTCTCACTTTCCCTTGACTTTATTCAGGAGATAATCATTTTAAAAAGCTTATTTTGCTTGGCCGCAGTGTAAAGGACAATAAATGGTAGCAGGGTACATAAAATGACGACTTTAAAAGCGAAGCAGAAGACTTTGCCAACCGTTTGCTTTGACAGTTGGCTGATTAAAAGCACAAGTGATAAAAGGCTTAGCGCTTGTACCTACATTCACCTTTCAGGAAATCAGTTCAGGTGAATGTCACATGACATAAATAATATTTTTGAACTGAGCTGCACCTGGAACAGTTTGCTCTGAGCCACTGACTTCATATTGCCTTACTTTGTTCATATAGTTTCTACACCCCTGTGTAACAGAATACTTCAATGACATAATAGTCTAATTTTGATTATTTTTTATGTTTATTTTTAATTTGCAGTGGTAAATATTAGTACTATTAGTGATCATTTTAGTAATTTAGTAATAATTCTGCAGCCAATACCTCATAGTATGGAATTGATGAATGCCAACCCTTCAGACTGATAGTAGCTGAGTTTCCATCACAGCTAGGATTACATCACAAACTGATGAGTTGCAAAGTTTGGTTTATAAGTCTTACCAGTGGTATACATTTTGATTTAGTGGTGCTGTACATCATTCTATGGAAGCCTTTCTGAATCAAGAGTAAAAATGATATCTGATAATAGATAAAATTATATCTGACAATTGCAGCATTATATTTTGCAGTTGCCAGCAATGTGATATCATTTCTCATTTTAACCTTTATCTCACAATTAGGTTTTTTTCATGGCTCATGGTTTCATGGCTTTTTTTCATGGGTCGTAAAGCCTGATATGAAATAATAGTAAAAAAAAAAAAAACAGTTTATTGAACGTTTAGACAAAAGGAAGACATTGGACTTGTGTATTTGAAAATGAAAATCAGGTTGACGTCTAAATCCAATGTGTTTTTTTTACATCAAGCTCCAATGTTGTGCAGACGTCAAATTTTTTTTGAAAATGAAAACCGTGTTGACGTCTAAACCAGGCGTTTGTCTGACCACAAACTCCAAACATTGTAAAAAATGTAAACCCAACGTTTATTTGACGTCAAGCTCTGACGTTGTGCAGATGTCAAAAACTAATATTGATTTGATATCAAAACCTAATGTTGTCTTTACATCAAACCCCATCGTTGGGCACTTGAGTAAAGCATTCAATGAAAGTGACAAATCTATAACTTAAGCCGATTCCCCTACCAAAGGCAGTGCACCCACCACTTTGACGGAGCAACCAGCCATTTATTCTGGGCATAAAATTATTTAAACTAAAATTACTTTAACAAAATGTTCACATATGAAAATGTATCACTGATTAATTAGTAAATTAATATTTTAGCATAAATCAAAACTAAAAAGCAAGGTTAAATGCTGCCTCTCTGTAAATTACACTGATGGTGAGGCAATGGCATGTTCACTTGGGTTTTTAACTCAGTTTTATATTTGTAGACAAAACCCTAAATCATACTTATGTTAGTCTTGCGATGCAGCCAAGTGAAACTTAAAGCACTTTAAGCTAGGTGGAAAATGGTGCCAACTCTACAATCGGTAACACTTTCTATGAAGACCATGCTTATAATGAATTATAGCCCCATTTATACTTACATACAAGTAAGTATTACTATTCTATAAATATATTTATAAAGACTCATTAAGACCTATTTTGCATTATAAAGTCCTATTCGGACGGGACTAGTTTAACATGGAGAGGTGGGGTAAAGTAATAATTACCAGAGCTTCTCTGTGATTTTAGTCCCGTCCGAATGTGCCATCTCAGTAATCTTTCCGGACAATGTCAGTAAAGATTACGGCGACTTTTACCTTCAGTAAAAAGGTCCGGAAAAATTACCTCAGGACAGGTAATACTAATCCCGTGCGAACAGACCCGCTGTAAATATGTACGTAAATATTTTGTCATTTCCAGTGGTGTGCCGTCAGAGCCAGCAGGGCCTTCTCTGCTGGCCCTGTCAAAATAAAAAAAATAAAAAAATTCTATAATTAAATTAATGTGTGTCTGAACATGTCTAAATTCAATTAATGTCTATCAGTACGTTACGATTATATTTCCAGAAAGAATATGGTTATTTTTTTGTGAGTCTGAGCTGGATTTTCCATATGTCATCTAAACGCAGCTCCGTGGACCAGCACTAGTTGTATAGCTAGCCTTCCGTTGAAGCTGCCATTTTCCATTTGATCATAACTTTGACTGACGTGTTTTATCAGCCAATCAAATTGTGAAGCGTATGACAGAACGCCCCAGAGGCCCAGCGATGTGTCGACGGCTAGCCAGCGCTGATGTCATCGAGTGGGTGGGCTGATACAATACATGTTTGTGTACAATAACAATTTTCAGGAAAAAGGCCCTGACTGAAGGCCCTGACTGAAACCCCACGGTACGCTACTGGTCATTTCCTGTTTAAAAGTAGTTTTCCGTGGTTTTTCAAGTATGGAGACGCTTGAAAAAAACATTCAGTTGCATTCTAGACGCTGGGACAAGTCTGTGGCAAAACTCAAGTGTTTTCCACATAGCATTCAGATCAGAAAGAAGATCGAAGCACTTGTTAGAGGCATGAAACATCTTTTAGCGTTAGGTAAGTGCCTATTACCAACACAATCCAATCTACCGGACATAACTGTTTTATATAAATAGTTGTTTGCGATATCAGGAAGCAACGTAATACGCACATGACGACAGGAGGGTGACCGCAATGCGCAAATCGAGTTACCCCTCCCACTTCTGCTAGTTTTACTGAGATATCTTATCCCGTGCGAATTGGCCATTACTATTACATACGTGCTGTGGTAAAATTACATTACTCCATCTACCCTTGTAAAGTTAATATCCTTGTCAATCTATATTTATATTACATTACATTTATATTATTTTTTATAATTACTTATAAGTCATGCATTTGCTTTTTCAATGTGCATGCTCATAATCAATTATACACTGATTTATAAACGATCAAATATAAAATAGTTCCAGAGACACTTGTTTGCTGTATCAATTAGTTATCAATTATGCCTTTAATGGCTAATGTTTGCATTAGAGGTCGTTAATGGTAATTTTGATTATTTAAAATCTATATCTCCTCAGCTATTACATGGTATTGCTTATAGCAGTTTGGAATTATACTTTAAAAGGTATTGTTGCAGTGTTTTGCTGTAACATAAAAAAAAAAAAAAAAATGTCCAACTGTTTGTATTAATGATTTATGTTTTTCTTTTCATTATTTTATTACATGAATTATTTTTCATTAATTACATTTACAAATAAACAACTTAAAATGTATGATGAGCACATCTTCAAGGTTTCTTCATATAAAGTGTTACCCAAGAATCCATTGCTGACAATGCTAGCTTGCTATGTCCCACAAAAAATAAAATTAATAAACAAATGTTATCATGACCAAAGTTAAGTTATATTTTCCTTACCTATGCTCTGGTCAACGTGCACAACATACATCTTCTTCTTTGGGTGTCATGGCGGATTAGTGTTGAAACCACATACGGCCACCTGTACATTGTGTATCCATCATGAAAATACTACAAATATCACTAGATAATATAATGGCAGGATTATCAGCAATAGATTTTAACCTAAATAAAATCAGTTTGAAATTTCAATAATTTTTTGTTCTGTGGACATTAACATTAAAGCCACAATATGTAACTTTTTTGCTTTAAAAATAGCAAAAATCACTATATCTATGTTATATATATTTTTTTAGTTGTGTACTTACATTATCCCGACTGTTTCCAACAACTTTCAAACCAGGAGAAATTTGTAATTTAATTCGAGAAACGTCCCGTTTCTTTATTTCCGTTTTGTCGCCGTCAATGGCGTCATATCCGCGTTGTCCCTGGTTTCCGCTCGTACTGCCATGGCAACCAGAGCCCTCTGATAGTAACCAAAGCGACTGACGGTAGTTCGCAATGTCTATTTGCACGCTGTTGTTTTTTCGTTCAAACAGTATGGACCATGGCAAGCAGACTTTGGATACAAGAGGAGAACTAAAACGAGAATCAATATCAGCGCGGTGTTTTCGAGATGCCTAGAGCTTCCATAGACAGTATATAAACGAGAGCTCCACGTCCGAGACTTCAACCGCTTCTACATGTACTTTATTAAACAGGTGAGCACATTTACATAAAACTAATCAATGTTATATAGCTCAACATGATGAAATGTTAGAATATGATCTGTATGTTATTCTAATGTTGATCTAGCTTACTGCTAGTCTCATACAGACAAACTAACACATACATTTCAACACATTCAAATGCAGTTTAGTGTGATAGTGTAATGTTAGACCAAGTGAAACAACGCTGCGTTACCTCACAAGTTTAATTTGTCTAATAAACTGACCTGTGTCTGTGAGTAGTAATTCTGCACTCGCATGTAACGTTAGTTCAGTAGAATGAAATGTCCATATTCCTTATATGATAGCTGATAGCTGTCTCTTAGCAATCCCGAACTGCTTCATACCACAGTCATGATAAAAGCATCGATGTATTCAGTCTAGTGTTGTCATGATACTAGAATTTCTAAATTCGATACGATACCTTGAAAAATATCGATATTCAATACCATTTTCGATACCACGGAGAAAAAAACTGCCACAATATTAAGTTTTTTTTTTGTATTATTTAAAAAGCTAAATATAACAAGTCTAGAACATGACAATGAGGGATATTTTACATGAACAAAAATGTCCTGAAGTAGTGCACTTGTTCAAAAGCATTAATGCTGGTTAATACATTAACGTTATTTGATGAACAGATTTAAACACAAACGTGTGTGCATTATACGCGGAAACAATGCTATTAGTGCTTTTAACAATACAGATTGTGTCAAAGCACTTAACAGTATCAAATTGGAGGATATTATTATGTATAATAATAAGATAAAACATAAAATTTTCAGTTAAAGGCATTTCATTATTGAATTCAAAGATGTCATTCAATAGCTCAGTTTAGTTTAATTAGTATCTGTGTAATCAAATTGATGATAAGATATGAAGGCAAATTGCAGAATACAAATTTTTGAATAAAGTTAAATAAGCACAAGTTAATTTACATTTGACCACAGTTAAAATATTTAACGTTACTTGTCTAAGATTTCTCAGTCAGATTATATTAACTTTAAGAATTACGGTGAAAAAACGAGACAACACACACTCATATCAACAACAATACTAGGCCATCTTGGTTAATGTTTCAGAAATGTTAAAATGAGAAGAGTTACCAACCTCTCGAAATTATTTATATAGATCCCGGTGTCGGTCTTTCAGGTGCTTCCTATATTAGGCCCCGATCACACTAACGCGTTTTTCAGGTTCGAAAACGCGAGGCACACTGCACTCATCACACAGAACGAGCAGTGCGCTGCGTTTGTTATGTTGCTCGGCAACCACTGAAACAGCAGTCCTGTCAGTCAAGTAAACGTCAAATCAGCCTTTTATTAACTTTATTTACTTTCTGTTAACATTGTGGTAGTTACGGTTCGTGAAGTCGTTAAGCTCCTGGTAACCCGCGAGAGCACCACAAGTTTATCCTCCATCATCGCACTCTCCGGGCGTTCAAGCAACTAGCTTTCATCATTAAAACGGAAGGCCCGCGAGGCGCAGCAGCGCATAAACAGCGCGCAGAACGCTCGCTGGAAACCAATTGAAAATAGGCGCCTCTCACTGCAAAAAAACGCGTCAGGTGTGATCGGCCCCATTCACTTCACTTTTGCTATTTAACCAGAGCGAATGAGACGAGTGCGCGTGTGGTGTTTGTCAACGCGCCTTTGGAGAGAAGTGAAAGTGACAGCTCGGCTAGTATCGATACTTCAGGAAATTAGTATTGGTACCGTTCAGATATTTCAGTATCGATATTTACCGAAATATCGATATTTTTGACAACACTAATTCAGTCATCCATAAACATTATTAGATCCATAGATTAGATCGGTCGGCTTGACGTTGACGACAAGATCCATAATTCTTAGCAAATGTTGCGTCATCAAACTACGCCTTTGTTATTGTAAATAGGTTAGCGACTCCTAGTGGCGAAAAATTCCATACTGTACGTTTAACATTATGACGATCAGCAGACGTTGGATTTAGGTTACTTGATACCATAACTTAAAACCAACAAAATACCAATGTCTACTAATGCTATAATTGGACATTGTGTGGAGGTTAATATCACAACGTTCAGCAGACGTTGGCTTTTGGTTACTAGATACCATAACTTCAAACCAACAAAATATCAATATCTGATGATGCTACAATTGGACATTGTGTGGACATTCATATTGTGACATTTAGCAAATGTTGGCTTCTGGTTACTAGATACCATGACTTAAAACCAACAAAATATCAACGTCTAATGATGCTACAATTTGACGTTGTTTGGACGTTAATCAGACGTTGGGTTTTGGTTCCTTAAAACCCTGACTTAAAATCAACACAATATCAACATCAGCTGTCGTCATATTCTACATCAACTTGACGTTGACAATAGACGTTTTCCTGACATTGAATTTCGGTCACCTGACGTCAGAACCATCATTCAACCAAATTGCAATGTCTTATGACGTTGTGTGCCTGCTGAGATATTTGATACTCACATTTTAACAACATTTTTCCAAAAAATTATGTATCAATAATAAAGTAAACCTAAGTTGCTTCAGTCCATTAAGTGAAATAATACTAACAATATAAATGTTAATTACTCATTTAAAAATCAGTAAAGATTTCACAGAAAAAAAGGACACATGCACCACATCCTGAAAGAGGCAATTTTTTGAATCACACTAAAAGGACTTTTACTAAAGTAAAACCTATCAATCAGGTGACAGAAGGCATGTAGTAGATTGTGTACAACTGATTTATCAGCAAAGTTTTGATCATTTAGAGGCTTTAGACATTTGCATATCAAATATGACACTGCAGGCTTTATAGAGTTAAATATGCCACAACAATACAACCTGTTGAACATATTGTTTTCATTCATATAAAATTACAAATGGCATTTACTCTGACTAAGATCTATTTCTCTGTGTATAAAGAACAACGAAATTAATGAACTTCAGAGAAAAACAAAACAAAAAAACAGCCTAAGCGGTCAAACAGTAAAGATTTCAAAGAAGTTCCCTTGTTGAGATTGTAACACCGCTTGTGTTTGATCAGATTTCGGCCTGCATTACAACAATACAATAAAGCGAATTGCAGTTCTGTCGTGATCAGTTTTCGGCCTGCATTACAACATTACAATAAAGCGAATTGCAGCTCTGTCGTGCTTCAGATTCACTGCACTGTCACTCCTGGTTTCATCAGTGTGATTTCATAGGATGGAGGCAAGGGCCCCGCTGCTAATTACACTGAGTGCTTTGTTGTGCGATCTGCAGTTCTGCCCTGTGTGATGGTCTCTCACTGGTCTTGACGTTCACATCAATAGCAGTTTGAGAATGATAGATTTTCACTGCCTGCAACACAAGCTGCCTCTTGATTAAAAATTCTGCATGTCTTGTGGTCACGAGGTGCATGTGGAAGGTCAGAAGTAGGAAGATTAATGAAGGCGAATCTGGGATTCAAAGTCAGTTTGTGACTCTGTGTTACTCATTCAGATGAAATCAACGGTATCCTTCGACTGAGCTATAATCCTCAAGGGCATTTAGTCATGATGACTAATCCTGCATTAGTAAGATGATGTTCTAGTTAGTTTAGTGGAGGATTCCCTTTGAGACATTTCTCATGACTAACTTAGTGGCAAATCAAATTTTTACTGAGAATTTCACCAAAACATATGGGGTGAAACATTGCACAACATGATCAACCTAGATACAGTAAAGCACACAAAAATTGTATCTGGGCATCAAACGAACAAGATGCTCTCTTCTGTTTTAATAAATCACAAACACCACCATGCAAAAGTTTGAGGTTGGTCAGTGTTTTTTATTATTATTTTTTTTAGGTTTTTGAAAAGAAGTATCTGCTTACCAAGGCATATATTTATATGTTTTAAAATGTAATTTATTTCTGTGATGGCAAAGCTGAGTTTTCAGCATCATTACTTCAGTCTTCAGTGTCACATGATCCTTCAGAAATTTGAATATGCTGATTTACTTTTTAAGAAACATTTCTAATTATTATCAATGTTGAAAACATTAGTACTGCTTAATATTTTTGGGAAAGTCATAAAAAAAAAAAAACTGAATTCTTTGATGAATAGAAGTTTCAAAAGAAGATTTTATTTGAAATATAAACAATATATTCAGAATGTTAAGCACAATAGTGTTAATGTACAGTTTTAAATATTACACCGTGTCCTAACTACACGCGCCGCGCCGACACACGATAAAAGGTATTTTCCTTGGAAAATGGAAAAACTTTTCCATGTTAATCAGAGTTTTTGTCCTAACCAGCCGCGACGGCGACACGCGACAATTCTATTTTAGAAACTGTTCCTATTTTTCTGCAACCTCGCGCTGGAACAACAAACACAAAGTTTGGCAATGATAATCTCAGGTACTGTTTATGTGCTTTATTTAATGTTAAAAGCGTGTAATGTGACTTTGAATATGATTTAGTGCTCCCAGTAGCCTGTCAAGCCAGACCTACATCATCAAGATGTTAGGTCTGGCAACTCTCCATAGACACGGCTCAGTCCGAGGGGCGGGATAAACGGCTGTCTTTCAAATTCCCTCTGCACGCAATAGGACAGCGCTTCAACCAACCAGAGCGTTTTGCCAACAGCGGAGCTAACGTTAGTTGAAAGATTCAACTTTTGAATCTGGCCAGCAAAACTACGAACACATCTTCCTTTTTTAAGAATGACTTAAGTGCCGTTCTTTGCTCTTTTCTCAAAGAAAAACTCCAAGTCCTCCAGAGTCGCGGCCAAAGCCGATTCGAAAGACTGTTCGCCAGCAGCAGCCATTCTTTGTTTTCAAGTAGCAGGGAACCGTCGCAACTCTGTCGTCATTATGTTAAGCCCGCCCCGTCTACTCTAAACACGATGTGATTGGCCTGACCCAATTTAGGTTTTTACAGCTCCGAAAGTCAACGGAGAGTTGCTAGACTACCCTAGCCTGGCTAACGTCAGACCTCTTTCTCATTGAGACGTGGTCTGGGAACCACATGTTAATTTTCTCGTATTTGAAGCGTGGTTTACGAATGCCCAGAGCCGTTTATTGGGCACTACGAATGTCTATCAAATGCGCCTGTACGTAGCCCATAGCCAATCGTTTCAATTATACCAGATGACGTATGTAGAGCGACAGAAATTTGACGAGGAAGAAGACGAAATAAACTTGCGTTCTAAACTACTTAGAACACTATCTAAGACTGCATCGAAAGGTAACTTCGCGTCTGCTGCCATGTTAGATCCATAGATATAAACAGACTGCTTCGGTGTGTTGCATAGACGTCGTCATCGTCTTGCTGCTCCTTCCCCGTTCTGTGATTGGTCCCCTCGCTGAGGCGAAAATCTGGTCCATGGAATCCAGGCTGCCTAGCAGCGTGAATAAAATCGCGCTACGCACAAGGCAGCATGGGGGAACCCAGGCTAAGACTACCCTGGCTGCAAAATACATTTTGCTGCCGCTAGGGTGCGTCTAGATTTCTAGGCTATGCTCCCAGCTTTGTAGCTGCAGAAGCAACAATGGATAATTCACCAGATCTTGAAATTAAACAAATGGAAACAAGAACGTTCAAACTGTGAACAAACACGTGTATTATTTGACAAAGATTGTTTTAGTAACTCAGTAGCCTATGCATTTGAATAATGTTTAAATGGTGTAATATTTGTGAATGTGATTATGTAGCCTACTTATCCATTTTCTTGCGATTGCCGTCAAGATTATTCTCTGGTGCTGTGTGTGTGCACTTGCCGCGAGAGCCCGCCCACACGCTGTTCTGATTGGCTATGGGTTTTGATTGATTTTTATGCATCTCGCAGTCGCGTCGCATCTAGTGTGGACAGACAAATTATTTGCTGCTGGAATTAATCTTATCACATCGCGTCTGGATGGACACAGTGTTATGTACTTTGCATCAATCCAAGTGACATTAGCACTAAGATTCTCAGTGCTCCTAGCAACACAGACATTTGCGAATGAATTAGTATTTTTGAAGAAAAAAATAACACAAGATTGAACAAATGATTCATGACTCTCTCAAAATGTCACTTGAGTGCTTCTCGATTGGAAGGCTGCATCATAGTGAGGTTGCATCCTTCTCATCCTTCTTGTATATTGAATAGATTCCTAGTCTACACGAAAATGCACCCACTTGTTTCATTTCAGAATGAATCTGTGTTTTTGAACTAATTATTTGATTCAATGATTCACTTATAAAAGACAAAATAGTTGTGTCCCAATGATGCACTATACACTATGCACTTACTGTAGGATTGAAAATAATCCAAGATATTTAAAATGAACCAAGACATTTGCTTTACTGTTTTCCACCCCCTCTTTCTACCACAAGGACCATTTGGCATTCCTAAAGGCACAGAGGTGCTGATAGGGCTCATGGCCTGTAGGCCAAACTGGGTGGACAACGGGGGTTGATGAATTGTCACACCTTTAGTACATTGGGGGAAGTTGTAATTATCTGATTGGTCAGTTTGAACGTCTCACATCTGGGTTTTAGTCACATGGTCAGGAAAGGATAAAAGAAGACTGTAACTGGCTCTGTCTCTTTGGTGCTCTGGCTCTCTTATTCTCTAGGTCCCTTTCTTGGTGCTCTCTCTCTTTACCTCCTCTTTCCTCTTACTCTCTCTCTCTCTCTCTCTCTCTCAGGTAACATTTTACATGCTATAGGTAAGATTAATGGTATAAGTTATCATCATCATCATCTCATACATCTATTTGTAACTATTTTAAGTGTAACCATAACCATATTTTCTCAATCAATTACAAATAATGTGCTAAATAGTTTTGATTTGGTAGTGAATTTGAAGTGCTACCTATTGCAATACAATATTGTCACTCTCTATAGCAACAATCTCCCACATATTAAGATATTGTAACTGTGCTTATTTCCGTCGTTGGTATAAGTAGCAGTGGGTGGTAATAGACAAGAAATGTACAGTTTTCTACCATCTTGCTGACAGCGTTTCTTTAGTCATTCGGGCAGTCTTGCAGCTTGAACCCCTGCAAATCCACCCTTACAACACTACAGTATATATGCACTATGTACTCAATCATGTAGTGTATGATTTTATAAGGTTATTTTGCAGTCCAACATTGGAGTCTGAAAGCCCCTCCCCCTCCACTACGTAATTTATTTATTTATTTTATTTATTTATTAACATCTTTATTGCGAGGATTAACCCCTTGAGATGAAATATCTCGTTTTCAAGGGGGTCCTCCAGTATTTCAAAGCAAAAAAGAACCAAAACAGCAGAGTAAATATCACGATCAAAGACAGCATAACAAAACACAACAACACACACACACACCAGCTCACAAAGCTCAACCCCACCCCACCCAACACGAACCCCATAAGTGGCATGACAGAAAAACACAAAACTAACATAGCTAGCATTGCACAAGGTCAAGGACTAAGAAGAACACAAACAAGAACATTGATGATGATAATAACAAGATTAATAATAAATAAATAAATAAAAGTGAGGACATAAAAAAAAAAAATAGTAAACGCATGACCAATGAAGGCCAAGGTCAAAGCAAAACTAGAAACAAAGACAAATGTTCCGAAGATGTTCCCCGATAGCCCTTCTAAACGCTGAAAGTGAAGTTAAAGAACGGATAGAAAATGGAAGATTATTCCAATCATATGGAGCCTTAAAACAAAATGCATATTTCCCTACCTGTCTTTTAACTCTAGGAACAAAAAAAAAAGATCTGATCATTGTGTCGCAGGCTGTATATCGAATTATAAAGCACTAAGTGTTGCTTGAGATAAACTGGATAATTAAAGTAAAAACTTTTAAAAATAAACTGTAACCAGTGAGACTGTCTCCTGGCAGAAGGGTTTAACCATGACAACTGTCTGTACAACACACAGCGGTGTGTCCTAAAGGGACAGCGGAGAACAAAACGGCAAAGACTGTTATAGACCACATCAATGCAATGCAAACAAGAAGCAGTAGTGTTCTGATAAATAATATCGGCATAGTCCAAAATAGGCAGGAGCAGCTGTAAGACTATTCTTTTCCTGACCAAAAAATTTCAACAGTTAACAGATTGATAAAGTATTTTAAGACGAGAGTTGAGTTTGTTTGTCATTGCTTGTACATGAGTTTTAAATGATAAATCAGTTTCCAGCCAAACACCAAGATATTTAAAGGTCTCGGTTGACTCTAATGGAGAGGAGTCGAGAAAACAAAGATTAAGGTTGTTTTCACCTATATCCAAGGCTTTTCTATGGAACAATAAAGAGAAGGACTTTGATTTATTAAGGAGAAGTTTATTAGCCAATAGCCACTGCTGTACAGAATTGAAGTCGTACTGTAAAGAGAGATTTATCCCAGAGATGGTAGGTTTACTACAGTAAATGACTGTATCATCGGCATAAAGATGAATATTACAGTCTGTACAGCATAAGGGCATATCATTAACAAAGATAGAAAATAATAAAGGTCCCAGAGAAGAACCTTGAGGGATGCCTTTCACTATTCCTGTATAATCAGACTGACAACCCCTGTAGGACACACCCTGCCGACGATGATGAAAATAACAATTAAACCAGAGTAAAGATGATCTCGAGAGGCCAATAGCATGCAATTTATCCAATAGAAGATAGTGATCTACTAAATCGAATGCTTTGGAGAGATCTAAGAAAATGGCACCGGTACACAAATTGTCATCAAAACTAGAAAATATGTCATTAGAGAGTTTTAAAAGAGCAGTGGCAGTGGAGAAGTGTTTTCTGAAACCTGATTGGCATTGAGTAAGTAAATTATTATCAGATAGATAATCAGATAATTGATTAAAAATTATTTTCTCAAAGACTTTAACCACACTATTAATGATTGATAGGCCTATAATTGTTCAGAATTTGTAAGTCTCCACCTTTGTGCAAAGGAATGACTTTAGTACATTTCCAAGCGAGGGGCACTTCACAAGTATCAAATGACATGTTAGAAAGCACAGCCAGTGGGGGTGCTAGTACATGCGAGGCAAGTTTAATAAACTTACCCTCAAGGCCATCAGGGCCAGGACCACTGCTATTGGAAAGCTTATTAATAGCCTGTTGAACATCCGTTGATCTGACCTGTCTAAATTTGAAAGAGCTCCTGCAGGACACGGGTCTGCGTGAAAAACAGAAGGTTGAACAAGCGGTGTTTGTGATTAAAGCTGCAACAGTTGAGTGCATGAAGTGTCCAACATCCCACGCTTCGTTTAAGTGCATCATCTGGTTATTTAAAGTGCATTTTTCCTTTTTGTAACTTTCAGTGTGAACACACTACTCACTATTTATAGGTACTACAAAACAGCATAGTGCATAAGTACGCGAGTTGGGATGCAAGTAATCAGTTGTCTCCACCTACTGGCGCAACAATGTAACAGGGAAATCTCAATATCTGATCAGAATGATCAGTTCACTTAAAAGAAATTCATCAAATGATAGAGAAAAGCGCAGCAACTGACATACATACAGATGCAGTGTGTATTCACATGCACATTTGGCATTTCAAACAGCTGATTCAGGTGTCTGGATTGCACTGGAGGAGTGATGCTGAGCAGTCCTAAAGTAAGGGAGATCATTTTAGTCTTCTGCATTCTTCACCTCCTACAGTAGCACTCAGAACATACCCAAAAGATGGAGAATTACACTGTTAAAATTACATTCAGGACTAATTTTGCGTGTGTGTTTTGCCTGATTTGCATAATTCCTTTTGCGAATTGGGGGTTAAAACAACACAAACTTACACAAAAACACAAAAACGCTAGTCGTTTCTAGTGAATTCTCCCATGTATCTTTTATGAAGTTACATTTCTAGATGTATGACCACATCATGAACTCATAAAAAGCATGCTGATTAGTCTCGACGTGCTCTATTAAGAACGGAGGGAGAAAGAATGGGGGAGGAAAAAACTCGTTTCCTCACAAGACACTTCCAGGAAAAAAAAAAGAAAAGGAGGGCGCTTCCTCAACACCAAGGTGTGTATTTTATGACTTCATTTGGTCTGGGACAGGCTTCAGTTGCAAGCCATATCCTGCCTCACGTACATCATGATGAATTGTGGTGTACGGCAGGCCAAGATTAATGCAATTCACTGAACAGCTTTTCTAGTGACCCTGTTATCGATACCAAGGACTCACTCCAAATTATTCAACATCTTCGCTCACATTAGTTTTGTGGCCAAGGCTGTCGTAGTGAGAGACTGCAAATTCTCAGCGCTAACTACAGAGATGTTGTAAATAAAGGTCTGAGGACATATTGAAGTGGGCGCTGCCCCCCCTCTCCCATCCCCGCTCCCATCCCCCGCCCGCCCCGATCGCTGCACTGCTGCATTCAATCTATGTAGGTCTGTACTGCAGCTAAATTTACATTATATGTGCTGTGACTGTCACGGGCTCCTGCCTCCATTCAGGTTTATTGCCATCAGATTCTCTGCTGAACATGCTGCTGCACGAATATACTTCATTTTGGAACTTTTTTACTTGATATCAATCTGTCAGCGTGTTCCCTATTCCCCAAATGCACATTCTGCCTGAGTCGGCCACATTCAGCTCACCCATTCTTCCTACAAGACTGTAAGGGTGAATTTAACTATAGTTGTGCTCCGTTTGCCCAGGACTAATAAGACTAAGGGGACATAGCCTAACAATGTTTCTGCAACATTGTGAAAATACATATTTATGATGTTAAAATAAACTATAATGTCTTTTGTATTAGGAAACTGTAGGGCAACAACAGTATCGCAAGCTTTTCACAGCATGCTAATTATTTTACAATGTGAATTTTTTTTTTAAATGTCTTAAACAGATTTTAAACCTAGATTAAACATCCTACAAATATTGCAGGTTGGTCTAGTTTTATTGCTGTAGTAAAACATGATGTTTTTATATTAATGTTTTGAGTCTACTTAAAGAGAAGGTAACACTTTGTTTTGATGGTCCCTTTTGAACATTCTGTTGACTATAAGTAACTTTGCAACTACATGTCAACTAACTGTCATTAGAGTATTCTGTCTGCTTAATACCTGCTAACTCTTTATAGTGATGCTCCTCCAACAGACACTGACTATTAAGCAACTTCGCAACTACATGTAAACTTATTCTAACCCTAACCCTATACCAGTCTACTAATACTCTACTCTAATGAGAGTTAGTAGACATGTAGGTGCAATGTTACTTATAGTCTATAGAATGTGTTAAAGGGACCATCAAAATAAAGGGAAACCAAAGAGAACCTACACTGAAAAATAAAAAAGACTGAAATCAATTTTCACTTGCTAGTAAATTTCTATAAAGTTCACAATTAACAAAGAAACAGCAATTGAATCAAACTTGAAATTCTGAAGTAGAAAGAATGTACTCCAATAATGTATTAAACAACATTTACAAAATTGTTGTATCAACACATACGTGTGACTAAAATGCATCAAAGTAGTTTAGAACTGCATTTGGCCATTCTAATTAGGAAACTGCATATCATCATGGTTTGGTTATATTACTTTTTTAATCACAGGATTGGTTTCTTGCACATTTTTTAAATGTAACCTAACTGCAACCAGAATCCGGTGAACGTGATTTCACCAAGTACATGTTCCTGGATCATTCTGGAACAACATTCCAATCAACAAATTATATTTGAGGAACAAGTTTACGGAATATGTCAAGTTTAGGCTTACAACCAGGGTTAGGTGCTTCTACGTCATTCACAGGCTCAGTAGAAAAAAGTAGGCTACCTGTGGCAACATTGGCCCTGTCTCAAATGGCACCCTATGCACTAGCAGTATTCCTACTTTCATGATGTAACGCCACTTTGACTGCCGGGAAGAAGTCTGCAGCAGAGCTCACATCAGTGCAGGCTCTGCAAAAGTGCGCATCGAGGGCAACCACAACCTATCAACCACAAAATGGGGCGCTTGCGAGCACCCTTCTGAATCCCAAAATGACAACCCTACGATCTCATGGACTTAACGGACATGCGCACGCGGCAGCCATTGCAAGTGCATATTAAATGTGCCATTTGGGAAAACACAAAATACATTGAGTCGTGCACGTTTTGCGACAGTTTCAAAGTAAAATGTCCAGTGAGTGGCGCTAAAAGTGCGTTTAGTTTTTTCTGAAACAGATGGACGTGAATATGGCAACGTTTTATTAAGTTGGAGTTTGTACATTTCACCGCGGTTCTGAATTGAAATGTCCGGTGAGTGGCGCTAAAAGCTGCTCATAAAAAAAATTATGTAGGCCTACACATCAAACCTTAAAACTACCCGATAGTGTTAACAAAAGCAAGTGTGACATAAAAACACAATCATAACCCTGGCATTTTAGCTTGTTTTTGAACTCTTGTCTTTGAGCACTTTTATCGTGACTCGTCTTTCACGGGATTCATACCCGAGCTCTCTGCATCACAAGTACAATTCTGTACCAGCTGACATATCGAGCAAGCTTTGAACGTCAGTAAAACCGAACATATGGAGCTGCTTAAGTGATGCAAACTACAAAATGTATCTGTTTGCAAATCATGCACTATGGTAAAAAGTGTTTTGAGGTCATAACATTATTGTGCAAGGAGCTGAGTGAAAATAAGTCTTTATTAATCCATAATCTGCCCCTGTAGCCTAATCGTAATTGTGTGTGAAAACGATTAAAAGTGCTTGCTGTTTTACTGGCTCTGTTCATATCTGTTGGAAACTGCATTGATATGTATGTTACTACATATTTTGCATTTTCCAAAATTTTTGCCACAAGTACTGTAGGCCTACGTTTTTCCAATGAGCCTGTGTTGGTCATTCACCTATCATTTCCCTCTGATTTTAAGGATAAGTTTATGGGTAGGGTTAGATTTAAGGCTGGTTCACACGGCAGGATAATTAGGCCGATTTTAGCCCAGATTCACCCCTTCCGACAATCTTAAGGATGCTCCGATTATCGTAAAATAATCTGATCAGATATTCCTGCCGTGTGTGGTGTGTTAAGGCTGCTCTCGTCTGCTCGGAAGGACGTCGGGACCGCTCCGATCTCAAATCGGGGATATCCAACATGTTGGATTTATTTGGCCCGATTTCTTCTCGTGTGTGGTGTCCCCCGAGCACGCAGCCTGTGGACTGTGGAGTGTAGCCAATCAGAAAGCGAGGTGACGAGGCGGCGAGGAAACACCGGGAAATATAATCAAAACAGCTGGCGGCATGGCGCACCAGAAAGTCCGGTGGACGTCAGAGATCATCGCCTTATCTTTTGATAACGTATTTTTTTTGGTTAAAAACAAACTACAAACTATTGCCACTGCATCCTCTTCGTCCGCCATGATTGTTTACTCTGAAGTCATGTTTGATCTCGAGGTATTTTGAGCGATTTCCCGTCTGATCTGGGAATGCTTGGGAGTCAAATCGGTTTGTGTGTGATGTGTTGATTTTGCCGTGTGGCTGCGCACCACACACTGTACGACCAAAACTGTTAGACCCGTGATTTTTTTATCCCCGTGTGTGGGGTCTCTCAGGTTTGGAAAATCGGCCGACAATTTGGGCGCTTTCACACTGGCAGTTTAGTGCGGACCGGGGCACGGTTCACATGAAAAATCGCTAATGTGAACGCTGTCATCGGACCCGGGTGCGCACTAGAGTACCGAACCCGAGACTACCTGGAGGAGGTGGTCTGAGCTCGGTTGCTCCCGAACCGTGGCGCGGTTCGCGTTAATGTGCAAGCAACACGGACTCGGGTGCGTGCTTGTTCAGGAAGTATAGTATCCCGCGCATGCGTATCACTGTCGCATCAGTGAAAAATCTTCTGCGAGCAGCAGAAACACGGCGTCCCCTGGATATGTGTGCTGAATTACACCATGTAATGAACATAAACGTAGTTGTCTCTCACTATGTTGTGCATAATAGCACCAAAAAAACTGACAAATTACAGCTATGCTCAGTCGAGTTGTATTCTCCATGCGTTTTCCATGTGCGTTTGCGATGACGTAAGATCATTGCAAACGCACCTGGGTTCGATACAACTAATTGAGTGTGAAACCAGACCAACGCTGCGGGGGGCGCCGGGAACTAGCTTTTTTGATTGGGGCACTAACTTTTTTGATTGGGGCATATTTGCACTGTTACATTATTGCATAATTCCTTTAGTGAATCGGGTGCTCAAACAAATAAGTGACAACTCATTTTTAGTTCATCTTCTAAATTATTGAAAATACTGTGAGGCTAGTTTGTTTTGCAAAGACATGAGTGATATTTATTTATTATTAAGGCAAAGCAAGCAAGAACTTTAGGGCTGTCCTTCTTTTCTACCTGTTTTTGGTAAGAATAGAACAAGCGTATACAAAGTTCTTAAAAAAAGAGAATCAAAAATTGCTTTCACATTTTCTATTTGGATCTTGTTTGGGAACAAAGAACAGCCCCAGGAAAAGTGAACCTTTGTAAGAGCTGCTTGTTTCTGCTTTGAAACCTGTAGATACCAATGAATATGCTTCTTGAATGCTGATCAAGCAAGCCTTTCAGAAACAAGAGACCATGGGCTATATTTATGAAGACTGTTTGCTCAATTCAGGACTTTTTCAAGAATTTTTTGTACACAACATGAGCGTATACCAGCTTCAGTAGTCTTTGGTCACGCTTTGAACATTACATTGCCAGTTTAAGGCTGTCTGAACATAATACAGCAGATGTTCATGGACAGTCTGTTTGCTGAAGTGAGGGAGTGCATGAAAACATATGATGGATGTCTGTCAGGGGTTTTGCAGGTACTGCTTGGCCTTTACTCTCGGCTCGTTTGTTGTTTTTCAAACTTTCTCCGGCATCTTCCCACAGGTAAAGCTGGGATTTCCAAAATAATAGAGTAGAACTTGGCACATGTGTTCATGGAGAGAAGCCCAATTAAAAATTCACAAAGCGGACAGTCCATGGACACTAGTTAGGTTAACAACCAATCAATATTGTTCAATGTTTATATTAAAACAAATAGGTGTCAATAAAGTTGTTAACATGTCACTTTGGTTTATAATTCATGTTAGAAATTTAATCTAATTTACCTGGAGATTGTAAATCTGAATTTCACACTGTAAAAAATGATTTTGATTTTAACGGTCAAAGACTGTAAAAATGCTACAGTGAAAAACTGTTAATTGGTTAAGAGAAAGTTTCCTTACTATATACGGTAAACAACTGTGATAGATCTAATGGTACATTTAATGTACTGTAAAATACTGTTAAATTTACAGTTTTTGGAAGTGAAAAAGAACAAGTCTTTGTATAATTTACAGTGAAAAAACATAAATTGACATTCCCACAATTCCCTGCGTGACACTTCACATTTGATGTATTTTTGTTGAAATAACTATGTTTCGTCATAGTTTTCTTAGTTTTTTCTTATCAGTTATGTACATTAGGGTTTTATGTTACATTTAATGTTTTTAAAATTAATGCTTATTGCATTTCTAAAATTTCATGTGTGTTACCATGATGGTGTTTAGTGTTTGTATGAATGACACTCTGCAGCTTCTATATAATATTAACACTCTTGTGAAAGAGCTGCTTGTGATGATCTTTAATTCATCATGTGACTCTCATCTCCACTGTGATTGGTGGTTGTCAGTGTATTACTATGGTACAAAACAAATATAAATACTTAAATAGGATAGTAAATTAACATTATATCAGATAATTAAATACGATTTATTACTGTAAATTTAAGTCTGTAAAATCAAAAATTTTGCTACCATATTTTTTACAGTAAATTTCTGGCAAACACAGCTGCCGGTATTTTACCGTAAATGTAACAGATTTTTTGTATTATGGTGTATTATGAGGCTGAATATGAAGACTTCAGATACAAGTGCCATCTGAAATTTTCTTCAGTAATTTCACTTTAATGACAATTAATAGGTAATTTTCATTGCCATTAAAGTGAAATAACTGAACATAAACATACAAGCTTGAGAAAAATGATCATTCTAGAAGAAAATTTCAGATGGCACTTTGCATCTGAAGTCTTCATATATGAAAACATCATGATTGATTGTTACCAAACTATTCAAAAGCAGCCAATCACAAACATGCATTAACTAACATCATATGTCTGCTTCTTCACATTCAATGCCGAGCTGTTTCATTAATGTAAAAAAACAACAACAACACATCTCTGCTTTAATAATTTTTAAATGCATACAATACAGTCGATAATGCCATTGAGTTTTCATCACAAGCTGACTGGCAATCTGTTTAGGTCCAAGAAAGCAACAAACAGTCGTCATTTGGACTAGATGCATCTGTTGGCTCGGAACCAGACCACATGCCCTAAAGGTGCCTGATAACTTAATTAGACTGCCACCTGGGAGTGTGTAACTCACTTTGTTTTTCAGTTAGATGTGGCATAATCAAATTCATCATGTGTATTTGTCATAAGAGTGGACCTCGTTCAAGCTAACAGCTCTCTTCAATGTGTAAATAGTGAGTAAATGCACAGCAATTTATTGGCAGTTAGAAACCTGAGGGTGCAAAAAATGATCAGCATTGAGAATTCTCCATCTTTTCCAAAATGTCTGATTAAGGACTTTAATTAGTATGCAAATGAACCAGCTTTAGTGCTGACTTCAGATGGGTGGCTAAAACCTTTTTAAATCAATGAAGTAAATTGGGACTGGGCTGCCATTAGATCTTGGTAATATCTAAATAGGATCGGCATCTGCGTAATGAAAGGTGGAAAACATTTAAATGGCATGGAAAAGTAATAATCAAAATATTCATAATTCAAGCTTAGCTTTTCTTTTAAAACAGCGAGAGATAAGACTTTTCGATTAATATTGTTCAGGTGTTTATACTTGCTCTCCATAAAATTCTATGAGAATTTTCAGTTGTTATTAGTGAGAATAATATTGAGAGAAAATATTGCATATCTGCCAGTTTCTCTCATTTTGGGATTTAGTAAAAACAAACAAATATGTTAAAGCCCAAACTATTCTTCGGTTTTTATGCATATGCAAATTCACACGCGCCTTGATTTTGTATTATTTTTTTGCCCTAATTTTGTGCCCCAGTCTTTTACTTCACAGTCTAAAAATAAAAAGATGAGGTGGAATAACAACAACAAACTAATGGAAACAGCAACAGCAATAGATTATCAATGTTGATGAGTGCTTGTGTGAGGGGGTTAAGAGATACCTGCAACTTTGCATGAGTAAACACACTAAAAAAAAAGGTTCTTCAGGGGTTCTTTGCGGTGGTTAAGGTGCTATATAGCACCACTACCATTTAAAGAACCTGTTAAGCCCAGTTTGGTTCTTCAGCGGTTCTTTGGGGTGGTTAAGGTGCTATGTGGCACCTCTTATGGTTCTACATAGCACCATTTGACAAAGGTAGGTGCTATATGGCACTTAAAGTGGTTCCCCTATGATTACAAGCCAATGAACCACTTTTAGTGCTATTTAGCACCATTTTTGTTTAGAGTGAAGAGACATTTTTATTACTCATAACTTCTGGAGAGAAATAGACACTGAACAGGGATGAAACTTTCTAGAGTGCATGTGTCTAGCGTCTGTGTTTGCGAATGCTATCAAATGGAGTATACTTTGAAAGGTTACGCATTTGTCTGTGTGCATATACCAAGTGTTTGCGTCAAAACTGAAGTGTACTTTGGGCTTAAAGAATATTATCCAGTGATATGAGTGCAAGAGAGCAATTGAGTTAAAAAAAAATTTTTTTTTTATCCCATTCCACTCTCTCCTTTTCATTCTCTGCTTCTACTTTCCTATCATAACAAAGGCATAAATGGCAAAAAAATATAACTTAAAAAATCGAAGGTGATATCTTTATTAGGCCTAAATTACAGTGGGGCCCTTCATAAAGCAATTCAGCTCATTTTTGTTCGGATCAACCCAAAGAGTAGCGTCCCCTTCTGGCAAAGCCCTTCAAGGACGCAGAAATAAAACATGTGGAATTTGCCCATAAAAACACACAGGTGATAGCAAAAACCCCACCATTAATCCTGCACGTTGATCCAGCTTTAAAGTCTGCATGGTGGTGTTCCATAAGAAGAGCTTTTACACCAGGTCTTTTTCTGAACTCTCTGTGGTCTCATTTAGCACTCTCTTCCCACCACAATCCTCCAAAACACAATCATGCTCTGCTCCCTGTACACACATGCACCTTTGCTCTCTCTCTCTCTCTCTCCGTCCATCACTCACATAAACACCCCACACACCATCATAAACCCCAAACACAGCTACACTCAAAACAGGAAGAAGCATATTTAGCGTCAAGACTGAGCCTCTAAATTCATACATTTCCGCCAGATTCAGAACGCAACTGCTTATTAATCATTCTATCGATGGCAAGATTTTGCAGCACCTTTGCAGGTAATTAATCATTCTGTCAAAAGCCAGGCTTGTTATTCACTGCATGTGCATTTTAAAGGCATATCTACAGCAGGGATTGCTGGCTCAGACACAGCACAGCACTGGCCACGCACAATAGATACTGGCCAGAGCTCAGCGCTGGGTGTAATTATATACATTCAGAGACGTCTCAAGGGGAAATAGGCTTTGGATTTCATGTGTCATATATGTGCTCCATACTCTGGCTGTGCATGAGGAATTACCCTCTCCACCCAGCATGGCAGCCACAGATTCTGGTAGCGATGGAGGTCATGTCCTCATGCAGCAGTTTTGACAATGCGCCTGGAGTAAGTTGCTAATTCAGTCGCTGTGCTGCCCCATCTCTCTCCCTCCCTCACTGTCCCATCTCTTTTTCTTCCCCTCTCTATTCGTCATTTTTTTTATATATATATACACGCACTTTAGGTTATGAAACCTTCAGCTGCACAATGCTTATGCGTAATGCTTGTGTATAGGCTCCAGGAAAAGAGCTAAGCCGGCACACATTTTTAATTTGTCCTGACATAAGTGTGAGGTTTCAGTGGCAGCTTCATTCGGTAGCTGTCATTCCAGTGTATAGGACATCTAGACCACGGTGTTGTCACTTTGTAGGTCGTATTTGACTTGAAGAATGTCTCTCATTATGACTCTGGGCAACTGAGGCGATTCCTCGGTGTGAATTTAACTGAAAACATTTGAAATTGAAAGAAATCCTATTTTTTACTCCACGTTTTAAGAGCATTTGCCAGATACACACTTATGCAGCGTTCTTAAGATTTCCAGCACATTTTTTCTTACATAAAAAATTGAGGATTATATATGACAACTTAGTGTATGTCCCAGAGTGAATGAGGATTAAACTTTTTTTTTTATTACTACCATTGAGCAACACAATTATCCCCCAAAATATTAAGCAGCACAAAAATTTTTTCAATATTGATAATAATAAGAAATGTTACTGAGCAGCAAATCAGCAAAATGGATGGAGTAATAATGCTGAAAATGCAGCTTTGACATCACAGGAATAAATTACATTTTAAAATATATTCGAATAGAAAATGGTTATTTTAATTATTTACAGTATTCTTGTAATCAAATACTGTAAATGCAGCCTTTGTGGGTGGGTTAGCCTAAATAAAGGGGGCTTTTACCTAAAAAGAAAAAAAAAACTTTAGCTGTTACTGAAATTGTTTATTTAAATACCTTTAACAAAAAAGAAAATCATAAACAAGTTTTAGATGACGCAAAATTTTAAAAATGATTAAATGTTTAATCAAATGACCTAAAAATTTTATATTCTATTTTTGAAGGCAATGACCCAAATGGACAAATACAATGCACTGCAGTGACACACAGGTATTTGGGAAAGTAAAAAAAACCCAGCTGTTTTTGCACAGATAGGGGTCAAATTAAGTGAAGGTTAAGTACTCCCAGAATACCTGGGCTGCGTTTCCCAAAAGCATTGTAAGCCTAAGTAGAATGTAGAAACATTGCCACCAATGGCCACTACGATCAATTTAGCTCACGAACAATGCTTTTGGGAAACGCATCCCAGAACCATTTGCTCTAGTTTCCATTGCTTTATTTTTCCATCCACTATAGCACTGCTCGGCTTATCCTGCACTCACTTTCTTTCCTGCAGTCATCGTCCAATCGGCACGCTTCACTGGAACGCTCACAAGTCAAAAGGTCAGTGCAGATCTGACATAAAGAGAAGATCTCTGCTGTAGACACCTTAGTGCAGCTCCATTTACTGGAGTAAGCAGCCTTGTTTAACCTTGCATACTGGCAATCGGGTGAGAAACAACGGGAACGGAGCACAGCTTTATTCTCCGAGTGCTACAATCAAACAAGCTCAGTACAAGGTGCTAAATGTAGTACCTCTAATCCAGATGAAATTACTGTTTCTCTCTTAAGCTCGGGCCAGGATAACGCATATCAGAATGTGATAGCGGCACAATCCCTCTATCAGAGTTGTACAAAAGTGCTGATTTTTCTGCTCTGTGCCAGAATGGGAATTGCTTGAGATTTGAAGTTCACAGACCTTTGGATTTGTGGGATTTACACCTTGCTTTACATGTACAAATATGTGGGAATACAATGCTGAATGGGAGATTTAGGCCTCAAATGGAGATAAATAAAGAAAAGGGAAAGTCTCTATAGGCATTCAGTCCAAAAAGAGGCAGCATAGCGAACTCAGCACACTAGATAAGGAAGAGAACCATCACAGGTACATTCAGTGCTGTGAGAAGGATTACAGGTTGAGCTGTGCTTCCATTCATTTGTATATTCAAATCTTCAATTTGGGATCTATTTGAGACAGTTTTGATGCCATTTACACAGTTATGGTCTACTTTAAATCTTTCTGTTCCTCATCTGACTTTACTAACCAGCCTTGATTTGAGGTTGCAAATTAAATATGAAATAGAATTTTTTACTAACAGGTTACAGCACTCCATTATTTTCATTTTACAGTGAGCCGTTCAAGCATTACTAATGGTGCCGCTAATGGCTGTGCAGTGATTTGGTACAAAGTAGGTCTCACTTGATAATAGCTAGAGAAGTCTGGTCAAACGGTTGACATTTAACTGACATTTATTAGGGCGAATTTCCCGCCATCTCTGGAGATACACCACACATGTCCTAACCAACGGTTCTGCTTGTCTTCTTGACTTAATGCACGAATGAATGTAGGCCTGAGTTTGCTTTTAAATGTTAAGAGGGGGTGATTTGTACACTTTTGTAGCTTTCTTTCTTTCTATTTATTGATGGATTGTTTGCAGAAGAAACATCATGAAAAAAGTAATTTTTTACATGACAATTTTTATCCTCTCTCTGATTCTTAAAATTAAAGGGATATTACCAATCCGTATTTCACAATAGAAGTAATTTTATTTCACAATAACGATATATCATGTAGGCTGCTGTAACTTTTTGACATCATGTACGCACCCAATATATTGATACATCTTAAATTTCATTTCAACAGTTTACATTAAACGGCATTTTCAACGTAATTTTGTGTCTATCTGACCGTTCAAGTGCAACAAGTTGCGAAAAAGACCTGAATTCATAATCACATGTTGTCTGAGAGCTTTCTGTGTGTGGTTCGTGTGTGTCCTCAGTCAGTGCAAGTTATTTTTCATGGCTTATGCACTTAACTCTTTGTACCATCATCACATCCTGCACATTATTTTCTCTTTCATGCATGTTTCTTTATTGCGCTAACATGTCAAAAACTTTTAGCAGTCAAGCACTGCACAGATATATTTACAATAATATACACAAATAAATAATATACACAATATAGCAAAATCTCTATCGATGCACAGCACTTTATATAAAGTGCCATAATATATATGATATATTATATACCGCCCATCTTAATGACAGAATGTTCAATTTTGGATTAATTCATCCTTTATCAGGATAAATAAGTACTGTTCCTTTAAGGCTATATGTAAATACCTCTCTTTTGATTGTCTAATCCTCACAGATTTTCCACGGTCTGTGCCAATTTTGATTTGTTTAACATGTTTTTGGTCACTACATTTCTTCTGAAATTGCAATGGTTGTAATATGATGTCACACTCTGCAGCGTCTTTAAAAAAACAAACATAAATTCAACATATAACAAACAGTAAACAGAAACTTTGGACACAGCGAAATGCAAAACTTCATTGCATGAGCTTGCGTTTCCGGACTCTAGCATTTGCATGTGTATGAAAAGAAGTAAATGGAACTTAAAGTGGAGTTTATTTTACTAATAAGTAAAATAAAACACTAAATTGAAAGGAATCAGTAAAACCATATGGCTATTATGTCTACCTTGCTCATGAAGGTTTTGTATCCCAAAAGACCAATAAAACCCCTGTTTTCTAACACATATCTACAATAATATTAAAATAAGAAAAGTGAAGTTGACAAAAGCCTGTCTGGTGTGTTTGGGAGTGTGTCTGGGTTTCCCATGTGCCGGCCCAGAAGCAGATTACTGTGCTCTCATATGAATGAGCTAATGAAGAAAATGGAGGAAAGAGGAGCATTCAGATACATCAGGTTTCCCTGATACGTTGTTGCTAGTCTCCTTAGCATTGCTGTTATAGAAGCAAAACAACAACCTCCAAACCATCACGGCACCGGGGTCTCAACTGCGGCAGGCTTCCCTTTCTGTCCTGCTCAATGACAAACCATCTGGCAGCAGCCAAGCATTTTTAATGGCTTCATTATAGGATGGGAATGTTTCAGCTGCAGAAGCTCTAGCAACAGAGTTGCTTCACTTGCCATAAAACAAACAGGCCGATGCCAGCGATAACTCACATCATGTTGTATGCTAATCGTAAAGGCCAGGTAAATCCGGAAAAGACCACCATATATATGACCAATGGATGTGACTTTGTGCATTATAATTCTGAACGGACTGTCATCCCAGCCTTAAAGAGAGAAAGTCTGTGTGCTATTCAGGGCTGCACGATATATTTAAATACAATTCACGTCACAATATGGCTTATAGTGCAATTGTGAAAATGTGCAGACTGTGATTTAATCAACCTTTTCCCGCCATTGATAGCCTGGCTAACGTCAGACCTCTTTCTCATTGAGACGTGGTCTGGGAACCACATGTTCATTTTCTCGTATTTGAGGCGTGGTTTACGAATGCCCAGAGCCGTTGATTGGACGCTACAAATGTCTATCAAATGCGCCTGTACGTAGCTCATAGCCAATCGTTTCAATTATACCAGATGACGTATGTAGAGCGACAGAAATTCGACGAGGAAGAAGACGAAATAAACTTGCGTTCTAAACTACTTAGAACACTATCTAAGACTGCATCGAAAGGTAACTTCGCGTCTGCTGCCATGTTAGATCCATAGATATAAACAAACTGCTTCGGTGTGTTGCATAGACGTCATCATCGTGTTGCTGCTCTCTCCCCGTTCTGTGATTGGTCCCCTCGCTGAGGCGAAAATCTAGTCCATGGAATCCAGGCTGCCTAGCAGCGTGAATAAAATCGCGCTACGCACAAGGCAGCATGGGGGAACCCAGGCTACGCCATTGATGGAATTTTCCGGCTTTCCATTTTCTGCTATTAAGCAATCTCAGGATCAAAACACAGGCAAAAAAGGAACAGAGAAAAGCGATAAAAGCATTGCTTATGCACATTTTAGTCTTTGACAAAAACTTGATTTTCTCAGAATTTTGTTAAAAATTTTGCTTTTTTTAATGAAACTTACCACTTTCAAGTGTTGATAAAAAAAGAAAGCATGAAGCTAGAATAAAACATTAAAGAGTTAAATAAATGTTATTGCTGTGATGTCATGTGAGTGACAGGTTGTCCCGTCCTCACGCCAGTAAAACATGTCATCAGAGAAGAGAAGAAATGTCACTGCAAGAAGGATGGAAAGGTATTTTGATTAAAGATTACAGTTTAAAAATGTAAAAAAAAAATTATAATGATCATCATTATATCATCATATCATTATATCATGAATAATCATCATAATGATGTGCATGGACAAATAATTTAGAAATCATGAAGAAATTAAGACATAAATATTAGAATTGTAATCTTATAGTTATAAAATAAATTAATAATTATTAAATGATGATTAATTATTTTAAAACTTTGTTTCTTATTTTACAGTACAATATTTACAGTATTACAATATATTTATTTTTAATATATTATTTCACAATTTAAGTATTACATTTTTTTCTATCATTACTGAATTGGTCAGGAATGTCCCCTCTGAAATGGAGAGATATCATTTTTTAAAACTCTGTTGACTTTATGGTTACTGAAAGAGGTCTGCAGTTCTTGTATGAGTAAACCCAAGACTGAATATGCAAAAAATGCAAAATCACCCTGCTCGTTATAGAATGATTATTTTTTTCTAAATATATTCAAGTCATCTGGTAAATGTTCCTGTATTTCTTAATATTGCAATATAATTATTATAAAAAATTTTCTTCTAGTCCCTATAACCCCATTTAGTGTGGATCTGACACTGTCCCGTTTCCAGGCTTTACATATCCAATGGAGATTTTGTGTTATGAAGTGCAGTCTACCAAAAGGCAAATGTTTATCCGGCATGTCATGTGTGCAGTCTCTGGTGCCAGGCCATGGAAAAAAGCTTCAAGCAAAGACTGAAAATACAAATACGGACGCAAATACGATGCACCATCTGGCCAGGGCACTGATATCCCTGATTCATTTGTTTCAGAGTGACTGGATATACATTTAGATGCAACAACCCAGTCGTTAACATTGGTGATTTTTACTCCGAATCTGTCGGAGACAGCACAGGAATACATTACTCTTGCTGAAACTCTCCTGGAGGCGAGCTTGGTACAGTGTGACAGCATGCTCACGCTCCCACTCTTAGACACACGGAGATAGAAAGAGAGAGAGAGACATAGAGAGAGAGGAGTGTGCAACATAGAGAGGGGATCGAGCGATACAGCTATTCCCAGCATTAAGCCAAGGGCTTTTAATTGGAATGTGCCCTGGAAAGCCCTGAGGGTGAGTGATGAATGAATGAGATGGCTCAGGTCCCCCCCAATATGGGTTGAGTCAGCACTACTTTAGCTGCATGAAAACACTTAATGGCTCATAAACTTGCAGGCCAGCTGAATTTCCCATTGGCTTTGTTCTACGGTGCTGAAGACCGATATCTCGTCCTGCCAGCATTCGGCCAAACCTCTTGTTGTGCCGGAACGCCAGGATTGTTTTATTTTATCACTTTAATTTTCTTGTTTTTATATGCTTCTCTCTCTGAGGACAGTTATTTATCATGGGCCCTGCTGAGAGGGAAAAGCACAACAAAGCACAAACTCAGAGATGGGGAATGATTTATTGCCTCCAGCATTGCTCCACTTTTCCTCGCCGGAGCCGAACACAGAAAAATTCACCCCTCCTTTGCTGTCGTGTAAGATTCAGGCCCCCTGAAGGACCCAAAAACGACCCCATTGGCTGAAAGAACTCGTTTTGGGCATTCTAATGGTGCCTGATCGGAATGCTGCCAACATCACATGATGATTAATGTAGTCCTAAGCATGAAGATGAATCAATTAAGGTGTTTTATATCATGTAGAGACATGACATGATATTGAAACTGAAGCAACAAATGGTCAAATATTAATTTCTCTCTTACGTTTTCAGTTATCATGCTAACTATACATTCCATTATTCAATCCCTAAGGTTAGCATGCTAATCATTTAGCCTGCTAAGCTAAAATGCATGTTAGGCTACTTCATTTAATCATATCAAAAGCACTACATTTTGTGCTATATGGTTAAATGGATTTGGTAATACCAAGTATTTTTTTCTTCTTCAAAATTCAGTCAATTTTGATAATAAATGTTTACATTTTGACAACTGGACAACATTAGGGTACAACAGGGGCTTAAGGCGCACCGGGGTAAAAGGGGCATTTGACCATTCTCTTTTAAACCACTAAATGGTAAAAAAAAAAGATTGTTCTGCACTTTTCTTAACAAATGCTTTTGATAATGCACGTGGAAATTTGGCTGATCCTTGACGTGATCACGGACAGCAACGCAAAGAAGATTCTGAGCTGCACTAATAGGATCTAATATTTGATGTTTTAAAATTTTTGTAGATGTCGATATGAGAATCGATAAAACTATTGTTTATCTTTTGAGACAAAGGTCTTCTTAATGATTTTCAAGAAATTAAAGCAACAGTATTTCAAAAACTTAAGAATATGTTTAAGTATGGTATTTGGGGTAAAAGGCGGCCCTCCGGTTGGGGTGAAAGGCACAGTAATTAACATGATAATAAACAGCTGCTTGACTTTTCCATTTGTTGACATGACATGATTAGATTAAGAGGGTAAATATCATAATATAAAGTTGGGTGTCCACCTTAAAGTTAATCACCATATTTATAATGAAACCATCATATTAATCATTTCATATAATAAAATATCATTGCTTTTTACAGTAAAGCTATTAAATTACTATGGGATCTCATTCAATGCTTTCAGAATTTTATTTTCTGAATTTTTAAAATGATCATATTTTAATGACAGTATATTGACAAAAATTTACTCTTTTATTTATCAAAATAAACCGAAAATACAAACTTTGCTAAAGAGATTATTTTTAACAAGTATAAACTAAATGATAATACTTTGTGCCTTTTGCTCCATGCTGGTGAGCCTTTTACCCATGGAAACAGGAAGTATGATAAAAGTCCATAGACAAAGACAGAGAACATATGACAATAATGTAGTCAATTAAATATCCACACAAAATATGTGGTGTAAAATAAATATACTAATCCTGCTATAATAAAAACAATAACAACAAGAAAAAATTATCATTTCCGGTTAAAAATTGGACAAGAATGCCCTCTCAAGTCACATTTACCACTGGGAAGCTCTGGGATCATTTTGATACAGTTCCCGTGTTGGGCGGGCCAAGCTTTAAACGTGGCGGAATTGAGAACGATTGCTGTTGTGACTGCTATTATTTATAGTGTTTTCCACAACAGCTACATTCCTTGTCTTGTCGTTACAGCAGTGCATATTTACATATATGAATAATCATTTGAAGCATATTGTAACGCGTATGAGATACACAGCGAAAATAGTCTGTATTTGACCAAAATTTCAGAATAGCCAGCAAGCTGACTGTGTAGGTAATTAGTGCGGTGATTGTTTATATGGTTGTCGATGAATGGGACACTAAATATAATTTTGGAAACATCGTGTCCTCCATGATTCCTGTATCCCACAACAAATTTGAATGCAACAAGCTCGCAAATTTCAGGTTTTGCTTGAAGGCAGCAGTCTCCTGGGCTGGTCTAGTTTGCTGTGTTTAGAGGGGTTTGGGGGTTTGTTAGTTGAGAGACTAGCTGAAGGACCAACTTAACCAACTACACCCTAGTTTGGCCAGTCTGGGAGACCAGCAAATCAAGACATTTAAGCTGTTTATTTTTATTTATTTTTATTACCATTTAATATTGTTCAGCGGTTTAATTAAAGCTGCCGTCGGCAACATTTTTTTGATCACATTCAGTGAAATTGACACTATAATCCGACAGAACAACATAAATAAGATGGTTTTAGAAAAAAACCCGAGCTTCTAAGTTCTAACTCCACCTGGAGCGTGTTATTTGTTTTGCAAAAATCCAGCGCTCCCGGATCATCGGGTCCAATCAGCGCAGGGGGGTGTGAGATCTGACTGTCAATCACAGGTCATGCACACGCCACAGATCCCCCCTCACTCGCGCACGTTAATATCACATGCACACGCCACGCCTGAAGTTCGCCTGGAGATTGCATGAAGCGTGATGGCGGAGAGAAAATCTACTAACAAGCTTCCAATTCCTCGGTTATTGCTATCTATGGATAGATTAGCCAGGGCAGCCTACCTCCGAGTCCATGGTGTTGATAGATGCTGAAGAGACGGACGCGTTCACAGAAAATCAGGTACACGCACAGTGACGCACTGACGAGCACGACCTCGATGGGAGGGTGCTCGCTGGTAGTGGGGAGGGGCATGAGAGTTGTAAACATTCAAAATTTTGGCTAATCGACCCAATCTGCCAGACTTGCCAACTGCAGCTTTAATTAACCGTTTTTACATTTATTTATTTCTGATTAGGCATTACAAACAGCTACCCTTTGGGGTTCAAGCGACTTCTTCAGGAAGACTGAGGCTGAATCCGAAATCACATACTCTCTTGAGTAGGTACTTATGTTGAATAAGTAATTACTTCGCAACCGGTAAAAAAGTATGATCTATATAGTATGAACGTATAATTAATGTTATGGACAAACTACATACGCTGTTGCCCATATCATGTGACCTACCAGTGTCAGTTGTGTCTCTTCACTGCCATTCATAAATCCTCTTCAGTGGCCTCATGGGATCGTGCACACTTCAGAATCTTGCCGGAAGTAGTAGGTCATCCGAGTACTTTTTGCCTACTCTCTTATGAGTACTGTGAATTATGACATACTTCTTTTGTGACATACTGTTTTTCACCTACTATATAGTAGTGTTGTCAAAAGTACCGACTTCGGTACTGACATTTAAAAAATGTGACGATACCAGAATTTCCCTCTAGCATTGAGGGCTGTTGAACGCCTCTGATTGGCCATTGTGTTCACGCGCTCAAAATTTGTCTCTGGTTAGCCATTGTGTTGACGCGCTCAACATGTATGTCTTCAAAAACATGTTGTCTTCACCAAGCTCTTACACAGATACACACGGGAGCGTTTGAAAGCAGACGTCTATCAGCGGATCCGTCTATCGGTGGATATATTAGGGATCCGCTTATAAACGCCTGCTTTTAAACGCTCCCGTGTGTATCTGTGTAAGCGCTCGGTGAAGACAACATGTGTTTGAAGCGTTGATCATTGTAGCCAATCACAGACATATATGTTGAGCACGTCAACACAATGGCCAATCAGAGGTGAATCCGTTTAACAGCGCTCAAAATGCTAGAGGGAAATGCTGGTATCGTCACATTTTTTTAATTTTAGTAGCGACTTGGTACCAAAGTCATACTTTTGACAACACTACTATATGCGATTTCGGATGCAGCCTGAATCTTGGGCCCTGTCTCAAATGGAAACCTAATCCCTCACTATCTTCCTCAGCAAAAGTGCACATTGAAGGTGCATATCGACCGCAGAGCACCCTTCTGAAACCTAAAATGACAAATAGAACACTCAACTTAAGGACACACGCACGTGGCGGCCATTGTACATCCATACGTGCACATGAAGTGTGCCATTTGGGACAGGTCCTTGCACTACACCAGCATTTGCTCCCTCCCTAGTAGCATTACTTGTCGATTCCAGGATTCATCTAATGATAAACAAATGAGAGTGGAGGGTGTCTGTGCATACAGCTGCTGCTGTGCATGTGCCAGGGAGGAGCCCAGCTAATTACTCCACTAATAAACAGGCCACAGATTGTCTTATATGTCGCCTGCCATGAGAGCAGACTGGGTAATTTGTGCCATCTCTTACAGTAGTGCATCTGTCAGTTGGCCACCCATGTGACCAGTTGCAGTCTTGCACATCCAGAACTGCCCCATGGAGAACTAGGACTGTCCTAAGGTAAAAAAGAGTAAATTCAGTGTCATCACGGCAGTGGGATACGCAGCGGAGATGACTCCAGTAAATGACTAGCTTTGCACCTCATGGCAAAGCAACTGGAATCCCTCGGCACACTGTACATTCAAAGGATGACATTCTGCATGATTCAACTGTTTGCACAATGTTGCCTGTAGATATTGCCATTGTGCTCTTTGGATGCTTCAACAGCCACAGAGTGTTAGGAGGAATAAGAAAGGGAAATGGATTGGAAGGCCAGAAGGCTAGATGTTGCTTTTTATCATTTTAAAAACTGTATTCAGGAACTACAGTATTATTCTATTTCTATTTATTATTAGTGTTTGGGTGCAGCCGACTAAATTAATCCTTTTGATTTTTTTTTTAAAAAGCAGTCCCTTACACATGTCTAAAGTTGGAGTTTAGTGAGTTCTCGCTGTCTACTGCCTACATAGACAGTTGCCTTCTATGGCAGCATCCGGACTGAAATGGAACCCCATACAGTAAGTGACTGATTTGATGTTTACAAAGGCAAGACGATGTGTCAAACAAACAGCGCTTGGCACATAAAGCACACAGGAGACCTGACTCATACCAAAGAGGAATAACGCGAATTCTTCAAGCATAAATATACATAGAACACACAAATGTGGGTAAAATAGCATGTTTTTAATTAGATTATTAGTATTGAATACTTTCAGTTTTTAATGGAATATTAAATCTAATAATAGAGATTCATTTAATACAACTTTAACACAAATACTAACTTAACTTTTTGGCTTTTAATGAACACCATGCTTCAGATTCTTAAAATAGTACTTAACCTGAAATATTCCTTGCTGGTTTTCTAAACAAACAAAAACAAGCTGGCTCTTTTCAACAGGGTACTGAGACTCAAAACAGCTGGGACCACTGTGAAGTTCCACATTACACCAGTTTGCCACTGTGTATATGTCATGTGTGAAATGCAGAGGGTCTGCTGTTATTTTTAATCTTTGCATACAGCACCATGGGGTGGCTGAACCATGCAGCCGCAGAAGCCATTGGCTGAGAAATCCTCTTCTTCTCGCAATGATAAAATATCATGATTGTGAAAAGAACTCGTGCCAAACCCGCTCCCCTGCTCTTTTATCTCTCAGATTCCCATTTTTCTATCTTCCCTTTTCCGTACGAGGCCAACTCTCACTTAGCTCTTTCCTACCTATTATTCTGTAACATAATGAATTTAGATAATAACCTTCACAACAGGAAGAGGGCATGATAAATTAATTTGAATGCTAAAATAAATTCAGATCTCCATGTTATATAAATATAAATATATTGTGTCCTGTGTAAGTGTTGCTCATGAGGACAAGAGTTAGTGTGGAAAGAGTGAACAAGAATGTAGGCTGGTGAGATTATTCATGCTAATTGAGTTCTGAGAAATTACAAAATAAAGAGAGAGTTACATTCTACATACCTTGTGATTTTATTTACCTCACTTAAATTACACTTTTATTTTTTTAAATGACCTCACTTATCATTTTCACAATTAAAGTGTCCCTATTATGCTTTTTCGGATATTGTCTTTCATGTAGTATGTAATATACTGTAGCTGTTTGTGAATGTAAAAAGTCTGCAAAATTTCATTGATCAAAATGCAGATAAATGGAGTTATTAGCTCCTTTTACACATACAGTCCTTACTGGAAAATTACGGGTATTACCGATAAAACCGTTCACGTATTAACAGGACCTTTTCAAATGTGCTGGTAAATTGGTTCCAGCAATTTGCCAGTTAGGGAAGTTGTAATACCAGTAAATTACCGGTATATACGCTGTGTGAACGCGGAATGAAGATTACGGTATTTTGCACGTACGAGTACAGAACGCACTGACGTAAGAAGTGATTTGGGCCAATCAGAAGCCGTTGAAAGAGCAGCGGCTCTGAGCCATTCATAAAACTATGACGCAGATGAAGTGTTTACTCAGCACTGTTTACAAATGTCTTCAAATTGGAGTGATGCCGAAACTAAAGCGATTCTCCTCATCCGGGCGGATGAAGAGATTTGTCAACAACAGTTAGAAACACTGTCACGTATGATAAAATAACTAGCCTTCTTCAGGAACAAGGCATAAACTTCCGGTTAATGACATCATCACAGGGTTTACCGGTATTTTGGAACTGATGTGTGAATTGTCTGTTACCGGTAAAAAGCCAGAACGCTGCTTGTGTGAACAGCACATTTTTTTATTTACCGGAAAAGTCGTTCTGGCAATTTACCGGGATTGCTGTGTGAAAGGGGCTTTTGTCTCCCAAAACAAAGAACTGATTCTGAACTGCCTAAAATGAGTCGTCAGTAATTCCAGTCTTACTTCCTGCACAAACATACATAGGTTTGTACAATTTTGCATAATGCCAGCCTATGGTCTTCTTTAGCTATCCACGAAAAATGTCTACTTTGACCCTCAAACACTGTAGTTGTAGCTGAGACCTGAAAGAGTTTGGTTCATGTTGTCGACATGTCGAGAAGACGCTGTTTTCTGCGCTGCGATACAAATTCACTTTGCATGGATGAGGACTCAGGCTCGAATTGATACGGTAAAACCAACGTCATTGTTACTGTTTATATCAATGTGTATACAATACAAGTGCTGAGGAAGCCTCCAGAGATGAAATTCAGATGTACTGTGTGTGTAATGTACATTTCGTTTCCGATGCACTGTAATTGGTAGACCAATCACAACAGACTTGGCCATCTGACCAATCAGGGAAGCATTTCCCAAAAGCAACTATGGTTGCAAGTTCCGTCGTTACCAATAGATTGAACTTGTGACCATAGTTGGCTGATAAATGTTTTTGGGAAACGCTCCCCAGAGCAGAGTAGGCTCCTTGAAGGTTTAGAGAGACTGAATCCTTTATCGAACCGTTTCAGAGACTGTGAGAAATGAGGTGATGCTGCAATGTATATTATAAGAAAAATTAAGTGTTTTTTGACCTTGAGTGCATTCAAACCTATTGTAGGAGACCTCCAAAACTAAATAGGAACTTTTAAAATAGCATAATGGAGGCACTTTAAGATGTAAGGCTTACTGACTTACTACAAGCATAACACAATAGTTTCAAGTTCACCAATCCACACTATATTACAAACACAACAGCTATGCAATACAAAAGTCTTCTTGTAAATGTTTTTATTATTTTGATTTGCATTAAACATAAAGTCTCCACGGCTGCCCAGTCTGTTGTTTCCCAACATTTAATTCTACTTGTAGGCGACTCACATTTTGCCCTTGAAAAAAAGCTCATCATCATTAGTGTAGAGCTGCATTTGCTCAACACACGCTTGCTCATTTGGTTCACTCAGAGCTAATGGTGCCTTTAGTGTCACGCCACTCAATCAAAGTCCTGGTCTCTAGGCCTCTCTTTCAACGTGGCATCACACATTTGTGCGAATGACACTGAGCTGTAATTCAAATTGATTCTCTGAATGGTCGTTTAGAAGCTCAGCTAAGATCATTGTGACTGTAATATTTCTTAGAGCACATCAAAGCACAGTTTTAATAGAGATGAATCTAATGGAGATCTAAAAGAAAAATATCCACTGCAGACCTCAAATATAAACTCCCATGGGCACAAACATATACAGAGCCAGTGTTGGCCTACTACTGAGACAGCTAATAGGAATAAACCCAACTGACATTTAATGGGTGTTTATTTTGGAGGGAATCTCTGTTCTAAAGGCTGCGAAGCCACTTGTGAAGGTGGCTGGGATGCTTTGTGTATGCAAAATGACGTCTAAGTCTTATGTGGTTGCAGTTAAATCCACTAAAGAGTTGTCAGATATGTTTTGCATTCTGCTTCAGAAGTTTTAAAACGCTAAAAACACTGGAGCCAAAGCAACCAGCTACCTTGGACCTTTTTCCAGTCGCTCTATAATTTGCTGTAAAGGATCGTCTGATCCCAGACTCTTCTGCACAAACACAAAAAATCTGACTCTCTACCACAAATTTTCTCAAATGGTGGTCTGTGACATTTTTTTTGACTGTCAACTGTAATTCAATTAAAAGCTTTTATGTGTTTTAGCAGGCTACTTAGATTCACTTTGGTGGGTGAAAAGAGCAGCATGGCTACTATAATTTAGGAGGTAGTGGAATGGGATGAGAATTTCTGTGGTTCTCCAAATTAAACAAAACAGAAGTGACCGCAGAATGTCCCTATTTATGTTAAGAGAATACTGAAAACTAATAAACTGCACTTATGTGTTCTACTGTTTATATTTTAGAGCTTCAAGATGTTGACTTTCATAGCTTTCAAATCCCAAAAACTTTTTTAAATCAAATTGTGCTTCTTTTTTTTTTTTTTGAGGGTTTTTAAATAAAACCATCATACTCCAGTCCGGTGTATTATTTATAGATTTTAACATCATCTATAACAGACAGTTTCACTGTGCATGTTGCATAAACATGGTGCATCTGTATACTTTGACTTTAAAATGTCCCTTACCAATGTAAAAATTTAAACCAATGCCCTTGGGTCAGAGCATGTAAAAACACTTTCTTACCATACTGGACAGGACATGCATTTTCAAACACTAATGAATAATACAAGGCTGCTAAATCAAATTTTGCAGGAACATTTGGAAAGAATTTGGTTAAGAAAATAACAATTAGTTATTTGCTCGGCTATCCAGCAAAGGTCGATTATTTAAGTAATTATTTTACCAATCAAATATTTGCGGTACATCCAGTCCAGTGGATCCGATTCCTCTTTGATCAAAGAACAATTTCAGCCTTGTTCAATTCCCTAACTCAATTCCCCATTCAATCAAGAAAAGAAACAAGTATTTCAAAGTGTTCTGCACTGAAACTTTTTCTTCTTCCTGGATATTAAACTTGAATCACAAAAACTTTTATTGGGCAAAGTGAGTCAGTTTTATGAGCAAGTGCAAATGTGACCTCGAAGCATTTCTTTCCTGAGGAATTCAAGACAAAATAAAACATTCCCACTAAAGCTGTCTAGATTTATTAGAGATTTTAAACATTTACCCTTTAGCCAACATAGACTTTCATGCACATTTTACATCACATACTTTATATACTCAAGCACACTGTCACGCACACAATGTATATTAAGTAGGTCCAGAGTATCCATTCATTGGAGAATATGTAGGTATTCATTTGGTAACACTTTATTTTAAGGTGACGTAATTAAATTACTCAAATAAGTACTAAGTAAAATTAATGAACTACATGTACCTACTTACTATAGAGTTACGGTTAGGGTTAGGATTTGGTTTAGGGCTAGTTACCTGTAATTATGCATAGAAGTATGTAGTAACGTGTAACTATGTCTTCACCTTAAAATAAAGTGTTACCCTTCATTTGAACAAATCTTAGTGATTCTGGCATAGTGAGCATGAGTTATGCAATACTTTTTCTCCTCATATATATATTTTTTTCATATCTTATGGCTGTTGGGATATATAAAATGTCATGTATTATATTGTATGTCTGCACATCATGTAAATTACGTTTTGATATTCTATGCTCTGCACCACAGACATTTCATTTGACGCCTCTGAATTATTTATTTATGGGTTTATTTGCATAATCTGCAAGCTTATTATAATATACACTCATATATGTAAACACAGACCCTATATCAAGATAATGATTCCCTATCAAGATACATTGTGGATAAATGGGATTACCATTTTATTTATTTTTTAATACTGTGGGACAAATGAAATAGATTACAATGGCTCTGTAGAAACTCATTTATCTGGGCGAATGCGATACTATACAATCTCACTGAACAATTACTAGCAATGCTGTTTTGTTGTTTCATTATATTATTATGGATCACACTTAATTATTATGATAATATTCCACACAACAAACAGCAGAGGAACGCAGTCTCTAATTTAAAATTAACTCCAATAACTCATTATGAAGAACTTGATGACTTTAGTTAATGAACAGTTTGGCTTCTAAAACAAAACAAATATTTTATTTATGGTTTTATTTTTAGCTTTACCTTTCAGTTGTTGGTTTATTTCACAAGGACATTTTTATGTCTCCCTTTTCAATATTTTATGTTCACTTTGTTTACAATGGCCTGAAGTCAAACATATATATGCCTCCGCTCACTTGGCAACAAAACATTGTTTGTAACCCACCTTGCTTTCATTGTAAAATGGTTTCTGTATTGCTTTGAGGATATTTGTAGTTCAGAGGCACAAACTGCTAATGAAGAGGCAGGAGATAAAACCTGCAAACAGCACGGCTCATTGATTATGACACCGTCACGTGATCTCTCCTTCATGAATGAGAGGCACTGTTCACTCACCGGGAGCGTGACTGATTAACACATGGACATTTATGCTGGAGGCTGACGTTACATCTTTATTTTCACATATTAGAGAAGATGCTGCAGTGCACATCGACGGCGGTTGAGATCTAAGCGATGCATAAGCACTCGACTGCCTCCTCAGTATTTTCTAATTAAAGGCAGTGCAGGCTTTAGCAGAATGGAGCAATAAATCACCCGTTCTCAGGTGCATTGCCCGTAAGGGTGGCATTTTACTGTCAGTTAAAATGACTGTGCCTCCCCTCAATATTTCTGTGCAGAAATACCTCACCTCAAAGAAAGAGAGAGAGAGAGAGAGAACAAAGCTCACTTCAAATACGCAAATTAAGCTGTAATTGTCTTTTCATATACAACCTTTTGTCAGTATCAGGGCACAGGACTCCTCTTGACCCCTTCAAGTACAAAACTGTGCCAAACCACACCAAACAGCACCAAAGTTTAAATAATATTTACTTGATAACACTTTAGAATACTGTTCCGTCATTAATGAATAACTAAACAGGAACAAATGTGTAATGCATTATTAAATCTCTAGAAACTACTATTAACTAACAAGGAACTCTAATTAACGAGTTAGTTATTAATAGCGCTTAGTCGAATGTGTTTGTTCATTATTAGCAAATCGATAACTACTATTTTTCATATCTCCCAGAAGACTAAGAACTACTATATACAGGTTCATAATTAATGTGAATAATGCATAATGTATAATTCATTCTAAAAGTGAAGATCATTGTAACCCACTAATGACTCAAGTATTATCAAATTCTTTAGAAGGATATTATTTGGGTCAGAATTCTAAAGGGAAAAACATGATAACTCTCTAGTAATGCACTGTAAGGTTTTGGATAGTAATTCCTTCCGATGGATTTGGTAAAACTTGAGTCAGATCGGATGCTACAGAATATTTTTTTCTATTATTTACTAGCTTTCAGAGGATTTTTCATTTTGGGGAACATTTAGTACAATAACAGCATCCTTTTACTTAACTACATTTCAGAAAGAAAGAAAGAAAAAAAAACATGTAGTTTCAAGTTATTGCGAAGTTTAGAATAGTGACGTATGTTTCATGAATGAATCATTCTTTTGAGAAAGATTGACCCTTTTTTTCACGAATCATAATCGCAGCGGTTCCTGAAAGTTGCCGGTGCTGTCTTGTCCTTGAGAACTATCTGGAAGAAATGCCATCAGAGCTCGATTGTGCGGAGGATTTGACTGAATCCAATCAAGAAGTTACAAAAATAGCCGAATACATGTATCCTACTGTGTGCATATGGATTTGTTAATGCTTCAGTGATTGCAGTCGTCTTGGACACAAAGCAGCGTACACGGCTAATAAAATTAAAAGTATTTGACTGGTCAGGAGTCTTACTCATGTTAATGAGATGATTTTAAACACATAAACTTAAGTCCCTGGCTGTGCAGCATGAGAACAGAAGCATTCTCCTACATGTTTAAAAGAGAACTGTGCTGTGCGACCATTAAACACGATTGAAAAATAAAGATTGATGCTTTCAAACAGGTATCACTGTACACTTTGCTCATCTACCATGGTCTTTCAAACAGATAGTCTCGCCCCAAACTCAATGATTCAGCCAATGTGTACCACTCAAAGGCAGCAACAGTGTTACAGACTACTGCAAAATTAGCCTACAAATTGCACGTTTATAGTTTTCTCAGCACATTAAGCTGGAAGAGAAGGTGTTCTAATACTGAAAAATTACACACTTCCCCTTTATGCAAGCTTAAAAACAATAAAGATGCAATCAGGTAGAACAAAAATACAGCATAATGCACCTGAAGAATGAGGTGAAGACAGAACCCTGCAAAACTGATTGACAGTAAAGTGGTTTTTACGGTCACATAAATGAACTGTAATGGAAAGTTAACGAGATGCACAAGCAGAATGCATTAATAAAATCAATCTCTTTGTAATATAACAAAGGTCCCAGGTAAGGTGAAGGCATAAAACTGTTGCATCAGCCATGCTGTTGTGCTAAAATCAAGGTTCTTAGATATTGATTTAGTTTAATGTCTTATGAGATCATTAATGAACCACAACAAAACATTTGGTTGATCTTGAGTCAACAAGATGCACAGTGTTAGCAACATTATTCGGAATCATGTTTTCTTATAACAGTGCCTTGTTGGCATTATTTGAACTTCTTCTTGAGTCAGTACTTAAGAATATGAGTCAAAATGGATTCTTGTTTTGATGCCTGACACCCACTATTGAAATAGTTATGTATTTGCTCTTTATAAGAATGAAAACTGATGTGCAATGTTCCCTATGTACAAATTTATATTCAACATAACAAATTCAGCTTTGTTGCTTTATTAATCTACGGTAATCATATTTCTGAGTGAAACAGAAACAAAAATTTTTTGAATGAGAAAAAAAAATGGGGTGGGAAAAATCTGTATTATTTTCTTGTTTTCCAGTAAAAAAATATCTAAACATGCATAGAACAAGATATATTATAATTTCATAAATTTCTTGATTTATAAATTATTAAAGTCTCCCTGTAGTGAAATCAAGCTTTTAATGTTGTTTATATGTCCATGTGGTGTTTTTAATATGCTTTAAGACAAACCATGTGCAAATTCATAAGTCAACACCATTATTGAGTTTTTTCTCTTTAAAACTGCAGTGAACTCTTCGAAATCGCTGGTGTTTCTTATGTCACAAACCTTGTAACCAATCGTCAAGGAGTGGATCTCTGAGCTGGTGCGAGTGAGTGGGGGCGGGGCTTATTTGCATATTCATAGAACCGCGTATAGTAAATGAGGCAAGGGTGTAGAGTTATATTCAAACTTTATTCAAACTTTAAGGCATGAAGAATTTTTTTTTAAATATGTAATTTTGGTGATCAAAGATGAGTTTTAAGGGATAAAATTGTTGACTACAGGAGGACTTAAATTAATCTTATTTTTCATACCTCATTAGCATTGTTTTTTGTTTTTTTGTTTTTCTCTAAAATGGAAGCATACATGTCACTAAATTGTAATGTTACATTTGATTAGATTTATGAATATTCAGAGGTGACTTTGTTTTGTCCATTGGGAACTGATTGGAACAAACTTTTTTTCTTTTCTTTTCGGAATTACATGAACTTATGAATTGTTCATAAGAACCGAAACATGCAGTAAGAAAGTGTAAAATGAATTTTAATTTAATGTTGACTTAAAGGTCACAAGTTCTTTAAGAAACTGAAATGCCAGTTTATTAATAGTTTGGAGGATGACTGTCATGTAATACAATAGTATCTCAGCAGAATTGAAAAATGACACTTTCTTAAAAATCTAATTTGCTCACAGTCACAGAACATACAATGTAATTTTATTGATAAGCGAGGATGGGGACAGGAGACTCTTCTTTATCTCTATTGTGCCCATGGGAATGTTCTTATCTGCTCAGGGCTCTACACAGATGGATATAAGGTGACTGGCATGAATACTAATAACGTACTACTTTTCATAATGCATAATGAGTAGGCTTGAGTGAAGTGTCTAAAGCTGATGTGAATCCGGTTGTTTTGTTCTCAAAGAAGTGAACTTTTTGCAAAGAGGCTTTTATGTTCCATTTGCAGAATGTCAGCTGATCTTCTAATTCTCTTTACTTCTCTCACTGCATCCTCACAGTCTTGACATTTGTCAGGATCAATAGAAGTGCCACACAGACTGGATCATATTACGCCACTACTCAATTGCAACCAAATGACATATAGACATTATAGAGTATATACATATATAATCAGACCGTATTTTTGTCTTGTTTTCTAGTAAAAATTTCTCATCTCAAAATGTACTCAACAAGATACGTTTATTTGATAAGCAAAATTTCTTGTTTTCGAGAATATCAAATTTATTTCCGCAAACTCTACTAAATTTTGTATGCTAAATTTAGTTAAAATTACACTTTCAAAAATAAAAAGACTTTTTAGCGGGACAATTCAGAATCATGCATAATGAATAAAGACATATTCTTTGAAAATAAGTCTTATTAATATTAGCCGATGCTTATAGGCCTTTATATCATTATAAATAGCTATCATTTATAAAAGTATCAAATAAAACGTTTTCTTATTTCTTATTTTCCTTCAATATCTTTTTTAATTATTATCTTTCCATCAATATTTTCCATTTGACCTTGAAAAAGACTGAAGCCTGAAACTGTGAACACCCTTTCAGTAAGCAGTAACTATGACGGACACTAATTTACAGAATTTCACTTAAGGCTAATTGTATGGATGCTTCTGTCCTTCCAAAGTGTTGCATTTCACTCAGGAACTAACTCCTCATTAGATCAGGAGAGGGAGGCAGTGGCTTAAAAAAGCCACGACACTTAATAGACAAATGAAAGAGAGAAATACAATTTGATTTATTTAAAGCTGAGATGTGTCCCTCCCCACACTCCCTCTGAACACAAGCACACTAGGCACACATTTAAATGCAATGTAAATCCTGTACATTAGACCAGAACGCTCTCATAACCCATTATGGAGCCATAAGCAAACCTAGATCAAAGCATGGATTTCACTCTCTGCATAATATCAGTGCTCAAAAATGCTGATTACGATCAGAATCTGAAGCACACGTCATTACAACGAAAGTTTACTTTAATGTCAATTACGTGAAAAAAAGATATGGATATTCGCAGGACATTGATATTCAGAATTAGTAAATATGTGCATGCATCTCTGACTATTTTAGACTAACTCAATATACTCAGCACAAAGACAATCCCAGAGGGAGATTATTATAAGTATCACAATCTTTCATAGCACTTTCATAGCAGACTTAATGGAGGTCTCAGTTATGTTCAAAGTTTCTCCCTAGGATAAGCAAGAGAGTTGAAAACGTTGACTTAAGGACAATGACCGTGGCTGTTCTTGTATTTTAAGTTTTACCCAACATTATAATGTCTGAAAGGCAACAGCAACAACATCAAGCTGACAGAATAAAACACGAAACAGTAAGAGATTCATTTTGTATGCTGTAAAGCACAGATCCCTTTGACTGCTTTAACATTGCGGGACCAGTGGTCACTTGTTCTCAGTTCCTGAGCCAAAACAGATGTACAGTAATTGGGCAGGAATTGTTTAAATGTCCAGTAATTAAATGTGAAGTGTGTAACCAGCTGGGACATTTGCTGACCTCTGTCGCTTTGACTCTGGCTAGTGTTCACCATCCTGAATGTGCTTTGAATTTAGGATTTGCACCTGCTCGAGTAAGTAATGGAGCAGATAGAAATCATTTTGTTGAACCCATGGTCAAGTTATACCAGAAAATATCATTATGTAAATTAAAGGCCTTGTGAGTGCATAACTCGTAATACATCTCAAATGCAAAGCATTTTTATTTTATTTTTTTATCCATGACATGTCAGCTTTATACAGAGGAAACACATAATGTGAAGTTAAATGCAGGTAGAAAACACCCAGCAGTGAGTAGTGGGATTCATTTGAGACAACCTATCTTTTCCCTTGCCTGTCTAATCTGAAGTGAATATCCTGGAAGGCGAGGAACCAGCATTTTTCCCCTGGGTTGCTGTCATAATCTTACACTATCCAGTGGCCAATGGTCATACAAGCACAAAATTACATCTCCAAGACTGCATAAAAAGGCTAGAGTCCCTTTTTTGATAGCAATGGCTTGCTGTAGGGGAAAATAACTCGATTACAAAGTGGAAGTATTTGCTGTGAATCTCCACAGTGCATTCAACACTCTTTCTGATGAGATTATTGTGGTAATCTTGATGGGTGGAAGCCAGAAACTACTTGAGAGAATCTAAACATGGAGCGGTGTGAAGTATATGCTCAACTGCTGAGAAGTGTGGGATGTTTCTTCTCTCCTGACTATCTAATAACCCTAAAGCACATTTGTCAAATTCCACTCCTGGAGGGCCACTGTCCTGCAAAGAGAAGGCTGAATCTGAAATCGCCCCCTATACCCTCAAAAAGGGCGCTATTTGTGGTGACAGCCATTTGTAGAGGAGTCTGAACCCATAGTGAACTTTATTGAGTGCACTCATTCAATCCCACATTGCAGTGCAATAACGAATGTTGACTCAGACTGAGATGCCTTTGTACCTTTTGTCCTTGATGTACATAAATTGTAGACATCTCTAAGGTGGCCAAGAGAGCTCAAAGTGCTGCAACTGAAGAAAACACATGCAAATAGAAAGAAAAAGAAAACACACACCAGCAAATTAAGAAAATATCTTCATCAGTTTGACAACACAATGCTGCAAATACTCACAACGCAACCAAATACAGAAATGCGCTGCAAATACTCACAATGCAACCAAAAACAGAAATACGTGTTTAGCACGTTTAGTCATGTAACACATACTGAAAATGTTCAGACCGGTATGTGCCTGCTATGTACTATTCACTTTCACAGTGTTGCTAAAGATAAATGTTACTTTGTACAGTCTTCATATTACATCCCTGCAAAGATGACAGAATATTTGTTTTACGCTTGCACAGTATGATGATTTTAGCATTTTCCGACATTTCAGTGTTGACGAGTACTAGTGTATTAACTTATTGTGTATTGTATCATTTTTAATTGTATGTGCCTATTTTTTATTTTAGTTTTTATTTATGTTTAGTAGCTTTAGTACTTAATTTATCATTTTAAATTTAAGTTGAAGTTTTTTCATAATATGTATATCTTATTTTATAATATTATGCTATATAGGCCTACTGTATATTACCAAAAAATATTTGTAATAGTTAGTTTATAGTTAACAGTAACAACACTGTTAAATCTATCAGAGGTATCTTCATAACCAAACACTGTCTAGGTCATTGAATAACTAGACAGCGAGGCAGCTGTCTTTGGTTTCGAACACAGTGCTGACAGGTGCACTGCTCTCAGTCAGTTTGAATTTACTTTTCATGTGATGGTTTAACACACAGACCTGTTATTCAGTTGATACACAGACACTGATCATTGTTTTCCACACACACACAAAAAACAATGTCACTATAATATGGTAAATGGCACAACCACAGAATCCTGGATCAACTCTATAGAGTTTTTGACTTGTTTATGAAATGTATTACAAGGCCATTGCCGCCAATGGCGTGCAACTATGTGTCAGAGTTAATGCATGACATTGTGATTGTTTTGGCATTGACTCACTAGGGAACATCCTGCAGCTCACCCTAGAGCCCACCTCATCACCGTCAGCCTTTTTAGTTGCCATAACCACAGGGGCAGAACAATGCCTTATTATTTACAGTCATATCTAATCCACACTCCCTGCCACAGTAAATTTTGCCTGATTTTGCCCATGGGTGGTGGATTTTACTAAATTTTTTTGATTCAATCAGTTTTGACACTACATTTGAATCCCTTTAAGCAGGCTTAATTTTTATCTATAATGGATGTGTGCATGCATGCATAATGTATGCCTGTTGAAAGGACAGCGTATGTCCCCTGCTCATTTCAATATATCTCACAGTTTGCGCTACATTATTTGCACAGCATCTGATGCTAGGTATAATGTCATGAATTTTACATCAATGCCATACGTGATTGCCCCGATACTGTAGATCAAACAACGTGCTTGTTTTTCTGTTACTCTGTCAGTAAATTTGCAATGAAATTTCTGAATATTTGATCAAGTCTGCAGACAATTCAGTTCATCAGACATGGTTAAGTCAGAAATTATTCACAGTTCACTTTCGAGGGAACTCACGCTGTGTCAAAAACGACACTATAAGGAATGCCTCTGGGTGATAGTGTCTGAAGCATGTGTGAAACTAAACCAATGCTGATTACTATGTCGTGACGTAGCGTGTGACGGCATTCACAGGAGCTTACAAAGGGATGTCGGAAGACAACAGCGGAGCTGTTCTTCAGTAAGTTCTCTGGGTGTGAACTTTCTGTCTTATTTATTGTTGTCTGTCCTGGTTCTTTATATATATATTAAAGATAATGACGAATGAAAGGCAATTCCAGCAGTGTTTGCCTCCCTGCCCAAGATACATCATGGGTGGAGACACACACAAGCTTTGTGTGCATTGCCTGGGAGCGGATCATGCATGGGCAACTCTCGAGGGGGCTCCTTGTGGTTCAGGTCCCACGTCTCAGATCGTGGGGGTTACAGATGGAGCTGTCAGAGGAGCTCGAGCTGCTTTGGGTCTTTCTTGTCTCTCGCTGGCAGGCTCAAGCGCTTCCATTCGGGATATGGAAGCCCACTCTGCGGCTTCTTCCACCCTGAGCGAGAGCCCGATGTTGTGATCGTCTTCCTCCGAGGAGGTTGATGTTCTCAGCATCGAATCGGGGGAATCTGAGAATTCGCCAGATTCAAGATGTTAACAATCCCGCTCATCGTGAGTCAGATGAGGTCCGAGGACTGGTTTGTCATGATAGATCTTAAGGACACTTACTTCCATATTTCCATCCTTTAACAACACAAGAAGTTCCTGCGGTTTGTTTTTGGGGGCAAAGCGTTCCAATGTCGGGTTCTTCCATTAGGCCTAGCACTATCCCCTCGCACCTTAACGAAATGCATGGATGCAGCAATGGCTCCCTTGAGACATTCGTGTTCTCAATTATATAGACGACTGGTTAATTCTAGCCCATTCGCAGGAGATGGCAGTTTGGCATCGAAATGTCGGCCTTGGCCATATAAGGTGCTTGGGGCTGGCGCTAAATGCCAAGAAAAGCATACTGTGTCCCCTGCAGAGAACTACGTTCCTGGGGGTGGTATGGGGCTTGACTACGATGCGAGCACAACTTTCTTCCGCTCGTATTGAGTCTATCCTGGCTGCAGGATCAAGCAAGGCCAGACCATCACTGTAAAACAGTTCCAGAGACTATTGGTACTTATGGCAGCAGCGTCCAACGTAATACCTTTTGGCCTGCTGTACATGAGACCCCTGCATGGGTGGCTCAGGACCAGGGGGTTCTCCCTGAGGGGAAACCCGTTCCGTATGATCAAGGTTACATGCAGATGTCTTCGTACCCTTGTCATATGGAAGAAACCATGGTTCCTGTCTCAAGGCCTAGTGTCAGGGGCACCCTGTCACCGGAAGATAGTGACAACAGATGCGTCCATCACGGGCTGGGGAGCAGTAATGGAGGGCTGCTTCACAAGGGGTCTGTGGAGAAAGCATCATCTCTCATGGCACATAAATTGCCTGGAGATGATGGCTGTATTTCTAGCACTGAGGTACTTCCTCCCAGACCATGTTCTAATACGAACATACAATATGTCAGTGGTCTCCTATATCATCAGGGGGGCTTGAGATCGCACCCTCAGACTTGCGTATCAGGTCTTCCTGTGGTCTCAGGGCAAATGCTGTGGCTCAGGGAAATTAATATCCCTGGGGACCAGAATGTGGGGACAGACGTACTGTTGAGGCTGGAGCTGAGGCCCTGGGAATGGAGACTCCACCCCAGTTAATCTGGAGGAAGTTTGGCCACGCGGAAGTGGATCTGTTTGCGTCTCGAGAGACAACTCACTGTCCGCTTTGGTTCTCCCTCATGGGATGCATGATGAGGCTGGATGCTATGGTACAGGTGTGGCCAAGGCGCCACCTGTATGCATTTCCCCCGATCACTCTGCTCCCGTGAGTTCTAGAGAAGGTCAGGTAGGACAGGATCAGCCTACTGCTGGTATCCCCGTTTTGGCCGGCCCGAGTCTGGTTTTCAGGTCTTATAGTGATCAGATCAGATTATAGTGGTTGGGGGTACAATCAAATCATCCCTGGACGGAGCTGTGGAAGCTATGGGTCTGGAGGGAGACCCGCTCTTAGAGGTTGGTCTCTCAGCTGAGGTTGTTGACCAAGAGAAGCTATAATTTTTGTGCCCTGTTAGGGCTCTCAAGGCCTATGTGCATAGGTCCTCTTGTTGGAGGAAGTCAGACCAGTTGTTAGTGTGTTTCGGGTCAGGTCGCTACAACAGCTTCATACCAGGGCAGGCATTAGTCAGTGTGGCGCAGTGGGATTTCTTCCCCATAATGTCATCTTCGACACAGAGTGAGTTCCCTCAAAAGGTAACGTTGTTCCTGATAAGGGAATGAGATGCTGCGTCACTTTGCCACACCTTCTGAATGCCTGAGAGCAGCTTGCTTCAGACTATCAGACACTATCACAGTTGTGTTCCGGCGTGATTTTGTAAGCTTCTGTGTACACCATCGCACACTACGTCACGAAGTAGCACCAATCAGGTTTGGTATAGTTTCACAAATGCTTCAGACATTATCACGCAGATGCGTTCCCCATAGTGTCGTCTTCGATGCAGCATCTCGTTCCTTTCTCAGGGAACAAGGGTTACAGTGGTAACCAGGGACATTTTTGTTCGATGTTTAAAACATCAAATTGTTGCTTCCTTGTTTGGTTCTTTATTTAACTAAGTTGACATTAGGTTTGCATTATTAGTTGCATTGTTTCTTAATTCCTTAATTTAATACACAGGAAAAGTGCCTTTGAAAAGTGAAGTTGTGTTAATAAAACTATACTTATTGGGTTGCAGGCAGTCAAATATAATTATGTCATGAAAGATCATTAAAATTTAATTTAGGAGACATTGAGAAAATCCTTATTATTTTATGACTTTCTTCTGTCTATTAGCTTATCACATGCAGAAATATCAGAGACAGTTCCATTTTTACCCCAAAGCATCACAAGAGAGCTCTAATCATGCTGTGACTGACTCTTGACATAAATGTATTATGAAGACTCTCAAATTGAGCTGGATTTGGCACAAACAGGCTTTGGGCAACTGTCACTTAAAACATTTGCAAGGCATCATTTTTGTCTTTTGTGGATGTCTGTAAAATACCCCTATTATGCTGTTTTAAAGGTTCCTGATTTTGGTTTACATGTAGCCAAGGTTTAATTTTCTGATAATATACATTGCAACATCACCTCTTTTCTCACAGTGCTATGTACTGTAGAAATATATGCCCCCTAAAATGCATGCTTATTGCAATTTGCAAAAGTGGTGTGAATCCACCCCACAAAATTATACAGATTAACACAAGCTCATAAAAAAACACAATAATGTACGCAGCACATCTTGCTTCAAACACCAGTTCCAGTCCTGCCCTCTGTTTATTTGCACTGAAAGAGTCAGCCATTCTACTATCCTTAATGACCCAAGGCCTCATAAACCACAGACAGAGGTCTGGAAGCTCGACCAAACCTGCTCATGATGTCCAGTTAATTCCTCACTAATTTATGAATCGTATCATTGGTCGCAGACAGACCATATATTCCCTCACAAACCCATTCTCGGCCCGACCAGCTGTCTGAACCGGCCAAAGCATGTCACTCAAAATTATTCTTTATTGAAACCTTTATGTCATGATTTTAAGATCTGTACAAGCTCTGTAGCTGAGAGAAGTATGAAGTGCAGTATCATACAGAAGCAAATCTTAAAGGAATAAATCAGCCAAAAGTTATCATTACTTACCCTCATGTCTTTCCAAACTTGCACGTTTTTCTTTCTTCCCTTTAAAATAAAAGGAGACATTTGGAACAATGTACTGGTTGCTCTTTTCCATGCAATTTTCAATGCAGTGAATAAGGTTTGGAGCTTCTATAGAAATATAATAAAAATATATGACTCATTCACCATATTCTAAGTCTTCAGATTGATGAGTCATATTTGTATGATGAATAGAACAAAATGTCAGTATTCTCTGATGTTTTTGTAAACTCTTTTCAGTGACCAGATCGAAAACTGTATTAGTCCAATTCACGAACTAATTGTCACGTTTTGAGTTTGTTTTGTCATGTTTATTGTTCATATTTATGTTTGATTCAGTCTCCATGCAATGTGTTTGTCATTTGTCAACTTAAAATTACTTAAAGGTAAAATGAAAACTGAAAATTTAAATTAATAGATATAATGGTATATAGGCCTATAATACTAAAACAACACTGGATCTGCATGGAAGTGCCAAGGAGAGCCAGGATGAAGATTTTCAGTGATTGACTTAAATTTGTCAGACAAAGCTCTTCTGTGGTTTCATAAAGTCGGAAAAATTTAATTTTTATGGTGATTTCTGTCATTTTTGACAGTCCCAGTCCTCATTTACCTATTCAAAATCCAATATATTCTTTAAAAAGTTCACCTTTCTGTTCCACAGAAGAAAGATATGTATGAGTTAGGAACAAAATGAACGTGAGTAAACAATGTCAGAATTTGTATTTTTGTATGACCAATCATTTTAACATCCACTACATGCCCAGATGTTTGTAGAATCAAGTAATGCATCGTACTGGGAGGAGAACCAAGAACCCATTAGCCTAATTCCCCACTATGAATCCTGCATGTCACTTTGGTCCTCTGTTAAATCGTCACCTATTAAGATACCCTATTTGCTGCACACTACAATCTCTTCCACCTGCTTCAGACTGGCAGTCTTCATATAAACTGATAGCCATCCCAAAAGAACAGAATCAGGGCTTTAGCAAAGCAGGCTACATTATTAGCTTAGCACTTTGTTTGTTGGCTGAACTAAGCACAGTTAGGATACACTGATGATGTGAAACACCTCAGTCCAGCCTTGGCCGTAAGTAGAAAAATGCTGAACGCATGCATAATAGCACTGGCCTACAGGTTTTCTGGGTGACGCAATAGATAGGATAACATTACTGAATAACACAAGCTAAATGAGCCTAGAGGTGATTTGTTGAATGTTCACCTCTAAGGGTCTATGGCCATATAGATCTCAGTTTTATATTACGGGGCTTGATTTGCATTTTAATGGTCTGTGTCAGGGTTGCAGTTGGCCTCCAGCTATTCTGTTATGGCCTAAGAATCTAATAAAAAATGCAAAATGGTACACATCATAAAGCACGGCGCACATCACAGCCGGACCGAACGTCATTGGATAGTACATCATTATTTGCATTGAGTATTTACAATAGCAGAGAAAAAGGATTAATTTTATTCAGAGTTTAAGCTCAACAAAGACAAGATTTCTTTGTGTTTTGTGAGGTGAGTCCTGTGAAAATAGTATTCAGTTATGCATCAGTACAGTGTCTCAATGCCATTGTTAAGATAATTATTCAGTCATTGCTAATCTGGGAAAACCATGTGAGACTTGACTGAAGCTAAAGTCTGACACCTGAGGCTTGGGGAAAATCAAATCTTTCCCTCTCTGTATTAGATAACACTTCTCCCTGTGAACTAACATCCAAACGTATGCGCCATGCAGTATAATACATACATTATGTACACAGTACTTATGTGCACAGGCACACAGGACACCCCCGCAGCCAATAAGCAAGGGCCCCCTCACAGCCCTATGAGCCAATTATGTTATGGTTAAATGAGCCTATCTACAGTGGAATGATTTTACTCTGCAGAAGCTGTATCAAAATGAAAAATACCACGTTTTAATGCTGCACAGAGGTGCATTATAAAGACAGAAATTCTAGAAAGATGAAGAGAAAATATTTTAGTACATAATTAGAAAAATACAGACAAAAATATAATAAGTCCAAAATAACAACCGTTACACCACATGTTTGAAGTCTAGTTTGTTCATAATGGTTTTGAAAAATCTTTATACTGTTTTAGAGAAAAGTTTAAATTTCATGACTTGACAAAAGAAATTAAAAATTTAATTTTACATTTTAGTATTTGGGTAGTCACCATATTACATTTTACAACATCAAAACTTATATTAAAAGTATATTTTAGAGACTCACTGACTTTTTTTTCTGAATTGTTTTTTTTTTCTGTTGGTTGCACCACATGACTTTGATTCGGTGGTCAAACGTTTTTCAAATAATAATAAGTAAAGCAATTTTATTAATATTTTTTTTACAAGAAAATGATTCTATACATGTCATTCCTTTCAATTATGCTTTTTTTCTTGATTATAATATGGACAATTTTATGGCCCTGGCATTTTTTACTTTATGCCTACCCAAATAAATATCTAAATGAGTTTTTATTGAGAAATAAAACATCTTTATCATAGAAGAGGTGTATTTATGTTACTGTATGTTTTGATGTATTTTTATTTTGTAATCAGATCATTTAATAGATCCGGTCATGTGACTGACCCTAGTCTAATTCATTATAAAGTGTAACACTTTAGTTTAGGGTCCAATTCTCACTGTTAGAGGGATAGTTCACCCGAAAATTCGGTTACACTTTATTTGAAGGTGTCATTGTTACAATGTAATTATATATTTAAGTACTGAGTAATATTAATTAACTACATGTACTTAGGGTTAGGGTAGGATTATGATTTGGTTGAGGGTTAGTTGCATGTAATTATGCATAATTTACTGTTATTACTATGGAAAGTACATGTAACATATGTAACAAGGACACTGTAAAATAAAGTGTTACCGAAAATTCTGTCATTAATAATTACTCACCCTGACAGTAGTTCCAAACCCGTAAGACTTTCATTCATATTGCTCGCTGATCAATGTTTAGGCTATATGTGAATAAAAGCCTAAATTCAATCAGTTCATCGTATAAAGCGGTTGTGTCTCTTCAGAAAATTTGGACTAAACAGCTCAATTTCATATGGATTAGTTTTACGATCCCTAGTTGGTACGTGTAACTGTCAATGAAATCTCTCAGATTTCATCAAAAATATCTTTATTTGTGTTCCAACGATAAACAAAAGTCTTATGGGTTTGGAACAACACGAGGGTGAGTATATGATGATTTTTGGGTGAATCAACCGTTTAACTAGTTGCTTATTAGCATGCATATAGGATACTGGCTGTTTATTAGTACTTATATAGCACATTATTAATGCCTTATTCTGCATGACCATATTCTACATCCCTAAACTTAACAACTACCTTACTAACTATTAATAAGAAGTAATTAGAAGTTTACTGAGTCAAAAGTCAGAGTTAATAGTGGGAATTGGACACTAATCTAAAGTGTGACCAAAAATGGCTTTTGGTCATTTATAGTTCAGAGTATTTATCATCACGGTTCATTAACACCTCTTTACATGACTGTTATTAGACTGAGCCCACGCTCAAAGTGAAGGATGGGATTTACGAAAAGGTCATATTGTTTACAAATCATTTTTCATAGGCACTGGTAAAGAGTGCAATTACCGTCATGAAGCACCGAAGAACTCGTGACTGTGGATCCACCATAATCTTCCACTGAGTTTAATAATTCTGCACGGCGGAGGCCATTGCGTTGTCCTCAGCTTGGAGGTTGCTTTTTATTATCTTGGCGGGGTGGAGCGGCAGTGCGGCACAGAGGTGTTCAGCATTCAGCTCAGAGTTTCAGCCCGCAGAGGCTTCTGGAGAAATGTGAACCACTGTCACACTTGGCTGCGGTCCCGATATTCTTTTCTTTCCCTCTCTCTATCTCGCCATCTCTGGGCGGAATACAGAGAAAATCTGAAAAGTGGCCTCCATTTTCTGTTCATGTGCTCTGGAGTCAGATAGCATATGTAAGGAATTATTGAATATGTGTCTTCAGGAAAAACCTTCAAATGAGAATAAAATAATGGCAAAAGAGTACTAATATCAAAAATAACTTTTTTAATGTTTAGTTCATTTGCCCCAGTGTCCTATTACAAGCCAAATGTGACCCTGGACCACAAAACCAGTCACATGGGTCAATTTTTTGAAATTGAGATTTATACATCATATGAAAGCTGAATAAATAAGCTTTTAATTGATAGGCATGAGAGGACAATATTTGGCCAAGATACAACTATTTGAAAATCTGGAATCTGAGGGTGCAAAAAAATCTAAACATTGAGAAAATCTCCTTTAAAGTTGTCCATTTATGTTCGCGATTGTGCTGCATTCACTCACAAAAATAAATGTTTTATATACTTATGGTAGGAAATTTACAAATATCTTCTTGGAACATGATCTTTACTTAAAGGGGTGATGAACTGAGAAATCTAAATTTCCTTGAGCTTTTGACATATAAGAGATCATCATACTATAATAATATCCTGTAAGTTTCAGAACTGAGAACTACCTTGTTAGTCCAATAAAAGCTTTTATAGACATCAGGCTCAGCAAACGACTCGTTTTTCAAAGTGGGGAACTATGACGTCAAAGAGGATAAAACACCGCCTCCACAAAAGAAGATCAACGCCTACTTCAACACGGCCTGTTTAGCCCCGCCCACCGATTCACCCAAACATGCTAAATAACATAAGACGACATGATAATTGCTAAACCGGATCGAGCTACTTCCAAGCAATAAACATGCGGTTTACTAAATATTGTGCAGTGCCTGTTTGTGGAAGAAGACAGTCTGCATAAGCTTCCTTCGGATTCCAGCATGGTTAAACTTTATTAAATCAGTCAATCACAATTTCCCGACACGGATCTGCCAGCAACATGTAAGTAACCATGTGTATTCTAATGCCTGATCTGCGATCAGTGATTTCTGTGTTATTATTCAAGTTCAGATATTTCTCTTAAAATCGTTCAATATTGTTTATGCATCAGTGACTAAACGATCAACTTCACATAATTTCTCGTAGAATTATGAAAATAATATTTTTTTAAACTGAAAGCGATCAAAGAACGATCCCTTTCCAATCCCCCAAGCTGTCAATCAAACAGCACAGCGCGAGCCGCGAGAGCTTATCTGGACACTTACCAAACTCGTGATGAAATAATGACACTGTTACACTACACAACGAAGCTCTTACTGTTTATTCACATCGTGTTTGCATTGTGATTTGGTGTAAGCATTTGTGAGAGTGCAAAAATTGCGTTGCAATGATAAGATCTTTATTCACACGATCAACAGACTGTCTGTCATCTGCTCAGTCAGAGCTCATCATGCTGCAACCTTTCATGTGATGGAATAGATTTAAATATAATGCTTTAAACGATACTTTTCACGATTTGTTAATCTCGATAGCTGTAATCAGGGGCGTAGCACCAAATTTTGGGCCCTGGGTACAAACCATCTTGCTGGGCCCCCGTACCAAATACCATAGTGATACCAATGGGTGGGGTATTGCATTTTTATCATAAAAACACTTAAAATGTAAACAAAATAAGCCACACTCTGATTAATATATTTTTGTTTTATTGTCAAAAGTACAAGATAATTGATGATTATTTGTCTGTTTAAAATAAATGCAGACTATAGAATCACAGGGTACACTGACCGCCAAACTAGACATTCAGTCTTTGAATTACGTTTTTTAAATTAGTCATTTTCAATCATTAAGATGTGCATTAAACTGAGAACAATTCTGTACTTAATGTAAGAGCGTGCGCGAGCTAATTTGCATAGCAATGCGGTAAAATAGGCGCTAACGATCTGTGTTTTTGCGGGTGTTAGATTTTGACAACGGAGGGAAATATAAACAGACCCTTAAAACAGAGCGTTCAAATCTGAGGCTGAAATCAGGCTTGGAAAAATGGCTTTTATTTATAAATTATGACAATTTTTGATGTAAAAATCATACTAACATTATAAGGGCACCTCAGGCAACATTTTAAAATAATAAAACAATCCAGTTCATGACCCCTTTAATATTCGAATAATTTTTGGCATAAAAGAAAAATCGATAATTTTGACCCATACAATGTATTGTTGGCTATTGCCACAAATATACCCGTGCGACATGCATGTGACTGGTTTTGTGGTCCAGGGTCACAAATGTATAAATGTTTGCAGAGACACTTGCCAAGTGTAGGGACATTCTTACTTTTGTTCTTAAGATATTTTTTTTGTTCTTAATGAATTAAACACCATTTCACCATTCTAGATTTGAATGTAAGTGGCCAATGCACAGATCAAGCTTATATTTCATAGTCAGAATGAGGAGGCAGCACTATAGGAAAGAAAACCAGTGAGAGCTCAGAACATACTTGGTTCTCTCTGGTTTTTGATGGATTGCAGCTCTTTGTGTTCGGAAATTACATTGTTTTGTTGAAAATAAGCTGCTGACTGAAAAAAAAAAAGGAGCCTAAAATAGAACCCAAAAGTGGGATGAAAGACTCTCAACGTCATTTTGATAACATAACGTGATATTTTGGTGATCTTGTTTAAGAAACAAGTGTTGAATAAATGAGGTCTGACTGTGATTTGCATTGATCTTAATCACCAGGCTGGAGATAACCAGTCTTAGTCTCTTAAGGCTAATTCACGTCGCAACCTTCCAATGTTGATGATCAGCAGATTGCAGTACATCATTTCTCAGACATTTTACGACCCGTCAAATGCTGATTGAGCATGTTCAGTTGGTAAAAACAAGCACAGGGGTAACTGATCCGATAAAACCTGATAAACAGTCTGTTGCCATTGGGTATGCGTCTTTTCTTTTTCTTTTTTACTCATTAAAAATGTTTTACATGTAAAGAAATAGAAACTTTTGATACATTTTCCAAGGAATGTACACTCATGAAATAAAGAATCCAGTCATGTTAGTCGACTAATAAAAGCTGCTTTCTTTGACAATGTTGCCAATGTTATAAATGAAATACTAAAATGGCTAAAAAACTAAACTGAGACAATAAAAATAAAAAAACATTTACATTTAAAAATAAGAATATACTGACAGGCATGTTACTAAACATTAAAATGGAAAATACTGAACATTTTAAAATAAAAGCTAATTAAAAAAAATCAATAAAGACTAGATTTATAAGATTTATAAGAATTAATAAGACTTGTATATAAATGATACAAAAACAACACGGATGTATTATAATGTAATATAATGTAAAGCAACATATCGCAAATATTTGTTATAATGTTATGTTATATATCATTTTAAATATAATGTTAGTGGAAGTGATACATTTTTCAAACTCTCGAAAGTGTTAAAGGGATAGTTCACTTTGAAATTAAATTTTGTTATGTTTTAGCTTACCTCAAGGGCATCCAAGATGTAGGTGTCTTTTTTTCCGCAGTAGTTTCAATTTTGATATTTTTAGGTCAAACCGTTCTTGTCTGTCAGTCATATAATGCAGGTCGATGGTCACTGTCTCAAAGAGCGGGTGGGTATAGATATATACACTAGATGTCGCATTGGCTACGGTTTCGCATTAGCCAATGTGACATCTAGTGTATACATCTATACCCACCCGCGCTCTCAGATCATTTGGACGCAGCTGTGTTCAAGAGGTAAAAACTATATAAATACTGTTCGTTTTCTCACACAAACCGCTTGTTTCGTGTCTTGGGCCATCAATGTGTACTTACGATCGGGAATTGTTTAATTTGGACGATGGGGAATTGTTTTAATTTGGACTCTGTGCATGCTCTTTGAGACAGTGACCATAGACCTGCATTATATGACTGACAGACAAGAACGGTTTGACCTAAAAATATCAAAATTGAAACTACTGCGGAAAAAAAGACACCTACATCTTGGATGCCCTTGAGGTAAGCTAAAACATACAAAAATTTTATTTCAAAGTGAACTATCCCTTTAATTAGACTTATATTTTCCGTTTGCTGCCTTTCACAGCTTCAGATTGTCGGGTTGTGACGTGAAATTCCACATTTGTACATCATTTCTTGTGCATCATTTTGAATAGGCTATATAGCGTTTAATGAGTGTGATGTGCTACACTCTTTCAGCCATGCAGATGTACTGAATGACTGTACACTCATTCATGAGGAAAGGAAGATGGAATACCTCAACTTGACCTTCACTACCCTTGTACACAATCCTCTCTGTGGCACAGCCATCTCAACAGCAGACGTGCAGTTTTCTGAAGGCATCCAATGGCTTTGCTCGCTCCACATGGTGCTTTTAAATCCATGAATCCTGACCTGCCTCTGCCCATTCGGAGAGAGTGATGTGATACAGGTGCATTTGCAGTCTGTATCAGCGCCTCAGCTCCTGTGTAGAGAGCAGATTGCAGTCTCTTTGACACCATAGTATTGCTGCAGGCGGCATATGGCTGAAAAACAGCCCTAAACCAACCACCGGAACATAAGCTGTGTGCTGTGTTATAGCTGTGCATGCCTGTATTGTTTTGACATTGTGATCACCAGTGATTTGAGTCGTGCAGCTTGATGTACAGCGTGTTGAACACAGTGAATCGTGTAGCTGGGGAAGAGGGCATGAGAGCCATTGAAGCATATAGACAGAGGAAGGGTATTTGTCAAAACAGTCTATTTGAATGTTTTTTTTGTTTTTTTCTAGATGGATTGACTATACACACACATAAATGTACAGTAGTTGTGATGAAGTCCACCATACATACTGTAAGTAGCAGAGTCTGTAAGATTTTTTAATGTTTTTTTTTGTCACTTATGCTCAGCAAGTAATATAATGATAAATTATTGCAATTTAAAATATTTATAGTTTAATGTATTTTAAAATGAATTTTCAGCATCATTGCTCCAGTCTTTAGTCACATGCTCCTTCAGAAATCATTCTAACATGCTGATTTGCTGCTCAATAAATCATTCTTATCATTATCAATTTTGAAAAACAGTTGTGCTGCTTAATATTTTTGTGAATTTCTTTTAATGAATAGAAAACTTTTGTTACATTATGTTATGTACATAATGTCTTTACTGTCATGCGTCTTTGCTGAATAAAAGTATCAATTTCATAACATGCGTATTAGCTTGAACTATTATGAATGCACAAGACAGTGAAATATATTGTAAATATAAAAATGGAGAGAAAATCATTTTCATATTTCCTTTCAATGAATAGATGATAAGTTAGTAATTAGCATTCTGTCAAAAATGATAAGTTATAAAACCACATATGCACCCCTAGACCTAATTAAAACTAAACAAACACATAAAACGAAATAAAGACAAAAACTAGTGAACTTTTCAATACTGTAATAACCCTAATATGATTTACCAGTTAATCAGCTCACATACAGTAGAGAAAGTCTCGCTGTCCGAGAGACTAATGAGACCCCTGCTCTGTCTCACTGTATTCACTGATAACACTTCACTCAAGTGTGAATTGCTCGCACTGTTTCACGCTGAATGCACACACTACCTATGGAACGTGTCCAAGAAGCAGCAGAGTGAAAATTGAAAGAGAAAAAGGTAAATGTCAATTACAGAGGCTTATAACTTAAAGGAGTTATGAAAGAGATTCATAATATTGCATATCAGAAAGGACACCATTTCTTTATACCACAGTCTTTAGACTTGTTCAATGTGTATTGAAAGAACATGAAATTATCTTATAATATTTTATTTTAGTACATCTCCATCTTTAGCTATAATCACTACACTCTTAACAATACAACCTACCCTCTTAAAATTATTTTTTTCTTTTCTTTTTTTTAAATCTCACAGCGATGCCAAAGAATAATAATTTTGGGTTCCCCAAATAACTTTTAGCCGCTTTTCCGCCGTTGGGCGAACGGTTCCAAGAACGGTAAGGAATGGTTCCAGATAAATTTTCCACTTGATTACAAACCATTCTCGGCCTGGAATTCTCAGCACGTTTGCTGATGCATGTAGTGACATCACAACATATAAATGGTCACTTGTCTAATGCCTATAGCTATCATTGTCTCTGTAGCTGCATGGCTAAGGGCACTTTTGAGTGATGTAAACACAAATTAACAATACAATTAAAACCCACAGTGGAAAAGTGAAACCATATCTGTACCGGCTGGGCCGGATCGGTTTGGAATGGAACTGTGAGCAAAGAGGCCGACAGTGGAAAAGCAGCTTTTAACAGTTCTTAAAAAGGTTGTAAAAAAAAAAAAAAAAAATGTGTGTGAAGAACATTTTAATAATCTAACAACATTTTTCCTCTATAAAGAACATTTTGTGGAATGGAAAGGTTTCTAGTATATTAAACTTTTTTAAAATTCTAAGACAGCTAAATGTACCATGCAGAAGCCAAACCCAGAATGCATTGCAACAAGTTCAGTAAAAATAAAATAAAAATCAAGATGGTGGATATAGTGAGATCAATTTAAACTTTTGGTTTGCTTTGTATTATTATGCTTATCAAGGTTAATTCAAACAGCACCGACAGATGTTGACCAATGCCGACAGTCACCACCAATCACATGCCGACAAGTCACTTTTCAGACATTCCATTCACAGATTCAACCTGTTCAGTCGGTAAAAACAAACACAGACAAATGGAAACAGATGCAGACAGGGGTGACATACTGATTCGACAATGCCCAACAAACATGTCTGTTGGCGTTGGTAAGTGTCTTTTGATGCAGTGTGAATTAGCCTTCAATGTATTACACTGTTAACTTAATATCAAACTCCTTTATCTCAGGGGCGTCTCCTCCGAGGAGGCAAGAGAGGCAGTGCCTCCTCCAAAAATTGGATGAGAAAATAATCCATATTACTAAAATAAAACAACACAAATAATTAGAAGTGTATGAATCATTTTCAAAAGCGACACCAGTAAAGTTGCAGTGAAAGTCCACGTCTCTCTTGCCTCCCCTCAGCCCATTGAGTTTTAATAGACACCCTAAAGTCTGCAGTGGGTTTAGTGGGGCGTAATTGAGAATAAATGGGGGAAAGTCATGTGAGAGAAGCAAATGCTTCCATTGGATATGATTGGTTTGTGCGATAAATCCCGCCCCTGGTTTTCATACGCGTTTGCACATCGGTCTGAATGAACAACATTATGGCGTTAATGGGAATTCCGCTTTATGTCACATCAAAATCAAACTTGAAATGGCCTGCAAACATGATGACTGTGGGGGAGGGGGTGGTGGTGTTGGTGTTGGGTATAGTAAGCAATCAGCTTGGTGAAATTAAAGGTATATTTGTGTGTGACTCGTGTTTACCAAGCTTGATGACAGATGATACAAAAATAATTGTATTATTAAAAAGAACAGCTTATAAACTGTGAGGACTTTTCCTCCTCATTTCAGAACACCACTGCATGCCACTGCTATATTTCTGCAGTTTGTAGTAGATATTAAGGTGCTTACACATTATGTTGAAATTCCCGTCATTCTGACTGCTGTAACGTCATGCGGAAACACTCAAAATGTCAGCGGCTTCAGCTGTTAATTGTTGTAAGTGATTGCCTCATAATATATCTGTTTAATAATTCATTTATTTACTTATTGTTTATGTCTTAATAATGCAAGATTATTCTGATAATAAACATGAGTCACACAATACCGTTTAAGGTAGCTAGCACAGAGTTGAATAAACATCTAATGTATCGCTAAATAAACTATACATTAATAATGCATTTCTATAATGACTGTTAGCTACTTGATGTATGTTGATTTTGTCTATTGATTATTCAAAGTACACATATTTAATAGTGTTGCCATAGAAAAGCATAATTCCGTATGGGGATGTAAACAGCTCCAATTAAAACATCCAGGCACTCATCTAATAATGGTAATTAGCTACAACATTAAACTATTACTCAACTGCTGTATCAGGTGGCCAATCATGTGACCCAGCATCACTTCTCATTTGCATAAAGTTGCACTCTGTTCAACCGCTGCTGCTCATGTTGCCAGAAAGCATTAAATGTCATTGAAATTGAATGACTTTTGCTCACTTTTTAGTGTGAACACCCAGCTGCTGTAGCCAGTACAGCAAGGCAGCTCACAAGGTTTTGGTACAGAGCCAATATGAGTCTCTTCTATCAGTTCAAGTATCCACAAGATAAACAACACAATGCAACCATTTATAAATGCAGTCATTTACAGGTGGATCATATGCAATAAGATGCTGTCTGATAAGACATATATGCCAATGTAGTGCTCCCTTCTTCATTTTTCCTGTCTGCAGTACCACAAGGTTAAATTATTTATATCTGTTTTGTTTTTCTCCCACCATCTCACTCCCACATAACGTATATGCTTTCAAAGTGGGAGCTGTTTGAAAAGGATGAGTCGAGGTCTCAGTACAACTCCATCCATTCTTTAAAGCAGAGTATTTTTCATTCATGTGACAGGCCAATGCACAGCACAGTCTCACTCCATCCCCTGCTGTTTGCCCTGGTGAACTCTCACCACATCACTGATCACTACGCCGCGCATGATATCTTCTCATGACGCTGTCAATCTGACCGTTCCACTCCTTCCAAAAACTTCTGAAGTTTCACTACAGTTTCTTTTGAATTATGTATGTAGAGCAACACAGGAAAATGGACTGGAAGGTGTATATGTGTGAAGGACTAAAATAGATCTATTATATTTTATATACAGTGCACTTTTCTGTAATTCACACTGGAGTACGATGTGATTACAGTAGGATTTAGAAACTAATTTGGAAGATCTGCTTTAAGTTAAACTAAACATTACATTATTCATCTTTAATTCCAAAGTACGTCTCTATGCTCTCTCCATCCATGAAAACCATAAGGTGTGAGAGGAGATGACCATGAACCATCTGTGAGGTTCTGGCTTTGAGCCACTAATGATCAAGCAGAACAAAGTTCTCCAACCACTAAACGCTTGATCTGAACATGAATGTTGAAATAATAATGAATGTGAAATAATGCTAGAGCCAGATTTTGCATTTATATTCATGAAGTTATCCAAAGCGACTTTCATTCGAGGTATATCGAGGTACGTTTTATCTTCCTTGGATGAATGCATGTGGTTTTAAATCCTTAAAGCAAACTCACCTTTTTCTTCTTCTTCCCAGTAGAAGAAATCTTTTCCCCGCAATTTTTTTATTTTTATTTTGATGTATATTTTGTAATATAATTTGCCATTTGAAGGGGAAAAAATTCAAGCCACACTGTTTAGGACTTATATTTAGGCCACATTTGAATTATATTTTGGCCAGAAAAAAAACACTGGCCATATGGGACTCCTAGAGGCAATTTAAAATGTGGCTGTTTTTTTTTTTTTGCTCATGCCACTCAGTTCTGGAAACAATTGTTTATTAGCCAATCACCTGAGCCATAACTGTAAAAATAAAACATTTACTATAATATAATGAGATATTTGTCATTTAAATGTTGCTTGCAAATTTTATTTTGTTAGAACGCATGCATATTTTGAATGGCTGTCAATAGAGAGCCAGTCGCTTCAAATACTTTTGTTTGAGTCCAATTTTATATGTGACTTGAGTTTGTTTAAAGGGGTGGTATAATGCCCTTTTCACAATATGAAAAAAAAAAATCACTGATGTCCCCAGAGTGTGTATGTGAAGTTTTAGCTCAAAATACCCCACAGATTTTTATAGCATGTTAAAATTGGCGTTAAAAAATTCACTGTTTTGTGTCTGTTCCTTTAAATGCAAATGAGCTGCTGCTCCCAGCACAGAGGGCAGAGCTTCAACAGCTTGCACTCACACAGACATGTACTGAAAATTTTCAAACCGGATTCAGAAAATGATGGAGAGACTCAAGAAGAGGTGACACCATGTGATGCAACAGGACATTCGGATAGTTGATGAATTTATGTAGCTTATGTGTAGTTATCTTCTAGTCATTGATTTGCATATTCTGTCTTGATAATCTATAAATCGTGTTCCGGGGGCGGGGTCTATGTACATTTTAGGGTTGGGGATGTCACCAACCCGGGAGGAATGTCGTGTAGTCCCTACCAGCCGTTTGTTAAAAACTATAGTCCTTAAAGACGATTTCTTTAAAAGCAAATATCTCCCTTTGCTTTGAACTTTGAGCATTGTAACTTTGCAGATGTTGTTCATGCTCAAACAGCAACATTACACACTAACTAAAGTCAGAAAAGTGAAATCATAATCAACCACCCCTTTAATAAGAAAATTCAAACAAAATAGCCTGTTCCCATTTATCCAGACAGACTCCTTCTCTTTTCACACACTCCCAATTACAGATAAATATCGACCGCCGTCCGCCAATCTACACACACAGAGAAACACAGGCATGCTCCGAACACAATTTCTTTGATAGCATTCATTGGAAGTCCTCTAGGGACACTTTCCTCTATTGGCCATGCCTAAATTAAAATCCTTCCATCCTTCCATCCTTCTGTCCTTCCATTCCCATACATCAGATAGCTGCCCATTCTCATTCATTTCAAGAGCAACTGATAAGTCAAGGGTAAACATGTTTATGCAGAGGGAGAATTAATTTAAAAGTGAGTTGACTGTAGTTACAGCTCAGTGAATTTAATGAGTGTTTATACCATCTAATGGAATGGAGAATGTGAATTGAATACTGAGCATTTTAGTAAATAAACAAAAAACATCTGTGTCTAACCCTGGACAATAAGACTTTGAGTTCAGCTCCAGCGCTGAATGCTGTATAGCTTCAGATTTTCAATATACTGAATTTTGTGTGGGTCTTATCTATAATCGTCTCCATTTCTATTATCATTAATATGCCATTAGCTTATATTAGGCAAATGCATTATCTGTGGGGTACAGTTAAATGAACTATGAGTTTTACCTCCAGGACTTGCTCGTTTTAACTGGAAATGCTTCAATAACCCTTCATTTGCCTTATCATTTTAGGCCTTTTTATTTTTTTATTATTACACAAATATAGAAGATTACTCAGAGGTTACTCAGAGGAGGCTTTTTAATTTCACACACTACTTTTGATTGGAACAAGAATGAATCCCAGTATCTGGGTTTAACATGTTTCATAAATATTACCAAGCGTTTGAGACTGTTTGGCTGCTTACCAATAACACACACAACAATGGAGAAGCACAGACTGCATTTTAACAAGCTGTCTATAGCACTGGGCTGACTTCTCTTTCATTTTGAGGTCAGATTTTGTGACTTGTGAGTAAGGTGCCATTTTTATGCACTGTCTTCCTCTCACTATCTCCTCTGCTCTCTCTCTCTCTCTCTCTCTCTCTCTCTCTCTCTCCCACTCTTTCCTGGCTCTATCATTTACACAGTAATATCAGTGTGCAGTCATTAATCATAATTGTAAGTCCTCCCACACATAAAGAGATGAATGTCGTTATACAGAATACTAATCAAAATTTAATGTCGTTAGAATTGAAATGGCTCCAGAAACTTTTCATACTGCTATAAATGTATGCTGGTTATTTTTTTATTTGATGTGGTGTGTAGTCAAATATTTTAGTAAATTGTCCCTCTAAACTGCATTTGTATACAAAAACTTTGTTTGGAAAAATAACAAAATGGTCACTGACAGATATAAAGAGCTGGATGAGAGAGAACCCAGTAGAACAAAATAGAGACAATTGCTCCAGCTACTTTGATGTATGTGGGAGTGGCATAGGTTAGGTGTCACAACAAGCGCAAAAGGTTGACATGTAGTACGCTAAACCTCGAATCTCCGGGAATCACCTGTTTAAAAATAAAATAAAAAACACGCCGAACAGAGGAGCTTCTGCTTGCAAAAAGAGAACGTGACAGAGCTGGTAATAAAATTCATCGTATCAAATTGATACAATCAAGATTGGCTTGGCTTTTCTGAGATAGCGAGAACTGTGGGATTTGAAGTGTTGTAAAATCAACGCTTACAAGATGGCATTTTTATTACAAAACAGATGAGTAAGGTGTTTTATTGAACAGATAAATTGCATATGTAGCTCTTTAATAGAGTTCATTGTAAAGCATCTATTGTGAAGGGTCATTTTGGTTGTAGCGCTGTGCTGGAATCTATTTTCAAGGATTTTAATCAGTAAAGCTACAGTAACGTCTTCAGCTAGTCAGATTGAGATCCTTTCCATCTAAACCGGTTATATCTCTCTTAAGCATAGTTGTGTGTTTTCCTGCTATCGTGGACTATTTTTCATTGAAGAAGCTATAAGATAAGTCATATAAGTAAAATAATAAAATCATTTCAACTCAAATCAGTATTTCATATCCATGTAATCTATTAATTTATTTGGTTAGTAGTCATGTACTGAGGACATAAGCAGGATAAAGTAGAACCAGTCAGTCATTATTGCAAAATAAACCCATCACGTCCTAGTGTTCCCTGATGCATGTCTAAGCTTCATATGTCATGTTACTTGTGTTTCCATAGTTTGTGTTTCTTATTACTGATAAGACTCATGATCTGTTATGCTTCTCTTGAGCTTCTCTTCACTTTTAAAGTGAAACAGCATGGCACAAGGAAATATTCCACAATATTAATTGCCCACCAGAAGACATAGCTAAGTAAGTCACAGGAAGCCCTTATCTTATTCACATTAAGTGTGAGTGTAAACACTGTTAAGTAAATTTCATTGGCATTGCCTTTCAGTGACCTACAAGATATCAGATGATGTTAGGCTCTGCTTGAATCATTTGTCTCACACACCAAGGCTGGAGAGAGCTAAACCTTGCCGGATTAATGCATTGCACCCATATGCAATGATAGAGTTTTGACACGTACATGAAGGAATTTGACAGCTCTTATTTCTTGCTTGTGGTGACAGCATATGGATTGCATGAAAGCCGGCTCCGCTTGGGTAAAATCTCATCCGGTCTTTTATTAACGCCATCTTAAGGATAACTCATCGGTTATTTGGAGAAGGAGAGCAGGCTTGTTGATATTTGAATAATCTAAAGTGAAGCAGAGTTCAGTCACATGGGGTAGTGGGCATAATCAGGACATTAGTGAGCTGTAAGTTAGGATCTCCAGTGCTTGGAGTCATCAATCACGAGGCTGTGAAGTGGTGACAGTGATATATGCTTCTATTATTCTGTTCCTCTTTCTTGGCCTTTAAGTCAGAAAAGTTGGGCTAAGCTCACAACTCACAACTTGGTGTTTCCTATTAACAGATCTACAGCTGTACTGTGTTATCTATGCATGATTTCTGCCGCAGATAAAAGCAGTCTGGACCATTCAAAACATCTACGACAGTCTTCCAACAAATTGCACTTTTACTGGAATTTAATGGTGATTAAATTGTCTTGTAAAAAAAAAAAAAAAAAACATTTTTGTTGAGTCGCTATGATATGCCAACAATAATGAACTATAATGATTTCTATTCAGAACTATCAGAGTTCAATTTGACAAGAAACGTCTCGGTTACGTACAGTATGTAACCCTCGTTCACTGAGTAGGGAACGGAGACGTTACGTCGTGACGAGACGAAAGCCTCTCACCTTCGAGTATTATAAAACGAGCCAATGGCAAAGAAATGCCATGGGTCTGCAGAATTTGCGTAGCGTAACTCCGCCCCACCTCGTGGGTATATAAGGAAGTACGCTGGCAACATGCAGTTATGTGTTCTCGTTGAGGAGCTGAGACTGAACGTCTCCATTCCCTACTTAGGTCACTACGAGTTACGTCGTCACGGCGAATGGGGTTCCCAGTCTAATCACGCCACCTCGGCTTTCTTCCCTGTCGTGAGACTAGCATGGACGAAGGACTTCTACTTAACACAGGAATACCAAGGTACACTGGGAAGCATATCTCAGTGGAAATATGCGATACAATGCCTGCCCGAAGGGGGGACTTACAGAATACACATATGACCCGCGAGCGGGCTGCATATGGAAGAACACTGGGGTATCCAGCCCGCAGGGTGGAATGTTTCAACCCCAGGGGTGGCAAGGTGGCTTGCCAAGGTAAAGACACATGCTGAGAGAGGCTTACAGTGGAAATACACATGTGGGTGTCACCCAAGTGGGGAACCATGCACATGGAGGCACCTAGCCAACGCGAAAGCTGCAGGAGGCATAACGCCCGTTTCACAAATACTCCGTTTGCAGTGCGAATGCGGTGCGTATTTTTTTCCATACCCATGTTAACAGGTTAGTGCTTTCACACTGCACGCGGATGCGGTTCGCCGATCCGTTCCAGGAGCGGTGCGTATACAGCAGTTTCCGCACTGAGTCTATTTTTGCTGTGCTGCACGCGCTGAATTAAAGTGACAACGCATGGTTCGTGGTCAAAATGAACACAGATTTACATGAAAATATAATAATCTTACCATAAATGCATTTAATTAAATAAAATGTAGTAATTTCACCACAAATGTATTTAATTTAATTCTACAATTTTTCACAGTCATCTTTTTTACTTTAAGACCTGGGTAAAGCAAGGAAAACTACAATTTACCTCAACAAGGCGACATAATGAACAACACTCGTCTCATTCATGGAGGTGGAAAAACAAGTTCTTTGTGACATGCAAGATTTATTGTATTACAATTTAAATGCAAAAGAAAAGGCACGAAAGTCGTCTGTTTTTGTCAATTTTAAGTTTTAAAGGAGACATATCATGCTTTTAAATTGTTCCTTTTTACATATAAATCATACATTTGTAGTCTATATAAAGCGGAACTGCAATGTTTGGGTCTGAATTCCTCATTATTATAGCTCCACAGGCCCCTTTTTTACCCCTTTTCTAATGTGCTTCTGAAAGCAACTCGTTTTGGTGCGGTCTCTTTAAATAATATTGAGACACTTCATACCCCGCCCCCTCTCCAGGTTGTAGCGGTGACACTCGGTTCAACTCCACCCCGTTCGGCCATTTTTGTAGTCTGGTAGCAGAGATAGGATTATCTAGCGCACAGAAACTTTTATACACACGTTATTAACAAAATGTCAACAACGGAAGACTTGTCCAGCCAGCCTTACATGTTCGAGCCAGAGCCGGAGCGAGATGAAAATGAAGACGACGAACCTGCAGAACAACGTCTTCATATGGATGTATCGCAATGGTGTGTACTGTATTTACACATGAAACTTTGGTCTTCCGACCTTTTACCACCGTGTCGATTTATTTTGATTAATATGTCCGAGGGAGAGAGAGCAAGACAGCGTCTAGTTTGGAGACGGTGATGTCTTGTTTACACTTTCGCCTGGCTCTGAAGAGAGAGAGTGAGCGCGCGCGACCTGGTCTCTCTCTCTGCTCGTTCTTTCAGTTAAACATGCTCCTGTCACAAGCGCGGCAGTTCATCTAAATTAGACGGTGTAATGAAGCGTGTGGGTTACTACATCCAACAACCGAACATTTTAACTTACCCTCTCGTAACTTCTGCATCCTTTAGCTTGGACTACAAAATTGCAGCGAGAAATAATAATGGCGGATTGCTCGAAGTGTTGGGCCGGAAGTCAATGTCCTTATTTGGCAGTTCCGCTGCAAATACTGTGACGTGATAGTTCAAAAAACGTCATAGATAACAGAAAAATCTGAACCGGTTGAAAAATATGACCAAAACAGAATATAAAGATATCAACGAAGCACCTGAAGAGAATAATTTCATCTTTTCTGTACTTCTAAACACTCCAAAAATACAACAAAATGCATTTAAGGGCTAAAAAAGTGCATTTAGCATGATATGTCCCCTTTAATTTAAAATGTTTGTGATTTTAGTATAAGTAGGCTACATGGTTAAATATTTTACCACTTGCTTGAGCAACTTAATATCTAAATCTATATAGAAGTAGCACTGAATAATACGTTGTTTAAATTGTGTTTAAACGTCTAAAGAGTGTATATGTGTACAAAGAGAATTGCAATGCTGACAAAACTTTTTTAAAAGCTGATAACTTCTGGATTTGAAATACAAAGAGTGAGTATTTTTTTGTGGTACAGCCGTGGATCAGTTACGCACTGCAAACGCATCATATGTGAAAGCACTATACCGCGTGCTGCTCCTGCACCGCATACACACTGCAACACGCACGCACACGGAGTATGTGTGAAACGGGCGTAACTCTGGTGTTGACATCAACAGTGCTGGAGGAACTCAGGGCTTCTCGGGGAAGCTCACCTGAGAAAAATATTGCACGTATCCAGTCCGAGGAGTGGAATGGCGAGCAAGCAAAGACACCTGAGCAGATCCAGTTACCGGCTAGTTGAAGCGAGTACATGAGAGGATACCGGCTCCACTCGGAGATTGTAGAATCTCGCGAATGTGTTAGGTGTCGCCCAGCCTGCAGCTCTGCAGATGTCTGTTAGCGAGGCACCATGCGCTAGAGCCCAAGAGGAAGCCACACTCCGGGTGGATTGTGCCTTCACACCAAGGGGGCACGGTCGACCTTGTTGCTGGTATGCCAAAGCAATGGCATCCACTATCCAGTGAGACAACCTTTGCTTGGAGAGAACCTTTCCCTTCAGCTTCCCACCATAACAGACAAAGAGCTGGTCTGAGGTCCTGAAACACTGCGTTCTGTCTACGTAAGCACAGAGGGCACGTACTGGACAGAGCAGTGCCAAGGCTGGGTCTGCCTCCTCCAAGGGCAGTGCTTGCAGGTTCACCACCTGATCTTGAAAGGGAGTGGTGGGAACCTTGGGCACGTATCCAGGCCGTGGTCTCAGCACAACAAATATGACCTGCTCCTCGTCCTCCCTGATCTTGCACAGGGTCTGTGCAAGAAGGCTCACTGGGGGAAAAGCATATTTGCAGAGGCCCCGCGGCCAGCCCAAAAAGTGTAAAACATGGTGTGGTCACATACGAATGTGGTCACTTACCTTTAAACGTCAAAATTCTGTGTGCGAAATACATTAATCTCAATAAGAATCCGCGCTGGAATTTTGCACAAGGGGATTTGCAGTGCACATTTTGTTTGGAACGAAGAAAATAACTGTTTTCATCAGTTATTTTATCTATGGGTCGCTACATTTCTTACTGATTTCTGCTCATTTGAAATCGAATAAAGACAGCACTGTAAGATTACATTTGTTTGAATGCAATGCATTAGTGAGAGAGCGATTGCGTGTGTGAATAAGTGTTACCTGTTTAAAATGTGCTTTCACCCGATCCAGCCCAATCTCATGAAAGAGCGTATCTATAGCAGAGTCCTGCACGGGTCTGATTTTATAAATCCGCACCCGCCCGTACCCGCAGTGCTTAAAACCGCATCCGACCCGTTTTCCGACAGCAGCACTAATTAAAATCCACACCCGACCCGCTTAAAATAGAACCGACCACCCGACCCGCAACCGAAATAAAATCAGTTTAGACTATCACATTATAGACACACTTACAAAAATGTTATTGTTTATTTCCAGGTCATACAGAAGTTATTACTTGACAATTAACACAAGGACAACTTCAGCCGAAGCTGTCAAAAGGCGTAGTAGTAGGTACATGAAGAACATGGCTAACGTTACCACAAAACTGAGTAGCCTAATAACATTTTACCAATCGAACAGACGCGGCTACAACACTATATCTGCCATGCAATTTCGTCTAGCCTACATCTGACAATTTGGGGTTCAAACACGCCCTGCACACCACACATACTTAACAGTGTTAAATTTGAAAAATACTGTTCGATAGAACTTCTTGGTTTGTTACCACAGTAACAGTTATCTGCGTGCTTCCTCAGCGATGAAGTTCCACATTTGCGGCTATCCAACACGAAAATGCATGCAGCAAAGCCTTTCACAATATTGTTTTCTTCAGATAACTCCAAATTTCTCCCACACACTGGACTTCATTTTTGATGACGTATTGTCGACAACTTTACAATATCTATTATTTTCTTCAACTTCTCAGCATCCATCTCGACAACTGCAAGCAGATCGCGCGCGCGGTTATGATGCATTTTTTTAAGTGAAAGTAGGTATAGAGACTCCTGGGAGGGCGTGGGCACAAATAAACTGATGTGGATTTAAAATTATTTTATCAACTTGAAATACAGGCATATTTTTGTAGATGTGTTCCTAAAAATATGCATATATTTTTATGTTTGCACATGATTGTTTTAAACCCGTGTTTAGACCTGTTTCCCCCGTGTCCGACCCAACCCGCACCCGTATCCGACACAGTTGGATATTTTTCACCCGTTTGAGGAAAATTTGCCGTCAGGTACCCCGTGCAGGACTCTGATTTATAGCACAAATTTTGTTTCTCGTACCATTTATCTGCCAAAAGTTTTGCATGCATATGATACGCAGTTTTCACATGCATATGATACGCACTTTATGGCGTGTAATATGCACGCAGTCCACACCCCTAATCCTACCCAAGGGGTTTAGTGTGTATCATTTGCACGCTAAAACTATTTTTGGCGTACAAATGGCACAAAAAAATTCAATTACTTTTATGTTAGGGTTAATTTTAGGTAAATTAAAAGTACTTTCATGAGATCGTGTTACCCGGTCATATTGAGTAAGCTTGAGAACAATAACCTCCCACAGCCACTCATGTCCATCATAAACGTGAAATTTTTTCAGATTTGAGTGAGTCATCTGTATCATGCTTGCTAAATGTGTTTAACGTGTGAATTCTTACTTAAAATGCAGTTCAATAATGGGCCGTTGGCATGAATTGTACTCGTGATGGAGCAGTAGTGGAGTGCTTAAGGAGTGAGTGAAAACCACAACGATCCGACTTTTAAAAAATCCGCTCCGCACTTCAACATCCTGTCAAATCACACCGCTCCACTCCTCGCTCCGCTCCCACTTCGCTCACATACTCTGGTGTGAATGGCTCCTTCTTTAAATCGATCTTTCAGTGTCCATCTGGAGATGTTGCGGCACTGGGAGACTTGCCCCCTCTGAGGAAGGTCTTAGAGAAGTATGCTTGGTTGTTCCCTGCCAGGTATATGCTTCAGGGCACCAGACAGACTGCTCAAAAGACACCAGAGACCAGTCTCAAGAGGCTGGCAGATAGCCATAGAACGTGTTCCTCCTCCCGAGAGAGACTCCGGGTTTAATAGCTGGTATTTTATTATTCCAAAGAAGGATGAGGGTTGCATCCGATATTAGATCTAGGGCAGTTATATTGTTCTCTGAGGAGGTACTGAGGACGTTAACTCTGAAGTTAATCGTGACTCAAATCAGATCCAAGGACTGGTTTGTCACAAAATATCTCAAACTCAGGTTCGCTTTCGGGGACAAAGCTTACCAGTATCGGGTTCTTTCTTTTGGCCTAGCCTTGTCACCCCGCACCCTCACGTTTCCATTGCAACTCCAGGGCATTCGCGTGCTCAATTACATTGACGATTGGTTGATTCTAGCTCAAATGGCGGTTCGGTATCAAGATGTCGTCCTCACTCTTATGAGGTGCTTGGGGTTAAGACTGAACTCCAAGAAGAGTTTGCTTTCTCCACTACAAAGGACGACGTTTCTAGGGGTAGTATGGGACTCAATTACCATGCAGGCACATCTAGGATCAAACTGGGCCAAGCCGTCAGTGAAACAGTGCCAAAGACTGTTGGGACTCATGGCAGCTGCGTCCAATGTGATCCCCTTTGGCCTTCTGTATATGAGACCATTACTGTGGTGGCTCAAAACCAAGGGGTTTACCCCGAGGGGCATCCCATTTCGCATGATCAGGGTTACGCACAAGTGTCTTTGTACCCTGGAAATGTGGAAGATGCCTTTGTTCTTGTCTCAGGTTACTGTTTTGGCGGTGCCTTGTCATTTTAATGCTTAAAACAGACATTTCCCTCAAGGGCTGAGGAGCAATCCTATATGGTCGCTCGACTAGAGGTCTGTGGAGGGGCCATCATCTTCATGGCACATAAACTGCCTGGAGATGATGACTGTTTTTCTGGCTCTGAAATATTTCCTGCCAGAATGTGCTTGTCAGATCAGACAACATTTTGGTGGTCTCTTACATAAATTTACAGATTGGCACACCAGATCCTTTTGGAGGCTCAGGGCAAGCTGCCCTGCTCCCGGTTCTAGAGAGAGTTTGGCCAGGCCGAGTATGGTTCTCTCCTTCTTCTGTCACAGGCCGGGTGCACGATCTGTCATCCCTGCCCTGAGGGGGATCAAGTCCTGAACTCTGTCTGGTCTCTCAACTGAGGTTGTTGAAACAATCCTTAATTCTAGAGCATTACATTTACATTTACATTTAGTCATTTAGCAGTCGCCCTTATCCAAAGCGACTTACAAATTAGGACTAAGTTCAGCGAGTCATCATAAAGAGGCAAAAGCAACAACAACGCAGGAAGTGCTCAAAATACGAAGTTCAGGTATTATTCAGAGTAGCATAAGCCTGATAAGTGATGTTTCAAAGGGAAAGTATTTTTTTTTTTATTTTTTTTATTTTTTATAAGGTTAAGTGCTCACGGAAGAGATTGGTTTTCAGCTGTTTTTTGAATGTTGTCAGGGATTCTGCATTCCGGATGAGGGTGGGGAGAGCGTTCCACCAGCATGGAACTGTAAATGAGAATGTTCTGGAAAGTGATTTTGTGGCTTTCTGTGATGGAACCACGAGACGTCGCTCGTTGACCGATCGTAGGTGTCTGGTAGGGATGTAGACTCGTAGGAGTGAGTGAAAGTAGGAGGGAGCTGAGCCTGTGATAGTTCTGTAAGCAAGCGTCAGTGCCTTGAACTTGATGCGAGCAGCTAGAGGTAGCCAGTGCAGAGAGATGAACAGAGGAGTGACGTGGGCCCTCTTGGGCTCGTTGAAGACAAGACGAGCTGCAGCATTCTGGATCATCTGTAGGGGTTTGGTCGCACATGCTGGGAGTCCAGCCAGAAGGGCATTGCAGTAGTCAAGCCTAGAGATGACCAGGGCCTGGACGATAAGTTGTGTTGCATGCTCAGTTAGGAAAGGCCTGATCTTCCTGATGTTGTGCAGTGCAAACCTGCATGATCGAGCTGTCTTTGAAATGTGATCTGTGAAGGTCAGCTGGTCATCAAACGTTACTCCAAGATTTCTGACCGATCTTGATGGGGTGATTAATGATGACTCTAGCTGGATGGTGAAGTCGTGCTGTAGAGACGGATTGGCAGGGAGGACGAGAAGCTCAGTCTTTGCCAGGTTGAGCTGCAGGTGGTGTTCCTTCATCCATGTGGAGATGTCCGCCAGACAGCTTGAGACCCGTGCAGCTACTGTGGGATCATCTGGTTGAAAGGAGAGGAAGAGCTGTGTGTCATCAGCATAGCAGTGGTAGGAAAAACCGTGTGCCTGTATGATGTGTCCCAGTGATGTGGTGTAGATGGAGAAGAGGAGGGGACCAAGAACTGAACCCTGGGGAACCCCTGTGGTCAGCTGATGTGCTCTGGATACCTCGCCTCTCCATGCGACCTTGAAGGACCTACCTGTGAGATAGGACTCAAACCAGTGGAGTGAAGTTCCTGTGATGCCCAGTGATGAGAGGGTGGACAGAAGGATCTGATGATTCACCGTGTCGAAGGCAGCAGACAGATCCAGGAGAATGAGGACTGAAGATTTGGAAGCAGCTTTTGCGATCCGTAGGGCTTCTGTGACTGACAGTAATGCAGTCTCAGTTGAATGTCCTTTCTTGAAGCCAGATTGGTTGACATCCAGCTGGTTGTTTAGAGACAAGAAGGATGTTAGTTGGTTGAAGACAGCTCTTTCAAGTGTCTTCGCAATGAATGGTAGGAGAGAGATAGGTCTGTAATTCTCTACCAATGATGTGTTTAGCGTTGGTTTTTTGAGCAGTGGAGTAACCCGAGCCTGCTTGAATGCTGTAGGGAAGGTGCCAGTGTGGAGGGATGAGTTGATGATGTGTGTGAGTGATGGTAGAAGTGTGGGAGAGATGGCTTGTAGAAGGTGTGAGGGGATGGGGTCAATCGTGCAGGTGGTAGGGTGACTGGAGAGGAGAAGTGTAGATACTTCTTCCTCGGTTAGCGAAGAAAAGGAGGACAGAGGGGTATTGGCTGTGGAAGGGGTCGGTCTGGGTTCCTGTGTGTGTGGAGCTGAGAACTGACTGCTGATAGCTGTTGTTTTGTTGGTGAAGAAGGTCGCAAAATCGTCAGCAGTTAAGGAGGAGGCGGGAGGTGGTGGAGGTGGACAGAGGAGAGAGTTGAATGTCTTGAAGAGTAATCGTGTGTTGGAGGAGCTGTTGATCTTGTTGTGGAAGTATGAAGATTTTGCAGCATGAACATCAACAGAAAAGGAGGAGAGGAGAGATTGATACATACTCAGGTCAGATGCGTCTTTTGATTTGTGCCATTTCCTCTCCGCTGCCCTGAGTTTGGTCCGGTGTTCCCGAAGAACCTCAGATAACCAGGGGTTAGAGGGAGTAGTGCGTGCTGGCCTGGAGGAGAGAGGGCAGATAATGTCTAGAGAAGAGATTAGAGTGGAGCATAAGGTGTCCGTTGCGGTATTCACATCCAGAGATGAGAATTGTGAGGGTGGGGGAAGAGAGGATGACACGGCAGAGGAGAGATGGGAGGGGGAAAGTGAGCGCAGGTTTCGTCTGAAAGTGACTGGTGGTGGGGGTGGGGGTGCAGGGGTAGAGAGTTGTAGACTGAAAGTAATGAGGAAATGATCTGAAACGTGGAGAGGTGTCACCAGGATGTTTTCTGTGGTGCAGTTGCGTGTGTAAACCAGGTCCAGTTGGTTGCCTGATTTGTGAGTAGCTGTGGTGATGAGTCGTTTGAGATCGAAAGAGGCTAGGAGAGAGGTGAAGTCTGTTGCATGTGGCTTTTCGAGATGAATGTTGAAGTCACCGAAGACTAGAAGTGGGGTGCCGTCCTCAGGGAAAGTGGACAGCAGCACATCCAGCTCATCTACAAAGTTACCCAGCTGACCTGGGGGGCGATAAATGACTACAATATGGATTTTAATGGGGGTTGTAAGTGTAATAGCATGATATTCAAATGAGTTGTTGTTGCATAGAGAAGAGAGCGTGGAGTATTTGCAATTGTTAGAAACGAGAAGCCCTGTACCCCCACCTCTCCCAGACTGGCGAGGGGAGTGGGAGAAGGAGAAATTGCTAGAGAGAGCAGCAGGGGTTGCTGAGTCTTCTGGACGAATCCAGGTCTCAGTCAGCCCCAAGATACTAAGAGTAGAATGAGATGCAAAGGCTGGAATGAAGTCAGCTTTATTGACTGCTGACTGACAATTCCATAGACCCACGGAAAGAGAGAGAGGAGTATGTGAGGATGTGAGGATGGGACGCAGATTGGCAGTATTGCGCTGCCTATTGCGCGTGATGAAAGGACGGTGCCGAGAGATAACAGGAATGTATTGAAAGCACATGTTGATTAAGGTGAACAATAAGGTAAGTAGAGGGAAGAGAAGGGGAAGAGGAGATACTTAAGTGCCTTTCTGGTGTCCTTGCTCGGTGGAGTCGCGCAGGTAGAGTCGCTGGTCTTTTCCCGAGTCGGTCTTCACACGAGGAGGCTGAACGCTTCCGCTGACGCTTCCGCGACAGCGCGCAAATTATACAGATATACGGATAATGCTTTCACCGCTTGAGTGAGTACAGCTGTTTCGGTCGGGCAATTAAGTGTAAATAACGCGAAAATGTGGCAATTCCAACCTGCTAGGAGCAAAGGCTTAAGTGCAAATGTAACAATAATTTTAATTTTCACTCGCGGCTGTTGTTAATTGTGCCAACGCGTCTCTCTAAAATACAGAATTATGTGAAGTTAAAAATACAAAGTAACAATAGGATCGAAGATAGGCTTACCTTGACTAAAAAACAACAATGAAATAACAGGGTGAACAGTATTCTGGCAAAAACACTTGCGCGTTCTAGCTGTGCCTCTAGTATGCTTGTCGCTGGTCCTGCTGGAATGATCTGAAATGTCTCTATTTAAAGCTATTCTTACAGATGCTGTTTCGGTCGGGCAATTAAGTGTAAATAACGCGAAAATGTGGCAATTCCAACCTGCTAGGAGCAAAGGCTTAAGTGCAAATGTAACAATAATTTTAATTTTCACTCGCGGCTGTTGTTAATTGTGCCAACGCGTCTCTCTAAAATACAGAATTATGTGAAGTTAAAAATACAAAGTAACAATAGGATCGAAGATAGGCTTACCTTGACTAAAAAACAACAATGAAATAACAGGGTGAACAGTATTCTGGCAAAAACACTTGCGCGTTCTAGCTGTGCCTCTAGTATGCTTGTCGCTGGTCCGGCATTAGGAAACTGTATGCCTTGAAGTGGAGAGTTTTCATTTCATGGTGCGGGAATCGCCAGTTGGACCCAGTTAACTACCGGTTGGTTCAACGCAAGTGTTCTTCCATGATAGATTTTCTACAGGGCTGTCCCCCTCCCCCTTGAAGGTCTACGTGACAGCCATAGCTGCATACCACACACCTTTGGGTGGTGAGTAATTGGGGAGAAAGCTGTTAGTGTCTTGTTTCTTACGTGGTGCTTTGAGGCTGAGGCCCGCAAGCCATACAAGAGTTTCAGCTTGGGATTTGGCTATCGTGTTGGAAGGCCTGGCTGTGGTGCCCTTTGAACCTACTGAGTTTTTTGCAGGAACGTTTTTGTAACTCTTTTCAGCTGGCTATTAAAGGTCCCATTGCATGAAAATTTCACTTTAACCTTAATATGAGTTTCCCTAGCCTGCCTATGGTCCCCCAGTGGCTAGACGTTTTGATGGGTGTAAACCAAGCCCTGGGTATTTTTGAGAAAATGAAAGCTCAGACGGGCAAATCTAGAAATCTTCCCCTTTTGTCTTCATAAGGGGACAGGTTACCTCCCCTTTATCTTCTTTGCCCGCAAAGAGAATTTGGCCCGCCCATGAGAAAATGAGCTGCACGAGCGCGATATTGGTTTTTCCTTGAGAGACATCATGGCTTGCAAACGAGCGAAGCATGGCAGTTGCTCAGTGTTTGGATGTACAAATGAATACAAAAGTATTTTTTTAGTTCCTTCATCCGAACCTCTGAAGAACCAGTGGGTTATGTGAATTTCTGATGTGTAATTGTTCAAGTTCAGACGGATAATCTTTCTCTCAAAGTTGTTCAATACTGTTTATGCATCAGTAAATCAAGCCAGTGACTAAATTATCAACTTCACGTCGTTTTTCTTAGTAGGATGAAAATAATCTTACTTAAACTGTGATTAATATATATACAGAAAGCGATCAAAGAACAATCCCTGTCCAATCGCCCAAGCTGTGAATCACACAGCGCAAGTTTATCTGGACCGACCTGGACACTTGCCAAAACTCGTTATGAAATCAATGACGCTGTTACACTGCACAACGAAGCTCTTACTGTACTTACCTCATGTTTGCATTGGTGAAATCATTTGTGAGAGTGCAGAAACTGCATTGCAATGATAAGATCTTCATTCACGCGACCAACAGGCTGTCATCTGCTCAATGCTCATCACTGCAACCTTTTATGTGATGGGAATAGACCTAAATACTTTAAAAAAACTTCTCACGATTCGTTAATCCAATAGCTGTAATAGTAAAAACGTATAATAGCTGTAATAGTACAAGTTTTCGAGAGAGTTCCACATGTAATGCTAAATATTTAATATGCAAGCATGTCAGCCAATCACAGCAGTGGCCGTTTACACTGAAGTCTCACAACAGACACGCCCCTTCAAACAGAGCGTTCAAATCAGAGGCTAAAATCAGGCTAGGAAATATGCCTTTTATTTCTAAATTATAACAACTTTTGATCTAAGAAACATACTAACATTATAAGGGCACCCCAGGAAACATTCTAAAATAATAAAATAATCCATGCAATGGGACCTTTAAGTAGAAGATCTCCAGGCTCTGTTGGTTTCCCCCTTCATGTTTAGAGTTTGCTTCTGGTATAGTGAGGGCTTTTCTTCAACCTAGACCAGGTTACGTGCATAAAGTTCCCACAAATGTTACACAACCTATAATATTGCTGGTCTTTTACCCTCCCTTTAAGACGGCGGACCTGGAGAAGATAATTTTGCAGTGTCCACTCAGAGAACCAATTAGGTTTGTTGTCAATTAGGAATGTGGCAGTTTCAAAAGCCTTATTGTCAGGAGTTTCCCTGCAGGAAGTATGTGATGTGGCTGGATGGTCTTCTCCACACATTTGGGAGGTTTTATAATCTGGACTTGGACTCCACATCGGGGTCTCAGGTGATTATGTCCTAGATTTGTGCTCGCCATGATTCACACTAGGACAGGCCCTACTCAGTATGGTGTAGTGGGTATATTGTTCTCATAGCGTCAACATTTGAAGCAGCGTGGAGTTCTCTTGAAAGGGAACGTCTCTGTTACGACTGTAACCCTGGTTCCCTGAAAATACTGCGTCTCCCTGACATACTTCCTACATGCCTGTGATCAACTTGCTTCGGCCAATCAGAAGCTGGCATTGTTTGGTCAAGGTGTGCTTCGTAGCTTCCTGGTCATGACGTCACATCCTACGATTGATGTCCCGTCATGCCATTGGACTGATTTCACACGTGCTTCAAGACGCAATCACGGATGGCTTCAACAAAAGCATATAACATTGATTAACAAGTTTTTACTTCCAGAAACCTACTGTTGCACTCTATGGCAGATGGCAGGGATATCCAGGACCTGTTTGAAGGTTGAAGATTTTATGTGAGTGGCACAGAAATGACACACTTCAGCTTTAATCAGGTCAAATGCATGCAAGCGTAGCATCATTAAATCATTGTTCTTAAGCTCCATGCATCTCTTTCTAGTGGGATGGAGGTAATAAGATTCATAACAACAGCAGCGGGGTAAGTGAGAGCTGCCATGAATCGCAGCACTGACAGGATGTAAAGTGATGTCTTTGTGAATGTGGGGCCAAGACTTCCCTGAAAGTGAGGCAAATCAAATCTGGGAAATAGCTTCCAGGAGCTGTTTAAATGTGACAGTGGAGGCACTTTCCTCTTCTCACCAGCACCCTGGAGCACTGGCTTTTTTTTTTTCTTCTTTTATTTCCCCTGCTGGTGCTCCAGGACTCACACAATGATTAATTTATTTTCTCAAAAGCACAATCTTCCTACGTCTACTCGAAGATTCCTGTTAGTCCATCCTGAAGGCCAACTATTCCAAATACTCTCTCCTGACTTTATGTGACATGTAATATTTAGATTTTCATGCAAATTAGCTATGCAAATATATGCACTTTTTCAACACCATTGCTGTGACATGTAAAGATGAGCGATTATTGACAAGATTGCTTATTTGTCATTATGTAGGCTAATATTGTGTTGGGGCCATCAGTCATCTTTCTATAATCTGTTACCTTGAGGGAGAAATGGCATGTGGCAGACCAAATGAAAAGCAATGACCTTCTTAAGTAATTACTGTAGTTCTCACATAAAGCGCTTTGATCAAAGGACATGACAAATTACAGTCACTTTTTTCCCATTAACATCTCCTATGCTCAGTGAAATAACTCATTTTATATATCATTTAGCTGTGGAATCATTGCAAAGGATTTATTAAAATTTATTATTCATGATTTATTTACACATAAGCACATTAATGAAATAAAAAAAATAATTATAAACTTATTATAAAACTTATAATTATATTAACAAGTAATTAAAATCCTTAAAAATAATATAAACTTTGGAATACTACCATAATATATAACAAATGGGGGTGTAATGGTACATGTATTTGTCACGAACAGTCATGGTACAGATGTCACGGCTCAGTGCATACAGTCGGACAACGAAAACAGCCAGTCACAGGCGATCCACACTCCAGTCCAAGTATTTTAAGTTGTTTCCGCTATTAAGAAGAGACTAAATTATTTGGCATTGTGCCGATTTGTGTCGTATAAGCTTCACTTCTACAGTCCAGTGATGAAATATGCATGTCCTGGAAATGGGAATCCTCGGGTGTCGCTTTACTCTCCTTTTTCTCCTTCTCACTCATCTTTCTGTGATCTCTTGAAAAAGCGTATTGAACTTTGTGCATCCGCCATTGTCACCTCATGTTAATGAACTCTCACGCGCAAAGAAAACCAATTTCTGTTTTTTTGTTGTTGTTTTTTATAACATAAGAGATGCTTTTCAGTTTTGTTGCTGATTGTGACCAAATGCAAAATACTCTTTTTCAAGAGTGCATTCTGTTTACTGATTAGTGCTTAATACACTAAAGGAGGCTGTACTGCACCAACTACCTCAGGGGGGACTAAATGCCGCTATTTGGAACAAACTGTAATTTGCACTTCTGTCTGTTCAACGTAAATGAAAAGAAACCTAGCATTGTGGATTTGTTGCTTTTTCCTGTTGTACTGAACTTATATCGAACCGTGACCCCAAAACAGAGTATGTACCAAATCCTGACTTCTGTGTACCGTTACACCCCTAATAACTATTGTTTGTTCATGTTAACTATTATAGTTAACTGATGTTAACAAATGAAACCAACCTTATTGTAAAGTGTTGCCATTTCTTCCCCTCACTGCATATCCGTTTGAAGAACATCAAATTATGAGCTTTTGGGATAGTCTGGGGTGTTGTTCAAAGGTAAAGCTGTTGTATGTTAAGGTCATTTGTCATTCACCTCATGTTTCTGGAGGAGATGCAGTAAAACTCACTGAGAGAGCGATGCTGCACAATAAGACCTTAGATAGTAATAAAAACTAATATTGATCTGAGGTCCATCCTTCATAAAGACATATCTAAACCTTTACAAGACACATGAGATATGTGACCTTCAAATTATTGAAAATGTTATCCTTGTTTTGTTGCCATTACCTGAAAACAAATCGCAGCAATACACTCTTATAAACATGGATGTTTTTGGATGTCAAGAGATAATGGCACGACACTTCAAGTACTGAATGTTTCTCCTTAATTCTCTGTTATGAAAATTTTACTGCAAGTGTTTGGAGAGCTGCGTCTCATAATGAAAAAGCATAGTCGAGCTTCTCCGATTCAATTTACTGTCAACGCTAACAGGTTCAGTCTCACAGTTGTGCCGTTTGAAACTTCCATTCAGCTGTGGGTGAAAATGAGGCGCACGGAACATTAAGCTACTCCTCACTCAGCCGAATCCTGTTCCCAGAACATGCTGAGGAGTCGCACAACTGCCTAATCATCTCCTCCCAAACTGTGGCCTTGCCGGATGGCTTTGCAGCTGCGAGAGTCATTACATCCTGTCCTTATCACAAGTACAGCACTTTACATTTGATTGCGCTTTACATGAAAATGCATTACATCCATCTTTCTAACGCTATGGATTCTTTTCTGTTTGATGCCTTTTACAGGTCCTGTGATTTGAAGATGAGTGTTATGACTTGGTGTAATATGACAAAGTTGCTGCACCAGCATTTTTTAAAACTGTGGAGGGGGAAATCTGCCACCATGCCTGCCTCAGTGAGGTTTGTTTAAAGGGGAAAATGTGTGCAAGGAGACATGGGCATTGCTCACAAGCAATTACGGTGCTTTCTGCGGGCGTCCTCCACTAGCTACCTCAATATCTTTTCTTTCCCCAGATGGTGCTCAGGGCATGTGAGCAGATTACGGTGTAGGGAGAGGATTTTTTGTCGGGGAGCACAGATAAGCTATTAAATCGGCCATGCTCTCAAATCAAGCCTCTCAGAGTGTGGCCTGTTATATTATATTAGATGAGCTTAATCAAAGCAGATCATTAAACAGAGTAGAAAACAACAACTCGCTCCCCTGACCAGTCCTGCATCCGTAACACAATTTTTCCCTGGCTGCAATAATAGTCTGTAGTGCACTGTTTATCAACGCTATGTAATTTCAGGCATAATAGTACACTCATAGATTTGACTTATACAATATATATTATTATTTGACATTATTAATATATACACTACCGTTCAAAAGTTTGGGGTCAATAAGATTTTTAATGTTTTTAAAAAGAAGTATCTTCTGCTCACCAAGGCTGCATTTATTTGATTAAAAATACAAACAAAAACAGTAATATTGTGAAATATTATTCCAGTTTAAAACAGCTGTTTTCTATGTGAATATACAGTAAAGTGTAATTTATAATGTTGTTATAATGATAATGTTAGAAAATATTCTATTTTAAATAAATGCTGTTCTTTTGAACTTTCTATTCATCAAAGAATTTTGAATATTTTTTTTTACAATTATAATGAATGTTTCTTGAGCATCAAATCATCATATCAGAATGATTTCTGAAGGATCATGTGACACTGAAGACTGGAGTAATGATGTTGAAAATTCAGCTTTGATCACAGGAATTTACATTTAAATTACAGTTTAAAATATATTAAAATAGAAAACAGTCATTTTAAATTGTTAAAATGTAATTGTTAAATTTTAAATTTAAAAAACAATTTTTTTATTGTTTTTTTTATCAAATAAATGCAGCCTTGGTGAGCAGAAGATACTTCTTTTAAAAACATAAAAAAATCTTACTGACCCCAAACTTTTGAACGGTATATATATACAGTATATATAATTAATATTTCTGTAGTCTTGCAGTTTTAGTGCCAAACTTTTTGAGTTAATTGCCACTTACACTTGTTAAGATGTTTGCTAAGAATGTATCATAAAAAGAAAAATGGGAAAAGTGCTATGAAATAATGTTTGTGTGGTCATATGCAGCTCTGAATGTTAAATAGTCTGGATGAAATACTAAGCAGTTGCTCCACTATAGAGTGGTGCAGGGATGACATATTTTTGTAGGCCAAAACCCAGAAACGAGTTGCAATTTTAGCACTTCCGGTTCCATCGGTTCCACTTCCATTGAAGTCAATGTTTTTTTTTAAATGTTTTTTTTGGTTAAATGCTTAAAATAAGGTCAACACATTTTCACATTTTATTCTCTAATATAAAACACATCTGTAAAAGGTGATTGCTAACAAGTTGCTAAATGGGACTACAGAGGTTGTCGAGGACATCGCGCGAAGACACATCAGCTGAACAGGTAAACTCATCTACACACTGCCCACTTTCACAGCCTGGTTGTGTTTACAATTACTCTTGCAAACTATTATAAATCAAACTTTCAGGGAAAATGTTTTTAAACAAAGACTAAAAGAGTGGTAATACTTTACTTGAAGGAGTGTGTATAAGACTAACATGACACCTTCATAATCATGACATGACACATGTCATGAATATGAAGGAGGTTTTATGCATGTTAATGACAACTGTCATTAAGGGTGCTTTCACACCTACCTCATTTAGTTCGGATGAATCGCACTAGAGTTCGTTTTCCCCATTGGTGCGGTTCGTTTGGGCCAGGTGTGAATGCGGCAATCGCACTCGGGTGCGCACCAAAAGCGGACCAAACAAGCGCACCGAGACCTCCGCGAAGAGTACGCTTTCTGGAGCGATTCGTTTGGGGTGAAAACGTGATCCGACCTCGAACAGAACCAACTGCCAAAGAACTGCGCATTATGGACAAAACCAGTTGCCGTAGTCAGCTGCGCTGTGCATTATGGGATGAGGAGAAATCCATGCTTTAAGCATGGCAGCTCGCGGACAAACTTGGAGTTGTGAGGAGGTGCGGAGCCTGATAGAAATTATTAACATTATTTTCGAGCCGCATCCTCGCTTCATTCTCAAATATTATTGTTTGTCTAAAGTGGTGTAGACAAACTATATAATAAAATATGACCAAGGATACAATCAGACCACGCAGTCGTCTCTCCATAGTAAACAGCGGCGGGTTTTCTGCCGGATTTTCCACCTCTTTGTTTACTTCCGGGAGTTCTGTTGGAATTCTCCCGCATGTTAATTCTGACCAATCGAAGTGCAGTTATGGAAATGCGTTCAAGACACATCTGGCCAACAAGTGATGTGGATGTTGTCACGTGACTGCATTTTGGTTTGTTTTATCAACTCAGAAACTGATTCGGACCAGAGCGATCAGTGTGCTGTGAAAAGGAACCAAAACGCCTGAAAAATGCTACAAAGTATCATTTTTCGCCCTTGGTCCGGACCAAATGAACCGACCTACAGATGTGAAAGCACCCTAAGTGTCATTCGCTCAGTTATGTCATTTTTAATGCAAAGGTGACATTGTTTGAGATGTCTTTGTTATGACAACTTGACATAAACCAATACATCATAACCTGTCAGTGTCTTTGTCATGACAACTTGACATTACCAAGACAACATAACATGTCAGAAATGTCATAAACATGACATAGCAGATTAATCATCAAACTTAAGAAACTACTTAGCTTTATGGGTTAACATGACATTATATTACTGACCACTTTTTTTTTCCAGTGGTACAAATTGAATTTGTCATTAAAACGTGTTAATACTCTGTCAAACATTTTTATAACAGTGTCATGAATAATTTTCTGACCTCAACTACAGTGATACGAATTTAATTTGTCACTAAAATGTCATTAGGTGTTAATACTGTCAAATTATTTTATAACTAATACTGGAATACCCAAAAAAAAAAAAAAAAAAAAGTGGTCAGAAATATATTCATGAAACAGTTGTAATGGCCTCATGACAGCCAATGTCAAAACCAACCACATGCCAGTTTAATGTAACGTTAACTCATAAAACTAAGTAGTTTCTTAAGTTTGATAATTAATCTGCAACTGTATGTCATGTTTATGACACATTTATTACAGGTTATGATGTATTGGTTTATGTCAAGTTGTCAGGACAAAGACACTGACAGGTTATGATGTATTGGTTTATGTCAAGTTATGTCATAACAAAGACATCTCAAACAATGCCATATTTGCATAAAAAAAAATCATAATTGAGCGAATGACACTTAATTGTCATAAACATGCATAAAACCTCCTTCATATTCATGACATGTCATGTCATGATTATGAATGTGTCATGTCAGTCTTATGCACACCCCTTGAAGTAAAGTGTTACCAAAAGAGTTGCTGGAAGCTTAGTGATGGTGATGTTGAAGTCATGTGACCGTGGTGTAGTTCGATTATAGCCTACGTATAGCTTTTGACTTCTGCTGATTGTATTTACGCCATACAAACATTTAATGTTAATTTAATTTAACATGTTTAATTTGAGTCTTCTAAATGATGAACAGATTTAATTAAGGCTCAAACATGCTTACTTGACGCGCTGAATGAGAATGAATACATTTTGATTGTTATTTTGTCAGCACATTTTCTATGCAAATGAGGCTTGTTTTAGAATGCACCGATTTCACAAAACTGTGGAATTTGCCTTGTGCAATAGAGATGTATACACAGGTTTTACTATTGCATGCATGAGTCATTTAACAGAAAAGTAATCAATTATTTATAAGTCGAGCTAACTTCCCCTAAATCCTTGTTAAACCCTTAAATCAATAAAAGTAGATCATCAATATTTAATTTGAGTCTATGCAGTTATAAATACATACACGTAGGAGTCTATAGTTTCTATTTACTGTGAGTAAATCAAATAATCTCATTTGAGACATGACTGGCACATTCAAGATGAAATCAGTGAGGTCATAAAGTATCCTTGCACTCAATTTTTTTGTGAGAACCTTCTCAGTGACCTCTGAACATGAACCTATCAAACTGTTATTTATGTTGCCTCTGCCTCCACTGGGGAAACAGCAGAGCCAAAACGACTGTGGATATTTTACTGTTAGGGTGATCTTCTATAACTGGCATTTGGGATTATTGTCCTTGTCATTTAGCATCCCTCTGGAATTTCCTTTAATCCTTTTAATGTCATTGTGTATCTATTGAACATCCAGACTGGGTGTAAAATCTTGTCGTCTACTGCTCTTCATTGATTGGGTGATTTTTTTTTTTCACTGTACAGTCAGACAGCCTCCAGTCTTGCACATGGATGAATGAGCATTTGCTTACAGGAAGGGCATTATGTATTTTATACCGCTAATTTTATAGTGAATTGCATATTCCTAAGGGATTGGTACATAGTGCAACAGACAGACTTACTGCATAGTGGTGATAGTGTTAAATATGTTGCTTGTATTATTTCTCATCTCTTATGATCAGATATAGACTGTTCAGTGGACTGATGCTAATGTATGTGGGTGGAGTAATTTATCTGTGATGGGGCTCCCAGGACTGAGTCTGCAGTTTATGCTATAATATGCCTCCTCAGGGCTTCATCTATGGGCAGAAATGAGGAATATGCTTAATGATGGTCCACTGGGAACTTTTAGAAGGAAAACATATTTTGATTAAATTGCAGCATAATGAAGTTTTGAGCTATTTATTATTATTATTATTTTCCTATAGCAAAGGACAACAATGCTTGAGAAAAAGGTCATTTAGAAGCACATTTAGACAGATTAAAAAGTAAAACTCCATTTGCAACCCAGTTTACATCTGTAATGTGTTGTATTTCAAAGTTAAACAGGATATTTTATGAGGTATTGCAAGTAAAAAAAAAAGCTAATTTACATAAGAGAAACATTCAGTTAGAAAGTAAATGGAGTTGATTTTCTCTTTAATCAAATGAAACTGAAGTTAAAGGGTTAATTCACCCAAAAATGAAAGTCATTTACGCACCCTCAAGTCAAGTCATACCAAATAAGAGATTGAGAGATACCGTCTGAGAGATTTCTGTCCCTCCCTTGAAAGTCTATTCATCCAAAACTGACGCTTCAAAACGTTCATAGAGAGATCTTAAATAAATCCATAATATTGAACATTTAATCTGAGTATTTAAAGCAGCACTCAGTAGCTTCGGGACTTCTTCGCTGTATTCTCGCTTTTTGCTCGCAGGTTTCTCTCTAGAGCTCCCCCCACAGCTTCGGAATAGATATTTGACAACACTGTCGTAAAAACTCGTTGTTGATTCTCAGACACCAGAGGCTATAGATCAACGACATCGAAGCAGATGGGACGTTCTTTAAAACGTCTTCTTCATTCGGGTTCGGACAGCGTGAGGGAGCGCAATAATGACAGCATTTTAGCAGATTTCTTTTGGCCGTAAAGCAATTGTTTACATCGCGAGACCTGATATCACGCGAGACTTCCTGACGCGGCGGCCGGCGGCCCGCCGGCTCAAAGTTGCAAGTGCGTATTTTCCGCTCACGGGCACCAGGGGGGTGCGAAACGACCACCATTCAACCCGAAATAAGTAATATAACCATTCCAATGACTCCGAAGCTGTTCAGTTAAGGTAAAAAAAAGTTACTTAGTTCACCTTTAAATGATGAACAGATTTAATTTAGGCTTTAATTCACATATAAACATTGATCAGCGAATATAAACAGAAACTCAACAGTACTTGCTTGACGCGTGAGAGCAAACCTCACTTGTTCTTGCGGAAGCTCAAACGTGGTGGCGTGACTGAACCTCATTCGTTTGTCAAGCGGTCACAGTTTGTTACGGGTGCTGGGATAAAAAGGGACCCAAGAGCAGATTAGCAGATCATTCAATTTATTGTGCAAAAAAAAAAAAAAAAAAAAAAAAATTAATTTATATATATATATGAAGAGTTCAGATGCAAAAGCCTCTAAATGCCATCTGAAATTTTCTTATAAAATGATCATTTTAATCAAGCTCGTATATTTAAATTCAATAATTTCACTTAAATGGCAATGCAGATTACCTATTAATTGTCATTTAAGTGAAATTACTGAACTTAAATACACGAGCTTGATAAAAATGATCATTCTATAAGAAAATTTCAGATGGCATTTAGAGGCTTTTGCATCTGAACTCTTCATATATATATATATATATATATGGCAGCTGAGCCACCAAGCAAAGGGCGGAACAGAGGCGAAATCCAAGGGGCAGGCGGGGGTCAAAACCAGAGGCAGATCCACAGCCCCGGCGGGTAGAGCCAAGGCAGTAGGCCAAAACAAGAGCAGAAGATCGAAACCGGGTGAGCAAGCTGAAACAGGATTGAGTACAGGAACTAGGCAAATCGGAGGTAAAAAAAACAAGATTAAATAAACAGACAAGGCATGTAAGATAGGCACGACTAGAACAAGACTGTTTTTTAAGGACAGTTGTGAAACGGACGGTAACCAAGACACACTGACAGAGAAGCAAAGAAAGAGAGAAGCATAAGTAGTGGAGAAAATCAATGCAAAAAGGGAGACAGGTGTGTGTGTGTAAGGAGAGTGCGAGTACTGATTAGAATGAGGTGCAGCTGTGATGGCAGAGTGAGAGACACTGACAACCAAGACACAAAACAAACACAACAGAAAGGCTGATGATCAAACCAGAGTTCTGACACAGTTTCCCTCAGGGGCTGTTTACTCGATACCGTTTTCAACTAAAAACGTGAAACTTTTTATGCGTTTTGGCCGTCCGTTTACACGACAACGGCGTTTTGGGTGCCTGAAAACGCAAAATTTTGAAAATGGGTTTCAAAGTGCAAGTTTGTTCCGGTGTGTTCGGCACCATTGGCTTTAGTCGGACGCTGTCGGCCTTTTTTGGGCCGATTCAACATGTTGAATTGGCGTTGGGCCGTCGGTGAAAGAGTGAACTCTGATTGGCTGTTCAGCTTAGTGAACGAGTCAGTGCACGAGAATAATAGCAAAACAGCGAGCAAAGAAGTCAAAACGGACGGTACAGATAGAAGGCTGATCTAATGTTACCTCATCTTACCTGAGTGTTCCTTGGTGAATATTTCAATATTAGCAAAGTGTAATAATGAAAGTGTTTAGCAGGATTGATATTCAAAACGGTAAGCACGCACTGCTTTGTTTATGGCTTGTGTATTTGCAGCCTGCAGCGTCGGTTTCCCTCTTTGAATGACAAATATATCTGCAGAAATAGACCGTTGTATCATTCACACGCAGGCGCAGAACGCACATGCTAGCTGACAGTCAGATGTAGTTCTCTCGGTGTGTTCAATTGCAGCTTTTTTTCCCCGACACAGGCCCTGTTAACATCTGCATCTTCATGTGTGTTTGCACAACCTGATCGTGACACAAGCAAGATGAGCGAAAGTCTTATGGATTTGGAACAACATGAGGGTGATTAAATGACGACAGAAATTTCATTTTAGGGTTAACTATCCCTTTAATAATGTTTTGTAAAAGATTATTGTTAAAGGATATTGCTGTCAGTCAGAAAAGAAAAGATGAACAACAAGGAGTGTGCATGTAAACGTCTACTTGACATCATCATCTCTTGTAATAACGTCTCTTCAGTTATTAAATCCCATGTCAGATTGTTCCTGTTTCCTTCGTGTGTCTTGTTTAGGCTACTGCAATCACTGTGTATTTTGGTAGGGTTTTTGCAATTTGCCCTTAGGAGCAGTCAACCCAGTGAGTGCTATCCAAAAGACAACATGACTTTTTCTATTCTAAAAAATTTTTTTTGCCACATCTATTACTATGGCTAATTGCTAGCTAGCTTATGTTAATGGATAAGTTGCTTCCATCGCAGGTAGCAATTGTTGTATATATCCCTTGACTTTTCACATTTCAACAGTAATATGCAAACCTTGCAGGAAGAACTAATACAGCTGAGGCAGCATTCAAATATAAAGTAGCGATGCAATCACAGTATCTGTATTATATAGCTGAATAACATAATCGCTCTTAATTAAATTATCCAAAGGGAATGGGGCGGGTTTAATTTACAAGGTAGATGCTTTGTGTATTTTTTTTTTCATTAGAGGGGATGCATCCTCCTCACCTTCAATTCAAGCCCTATCTGAAACCATGCGTTATAGCAAACAGTGCCAAATTTTCCAAAGGAAAAAAAGAAATGCAATGATTGTACGCTACCCTTTTTGACTAACATAATGAGAGACATGATTTTGGATCTCATTTGGTAAAAACTGACAAGACTTTGAATATCAATTTCAATTTATTAATGCATATTAATCATATTTACCTGACACTTTCTCATTTCCTTAGTGTACACAACAATTTATCTGCAAAATAACTCAACGATAGACCTGACTGTTTGCCTGTGGCGCAAGTCAAATAAGCAAAAACAAGTTATACCTAATCCTGATCTAGATAGAATCTGATAGAAATGTGTTGTTGCTCTCTTTAGGAAACACCGAGACGATTATCTCTCTGCATGAAGGAATCACCCCTTGCTGGTGTGAGAGATGATGTTCCTCTCAGGATGAATAATGCAGCAACTCTCACTTTATGAATTCATAGTACAGCACGTATGAGATTAATATCTTAATTGGATTCATTATTCATTCTAATAATGGCAAGTTGTTGACTTTGTTGTTCTCAGGGGGGTCGATTCATCCTTTGCAACCTTTTGCCACTGCTATTCGATAAGAATATTTAGAGAAACCCTGCTTACTTTTTTGTGTTTCAGTATATATCAGCCACCTCTTCACATATTAGGGAATATGCATGACCAGCTGGAGATTTTAACTTAAAATCCTATGCATAATTGACACAAATGTTTCACCTTACCTATTGGTTAATTACCCTTGACTGTTCACTGTAGTGTAATTAAGAGCATCTTGTTTTCAGTCGCAGTCTCAGAATCTTAATGTGAAATGCCACTGTGTAGAACATTTGACTTTCAAAGGTAGGACAAGCTGTTTCATGCAACACCTGGTGCAAATAAGGGCCCTAAGTCTTTTCACCCCAATGATTTATAAACCTTTTGAGGTTAAAGTAGAGAATGTAGTGCTGGAGAATGTGCTTGTAATGGCAACAAGCACATATTTCATACAAAACAAGAAAGCATCCGAATCATTTGAGATTTGACTGCATCCCTAACTCGCACAAAACCCAAACTAGATGTTTGAAACCATCATCCAGAAAAACACACATTTGTGTAACTGGACTTTGATTCTTACAGTTATTGAGATACAGAACTGGTGACAGAACTCATTATGATTTATTTATTTAGTGATTTGTGAACTAAGTGGTTGAGTATAATTTCCAGCTCTCTGGCTGTCAGTGGTGGGAATTTTCTGTGAATCTTTCTACAGATTACATATACACCAGTAGGTGGCAAGAACCAAGAAGTGACTGTCAATACTGGCAAATTTATGTGATATGACTATAAAATGTCATTTTAATCATTCACTCAGCGGATTTGTTTTAACAATGAAACAAATGAGTGAGTCATTGAATCTTTCACTCAACTGATTCATTTAAAAGAGCAGATTCATTCAGGAATGAAACAAATGAGTTAGTTATTGAATATTTCACTCAACTGATTCATTCCAAAATGCTGTGAATAACTCTGAGATTCAGCTTTGTTTTGCAAATTTTGTCATCGGCAAAGCAAATAAACAAAACAACTGGCAAAATTGCCAACGGTAGATTGCTTAATATTAACTTGTTAATTGAACTGTTGCAAAATGCACAAACTTACTCCCAATCATACTGAAGGTATAACTTACATTTGGCATGAAATGAAAATTAATTTATTTTCTAAATGCTTGTAATTGATCTCATTATGAATTCCATATGTTTTTTTTTATACTACTTCCATTATATCAGAACATGGGATGTTGTTCATGTGAAGTTGCTTAAACATGGAATGGCAATAAACAGTATTTTGGAGAATTTTTTATTTATTATTCTGATTAAGAATAATATTTTAGCTGATTAACTAAGCGTTTAGGGTGAATCGCTATCCTTACTTTAATATTAATTGCTAAAGGTCTGCACAGTCTTCGAAACTGATTACTGTCTCACAAGCTTGAGAAAACTCAAACGTGTATATAATACTGTAAGCTAAACCCAAGCCTTCGATGGGAAACTCACCACCGTTTTCTCACAGTCTAAACTCTTGATGGAGAGTGGGATCAAAATATTGGGATCTAAATCTATGACTCTCTCTAGATTTCAACTCACACATAGCTCTTTTCTGAGCTTCCCCATACAGGCCTGAATTCATGTAATGCAATAACATCTCAGATAAGATGGTGACTTTTCTGGAGTTACCCTCGCCACTGTAAACAGAAGGAGAGGCAACTGTTTTCTAAAGAGGCAGGAAGAAACAAGCACTGCTCTTAACATGGCATGCTGTGCTCTACAGACAGAGCTGTCTAAACTGAGCTCGGCACATGATTAATAGCACAGGAATGACTCATTCAGTGTAACTGCTGGATTCATACATTTCTGAAGAAGTGGAATGAAGCCAGATGCCAAACTTTATGGCATTTTCTCAAACTAATATAAAAAGTTTGTGTCAAAAGAAAAATGGAATTGAAATACGGCAAAAAACTGCAACCAACAGTACAATTTCTTAAACTTAAAATTGGAAGGTTTTATGACTATGTCATCAAATCTGCTTTCATTTTTATGGAATATATAAATGATGTGTCCATGCATATTTTTTATTTTATTCATGTGCCCTTGTAATCTATAATCAAAATAACTTCCCCTCCCTCTTGCAGTGACACCTTTTCTCTTCCCTGAGGACATGTTTACTGGCACGAGGACGGGACAACCTGTCAATCACATGAGATCACAGCAATAGCAAACCACAACCATCCAATCAACCGCCCACAAAATCTAGTCCCGCCCTACAGTCTTTCTTGTTCAGAAGCTGTATCGCTACATCACAATGTGGAGGAAAAGATGATGACAACGTCTTTTCATTTTGCAAACGTTTCACTTTATTTAAATGAATCTTAGTCAGAATATGTAGTTTGTCGTGTTAAACTATTGGCATCATATGAAAACTTGTTGTAAAACACTCATGAAATACCTTAATTCACTACACACAGACCTGAAGACTGCATACGACATGGGTAAAAATCAGCAGACTGATCATTTTAATAGAGGAACGTCATCCTGACCTCACAAGACAAGTTACTAAATGTGACAACAAAATCAACAAACTAGCAAATAGTCAAACAGTGTATCCATGTTTGCCCCAGTGCATGCTGGGAGGAGAGTGATTGATGGCAAATCACAAAATACTGCACTATTTTTTATTTTTTTTATTTTTTTTACACAGTGCACAGTGTACACAAAGCAGTGTTACTTTAGAGAGAATCCACTGTGAAAAACAATTGTAAAATATTATAGCGAAATTCATTTCAAAAACTGATGTAGAGTCAAATGTAGTATAGTTGTAAGTTTCATTTAACCTTATTTGTAATTATATACTCTCCAGCATCAGACTGAAATAGAGAGCTTTATAAACACAGATTACAATGTGTCATGCCTGTTGAATGGTGTCAGACAGACACTGCCATTGTGCAGGTTTCATCATAGTCACAGTACAAACAGAAAGCAATTAAGTGCCTTTTCTCCAGCAGTCTATGGCAGGTAATTTAGCACAGGTAAAGCTAATTTACAATGAACTTTAGTGTCAGTGGCAATGTCAGCCTTGCATAAAAATTTCGTCATGTAAATATTGTTTATGAGATTCACTCAAAGTCATAGTGTTTTTGTGCCTATGGAACTATGGAAAGTCATTTTTATTTTATCTAAGGTAAACACAAGTAGTTTTATTATAACAATTTATATTATATAACATGTCATGATGTTTAAATTAACTTTTCGTAGTTTATGCATGTATTGCAAACTACTTTTTTGAAAATGATTTGGTTTATCATATACTGTAAACCATGCAGTTTTCATTGATTATGGTAAATATATGCTGGTAATATGAAAAATATGAATAGTTTTATTTTATTTTTTTACTTAAATTATCGATACTGTTTGTACTTTATGTCATTGCATAAATATAACTGATTAACTGATGCTATAAAAACTTTAATACTAATATGAGTGTTTAATTAATCAACCATAATAGCATGATTGATTAATGAATCACTGCCCAGTTTCTTCTACTTTATGGTTGTCAGTTGATAACAAACATGATGGTTAAAATGGCCATATTATTTGAAATGTTTATTAGACCTTAAAGTGCAGTAAAATTTCAAATGATAACAGTGTGTTCATTTAAACATTTTTAAAGCATCACGTTGTCATGTCTCATCACCTCCTTCCCTAGCTTTAGCTCAAAAGACTGATTTGAGTGCTGATGTAAGTGATCTTTGCAACGTATCGCTGTTGTCTCAATATCTACAAATCAATCTGTGTTCCGACAGCCTCTGCAATGCAGGCACAAAGCTTTCACTACAAAAGCCCTTCCTTGCAGTCTGCAGCCTCTGATGCAAGAACAGGTCTTCACCAACTGGTCAACAACAGAAGTAAAGGACTTGCATATGTGGCTTACTTGCATGTGTCACTGCTTATTAGCAAACTCGTTTATTTCAGCTTTATGGCAATCATAAGCTTGCACTCTCTGTCTCTTGCTAATCATCATATGACAGCATCTTTAGTACTGGCACTAAATCCTTTTATTTGGTATTTTATAGCACATTGTCCTGCTCTGACATTTGCAGCTCTTTTCGATCGCTGTGTTCTCTCACAAGTACAAACTAAAGATTTTAAGGTTTATACATCCAAGCTTCAGTGTCACATGATCCTTCAAAAATCATTCTACAACAGAAAAATATTGACCTGGGCTCTGAATCACAGCTTAATAAATGTTGACTACACTTGGATCACCACCATATGGAGAGTTATTAAGAGGCAGATGGCATGCTTGCATATAAGCACCAATGAAACATCATTCTTACCTTTGGGAAAATAAAATGTAATAGAGACGGAGGAGGTTAAAGGTTAATTAAAAAAATCCCTCATCCTGATAGCCTAGGCCTATACCTCTCTAAGGATCTTGTTTCTCTTCGCCAATGGTTTTGATCTGTGAGGTTTTAATGCATCCATCTTGATTCCAAGTGTGGACTAAAGTGGGTCTGCAGTTCAATAAATGCATCATGCGAGAAATTTTTACCATTTATGCTGCCAGACACACCAGCATTGACCAATATAAAGCCTCTTGTGTTAAATCAACTGTCTCTAAATGACAAGTTGTTAGATAGGATATATCACAACCAATGTCACAACCAGAGAGACTAGCCCGATCTCACGGGAAAACGTAAAAATTCTACGAAGTGGCTTATTCGTACGAATTCATACGACCTGACTCGTACGAATTAGTAAGATTTTTGCAAAATCGTACATATTTTACGAATTGGCCAATTCGTATGAATTCATACGAATGACCTACCCCTGACCCCGCCCCTAAACCCATCACGTGGGTTTAGACAAATCGTACAAATTCGTACGAGTGAGGTCGTACGAATTAGCCAACTTTTTATCATTCGTACGAATTGGTCGTGAGATAGCGTTGGAGAGACTCAGAACACCGATTTAGTATTTTTTTATGAGAGACCATGAGACAGATTTATAAATACCTTTACAGTTCTACATTCGTTCTCATTCAGTTAGACAATTATTTTCCCTATGAATGCTTCATTAAATCAAACACTTAATTGTTTGCAATGAAGATCAAAGAAAAAATACTTTAGTACTTCTCATGTTCGCAGAATCCAAAATTAAAAAGTGTTACATTACACTCGTTTTTCTCATTGAAACATCTTTTTGGAGCATCTTTGTAATGCTATAATGACAGAATCCCAAAATCGTCCTGAAATATTGGTGTTTTCCAAGCATCTCGGATGTATTTGAAGTAGGAGTGTTTTAAGCCAAGTCTCTGTGTGTGTGTTCTGGTTAATAAGAATCTAAATAGAGCGGAGCTCTAGTGTCCTACTCACTCTTAGTAATCAATATAAGTCCTTTCTAACGCACAGCCTTGCAATTTATAGCAGATGCTGGACTGAATGTTGATAGGTCAGACTGAATGCTGCCCTTGGAAAAAAGCTTAGTCCAGCATTTCATGCCAAGGGGTAGTAAACTATATTTTTCTCATTAAGTATGCCATATAGCATCAAAGTTAAGAACCCATTGATTCAGATGACCCTCCTCCATCCAACATTTTATCTTTATGACTCGGAGTGAGATTTGATGGTGAAAAGGAAACAGTTTTTTTCCCCATTGAATGGCAATATAAAAGGGTCATAATATGAAACTGTGCTTTTTCCAATTTGAGAAGTACATCTTATGTAATATTTTAATGATTCTATCAGACAAATAATGTATTTAAAGTGTTAATTAATAGTTTAGTGCCCATCCCGAGCTAAATTAATCATTTTATACGTTGAAATATAATTGCATCTTCAGGAAGGTAACAGGGTTGATGTCAACAGGGTAAGAACTATTTCCAAGCTGAAATTGTGTCTTAAAAAGTCAAATGGCGATATGAAGTGCTGAGTTTTCCAGAAATGTCCACTTTTTAGCTTATCGGTTCACTATACAAAATTACGGTAACCGGTTTGACATTATAAGATTGCCTCCTACTGACAAACATAAGATAAAATTAGATTATTATTATATTGACTGACTTGTACTCAAAGAGATGACTTAAAAGAATGTAATTTATTATTTATTTAATTGTATTTATTTTGATGATATATCTATAAGAGTGCATTCTGTTTTTACTTAAGTTGGCTGGCTGTTTGGTGTAGATTATATTTGTTTTAAGAATAAGCCTACTTAATCGCTTTCCAAAAAGCCGATACAAAAAACACTGCACACTGCACTGTTATCGGAAATCAAGATTAATCTCAAATTTAGTGCCATACTTGGAAAGATACAATCATCAGCTTCTGATCACATCGCACCAGGCAATTCGAAGGAAAAAAGATAAATGATTCAGATAACAGCAGCAATCATGAAGCATTGTTTTGTTGCTACATAAGCCTGGAGCTGTCAATAAGGATCGAGACACAAAACCCTGCAGCTAAAAAACAGTTTGAAGAAATAGCATCAATATGTTTGGGGAAAGAGCCTTAAGTATTACCTCAAGTGAATACAGAAAGCAACACCATCGAATATGCGTTGTTTTTCATTTATTTTCCCCCTGAGATCTTAAAATGTTTTTATGCCAAAACAGTTATTTTGTATTTTTTTTCCTACTGCCCTTTTAAGAAAAGCACCTTTTGTGGGTTTGTTTTCATGTCAAATATAGTTTTTAACTTCCTTCTCCAATAACAACCTCTTTGCAAAGTCTGCTTTACATTGTGACGGGATGATCACAAAAATAATCTGTGTTGTGGGATCTTTGGAGCACCAATACATCTATGTTTTTAATGTCACAAATAGCAGGACTGAGCATTTACACCACATTGTGATTTCAGAGTCATGCTTGTGAAGTGAAAACAAACCTTCAGCTATTCTCTGGAAGTTTTAATGGCTATAATGCTAAACGCCGTCCAGTCAATACACACTTGACGGTGGAGACGGTGACTGCTGCTTCAGAAACAAGGGGAGAAAAATGAGATGCTGATGTTTGGTACAGTTTGTCTCATTCCTGTCACTTCTTTCTCGTCCTTTCCTCCATTTCTCCAGCTACTTTCCCCCCCATTTCATGCCACTTTTGGCAGCTCCAGCGAACAATCCACTAGTACCGTAATGAAGCTGCTCCCTCATTTTCCAACCCCATTCTGTCACACCCCAGCACGGTGAAATATGCATCAAACCCCACAATAAAGAGTGTGTGCAGCCAGCATGGCCATGCTATTGGCAGAACTATAATGGAGACAGAGATTTATGGCTGAGACCAGGTGTGTGTTTGAGGAATTGTACCTGATATAATAGGTTTTTTTTTTTTTTTTTTTTTTTTTTTGCTCAAGCAAAGAGAGAGGAGGTCTGAAGGTGAGGGGTGTAATGGCATTGACCTGCTAAGACGAGACTCTTTCACTACATCATCAGGAATCATAAACGTTATAGTCATTTTTGACAAAAACAAACATAGTCTCGCTCCAACTGTGGAAGAGCAGAGATACTATTTCTTTCAATTGTTTTAGATTAGCATTGACAGTGCTGGCGTTCCAACACTGGTTTATTCAATCTTCCTGAGGGAACTCAACCTTCATGCTTCTTTACACACCACTGAGAGGGTCCCACCGCTAGACCCTCACTAACTAGACTTGTATATCTATAGACCTTTGACGGTAAAAGTCAATCCCAAGGGGCCGTAAAGGTAAAAAGGACCCCCTATAAGGTAATATAGGGTCCACAAAAAATAAAAAGATTTGACAGAACTTATTTTTAGGGCTATCAAAGTTAATGTGTGTACTTAAGATATGCAATGTGTTTAATGTAATGATTTTTTTTTTTTTTTTCATATTCCGCAATCTTTTTCTTTTTTTTATTCTGCTTTCTGAAGACTGAATAATTAATTGTTAATAATTAATGACAAATATTCTGTTGACAGTGTTGTGCCCACATTATTACAGTCATCTCTTATTTTTCAGAAATATTATAAAGAAAGTGTAACAGTCATGTCACTTTAGTTTCATTGTATTGTTTAATTTATAATCATAGTTTTATTTGTCAATGTTTTGCCTGTGTTCTAGCTTATTATTAGTATTATTAGTAATTAATCCTTTCGTTCACCCAAAATGAAAATTCTGTCATCATTTACTCACCCTCATGTTTTTCCAAATCTGTAAGAGTTTCTTTCTTCTGCTAAACACAAAAGAAGAAAAACCAGACAGTTGCACCTTCCATAGTCAATGGAGTCCATCCACTCTCTGGTTACCAACATTCTTCAAAATATCTTCCTTTGTGTTCAACAGAAGAAAGAAACTCCTACAGGTTTGGGACAACTTGAGGGTGAGTAAATGATGACAAAATGTAAATTTTTTGGTGAACTTTCCCTTTAATGATCTTCATTTGTGTATTTTAGCCCTTAGGGTGTTTACACCACACTGAAACTGAAAAATTATGCGTTTTGGCCATTTATTTACACGGCAAAGGCGTTTTGGGGGCCTGAAAACGCAAACTTTTGAAAACCGGATTCAATAAAAAATGACATAAAGGGGAGTATAAAATAAATAGTAAAAAGAATACAGTATATAAAGGGAAGAGATAATAAGCATATAGCCGATGAGAACCGAGAGAGAGAATGCATACTGAACAATCACACTATGGAAAAAAGGATTTGTTGTTCAAGTTAAACCCCAAATTCGTTATAGAAAATGAAAAAGAAAACTAGGGCAAATAAACGTACAAAACGTAAATGGATGTTATTGTCCTGGTACACTTTATACACTCTTCTAACTAATAAGCAGCTTTCCAACTACAGGTCAAGTATAACTCTCATTAGAAGTATTCATAGACTGGTAGGTTAGTGTTAGAATACTGTAAGTTGACATGTAGTTGCAAAGTTACTTATAGTCAGTACAGTGTCGGGAGCATCACAATAAAGAGTTAGCAGATATTAAGCAGACAGTCTACTAATACTCCAATGAGAGTCAATGATATGTAGTTGCAAACGTACTTATAGCTAGTAGAATCATGACTAAAGTAGACTGTCAAAATAAAGTGTTACCAAAATATTATAAAATAAACAGTCACTGTAATTAGTACGGTGACAATAAATAACAGCCATTATGATTAATTTAGTCTGTGAATGTGATTCAAGACTTAGTATGTCAAAATAATTATCTGTACAATATAAGGAACTGTCAAAAAGACTGTTTTCATGCATTTTAATTGCTGTAGAACACTGCAGCCAAAAACACATTAATCACTGAAAATGTCATCTAAAGAAAGTCTCTTGTTTATAAGGAAGAAACAGAACACAGATAACTCTTTCAATATGTACTGTAAATCTTTGCCAAATAGATCTACTGTCAGAAGTGTCAAAGCTGCTTTTTCCATAACTGTAATATTATCCTTTGTTATGCAAGTTCAAACGTTTGATAAATTAAAGAATAAAGGGGCTAACATATGGCTTTTAGAGATCTGATTACAGAAGTGTTTCACTTTCCTCTGAAGCGGCCTTGCACTGCATCGAGAACAACAAGCAACAAATTCCATAAAGACAGCACCCAAGATGCTCTTATCGTGTATTTGCCATCTGTTCCCTATAAAACGTGTGGATGTCTGCCTGCAACATAAACATCTTTCACTCAGCAAATCTGTACACACCACCTGCCTTTTCTATACCTCCTAAATACAAAAGGAGAGTGTGACTGGGGATCAAAAGATTAAGCTGTCTGAAAAGAGCTTTTTGGGGGGGTTTTCAGTCAGCTACTCAAGAGATGAATTATTTTCTAATAGACCTTAATATTTCACGCTGAATCAAATGGCTTGAAAATGTAACGTGTAAACATCTGTATATTGAATTTAGAATCTAGGGTGGGCCCTATTTTTTTTATAGATATTTGGGGAATACAAAATCACCTTTAAATGTTGTCTTTAAAGGTACACTATGTAACTGTTGGCCCTCTAGCGGTTAAAAAACAAAACTGCATGCATTTTGCGGAAGAACATTGTTTTGGTTGTGCTTCGGCTCATTAAGTGTTCGTAGACTAGTACGGTTAGTGTTAGAATACTGTAAGTTGACATGTAGTTGCAAAGTTACTTTTTAAAAGTTATTTTTTTTAAAACTGTGCTTGGAGACATTCATGTAAAATCATATTAATATTATCAGATATGAGAAATTGTAGTCCTTAAATTTGTCAGATACAAAGGGACATGGTGATGGGAAAAAAATTTGATAGGAGGAAAACTATTTCAATGCGTATGTGTTCACTTGCAAAAGTATTGTGTTCCCCTGAGAAACTTTGCGTTTGCTTGCTAAAACTTTACCTTCCAACTGAGAAACTTTGCGTTCGTTTGCAAAAGTTTTTCCTCCTAGCTCATATTATTTCCCTCACAAAGGTTTTGCGAGCGTATGCAAATTTTCTTGGGGAAACGCAAAACTTCTCAAAAGCATTGAAAGCATTTTTTTCTTTTGTCCCTTTAGGTGCTAGGCAGATAATCAGAAGAACCATACCATACCTCAAAACTATAAAAGTTATTGTATAACTACAATACCCCTTCCAGATCAGACAAAAATCTGATGGGAAATTTTTAGTGTCAAATAAACATGAATCACATCAAACAAACACTGATTTCAAGGGAAATCTGGAAATGGGGCACAAAAGAATGCAATAATTTTCCATCTGAAATGAACTATTCCTACATTAAGACTGACTAACTTAATTAAACCATGGCCATAAAAACAATCCCAAGCACTAAAAGGTACTGCAGACCCTAAATGTCTCCAATATGCCATAATGAGTAGGGTTATGTGCCTCGGCCCACCACAGGCAAGAAGGCTCTTAATGTAGGAGTTTTGTGCTATTTAGAGAGAAAGCCATGGTGAAGACCCTGTCATCTACTGAGGCCAAGAGGGGAGAATGCAGGAACTATGGCTGAAAGCCAATATGAGCATTCAGTCCTACTTAAGGCAATGACAGAAGACAATAAAGCCTCAAGGCCAGAGAGGAGAGCATGAGATGGAACAACAAGCCCTTTCATGGTTGATTTAGCAAACAATAGCCTTGGCACAGGATAGGGAACTCTAAAAGGATGAGCTGATTATGAACAATCTTTTATTCTCTTTTGTTTCATCACTTAATCTCAGACTATCCAAATGCATAAAATGATATCAGAAATCTAAACCAAACCGAGAAAAGAGCCTACAAAGAAGCCCAGAGGTCCCGAGAGAAATCCAGCTGCCTCAAAATGTAGAAGTATGTTCTGTAAAGCACAGCGTAATACAACTTTCCCTTCAAACTATAGAGTTTCCACAGACAGGAATGAAGGTCACGATGCATGAGGCTTCCAACATCCCCATGAGATTGTGTCATGTTCCAAACTGGTGCACATGCAATCCTTTCCACAAGAGGGGACGCACATGTGTCATTGCACCAAAGAAACTGACAATTCAGGCAAACACATTCTGTGGCTCGCTATATCCAGACCGAGAGAATTGCAGTTTTTCCACACACCTGCCAATCAAGACTAGCTTCCACTAATTACATCCTTTTAAAAGGATCAGTCATAGCTGTCAGATAAATAATCCTTCTTTTGTGTATTTTGAACAAACTAGAAACCTAGATATTTAGTCCACTCCCAAAGGTGCATACCAATTCGCATACTCACAGCATGCACGGTTCTATGCAATTTTGTTTGAAGAGTGAGTAGTGTGTTCACAATGAAAATTCAAAAAGAAAAAGTGCACTTGACAACCAGTGAATGTAAACTGTCTGTGATCTCCCAGTTACTTACATCATTGGATGTTTAGCATTATGTGAATCTACAACAAAACAAAAGAAAACATGTCTTCAATGCCAATCACATTATTATTATTATCATTATTTTCATTTCTAAATGAAACTAAGCAGCCATTTTCCGCCAAATCTTTTTTTGTGTTTTGGAATGTGTGCAAAGGATTGTGGGTGTTTCACAGTTGATGTAGCCTTCAAATTACGCCAAATGAAGGATGCCTTCCAAGGATTTTTCAAATTAAGATGACCTTCAGTGCTTGATGACATGTCGGCAGAGAAATGAAGCTTTATAGGACACAGCCTTCCAATTTATAAGCACCCGACGTGTGTAATGTTGGGCACAAGCGAACACTCCCCTCATGTACCGCTCACACTCTCAGGTAAAACAACGTTCGCTTAAATCCCGCTCCGACAATACATTTCTCTATAACAAGTCTTTCTGTTTGTAATGAATTTCTTGAATAGTCTCAATTACAGTCTCATATAAATACAAGTTATGATATTTGATAGCGGCGCTCTCTAATTTTTCATTGCTTATGGGTTTAGCGGTGCGGCATGGTGCTCCGAGTTTTCATCGAGCACATGCCAAAGGCATTCTGCCAGAGGTGGACAGTAACAAAGTACATTTACTTGAGTACTGTACTTGAGTATCTGCACTTTACTTGAGTATTATTTTTTTCTGGAAACTTTTTACTTTAACTTCACTACATTTGAAAGACAAATATCGTACTTTTTTACTCCACTACATTTCTGTCAAGGTCCTTGAGTAGAGAGTCGTAACGTCTCAGGAGATAAAACGTGATTGTTTTTTTTGCCGGTGACAGACAGCCTATCAGTAATCACTCTTGTAGGGTCACGTCTTGTGAAGTTCAGTGATTTCCCATCATTTTCTTTGAACACTAATGAACTGGTGGCAAAATGGATGAAGACAGATCCTCTGCACATGCGCGCATCCATGGCAAATAGGTCTTTCTGTTTAGCTGTTTGTTTAATTTCTATAGGTTTTCTAACATTCTAAAATCTCTTAATTCCACAGATACTACTAACTGCTAGGTGTATTCACTAGGTTGCTTCAGAGGCATAAGGTACTGTAAGTATATATAACAATAATAATATTATAATAAATAATAAAATGCATTGACATTGACTTTTTAATTTTGATACATTTTAATAAAAACGAGTACTTCTGTACTTTTACTTAAGTAAAAATCGGTCTTTACAACTTTTACTTGTAACGGAGTAATATTTTACCAGTAGTATCTGTACTTCACTCAAGTAAGGAAGTTGTGTACGGGGTTTTTTTCTCTCCATTCTGTCACTTTGATGGGGTTTTGGTTCCTTGCCACTGTTGCCTTGGCTTTTTGCTTGCTTAGTTGGGGACATTTAATATTCAACAATATTATTGATCTGTGGACGATGACGCAATTTTATAGAAACAAGTTTGTTGTATTATTTTCATGTTATCACTGCTTTGATACAATCTGTATTGTAAAAAAGGTGACTTGACTTGACTTTGTCCACCTCTGCATTCTGCTCTAGTGCCCTTGGCATGTGCCTGGTAATTCCGTGCGTTAATCCATTCCTAGTTTCACCAGTAGGTGGTGACAAGTGACTGTCTTTATGGGTAAGTCGTTAAATCCTTCATTCAACCAATTCATTCAAAAACACTGATTTAATCAGGAACAAAACAAGTTGTTGTCTTTATGAGTGAGTCACTAAATAATGTACTCGATTTGTTCAAATTAAAAGCACGATAAGAAAGATTAATTCAAGAAAAGCATATTGCTTCCTGCTTTGGCTTTGTATATTAATATGTTTGTTGACGGAGCAAAAAGGGACAAAGTAACTGGCAAAAAAGTTATAAAATGCAAGTTAATATTAGCTTTTTGTTTACTGAAGTGGTGTGTTAAAGTCATATTAAATTCGCAGTCAGCATGCTGGCCTGAATATTTTGTTCTCTTGGATGTGTCATATTGCTTATAATAGAACACAAGTCAGCAAAAACAAGTTGATCAATAGCATTTTTATTACATTTTATTATTTATTTTTGCTCCTGAGTTTTCTATGGGTTATTGTTTTTAGTGTTAATTTTAGTATTTAAAAAAAAAATATATATTTATATATATATATATACATACAGTATATATATATATATATATATATATATATATATATATTGCCTTAGTGTGCAAATGAAGACATGCATTGGGTTAAATACTTCATGTCCACCCATATATACAGTATATATAGTGTGTGTATATATATATATATATATATATATATATATATATATATATATATATATATATATATATATATATATATATTACCAGCATAAAACTATTGATCTACGAAGTTGTCACAACGTAAAAATTTCTAAGTGACATTTTCAGTTATTGTGAAATTATGACAATAAATAAAAGATTTTCACTTTTCCAGTTTTCACAATGTAACTTATGAAAAGTATGAAAGTTTGTTCATCAGATTACATTGCAGTTATGTATTTTAGTTAGCCGGGCAAAGATTTATGCCAAAATGGATTAATAAAACTCCCTTTTTATGTTCTTGATAAACCAGATGAGCACAACTGGAGGCTTTTTTTTTTTTTTTTTCTCTTTTTAATCTTCGCTGCTAGTGCGGATTATCAGATGAAATCGAGGTCCTCGGTACCCCGTAGACGTATTAAAATGATTGAAAAGCTTGACAGCTCCCAGCTGCACATGACCAATGGAAGCCAGAGTCTAGACCGAGCAGCGTCCAGGCCTGGCAGCGCGGGGAGGAAAATCCAGAGATGACTAAGCACAACAGCCTGCCAGCTTTAAACTGCTGCTGGAGGACTATACATCCAACTCTCCCATGCTGGACCTCTGTCGCCTCAGATTTGCTCACACGGTGCATGCAAATAACATGCAGATTTTCCACTGATTCGCAACCTCATTCTTCTCAAAGTGGCTCAGATCCTTCTTTGCTAGTGAGGATTTCACTGTTTCTACAGAGGTCAGAAACACGGAGAGACAGCCAGTGCAACAACACCCCCTTAAGGAGCATCTTTTTTGTTTATTTCTGTACAGGTGGTGGAGGGAAGAGGCAGGACTGAAGGCAGGTCTCCAGAGTGCGCCGTCAACACTAGGTGTCAGGAATCTTTGCATGAGACAGGAGCAGCAAGATGGCTCTATTCTCAACGCTCTCCTTCTGCAGCTTGAAAACCTTTCCTGGTTTGTTAGACAGTTTTTCAGCTCCTCCTTGGGTGTCGTTGTAGATCTCGCAGAAATCTTTGTGAATCTGTGGCCAGTCAGCGGTGCGTTGCCATACCACGACACTCTCAGCCAGTTCCGTTAGGACTGTCACTCCACATTAAGTCGCTTCTCCTTTAATCTGCTGCTGTAGGGTAAAATGCAGTCATGCTTTTACATAAGAAATTTGTTCTTGTAGAACTTTGACTGCTTCATCCACCCTTGTGTGATTCACACAGTCTGTTCATGTGACTCAAGGACAGCGCTAACCCTTCCCTTCAAGGACTGTGTCCTTCTACGGTCTCTAAATTTAGCGGTCGATCTTGTTTTGTTTCAGCACGCAATCGTGTTGCTCCAAGACTAGTTGAGTTCTTGATTTATGAATTATACATCGGTTTAATATTTGTAGTTGCTACTACTACTGTACGGACAGTAGACGACGCCCACAGATTTTCCTGTCTGCTGTTTTTCGTTGCCCTTCACCGTGATTCTCATTGAATGCAAATGAGCTTTACACTCCCTAGCCAATACAGTGGTCATTTCCTTGTGTAATTAGACTAGATTCCTGGATTGCAAATTACGTTGAAGCGCAAAGGTAAATATTTTACAGCTTACACTAGTGAAAACAAAATCTGTAATGCTATGAGCACACAATGTCATTGTCCCTGTAAGCCTTAGTTAATGGTTTTACTTTCAACTGATTATCTGAAAGATTGTTTACCCTCCAACTGTCACTGCACAGTTTCATATATTTGTCAATCTTGAGTTTAGTTTGCCTGCACACAACAGTTTTTAATAAAAAGAAAGTTTTTTATTTTAATTTTTTATCCATATGAAAGTCATTGGCTATTTTTCTGCCATTAACTGCTTGGTTACCCACATTCTTCAAAATATCTTCTTCTGTGTTCAGAAAAAAGAAAAACATGATGGTTTTGAACAAGCTGATGGTCAGTAAATGACAGAATTTTAATTTGTTGGGTGAATTGTCCCTTTAAATTGATCAAAGGTGAGAGTAAAAAGTTGTTCATTGTTACAAAAGATTTCTGTTACAAATGAATGCTCTTCTTTTAGACTTGCTGTTCATCAAATAATCCTGAAATTATCATCGATAATAATAAGAAATGTTTCTTGAGCAGCAAATCAGCCTATTAGAGTGATTCCTGAAGGATCATGTGACACTGAAGACTGGAGTAATGATGCTGAACATTCAGTTTACATAAATTACATAAATATATATTAAAATCGAAGACAGTTAGTTTAAATAGTAATAATATTTCACACTATTACTGTTTTTACTGAATTTTTGCATAAATAAATTCAGCCTTGGTGAGTATAATACTATAAAAACATTCAAAAAACATACAAAACTGTAGTGTATAATTACATAGAAAACATAAATACAGACATTTTTGCTGCTATAAAAAATAATAGGAACTTTTTTTTATTCCGGTGGTATGATGGCATTATCAGCTTCAGAAGAAATAACCATAAACGCTAAAAAATTTAAATAGTTTCAATTGTTAATGTAGGCCTACATACATTTATATATAAAAAGGAGAATGAAAGAGAGAGAAAGACAAGTGAATTGTGGGAAAAAAGGATATAATTATTACAGAACCAATGAGTATTCAGTTCCATCCATCTGCAAGGGCAGAGGAAGAGTGCGCTGGAAAGATTTATAGGAAATTTCACCTTTCCACATTTCCACTGAACTGGAGGGATCGGTCCGAAGCCTTGTGCTCCGTGATTAGAATCTATAGCAAGAGAGAAAAGGTCAGTGGTAATTAAAGTACAAAACCATGGAGAAACCAAACATTTTGTATAAGGTTGGCAAAATAATAGATTATACTATTCTGCCCCCTTGTGTTCACTAGAAGAGAAACATGCTTGAGTTGTCAAATAACCACAGTTTGCACATCAAATTACAAACTTATCTCTCGGTTATAAAACCTCCCCAAAAATTAATATGCTGTTTTTTCTTCTTCAGTGCAGACCCAACACAGTTACAAAAGTGGTTATCGTTCAAAAGTACAAAATTGCCTCTAAAATGAAACATTAAAGTTATTAATATTGCCATGAATGGTGTAGTAACAATATACAAAATTGTATTATTAACATGACATATACAGGCTGAATCAGGAGTTTTAGCATTAGCCATTTTACCGAGCTGAATCTGAATTTGCTGTGTGTGCGTTTGACAGCAAAATACAGTATTCACAACTAAATATAGTTTGATTGGACACATACCTTGATGGTAACAACAAAAGATGGGGAAAGTTTTTTGTTCTATTTTTTATTTATTTGTATCCTAACAAAACACACTTATATGGTTTAGCATTGTTTTTTTCCCTACTGTCCATAAGAACAGACCACTGCTGTCTTGTAGAAAATTAATAAACTAAAGTGCACTTAATTCTTTAATCTAGCAAATCTGATTTAGAGGCCATGCACTGAAGGTGTGAGGCACATCAAAATTAAAACTGTGTATTGTATTGATGTGATGTGTGTATTGATGTGATATATATATAAAACGCCTATATTTCTGAAAAATAATGGCTATTGCACCACACAATAGCCATGCAAGGAATACAACACAATACTTCACAATACTCACTTTTTAAATTATTTTATTATTTTTAACAGCTTAAGTGGTAACCTAAATGACTGTAAGATTATACTAATTATTCTAAGATACTCTTGAAAGTATTGTAAGAATTGCACGTGCACTTTGACCTGATACCTGGAATATTCTGTAGTTCGTGTTTGTGGAATTACTGTCCAAATGGCGACATCTTGTGATCAGAATATGTCATGTGCCTACAACGTGATTTTAGCTGTGGTGCCTTTGAGTTTAATATATCACCTTGATATCGCAGCAAATCTCTAAATTTCATAATATTACCAAACTCAGTGATCAGTTTATAATAAGCTTCGGTTTAGGTATAATTTATTTCATCACTGGATGTTTAAATTAAGACACCAACACAAGAATCATTCAGCTTCAGCTCTTTCTGATTATTATGTCATTAAATATGAAGTTCTTTTACATTATTTTGTAGCCTATATGTCTTTCGCATGTCAATAACATGAAAAGAATGTTCGGAATCGTTGATGAAGCTTCTGAATGACTCTTTGTGACGTCAGCTGCAGGAATCCTGAGGATTTAAACTCTCGAGGTCAGTCACAATCTCAAATCACAACTTTTCACAAATCTTTTGTCAAATCAGCTTAGATTCACAAATGTTGTTAAGATAACATCATATTTTGAGTGTCTGAATAAACTGATCTCCTTGTTTGCAACAACAACTCAAATTTTTTTGTTTAAATGAACTCAAACTTTTTAAGTTTGAGTTAAAGGCACACTATGCAAAATTTTTACCTTAACCCTTTCGCACGTACGATCACACCGGTGTGATCAGTCTAGGCTGGTCCCTGGAGCGTACGATCACACCGGTGTGATTAGAACGGTCAGTGCATGACGTGATCAACAGCTAAATTCAAATGTGCTTTCGCTGGTTGGCTGGCGCTGAGCCAGAGACAGGCGCGTTCAGAGCTGTCATAAATCACAACTTTTCAGTGTTTTCAACCACATAATGTTTATTTTAGGTTCCAGACATATAAGTACTAAAAAAACAATACATTAGAGTTCGTAAAATACACACTGATGTCAAAGGAAGAGGCAAATTAGTTTTATTCATATCAGATACACATTGTGTAAGTAACTTTAAAGTTTACTCTATTTTTCTCCCAGTTCACCTGCCACTTACTTGTATGTATTTCGGGAGAAGTGGATGAATTAACGTGTTGTAAATCCAACAGATCCGATTCTCTGAACTGCGTCTGCGGCACAAACTAAGATGGCGGCGCCCATCGCGAATACAGCTGAACTAACGCGATCGTTATAAATGTGTTTAAACAACAAAACACTTCCACTTGCATATATTTGACAACCGGAATATCAGATATTTCATGCCATATCTAACAAATTTGTGAATATTTTGAATAAAAAAGGAAAAATGACAAAAGCAGATCATCATTCATTCAGCTCTGTTATTGCTGCGGTGTGTCACGTGACAAGCAATGACGCGTCACCACGGAAACCATAAAGTGACACATTCTAAATAAATGAAAAACTTGAAAAACTCACGCTGGGGGGTCAGCCAGAATATTTTAAACATACGTGTGAAAGGGTTAATATAACAGCTTCGAAATAATTTCGATGGTAAACAAACTCGTAGTGGGCGATTCATCCCAATAGCAAAGCGGGGGGGGGGGGGGATGCCGCTGGCAAAACCAGCAATGCAAGTTTGAGAGGTGGCGCCCCGCCAAATCTTGCAAGAATCACGACTTGCTTTACGGCACAACGTCACATACATCAACTACATATGAAGCAGCCTCTATGGAAGACACTAGCACGCATTTCAGACGTGAATCATGGCAGAGTCGACGAAGAAAACGAAGAAATTGCGGTCGGAAGAGTGCAGAGACGGCTCTGCGTGAGTGGTATTTACGACAGTAGCGTTAAATATAAGTACTCCACAGCGACTCTAGGGGGCGCTGTTTGACAAAAACAGAACCTGCATAGTGTGCCTTTAAGGCTAGGCTAAGCTAAACCAACAAATCATTTTTACAGTGTATTTAATAATGTATGTGCATGATGCTACTCTAATGCCACGTCCCAAATAATGCGTTTTAATAAAAAAAAATGTAATTCTAAAATGAAAATACCATTTTCTAAAGTATGTCTTCACAATCCATTTTCGCAGGAAGAAAACAACTGTAAGATGAGGGGTGTGAACGCAGGGAAAACTTTACAGTGGATGTACAGTAGGCCTATCCGCATCATGTAAACTCCTTTTATGATAAAAGATCTGCACAGATGCAGATATAACAATCTATCAATAGACACACCTTGTCCTCTGCCTCTCCCAAAAGAACACACAGAACGCACTGACTAATAGACGGGGAGGAGCTGCTGAAGCCCTCCTAAAAAGGGCCTAGCGAAACCATTGGTTTGATTGGCTGTCTGAGTTGCATTCATAGTTCATGATGACAGTCGTGTATCTTGAGAAATATTTTTATGGCAAGATGCCATTCAGGATCTTAGGCTGTGTAGGCTATGAAACTGGTTAAGTACCATTGTAATCATCCCCTGACAATTTCAATTTAATTTACACAATGACATGTTCAAATAACATTTTTACAGATAGCTCGCTCAGCTCTGATAATTGCTGCTTGCTGCTATATTCATGGGAATTCTTACTCATTTAAGCCGATAGTTATATTCAAGTAAATTACATATCTCTCTAACAAGAAGACATTATTGCACAAAAGATGTTGTGCAAACATTAAGGTGTGTGTATGTGTGTGTGTGTGTGTGTGTGTGTGTGTGTGTGTGTGTGTGTGTGTGTGTGTGTGTGTGCGTGCGTGTGTGTGTGTGTGTGTGTGTGTGTGTGTGTGTGTGTGTGTGTGTGTGTGTGTGTGTGTGTGTGTGTGTGTGTGTGTGTGTGTGTGTGTGTGTGTAAATATATCAACATGAAAATATACTGTATAGAATATAGCAAGAGAGTCTTTTAGTATATTGAGCACTGTAGTATCGTACTTTGCACATCTCTTTGTGGTTTAGACTTATCAGGCTGGTTACTGGTTTATAGTCAGTATTATTTTATGCTTGCAATAAAGCTGTTGGGATGTACAGGTGATCAAAGAATAAAAAGTGTCACTGTTCTATACAGTTGCAAAAATGACCAGATTTGACAGGGCTAAAGCTGAAGGTCTGTGGCTTTTAGCTCACTGCGCACTGAGAGCCAATGGGAATCAACAAGTTTAACACACCCTGATTGTCAAGGTTTTACAATGACGTCTAAAGTGATCTAAATTACTCAACATATGTCATTTTATTTGAATTCCGTGAATTGAACATTTACGCAACTTTAGGGTCAAATCAACTATTTAACAGTTTTAATTCGAAGTGGAGGGGAATTCTAGAAAGGAATAATTGTAGAATTCTATGTGTGATTGTTTGAATTAAACTATTATTATTGTTGTTGTTGTTATTTATAATTGCTATAATATTTAATTATTACTATTAGTAATATAATTAATATAACATAACACAACATAACATAATATTGGAAGTTTTTTCATTCCAGATAGGGTTTGTACTGTCAATTTCAAAAGTAAAAAAAAATCAAAGGTTTGTGTGGTTGCGATTCACTGTGATCTGTGTCAACACAGACTTCAAAACAGGTTGAAAACATGTTCAGGTCGCTGACCTAACTGAACTATATTTCTTTGTGAAAGGACAAAATGAATATGTCAGTACTGAACATTTCGTTTTTAGGCTGTCACAACAACAGGTGTTTTTTATTTTTATTTATTTTTTTTACACAGTATTGTTATCATGTTGTTTCTCAAATTCTTAGATTAAAGGGCGTCATGAACAAAAAACTTTTTATTATAATTTTCTCTAATATCAGGAGTTTTACATCAAAAAGCATTCTAATTCATAAGTAATATGTTATTTTCTATCCTGTTTTTGACCCTCTCTTTCAAACACTCCGTTTTGATATTCGTGCCACATTCAAGACTTGGAAGTAAATGCCCACTGCTATGATTGGATTAAAATATTCAAATATTTTCAACGTCCCCGCCATTACATGCGTGGAATTGTTTTGAAAACTTCCAATGTTGAAAAATATCTTGTTACATAGTTGAAACATTTGCAAACAATGTAAAACATTTCTGCGTATTATGCTTTATAAGTCTTGGTTGTGGTTTAAATGTGGAATAAATGTACCATAGTTTGTCACAATGTCATTCTTATAGGCTATTCTTAGTTCATCCTTTTCGATAAAGTGAAAAACGTAGGCTATATACAGTACATTGTCATTTGCAGTGTTAAATAAAATGAAACGTGTTGTAATGTCTTAATGATGACACAACTGGTCGCTCACTGAAGCTTTTATTCATGATTACAGATAATAACAAAAGCAGCGTTCCCATACGTGTTTTCTTCCATATCCGACAATCCAACGCATTAACCCTACAAATGCTGAAGCAAAGAAAAGAACAACAAATCTCAACTATTCACAGTTTGACTGCAGCACCACAGTATAACTATAGGATCCAATATGGTCGTCGCTGCATCATCTTTTATTTTCAGTCTCTCTGAAAAGCTAAAATCGTAATCCACAGTATAATGAAGCGAACAAACGAGTGTCTTACTGACACGATCTTACTGGAACTTAGTAAAAAATAAAGTTCATCCACGTTTTCTTAATCTTAGGCTCACAAGGATGGCAATGGATGGCAAGGATGACTGTTTTTCCACAACTTGGCACTGTAAAACATCTTGTAATCCTCAGAGCATCTCTATGGTTTTGCTGCAGTAATCCTGTGTTTGCGTCTCTCGCATTTACTACTACGTGAAACACGTGGATTGGTAGGCGGGGTTGAATAGGCAATGATGTAGAAATAGCTTTGATCTTCTGAAAGGCGGACTTCCATCGCACTATGACGTTATAATGTTACAAAATCCGAAACAAGCTGTTCGGACAGGTTTCAATAAAAGCTGTTTGGGGACTTCTGAGGAAGTCTTGAGTTCTGAAACTTACAGGATATTTCTCAATTCATGACACCTTTAATGTCAGTGGGTCAAGAGTTGGTTAAAAAGACCTTATCTTTCATTGCACTGAAACCAGAGACCTTGACCTGTCCAACTTCTAATTCTAGCAGACTCAAAGAAACCTGACCAACAAGAATGCTAAGCCTTCTGAAATGAATTATAACCAGAAGTATCATGGGGGGTTGGATGGTTCAGACCTGCAACTGCATGTGAATTTATTTTTATTTTTTTAACCAGAATTCAAAAGAAATGCATGTCCCAGCCTATTTTAGTTGTTTGTTCCTCGTCCCTCACCTCAGACCAACAACTTTTTACAGTTGTAAAAAGCCAAAATTGAAAGCTTAAGAGAAAACATCCGAAGGCTGCAATCTCCCAGGCATGCACTCATTCTGTGTCAGACACAAAGACTTTGTTTTGTCCACGCAATGTTGGCTTTTAATTTATTCTGCTGACGTTTGACAGAATTTACAGCCAAGCCTCTTCTTAACACCCAAACAAATACTAATTAGTAGTCAAGTCTTGAACAGATGCACAGGAGACCTCTTGTAGTGCATGAAAATGAGTACAAGTACATTTGAGCTGCCTAGTCAGTTATTTGCACAGGCAGACGGGGCATTCTGTACCTTGCATGCAATCCGGTATGCTGTGATAAGACGGCTGTGTTGTGTGGTTAAATATTGATCACTTATCACAAGAATAGCTGTGCTCAGAGACACTAATCAGAGGATCCTGAATTGCTTTTTTCAAAATCCTTAAAAAACCTTTTATTCCACAAACTTGCATTTCAAAGCAGCCAGGACATGGATTGCTGTAACGCATGAGTGGATTGCGTCGCGGCCTCACCCATCTCAGGTCAGGTGACAAAGCATAAAAATGGCCATACAATATGACTTTATTACTATGAGTGAGTTAATGATAAGTCACAATGGGCCAAATAGTCAAACAAAACATTAAACCAGATTTTCTGCCATTTTGACTGCACCATTAGTGTGCAACATGAATGAGGCAAAACACAACAACATCTTTTTATTTTATTTATTAATGTTTGTATTTATTTTGCATGTGTTCGCTCTCTGTATAACTAATTTCATGCAGTTGCAGGAAAAACCTGATTTCACCAAGTGCAACATTTCAATCATCCAATCAGACTTGATGGACAAGTTTACAGTTTATGTCAATTTTATGTTTACAACTACGGAGTTATTTTTTTGTGTGCTTCTACATCAGTGTTATTCACCCATCATTTCCCTCTAATTTTAAAGATACCTTATTAGGTTTTGGGGTAGAGATATGGTTACGATTTCCCGGCTGGAGTGTTGTTCCAACGCGTCTAACTCGGCAAACTCAGGATGTGGCATTTGAGCCTTGCCCAAGTTTTTAATATTGTTTTGCCCAACCCCAAGGCAACTTCTGTACATTGTGTTTGTAGCGTAAGCTTTAAGATACAGTATGTTCTCTAACCGCCCTATTAAGTTACGAATACATTATTTCTGAATGTTCTCTAAACTTTATAAAGAAATCTTTGTTCTTTGTTATGGAACATTGCATTTGGCAAACAACATGGGAATGGTAGTTTTGAATGTTCTCTGAACATTCTGAAACAAGTAGTAACATTTAAAAATTTAAACTTAAACATTTCAACAACAAAACAAAAAAATTCCATGAACGATGTATAGATAATGTTTTTGGGCTAACATTTTGAGAACATTATTGAACTTTTATTTATTTTATTTTTTTGTGTATGTGTTCACTCTCTATAAAACAAAATTCTTTAAATTCCATATCTGTGTGTCTTGTGGCTAGGTAGAAAACCTAGCCTAAACGTTACGGAAGTTCTCAGAACATTCCCTGTTAGTTGGATTTACACCAGAGTTACACCTATAGCCTATGTCATAGGGTTCATTTTCTGTCATAGTTTGTGCCAAAACTTTTTGGAGAGCATGTGAATCAACAATATATTTCACAATGAAGGTAATGTGATTTCAGTTTACACAAGAGAGGATTTCAGACTGCTTCAGGTTGAACATTTCCATCTATATGGTGCAGGTGATATTTGCTAATACCTACAGTATATAAGCCAACAAAAATTCCTGTCACAAACATTTCTGACATTTATTGACTACTTGATTCTATGAGCTTAAGGGTTTCAATCAGAATCAGAAATTAAATTGAAAGTGGTCGAAAAAGTGCAATGAACTCACTGCTGGTTGTACCATTGGCATCATTTTGATTTAAGGCACAAACTACATTTTCAGTTTTTGTGGGTTGAATTTTTTATAGTGTTCAATTGCTCTTCTGATAAGTCCTATGCATATAGATGTCCATACAAAAGTTCGCAAAACTTCAGTACAGAACTATTTTCCATTATGCCAGTGACACTGACTTGTAACTTTCCACATGGACTGAAGCATATTTACAGAACGTTTGTTTACATCTCAACCTATAACGTTGCATGTCAAGGCCTTGGCCGATGGGAGAGTAAATGATTGTCAATATGATCATTTAGATACAAATTAAGCATTATTTTCAAGAGAACGTTTGTGGTTTGTGAAAAACATATTGGTTTTGTTTTATTTTATGTGAGCGTGGACAGCACCACATTCCAAGCATTCCTCAATCTATAGAGGAACTCCGAAGCTCCGTAAAGAGTAACATGATTCACGCACTTTACCCATTGTATTACACAATAGTGAGAAATATGTTTGCAGCAAATTGTTTTAATCAAGTCATTATGGGTGTTGGTGGACAAATCTATTTTTGTATGCCCGCAACGCCCCCATACACTCCCTCCTCGCCGATTTAAATGATGAGACTGAACTAACTTACCTTTGCTTTTATCGATCTGACGAACTGATAGATGAAGTTTACAGATGTTTAGCGTCAACATTTAAACCGTATCAACGCCGACTCTTATGTGGAAATCTCCAGTGAAGATTCAGTCTGTTGTACAATGACAGTCTTTCATCTGGATGATTTTGTAGCAGGATGGATTGGAGGTGAGTTTTATTTGTTTTGCGTTTAGTAAGAAGCTTTGTATGTTTAACACTGATAACAAACCCAACCCGTATACATTTTCGGAGAGCAATAACGCGATTTAACAGCTTGTACGCGTCTTTAGTGAACAGTTTATACTTTTGTTTCGTGAAGTAGCCTAGTTAATCTATTACAAACAGATTTGTAAATTTCAATTAAACTACCACTTTTAGCTGTTTAAGAAGCACATTATCAGCATTTTTAGAATGTTTTATCAAGTAGGTCCTACCGCAAAAATGGGGAAATTGTCAATTAAAAAGTAGAAAAACAAGTTTGATTGAGAGATGGCAAGAAGCCGCGTGAGGGGCGTCGTTGAGTCGTTGTTTATGTTTATGTTTATTAGTTAGGCTATGTGTTGTTTCTGTTGTTAAGTCTTAAATTGATATACATGCATGTCAATTTTAACGAAATGTGTCACTTGTAGGCTACGAAACCATTTCAGTAAAGTGTTACAAATCTTTGCTCCATCAGACAAAATATTTAACTATTTTTCGCGCTCTTGTAAACAACGCAGATTTCGTTGGCAATTTTTTTTTTTTGGCAAATTGGTCTACATTTCTCAGCCTTAAACGATTTTTGGTGGAAAAACGGGTTTTGGTTCTCCATTCAAATGAAGAGTCTGTTCTGTAAAGCCCTATTGTGCATGCCCTGCCCATCCACCATGAAATGTTCAAAACAATGTAACTTGTTCATGAAAACGGACACTGTGTTCTGCAAGAAGAGCCTCCTACAAAGCTATGCAATAGCCTACATCTACCATTAAAATTGTCTTTGTACAGTTCAGTTTTGACATTTTGAAGCCATATGTCACTGTTTTTGTTGCAGGAGCATCCAGTGTAATTGTAGGACATCCGCTTGACACAGTCAAGGTAAGGTTTGTGATTTGTTTTGTACAAATGTAAGATGGAATAAGATATGTACTTATTATATATTTATAAATAGTTAATAGGTTTTACACTCCAAGTGACTTCATAAGGCATTATTTTTCTGTTTTTACCCACTGGGCAGGTATACAATTTTTTGGTTAGGAATGAAGTCAACCCAGGAAATAATGAGAAAAATTCATTTGTGCTCTTTTACAGACTCGTTTACAAGCTGGCAATGGATACAAGAATACTCTCCACTGTATTGTATCCATCTACAAAACGGAAAATGTAAGAATTTACATATTTATAGACTACATGAAATAAAAAATAACTGAAAAGCATTTTTTATTTTTTTTATAACCTTATCACAATTACCCCAAAAGGGCAGACAGCCTTGTATTTATTGAGCCATTTCTGTTTTGCTATACCTTTACAGCTATTTAGAGCTATAACCTCAGGCTCTTTAACTTTATAACATATCTAAAAAACTTATTTACAGAATGAAAAGATGGCTATTAGAGCATGGTATCAGGAAAGTTAACCATTGTTCAGAGATTGACTTCAGCCTATTTGAATAACTTGGAGTTACAGTAATTTAGAATTTTATTTACTTTAGATAATTTATATTAGTCATTTATAGTTTTTTTATCCTGTTCTCAAATGTTGTTAATATCATACTACGGTAGTGGATCAAAACCTTTCATCAAAGTTATACATGAATTTTGAACAATACCCATTCTTGTCTTAGGACAACTTTGATTCACTTTTTTGATCCACTTCAAATGTTGACTACTGTAATCTCTACCAAAGATAATGTCACTTCCTAGAGGATTATTGAAAACAAAATAAATGCAAATAATGCCAAAGAAAATATTGGTAAAACCTTCTAATTAAAAAAAGAAAAAAAAAGAAAAAAAAAAGACAAGTGAAATATTTCCTAATATTGTTAGGAAATATTGCCAGTTGTTCATGTAAAATGTTGCAGCATCTTGGGATATAAATGGCAACATCTCAAACAGAAGTAAAATGATTAAAAAACACCCTATTTTTACTTAATTCTGTATAATATATTAAGACGTATAGGATTGACCAAAGTCACCAATAAATATCACAGAGCAGCATAGGACAACATTTGTGTAAGTGGGCCCCCTCACCCCCCAAGCCCAATGAGTAGCCTATACTCTCAATCACACGGCCTGGGTCTATGTTCCCAGTTGTCCCCAGGATGGACTGCATATCAAATTAATTACCCCATTTATAGTATGAATAGACTTTTCCTTTACTTAGAAGCAAAAGTAGACAACTCATGACAAAGACATCTATCTCTTTTGTGTCGTCTCAGGTTACAGGGTTTTTCAAAGGCCTGTCCTTTCCACTGGCTAGCATCACCCTCTATAACTCAGTGGTGTTCGGCATCTTCAGCAACACACAACGCCTCATTAGCAGATACCGTTACGGTGACAGTAGACACCCTTGCAGCATGCTTGACTTGACTGTAGCGAGCATGTTAACCGGTCTGGTTTCGGTGGGGGTGGGTGCCCCTGTTGACCTTGTCAAAATTAGACTGCAGATGCAAGCCCAACCTGTTCTTGCAGGTAAGTTGGAGTCTTGACATTTTAGCATCCTGGAGCTATGATGGAGTAGAACTGAACATATTTATGTTAACCCTTTCATGCATGATTTATGATAACCACAGTCAGTATGTGATTGTATTGCTCTTAGGGCATGAAAAACAAGATTTGAACTTTTTTCTTACTCATATTTTACAAGGAGATTTTCAGATGAGTGGACAGTATGCGTTTATGTTTTTAACTGAATAGATACTGTATTAAACAATACAGTAATAGCACCGTAATACTCTGTGTATTTAACAAACCAATTAATACAATTATATAAAATCATGTGAAAACTATAAAATATATACAAAACAAATAATACAGATTCAATTATTTAATTACACTTGAGTTTGTTCTTGAGTTTGCAATTCACGAGTATTTGATATCAGAACATGAGGACGTGATTCCACCAAAGACTTCTACAACCGGTGAAGGTACAACTCTGTGGAAACCCAACTCAGACTATGTAGATAATGCCCGTTACAAGTAAAGTGCATTACATAATCAGATTACTTTTTGATGTAACGAGTAAAGTAACGCATTAAAAGTCATGTGCATTACGTAATCAGAATACTTTTTTGATGTAACTGCAAATTACTATCTAATAACACAGAAATATACAGCCAAAAATGTTACTGCAGATGAAGACAACATTCACAGTAATAGTATGAATTGTAGCTGAGATATAGCTAGTGATGCATGATGTCCAATTTAGTGAACATGACTAATCAGAATTTCCTCCCAATCTAAAATCAATACTTGGAAAATAGATGTCCTTAGATGTAAAAAAAAAAAAAAATCCCTGCAAGAGTCTTCTAGGATAGAAGGAATGGATGGATATTCCAGTGCATTTCTGACTGGCCATTGGCAATCTTGGTTTGGAGAAAACAAAAATTCCACAAATAAGGCTTGCCACTTGGTGGCACTGTAGTGGTTGATGTGCAACTATGCCATCAAAACCCATGCATACGTAAATAAATGGCTTTTTAATTAGATGCCCACTGTAGTGACCTCTATGCAAGTAAGGGTTAAAGGAAACAATCCTATGTAATGATTACTGAAAGCTAATCATTTCCAAGGAAACCAACAATTGTGAAAAAACATGTCTATGAAAAGACACAGTATTGCTCACGTGCTGTTTTGTGTGTTTTCAGAGAACTTTAACATTGCTGGGAATGGGAGTGTCCCTCTTCGGTCAATGGGAATTCAGTCCCAGTCTATGTACAGAGGGCCGCTGCACTGCATTAGTTCTGTCCTGGAGAACGAGGGCATTCAAGGGCTCTACCGAGGAGCGGGCGCCATGATATTGCGGGATATACCTGGTTACACCCTGTACTTCATACCGTACACATTATTCTGTAACTGGATGAATCCTGATGGCACTGGCACCCCTCATCCCTGCAGCATATGGCTAGCAGGAGGTTTAGCAGGTAAATGAGACATGAGAGCTGTTCCAAAACCTAGTAGCTGCTATTCTGAGTGGAACCTAATAAGTGACTGATCTGAAACCCTCTCAAATGCACGGGCTTGCAGTAGATTTCAATAGAATTTGATTTGAACATGTTTCTAGGCTAACAACATGAGTCCAACAGTAGTCCACTTGAAATATATTGCACTTTTGATTTATGAATTATATTATGTAATGAATTATATCTATAATCATTTTCTTGTTTGGATTTATTATAATTTTTTTGGATTGCTTTCTCTGCAAAAGATAGGCCTACATGTAATGCTGCCAAACCAGTTCAGAGCAAATCCCACTCTCCAGCCAATTTCACTGGTGAATGTTAGGGTGTAGAGTAGGGTTAGGGTTTAAATCGTTGTAGCTCTGTGTATGCAGTCAGCACTGTGATTGGCATGACCAATGGCGTCTTCAGAATCGGCTGCGGGCGGAGATTACGCTGAACTAGTTTGGAGAAAAAAAATCATGCCCTTAAAATGTGGTCAAATATTATCTCAGAAAGCATTATCATACCGTAAAACTTTAAAATGCTCTCTCCAGAGTTAGTTCACTAGGTTTAAGAGAGCTATTCTTTTCTTGCCTGAATGTGATCCTTACTTGCACTCTTAATGGGTTTCATGAAGATCCTCTAAAATCCATGGTACCTTTCCATTGGAAAAAAGAATCATTCTTTTTCATCACACCAAGAAATTTTTTTTAAAGTTTATTTTAAGAACTGGTCACTTAAAGTTTCTTTTGGTAACCCAAAAAGGTTTTTCAATGGCATTGGTGTGAGAAAAACAAAACAAAAAACTTTTAGAACCTTTATTTCCAAGAGTGTAAAGAAACACCAGATGTAGTGTTTTTAAGTCTGTTTCTAAAAACACAGCTGTTTTCCAAAATTGTTTTCTCAAGTTCAACTGAGTTTAAAAGATGTGTCAGAACCTCTGTATGACACCAAACTACTTCTCAGCAGTCATGCACAGATTAGCAAGTGTACTGTTGGCGAAGGGGAGTCAGAGGGTGGATTGTTTTGAGATTTCTCACTGTACTTCCCATTTAAAATTTCCCTCCTATCGGTAAATGACGGGAAGAGCCTGGTTTAACCTAAATATGATTCTAGTGGGAGTCAAGCATTTTAAGGATACTCTACATGATATTTCACTTGTGTTTATGCTGTTGTTCCACAGGATCCATCTCATGGGTCACCGCCACACCTACGGACGTGGTGAAAAGCAGGTTGCAGGCCGATGCCATGCAGCAGAGGAAATACAAGGGCATTATGGATTGCATCATGCAAAGTTACAAGACAGAGGGAATACATGTAAGTTTGTGATGGATGTTATACAATATTTGTTTAAGTAAGGTTGAAAACAAAATTTTAATGTAGCAGCTGCATGACTAGTTACAATTAAAACAAATTTAAGCTGACCAAACTTGTTTGACAGTGTCCTTGTTTACTTTTACTTTTGTAACTGTATAGTTACAAAAGTAAAAGTAAACAAGTACAAGCTCAAACACGTTTGGTCAGCTTAAAAAAAAAAGTGCTTCATGTGGTTACATCCAATTAAGATTATTTTATTTAAGTCAGTAATCTTTAAAGTGCTCCTATTATTCTTTTTTGAATATTATCTTCCATGTAGTGTGTAATATAGCTGAATGTAAAAAGCCTGCAAAGATCAAAGTGCACGATAAATGGAGTTATTGTCTCATAAAAGAAAGAATCGATTCTGAGTTGCCGAAACGAGTCGTCAGCAATTCCAGTCTCAGTACATACCCATGTAACAGTGTAACAAATTTGCACAATGGCAGCCTATGGTCTTCATTGGCTGCCTGTGAATGGCATCTACTTTGACCCTCAAACACTGTAGAAATAGGTGAGGCCTGGAATTTGAGCCACCGGAGCTGAAATTCAGATATTGTAATAGGCGTTTCATTTACGACATGCACTGTAAGCGTTAGACCAGTGCTTCCCAAACTTTTTTCCTGGAGATCCCTATTTTAACATTCAAAATCTTTAACGACGAGCTTGGCGACCCCTAGTAAATCTTTTGCGGCCCCCAGGGCAACTAATCACAACAGACTGGGCCATGTGACCAATCAGAGCAGAGTAGACTAATCACAACAGACTGGGCCATGTGACCAATCACAGCAGAGTAGACCAATCACTACAGACTGGGCCATCCGACCAATTAGAGCAGAGTAGACCAATCACAACAGACTGGGCCATCTGACCAATCAGAGTAGACCAATCACTACAGACTGGGCCATCTGACCAATCAGAGCAGAGTAGATAATCACAATTGACTGTGCCATCTGATCAATCAGAGCAGAATACTTACACCATGGCTGACTACGAAATCGCCCCCTAAACCCTCATTCACTATTCCCTATGTTAGTCCACTAATACTGTTCACTTGAAGGAGTGAATGAAAACGAGTGAGCGAATTCGGACAGCCGTTGAGTGTACATCATCTGTCACACATGTTATTGTGGTGCAATGTGGGATTGAATGAGTGCACTCAATAACAAGACAGCACTATGGTTTCAGAAACCACAAATGGCTGTCCCCTCAAATAATGCCCTATCTGAGGGTATAGGGGACGATTTCGGATTCAGCCCGTGTCTACAACTGACGTGACCGTTGAGGTGTCGCATCACGCCACTCGACAACAGCTAGAAGCTGTCCACACTGGACACGACAAAGCGATCATTGCAAATCCATTAGTCCTTCCTATGAGAAGTATCGCAAGTGTCGGGGATTTGTCGTGTCGCGCCACATCCAGCGTTGCCAATATCACTGATTATAATGGTACTATTGTCTTTTGTTGTGTCACATCGTGCCACTCTCGTCCGGTTTAGACACAGAGTTAGAAAGGAGGGATTTAAAGAGACTAAATTAATGTTTTCAGACTTTTTGAGAAATTAGGTGATGTGCAATGTATATATTATACTTTGGGTGCATGTAAACGTATTGTAGGAGACCTCCAAAACAAAATTAGGAACCTTAAAAATAGCAAAATAGGGGCACTTTAAAATGAGGGAGTCATTCAAATATGCACTATATTATATCAGTAATTTATATACAATATATTACACTAACTGAAGTAATTTAAAGGTTAGACCAGATAAAATAGGTCACGGGCACAAATGAAGTTAATTGCTGTTTATGAATTATATGAAATATAATACTGATGCTTTTGTTTTTTCATTTGATTGTCAATGTCCAATGCAGGTTTTCTTTCGTGGGGCGACCGTGAATGCTATCAGAGGATTTCCAATGTGTGCAACCATGTTTCTTGGTTACGAGCTTTCCCTCCAATTTTTCCGCAGTGTCTAACACAGACTCTGAAACGAGCTAACGCACAATATATGCTCTCAGAAATTATTTTATAGGATTCATGATTTTAATGACATGTACTGTAGACTTACATGTGCCATTTATGTGAGTTCATTGTTGATACAATGAAGAGTATCAGGGAATCTGTGTTTCTTATATTAAGAAAATAGTGAACAATTTTGAACATATTTGGTTTGCTGAGATATTTTAATATATGATTATCTTTTTAGATAATTTCAGTGGGCTTTCAGTGTGGAGTGCCTTTAGGTTTATCTGCTAATGCAATAATATGCAAATGGGAACAAATTATATAGTGAACCTGTAATATAAAGTGTTTGCATGCTTGTTTGTATGAATCAACTTCAAATGTATTTTACTTGATGTAAATAGGAATTTTTATTTTTTTAGAATAAGTTTGCTCTCAGCTGTGGTATGTCGGAAAATGCTCATATGAAAATATTGTCATGGGTCCTTGAAAATACTTTGAATGCTTTTTTACACAACCTCCACTATCCTCTTATCATCTAATTATTATGGAAAGGGGATTATAAGGTCAAGAAAATAGATGTAAAAGTAATATAAATATAACACATATAAAGTGTCCTTGGAATAAATCGTGAATGATTTTGGTGTTGTTTCTGATTCTCTAGGTGGCGCTGTTTCATTATGTCAGAAAAGTCAGCAGTTGCATGGAAATATAAAGACAAAACGTTTCCACCAGATGGTGACACTGTATCTAAAACAAACCTGCCATAGCAACGTTTTCTAATAAGCATTGATGAGGGGTCATCAGTATGTCTGAATAATTACAAACCTTATTCAGAAACAAAATGATTTCCTCTGAAAACATGCTGCAACCCGACCTTCTGAGCACAGTCTCAGATCTCTCCTATATGCAGTAATAGCGGTCTCCTTTTATGTAGAGGCAGTGGAGTGATAGATGAGTTTTAAGTGAAAACAGCTGAGGACACAGGCAGCGTTTAAAGCACCAGCCAGCATTGTCACCGCAGCTGAATGGCCTCTGCCAAACTCCACCACCACTGAAAACTGACGCTGCTTTTCCCTAGAAGCCACAAGCAAAACACCATAAGTCCAAGTCAATTAAGCCATATAGATGCTGCCAAAAACCCTTTTAGTCGTGCTTCGGAAATCATATGCTATAGACTGCATAATAAATCACAAATGGCATTCTGTTTGTATATTATATCTCTATTTTAAATCCATCCATGTTCATCTAACGCTCATTGTTTGGCTTTAGCTGTGTACACACTAAAAAAGAAAAGTAAAGTTTAATGTACCAAAAGTAATTTTTAAATGTTACTATTCTGAGAATTTAAAAAAAAATAGATGGAATAATGATAACACCTGCAATTAAAAACTCTAGACAGACAGCAACGATGACTCAGATGTGGGGGCTCCGTATGCAGCAGAGATTTGATCTATTTTTCTTGTTCATCTTATTAACTTATTCGTGTGCATGAATATTGACAACTTCACATGTCACTGAATTCCGGACTGCGTGAAACAGCCTAATGATGATGGATGACCTGCTCAACACAATCAGTTCTTTCCCAGGCTATTGTGCAAAGAGATGATGTGTGTGCTTGAGATATCAGATGTAATAAAAATATTATTTTCTATGATTTATATATAGTGAGCTGAGCACACAAAGTATGCAATATGTTGCATGTTTTTTACAGGTTCCCAGGTGTTGCTACTACTACTACTACTAATAATTATTATTATTATTGAAACACCCCAACAACCACCCAGCTACTGCCAAACAATGAAAGTGTAGCCTATCTATTACAGGAATACTATCATCATGTTGTACAGTTCAAAAGTATTGAAAGTATGCTAATAAGTTACTAACACAGAATGAAAAAGACTCACCATGTCACATGGTGTTGTTGGCGGCCGAATGCACACCAGACATTAATCTGTCCAAAACCTTCAGTATGGATTTTTATCTTTAAAGGGTCCCTAATGGCTCACTCAGTGACATATTAGGATTATGATTTCATTGTGGCTCCCATTACAGCTACCTAAACTTCATTGTTCTCTTGTTCCAGACGTGATGTCATAAAGCCAGTTTTAAATGGAGCAGATCTCTGAAATCAGACCCCATATGGCTGGTACATGCTCTGCTTTGTTTGAACTGATTGTGTTACTCAGTGTAGCCCGAGCACCTGTCAGTAATATTTGTTCAGGTCTATGTCCAGGAGGTAATGAGGGATCAGTAATCAACTGTACACAGCGCTTTCACAACCAGATCCTGCTGACCTTCAGAAAGGAAAAACACCATGTCTAAAATAGCTGAATGCACATAATACCACACTGCTGACAGATGGTGTCACTGAACATTATTCTTTATTATTTGTATTGTTTATTCAACACAGCACCTTTAAAAAATAAAATAAAATAAAAACTAGACTAGTCTTATATGTTAGTCATCAAATGTTTGTCTTAAAGGCTGTTAAGAACTTTTTAAAGTCAGTTACATAAAAATATAGATTTCTCTAATTTGATACCGAAAAGTAACACTGGTTGCCCCTTGGCTATTGGCCATACTTCTTAAGACACAATCTTAACATAATGGCTATATCCAGGCCATGCCATACACCCACAACAACACCATTTTTTGTACGGCTTATAATGGTCTAAAACAGAGCTGGGATTAAAGGTTCTCTCTCGAACATACCTTCACTTCACTTTTCCTTTTCTTCATTTTACCTTATATCTCTGTTTCTCCCTTGCGTGTGTACTTTTGTTTGTTTGTTTCTTGTAGCCTTCCCGTCACTTCTTCACCAGTTCATGAGGCCTACTGATAGACTGTCTCCACCTTGTTGAAAAAAAAAAAAAAAAAATTCTTGTTTGCATCAATTCTAAATTTATCAAAGTAATATATGTGTTGATGGATTTTGTTTTTCATCTTGGAATGACTAAACAAAACTTTATTTCATACAACTATAGTAAAACTAATTTTCCAAATTGCCTAAATGTCAAAATAAGTAGCCTACAATGACTACATCATGATTCATGACAGTATCTTTTTAGAAAAATCCTAATAATGAATCATGTATTATTATAACTTTTTGTGTTGTCTGCCCAAGCTCCCTCCCTATAAACCGATGTGAATCTGTCTGCTAAATTTCTAATGTAACTTTACAATAGAGATAATAATTATGTCATTTTGCAGGCTACAGTATTTTTATTGAAGAAAGTAATTGATAGAAGTTCTACTGTTAACATTTGCTAGCAGTTTGTTTAATACTTCGCTATTTACTAATGAAACTGACCTGCACTTGAAGCCCTGAACTGCTCAGTAATTTTGTTATATTTTGCTGCTCCTTCTTGAAGACATTTACTTTCTTCTCCATCTCACAACTTTCTCCATCTTCGACTCCCTCGTATTTTTTTTCGAAACCTTTTTGGCACAAATATAATATAAAATATAAAATAATCATAATAATAAAAACAAATAAATGAAATAAAAACAGGACAGCGGCAACAAATTAAAATTTTCAGCATATAATTTCCCAAACACCAAAGCAATGGAATTTCATTTGCATTTATTTACATTCAGATTTTTTAAATGCTGCAATTTAACTTTTAAATATTTTTTTTTAAACATAGGAAATCCTCATAGAATCACTATTTAATCTTGACTCGTGTCTCGAACAACACAATGTAATTTGGCACGGTGAGCTAAATGCTAATTAGCACATTTTAAACAAAACACTAAAGTTTGATTTTGAATCGATATCTAGCTAACGTTACAAACAATTGGAAGATATTAATGGCTGTGTTTTGGGTTTGTCGACCGCAAGTGCTGAAGCGGCGTATTGTTGCTATGACTACCTCTTACTAACTTCCAAATCTAACCTTAGTGTTTATTAAGGTTTGAAACCCCGGCTGAAACGTATGTAAAATTGTTTTTTAAATATATATTTACCCCACACCTTTGTTTGTACTCTGGAGTTGTTTTAAATCTCCTCATAATGCTGTAGGATCAGTTGTTGATGGCTGAGGGTGGAGGCAGAGAGAGAGAGAGAGAGAGAGAGAGAGAGAGATAGAGAGAGAGAGAGAGAGCTACGATACGATACGGAGCAGCGCACACACACACATCACATCAGACGCTGAATTCAAAGCAGTCAGGACCACCTCGCTCTCTCTCTCTCTCTCATCGCGGAGGTTTGTAAATGTTCGCTCCTCGCATGCTCTCTTTTCTCCATCCTTTTGCTCAGACTCGGCGCGATGTTGCCATTGAACGCTGCATGTTCCTGGTGCTGAACGCACTCGGCGATGGAGAGGGTTGGGCACGCAGGGTAAGGCGTGATCTGCCAGTTTCAGCTCCATGTTTGTAAGAAAAGGGCAAGTGAAATGTGAGTTGTCAAGTGCTTTGAGAGATGCCTTGTGTGTTTTCAGGTAAACAGTAGAGACAGAAGCGCGCGCGACGTGCATGATCAGGGAGGGAGAGAGAGAGAGAGAGAGAGAGAGAGAGAGAGAGAGAGACGACAATATGCGCAGGTGCAGCAATTGATGAATCTGATGGACTGCATGATTGCATTGTATACCGGTGGAGAGGGCAAGGCCGAAAACAACTGAAAAAGATAGGCCTACATTATTCTACTGTTGATCTTTTCTAGTACAGTGAGATTGAGCTTCTCTGATGTACAGTGGGTGTATGAGAAACCTGTCTGTGATTACAATTGCCTTGAGCTCCAGATCTTCTCTGGTGTACAGTGGGTGTATGAGAAACCAGTATCTGTACAATTGCCTTGAGCTCCAGTACAGTACAGCATAGCTGGTATATACAGTAGGACAGCTCCTTTCCTATATATAGACTACTTTTACTGTCCATTGCATTGGTTCATTATGTAATTCTTCAAACATGAACACTTAAAACATCTAACTGTCCTTAAATAAAAATGTTGGAAAGAGTTTATAATTTGATTATACCATGAGTTTTTCAGAGCTAAAGTAACAATCTGCGTTTTTAGTGAGTGGCATATTCTGTTGAGACAAACTGTTTTTATGTGAAACCCCTACGATGCAAGTGTATTATAGAAATTGTGAGATTAACCTCTTATTTTCAGCTTCACATTCTTTAATATGCTTCTTTGAACCACGAGACAGATATTAACTTAAATTAGGCGTGTTTTTTTGGTTTTTTTATACATTTCTAACCATATATAGGTTCAAGTGTTTAGTAGTGTTTTTGTGGGGTTCATTTGTACAGTAAACATCTGATTCAAATTGGCAGGAATTTAGGCTTATCTTATCATCTGCACATGAATTCATTTGTTTATGTAATGTTTATATCAGGGGTTGCTGAGAAGAACCCAAACTTAAGTATTGCAATATTTTTTAAGCATGTCATCAAGATGAAATTTAGTTTATAATCAGTTCTCATAAGATAAAATCCTGAAAACCTGATACTTCAGTGTTACAGTGATTATGTTATGAGCTATTCAAATGGCTTTTGCATGCATCACGACTATTTTTATATGCGCAACTCTAGCTTTCAAAAGAATCCGCACTGATTGGACGTAGTAGCAAATGCACATTACTATTTCTTACTTTTGGCCTCAGGCAAGAATGGGAATTAGGCCTAACCCTTGACCATTATTCATGTGCTGTGAGAGTGAAAAGAAGAGATAAAAGGAGCGAAAGAGAGAAAGGATGCATGAAATGGATGTATAGTAGAGGAACAGATAAGATCACGTTATTTCTGCTTCAGAAAAACGTGTTGAAAATTGGATTGGCTATGCTGCAATTTAGATTGGCTATGCTGCTTGATGTTTACTGGACCTTATAGCATTCAAACTGCCATGCAACTTTGCAAAAAACAAAGTACAGTGTCACTGTGGTGTATGCACCATTTTCCTTGATTGTTTTTAATGTTTGTGTCTAATGTACATTCATGTGTGATATTTCTGGATATTTAACGGATTTTTATGCTAAAGAGTTTGCTTTAGATTTGGCTATAGCCTACTGAATTAAAAGCAACAGGTTTTTAAAATGTGAACAAGAATTTAAAGTTTTATTTTAAGCTAATTTGTTTCATTTTTGTGCTACTGAATAGAGTTAGCCTAGAGAATTGGTCTGCCTGCTGTAGCCAGTTTTGAAAGTATTTTAATACCAATAAAGGGGAAATTTAGACAGGCATAAAGTTGATTCATGACTGTTTAAGTCAGTCATATGGACACATCTGTCCACCAGCTCGAGTGTAAGGTGAGGTGTTGTTTGTGACAGGTGTGGAGTGGCGGTTTTGAAGCCTCCGCTGTGTGTTTGCTACTGAGAGTCGTCAGGAGAGGTCTAGCTGCAGGGGAGAAATCAAGTGCTGAATTATTTATAGCTGTGTCCAACCTCCATCAAATTGCATTGTGAGGCTTTATGATCATATTCCTTTTTGCAGGCTATGGTTCTGCTGTCACCATTGAAATGCCATAAATTTTGCAGAATTGTAATAAAACAGCTGCTAAACAAAACCCAACGGCCAATAGGTGTGGAGTGACAGTTTGCCAGAAGCTTTTGTCTCTTTTGTGATTATTGATAAACTGGTTTAGGAAATTTGAAAGATAATTTTTCCTTCAGATAATCCCTTAATTAGCACGACTAGTTTTTGCATGCGATAAACACAACACAACACTGAGGGAAATCTAACGCTTCCTTAAAGAATAAAGCTTGGTCTGCACCTGGTCTGATTGGGCGATTTTGTGAGCTAGATGTGTATGTTACCGTGTCAAGCTGTGGAAAGATGTTAGAGAGGTTGATTATAATTTAAAAGACCTTTAATCTGGCTAAATGGTCTGAAGATAATGCTCTTTGGGTGAAATGCTTGCAGCAAGTATTTCAACTGAAAGCTTATCTCTCTTCCCCAGATTTCTAAACTCCCTCTGCATGGTTAGCCACTTGGCAGACACATACAAACACCAAACACACTGCAGACTCAAGGAAGAGGCATGATTTAGCTGAAATGGACAACCTATGGGTCAACAGCAGTGTGATACTTTTAAAAGTAATGCATTACAATATTGCGTTACTCACTGAAAAAGTAACTAATTGTGTTACTTAGTTACTTTTTATGAAAAGTAATGTGTTACGTTACTTTTGTATTACCAACACTGGTCAACTTGAGTCTGAGGTATTGTGAATATAGAATAATATAATAATTAAATAATGAAAGACTTTTATTAACGTAAAAAACAACAACAAAAAAAACACATTTCTTGGCCCAAATGAAGATTATTCTGCCCAAGAACATCCGGAAAAACCATCTGTCTGACATGTAAAGCAATACCAGGCATATTTCATAATGCATAAATTCTAATCTCTTTGCACAGGTGGTCCAGTGTTTCACAGTGTGAAGTATACAAATTTATTCTGGCATTTTCACAAGATTGCACACGAAAATATTGTGTGCGTTCAGCACAACTGTTTATTTTTTTGCAGTCAAGGCCCATCTGTTTGCAATGCACAGACCTGGTTTTGAATACAGCAAAATGGAAAGTGTGAATCAGGTGTTAAGCAGTGCAGTCAACAGCAATAGAGTAATGTGTATATGACATGCTAACTTTAATGTAACAAGAGCTAATTGGCCCCCACTGGAGAGGGGGGTTCCCATGACCTCTTGTGTGAGCCCAACCCAGCACGCAATGATATGCTTTGACACTACATAGCAGGAGCTCAGTGGGAGTCGCTGCAGACCCCCTTCCTGAAATCAAGTGTCTTCAACTGCTCTCACGCACCAGGGGTTGTAATAATAATATGCTGTCTTAAGTGGGTCAATGTTGACTCTTCATACATTGCCGTAAAATATCAGATTTTTCTTCCGAGACAGTGATTCCCACCCAGGGGTATAGGCTGTACTTTGGTTGTACACTGAAAATGGTTTTATTTGCTTTGTTAAACCTATAAAACAGAAATTACAACTTACTGTACTGTAAAAATACTGTACATACTGTAAAAATGTCAACCTATTAAATTGAGTTCTACTAAGATTTCATTGCACTTTTTCCACCACTTTTAATTTAATTATTGATGAATACAATTGATTACATTGTGTATTCATTACAGAGCAATTCTGTCATTTTTGTCAGAACAGGAAAATTCCCTTATTTCCACCACATCTCAAATTATGGGTTTCATAGCATTCTGTGATGAAAATTACATTTTAACACATTTTTGGGACTCTCTTGTCTTAAGGCAAATTGTATTGCTACAGTAACATTATATGTAGCCGAAATATAATAAATAATATTATCTTACTTTTTCCAATTAGACATAATTATAGTACATTAAGGCTAATATCACTTGTGAGCATAATATTTTTGTGTCCCATGCAAGTGATATTTACCTTAATGTTTGTTTATTAGCACATCATATCTTTCATTTTTATCTCAAGCATGGCTTGTCGCTAAAACGTCTTTTTGGTAAACAAGTAGACTAAATTTCGAAAAGCTTTTATTAGGGGCAAAATAGTTATATGTTTGAAAATGGCAACTCAAATGGAACATTATAATCATGCTAAAAGTTAAAAAAACACTCAATGACAACATTTTACAGTGGACAAAGTGTGTAAATGATACTTAAAGACACAGACAGATTTGGCATGCTTGCAAAGTCTGTAGAAAAAAAGTGTGAAAGTCTTTAGAAATAATATTTAGATATAATTATGATCCCATGACTTAAAGTAAAATGACCATTGTGACATTATCAAATAAATATACAAAGTAAACCATTTTTTAGGGAATTCAATGTCACATGTATGTTAAATGATTTAGAATTATAATAATATGCATTATTTTTCATTACAGTCAAAACAAAACATTGTTTTTTATATTTATATTGTAATTTCCTTTTTTCAGCCAAGACATTAATGACTAGCTATACAGACCCTAGCCTATGTGGTTTTCTGAGACATTGAAAAATGTATTGCTGCTGCCCTGATAGATCATGATAGACCTCTGAGGATGCCTTTTCATCCGGCTCTGTGGAATTACATTCATTCTGCAGTGTTTTCGTGATATAGCACTGGACCTGCAGAACAGTACACATGGTCCACACTCTGCACTAGGTCTGTGTTTTGTTGTGCTAATAAATGCAGATTCCCGGAAAAATGATTCCAGGCATGATGTATTAATATATATACATGCTGAGAATGAACAGATTGCTTTCCTGCTTCTGTGTGTTGGGATGGATCTGTATGGTATTGTAGCCAGGCCCCATGCCCTATATTTAATCTAATTGTGAATGGTGCTTTTCTGTCGGAATCACTTTGTAAACCAGGCAGAGCTGCTCAGAGTTTAACCTAATTACCCTTCATGCCCTGCCTTCCTGTATCCCTCCCACATCTCCTCTTTTGCGGAAAGTGTATCAGTTCCTTATTTACTGTCCAGACTAGTAGGTTGAAACCATTTGGTTTGTTGTTACAGTTGTGTAATCAGTGCTTTTATTTTTTATGTTATGACAATTAAACAAAATTATGGCATATGGTTTAAAGATTTTGCGCTGGCAGACTTCCAGGCTCCAGATTGTGTGTATGATTTCATACTTCTACATGATAATTTGGCATTTTTTTAATCAAGTAATAATTGAAGCACAAAATGGGATTGGCAAACTCAGCAGAAATGTCACAGAATAAATGTAACTGGTCTAAGTGAACGACTCGCCATAGGCATCATGGACATACAACTCAACCGAAAAATATTGTTCATTTCAGGCTTGTCTCTGGCTGCAAATGTCAGGAACTATTATGTTAATAACTTAATTTCAGCATGAGAATTAAACAAATAATTAATATATTTTCTTTATCATTTGCATTTTATTGCTTTACTCAAGATAAACATTTTTGTTTTCATCTTGAAATTCGTTTTATAGTTTGAAACGGTAATTATTGGTCATTTGTAATGGTGTAAACCTCAAAACATTTCTTTGTAAATGTCAGGCATGTTTATTACCCTCAGGTACATGGCGTTCTTGCAGCTTTGGGTTTTTATTAAAACCCGGGAAAACATCCTCATTTTAGAGGACACAATATAAATGGGACAGATCTACTCACCCATTATTTTCTCCGCAATGCAACCTAGTAGAACTTCTCTCCTAAACAACTGGGAACATTTAATCATACAGTGTAATTGCAAAATTGGCAATAATCACACAGTACTATGCTACTTTATGGTGCTAAACTGATTGGATGGTTAGAATACAAGCAGCCTCCCTTGTTTTGTTTTTTGTCATTTTACGGTATGCATAATAATACTGGTCTCTAAAAAGGCTCAATCAAAAGGTCTTATGCTGCCTTCACGGGCTATCGGAAATTTTCTATTTCCCAGTTCTGAATCATGGAATCATGAGGGACACCAGGTTTATTCTTGCCTATATATTGGGAAAATCTTATTAAAGCCAAAATTATATTTAGCATCCCATTTACTGACAACCATATAAACAATAGTCAGCTAGATAGTCAGCTTGCTGACAATTCTAGAATTTTCGCTGTGTATAAAACATTCAATATGCCTCAAATGATTATTCATGTATGTAAATATGCACTACTTTAACGACAAGACAAGGCATGTAGCTGTTGTGGAAAAAACTAATTAAGAATACCAGTCACAGCAGCAGATGTTCTTCCCTCCTCCATGTTTTAAGTTTATGGCATGCCCAACTTGGGAACTTGGGTACAGGGTCGTCGGTAGCAGTGCGAAAGGTGATGACGATTCTAGAGTCCATGAAAATGAAACTAAAGCTAAACTGAACATAGTGGTGACAGAACGCAGCCCCTCCGGAAAGGCACAGCCTCGCACCGTAACAGATCGACAGAGGGACAGGGAGGGTGGGGGCTCTGGAGGCTGGCGAGGGGCTGGCGAGGAACCAGAACTGGGCAAGAAGAACCAGGGTGGAGCAGACGGCGGAAGTACCCCTAGAGGAGCTGATGGTGAACACATCAATGGAGTGTCTGACAGTGGAAGGAACCAGGGAGGAGGTGATTGCAGGGTGGAAAAGGTGTTAGCGGTCCAACGACCAGCAGTGTAACCGAGAGGTCTGGACACCCTAGTGGAGCCGAGAGACTGAAGAGACCGGGAGACAATGGAGGTTCTAGGGAGCAGTGCGGAGTCGCAGTGACGAGCTGCCGAAGTGGAACATGGCCGTCGGAGGTTCTAAGTGGAGCCGAAGCATGGAAGAAAGCTCGAAAGTCTGTGGTGCAGGCAGGGCGATATCTGGCCAAGGTTAAGCCGGTGGGATGAGGAAGCATGGTGGAGCCAAGGAGACAACGGTCCCTGGTGGAGCTGAGGGAGTTTGGAGCCAAGGCAGAGTTGACTGCTCAATGGGCCGAGTTGGAGCTACGGGCCTGGAGGTCTGAGGTGGAACAAAGTAGTCGACACATCTTGGCTTGAGCTGGCAAACTAGAAGTGCCCGGCAGATCCGAGCAAGTTACAGTCAGTAGAGGAGCCGAGGGACTGAAGGGTGCCAATAAAGACGGGGCTGAGGGAACAACTAGCCTGGGCAGAGGAGGCGGGAGGCAGGGTGGGTGCATTATCAACGACATAGCAGTCTTGAGCTTGGCAAGGCCAGCAGCAGGCTTAAGACTGGGTGGAATCAGGGGAGGGAGGCTGTCATCCTCTTCAAGGTCTTCTCTATTTCACACCGGCTCGTAGGTAGAAGTCGACACACACACTTGGTCAAACTAGGCAGCTACCTTCAGCTCTGGGACAGACGTGGCCTCGCGCTCGGGCTCCATTATAGGCATTGACATTGGCTCAGGGTCCGTGGCGGGCATCAGTATGGTCTCCAGCTCTGCGGTGGGCTTGGGCTCCTCTCCTGCAGTGGGCGAGTGCTCTGGTTCTGCAGTGGCCATTAACGCTGGCATCAGCTGAGGGTAGACACACTGCAGAAATCGGAGGATTGCCTCTCTCCAGGTTCCTTCTCTCCATATTTGGAAGTTCCAGGGAGCTATAATAATTCACCAGTTCAAATAAAGAGACTTTAGTGTCTCATTGTTACCCAGTGTCTCAAGTCTGCTTTTACAACCAGTTGATTACTTACTTTTCCAGCGTTCTGCTCTGTGTCACGCATAGTTGAGTATGTACGCTTTTCAAAGACTGTGAGCTCTAAAGTGTGCACTATAGAAGCGGACCTTTCGTTTATGTTGTCCGTGTTTAAGTCTGTGTTTCACGGACTGTGCACAAAATTGAGTCCTGCCCTCCATTTTTTTAATTGTTTAAGAAGCGTTTCACTCAGTTATATGTCATATGGAAGAAAAGACTTCCATTTCATAGGGACTTTAATGCACAGACTGACAGTCTGTCTGGAATGAACAAATCTGTGTGGTGTATTCATATGGCAGAGTTCATCAAGAAACAAGAAAAGATGATGACCATGCTGATATTTCCTCAAGGTTTTGATGCTATTATCTCTCCCTTATGCTTTCAAGGCATCTGTGGACAAGAAACTGTCTGCCAGCAAGGTTTTAGAGTTTTAATGTGTTTTAAAGTTGTGTATCTGCACTCACTCCTCCCTTCAAGCTGAAAGCTCTAGGGTTGTCGGGAAAGTCATGAATCTTTCCTTGTCCACATCTATTGATTTGAACTGGCCCCAGGCGTCTTTTACCTGAGTCATTAAGCTGTGGCTGAAGGTAGCTTCCAATAGGCTTAATGGATGCAATCAGGGACCATGTGTATCACTCCTAAATGCCTGTCCTTGAAAGGATCTGTAAGAAAATAAGAGAGGATGGGGATAGAATCATGGAGAACTAATCTTCACTGAAGACATTACTCCACTGCCACAGAGAAAGTGACTTGTGGGAAATCTACCGGTTACAATGTACCAGATACATTCACAGTTATTTACTTTATTTAACAAGTTGTTCATTTGCCCAAGCAAATCAATTGATTTGTGAATGTGTGTTCAGACCAAAAATATGGGGAAAAATCTCTCACGTACAGATCTGCTGTGATCTGGCTGAAGTGTTTTCTCAACCAGGCATGTCGGAGTCTCTTATAATTGCTTTTTTTTATAGGCATATTATTGCTGGTTTTTGTGGCAAAGAAATTTAATAGGCCCCAAAACCCATAAAAAAACATCTATTATTCTTAGCAAAGCTGAGGCAATGACTTCCTCAGAGAGGTTTCCTGTACATGTGCAAAGACCATGTTTCTATTCATGCATTATTGTGTTGCATAATTGTGTAAAGTCTTTAATAGGAAGAGTAATAATTTCATGCCTGATTGGGCAAAGTCTTTGCCAGCTCCATCCATGCTTTAAGCAGCTATGTTGTTTTCCTGAGACCTTTGATTTCAAAAATCCACCACAGCATTTAGTGCAATAAGCATCTCAAATTAATTATCATATTATCTCAATGTTATTTTGTGCCATACATCGGTGAGTCTCTGTTTAGGAAATCAAACGCCCTGCGGTGATCTCGTAGTTTGCCACTGAAGTAGAGCTTACGTAAGGATCCACTAATAGCTTCAGAAAGTATATGATCTCCTCTTCTTCTTTATTTTTAGTATTAAACTATACAGCTATCCTGTGCAATCATGCGTGCTTTAAGAAGATCTAAAGGAGTTTCATAATAAAAAACACTTTTGAGTTTCAGTTTATGCTTTCAGTTAGCAAACTGTAACCTTGAGGCTTTCGTTCTAATCCCATTTTATCATTTTAGAAGCTCAAAGATGGATGAGATGCACTTCAGAATCAATCAGAATGTCGTTTCTCCTTGACATCTTCCCACCATTAGTGTATTGTGAGATTTCAGATGACATATATACTTTTGCTGTCTTACAAATCTTCACATTCGGATGCTAGATAATTTGCATTCACCAGGACTTATGCTTGAGCTGGATAGAATATGGTTTTATAGGGGATGACAGAAAAAGATTTATAATTAGATGCAAAGCAATGTATGATAATGCAAATCATTCAATGCACATGGTTATTGCACCACATCTTTTCTCGGTCTCTCAATTCATTACACGTATGAAAACACTTTAAAGACAGTTCAATGGAAACATTTATGTACAAAACACTGTCAAGACTTAGTTTGCTACATTAATACGGTGATTAAACTGCTGTGTTGATGTGGTAGAAGTGGTTTCACAGGAGTCAGGTTGAAATGAACTGGTAAATAGCACGCAAACCTGACCTCAAGGTCAAACAAGGACACTGTGTTATGCTAATCAGACATGGTGGGTGTTATCACAGCCCCATTTTGACTCTGGCATAGAAGATCAGCCATTGCATGTAAGGATGGGTCAGGGTTACTAATTTGTGTAATTTTTTTTTTAGCTTTAATATTTTTCTTGGGCAGAGGCTATTTACACTAGGGTGACCATATTCCAGGACATGTCCGGCCGGGATTTCGAGATCGCCCAAAATATCCGGGATACGGCTTTTGCTTTCTCGTCGCCATTCATTTTCTTTACATGCACACCTTTTGATTCAGTAGGACTGAATTAATTCCGATTGGTGAATCTGAATGTAGTGTTTACATGAACGCTAAACAAGTGATCGGTTGATGTGCGTTTTAGCATTGCTAAGAAAATTCCTGTGTTTTCGTCTCGATCGGGATCCGTGTGAAGCAGAATGCATGACCTGCAAAGCTGGCACTTACGTGTCAGTGTCAAATAATGTAATAATGTAAACATAATGAGTGGTGACTGTAGAAAGCAAAAGCCGAATCCCGGGCATTTTGGGCGATCTCGAAATCCTGGCCAGACATGTCCTGGTTAAACAGGACGTATGATCACCCTAATTTACACTATTTAAAATTAGCAGTGTTTTCTTTGCACTAAGTGTAAAATTTAGTAGATAGATGCTATTTGTACTAAAAGTAAATAGTGGTTAGATGCTATTTAAACTTTGTTCAAATAGTGACAGATTTGCACCTCAGTGTATTGTAGTATAAAAGAGTATGCAATAATAACAACATATTGAGTGTAAATTGTTGAATTCATTAAATGGATACCACCATATTGGGACAATAAAACCTTCCCTACCTACGCCCCTACCCGATAAACACTTTTTCCCTACTATTAAATACCACTTTATTTCCACTTTTTGAATATTTTCTTCATTTTCATTTAAATTATCGCCTTTCTGACACGATATGCGGAGAAGAATGAGTTAAGAAAACTTTGGTCAAAATTACTTCAAAAGTTACCGCAACCTGCTTTACTCTCAGTCTCCACACCTCTGCTCCTGTTATTAGACAGATTTCTTTTGTAATTGTATCTGGTCCAACCTGAAATTGGTGGGAGGGGTTAGTGTAAATAGCCTCTGCCAAAAAGGTGGGCTATTTGTACTTTGTCTATATACAGTAGACACTCATTTTTCTTTAAAGGGGTCATATAATGCCATTTTTGTACAAGCTAATATGATTCTTTAGGGTCTAAATTAAAAGTTTGTAATATACTTTAATTTAAAATTCTCATTAGTATTGTAAGAAAACACGAATTTTACCTGGTCAAAAACAGCTCTGTTTTCAGCACGCCGTTTAAGTGCATGTGTCTTTAAATGATAATGAGCTTTGCTGACCCCGCCCCTCTGTTCTGTGGGGCGTTTTGCCACAACAACGTTACACATTGACAACAGTTGAGGGTAACGTTATATTTTGAAGAATGGCAGCTCTGAGGACACTGTGCAACCGTTGGAAAACAGGACGTTTCTGAATGGTTGGTTAACGTAATGTCACTTTGATCTATGTTTGTGTGTACTGGCAGGGTAGAGTAGTGAGATACGAACGCTATGTGTGTTTACTGATGTAACGTTATACGTTTGTTCATTGAAAGATTGATGTTACAGCTAATGGTCATGAAAAACTTTTTTCCGGTAAATGTAGGCTTGTCCGTGATGCGTAACGTTATCTATGCAGTGTTGTTAGGTACAACTGTCAGGGCTGAAGCAGTACAATTTTACTGATCTGTTTAAAAAATAACCAGTCTGTGAGACTGACAGTCATTAGTCACATAAACAACACATACTCAGACAGGAGCTAATACCTTTCAATGTTCTCGTTTATAAAGCAGTCTGGTGAAATGATTCGCGCAAACATGAAAGCATTGACGTTGATCGTTGGGAATATTCCCTTCGAAAACAAAACTCAGCAACTGCGTCTTCAGCGTTTCGGATTTAGGAACATCAAAATGACTGCTGTGTTCCTTATTACACCCAAGAACAGAACACCACAATCGCTTAGACTGTTCTGCTCATAGACTGCTCCACAGCGTATCAACAGAATGACTACGTTTACATGCAGCCAATAACCCGTTCAAAACCGGGATATTAGCAATAACCCGGTCGCGCACGGTCATGCAAACACCGTCAAAAACCCGGATATGCTCATATCCCGGTTTTTAAAAACCCGGATATTATCCCTGGGGTACCCCTTTTCTAACCCGAATATTTGGTCATGTAAACGCGTATCGGCATATCCCCATCAAAAGGAACATTGATTTGTGTTCTGCGCATGTTCTATTCGCAAGGAATCTTGGTCTTTTGAGTAGAGACGGCACATACAGAAACCCGCGTGCAGTATACCGGAAGTAAACAAGAAGTATAGGTAAACATGGCGAGACGCAGCACAGCACCACACTTTTGAAGCGAGGAGGAAAGCGCAAACAAAGGCGATCGCTGTCTGCCCCGAACTATTCATTATCCGCGTGCTGCTGCTGTTGTTGTTGTCTTTGGATACAGGAAGAAGAATCGGAAATGACGCATATTGCGTCTTAAGGTTGTCCGTACGTCCAGACGCTAACCGTGCGTCGCCGTTTACATCGGGATATTGCCAATTGATTACACATTCCATGTATACAGGAGTAACTCTCTCTACTCACGCATGCAAACGGGTTATTCTGAATGTTTCAGAAACCCAAATAGTGACCTTAACCCGACCATAACCCGATATTTGACAGCATGTAAACGTAGTCAATGACACACGGACTATGATGACAGATAGCTCGCTCACGAGCGAGGGCGGGTCTGTGTTGAAACGCTGCTGTCAATCAACAATCGTGGGAGGGGCGTAGAGTTTGTGACGTCACAAAATCGAATGGCTTGATTTGAGAGAGGGGAAAACATATAAGAAGATTTTTTTAAAAACACTGGATGGATTTGTATCATTTTATGATGGTTGTGTACAGGCACTGCCAACACACATTTCAGTACAATCAACTTGTAAAAGTGCATGTACCATTATATGACCATGTACCATTTTTTTTGTCTTCTTGTCATGATTTTAATCTCAAGGGTCTAGCTTCGTAAAAAGCAATAACAATAAATAGTTTGCATGGGGATGTTTTAGATGGGATGAATTTAGAGAACGTCTCAGAGAATTTTAGCATGTCATGCTGTTTTGCTCTCTACATTCATCCCCTTTTTATATTTATATTATGTATGCATGTAACTATTGCTTTTAATTAATTTTGTGTTTGTTTAAACGGAAGTGTGGAATATAATATATATATATATATATATATATATATATATATATATATATATATATATTTCTACTGGGATAATACAGGAAAAACATGTTATAAAAGTAAAGAATTGTTTAAAAAAATTAAGCAAACAGACACATGCAGTAATTGGGGTAATCCGTCCTTTAAATTGAACAAAATGAACTTCCTTTTACTGAAGGGAGATGGAAAGATGAGGAGGCGGAGTGTGGGGGAGTATGAATGAGGCTATTGGAGCGACAGACAGAGAGATAGAAAGAGAGAGAGAGAGAGAGAGAGAGAGAGAGAGAGGCGGTTTATCAGGACCCAGTGAGCAAGTCGTTTTTTTTTTATTATTCATCGTTCAGTTACTTCAAGAAGAACAAATAGCAAAAGTCAGTAAACTGGTAAGTGGAAGCAGATTTATTTAAGCAAATACATAACTGGTTACAAACAGTTAAACACATAATGCTAGTTTGTTTAATGTTTTTATATATAAGAACTGCTGTTAGAACTGCTTTAGTATTGTGTCTTGTCTCTTTAGAGTGGTTTGGCTTCCATCATAGGGTTCTGCTTTTGTTTTCGTTGTTCCTGTGCTGGAAACATTTTCAGATTTTTTTTAGTATTCAAAGGCTTAGTGCAGATCATATTTGCTTTGAAAAGCTGACGATTTTTTTGTGTGTGCATATGTTATGGTCTGGTGTCAATGTCTCAAATGTGGCAAATGACAAACCATCTCTTGTCTGCTGAAGAAAAGCAACCTTTTATAAAGTTTCAAACAACTCCTTGAGATGAAATCTGCAATAACTCTGATAGCCTTAATGTCACGGTGTAGCTGGAAATGTTCAGCGTGTTCCTGTAAGCAATAATTACTTTGACTTCCGTGGGTTTTCAGAACTGACTGTGAATTTATTTTGAGCACCTGCTGTGTGGGATTTGTCTAGAAGCTCAGAGTAACATAAATGTGCATTTATTTGCAGATATTGCGACTTTTTATGGTAGCTTTGTAAAAATTTCAGCTCAAATACTAACAGATGTGGTGGATGAGGTTGTATTGACAATATAGTGATCAATATTATACTGTAATCTGAGTGTTTCTTATTGACGTTGCATGCTGATCAGGTTTTCTTCCCATTTTTTTCCCCAATAGGTGTGAAGGATTCATCAGGACACAGAAGACTGACACACTGTGGTGGAGCGGCAGAATCAGGATCACGGCAAGACTAAATGCAACATTTTCTTTAGCTGTAAGAGGACCAGATATCTGAGTGCATCATGGATTTTGTGATGAAGCAAGCATTGGGCGGTAAGTGTCATGTTATCAAACTAGCATATTAGTCTCGATCCAAATGTTAGATTGGTCAAGACCAAGAATCAGATTGTATTGTTTCTATATGTTGCATTATTTTGGTTCATTATTTAACTTTCATTTGACGCATGGCAGAAATGATGACGATTAGACATTTTTCTTCACCGTAAAATTTTAAATAATCAATTAAATAAACAACAACAAACATTATAATAATTTTTTACATTTTTATTAATAATACTAAAAAGTATTTATTAATAATACCAGTTAATTTTCATAATTATTGCATTTCAAATCACCTGCTGTAAGCACAGGATATGCCTGTTATTATACATAATATTTTTGGTTCTGATAACTATGATCAGTTTTTATATTTATATTTTATATAAATATATTATTATTTTTATTAAATATTTATATATTGAAAAATTGTACATGCATGTTAGCATGTAACCAGTAACTGATAATGGTTTTTAAGAGATACATTTGTATTCACTGTAAAATGTATTAATGTGCAATTAAAATTAAAATGTGCTATTGATTTATTCCATAAAAACCAACAATATTTATTGATAAGTATTAGATTAGATTATTTAGTATTAAAATAATAGATTCATTTAGAAGTTAACAAAAAAAAAATATATAGTTGCTAGTAATTGGATGCAAGACAATAAGTCAGCAATATCTTTTTTGTAATTCATACAGTTTTAACTGTAATAAAACAAACTGTTTATTGATCTGGTTATAGTTTTTTTTTTTTTTTTTTTGACATTTATTTGTTGTGTGTATAGGTTATAGATTCACACCATACCATGAACATAACTTTGTCTAAAGGTCAAAGAGACCTTAAATCAATTTCATGATTTTGTTTTTATCAGCTGAGTGACTATGGGCAATAAAACGAAATGTATTTCTCCCATTTCAATTCCCTTGAGTGGGCCAGATGTAGCCGATTGTGTGACCACACAATGACCTTCTGCGTGAGGTGTCTTTAAGAAACACAGATTGTCTTTTCACGGCACGTCATATTTTACACAGTTCCTTTGGTGTTCCACATGGATGAGGCCAAGACGTCAGATTGTGACTATGAATTGTGAAATGTAAAATGGAATATGAAAGAAATGTTTTGTGTAGCACTTTTAATATATCAAGAAAGCTTTGATATGTAAATGTGCCCTGAATTTGATCCTGAAGTCTAAAATCTTTACCAAATGTAGTGATTTTTACTGTGATAGCAGCGTAGACCTTATAAAACGACATAGTTTAAATTCTGCTCCATAGCTCCGAGGTAATGAAGCATGATTTACTCATGAAAATCATCCATTATTAAACAGACTTTCCCTAGCTAGTTTTTCTCAACCCTTGCAAATTATTCAGAAGCATATAGAATTTCTTCAAGATCCCACAGAGAAGTCACTTTACGCTGCCCTCTGCGTTCAGCAGACTGTAAAAAACAGTTTATGTTTGTTGTCTGTTGGTGTGAAAGACTTTTATTAAAGAAAGATGGAAAACAGAAAAAGGCATAAAATGTAATAAAAATGTGCTTCAGGACAGCTATGCTTATTAATGGATAGGGCTGTAGCGTTCATGTGATATTATAAGAGGGCATAATCACACAAAAAATATCTCAGATAGACTCACCAACCTCTGAATAATCATTATCAGAATCTCTTCTCCTTATGTTTTATGCAATATATATTGTTTTTGAGGCTTTATTAAAGGCTAGCGGTGCTTCTAAAATACAAGTGACCTATTTTACTACTACTACTTTACCGTTATAAAAGAACATAATTAATATGCTAATTTCCTAAGCTCAGATAATTCACATATCATTAAGAATTAGCCTTTTTCCAGAGATACTGGAATACAGTTCCGGCCGCTGCGCCATTGTTATCCAGAGCCCAGATTTGCTCTTCCATCCATAACCATCACTGCTGTTCCTGCCAAACGCTTTGATGTAAAGCCATGAAGAATCTGATAGAGGGAAGCAGTTCTTTTGTTATGTTAACCACCCTCTGTGTGTCTTTAAACTTGACAACAGAACTACATTCAGTGGCCTACATCTTGCTTTAAGCTCTCAGGAGCGGCAATTGCTTTGTGTTTGTAGAACAATTCATGTGACATGCAAATCTGAAGAATGTTTCAATCTTAATGCTGTGTAGCATGTCATTTTTTAAAATACTTTGTCATATCTCAGTTTAATATGCAGAGACAATTATAATTAAGACATCTGTGGATTTATTTCCCCATAAAGAGTAGCACTGTGGCTGTTTAACATGATCAAAACTTTACTCTGTTTGTTTGAGTATCCCGACTAGCCCGACAACAGCAACATTGGCTCAACCAATTGTGTGAGTTTAAGGCAGGGCTATTGGTTTGATCGACCAATGGCAGAAAGGAGGTGTTCTTTAACCTTGTTTAAAAAAAAATCATAATTTTAACATTTTATTTGGTAGCACAGAAATTACACCCTAAGAGGCCATTCATACAGAAGGCGTTTTTCCATTCCACTGCGCTATTTTTCTGTTGTTTTTCTATGTAAACATGCACTAGACAGACATGTTTGTCCATGTTGTGCTCATTTCTCATGTCTTTTGCAGCTTCTCGTGAGTTACACTGAATTCTAAAAATGTGGCGCTAAGTTAAAGGTGCTGTATGTAATCTATATAGTATTTAGAAAACCCTGGGTTGCCATTTGCCAAACAAACTCAGAGATCACAGATTATACTCGACTAAAAAGCAACGCTTCTAGCACTTGGACGCTTCAAAAAGTTCATAAAGAGATCGTAAAACTAATCCATATGAATTGAGAGGTTTAGTACAAATTTTCTGAAGAAACTCGATCGCTTTATATGATAAACAGATTTAATTTAGGCTTTTATTCACATATAAACATTAATCTGCGAACATAAACAGAAGCTCAACCGAACCTGCTTGACGCGCGAGAAAAAAAGTAATTTGTTCTTGAAGAAGCTCAAACGTGCTGCGTAACACAAGAACAAACCTCATTGGTTCTTGAAGAAGCTCAAACGTGCTGCGTAACTCGAGAATGAACCTCATTGGTTCTTGAAGAAGCTCAAACGTGCTGCGTAACTCGAGTGAACCTCATTGGTTCTTGAAGAAGCTCAAACGTGCTGCGTAACTCGAGTGAACCTCATTGGTTCTTGAAGAAGCTCAAACGTGCTGCGTAACTCGAGAATGAACCTCATTGGTTCTTGAAGAAGCTCAAACGTGCTTCGTAACACGAGAAGAACGAACCTCATTGGTCAGGAAGGTTTATCGGTCAGGAAGTTTGGGGTTGGTGGTGGGTTAGTGTTGGGTATAGAAAGTGAGTGAATTCATACGGTCATTGTGGACCATGGGCAACCTGCAGCATGACACAATGCGAGGACTGTTATGTCAGCTCAAGATGTCCTAAACATACACACGCAGACAGTTAAAGGCCACTTAAAGAGTACACTCTCACTCCCTTCCCTTTCAGTGCCCTGAGTGTCATACGGAAGCAATTAAACACATGTGAAGGTAATGCGTAGACCTTGACGCTGGATTTCAAATACACACTCATGCATAATAAATGACTGCCTTTAATAATAAATGAGTGTACAGTTGCTTGTAGAGACACATTACGCAAAGCCATTATGCAAATGATTAATGACTTAAAGCAATAGGACAGCATTTGCAACCAAATCTTTCAGCATGTTTCTGAGACCGTCTCTACTAATTTTCAAACACAGCTGTGCTTTGTATATTAAAAAATATAGTTGAAGTGGACATCTAGGTAAATGCAAACATGGCCATTGCTTAAAAGCATTTATTGCTGCATTAGCCATAATAACCTGTGGCTGTTGTTTGCTGAAACCGAAACATGATGTCAAATACACAGCGTGATAGGTAGAGTTGCACCATTGAAACAGATGGCAGCGAGAGGAGTGGCACATGCATCATTCTGGTGTGTCTGTTTGCCTTCATCATTTTGGCTCCAGTATTTCATCATATTAGGAGATTTTGCAGTGGAATTTGTGTTTTTGAAGTGTCTTATGCTCTCCAAGGCTGCATTTAACTGATCAAAAATACAGTAAAAACAGTAATATTGTGAAATATTTTTAAAACTGTTTTCTATTTGATGAATTTGAAATGTTATTTATTCCTGTGATGGCAAAGATGAATTATTAGCATCATTACTCCAGTCTTCAGTGTCACGTGATCCTTCAGAAATCATTCTAATATGCTGATTTGCTCAAGAAACATTTCTTATTATTATCAATGTTGAAAACAGTTGTGCTGCTTAATTTTTTTGTGGAAACCATGATACATGTTTTTCAGGATTCTCTAAAGAATAGATTTATTTGAAATAGAAATAATTTGTAACATTGTAAATGTCCTTAGTGTCATTTTGGATATATCTAATGTATCCTTGCTGAATAAAAGCATTATTATTTTTTAAATATCTATAACTGACCCCAAACTTTTGAATAATAGTGTAAATAAATAACAGCTTACTCTCTTCTGGGAAGGCTCTATATATCAGTTTCAGCCATTGAAAACCACTTATAGGTGACTTCTATACTAGTAATAATATTTCTTTACCGTTTTTTTAATTTATTTTTTGGCACAGGGGCCACCAAAGACATGGGGAAGATGTTAGGTGGAGAGGAGGAGAAGGACCCTGATGCCCAGAAGAAGGAGGAAGAAAGACAGGAGGCGCTGAGACAACAAGAGGATGAACGAAAAGCCAAACATGCTCGTATGGAGGCAGAGAGAGAAAAAGTCAGACAGGCCATTCGAGATAAGGTACTCGTTTCACATTTCCCATCCACTTTAGCTTCTCGTGACAACTGTTTAGACTGAGACTGGGAAAATTAGAAGAATTGGTAAGCATGGGATAATTTGCTAATTGCTAATCAATTTAAAATGAAAGCAAGATGAAGCCGTTATACGATGATGACGGGACTTCATGATTAATGTGTGTGTGGGGATAATGCATCAAATAAGAATCTCTATTACCCTTTAATGAAATGTCACATTTGCAGGAGGTCTTAATGTCAGCTAATTACAGCTAATTTAACAGCTCTTTCTTAAGGAAGGAAAATAGAGACGAGAGTATGAGGTCATTACAGGATCGTGAATTTAGCCATGAAGCAGCATGAGCACATCTGGACATGGCCTGATCCAATTCGAGCCTTAGAGACTTTAGAAATGTATCAGAACTGGGTGATTTCAAGGCCAATATAATAAATATTGTTGGCTGTTTGACGAACTGCCTGATCCTCCTTTGTGGGTCGATTCAGATACAAGCGTCTGCTACATGCATATAAATACGACAATTAAATCCTGCAAGATAAATGTTTTGATGTTTGACTTTTAGAATACACTATTTCACAGTATGTATATAAATATTTCATGAATTTAAAATACAAAATGACATTTGTATGGGGTTTTGATCTTGAAACACAGCAATGTCTAATTAGCCTAAATTAATCCAAAATATGGCAATTAAGAAGATGTCGTTAAAAATCGTATTCTTGTGTATATAGTATTGTGTACACTGTAAAAATTTGCTATATCTAATCAATAAAATTGTGGCAACAGATTACAAGCAATATTATTAATTCAATTGAACAAATTAGAATTGAGTAATAATTAATCAAATTAATTCCTTAAAAGTTAACCATTTAAAATGAGTAAAATTTACGGTTTTCTCCTTCAGTGATTCTGCTTGTTAACATCAGGTGTCTTCAATGTTGGCAATAAAAAAAATAGTAAATTTTACTCATTTTAAATGGTTAACTTTTAAGGAATTAATTTGATTAATTATTACTCAATTCTAATTTGTTAAATTTAATTAATAATATTGCTTGTAATCTGTTGCCACAATTTTATTGATTAGATATAGCGTATTCATTTTTACAGTGTAGTATACTATAGTACACAAGTTTGGGGTCAGTACAATTTATTATTTAAGAAATTAATACTTTTATTCACTTTTTATACTATCTTGTTTCCACAGAAACATTATGCATTAAATGTTTCTTGAGTAGAAAATCAGCATATTAGAATGATTCTTAAAGGATCATGTTATTCTGAAGACTGGAGTAATGTATAGTATAGTATAGTATAGTGTAGTATAGTATAGTATAGTATAGTATAGTATAGTATAGTATAGTATAGTGTAGTATAGTATAGTATAGTGTAGTATAGTAGTGTAGTATAGTGTAGTGTAGTATAGTATAGTATAGTATGTATAGTATAGTATAGTATAGAAGAATATTGCATATAGTATATTATATCATAGGCTATAGCATACAATTGCCATAAAACATGTTCATATTTGTGCATATTTGTGCATGAGATATTGGCTTTACAGTAGACCTACAGTACAATGAGAAATGGCATAATTTCAACATTCTAACAAGCCCTCTTCTCCTATAGTCTAATTATCTTGATTATATTGTATATGTGTTTATATAGTATGGACTAAAGAAGAAAGAAGAGAAGGAAGCAGAGGAGAAAGCGGCTATGGAACAAGCGTGCGAGGGCTCCTTGACTCGCCCCAAAAAGGCCATCCCAGCCGGCTGCGGGGCAGATGATGACGAGGATGAGGAGAGCATTCTAGACACCGTTCTCAAATTCCTGCCGGGACCTCTGCAGGACATGTTTAAAAAGTAACAGACTCAAAGCTGTTTCTTGAAGAAAATGGGAGAGGGGGGATTTTTGCCAAACAGGTGAAAGGCTTTTCACTGCCTTGACGGAATTTTATTTGTTCCTTTCTACGGATAGAAACACAAATCATAACCCAACAACGTTTGGTCTTTTCACTGCCATTCAGGTTCAAACTGTTTACACTTTCTATAGATATATATCTATTTGTTTACTGATCACCAGGGTTTCTGATACTTAGAAAGTTATCTTCCTTAGGTACTCAACGATCAGCCCCACAGTAACGGCACATTCCAGGATCTTGGTACTGAGCTCGGGCACTGGGAATATGATGGTTACTTGGATATCTATCTATCTATCTATTTCAAACACAGTGGGGTCAGAGCATTTTAAAACAGTAGCTTGGTATAACTGTTCCTTCTTTCACAGAAAAAAACACCGTCAGTGAAGTGCAGAATGCAGCCGTAATGCTTTTAGTAGTGTGCATGAGGTCAAAATCTTACTATAAGATGAATTGCGTTTGCCATCGATACGTATTTGTGAAAACGGGAGACGCTGATAAACTGTCTTAGTTGTGCCATGTTAGACCACCTGAATGCAGCCTGGCAGTTCTCATTTGTCTGTGATGTATTGATATTAATTTTATTTTTGTTAAAAAATAAAGGTTCTTAATTGGCATCGATGGTAACGTGAAGACCCTTTAACATCCATGGAACCTTTACAATGCACAAAAGGTTCTTTATACTGGAAAAAAGGTTCTTTAGATTATAAAATGTTCTTCACACTAAGAATAAACCTTTATTTTTAAGAGTGTAGTGTAAGATAGAACTTGATTTGACCACAACTGATATTCACATTAGCCTTGCCAGCAAAAGATCAGGAAAAGCACTAGAACTGTGACAAAACCACAGTTTAACTTTTTTACAAACTGGACCAAATCTTTACAATGAAGAGTTATCCAGGACGATTCAAGTTCTGAAAAACATACAGAGCATGAAATACAAGATTCTACAAATGTTTCGGTATGTATTCCGAGGTCAGTCACTGTTTTACAGCACATTCATCACTGCCAAATCACATACGACAATCAGGAATTAAATGGTCTCATACAAACAATTCAAACATAATCAATTGGCATTCAAATTTTATTAAAAAAATATATATGTAGGATGTTCTGCAATATGAAAATACCTGCCTTAACTGAAAGTTACGTAAAGATCTGACATGACTTTTAATGTGATTTCAGTAAAAAAGTAGGTAATTGTTAACGTTAAAAAACAAGCCTACATGTACTGTAGGATAATACATTTAGTACTGTTGCAGAACATGGCGTTGTTGAAAATAATAATTTATTGATGAAAATATACTAAATTAATACTGAGAATACATGAGCTTCAATCACAACAGTAAAATAAAAAATACCAAAGAGAGAGTTATACACCTTAGTAAAGATGTGAATGGCACAGTACAAGAAACAGTTCAATGATCTATTACAACGAAATATGACGTGGTCATTTTGAGAAACCGTTATATTCTGATCCTGCTGTGAAACTATATCAACATGATTTATAAAAATGCTAGCTCATATTCTGCCCAAAATCTTTCTGCTGGCAAAATCGGATGTGGGGTTGTAAATATGATGAACTAAGGCTTTTTATTTCAATTATCAATGTCTTCATGTTTTTAAGCTTTGAGTAAACACTGCCATTTGATAAACATGTTGGACACTTTCTTTTTTTGGGGGGGGGGGTTAAATGTTTACATAACTGTTAATGAAAACTGGGTTTTAGAGGCAAACCTATTTTGTAAAGTAATGCTCAAATGGCTATTCTATTGCATGATGGGAAATATAAACCTATAGATAAGTTTTCATTTTGTAGATTACTCAAAGTTGTTTTCCAATTAGTCAGATTGAAAATGTGTCCCTTTTTAAACTCTGTTAGCAAATGATATAACTACAGGAATGTATCCGTACCAATTAGGCTTTGTTGTTCTGTGATCAAAATGCTTTTAAGATTGTAAAGAAATAAAATCTTAGTAAGAACAGAATGACATACTTTAGAATAACACATGCTACTCTCAAGTAGACTTTAATTTTAGCAGTAAAGAGGTACCTTTTTTTTATTATTATTATTATAAGGAAAGAATGAGACTGACTTTTTATTTTTTTTGTAGTGCTGAAAGGTTTTTCACTAGTCAAAGCCATATTGTTAGACTGCAATAATTAATGAAAAAAATATCATCTTGTAGTCATGCATCTGTTACCTGTAAAAATATGTTGATATCTATTTAACTCTTCATAGTACATGTCAGAAAGTGTATATACTAAGGTATATGACATTTCCGTGTTTCTATGTCAGTTCTCAATGTAACCGTGCATTTATGTGCGTCTATACCTGTTTGTGCTGTAAAATGTTACTTCCTGTTATACCTGTTGATGTGTCTTACACTGTGCAGTCTAAAGTAGGCTGTGTTCACTGTCATGAAGTTGGTGGAATCGGGTTATGGGAGTCCTAATGTTCCTGTATGCATGCAGATAAACTTTGCATTAAATACCAAATCAGAACGTCAGGTTGTACCTGTTAATGTATCTCTGTCCCTGCATCAGAAGCTGCACCCTTTATCCTGGGATTAGTTCCCATCTGTCTGATGGGATATGGTGAATTATCATCAGGCCTATCAATCAGGTTGTTTGGTACTGACAGAACTGAGAGATCATTTCAAAACTCTTTCTACTGCTAAACTAGGGTCATTTCTAGTCATTTATCATTTTGACTAAAGATGTAATATTATAGTTGTACTTCCAATATACCTCTCGGCATAAACATTCATGCAGTGGTTCACCCCAAAACGTATTTGGACACTTTGAGTTGTACTTAAACATGTATGAATGTCATTGGATACAAAATATCAAGTGTCATCTGCAAACAACTGATTCTAGACTTCAGTTCATCACATTACCTCTATGAACTTGTTCCACTTATATTGTTTGATAGACATTTGATATTTTGGGTAACACTTTATTGTACAGTGTGCTTGTTACACGTTACATGTAGTTACTATAGTAATAACTATAAATTATGCATAATTACATGCAAGTAACCCTAAACCAAACCTGGTAGCACTTTATTTTACAGTCGTGTTCCACGTGGACATACTATGTACTTATTATAGTAATTGTAATAACTGGTTACTAACTAGGTAATAACCCTGAACTTACCCTTAAACCTAACCTTAACCCAGTTACCTTGTATTGCCCACTACTTTCATACTGTAAAATAAAGTGCAAACCCTAATCCTATAGTGAGTACATGTAGTTACTTAATATTACTCAGTACTTAGATGTAATTACATTGTAACAAGGACACGGAAATAAAGTTTAGCCATTTTATTATCCAACGCAAAGCAATTTGTACATTGATTGTGGCTCACGTGTTCAAATACTTTTTGAGGTCACAGTATAGTTGGTTGATTCCCCACTGAATCAAAACACTTTAGGTTTCAATTCCCACTTTATTAATACTTCCATCTTTCCGTATGTATCACAGTCATATTTGGAATTTTAATTTATGTAATTTTTATTACATGAACATTACATAATAAACTGGGCAAAAGGGCTGACTGTGTTGGTGATTCTGTAATCTTTAAGACGCTATCAGACTGTAGATGTCCAGCAGTAGAAAAATAATAATAATAATATAGATTTGAAATTATTTTAATGATGAGATCTGAAGCACATTATATTATACCTGATCTCTTTTCCTTCTCTTAAATATTGAGATATTGTCAGTGCTCCTATTGTTGTTCCATAAAGAAAATCTTATATAGGCTGTTTTTTAATTTATTAAATGTTTTAATGATTTATTCCTGGGATGCTCAGCAACATTGTTAATGAATATATAATAGACTATATAAAAGCGCAGTAAATTGCGCTTATGATTGATAAATGCAGAACTGTTAAATCCAGAAATCTATCATTGAGATTTCAGTGAACTGCATCAGAAACACATGTTCCGTAGCTTAGCGATGTTTCTGAGGTGGAAGAAGGCTTTTTTTGTAACATATGAAGTATTGTATTTTTTGAAAAACAAGTTGCTGTCATATATAACACCCAGGTCTTCAACTGTAGAGAATGAAGTAACAGTACATCCTTCTAAATGCAAATTGTATTCTAAAAGATAAGTTTTTGGTCCAATATGTAATACCTCAGTCTTGTCCGAATTTAATAGAAGAAAATGACTGGTCGTACAATTTTTTATATCTTTAACACACTTTTGAGACTTGGATAATTTAGAGTATCATCGGCATAACAGTGGAAACTAAATTAATGTTTTCTTTTAATATTACCAAGTGGCAGCATTGAAAATAGCAGAGGGCCTAACACAGATCCTTCCGGCACTCCATAATTTACTAACATTATCTTAGATTTTTCCATGTTTAAATAGACAAAATGGTAACTGTCTGATAGGCACATCTAAACTACCATAATGCCTGTCCCTGAGTATAATTTTGTAGGCGATCTAAAAGCATGTTATGATCTATAATGATCTAGTTGTGGTCTCTTGATGAGTGGCTTAATTACTGCCAAACTGCCACATTTCCACGACATGCCTTTCATTTGGGTTGGACTAAACATTTGCACGCTTTAATTTACTTCAAGAATGGAGTGATACGAGATATTTGTTTTCATTCTTTGCCTGCAAATGCATGATACTCTTTAATGTTGTCGCTTTTTACTTAAAGGGATACTTCAGCTCTGGGAAGATGAATGTGTATTTAAAATAGGTAATTTAAGTAGAAGAAATGTGAAGAAATTTTTTAATTTGGAGCTTTCTAGACTGAGAAAAGCCAGAAAATGTATTTTTGGCTTATGTGGATGAAAGACAACAACTCCCAGTATGCACTTGCTTCGCTGCCCTAGGAGGCCACGCCTACCGGTAAGAGAGCGCAGTTGAACAACAAGGCTATTAGGCTAGCCTACGTGATGAGTTTGCCAGGGATTTAGAGATCGCCCAAAATGTCTGGGATTCGGCTTTTGCGTTCTACAGTCGCCATTCATTATGTTTACTGTGGCGAGCAGGACGAGGCTGACGGCCGCGGGAGAACGGCGCGAGGCCGGTGGCGTCATTACTGAGACGCGCCGGGTCTTGCATCTCTCACGGAGGAGCGGGAATTTTCTTAGCAATGTTAAAACGCACATCAACCGATTACTTGTTTAGCGTTCATGTAAACACTACATTCAGACTCACCAATCGGAATGAATTCAGTTAGATTGAAACAAAAGGTGTGCATGTAAACAGTGAATGGCGACCGCAGAACGCAAAAGCTGAATCCCGGACATTTTGAACGATCTCGCCCGCCGGACATGTCCGGGAAAAAGAGGATGGTAACCCCTACTTACTCAGCTTTCTTCTACTATTCAGCTTTCTCCACAGAACAAGAGCCTGTTAGCTTAGCTTCCAAAGAAAGACGGCTGACTGTGTGTACATTCTGTGAGTGAGATCCCACCCTCTATGGGCGGGCTGAAAAAATGCGGAACAACGCCTTCTACTGGCTGTTTAGCCTCTGGCCAGAAAATCCTCCGATGACGCAAAATGACGATTTTTGCGTCATCGGAGGATTTTTTCCAGACAAAAAATACATAAATCTCTTGTCTCAGGGGGATATGAAGGTGGAAAGCATGGTAATTCGAAAATACTACAGGTTTTCTACTAATACAAAGCTTAATGCTAAATCCTGAAGTATCCCTTTAAGCACTGTCCATTCCATTTATGTGCATAAATAAAAAAAGAATTTGGATTGATCACTGCAAATATTCAATTAAATACATTTATTTACTGTGACCTTAACATACTGCAAAATCTTCAACACTGTTAGCTGGAGAACTGTCAATCTGCAGGCCATGGTCGTAAAAAAATATTAATCATTTTGTACATATAAGGTACTGAATTTTAGAAACACTTAGGCCTAATCAGTACATAAACATGACATATACCATTTATATAGATTTTGACATGCATGTTTTCACATTGTGCCATAATTTTGTGGCTGTTTGGGGTGAAATAATGAAAGCACTATTCAACTGAGCTAGTTTCTGTTGTCAGCAACTTGAATGAATTTGTAACAGTTAACTTCAGCTTCTTAAACATCTGTAAATTACTGGTATATATATGATATAGTAAAACAGATTTATATCCTCTTGCTGTGTGTTTGAGGCTTTGATTTCTAAAACAATCAGGGAACGAGGGTTACATACGTAACCGAGACGTTCTCTTTCAGTCGCTAGTTGACGTGTCGACTGATTGGGATCCCTATTAAAACGACACTAGTGCTGCCACCTTCCAGTGTCTAGACAAAAGCCTCCTGAACCCCCCGCATTATTGAGGCGGAGATAGGACAGGGCTTAGGCCAGGGAAGTCACTGCTGTTCCACAAGACCACTGGGAAAGCGTTAACCTTTCGTTGGAAGGAATAAGCTGCGGAAGCCACATCCTGCCTATAGGGAGGTAACATGTGGGGAATAACACATATGGACAGGGCGATTTACCGGGCAGTACTTCATATGGAATGTCACTGAGGTGGCTCCTGCCTAAAACAGGGGGGAGACCCAACCGGTCAGTGACGGCAGAGCAGGCTCTGCCAAGGGAAGACACGGGCTCGCCGCAGGGAGCCGTACCGTGGAAGATTACACATATGGGATCATACAATGAAGTACGGGCTGTAGAAGCTGGTCTTCATATCGGCTGGAGGGACCGGCTCAATCACATCCTTCGCCAGTAAGAGTGCGATGGCCGCGCACATGACAGACGCACATTCGCTGAACACCGAAGTGTAACGAATAGCGTTGAACACCGAAGTGTAACGAATAGCGTTGAACATGGGCGGAGGCCAGGAGGCCTGGGTGGAGGCTGCTGCAGTGGCCAAGCGGGAGCAGAGGTGGCGGCAGACGGATGCCCTCGGCGTTGAGCAGGTGGAGGATCTGCCCCAGGCGGACGGGTGGAGCAGGCCGCGGGAGCAGGATGTGCCGGATGGCCTCCGTCTGCTTCTGGGCAGTAGAGAACTGTTGGGCGAAGTTCTCCACTGCGTCGCCGAATAGCCCAACCTGTGATATGGGGGAGTCCAGGAATCTAACCTTGTCCGCATCCCTCATGTCTGCCAGGTTGAGCCAGAGATGACGCTCCTAGACCACTAAGGTGGCCATCGCCAGACCGATCACACGAGCTGCAACCTTCGTGCCCTGGAGGGCGAGTTCGGTTGCAGTGCGGAGCTCACCCATGAGCTCACAGTCTGGGCTACCCTCGTGCATGTTCGTGAGTGCTTGGGCCTGGTGGACCTGAAGCAGCGCCATGGCATGCAGAGAGGAGGCGGCTTGCCCACAGGCTTTGTAAGCCTTGCCCGTAAGGACAGACGAGAACAGACTTTAGAGGGGAGACGAGGATCCCTCTTCCATGAGATAGCAGTCGGCGGACACAGTTGCATCGCGACAGACCGCTCCACTGGAGGGATAGCCTCGTATCCCTTCACGGCTCCTCCGTCAAGGGTAGTGAGGGGGGAAGAACTACTAAAGCGGTTTCTGGCAGAGAAAGGTGCCGTCCACGACCTAGTAAGCTCCTCATGCACTTCAGGGAAGAAAGGTACTGGGGCAGCGGGCTGAGAACCAGCCCGGCCCGCCCCGAGAAACCAATCATCCAACCGAGACGGTTCGGGGCACGGTGGAGGATTCCAGACGAGCCCTACCGCCTCGGCAGCCCTTTTCAGCATAGCTGCCATCTCTGGGTCTGGCTTGGGCAGCGCTGGTCTCCCAGAGGGAGGCAGCAGAGCCGAGTCTTCGTCTCCAGAGCCCAGCTCTCCCTCCTTCGCGGACAAAGGCGAGTCTCGATCTCAGCACCGCAATGGTCATGTTCCCGCAGTGAGAACATGACTCATCCACAAAAGCTGCTTCAGCGTGCTTTAAGCCCAAATACGTGATACAGTTATTGTGACCGTCAGAGGGGGACAGAGCCCTACCGCACCCAGAAACGCACGGATGGAATGGCATCTTGAAAAAGACGCAAACACACCTGTGTTGCTCTTTCAGGAAATGGGACCCATCACCAGTGCCGGAGCACACGGGAATAACCGCGGCAACACTGTACAGTAAAGCACTCACTACTTCCAACCTCAACCGGCCGTCAACAAACACTCTTATAAATGAAATGCTGTTAAAACAGCAGTTGAGAGCTTCAGAAGCTCGCTGTAGAAACACCAGCACTGGGAGAGTCTTCCAGAAGAACACAGACACACTCGCTCGTTGTAAAACAACAACACTCTTCAGAGACATCGACACCGATCGGCTCCGAAGCGAAAGAAAACTGGTGCGTGCATCCACTTCCGTATTTATACCCGCGCTGCGCGGCGGAGTGTGTGATGCAATTCACGCACGCCAATGTGCATTGGCTTATTTTAACAATACTCGAAGATGACAGGCTCCCTAAGCGTGATCCCAATCAGTCGACACGTCGACTACGTCGAACGTGAGTGACTGAAAGGGAACTTTAGTTTAGTCAACTGTTTACTGCATCAGAATAAACAACTATTCTATCAAAATTAACCTCAGATTAAACCGCACTGCAAAATTTCAGCTTCATCTGGTCAGAAAAATATGTTTGATTATGATACATTTCTTAAAACTGCAATGGAGAAAAACACAGTGTGCCACGGACATCAAAAAAGCCCTATATTTCTGTTCATCCTGAGGCACAATACTGGATGATATTTATAGCTAATAAAACAATACTTCCAATCTGAACAGGCTTTCATGTTTCAAACTTCAAAAAAGTTTGAAACAAGTGGTTGTGTAAGCTGTCAGCATCAAGCAATACCATTTATTTTCATTATTTTCATGCATAGTAAGTTTGCTTTACTGTGTAACAGACTTAAATCTTGTTTCGACCGCCTGTCATCACATAAATGCCTGTCATATGTGTCAAAAAAAAAGTTTGTTGAGAAGCATTCAATCATCTGAGGTTTTGTTCCACGGTACGAGTGTGGAGAATATATAGAATGAGTTTCTTATTGCATGTTTTGTAATAAACATCTGTCAAACCAAATAAATGTAAATCTGCTACATTAATAAACCTAAATAAATTTTTGGAAATGGCAAATAAAAATGCTTTATAAAAATGTTTTAAAGGTTTTTGTGGATTTAAATAAAGAGCTAACAAGACTATAGTCTGTCTAGCACAAAAAAAAAAAAAAAAGGGAGTGCTAGTGGATGGATGTCTCATATCTTTGTCTTAAAACTCCCACTGATTTCCTGAAATGTATTAGGCAAGGTTATGACTGAATTTCATGAGCAAATGCTGACGTGGGACTTGCTCACCGAAACCCACTCACGTTTATATATATATCATGCTCATATGAGACTGTCAGAATCTGATGACAGGTTTTGTGTTTGTTACTTCATATGATTGTCCCTATTGGATTTAGAAAGTAATTAGAAATAAGTAATGTAATGTACTCTAATTAGTACAGTAATCTAATTACATTGTTGAAGATGTAATTAGTAGCTAGTAATTCATTATTTTGGGGGGAATAACTTACCCAACACTGGTCAGGCTTGCCAACTAGTTAAACTCTGCACATATTTAAAATAAACAAGAAGCATCCTGATATTAAGAAATGTAGTTCAATCTGAATATTTGAGCAGAAATAGTGCAGGAAAGTGTCTAAGCATAAAATATTGCACCTGCATGTGAATTGCTAATTTTATTCATTCAAAAGCTAAAAAAACAAAAACAATGTTCAGAGAGCCTGAATTGTTGAACAGCAAAGGTTACTGAATGCTAATAAATTGCATGTCAAAAATGTTTTGTTTCACATCAAGCCCCATAAATTACTGGAGCAAAGACTGAAAGACAAATTGGAAGAGCAACGAAAGCCAATAATATGGCTGGTGAAGAAACTAATCCATTAAGACCTGAGGGACTGAGAGAGTCTCATAAGGGACCTGGAAGCTCTATCTATTGAAATGGAAATTAGGGGAGATACGAAAATGTGTCGTGTCATTTTAGCAGAGAAAAGCAGAAAGCATTTCACTTCTGCCTCTTCATTTGTGTGTTTGTGTGCGTTCTGCATGTGTTTAACCAATGGTGTTTAATGGCATATGACAACGTGAACACAATTCCACTGTTACCTGAAGCTAGAAAAAAAGTAGTTAAAAGAAACATTAGGCTTTATGCATCTTGGCCAATAAATGCATACTTACTATAGATCATAAACACAATAAAACTATATGATCAATATCAATAAACACACACATTAATCATCCTCATGTCAGCAGTCCTGATAAAATGCAGTAAATTTAAGTTATTTTAAGACAGATTCATTCTCCCTCGGTCAGAGATTTCATTTATTTTATCACCGGTAGCTGTTCTTTTAACAAGATCATTCTTCCATTCTTAATAAATCTGAGTTCATTTAAATGCAAACACTCTTATCATCTGATTGTATAATATTCAAATTATGACTCATTCTTATACAATATGCAAATGTTAAACAATTTTAAAACTAGTACCTACATCAAAAATGTAAATGTTCTTACAAAATTAAGCAGATTACTAGATGTTCTGCAACATCGTCCTTACTTGAGGAAAACATGAACCAAACATCTTTAGTCATATTAAAGATAGATGTAGGCCTAGAATTGATCAGGGAAGCTCATCTAAATAACTGTTAAATAAATGTATGTCCAAGAAGGATTCTCTAGTTTAGAACCCCATAAATTAAATGTTCAATCAATGTTTATTATTTCATTTCTGTAAACTGAACTCATTGTAAACTGCTAAAATTGTATGCTTGGACAGTGCTAACACTTTTATGCTCTTGTTACCTACTGGTTAATGTTTTTTGTTTTTTTTGCAATTAAACATAATAAACATATATCAATGGTATTCATAAGTCCAAATAAATGAATAATAAAGCAAGGCACACCAATAAAATTGGTGAGAGAAATAAAAAAGTAAACAAATGAAAAAGAGGGGTTGTCATTCATCTTACAGAAAATTAAAGTCTCTTATAATTCCAGCAAATGTTCAGGCCTGTTTATCTAAGAAAGAAATGAGAAATAATTACAAACAAAATATTTGTTTTAATTACCGAGAAATAATGTATTTCAAGTAATGAGAAATAATAACATACTTTTACATTTCTGGATTAAGATTTTCCCCATTAAAAAAATCAACATTACATTACTTTCAATATAGGCTACAACGTTTTCTATAAAATGTAAGCAGTGATTGGACCTTTGTTTCCAACCAATAAGATATTTTCCAGATTATTCGAGCACATAAACACAAAAGTGATCCGTCTATCTATGTCAACAGAACAAAACTACAACAAAAAATACAATTGTTTTGGTCAAACAGTACCTTTAAATATTAGTGCATACCATTAAATATTTTGTAAGTGTATACTTTACTTTAAAAGCCACTGGAAAATAAAGGATTCAAAATGTTTGTGCAGTTGGCCTATACTGCCATAATGATGTTATTTGAATATTGGCACTCAGTGTTGCTCATCCAATAAAATTCAAAGACCAGAACTAACACTTCAGTTTAGGGAACACATATTCACTATTAACTAGTTTCTTATTAGCATGCATACTATTGGTTGATCATTTGTACTTATAAAGCACATTAATGCCTTATTCTGCATGACCATTTTCCTAAACCTACCCCTACCTAAACTTAACAACTACCTTACTACTAGCCATAATAATTAGGCCTTCATTGAGGGAAAACTCCAATAATTGAGGGAAAACTCCAATAATAAATAATGAATGTGTTCCCTAATCTAAATCATGTTACCGAAATAATGAACAACTCCCAGATAATCCTCAACCATAAACAAGAGGATGAAAATAATGGTGATGGGCCAAAGCCTGGAAACTGGACATCACCAGGGAAATGACCTCTGCTAAATGAAATAAAATATAATTAAGCATCAATCGAAGGACGCCTGTAGAAAGTGAGCCACCCTGGAGCCTGCTGAGGTGAGTCACCAGAGAAGGGTGAGGACAGCTGCCACCAGCCAGACTAGAGGCTCCTTAAGTGGGCAAGGAGGACGAGCGTGCTGTGTAAGTCTGTCACAACGGACAAAGATTAATGATGGGGGGTTGTACCTAATCTCACTGACAAACTATTCCCTGCTGACTGGACACTGCTCCAAGTCTGCAGACTAATGCTGTTTTGCTCCACGGTGGCCCTACACCAAATTGGGTAGAATGGGATTTCACCAAGCATGTTCTTGGATCACCATCCTTGTTGATCCTGGAACAACATTTCAGTCAACCAATCAGATTTGAGGGATAGGTTCAAAGTTAATGTAAAGTTTAGGCTTACAATCAGGGTTAGATGCTTCAACTTAATCTTATACGCGTATCATTTCCCTCTGATTTTAGAGAAACATTATGGGTTGTTAGGTTTAGGGGCATAGGTATATGGTTAGGAGGACTATATTTTTGGACAGGAATGTTGTTCCAGGATCAACAAAAGATGTTGTTAAAGGTTAAAGGCTTGTAACGCGTTGTGTCAGGAGGGAAAGAAAAATATGGATAGCTCACAGCCGAATTATTAGGCCAGACAGACTCACAGAGGCGATTGGCATCTTACACAACTCACGCTTTATTTGACAACTGTCTATCCCAGGCTCCACCGTCCACAGCGTTACCAAAACAAACAAAACAAGGTGAAAAAAATTTAGCTCCAAACAGAAATTACCCGCATACATGTGGGATTCGAGGCGCACGGTACACACTATACCATACAGAGTGCAGACTGTTTACCAGGGAGCGCGCAGCTCTTAAAGGGGCCACACTTATTTTCCACTCGTTACAGATTGCATCCGAAATTGCATACTTCCCTATATAGTAGGTGAAAAACAGTATGTGACAAAAGAACACTGTAAAAAATGATATGATCAATAAGTTATGACAGCATGTTTTTACATTGCTTTAACTCATCAAAATAAGTTAAACAATTTTCAGGCCCTAGTTTAGGCCCGATGTCCGAATTAAGAGAGTAGGCAAAAAGTACTGGGATGACTTACTACTTCTGGCGAGATTCTGAAGTGTGCATAGTACGATGGAAACCTTACTATTCCATGAGGCCACGGGATATAGCCTGGCAAATTAAAAAAATGTGAGGATATATGAATGACAGTGACACGACGCAGACTGTACAAAGTAACTGACGCACAGGACAGGAGGTCACGTGTTAATGACAACATGGCGAATGTAAGTAGGCTACGTCCAAACTACAGCCATGCATACATTCATACAACATATGCTTTTTTTTTTAGCACACAAGAAGTAATTACTTATTCAAAATAAGCTACTCAAGAGAGAATGCGATTACGGACGCAGCACATGTCTTTGCTTGGCAAAATCACGGCCTCCGGAGACAAATCTATCCAGACTGATCTTCTAAGATTGCTACACTTTTTTAGCTGAAAATGCAATTAACATGTTTAACTAACAACTTGTCTAGTATGTAGTGATATGATATCAGACACAGGCTTAATATTTAACTTGCCATTATGATATGGCACATACAATATTACAGCATTACAGAACTTTATAAGTTTCTGATAAGCTCAGGATGCTCTTCTAATAATTCCCAATAATCTAATACTGTTTCTTCACATAATTAATAAATAAGTAAATAAATAAATATAGCTTGTGCACAATTCTTAATTGAATTGACAAGCAAAGGTCCCAAAAACATAAAAATAAAAATCCATTTCAGATATGGTGCTTCATATTTTCCAGCGAAGGCTTTCGTTTCCCATAAAATCATAAACACGAAACAATTTTCATTAAAAAATACAATAAGTTTATTTCAGTAAAAAAAAAAAAAAAAGAAAGAAAACATAAAAACGCCTGTATTAGACAGTATTGCCGTGCCTTGCCTCTTTGAGCTTATGATGCCCTCTGCTGGTCATTTCTAAAACTGGAGGTACGAGATGTGCATTTGAACAAAAGAATGTCAAGATTCCCAAAATGGTCAATCATGGAAACAATAACATGTGCTTCGAGTCAAATGATTTTCAAGTCCTCTACACAGACATAACATGTTGCCATGCACAGTGCAATTTTTTGGAAAAAGTTGAACATTCTTATGATCTGAAGATGAGCTGCAGGCAGTAGTTATTTATACTTGTAATTTCGAGCTTGATCATTCAGGAACTCATCAAGTAATATTAGAGCAGAACATCACAATATCTTTGATCTATTTACAGCTTTTGCTTCAAAATAAGTTGGAATCTAATACAAAGTAAGTCAATCAAACAAACTATTCATTAAACCTCAAATGAGGTCTGAAGAAAAAAACAAAACAACCTAAAAACACTGGTTCTTAAGAGTCATTGGGAAGTCCAAAGAGCTTGACGGTCCCTGCCTCTCGGTTGCTGTCGTATTTGCCCTCTTTATCGTCGCAGGCGTACGCCAGCAGGGGTCTTTTTGGATGCCACGCTACAGTGAAGGTTGGAGACTCGCACTGAATCTCCCAGAGTTTCTCACCTACAGCAATAACACACAACAACAAACATGAAGAAGTTGGTAAAACACAATTCAAACTTTCATGATCATTTCAAAATGTATCTGCTCACCTGTCTCTACTTCAGCAATGTCAATGAAATGGTCCTCAGAGGCTGACGCCAGCATTTTACCATCATGACTGAAACTGAGCGTCCGCACAGGCCAGTCTAGTCTATGGGATTCAGAATGAAAATGTATATTATATTATATTATATAATATAAGAAAACAAATTACAACGTGCTTGCCTGCTGACAAATAAAATTCAATACAGCTTAGTATTGTGATATTTTTCATGGGGATATTGTAGCGAGAACCAATACGTAATTTTACTGTAAGCACTGTGCTTAATGCAGGAAATAATAATAATAATGTTTAATAATTGTTCTTTGTAAAAACGCTTATAACAATTATGTATTGTAAAAACAAATATACTGAATTGAGTGTGTAAATATTATTTGATTGTAATTTCTATTACAAATATGTCTTAGGCACAATTGAACATGGACATGGATATGAAGATGTGAAATGAACAGATTGAGAACTTTATCTTATTAGATAAAACATGTCGACAAAAGTATTCTTTTGGGGAAATTTGTATTTGAAAAAAGGTAATAAATCACAATATATTTTATTACAAGATTAATTGTATTAAATCATTTACATGTTTCAGTTTATTATTGTTCATAGGTAACAATACTAAAGTAAATACACCATAACATCAGGCTCAGTGTTATTTTAGTATTATTTATATAATAAACTGTATATTATATATATATATACAGTATTTAATAATTATTTGAATTAGCTTTTATTTAAATATTTTCTGTTTTCATTTCCATTTTAAGTAATTTTGTTATAGGCATTTGTGTTAGTTTTGCATTATATTTATATTTCATATATTTTTCAGGTTTATGAATTTTAGCACTTTAGCACTTCATTTTGTATATACAGTGAGGAAAATAAGTATTTGAACACGCTGCTATTTTGCAAGTTCTCCCACTTAGAAATCATGGAGGGGTCTGAAATTGTCATCGTAGGTGCATGTCCACTGTCAGAGACATAATCTAAAAAAAAAAAAATCCAGAAATCACAATGTATGATTTTTTAACTATTTATTTGTATGATACAGCTGCAAATAAGTATTTGAACACCTGAGAAAATCAATGTTAATATTTGGTACAGTAGCCTTTGTTTGCAATTACAGAGGTCAAACGTTTCCTGTAGTTTTTCACCAGGTTTGCACACACTGCAGGAGGGATTTTGGCCCACTCCTCCACACAGATCTTCTCTAGATCAGTCAGGTTTCTGGGCTGTCGCTGAGAAACACGGAGTTTGAGCTCCCTCCAAAGATTCTCTATTGGGTTTAGGTCTGGAGACTGGCTAGGCCACGCCAGAACCTTGATATGCTTCTTACAGAGCCACTCCTTGGTTATCCTGGCTGTGTGCTTCGGGTCATTGTCATGTTGGAAGACCCAGCCTCGACCCATCTTCAGTGCTCTAACTGAGGGAAGGAGGTTGTTCCCCAAAATCTCGCAATACATGGCCCCGGTCATCCTCTGCTTAATACAGTGCAGTCGCCCTGTCCCATGTGCAGAAAAACACCCCCAAAGCATGATGCTACCACCCCCATGCTTCACAGTAGGGATGGTGTTCTTGGGATGGTACTCATCATTCTTCTTCCTCCAAACACGTTTAGTGGAAAAAGTTCTATTTTGGTCTCATCTGACCACATGACTTTCTCCCATGACTCCTCTGGATCATCCAAATGGTCATTGGCAAACTTAAGACGGGCGTTGACATGTGCTGGTTTAAGCAGGGGAACCTTCCGTGCCATGCATGATTTCAAACCATGACGTCTTAGTGTATTACCAACAGTAACCTTGGAAACCGTGGTCCCAGCTCTTTTCAGGTCATTGACCAGCTCCTCCCATGTAGTTCTGGGCTGATTTCTCACCTTTCTTAGGATCATTGAGACCCCACGAGGTGAGATCTTGCATGGAGCCCCAGTCCGAGTGAGATTGACAGTCATGTTTAGCTTCTTCCATTTTCTAATGATTGCTCCAACAGTGGACCTTTTTTCACCAAGCTGCTTGGCAATTTCCCCGTAGCCCTTTCCAGCCTTGTGGAGGTGTACAATTTTGTCTCTAGTGTCTTTGGACAGCTCTTTGGTCTTGGCCATGTTAGTAGTTGGATTCTTACTGATTGTATGGGGTGGACAGGTGTCTTTATGCAGCTAACGACCTCAAACAGGTGCATCTAATTTAGGATAATAAATGGAGTGGAGGTGGACATTTTAAAGGCAGACTAACAGGTCTTTGAGGGTCAGAATTCTAGCTGATAGACAGGTGTTCAAATACTTATTTGCAGCTGTATCATACAAATAAATGGTTAAAAAATCATATATTGTGATTTCTGGATTTTTTTTTTTTAGATTATGTCTCTCACAGTGGACATGCACCTACGATGACAATTTCAGACCCTCCATGATTTCCAAGTGGGAGAACTTGCAAAATAGCAGGGTGTTCAAATACTTATTTTCCTCACTGTATATGCATGTATGTATGTAATAAAAATTATAAAATGTATATATTATTTCAGATTTATTTCAATTAACAACTGTTTTTAATAGTTTTAGTTAACAGTTGACTGCATCAACTGACCTGGAGGAATGAGATACTAAGTCAAAATTATGAGGGGGAAAAAAAAGTGAAAATTATGAGATAAAAAGTCACAATTATGACAGTCAAAATTATGAGAAAAAAAAAAAATCTAAATTCTGATCAGCTGACCTGGAGAAGCAGCGAACACACACCAGCTCCTCCACATCCCACAGGCTGACCAGGGCATCTGCACTTCCGGTGGCAAAATACTTGCCAGTGGGATCAAATTTAATGCAGATGCAGTTGGACGGATGGGCATTAATTGACTGTATGAGCTTCAGTTCAGGGTAACTGAAAAAGAGAGAGAAACATGACGTTTGATTTCCCATTAGTACAATACAGCCTATTAGTAAAACTACAGATAAACATACCTTAATATATTGATACAGCCATTGCCATTGGTCAGGAAGAACATGTCGTTGTCATTATTCCAGGAGATCTCATTGACCTCAAACTTGAACTGTTCCTCACCACGAGGACGGTGTGTCTTGGCATCAATGAAAGTCACAACATCATCCTTGTTGCCTACAGCAATTGTCTGACCATCAGGACTCCAACATATGTTGATATTCTCCCCTGAAAGTTGTCAGACAATATCTCACAGATAAATAAATCTCTCATGAGAACAAAAGATGTGACTGACATAAGGTTTAGAGGTTCACCTTTCGTGCTGACCGTGGCCATGCATTTGGTGGTCCGTACGTCCCAGATGCGGATGGTCTTGTCTCCGGATGCAGTGACGAACAGATCAGGGTTTGTGGGATGCCAGCACAGCTGATCCACACTGTCTCCATGTCCTCTGTAATTGTTTTCCTTCACCTGATACATGGAATATAGATTCATGGGTGAGCAAGTTCATGTTTAATCAAATAAATTGCTATCTTAAACACAGCTAACCTAAATGCCATCTAAATGAAAGTAGCTACAGTTGTCACGTGGTATTACTTAAAGGGATAATTCAGCCAAAAATTAAAATTCCATCATTTACTCACCCTCGTGTCGTTCCAGACCAGTAAGACTTTCGTTCATCTTCAGGACATAAATTAGGATTATTTTGATGAAATCTGAGAGCTTTCTGAGGTTTGATCTCAAGCGTCAAGCCGGTTTCGGTTGAGCCTCTGTTTATGTTCGCTGATCAATTTTTATTTGTGAATAAAAGCCTTAATTCAATCTGTTCATCATATAAAGCGACCGAGTCTCTACAAAATTTGGACAAAAGCGCACAATTCATATGGATTAGCTTTACGATCTCTTTATGAACTTTTTGAAGTGTAGTTTAAAGTGGTAGTTGCGTAGCTGTCAATGGAGGGACAGAAATCTCTCAGATTTCATCAAAAAGATCTTAATTTGTGTCTGAAGATGAACGAAAGTCTTACGGGTTTGGAACGACATGAGGGTGAGTAACGTTACATGATGACAGAATTTTCATTTTTGGGTGAACTATCCCTTTAAAAAAGGCTAATCAAACTAACAGAAATGATGGAGATCGATCATGGATTTGAGAACTGTTCAAGAACTGCAAAAACGTCGTTTAAATACCAATAATAACGATAATCAACATGTATGAGTCACTTGTATAATTCAGGGTGCATTGCAGATGATGGAGATGATTAACCTCACCAGTCGATCTTTTTCCAGGACAAACACGCTGGCGGTTTTGTCAAATGATCCGGACGCCAGACGTTTCCCATCACAGCTCCAGGCAACCGAATGCACTTTAGCACTATGAGCCGGGAACTCTCTGCTTTTATTGTTATTCCTGAAAACCTCCTGCATCTCCTGATAGTATGAGGACGCCATGCTAGCTTGTCATTCGCCGTGTATTTAAGCTCAATCTTTAGTTACTTACTGCCACCTAGTGCACGGGAGTGACATGACATACTAAATAATGTCAAAATCCTCCACATGAGAAAAATAAAACATGCTTTGATAACTCATAATTATGATGATCAAAAGTCAGATGATGCCGATTCTGAATCAACATACACAACTGCCAAATGTTCTATATATGTTTATCATTATAATCACAACTTGTAATAATTGCTGAAATAAGCTGTTTCTGCCTAAAATGAATACGTTAGCTAACTGCATGATTTGTATTATCTTAGAACTCTACAATTTAGAGTGATCTGTTATCAGAGCTGACAGTCAAAATAATGTCCACATGTTAGAATTGTAATGTAGACACATGCATTTTCTGTAAAGCTGCTTTGAAACAATATGTGAAAAGCCCTATACAAATAAATGTTAATAGAAATGTGAATTGAACATAAAAGTGGAAATTATAAGATACTACATAATAAATATAGCAAAAAAAATAATGATGACATTAAAAGTCACAATTATGACATACTAAGTCATTATTATGAGAAAAAATTGACATTATGACATAAATTGTTTTTTAATTATGAATAATGTAATTAAAAAAACCTGACCAACATAAGTCATAATTTTGTTACAATACAATACTGTTGTGATCTGTTTGTTATTTTTTCCACTGTGTGATTTTTGGTCAAATGTATTAAAACCAGCTAGGATCAGTCTGACCCACAAATATCATAATGCGTATAAATTATAATGATATATTGAACTCAGTCGCTACAATTAAAAAAAACTTAAAATTTGAAGATAATAACAAGTGCGATTTCAATTATATTTTGACCACTGAACTAAGACATTTTCAGTTTTCCTTTGCGTCTTTCAGGTACAGACACAACATTTTCAAAACGATCCCCGTTCACACGGATCCGCGAAAAGACTAAAAACGCTGTATTATTCATGCCAGGCCAGTAGTTGGCGATGTCACTTTGTAAAGAAACACTACGTGGCTATAGACTGAACGACACGCAAAACGCATGCACATGACGTCATAGTTTTCACAAATTCGTTTTTGTAGTTTACACAAAGACGATAATGGTATCGCTCTCAAAAACTTGCACCTTGAATCCCATTTTCAAAGGTTTGTGTTTTCAGGCCCCAAAACGCAGTTGGCGTGTAAATGAACGGCCAAAACCCATACGTTTTCTGTTTTTGTGTAAACGGTCCCTAGATGATTGTTTGCTCCTTACAGTTGCTGGTCTGAGTGGCATTTGAGTTAACATTCTTTTAGGGGTTTTGCGTAATGAAAATGTGTGCCTTAATTCAGTCATGATCAATAATCACTAAATGATCACTATTGCAATTTCTTTCAAACTACGCAACCTGGAAAAGTTCATATGACGTGTTGTCTTCTTTTCTTCTCTGTCAACTCCTGCCAATTCCCTCCACACTATTTGTCCAGGATCTGTTTCTTACAGGCAGATCCAGTTGCATTACCTGCTAATGCCTTCATGTATATTTCATTGCACTCTTAGTAATGTTTTGCACTTTCTTTTGTTACAATGAACGCACAACTCCCTTTTAGTATACAAACCACTTAGAGAATCTATAGACCAACTACTTACAGAAACACACTACTTAAAAAAACACTTTAAAGAAAGATTTAACTACGTTATTTAATCCTAAGGTACAACTTTTGTGTCATTGTTACGCAAGTTCTTATTAAAAGGAGCTCATTTTAACTTAAATTGCTTATGCACAACCAGTATGTATACTGTGCTAAATTACAAGTTTAATGATAATATGTGATGCTGACATCTATTTGTTTGAAAACCAGAAAAAAGAGAGGTATAAAGAGCAGTTTGTGTTTCTTCATAAGTTTATTCAGTTGAGTTTAAAAGGTATGTTGAAGAGGAAGGTTTAGATCAGTTCAAATAAAAACAGGTACACTCAAGTTAAGCTTCAAAACACACTCATTTCAAGATCACAAGTCAGATCAATCACCTCTCAGAGTTCTTATACAAAAGCCTACACTCCAATAAGGCCGAAAAGGAAGAAGTGGTGCAAACATTAAGGCCAAAACACATTCCAGAGGTGGTGAGAAATTAAGGAGCCATTTAAACAAGTCTCCTACAATAAAAATAAAAAAAGAGTAAATAAGTCACGTCAATGTGGGTTATTAAAAACTCTATGATGATAGTGTGAAAACAAGAATATATAATAAAACAATTCAGAAGTGATACAACCACAAGTAATTCAGTATTTGCAATTATTGGCCATATATTATTGCAGCTGTCAGGTAGCCTGATATCAAGACTTCAGACCACCCAGCTAACAAAAATATATTCAAAATGGCCGTTCGCACAGAACGCGATTTTCCATTCCAATGCGCTACTTTTCCATTCCAATGCGCTACTTTTCCATTCCAATGCGCTACTTTTCCATGGTTTTTCTATGCAATCGCACGGTAGACGGACGTGTATGACTCGCGTCTTTTTAAGCTTCTCGCGAATGACACGGCGTTCTAAAAACGTGGCGCTCAAATCAAGTCAGTTCAACTTTTCTTTTTTTTTTTAAACGTGCGTTTTTCCTCCATTCAACTGCCCTAAGATGAATCTCTTTTGTTTTTCAAAGCACATTCTGTGTGAAAGAGCCCTAAGAACGTTTATCCAACGTTCCCATTAAGTTGTTAAACGTTATTTTCTGAATGTTCTCTTAGTGTTCAATACGTCCAGTTTTTAAATGTAAAAAAAAAACATGGTTATGCAAATTACAGAAAACATTAAGAGAACGTTACATTTTATCATTATGAGAAAGATACTTTTGAGTTGTCCATTCTCTGAACGAGCAGTGAGGAGTAACGTTTGAAAAACTAAAACATTTCAGAAAAAAAAGTTCCATGAACAATGTATAAATAACATTTTAAGAATGTTATTAAACACCAGATAACTTTTGAACAAACGTTACAGGAAGAACATTTATTCATAACAGAACATTAGCCAAAGATCTGGGAACGTTCCCTGTTAGCTGGGCAATATAAGAACAGGACAAATGAGACGGCCAGAACTCTGTCTCATTAATATTACTCACGTCTGATCCACTTAGAGTCAAGATGAGTCACAAGGCAAATATTCGCAGTTATTAGAGGCAGCTTGATCCTGCACAATATTACAATTTGCAGATGATATTGCATTGGAACAGCTCAGAGTTAGTGAGCAGATCTAATCATGACGCAACTGTCAATCAAAGCCAAACTTTTGTACAGTGCATTCATGCAGTGCAAAGTTTTGGAAACGCCACGGCGGAAGACATGCGTATAGCCCTCCATGACTTGATGGTATTCATTTTCCTAATATCTAGGATGTATGATCTCAAATCCCCAAGAGGTGTGTCTTAAGAGGTAGACAGAACAGACCACCACAGTTCCTCTTTAAGGTAAAATCGAGTACATGGCTTATAATTGCATCTCTTGATTAATGTTTGGATAGTCTAGTTCACACTTAGGACCTTTTTAGAACAACAAAGGTGCCATGATGTGCAGTGCAGTGATTCTGTCAGGATTGTTCTGCTGCTTTGCATTGAATATGACGTAAATTCTGTGCTACTTGCAGCATCCTTCATCCATTGTTCAAACAGGTAATCCCGCCTCAAACTCACACATTGAGAATTGTCAATTGGGCCGGAGGCATCAAGGTTTGACTGGTTAGCAAGCAAAATGCATCTTTCTTAAAGGTATAGTTCTGTGAAACAAAAAGAATGTTTCAACTGCTCTTGTCCACACAATGAAAGTCAATGGGGTCCAAATCGTCTCCGAAGAATTGAGATGAATGGGAATGCTAAAGGATCCTTCAGGTATCACAGACTTCCTTATTCGGATCGCTCAAACAGACTCAAATTCTGCTGCTAGTGGCACAGAAATTACACACTTCATCGTTAAAGTTTCCTTGCTTGCATTTTTATGGAAATGCGACTCAGATGTTGAATCCATGAATCTAAGATGAATCTAATAGCAACTATAGAATTATTCTGAAGTGTATGACAGATGTCCCTAATATCTAAACACCCTGTGTTTATTATTGGTAAAGGCAGGTACAGTACATAGTCAATGAAAGGAACAAAAAAAAAAAAGTGTCTGGTAAGATGTTTTTTTTTTTTTTTTTTTTTTTTTAAGTGTAATAGTAATCAAGCTGCAAATGATGAAATGATCTTTCTATAATAATTTGAAATATGAACAGCTGATTTTAAATTTGGAACAAACTAATTTAGAAAGCATGGTTTTGTGCAAATAATGCAGCTGTCCTTACAGCGCCACTTGCCGTTAACATTCGGCATCTGTGCTACTGTTTGCTGCATTGGGGCTTTGTGCAGAGGAGCTGATGGTTTGCAGGTCTTCACTTGCATCCGTTTGGCCAATCCCGTTGGGCCCCGTCCACTTCTCTGGATCTCCATCCTTCACTTCACTGATCATAAAAGTATATGCAAAAATTACAACAAAAGTGAACAGACTATAATATTTATATACAGATGATGCCATATTAAAGTGCCCCTATTAAGCCTTTTTTAGATATTACCTTTCATGTAGTGTGTAATATAGCGGTGAATGTAAAAGGCCTATAAGGTTTCAAAGATCAAAATGCAGATAAATGGGGTTATTGTCTCCCAAAAGAAAGAACTGATTCTGAACTGTGAAACGAGTCGTCAGTAATTCAAGTCTAATTTCCTGCACAAACCTATGTAGGTTTGTAACAAATGTGCATAATGCCAGCCTATGGTCTTCATTGACTGTCCACAAACCGCATCTTTTTTGACCCTCAAACACTGTAGCTGTAGCTGAGGCCTGGAAGAGTTTGGTTCATGTTGTCGACATGTCGAGAAGACGCTGTTTTCTGCGCTGAGAAACACTCAGGCTTGAATTGATACGATAAAACCGACGGCATCGTTACTGTTCGTATCAATGTGAATTAAGCGCTGAGGAAGCCTCCAGAGCTGAAATTCATGGTATTGGTATGGTAATTGGTGTTTTGTTTCTGACACGCAATGTAATTGGTAGACCAATCACAACAGACTGGTGCCATTTGACCAATCAGAGCAGAGTACACTCCAGGGTTCTTGCAGGTTTCAGCAAGTCAAATTTAAGACCTTTTTAAGACATTTTAAGACCATAAAGCTTGAAATTTAAGACCTGCCAAGACCTAAATTTGGCATTGCCCCAAAAAAAATTCAAATCAAAGAATTCATTTTATTTCAATGAATTAAGTAATTGAAAAAACATTAATTTAATTTACAGATAAAACAATCACATTAGTAACCTTCCACACCCAACAACGTGTGTCAGAATCAGATATATATATTTTTTTTTTTATAGAAAATTGTACTATGCATATTATACTGTAAAAAACACATAATTAGTTAATTTTAGTTGATCATAGTTGATCATAACTAGAGATGAAATGGCATGAACATTTCATTTCAATGATAATTGTGACAAAAATGACCACGGTGATCACAGAATCCTGTTCAAAAAGTACTAATACTACACAATGTCGAAAACCAGCAAATAACAAATAAAATTAGCATCAATATGCACTTTTTGTTTACATAAACATTAAAATAATACCATTAAAAATGATAGCCAGATTTTAAAAGTGTCTTGCAACATGTTATATACTAACATGTACAAGTTCAAATAAAGTTTTGACAAAAAAGTTTTTTTATAAAAAGATAAACCTCACATATTTCAGACTTTAAATAATTTTTTATAAAAAACAATTACTGACATTTACAATGCACTTTAGCTTATCTTTTATTATTAATAGTAAAATTCGGTCGGATTTTCCCGTGGCGTCTGTCGTTGCTATGCAACCGTGCACTGCGCTCTCCACAATGACAAAGAAGTTTTAGTGGCTAATGGATTTCCACCGGCGAGAAACGCTTGCTGTAGCTCTGCTTCAAGATTTATTTACGGAGAAGAGAAAAACACCCGTAGTGTTTGGGTGCACCCGCATCCTTCCAGTTGAGTGAGCTTTCAATGTTGTTACGGAAAGGGGCGAAGCTGATTGGCTGGTTCTTGTCACATGACCTGCGGTGCGTTTGCGGCATTCTGAAGAGTTGAGATTTTTTTTTCAATTATGAGCGCGCGCCTACATTTGAACGAACTTGAGCGAGCAAAAGATGCGATATGTGAACGGCCTGTTGGCGACACCTTTTTTAGACCTGACTAAATGAAATTTAAGACCACGGATGAAAATCTGGCTGTTTTTAAGACATTTTAAGGCCTTAAATTTACAGTTAAGAATTTTAGACTTTTTAAGACTTTTTAAGACTTTTTAAGACCCCTCGGGAACCCTGCACTCTCAGAAAGGAGGGGTTTAGAGAGACTGGATCCATTATCAAACCGTTTCAGATCCTGTGAGAAAAGAGGTGGTGCTGCAATGTATATTATGAGAAAATTAAAGTGTTAAGTGTTTTTTGACCTGATGCATGCATTGTAGGAGACCTCAAAACTAAATCAGGAATCTTTAAAATAGCATAATAGGGGCACTTTAACATCTAGCAAAATAGGTAACAAAGCCCAATCTGAATTGATTTATTGTGGTTGACTGTTGAACAAACGAGTTGTGTGAGCGTAACCTTACCCTGAACAGCAGCCGTTGGTGACCGGCTCAGTGGGCTCTTTCTCAGAGAGAGATCTGCAGACACTGTCTGTCTGAGCGCCTCCTTTGAACTCCATGCCAGAATCTGAGCTGTGCGGAGCCATGGCTGGCTCTCGGCCCGAGTCTGAGCTGGTTCTCGATCCACGCTCACTGCCTGACAGAGAGCTGCTGCCTGGCCCTTCTGTGTCTTTGCCAGAGTCAGAACTGTGTCGCCCGTTCAGGCTGTTTGATGACGAGACTTTACTCAGCTGCCCATCATCTACAGAGCAACAGATGAAGGAGTGTCATTATTCGCTCGAGTAATGCAGAATACTCAGGGTATTTTCAATCCTAAATCCAAACATTTATTTTAGGTCATAAACATAAAACGTTTACAGTGCCAACAAAAGGACACATTGCACTTTTACTTGAAATATATTTTTCATTAACGTCATTAACATCATCACCACAACTTAAATACATCAAATATTACTTTTGTAGCTTTTAGTTCATGCCTATTAGCTTTTTTCTACATGCTAGTTTACTACTATACGCCGACATTAGTATATACATTTAAAATATACAGGTTTTCTCTTCCAGGTTCTCCAAATGTTAGCACAAAAACATTATTTATACATCATTCATTGAATGCTTTCTGGAACGTTTTAACTGGATGTTTGTCTAACATTTTTTAAACGCAAAATTCAGACGCTTGTTTCAGAATGTTTAGAGAACTTTGAAAGTAACGTTCCCATAGGGCTGGGCGATAAAACGGTATCGGTATTTATCGACGGTACACCATTGTCGGTAACGATATGAAAAATGTTCGATATGGCGCTCAATATTTTCATTCAAATGCACGCGCGACCACCACAACGTTGCCCAACATCAAATGGCAAGCTCAATGAAAGCGGAACGAAACTGCGTTATTTTTTGCTTCACGGACCGTTTATCAGTTTGGACCATCAATGTCAGTGAGTGCAGCGCGAGCCGATCTTGATCAAGCGACACTGTTACTACACAGCTCTAAGAGATCCGGTAAAGAAAGCATTTGAATTCGCCACTGAAGTAATAACATCGCTGCAAGATCTAGTGAGAAGCATTCACACTTCTCCGTTATTAACGGATCAAACAGCGCTGACGTGGAAACCAGGAGAAACATTGTGCCATGAATGAACTAGTTATAGGCTTTAAGTCCACAGATCAGCAACATTCATTGTATAGGCTATGGCTTTACTGTAGTAACACTCACTGTAACCATGGAAGTTTGACAGGAATAGTAAAATGCTTTCAAGTACGTCACACATCTTTTTCCAGCACTTCAAAACTCAAATATTATCATATTTAAATGTTATTTGTAATGTGATGACCAAAACATTATTTGTTCATCCTTCAAATACATTACCCCCATTTATAAAACTAAAAGTTTCAAGATGTAGGGAAAACTCTTTCTAAACTTATTTAAAATAATTTCTCTTTTAATAATTACATATTTTTTTAAATCAAGGAAATTTCTTTGGCATTTCTTTCTTTTTGTTGTATCGAAAAATTTACCTAACCGTGACACCACTGTGTCGTATCGATCCGTGAATTTTGTGAACCGACACACCCCTACTTATTACAGATGTTGACCTACCTCAAAGTTTCAAGACCTACCTTCTACGTTTACACTTTTACATTGCACACATTTTGTAACATTTTATTTAAGTTCAAGAGTTTCTTTAACGCTTACTTTTTTATCTTAAAGGGTAACTAAACCCCTGGTCAGAGCCTGACTCCACCCACTGGCAATATTTGAAAAATGCTGGAAAAGTAGGCAGAGCCCAGTGGAGAGGGGGCGTGTATCTGTGACGTATCTCTCTTTAGGCAAGGGCGTGGTTAACTGGTACTCTCTGACGTCAAAGGGTACCACAACTTCCAATAGGAAAATTCAACTGCAGTAGCCACTGTTCAACCTGAAGAGGGCAGCACTCAGACGTTTTTACACCATATTTTGTAAAATTAAAACACTTTAAACACAAATGTCAAAAAAACTACTTGAATCAATGAACAGCACTAATAAAGCCCCATTCTTACAGATCATTAACTAAAAAAAGTTGGTTTAGGGTTTAGTTACCCTTTAATATAAGACATAAAGAAGATTTTTTTGTTTACATTTAATTTTTGACTGCTAAAACTTATATCATTTGTTGTTTGCCTTAAAAATGTGGATAAAAAAAAAACAAAAAAAAAACAGTGGTTTAAATTCAAACTTTTGTACTTGTCTTAAAAAAAAAAGGTTATAAAAAAAGTCAATAATTATCGATACCGAACGATATGACCCATTATATCGTGATAATTTTTTTAGCTATATCGCACAGCCCTACGTTCCCATAATGTTTGCAAAAAGATAAAATGGTATATGTGTTCTTAGTGTTTCCATTACCAAGAAATTTAATGGGAATGTTAGCAAACATTCTTGGAACAAATTTTTGCTAGCTGTGTAGAACTTACAGGCTATTTTAAAAGCCCTTTGATAAAGTATGTAATACTTCCTGTTTCAACAGCAAATAGATGCATACGTTCGACTATTTCATGGTTCTTGAAGGGTAGTGTTTATCCTCTTGCCTTCTGTGTCGGGATCACAGGCCTGTTTGCGTCTCCTCCTCAGAATTACTTCCAGTTCACTGTCCTTTTTAGCATGAATCACTTCCTGAAACCCACGACTGGGACTCTTCTTCACCGTCTCCTATATGTTCAGAGAGAGAACAGAATTTGATGAACGATTCATTGCTGAGTTTGGCAACTTGCCATTTCTAAGCAAATAATTCTTTAGTAGATTATACATTTATTTGCACAACCACTACTGAACACCATGATCATCATCATAGAACTATTTGTTGTAAACAAACATATAATGGGATGGATTTCTGTAATCTGTGGATCAGTTGATGACTGTAACAAGGGGGTATTAAAATCAGTTAATCAGAAAGCCTACCAGAATGCCTTTCAGCTCTTCCATTGCACTTTCTTGGTGCTTTTCCTCCACAGTTGCTGCTGCTGCTGCTGCTGCTGCAACTGCTGCTGGGACCGGCTGCTGTGGATCAGGAACAAAGAAAAGTTACATTATATGATCAAATCACAAAATATCTAAAAAAACAAAAAAACATTATAATGATATAATATCACTGTTGTTATTTTTACTTAAAAATATAAAAAAAAAATTTTTTCGGTAATTAATAATATACCTGAGATAAAATCAAATGAAAAACAAAAATGAAAATGTTGCCTTATCAGCTAACTGAAATAAATATGTTTAAGTTGAAGTAAAATGAATAAAACTTAAACTCAATAGAAATATTAAAAGAAACCAATAAAAGTGACTAACAAAATTCTTAAAACTTATTTAATTTAGATTTAAAAATGAAAATGTAAAAATAATAACCAATTACATTTTTTTATACTATAAAAGTATATAAATAACACTGGTGATTTAGCATGTGTTGTTTTTAAGTTTATTCACACATTTTAGATGAGTAACGTCCGAAAGTCAAAAACAAAAGTCAATCTGCCAGTGCAGCATAATGAGAAAGCAGTCAATCTCTAAAGTCAGGACTATAGCTATTGATCTGAAGTTATCCAGCTCCTCTGAGCCTCAGGATGATCTTGATGGCTTTGTCCATCAATAACTTAAACAAAATGGGTCCCCTCTCAGGCCATGAACTGCCTATACGCAAAATGCTTTAATGACCCGACTCTTCCTCAGGGAGGACGATCAAATGCTATGAACCATTTCTACAGGATCTTTGTATTGACAAAATGGTGCCGAGTTGTAAAACACAAGATTTCCTTTGATTGTAATAGAGCCGTCTGAACTGTTGACACTGCTGCACGTGGAACAATGATCTGGTGTGATGACTGTTGTTAAACACTGTAAACAATATGTGTGAGTTGAACATACCTTTGTGCCAAATCTCTGCAACGATGAGGTCAGCAGATGATGGTACAGAGTAGAGAAACACAACAGACCATCAATCACAATACACACAATATATTCATAACCAATGTACCATTTACAACTGAATTAAAATGTCTATTAAATTCAAATTTAGTTTCTGAATTTTTCTGTAGGATTGCAATTTGAATTTAAGAAATTAAGACATTTTAAGAAATTAAAATGGAATGAATTAAATTCTAATTATTTTAAAAGTATTGCTGTAAAAGTACTTTTTAATAATCCATTCAAGCATTCAGCATTAAAAAACAAGTGCAATAATTCAGAATAGTAATGTTTTACTGTATTTGTTATCAAATAAATGCAGCCTTGGTGTGACTTATGTTCAAAAACATTTACTTTTTTTTTTACCAACCCCTAACCTTTAAATAGCAGTGTGAACATGTGAAATGCCATTTACAGTATATATTTTTGTATTTAGTCTATATTTTATAGACCATGATGGAATTACACTCAATTTCACAGAATGCTTAGATTTACCTGAACGTCTTCAAAATAGAGACAAATAACATGAAGCAAGTTTACCAAGTGGAAACATTAAACATTAATGTATTTGTTTTTTGCCAATTTAGTTGGTTTGGGTGAATCAAATTGTTCTGCTGTGTGACTGTGTTAAATTTCTTTAAATTGCAAATGTAATACAATATATTCCTCTTCCTGTAATTCCAATTCAAAATCATGTGGAGTGTGGCAAGTTCGAATCAAATTTCAACTCATAAAGAGAGCCAATAAAATTCAGAATTTTGCCCAACCTTAGTGTCCTGACTCTTCACAGGCCTGAGGACCACTCCGTGTTTAATTCTCTCCATCATCTCATTGACGGCTTTCACTTTAACATCATCCACAGCTTCAGTTGCTGCATCGAGAGAGATAGTGTTTGTCAGGGCACCAATAATAGGGCAACAGAATAAAAATACACAATTCTGACTATAGGGAAAAGGGGACAATCACCTGGGGCTTGCTCTTGTTTTGGGCTTCCTTTACCTCCCTTGGAAGATTTCCTCATAATCGCAATGAGAGAGCTGCCGTAAACAAAGAGATGTAATTATACGTTCACAGCTGGGATAAAGAACAACGCTGTTTTAATGATGGTATATGACAGTCTGGCTTCAGTGCAGTAAAGTGGGGCGTTACCTGAGGGGGTTGCAGCGGGACTGAGGAGGTGGGGGAGGTGGAGGAGGAGGGGGTGGGGGAGGTGGAGGTGGTTGAGGAAGAGGGGCCGGGGGAGGAGCGGTCCCAGGGGAGGGGGCTGATGCTGAATCACTGCTCCTCCTCTCCTCCTGCAGATCTTTCACTGTGACAAACGACAAAAAAGGACGCCGGGATGTTATGTGCCTGAGTGTTATGCTGTTGTAGTATCTGGCCTTCAAATTTAAAATCATCCTTGATTTTACCTTTCATTTCCAAAACACTGTTTTTCTTCTCTTCCTCCTGCAGTCGTCCCTCCGTCTCTTTCTTTTCTTCATCTAATATCTCTAGTTGCCTTTGCAGTTGAACTAGCTGCTTACGCAAAGCACATTCTTCCAGTTCAGCCTCTAGAGCTTTTACCTGCAAACAAATGGGACATAATATGATACGTTCAAGTCATGTTGAAAAGATTGTATTTGAATGCACAGATTTTATTTAAGTCTCCGAGTTGGGGGCGTACCAGTGAGAAAACATGTCGGATGCAGCAATGGATGCAGCATCTGTATTAATTGTAAATGTATTAAAATAAACAAAACACTTTTTATACAAGTATTATACAATTACCATAGAATATAGAATGATTTAATTTACAGCATCTTCATAAATTGAACAAAAACTAATTCTTTATACATCATTTTGCATAATGTAATTTTTCTTGTAGGAACATTGGTTGAATTTTATGCAGAAAAAGCACATCATCTTCTTCCCAGTTAATAAGGAACATTCTGAGAACTTTGGCAAAGTTCCCTATAATAAAGAAAAACTTCTTATAACAACTGGACATTTTGAACGTTCAGAGAACATTCAGAAATAATGTTTTCATAAACAAAACATTTTTATAACATATTTTTGTTAGTCGGGTTGCTCCGACCCAAGCTATTTTAATACAGCTGATGACGTAATTACGACTTCCCAACTTGTAAATATGAAATTCCCAGGAGGACTTGAATGCTCCAATATTAAAAATTGAATGAAATTGCCATTAACGGTTTTATTGAAATGATTTGTTCATATAAAAATGTTGTCATTCTTTTAGATTGAATTGGTACAATAAACTTAATGGAACCCAAACTGGTGCAAAATTTCAAATGTCCTTGACTCTGGCAAAGAATTAGTTCATATTTACAGGCTGACTTGTAAACAAGGTTTTCCTAACATAGCCTATTGATTATGTGGCGTCTGAAGTTAGGATCCATGCTCTTTGGATTTGAATTGCGGGTCAGACTGTATATTGACTGATGACACAACAGTGCTACTGATTCACAAACTCTAAAACCCATATGTCAGTATAAGTAATGCTGCAAATGCCCTTTTGCCACTGCATGCATGAACATAATACTGCCAACATCTGATTCCTTGTAACTATCATGTGTAAAAAGTATCTGATCATCTGGAAACTCTTTATTTGCTGCCACAGAAAGCTGCTGAATGCATCTGTCAAGCATTATGAATGCAAATCTCATCTGCTCTGAGATTTGTGTTGGTTTAATATATTTGTGGTTGTGTTGACAGCCTACCACTTTTGTCATTTAATGTGGTTTGAAAACTATTACATGTTACTGCTGAGGATGCAAATGTAGAAGAGTAGAGCCACGGGAGACCCAGATGAGAAAAAAAAAACAATGAATGCGCTCTATGATCTGGCATATTCTAGTCTACTGGGACTGTACAGTATCACTCAACCAGACACTAGACACCAGACACCTGAATCAGCTGTTTGAAATGCCAACTTCACCGCATGCATGGATATGTGCTATTGAAATAGTCAATACTATTCTGTCTAAATGAAAAATAAAACACTAAAAACTAGAATCAATCATTTAAATTCTACATTTTGAATTAAGGCAACATTATCATGTACAGTTTTAATTTCCATTTGGACTTTTTAACACTTTTTAATGGTTAACTTTAAATAAGTTTGATGAATACACAGCACTATTTCATCCCATTTAGTGCCTGCTTAAACTGGATTGTGTGTGGCTAGTGAATAAGACCACAGACAAAACCGTTTACGAAGATCTAAAAAAACGAACATTAGAGGATTAATAGTTATGAAAGGATTTATGTCTATGAAAAGCCCTAACTGACTGGTTTAAATAACTGAAAAGGGGTTTTCGATTTAATTCCATTGTCTAATCCTATCATGTAATCCACGATTACTCATGAGGCTTATTGTGTTCATGGAAATGTGGGTGAAATTTCACTTTTTCCCCCTGAAATGAGCTATCAAAACTGAAAACATATACTCCAGTTTTGTACATCTAAAAATCAATTTCAAATGTGTTTAAAAGACTCAAGGTTTCCTACCTTGTCTTTGTGCTGTATTCTCTCTTCTTCTAATGTTTTGGTCACATTGGCCAAATCTTCCAAAGCTTTGAGCAGTTGAATGCTGGGATCAACCTGTTGCAGCAGAATCATGCTCTGTCTGTTTGCTTCTTTTTGCTTCACCATCATCTACAGGAGAAAATAAACATGAGGAAACAACTATTTCAGATGGTTTTCTCCAACAACTAAAGGTAATGAAATATTCTACTGTGATGCAGGAAGCCATACACAATTCAAACTCTACAGTCAATATATACAACTCTCTTGTCTTTTGGTAGGATTTTGAGGGCCCACCAGGGCAGGGACTGCAGTTGTCCTGTCCCCCGTGTACTGATGAAGTGAATGGAGATGTGTTTTGTCCCATACCTCATGTGCATAGGTCTCTGCTTTCTGCCTGAGGCTCTGCTCCAAATCCAGATGCTCCTTCATGTTTTCATACTCATGAGTGGCCATCATAGACACTAAAGAGATAAACAACGATAATAAAGCAATAGGCTTGGCAAAAATCCCTGTAAGGCTTTTTCAGGTAAAACGCAAATAAATCTCATAAAAGACACATTATGACAGGCATAGACTATTGTATGGACAGTATGGATGGGAATCGAACATGTTTTCCTGATTCCACTTTTGCATTAATGATTCTTTCAGTAAATGAAAAATATTTGGTTCTAACTATAAATATAATTGTAACTATTACTTTAAGGTACCATACACTACTGTTACTGGGTCAGTAAGATTGATCAAAAGTGGCAGTGAAGACATTTATAATGTTTAAAGATTTTTATTTCTAATGATACTTGCACTGATATGAACATTTTGGCCGATATCGATAACCGATAATTCTTTATATTTGAAAGCAGATGACCAATCTATTGGCCGATGAATCTAAATCCAAATTTATATATTATTTTTGAGAGCCTGATTACAAAAACTAAAATCTCACCATTAAAAGACATGCTCAAAGCACAACAAACAAAAAAAAAAGTACAGTAGCCTAGTTTGAATCAGAAAAAAAAAGTTGTTTACACTTCTATGCCCAACTTTCCTTACCAAAAAAAAAAATTCAAAGTTCAAAACCATAATGGCGAACAGTGCGCATCTGAAGTGTCTCAGCTGAAGGATATAATCCATTACTTATCGGCTTTAAGATATCTGCCAAATCTTTTTAGCGAACCGATAATAATATTAAAAATGAACATATATCGGCCGATGCCGATATGGTGGCCGATATATCGTGCATCCATAGTAAAGCAAATATCATAATAGACACAGTATTACAGGCATAGATTATTCAATGGATAGTACGGATGGGAATCGCAAGGAATTTACTGGTTCCGATTTTACATTAATGATTCTTTTAGTTACTGGTATACAGTAAATAAAAAGTGTTGCTTTATGTCAGCATTCACTACTGTTCAAACGTTTGGGGTCAGTAAAGTTGATCAATTGTTACAGGAAAGACATTTATAATGTTTAAAGATTTCTACTTTAAATAAATGCTGTTCTTTTGAACTTTCTATTTAATCCTGAAAAAAAATGTATCCCAGTTTCCACCAAAATATTAAGCAGCACATTTGGTGAGCATTAAAGACTTCTTTAAAAACATACCGACCCCAAACCTTTGAACGGTAGAAACTTTTTTGAGGTTTTTAAGCATTTTAGGCATTTTCATTAAAACGAACCAGCTCATAATAGTAATTTACTTGTGAAAACATATTTTGGTTGTATTGTCTCTTTACTGTCATGGTATTCTTTGCAAATGGAACTGGTTCAAAATAAGAACCGATTCTCGGTTTCCAGCCCTAATGAACAGTGACACATTCATGTATTATTCAACCGATATTCAATCACGTGTGCACTTATATCAGCAATTTTACACTGTGGCTCCTTCAATCAGATTTCATAGGCAAAACTGTTAGTTTAAAAATAAACATTTAAAACCCACTAAGTCAGACAAGTAAGTCAGTACAGTATATGACCTGAGCACAGCTGTTTCCAATATTCCAGTCAGAGTAATAACACAAATGAGCAAAGAGGGCGCTGGGAGGATGTCAAAACAAAGTGCATCACCCCCAGCTGGAACAGAAGGACTTCCTGTGGTGAATCTTTTACAGATAATTTGATCAAGGACTTTGACGTGCGGCCGGTAGTGAGTGGGCTGGTGGGGAACATTAATCTTCTTGGAAGGCACATGCACAGATGCACTGCAGGCCATTTGAGATGATGTCATGCTCATGAATTTGAATACAAGTGAGGAAATGGAGAGGCTCTGTATTCACAACGTCCATACTCACCCCTGTTGAACCTCTTAATGGTCTTGCTTTGCTGCTCAATGGTTTTATAAAGCTCCTTCATCTCAGCCTGCTCCTTTTCAGTCTGTAAATCAGCATAAGGCACATATTTGAGAAACTAGCAGCAAAGAAACTCAATTAGACATTGTTACTCTGGTATCCTTTTAAGATCAGCAATACCGCAGGCTTCATTTCAAGATCATTTATTATTTATGAGCAGGTTAAAATACTGGAAGACGCTTTGTAGAACAGGCCCCCGTCCACTGCCGTCAAGCCTAACTGAGCTCGGCCTTTCATTTGGAGTAAAAAGTAAAAGAGTTGCTTTGCTACTCACAAGTGCTGTCAAATCCTCTATCTTCCTTTGCTGCTCTTGAAGCTGACAGGCCAACTGCTTCTTCTCCTCCAGCATTGAACTCACGGTTTCTTGGAGATCTGTGGAAAAATGTGGAATTTGGAATGGACGTACCATTGATGTTTATGATGACAGATTCCTTGAAGGAAATTGTACACAGGCTTATTTATAAACTGCACCCCATTTTAATACACTGGTACTATGGTACAGTATTTACCTTTGACCTGCAGCTTATACTGAGAAAAGGGGTCAGAGCTGGGATCTTGTTGTTCAGTCTCCTCTTCTAGGGAAATGCAATCAGAAATACTGGGCAGCAGCTCATCCAGACACGGCCGTGACGACAGGCTCAAATACTTCAGCTTCCTGTTCTCACAGTTCAACTAAAAGTGATCAAAACAAAATGATTTAAGACCATCAATTATCAGAAAAGTTTTGACTTTTGCCATAGCTCTCCTTGGCACATTCGACAATAGTCTAAATCATTCATTAGTGAATCAGACTGATCCGATTCTCAATTCTCCTTCTTCAAAATTTCTCCTTTTGTGTTCAACAATTATAATCATGTTGACTTGATTTGTTTTCATGCTTATTTTGCCTTCTAGTAGAGCCTGAAGATGTAAACAAACAAAAATAACTAGACAAAATCATCACAGCCTCGAGATACTTCAAGCGAAATTGCCGAACGGTGTGACGCCATTTTGAACAAAATCAGGCCAAAGTTCGTTTGGAGTTTGTTTCCAGGGTTAGAAACAGCTTGCAAAATCAAACTTTCCAGAAAAGTTCGCCTGGCTGTTCGACTTCCATTGGCCCGTGACGATACATAAAGGTGAAAAATTCAACTTCCATTGGTCCGTGACGATACATAAATGTGCTCTGTGAGGCTACGCCTTTTTGAGTAAATCTTCTCCTGGTCAATGTATTCTGTTCAGTCCATCAGAGTCAGACGTGAGTAAAAACACGAACACACTGGAGAGCAGCTTTGTATTGAACTTAAGTTGTAGTTTTAATGTACAATAATGTAATGCTGATTGCTTTAAGGCAGTCTATTATATAAAGGGCTATATAAATAAATGTGGCGTGACCTGAATGAAGTGCCAAATTGTTTTCTCACCAGTGTCATTTTTTGTTGTGTGTTTATTTTGTTATTGAGTGGAAAGCATGCGGCATATGTTTACATATTCATATAAAAGTAGCTCTCAGCAGCTTGGGTGGCGTTGTGATGTTTGCTAACAGTTTACAGCTGAAAAGGTATTTCAAAATTCGTTCTTCTTTTTACCCCTAAGGGAAGAGCGTAAAAGAATTTCGCTGTGAGTATCTCAGGGCTTTTAAGGTTTTCAGACGAAACAGAAGAATAGTATTGTTGGATAAACACCTTGGTAGCCAGAGCCTCTGCATTTTCCCGGCAAGATTTCTCAATCTCAAGCTGGGTCTGTAGTACGTTCACCTCCTCGATCACCATTTGGGAAACTGTGCAAAGAAAGGAAATGTATTTATGAGTAAATGAAAGCACAGCAGGTCATATTTACATTCCAATCCATCATGCAGGAACTGTGCTCTATAGAAGTAACTCTATAGAAATACAGTCCTGTATGACAGATGCACATTTTAGATACAAGCATCAGCTAGGAAGCTATATAAGTCTGTTCTCATGGCAATAAAAGTGGGAGAATAGTCATGTTTTCATCTATATTCTTCACAGTATTTCTTGAAGTGAACATCACACTATCTTCTACACAGTTCATGAGGGGTCTGTCAAATCCGGATGCACAGAAATGATCCACAAATGCTACTTTTTATTATATAACATATTTTAAATGAGGAAATAGCAACTGTATAAGGTTGTACAAGTACGTTTTCATTTAGATGTGGTTTTATTATCAGTGACACATTACCGGAGTCTAATGAGATAGACAGTTATCAGTTACATGCTCACAATGGGGACCATTTCCCAACACTTTGGGTACCATTGATGGACTGTAACTCTATACACTACACTGGCCTCTCAAATAGAGGATTGGATGTCATAGCAAATGTCAGAGCAGCTCACATCAAAAAGGCTCCTAAACAAGTCGTTTGTGTTTAGTGCATGGCACTATTTCTAAAATACATTAAAGTAGCATCTAAAAAATCTCAACTTTCAGCAGTTCTTTAAAATGGTAAATTGAAAATGAAAGATTTTGTTAAAAATCAATTATAGCATAATATATGTGTTCGGTCAAAATAAAATGGAAAATGCATTGTTTGTGCCTGTGCATTTCACAGGAAATGATCAAGAGAGGGAGTTTATAATACATTATTCCATGAAAGGCTGTTGAATTATGCAGGAACGATGCGTCTCTCAACATGCAGTCACAGCAAAGTACATCACCAGCCTGCCCTGGAGCCCTTTCTCCGAATAAACATTTCGCCTAATTTTCTCTTTATGGGGTAACATACTGTAAATTGTGGGAATGGAAAGCGGAGCGTTATCAATGCTTGTCCTCACTTTGACCCCTTATTTAGGGATTGGTGCATGAAACTGATTCTGATATCACATTAAAAAAAAATGCAATAATAAAAAACAGTCCTTCAATTTAAACAAATGTGATTATTTTGTATTTAATAATATTTACCATTAAAACATTTGGTTTTATAATATATCAATTCACATTATCCTATTGGATAATCAAATGCAGCAGGATTTAGACACCTGTTTCTTCATTCCTGTTAAATATGCAGGATGGGCATCAGTGCGGCAGCGAGCATCTCTGCAGAGCCAGTGAGAGAATGACCTGGCAGGGACGTGTGAAGTTCACAGCTTTAACATCTTTACACAGCTTTAATCAGAGCACTTGCTTAAACCTCAAATCAAAATAGTATAGCAAAGTATAATTCAGTATAGCAAAAGTCCATAAGAAAAACTAAAATCAAAAGTCATACAAAATCCATTCCATCCATTTTTTAGCTTATTGATCCATCACAGCCACTGACCCAACACATAATGCTTGCTATTGTCTACAAGCATACTGTACATCATGTAATCAAATCTAGATAAAAGGTTTGTCGACATTTCTCAATTAACATAGGGATATGAAGACGAATAATAATTCGTTTTAAACCAAAATTACACCACTGAACACAGCAGAAACTGCTTGAAATGTTACGCCAACTAGCCAAATACTGTTTAAATCACCAGATCTGCCATTTGTAAGTTACAATAACTTACAATTGTAAGTTGGGGGGGGTTAAGTTGTATTTTTGGCAAATGTAAAGGTCCTTTCACACCAAAAGTGAAATGAATAAGCCACAGGCTGAAGTAAATGCAAATGCACACCTGTACAGTAGAGGGCGCAGCTCAAACGAACCTTTCAGATGTGCTGCCGTTCTGTATTGCAGAAGAATAGGACGCAAGAGAAGAAAGTTCAAAACTCTAACTTCAGCAATAAGAACAAAAACAATGAAACACAAATGGGATGTTTATCTATAGCCATTTTTGATTATTAGTAAGGTTGAATTGGATCATCACAGGTCAGCAGCAAAGACGTTGGTTAATAAAGTGAGATTAAATACATAAAGTATACAGTATCTGTGTTATCTCAATTTAATTATTGCAGGTTTGGGTAATATTCCGAGTTTGCATTTCACAGTTTTTACTCATTTTAAGGAATACTGAATCTGTTTTTGTGCAAGATGAGTAAATGTATGCTCACTTTTAGTCTAGAACTACAATTATAGTTATTATAGTTATACTTGTTAATACTTATTTGAAAAAGTAGCTAAATATATTTTGTTGTAAATTTAAAAGTAATGCATTACTTTACTGGTTACTTGAAAAAGTAATCTGATTACGTAACTCGTTTTACTTGTAATGTGTCACCCCCAACACTGCATCTGGGTCATTCATTAACTCTGCATCTGACACAGTTTGCACGTGCGGCCCATGAAAATAAAGCAGGACAATAAAAGGGGTGTGGCTCTCTCTTTCCCTTGCAGATCAGTCCAAACTCATCTGCTCATCTCATTTGGCTTCCAATGATTGACCGAGAGAGCGCTGCTTCTGGGCTTTCTTCTTTGTGCAGATTCTAGGTCAGCAAGTCCACCACGCTTAATGCCGCATGAACAAAATATGGCTCTGCGGAGTCAGTCGAACAGAGACGAAAGCTTAAAGTAATGCAGTAGCATCCTTAGCAGACAGAAAACAGCTGCTTTAAACAAGCATTTGTCTGCCACTTTAAGAAAATGTTAGGCTGGCTTTAGTCTGAAGCACTTCCATTCCAATTTTGATCACAGCGATTAAGCTCTTTTAATAAATCGTAAGAGATCAGGTTTAATCACCCAGCAATTTTGATTTCAACTCCAGGACTAATTGTGTCTGTGCTTGCAACCTATAATCTACTTCAAACGCAGGGCGGATGTGTAGACTGCATTAAAATGCTAACAGCATTCGTTTTTATTTCACTCTTTCCACACACAAACTGTAAGATATGTAAAGCGTAAAGGTAAATTAGCTGAGTAATGGGGCCGATAGCTTGACACACGGGTCTGTGTTTTAATTTGCATAAGTGCAGAGGGTATTCTTAATGAAGCGTCCCAAAGAGGAGGTGGGAGACAGCTGCTTTGCCAGACACAGATCCAGTACCTCCCAGATACTCAACAGCAGTTCCCCTGCAGCAGCCAATCATTAAATAGACCACAGACCAATCACATGCACTCTGCACAAGACTATTGTCCTGTATGTCAGCAAGTAGGGCAAACTACTGTGACATTTGCTGTGTCATGTTTGTGCCATTTAGTGAGGTTATAAAATAAATGCACTGTCAAAACAGAGAAAAATGACCGAGAGTGGTGCACATAACTCACAAGGTAATTGTGAAAATACCATGCATTTTGTGAATATTACATTTTACAAGACATTCATATTGAATATGTTTCCACTAAATTGTATTCAAGGTGACATGCATTTCAGAAATGATATGAAAGCGCATGAGGGGTTTGGCATGAACTACAATGGAAGGTTGAAAGGAAGGTGCCTATTCATTTTCTACTGATAAATAATTCATAATTGGTGATTTTTAATAATTTAGTGATATAACAAGACAGTGATGAGAGCTGAATACAGCTGCTCTACGTTGCTTCCCTAGGGAAGGTCTGACAATTCCAGGACACCAATAAAAAAAAGAGCAGCAAGCATAACCTAAAAGCAGAAGCAAAACTAGTCTAAAATAAAACTGGATTAATCTCAAAATTCAGTTATGCACAATAACTAATATTCACAATGATTTACCGAATAGGCTTCCAGGTAAAATGATACACTGATCTCCCACACTTTATCACGGAATACATTTTATGATTAAGAAAATATGTGGTAACAATTAACCGTAGTAATTGCACAAAAGTCTGTTCATACCATATTACCAATAAAACTCCAGCAAAAAAGAATGTGTCCCCAAAGAATTAAAAATAGGCTTTCTTTACTATTTTCTACATAAATAATAGGCACTTAGAGTTGAATCTGCATTAAAAATACTCATCAGTGCTGCACATATTCACATTCACTATATAAACATAAGTGCAAAAGTTCAACATTGGGCCTTTTTTATGAAAAAGCAAGTGAAACCCTGTCAAATGAAACCCTAATTTCAATCTTGCAGAGAAGAATTAACATTTTCTCACCTGAGAACAATTTCCAGATTCAGTTCCTGGCAGCCGCTAAAGTGTTGTCAGAGTGCTAACAAATTAGCTAGTTCACTGAGGATGGGTTTCCTTACATGTCACAAAATGGAATGGAAGCAGGTAAGGTCACCTTAACACTAATGCATCTCCACGGTTGGCTCCCAGTAGCCATGGAGACTGGAACACCTGCTAACACCTATGTATAATAGACCATTCAGAAGAGCCCTCAGGTAATGGTGATATGGGTGAGGGTGAGGGGATAGGAAATGAGATAAGACAACACCAAGCGTCAGTTGAGTGGGATGAGCCAAGTTAGATCATCTTCACCTCTTCATCTTTGTAAAAAGGTGATGTATGGGTACAGGGTATACCAAGGAGAATTGGAGGAGAATTAAAAGAATCATCATTAAATCTTGTAATCTTCAATCTAAATAACTTCCCTCTCCCTCTTGCAGCAACATCTCATCTCTGATGATGTTTACTGGCGTGAGGATGGGACAACCTGTCACTCAAATGACATCACAGCAGTAGCAAACCACAACCATCCAATCAATTCCTGATGGACAATATCAAGTCCCAACCTAAATTTGTTCTTGTCCGAGAAGCCGTTTCACTTGGATATACATCATAATATAGACTAAAAGGCTATCGTAACTTCAGTTTCATGTGACCTCAAGACTTTGGGAGCGTATTTGTAGTAAAAGAGCCAGAAGGGGTTAGGTGGGGTGCTATGAAAAAAAAGCAATTTATAATTGTATTAATTTGTAAGAATTGATTTGTGGTCCAGACTGAGCCGGGATCTGGACCGCATGAATCTGATTGGTGACCTCTGGTCAATACAGATGATCAGAAAATGAATCTGATGCTTTACCACTAATGACATCCAAGTGATTATGTACCGCACCTATAAACAGAATCTGCTCTATACTGCACATTACAATATTATTCTTCCCACTTTGAATGACAAACATACCTTACAAAGAGAAAAAAAAAAAAAATAGCAGAAGATGACTTTACATTCTTTCACAACAGTCAGGTTTCTTGATCTTACCTCGTTTAATGTGCTTGAGTTGCCTTTCAGCCTCATCTCTCTCTGCAGCGAGTCTCTGGCACTAAAAAACACAACAAGAAACATTATATGTGCAATTTCATTCAAACGTTTGGGGTCATTAAGATTTTTTCAAATAAAATTATAATTTTATTTAGCAAGGATCCATTAAATTGATCAAAAGTGACATGTATAATGTTAGAAAAGTTTTCTACTTAAAAAAAAAAATGCTGTTCTTTTGAACTTTCTATTCATCAGAGTCGAGAAAAAAAAATATATATCATGGTTTCCACAAAAAATATGAAAGGGTTAGTTTACCCAAAAATGAAAATTCTGTCATCAATTACTCACCATGAACACAAATGAAGATCTTTTTGATTAAATCTGAGAGGTTTCTGTCCCTCCATTGACCGCTACACAACTGACACTTTGATGCTTCAGAAAGTTCATAAAGAGATCGTAAAACGAATCTACACTTTAAAAATTATTCTTTAAACTAACTTAATTTAATTATGGACAGTGGTTCCACACAGGCAAATCATTTTTTATTAACATTAATGGAACTTTTTTGAATCTATGTAAGCTCATGCTACTGCTAACCCGGACGTCGACGTCACTTCAGGGGTTTGGGAAAAGCACGTAAAAGTCCTGGCAGAAAGTGATGCATAAGGATGTAGTGTAACGACAAATAATTTTTTCCAAAGTCTTAACAACTTAGTGTTAACTAATAAGTGTTATTAGTTAGCCAAACTGGTACTACCAACAAAATATTAGTGCATTCCTGGAACTGGGTGTCGTTACACTACATCCTTATGCATCGCTTTCTGCCAGGACTTTTACGGGCTTTTCCCAAACCACTGAAGTGACCTCGACGTCCGGGTTAGCAGTAGCATGAGCCGACAGGCAAGTGTTATTTAAATAAACTCCTGATGTACTTACAAACTTCCCAATGCCTCGTTTTATGAGTACAGAACCTATTTGTACTACTGTAGTAGTTTGGTACCATTCTGGGCATTATTAGTGTGGTAGTTTACGAGATACATCCTTGGATCCATTAGCGCCTGCACTTCTCTAAATAAGCTCTAACTTGAATAATGCTCAACCAAGGGAAAAAAGGCTTCTGGGGGGTGTGGGTGGGGGTGGGGCAGAAGCCTTTCTGTTGGCTCGAGGTCATGGTGCAAAGGACCCTAGGTTGATTTTACTCCAAACCATCCCTTTAAGCTCATTTCAATGAAGCAATTTGAACAAGCAGACAAAAAATAAATAAAAATGTTTTCAGTGTATATGAAAGAACAAAGCTCATTGGTTCCAGCAGAAGCTCAAACACGCTGCGTCACACGAGAATAAACCTAATTGGTTCTTGCATGTTAAGCAAGCATGCTTGAGCTTCCATTTACCACAACTGATGTATGAGGTGATGAAGGTTTATATGTGAATAAAAGCCTAAATTCAATCTGTTCATCATATAAAGCGATCAAGTCTCTTCAGAAATGTTTTATTAAACAGCTCAATTCATATGGATTGGTTTTATGATCTCTTAATGAACGTTTTGAAGCGTCAAAGTATCAGTTGCGTAGCTGTCAATGGAGGGACAGAAAGCTCTCAGATTTCATCAAAAGATCTTAATTTGTGTTCCGAATATGAACAAAAGTCTTTTTAGAAGGTTTAGAACGACATGAGGGTGAGTAATTAATGACCAAATTTAATTTTGAGTGAACTATCCTTTTAAGCAGCACAACTGTTTTCAACATTGATAATAAGAAATGGTTTCTTGAGCAGCAAATCAGCATTTTAGAATGAATTCAGGAGGATTTTTTTAAAACGTACTTAAATTGAAAATCACATAGCATTACATTTAACACAATAGCGTTTCATAAAATGATCCAACCTGCAAATAAATATCATTCTGGTTCTCTGACAGGTTTCTCTGCAATTTGAGTTACTGAACCAGATTTCTGCAGATGTGAGGGTATGTACTGTATGTTCCTGCTAGTTTATTCTGCATATCAATCTGTCATTAAGTATTTCTTGTGTCCCAAAACGAATACACCTGTCTTAGGTCCTACACTGTTAATATTATACTTTTGGGCTTTGTCAGATTTAGCGACAGTGGTGCAATGCTCTGGAAAACCTCCTGGCATCTTTCTAAGTAAACCACATAATTCTCCTTCACATTGCAAACGCATGTAAATAGTGTTGCCTTGCCACACAAATACCTGATCCACTGATACCTGAAACCTTAGTGTCACTATAAACCATCAATACGTTCGTAAATTTAAATAAATGCAGTTTATTTGGAACGTTTCATTCAAGAATTAGAAATATTAATATGAATGGAACCACATCCGAAATATGAAAATGCATGAAACCACAAATGGAGAAATTAAGAGGTGTTATCTGCAACCACAAATGATGCGTGTCAAAGCAAACTAATGAATATTTTTCCTTTAAGGTCATCATCTGCATGATCTGCACTATTATATGAAATACAAAAGATGCGCAGACCCAGTCACATGAAAAGGGTGTCAACCCTCGAATGGATTAAAACGCCGGTTAACTCACACAGCCACATCCCTTTACACACTACACACAGAATAATGTATGTTCATGAACAGAAAATGTTTATAATAAATAGACGCGAAGGCATTCAAGATATAGTCTATTCTTTTATGCATGCATCTTCTCTCACCTCCTTGCTCTCCTCCCGAGCCTCTCCCTCTTCATCTCCACCGGCCTCCATCTCACCCACTGCACAAATAAACACAATTACTCATACAACAATATCTTCAACATTTAAACAATCATCTCATATGCTGCTTTCCTCGGTAAAATCGTTGCCATTCAAAACTAGTCGACTCGCGTGTTATATTTGAAATGTTCAGTACCACAGCCGGTAGTCAGCGGCGGCGCATCCATCATCTCCCCTCCTCACACACATAAGACTCAACCAGTCAATGTACCAGTACCGCCCGGGCGTCTACTATGGCGAAGGTTTGACTCATGAATATTAAGACACTTATGTCACGTTCGACGTACTTGATTTGCTGTAAGGAGAATATAACTACTGAATATTAATTTTGGTCACGTGACAAGACGCTCGCTGCAAATCCCCTCCTCGAGAGGGAGCCAAACTCCGCTTAAAGCGACAAAGGCTGTTTCAATGGAAGTCAAAGACGAAGATGCTATATTGTAATATAATACATTGAGTGCCTATCTGCTTGTTGTATAAGGTATGGTTGTCATGACATGTTCATTTTCGAGAAAGCTATGCGATTTCATCTCTATTTACCTCTTAAAAAGAAACAGATAATGAATTCCCGGTGGACGCCTAACGTTAGGCCTACTCATTATCCAAAAAAACTGTTTCTTCTTGGATTCGCCAGAAATCTAATTGGAAATCGCGCCAGAACACTCAGCACGTACCGCCCACTCCCATAAAGCAGTGCGAATTAGCGTCAGCGAGTCAGATTATTTGTTTATTTTGCAATAACATTAAAATATGTTTTATTTTGTCCTTTAATTAATATCAAATTTAGTAGTTTATTTTTTTACTGTGACATTAAACAATAGCGATGATCACATTACAATACAAATCAACATCACAAACATAATTATTTGTATCAAACATAAAAAAAATTGTATTTAAAGCAAAAAGAGAAATCACTAATAAGATGATAGGCCTACTGAATAGTCTATAGCCTACAACGATTTTTTAAAATAAGATTATTTTTTTTTCTATGGAATAATACAGAAGATTCAAAGGTAAAACATCAAGAAGCATTGGTTATGTTTTATTGCTAATTCCGCTTCCATTAAATCTAGATAGGTCTTCCTGTTTTTATCTTGATCTCTTTTAGCGAAAAGCGTCTCAATAGTGCCCTCTTCTGTGACCTCTGATGGCTTTCGATGAGGAGGGGTCCTTATCCCAACAGAAATCACAAGGAAACTCAATATTAGAATATACAGCATTTAACAATAAACCTTGCTACATCTCCCTAATGTGTTATTTGCCTGAAACCCGTCTCCTCTTCCAGTGTCTGAACTATCGCATAAGTCAATAACACCAGCTCTTTTGCATCAGTTTACAAGATAGTATCCTCTATTATCCTTTTTATTTTAAGGCGAAGCTTCAACAAAAGTTAAAATTCTCTTATAATATTTCTTTAAAATGTAAAATGAATTCCCAAATCTCTGTTCATCAAAAAAAGTTTATTTAATGGAAGCATAATAAAGTATGTAAATACATTAACATATATGCATATTATTATAGGCCAGGCTTAAAATACAATACTCAGTTTCATATATTTAACAACTGCTCAGTCTCTGTCCAACAAGGGGTCCTTGGCCTATTATGGCAGATGTAAACACAGACGTTTCTAGTGAAATATGCTAAGTTTCATGCAATGCAGCTTGCTGTATATTCAAGTCATCATGGCACAGATATTTGAAAGTAACGGTATTGCTTGAGTACTGATGTGTGTTATCAACACCACAGTTATCGCAGGTTAACACAACATAACCACCCATTTGCAGTGCACTGGCCAAGCAATAACGTTCATTTTGTACAGTTTCTGACATTAGTCTCCTTTCCCTTCCATTTGATCCTCATTTCAACAGCTTTCACCACTTCTGCATATGATACACTATATTTAGCTCACACTTGTTTCACTTGTGCGTTATATGATTTCAAAGCCCTAACATGCAACAGTTGCAACACTTAACCCAGCTGCTTCTCCACGTTTCTCCTCTCCAAACCGTCATGCTCACTTTCACATGCTCTTCTCCTCTTTGGCTTTACACACTTCTTTTCAGCTATTCATTCACCTGCACATGCCTGGTTTCTCCTTGACCCACATTTCTTTTTAATTCCTCTGATGATGATTCCAATAGTACTTCAGTGATCACTCCATAGCTCCATTCACCCAAGACTTCTGCCCTTGTTGCAACTTACTACAAGCTTTTTACATGCCATTTTAAATCTCATAATTATGGAAGCCCATTGCATGGGCACGTTGCATTTCTGCCATGGCAACATTGCTGTCTATGTGCTCGAATTGTGCACAACAGAATTGTAAGACGTGACAGGGCTGTAGCAACTGAGAGATGATGTTCTGACAATTTTTATTATTTAAAAAAAAAAATTTGTGCTGCATACACTCTAAACAAAAATGGTGCTAAATAGCACTAAAAGTGGTTCATTGGCTTGTAATCATAGGGGAACCACTTTAAGTGCCATATAGCACCTACCTTTGTCAAATTGTGCTATGTAGAACCATAAGAGGTGCCATATAGCACCTTAACCACCCCAAATAACCGCTAAAGAACCGCTGAAGTACCAAACTGGGCTTAACAGGTTCTTTAAATGGTAGTGGTGCTATATAGCACCTTAACCACCGCAAAGAACCCCTGAAGAACCGCTGAAGAACCATTTTTTTTTAGTGTGTAGGCATATAGATATCCCCCATTTAGCATTTTATGTTTTGAGGTTAATTTTTAAATAGTCAGATGTCAGATAATTCTATACTTTTCAAATATTGTTTATCCTTATTATTAGTTAATGGCTTGTCGTAGATTTTTCCCTAAACCTAACTAAGTGCTATCTCATCTGACCTAAGTCTACCTGGGCCTATAATATTTATACTCTAGCGCATCTACACATCGACGTCGGCTGAGTCTAATCCTATCCTCTAGTGCATCTACACACCGACGTCGGCTGAGTCTAATCCTATACTCTAGCGCGTCTACACATCGACGTCGGCTGGGTGCTAATACCTGTTCCCGTAACTAGCTTACTTCCTGCCCAGGAATAATCGACAAACAGACCTCAGCAAATGTCCTTCAAATGCTTTAATCACGGCCGGAGGATCTCTCGAGCAGTTCTCAGAGAATTTCCCCCAAGAAGAAGCAAGGCCATAGGATCTCAGACAAATTCCATTGAGAATCCCACCAGCTAAAAGAATACAACAGTTTTTATAGAATAAGGAAGTATGGCAAAAATGTCATGCCGCATTACATAATTTCCCCACAATTTGATTGGTTTTCAGACAAACCCTTCTGTTACTAGGTAAAGCAAAATTTGTTTTAATGATTACTTCATTGTTAATCACAAGGTTCAAGTTTCAATTCCCAAATTTGTTATTTATACACTCACACAACCAAAGTGAAAGGGGTATGGCAACACAACATACAACATTCAAAAACACAGGACAGAACGTTTTAGTACATTGTGTTTCAAAGTGTTATCATGTTAGGCCTAAAAAAAAAGAAGTAAGGTTAGATGTTAGAAACATGGTTAGTTTAATATACAGTTTACTATTTTATCTATTTAAAATCCACCACAGGCTATCAGTAAATTAGCCTAATTATAATCAACACCTGCAAGTGTACACTTTGAAGAGAAAAATGACAGAAGGTTACTTTAATTCAACTTTATTAAAACTGTATATGGTAGCCTAATCAATTTGCACTTCCAAAAGTCATACATTTGTTTAAAAAAGATTCTTTTTTTTTTACGAATATACAAATTTAAGTATAATAAATAACACATAAAAAGCAAAGATCAGAACATTTAATTAACAAGACCGGGTTCTGTACATGGCAGACAGGGGAGCGTAGTCGAAAGCCGGGCGATAAAGGTCGGTAACCGGAATCTGTCCAGGAAACATCCACAAATCCAGAAGAGCAAAGAAACATATGAGACTAAATAGCAGACAAATCAATGAAAAACTAAACAAGCGAGCGAGGCTACATTAGTCACATTCGAAAATGAAGTTGTAGGTTGTGTTTGAATAATTACGTATCTTATTTAGCTGAGGTAAGCTAAATTACTTCAGCTGCAATACTCACTCCTTGCTCGATGAAGAATCAGCCCAACAGGCAGTTTCTTTGCTCTTCTGGATTTGTGGATGTTTCCTGGACTGATTCCGGTTACCGACCTTTATCGCCCGGCTTTCGACTACGCTCCCCTGTCTGCCATGTACAGAACCCGGTTTTGTTCATTAAATGTTCTGATCTTTGCTTTTTATGTGTTATTTATTATACTTAAATTTGTATATTCGTTTATTCAATTTTTTTCTTTTTTCACAAATGTATGACTTTTGGAAGTGCAATTTGATTAGGCTACCATAAGCAGAAATTTAAAAGGCTGATTTTCGCGCTTCAGGGCAGTGACGAGTATATAATGTAGTCCAGTGGTTGTCAAGACACCATTAGGCACAACCTTAAGCAATGGCCCTGAACGGTGGTTTAATGTCAACATTGTGACAATGCTGTAACTTTCACCACACAACGTATTTATAGCAACCTTTTGGCCATGTTGTTAAAACGTTGTTAGAAGGTCGGGTGCGTTGTGCCAACGTTCTGTGTTTGCTGGGTAAGTAACAAATAGTTACTTTTTTAGGGAGTAACGCAATATTGTAACACATTACTTTAAAAACTAACTTCCCCAACACTGGTCATAATTGTGAGATAATAATCCACTATTATGTGGAAAAAGTCGTTATTTTGAGATTAAAAGTCAACATTTTTGTCATAATTATGACTTTTAAAAGTCACCTTGTGTCCTTTGCCTGCCTGTTTGTTCCTACACCCTCACAGCCCTCATGATAATACAATTACTGATCTGGTACCTCCTGGCACCAATCAGCGCACACACTTCACATTCAGTGGGTCTGGGCTGCGTTCCAGTCCACTTTTAGACACGCACTTGCGAACTTCCCTAAGCACTTGCCCTCGGGGGAATCCCTGCCGCCATTTTGAAGTGCGTTCCACTTCATGAAGTGGACGAGGGAAGTTTATATGGACAGACCCTCGTTCCCTCGATTTTGACCGAGGGAGCAAGTCTACTTCATATGTACACTTCAGGTACTCATATGTACACTTCAGGTACCTATATGTCCCACAATGCAGTACGATTGTGACGTCACCACATATCTCGTCTAATCACCACCACAACAAACAACTCTATGATATATTAATTATATATTTTTACATTTAAAACAACCCAAACACGCCTATATACATTTGGATGCTGCATTAAACAAATTCTTAAAGGGGAAAATTTTTTTCATAATAAATCATCTCCATAGCTGATTCCAAGTGATCAAGGGCTTAGGACGTTCCAATTCAGCCCATTGCAGTTTCCGCCAGAAGTGGGCACTCATGCAACGTAAGCAATGACGTACATCTGAGTAAATGAGACGGAGGGAAGTTAGCGAGTGAAGGGCATGACAATTTTGGACTGGAACGCAGCACAGGTCTTCAACAAGGGCTGCTACTGAAAGTTAGGCAGCTGACTTGTTGCCTCGCTGCCTTATCAGGCAATGACTTTGCAGGCAGCATTTGTACACAAAGGTACACTGTAAAACAAATCTGTAAATGTATGGAATTTTACTGTTTTATTTTAGAGGTGTAGGCTACCTCACAAAACTGATTTCTGAGGCACTGTAACAGTTTAATGATCTACAACAAAATAGCATTGGTGATAACTAAGTGAATGTTTATTTACTACAATAGTAATTTCTCGCTAGAAATGACATCTACCCCTAAGATTAGGCAGGCCCTTGGGGGTCTATCATCCTCTGACCGCAGTGACATAAGAAATCTGGATGTCAGTTTTGACAGATCGATGTGTTTTAACAGTCATGTTAAGTCTGTGGTTCGCACCTGTTTTTTCCATCTCAGGAACATTTGCTAAGATTAGATCTATGGTTTCCAAAAAAGAGATGGAGATGCTTGTTCGTGCCTTTATTTCTACACGGTTGGACTATTGCAATGTGCTGTACACTTGTTTGAATAAATCTTCTATAGATTGACTGCAAGTTGTACAAAATGCAGCTGCTAGGCTTTTTGACCAGCAGGAGGTCACACATTACTCCTGTGCTGAAGGCCCTTCATTGGCTTCCTGTTGGTTTTAGAGTACCTTTAAAAAATGTGGTCATTACTTTCAGAGCCTTGCATGGTCAAGCACCCTCTTACGTCCAGGATCTATTACATATGCACACTCCATGTCGGTCTCTGAGGTCTTCAGGCCAAGATCTTTTAACTGTTCCCAGAACACGCCTTAAGACAAGAGGTGACCATGCTTTTTGTGTTGTGGGTCCAAAGCTCTGGAACTCGCTCCCTTTAGCTCTGAGAACTATGAGTACTGTGGAATCTTTTAAAAAACACTTAAAGACTCATTTTTTTGGACAAGCTTTTAACTAACAATTTGATTTGTTTGTTATTGAATTTTTATGGAATCTGATGGTAGTACAGTTGTGGAGTTGTACTAGGTTTGTACTTCTACAGTTGTTTATTTTTATTACTGTGCAGCACTTTGTGACCCTTCCTTGTCTGTGAAAGGTGCTATACAAATAAACTTTACTTGCTTTACTTACTTACATCAAAAGTGGATTTTTTTTATTTTTATAAAATTTACATTTATACAAACTGACCACCAGCTGCAACTTTCAGATTGCATTTTAAATTTCTTAGCTCAGCTGTCACAGAATGGAAAGCACAGGATTGTAAGATTTCAAAGGTAGTGAAAGATACATCTTTGATGCCTTCAAAAATCAATCAGATCTCAGGAGACATGAAGTGAAGCTAACTTTGGATTCGGACATTCCTTGATGCCTTCCTACCTTAGAATGCATCCTCAGAAGGCAGCATTTTTCAGTTTTCGGATGCAGCCATGGACTACATACTACTCACCTGTATACTTACCTCTAACAATACTCCAACGTTTCTCCAGCAATCTCTGCTCCTTGTGTCTCAGATTCATCCAACGATCCTCTTCACTGCCAATAAGCCACTTTCCATATACCTGTTTGGACCATTCCTGGAAGTTTGTGCTCCCCACGTTCACTATCCACAAATCCACCATCTCCAACAATACCTGCAACACAGTAAATACTTTGCATCCTAGAAATAACTTACTCACCTGCTTTTCCATTAACACTGCAATAAACCGGTGTTGTCATCTCACCGTATTGCGTCTATATTTCCTAACATTGTCACAGTTATGACTTTTTATGACTTTATATTTTCTAATTATGATTATCTGATATGAATTCAAATTTGAATTGCAATGTCTAAATGGGTTTCCTGAACACCCCTGCTGCTCAATTGCATTGTAGTGGCTCCATAATGTGCTCAGATATGAACTTTACCAGGATAGATTGTTTGGAACAAATTTTTGTTTTAGGACTAATTAAAAAGTGGATTCCAGACTCTGTGATAATGGAGAATAACGTATGCACCATACTTTCAAAGAGTAAAGTGAGGGCTTTTCTTTCATGATGATTAGGAAGGAAGAGGGCATTTCAGTAGTGAACGGAGGAATTTCAATGATTTTAGGGTGACTTTTCCATGATTTCACTATTTTAACATGACATGGGCTATTTTTGCCTGAATCTTCACCTGCTGTTATGATGTAAAAAAAAAGAAAAAAGATCTGTGTGACCATCATATGACAGTAAAAGAGCACACATAATCCTTAATATGGAATTGTATTGGAATGTTAAAAGGGTGTTGGTCGAGGATAAAAAGATGATGAACAAGTCTAAGAATGTTCCACATATGGTTGAAATACCATCATTGGACTAGAGAGATAACATTCTGAGAGTCAATAGGATGCTGTCATGGCTGCTGACCTTTTCCTGCAAGAAAATAAACCTCATCAAATACAATTAGTATATTTGTCTCTTATTCAGAATATTTTATTCTGTGCTTTCTGTTTATCTTGAATGTCGTAACATTGTCCATTGAAGAGCTGTTGTATGTACTACGTGTTCCTGAAGCTTTGACATATTTGTCATTGGTAACGTCACTGCATGTATGGTTTGTTGACAGTTCCTGTAAGCTTGGCTCTAGTTCCTGTAAGGGTGTTAGTAAAAGTAAAACCAAGGTCATGGGCACAATGCCAATATCTGTACTAATGTAGGCTTAGATTGAATGCACGAGAAGTTGGATAAAAATGTCTTCCAGATGTGTGTATGCGTGCAATTGTAGGATTGCAGTAACATCTAACATTTAGAGGTGTGTTTGTAATACTGTAAATCTATATGCAGGTTTTATCCTTCAGTAGATTTGATGACTCGGTTGTACACATTGCAGTTTTGCAATCATGTTTTCAATAGAACCATTCATAGAGCAATACACTGTGGCGTGTCTATAGTTGTATAGAAAAGTTATTTGGCGTAGGCCCTGTCCTTAGTCCAAATCGGAAACAGATTCGGCTGATAGCCTATGACCCTATAACCTATACCCCTGGATGGACAGACCTAGGCTGAATTCGAAATCGCCCTCTATACCCTCAAATAGGGCATTATTTGAGGGGACAGACATTTGTAGTGGTGTCTGAACCCATAGTGGACGTTATTGAGTTCACTTATTCAATCCCACATTGCACCGCAATAGCGAGTGTAGAACCATTGTACGCTTAACGGCTGTCCGAATTCGCTCACTTCTTTTCATTCACTCCTTCAATTGAACAGTATTAGTGGACTAACGTAGGGAATAGTGAATGAGGGTTCAGGGGGCGATTTCGGATTCAGCCCAAGTAATGAATGAAATAGCTTTGCCATCGAAAGAATAAATTATGACATTTTAAAATATCTTATAATAGAAAATAGTATACAAATATTTAAAAATATGATTGATTTTACTGTATTTTGATCAAATAAATGATATGTATATACGCGTGTGTGTACAGTATGTGTGCACATATATACTGTATATGCACAATTATTGCCACAGGAATGTTGAGGAATGGAAAGATTACACACCAATGCACTGCATCAAACCCCTCCCTGTGTTCTAGGAACATTCACACACACACACACACACACACACACACACACACACACACACACACACACACACACACACACACACACACACACACACACACACACACACACACACACACACACACACACACACACACACACACACACACACACACACACACACACACCCACACTGTGCTCTTTGATTCTTCAAGGGGTGTGTGGCTGCATTTCCTCGAGTATATGTGGAATTTAAAGGCTGTATATGGATTATAACCTGTGGCCTCACAGCGGTAGAGTACTTACACTTATGATGTATATTTTGGTGCTCAGCAAATCTGTCAAGGAAATGTTAAAAACTTTAGTAATCATGCTGTGGCTCAAAGGTGATTCTCATCTGGGTCATATTTCACACAAAATCAAAAGAATAAAATCATGAAAATAATCATGTCCAGACACATTTCAACGTTTTGAGAGAGACGTTTTGATAGTTTGTGTATTGTCAGCCTCATTCCAGTGTATTGATTGTTGGTTAATCAGATCTTTTTGATTAATAAAATCAGTTCTAAAAGTAAGACAACCACAAGCTTTGATTAACTACCCTGTCCCTGAATGTTTACTAATACTGTGTAATCATCAAATATCTGGCATATTGTGTATGTACTGCTAAGTAGTTTACAGTAAAACCAAAGTACATTTGCTAATTGCAATCACTTATCCTTTATGGTCCTCATAAAGTGCTACTGAGTGAATGTTGACTTAACATGAACCCAGTCACAGCTAAATAAAATTAGAGTTCCAATGTTGCCCCACTGATAAGAACAAACATACAGCAGATCTCAATATACTTTGAATCCTTTAGCAAGACTGTGCAGATGCTTCTTACACTTTTGTCCCGTAATGAGTGATAATATTCACCATCTGATTTCTCTGATGAAGAAGTTGCTGGATTTTTGTAAATTAATTGAGTGAGTCAAGGTATTGGTAAATTATGTAATAGTGATAATAAAGACTGCTGATCCTGACATTGATGGATTGATTTATTCTAATCTCTTTCTTGAGCTGCATGTGAGTAGTCGCACCTTTCACAAACTTTGTTTTGTCTTGTTGACATAAGGTTGATTGTGTCAATCTTCTGACAAGGCCTCACTTATCAGAGGATTTTGTATTGGTCAGTTGAAGGAAACACAGATGTATTGTTAAAACAAATGTTTTCAATATTTCCAGATTCTCAGCTAAACCCAGGTTGCTAAATTGCTGCCTTATTTATTTATTTATTTTTAAAGTACAATCAACTTGGATGTTTAAGTCATTTTAACTTAAATTACATTAAACTGACTTAAACAACTGAGATGAATCTTGTATAACGAAAAAAGTTAGAAATTGCTTAACTTATTTTGATGAGTTACAGCAACATAATATGACAACACAACGTTGTCATAACTTATTGATTATTTTTATTTTTACAGTGTAGTGACTTTTATTAGAACATTAATCCTAAATCCTTACCAGATAATTAACTTAGAAATGTGCAATGAATTAATTAGAAATGTTATGAAATTTAAGATATACACCACTAGGACCCCTTGTACCATTATGTAACATTCATTACCCTAATTCATCTCTACTGACAATAAGGTAAATCAAAGCAGTTTTACATAGTTGGCATTATATCATATTCATTTCTAATTCAGACTTGGATGACAAAAAAATTTATATAGGCTACTATTGCGAGGGTTTAACTTATGACTATTAAATAGACAACGCTGACGTTACAGCCTTCCAGTAACGTCGATTAGTCTTATTAATATTCATGAGCAAAACAGCGCAGTGAATATGTCTGCTTGTGGCCAATGAGTTCGACCTATTGGGCGCACAAAATTAATATTCATAAGTCAAGCCTTCGCCGTAGTATTTGCGCAACCCGGACACAGGATCTGTAGAAACTTTGTGAGGTTGTGCTGTCGACCTCCGAAAACTATATGAATACTGAGAAGACAGTGTTGTTTCAGATCAAGCCAGGAATTAGCAGTCACGTGACCAGTGGTAATAGCTTTTCGCTGTCCACGTGATATTACAAACTGATGGCTTCATATGTCACGGAATCGATCCTGAACTACAAGTATCTGTACATGTAACGTTAGTCAAACAAAACTCTTGAGTGATTCAATGTCTCTCGGATGACCATGACTGAATGAAACGATCTCGTTGTGCTGACGGTCTGAGGTGAGTTTTCAACACAATCTGTGCAGCTTTTCCGTCAGCGGATTTAATATGAGTCAACCGTACACGTTGCAGTTTTGTTTTCAATAGTGCCATTCATGAAGTTAGACCACAGATCATGAAACAAACCACTGTTATATTACGTCGTTTCTTTCATATAGGCTACTTATTTTTCATATATCAATTTATTGCATGATATTTCATACATTTTAGACGATTATACGAGAAGTTTAAGTTTGCTGAAACTTGATGTGATCTTGGAATTGATATATTTATCGTCGCGCTGTATTAATCTATGTAGGCAATGCAGAGTGCAGATTGTTATTTATGAATGTTTGGTATCATTTGTTGAGATTAGCATATGAGCGAGAGAAACGGCACCAGTATGCAGTTATTCAGACTATAGCGATTTTTTATTTGCCACAAGTTTACAGTAAAAAAGTAAAAATACGGTTTCTGCAACGTGGCTTTTCTGTTAGTATAAAACTAAACTTCCTTTGATCATTCAAGGCTACGTCATCTGAATTCCACGGCATCTTTAAGATGAGATCATGGGTTATGTGTACCCGTCATCAGTAGGCTTTCACTAATTCATGCCACTTGGTTTATGTGATTTTTAAAAAGTAAATTCGTAATGTAAAAGGTGAAGCCAACCGCTCAATCTGACTTTTAGGTTTCACATCCTTCCAAATGAGCCAATTTGCCTACATGTAGTGGGCTGATTTATGATCTACATTTCTTTTCTTTCTTTTTTTTCTTCTTTTTTTTTTCTTTCTTTTTTTTTAATGCACGACCATGACCTGTGTGTGTGGCCCCAGACTGAACGTTATCATGTACAGTGACGCACTTTACTGCCAACTGGACCACAAAGTATACCAACCAAAAGGGCACTTGTTTTTCACAGCTTGTTTTCTTCAATAATCCAAAAACCAATAGAAAAATCCTATTGGGTTTTTGTCGAGGGAACCAGGGTGATGATAACTTCTAGGTTGGCCTACAAAAATACATTTGCCTATCACTGCAGCACTCTTTTGTGAGGTCTGGTAGATAGCGATATCTATCCCCACTGAGGTTTTGGTGCAGATTAACCTCAGCAGGGTTCCTATGAAATGTTTTGAACTGGATGTTGGTCTTCGCTCCAGGTGGTCCTGCTTTTCAATCCAAGTACAGAACCTGTGCTAACAAAAGACACAAGTTTCTTTCTCATTGAGCTTGTCAAGTGCCTCAAGGTGTCTGTGCTCAACTCTTTCCCTGCCAGGAGTTTTAAGTTTCCAGCCAGCACCAGCATTTATTTTTCATTTTTACAAAAATGTCATGGTCCCCCAGAAGATTTTGTTGTATGAATATCTGAACATGCACTATATATCAAAAGAAAGAACAGAGCCTCTGTTTTAAACAACAAAACATTATTCTAGCTTTATGCATTCTTTTTTATCAACACTTTAAATGTTGGTAAGTTTAATAAAAACAACATTTTTAACAAAAAGCTGGGAAAATTGTATTTTTGTCAGAGACTACATCTGAATCGGATTCAGAATGATGATCAAAACATAAATGGAGTAGATTGATTCCATCAACACCCCAAAAGCTTCACAGTCCTATTCCTCATCCTGGGTCGACATTTCCTTCTGTAACATTAAGCAGTTTTGATTTATGCTGTTTAATGTTTGTTGATCGTGTTATTTTACATGTAATATAAGCAATGCTTCTATCAATGGTTTCTGCTTTTTTTTCTCGCACGTGTTTTGATCCAGAGATTCAGTACTCTTTCAGACGATGCTTAATAGCGTCCCCTACCGTATAACAGTGAATACACGGAAAGCTGGAAAATTCTGTCAATGGCGGGGAAGCGTTGTGACATAAATTACGGAAAGTTTGTCAATGGCAGGGAAAGAGTTAAAATTTTCATTGTGTGTGTATGTGTGACTGATCAATGCCAGCATCTCTTGTTTATTTTCACCTGGTTAGACTAGCCACATTGTCAGGAAAGAAAGAAAAACTGACTCAAAGATGTTGAGTGACTCTTGGTCACCTCTGCTACCCTCTCAATGTGTAACTCTGTTTGATGAGACGTAATTCAAACAGCTGGGGAAGGTTGATTAATGTGTTGGAGGGAGGCATCATCATTTTCCAAGCATGGTTGCACTCACGGTTTAGGACATTCAGGCCTTCTTATCTGCTCCTCTAGTCTAAGAACCTCTTCAGCATCTCCACAGCAACTACTGATCCCGACTTTAAGTACTTAATGATCGGGCTGATTTGTATTAATTGGAAATACTGTGGCACATCCGGTTAGTGTCATGAAGATGATCTTGTTTCTTTATACACTTTTCTTGGGGATAGGCCATTACTTTCTATTCTTTTGCAATTACATTAGCAAACCAGCCACCTACAGTAAATTAGTTTAAATTTTTTAAGATACTGGTAATACTTTACAATGTTTTTACAAAGTTTTATTTGCTAACATTAGCTAACTAACAATGAAAAATACCTTTACAGCTTTGTAGGGGCTGTTTACATGACACCATTATCAACTAAAAACGTAAAACGTTTTATGCGTTTTGGGTATCTGAAAATGCAAGCTTTTGAAAAAGTTTCAAAGTGCACGTTTTTGAAAGCAGTCTCCGTGTAAACAACCAAAACATGAATCTCTACAAAAGATGACGTCATGCACATTCAAATTACGTGTTTAGTCTATAGTGTTTCATCGGCATCTAATAGCCTGGCAGCAGAATACAGTGTTTTTTGACGTTTTCGCAGATCCGTGTGAATGGGGATCGTTTTGACACGGAAAACTCACGGTTTAAGCATATCGTCATCGTGTAAACGTACCCTTAGTTAACATTAGTTAATGCGCTGTGAATTGACATGAAAATTAACATTTTTATTAAATAACTTTAATAAAGGTTAATAAATGCTGTAAGAATATATTGATTATTGTTAGTTTGTTAACTAATGTAGTTAACTGATAACAAATTAAACCTTATTGTATAGTGTTACCAAGATACTTAAAAAAAAAACTTTACAGTTTTGGGAATGTGTTTTTCTTCAGTAATTTTTTTATTATATCTATACACTACTGTTCAAAATGTTGTGCTCAGTAAGAATGCACTAAGCCTTTAATTATTTGATTAAAAACAGTATTGTGAAAAGATTTACAATTTAAAATAACTGTTTTTCTATTGTAATTTTTTTAAAATTTGTTTTATGTATTTTATTTCTATGATGGCAAAGCTGAATTTTCAGCATCATTACTCTGGTCTTCAGTGTCACATGATCCTTCAGAAGTGAGTCTATGCTGATTTGCTGTTCACTCAGTGATGTATGACCTTTTTCACACATGCATTAGAAGACATGAAGAATGCAAGCTGCAGTCCATTTGAAATTGATTTGGCGTTAAGCATTATGACTATTATTATGACAAATAATAATAATTGTTATGACAAATATTATAATACGTGTGATAGAGAGCATGCAAAGAGATGCATTTCTTCAATTTATACCACTATATTATACACCAATATTTGAAAACAGTCCAGCTGAGTAGTTAATGTACTCAGTTTATGTACTACGTTATGCCATTTATGTACTGCTAAGTAGTTCACAATTCACCCAAAGTACAGTTTTTACTGCTCTATATAATCATTAATCCTTTATGGTCTTCATATGTTACTACTGTGTGAATTTTGAAGTAACGTGAACCAAATCACAGGCAGATAAAATTAGAGTTCCAATGTTGCCTCACTGATAAGGACAAACGTGCAGCAGATCTCAATAGACTTTGAATCCTTTAGTTGGAAAAGTAGCGAGACTGTGCCAGATGCTTCGTACATTTTTGTTCCTACAGTCATAATGATTGATAATATTTGCCATCTGTTTTTTTTCTGATGAAGACGTGTTTTTTTTTGTGTGTTTTTTTATGGATTGAGAGAGTTAAGGTGTTAGTAGATGTGTTAATAATGTTTCTATAATAAAGTCTGCTGGTACTGACATTGATTGATTAAATTATTCTAATCTCTTTCTGAGGCAGTGAGTAATTTATTGACATTTATACAGCAAATGCTCCCCCCTTCCCTCCCTCAAAAAAAAAAGGGTCAGAAAAGTCCATACAACTACCTCATGCCAGTGTGGTGCATTAGGGGCATAAACCTAATTTATAGGCTAAAATGTGTGTTTTGTGTTTCAAGGGAAAAAACAAGATAATATAGGGACTTATAATAAGTCAATAGTAATCATACTTAAGATTTCCAAAAACCAAACTACACTCTTTTCTCTATCTTTATGAATGTGAAAAAAGTGTTACTAAGATTCTTTATATTTTTATATATGTAATACAAACTGATTTCTTTTCAAGTCAGAGTAATTTATGTACTTTTTGTGTCCTATTTCAGCAAGAGTGTCTGGACATTATGCCAGTTGAAGAGGTCTGTGATAGCGTTTCAGCAGAAGATGATGCTAATACGGGGTTGGATGTTCCTTTCCTTTTAGAAGAGTGTGTAAAAGAGAAGGTGCCATGGAAGGAGGTGTTGAAAAGGAAGGTGGGAAAAAAGTGTTCCTGCAGTCATGCTCGAGTCAAAGCCCTGCTCGTAGACTCCATTCCAATCATAAAATGGCTGCCGCGATATCACTTCAAAGACTGGATCATTGGGGATGCCATGTCTGGCCTCATCGTCGCCATCCTGTTGGTTCCCCAGTCCATCGCTTATTCTTTACTGGCAGAACAAGACCCTATTTATGGGCTCTATACTTCCTTCTTTGCCAGCATTATCTACGCCCTGCTGGGAACCTCCAGGCACATCTCTGTTGGGATGTTTGGGGTATTGTGCCTTCTGGTGGGACAGGTTGTTGACAGAGAACTTACTCTGGCAGGATACACATCGGACACCAATCAGACCATCATGGGAAATTTGGACAACAGCACTGGTCTAATCTGTGACCGAAGCTGCTATGCAATCATGGTGGGAGCAACACTAACTTTCACAGCAGGAGTCTACCAGGTTGGTCCATCTATCAAGGTCAAGCTTCCTCTATAAAATTTTTTAAATCTCTAATTGTATTAATGTCTTGCTCTGCTTGGGTTGCAGGTGTTAATGGGTCTCTTACAGGTTGGCTTTGTCTCAGTCTTCCTCTCCGACTCTCTGTTGAGCGGTTTCGCGACTGGCGCCTCTCTCACCATCCTCACATCACAGATGAAGTACTTTCTGGGGCTTCACCTTCCTCGTGTCCAAGGCTGGGGTTCGCTTATAAAAACCTGGATCTGTCTTCTGAAGAATCTGGGTCATACCAACATTTGTGACCTCATAACAAGCGTGATCTGCTTGCTTGTACTTGTACCCACGAAAGAGCTCAACAACCGCTTCAAGGCTAAGCTCAAGGCCCCCATTCCTTTTGAGCTCTTTGTGGTCATTGCTGCTACTCTAGCTTCCCACTTTGGAAAGTTCAAGGAAACTTATGACTCGGCTGTAGCTGGCAACATTCCCACTGGCTTCATGCCACCACAGCTTCCGAACTGGTCTCTCATACCCAATATCGCTGTTGATGCATTCTCGATTGCCATCGTTGGATTCGCCATTACTGTGTCTCTGTCAGAGATGTTTGCCAAGAAGCATGGTTATATAGTGGACCCTAACCAGGAGATGTATGCCATTGGGTTCTGTAATATCATTCCTTCCTTTTTCCGTTGTTTCACGACCAGCGCCGCCTTGACCAAAACTCTTGTGAAGGAGTCCACAGGTTGCCAGACTCAGGTGTCGGGGTTGGTGACCGCTCTAGTGCTGCTGCTCGTCCTGCTTGTTATTGCACCTCTCTTCTACTCGTTGCAGAAGTACGTATAAATTATGGCAGTTTCTCTTGCATGAACTTGGTAATAAATAAATTGTCAATGTAGGAAGAGTCAGGATCTAATCATTTATTAAAAAACATTAAATAAAAATGCAATTATTCATACAGTGATTTGAATACACCTTTGCAGGGCTTGACATTAACACCCGCCAACCCTCCAAATGCAGGTGGACTTCAGCAGTCACATTAGATATAATATATATTTTTTATTTTTTTATTGTAGTCTTTTAAAAAGGCATCTGAAATGATAAACTAAGTGCAATGTAGTGAGGTCGAAAATATCGATTTTTCGATACATATCGATACTGAAATATCTGAAACACTTTCAATATTAACTTTCCGCAGAATAGATACACAATACCAGCTGCACTTTCTCTATTTCTCATCTCTCCGTGAGCGAGTTACACACACACCCGCCTCCCCTTCACTCCCAATTTCATCGTGGGATTGCGTGTATTGCACGTAATTTTAAGCATTCCTGCAGATTTGTGCTCACACCCAAAGTGTGCGCAAATAAAGCCGCCTCTCAGTACTAAATTGAGTTCTTTTTAAATTCTTTTCACTGCTTATTGCACTTAAATGACAAAATGCTGGTCTTGGGTTGAGTATTCACGTAAACAGTCAGTTATGTTTTAAGTGAATGTAAACAGATGAGAAGGAAAACTCATGAATAACAGTATAAGGGATCCATGTGTCAGGTCTTAAAGTGACAGCAGCCTAATATACCTGTTGCCAAATTATGAAATGATATATATATATAAAAAAAAAATCTATATGCCAGTTTTTCCCCATGGTATTGATATCAAAATTGTGGCCAGTGAAAATGTGGCTAGTAACTTTGGAAAAGCATTAGCCACAGTGGCTGGTGAGCAAAAAAGTGAATGTCCTGCATCTACAGTGATGAACATGCTTTTACTTTCTGATTTGGAAATGCATATTTAGGGGGCATAAAGTAAAAAATAAAATAAAAAAATCTTGGTGATTGAGCTCTCTTGATACTATAATTATAAAAAAAAGTCTCAAGCCAAATGAAAAAATTGTGCAGCAGTTTTGTTATAAAATTATTATTATAATTTCTAAATTATCATGTGATGTGAACAACATGCAGAATAAAAAAAAAAATTATATATATATAATTTTTTTTAAATAATTTTGAGACCTTAACATTTGAGGTTGTTTCAGACACACAAGTGTCCTTGGAAAGTATTCAGGTTTTCACTCCCAGTCCCATTTTTATCTTGAAACTGTGTATTTCCACTATACTTCTCCTAATTTCATCCTCTTTAACTCTGCAGATGCGTTCTGGCCGTCATCATAGTCGTCAACCTCCGTGGGGCCCTGCGAAAGTTTGTGGACATTCCCAAAATGTGGCGTGCCAATCGAGTGGACACTATCATCTGGCTGGTTACCATGTCCACATCAGCCCTAGTGAACACTGAGCTAGGCCTGCTGGTTGGAGTTCTGGTCTCTGCATTCTGTGTACTAGGCCGAACCCAGTCTGCCCAAGTCCATCAGCTGGGCCAAGCAGGGGATCGTGAGATCTTTGAGGACATTGGGTTTTACAAGGGCCTTCAGACCCAACCAGGAGTGGCTGTTTTCCGATACGAGGCTCCCATCTACTACGCCAACCAAACTCTGTTTAAGAAGTCACTGTACCGCAGTGTGGGACTGGATCCACTTAAAGAGAAGGCCAGGCGTAGGAAACTAGAGAAGCAGAGAAATCAGAAACAAGGTGGAGAAGACCTGAAGCAAGAGATGGATGTGTCCACCAATGTGTATCTGCTACAGCACACCAGTTTACACGCATTGGTCATAGATTGCAGTCCAGTGCTGTTTCTGGACACTGCTGGAGTCAATGCTTTGAAAGAGGTATGCAAGGATTACAAGGAGCTGGGAGTCAATGTATTTTTGGCGCAATGCAACATCTCCGTCATTGATTCTTTGCGAAGGGGAGGCTACTATGACCCAAAGAAAGGAACCAAAGAAATTAAGTTTCACACTGTTGGTGATGCCATCTCTTATGCCCAAAGCTCGAAGTCAAAGAATGGTGATTGTGACACTGTTGTGTAATAATTTGTTATGTATTGATTTGTAAACAAAGTTGTCTTTGAATTTTAATATTTGTCTGTTTTGGCATAATATAGAGATTTATATGTAAAGGTACCCACACACTAAAAGATAATTGGGCCCAATTCTCCCCTTCCGACTATCCTAGGTTAAAGTCCCGATTATCTTGATGGTTCTACAGATTATCTTATCAGATTTTCCTGTGGAGTGAGGTGTTAAGAGTGAATGAATCTGTTCAGAAGAACATCGGGGCCGCACTGATCTCAAATCGTAAATATCCATCATGTTGAACATTTACGATCAGAAATCCTGTTGTGTACAAACGCTGTAGATTGTCACGTGGAACTAAACGATACCAAATCAGAAAATGAGCTGATGGAAGACGAAAGCATAACACGACTTCATCCAAACCTTATTCTGCGAAAAGCAGTCCAAACACTATTATTGCCATTTCTTCTTGCCATTTTGCAAGGTTTCCTGTGTTCACAGTCGAGACTCTGGTTGTTTGTATATGGAATCTGTTAGTATGTGGTGTGCTTTCTTGGTCACATCGCGTGTCTCCACACACTATAGGAACAAAATAGATTTAACAGTGTTTTTTTTTATTTATTTTTTTATCGCCATGTTTGTGGTCTCTGAAAATCTGATGAGATTTAAAAAATCTTGTAGTAATGATTTCAGAATTATATAGTTGAATTTAACTAAGGGATAGTTCAAAAAGGACGATTCTGTCATCATTTACTCACCCACATGTTGTGATCATTTACATTTACATTTATTCATTTAGCTGACGCTTTTATACAAAGCGACTTACAATTGCCTACAATGTGATCTTCTGTGGAACATAAAAGAAGATAATGAACAGTGATTTTGACCATGCAGTGAATAATAATAATAATAATTATTATTTTATTGAGTGAATGTGAACAGTGAATGTCAGTAGGGTCCAAAACAACGTGCTTAATTTTTAAATAATATTTAAAAGATTTCAGGTAATACACTGATAATAATTTCTTTAAGGTTCTGAAAATGGATAGACAATCATCTGTTCACATCTTTCAACAAAAATGGTATAAAAAAAAAGATGTGCCTTTAAGGTTAGTAGTTCAAACTTTGTTAAATGTAGGTCATTGTGTATCTCATGACATTTATCTTAAAATTATGTATTTACACATTTTATAGCACATTTAGCTTAATTTAAGTAGCTAGTTCAGTAAGGGCTCGGTCTTTCTTCATGAATATAAATGGTTTATGCTAGACAAGCTCTAGCTTGTATATTTACTCCTTATCTCCTTCCAATCTAGTTTTGTTGCTCATGCAGTCAGAATTATGTGATATATATAATCTCATTTGTGACATTTACCCAGCTTTATGGGTACTTGTGCAGGTTTAAATGACCATAAAGCTTTGATATATACTGAGCAATTGTCTGGGTGAATGCAAGTTGAACTCTTTCACCCAGTCACCATATGTTTACCTCAATTACAGAAGCACCAGATGCCGATGTGCCTTGTCACTGTGACTGTGCAGCCACAGAGTAGCTTTTGAAAATGTGCATCCTTTCTTTCTTTAAAGGCTTTGCTAAAGAGGCCAAATATTGGCCAGGAATTTGCTTTTGACTCAGCTTTTATTTTCTGTAGAGAGTAGAGCGTTTTAATGGCATTACGTCTGACCTGTTGAACAGGTCTGAAGGAACTGGAGACACAGCTGGATGATCCAATGATACTGTGTACTAAGCTCAGGGAACTGACACAATGTGTCCTCCTATTGGCTGAATTACAACAGGGTATGTTGTTAAATGCTTCTTAAATGCTGGAGCCTTTGCAATGAGTCATTGATCAAATTGTCACTGTTGAATTGTGTATTTAAACCTTTTAATGCATACTGGGAACTATTTATGTAGTTCTAAGCTCACACATTGTCTATGGTGATGCTTTATTTATTGGAAAATTTCTAATGGTTTTAAGTTAATGCTTTTAGATTCTTTTAGTTTCTATGAATCTTAATTTCTTGGCATTATAATTACTGCATCAGCTCAGAGTCTTTACATAATTGTTACAGATGTATTTTATTTTCTTAAAATATCTCTATACAAATCCAGCTATTTTCATATCTATGCAACTATACGACAACATATTGTATGTTTGTGATCATAGATATTGATGGGAAATCTAGGCTATATACTACATTTTGTCTTTACAAATATGTCTTAGTACAAAATAAACAAAATGTTTAAAGAAAACTGTTGTCTTTGTCTTGTTGAGAAATATCCTAAGGCTTTACTTTCATATTGCTTTACTGACTTTATATTTTATTCTGTGCTTTTAGTCTAAATTATATTCTTTTTAAAGTGAAATTGAAGAGTGAGGGGGAAAATCATTTATTGTTTACTTTGTGCTTTAACTCAAAGCTACCACCAGTGTGCAGCATTGTTCTGCCACAGATCATGTTATTATGCATGTCTTTAAAGGGATAGTTCACCTAAAAATGAAAATTCTGTCATCATTTACTCACCCTCATGCTATTCCAACCTGAATGACTTTCTTTCTTTTGTGGGAGGCGAAAGAAGATTTATTTTGCTTTTGATAATAAAGATATTTATTTATTATCTTTTGTGTTCTGCAGATAAAAAAAAGTAAGTCATAGGTTTGGTTTGGAATGAGGGTGAGTAAATGAAGTCAAAATGTTTATTTTTGGGTGAACTATCTTTAACTTTGAAAATACTGACATATCAGTGCTGAGAAACCTCCAACCTCCAGATTTATGGTATAACGCAGATGAAAATGTACTAAAATTCCAGTGTTTTATTAGCTTCTGACAGGTATTTTTTTATGTGAGTGTTCTTAAAGTTTGGCGTAAGAATTATGCATGGCAGCACATCTGCAATTTATGATGCCTTTAGATTCTATGGCCAGTTTGTCTCCTGTCAAAAATATTTTATATTGGTCTCATCTCAAAGGCTGCCAGAGAGAAAGGATGTCTCAAAGACATGGAGCATCTCAATGACATTAGCAGGTGTTAGGATGGCAAAGACAGCAGCTGTCTATTCTTTCATCAGGATTTTGAAAAGGACGAGGCCTATGAATACACACAACCTGTGTTAAAATGCAAAAAGGCACTACAGATAAGCATTTTTTCATTGTAATTTAATTTGTAACATCATTATTTCGCATTTACGTAAATATGTTTGGTAACACTACTATAAAGCATGCATACATAGGTGTAATTTGCATGTGGGACAGGTAGGACATGTCCCCACCACTTTTTGCCAGTGTTGATATTGTCCCCACCACTTTTTGCCAGTGTTGATATTGTCCCCACCACTTTTTGAAACATATCACGGTACTAATTTACCGTGTACAGTAGTTGACTAGTATTCATTTAATTTGTTTATGTTAAATAAGAGGTGATCTGATGCTGAAATGTGTTGTTTTTTTAAATCATGAGTGCTCGTGGTTTCCGCCTGTTATCAGTGGCAGTAGCTCGTGCACAGAAAGATGCTCTATTGCTAACCGTAGACTCGTTCGTTCCATTGAAATCACAAAACAAAATGCACACAAACATGTCCCTGCTCTTGATATACAATCACTAATGAACATCTTTGGTTTTAATGAGAAAAAATAAATAAACTATAGGGAGGCAGATTAGAACCCGTTCTGGGTTCTAATCTGCCTCCCTATAGTTTATTTATTTTTTGCACATATTTATCTCTGGCACATAGGCCTAACAAAAGTTCTACCACCTGACCAGTACAATGTGTAATTGTACAGTGTGTTTCTAATACAGCGGCTGTGGGAGTGACGGTAAAGTTGACATCTTTCTCTCTTCCGACTGCCATTATCAATCGCTCTCTATTTTTTTCCTCTTTTGAAAGTTGTGAAAACATTATTGTGAAGTTTTTCTTTTGCTATTTGAGCAAATAGGAACATGAAAAATATATTTAATGAATTCTCTCATTCACCACTATAGAAGTTTACCCAACTATGATGACTTCCGCTTCGGAGAAACCCGGAAATGTGAACTGGTCAATTGTATCATAGTAGATGTAAGGATGAAACAATCATATTAAACATCAGTTCTATGTCGATAAATTAAACTCAATATACTAATGAAATTAGATTTCTGGACTTCGTAGTGTTATATTTGTGCTATCCCCTTAATGAATGAATCATCGTTTTTCAACGAATTGGTTGAATGACTGACTCAACGATTCACTCATAATGAACTAAAGTATGATACAAGCATTTTGCATGACCTCATTTTAATTAAAACCACAAGGAATATTTGTACTTTTTAAAAAAACGTCTCAGGTTACGACATGCTGGGTAATGCCCCAGGCATGATCAGTGTCTGAAGAGCATGTGGAAATACGACAATGAACTTGACATTGGCCGGCGACAGCCTATGACGTACTACTGGTGCGACTGTGAGTATAAAAGGGAACCTGTAGAACACGTCATCGGCTTCTTGTCAGAAGGAGACACGCACAGGAATCCCTGAAGCATGGCAAGGGGACGCAGTGTCTCGTTCCCCTTCTCAGGGAACCATAGTTACATGCATAACCTGAGATGTTCCCCTTTGAATGGGAACTCGCACTGCATCCCCCAGAAGACACTTTGTGGAACAAGTACCCACTCCGCCATGCTGAAGGGATAAGTGCCTTATTGGCTGACATTAAGTCAAAGACTCTAGGGAGCCAGAGCTGCATACCTTACCAGAGAAGACACGGCGGGCACCCTTCCTCACTTCCCTGCAGGACTGAGTCAAAAATAACTCAGCCCACAGGCAGAGCTCGAGGGTGTGGCATTCCCGAGAACACCTTTAAGGGAATGTCATAACTGAATGTAGATTCAAGAGCCTCCAAAAAGCATTTCAGAGGGAAAGCCACTGTATACTGCATAACAGATTATAAGAAGTGGGAACGCGAGAAGCAATATTGCCCATTTTCCATATAACCAATATACAATTCATTATACTGTAAGGATCACAGCTGAAGAGGTGGGACGTGAGCCACGGGAATAACCCATCCTCTTCATATACATCTCACAGCCTTAAGTGCAACACAGAGAGAAGGCCACTCTGTACCAATGTGTAACAGATTATAAGAAGTGGGAACATGAGAATCAACACTGCCCATCTTCCATATATTCATTATATACAGTTGTAAATCATAAGGAGTGCTCTAGCCCAGATAACTTAATCCCCACTAGAGGGAGCTGGGAGCTTAGTTTTAGGACACAACAAGCTGAACAGACACTACTGTCCCTATAATAATATTCCCTTACCCTTTTTTTTTTCTTTAACCCCAACCCCCAAGACTGGAGGGGAGGGGAAACAAAAAAGGGGACAAGAAAGGGGGACTAAAATAAAATGGTCAGACGTGGAACCGCAGGGTTTTGATTTGCCTCTCTTAGCCTCGATTTCCCTGAGGTTCTTGAGTGAGACCACTGCTAAAACCCCGGCTCCTCTCCGCAGCTACGCTCACCTTCTGACCAGGTTGCCAGCTTGGCCCAGTGACAGTTTCAGGTGGGGAGACAGAAGGGTGCCTTCTGCGACGTGTGGTGTAGCGCCCAAACACAGCTGACTGCGGCGCTGCCGAAAGTCCGGCAGACGAAACCGGGGCATCAAGGAGAAAGGACCTGTCCATCTCCTTTAGCCCCGACAGGTTAAGCCACAAGTGCCTCTACATGGCGACCAGTGCAGCAAGAGAGCGGCCGATGGTGGACCGCCTGCTTGGTCGCACGGAGAGCAAGATCAGAAGAGCAGCGGAGCTCCTCGATTACATCGGCGTCCTTCAGCAGGTCCGCCTAGTATGCCTGCATTACCACTGCAGGGTACCGCCGGCCTTCCCAGCTACCGCATATGCCTTGCCCACAAGCTTTGATGTAAATTAGCACGGCTTCGAGGGCAAGGTAGGAGCCTTTCATGAAGATACAGAAGAAGACGAAAGGTAACCCGCTAGGGATTCCTCCATCTGAGGCATCTTTGTGTACCCGCTGTCTTCCAACCCCTTCACATTATAGTTAGACTTGCTAGGGGGGAAGACATGGGCAGAAAAGAGATTCCCCCATGACCTCAACAGCTCACTGTAAAGTCCTTGGAGGAATGTAAGGCTCAGGGGCGCAACATTTATGACTCGCTAGGAAGCGCTCATCCAGTCGATTGCTGGGAGCGCGTTCCTGCCTTTCTACCGACCAGTCCAAGCTCAACTTGACGGTGGCGCTGGTCATTCTGTCCAACAATTCCCCATACGCCAGTGACAAGGAGGAGGCAGGTTGAGACGTAGCGTCTTCCTCGACTCCTGTCACGTCTTGCTCCTCAGAACTAGATCGGCCGAGAAGAAACCAGAGACTGGGCTTCCAAATTCGGCTCGAGAGCAACAGAACTGGCATTTGAGGATTGGGAGAGGGAAAGACCCGTCCCAAGCTCGTCAGCCAGAACCAACTGCTAACCCCACAAGTGTAGATGGCGCTCTGCCTTGGGTCCAGCACCACGGGGCGCAGATTTGGCCATCTGAGACAATGTTTTTGTGATTATATTTTTCTTATTTTAAATAATAATAGAAAAATACAAAGCTAGAATAACAGCTAGAGATTGTTTTTGTTTTTGCAAACCACCATTTCTATCCCGCATGTAAATGCAGCTCACAGTCACTGAAAGTGACATGGATTGATGATGTAAAACTTCAGATGAGTCTTCTTGTGTGCATCTGTTTTTAACGCATCTTGACTGCCGTACAGTCTGACATTAATGACAGCTGAGATCTTACAGTGTGACATGGCTTACAGCAAAGATCATGTTCGTTCATTCTGACAAGCAACAGTCGTAAAGGACTATTATATATCGCACAGTGTGCCCCCGGCTTAAAATATACACAATCAACAACAATATAATAAGCAGCATTATAAATACCTTTATACCTGCTTCAAAAAGTGTCAACAATAATATGAATGACAACAGCTATAGTACAAAAAATTAGAGAGTAATAGAATTTGTAGTTATTATGTCCAATATCATGACTAAAATGACAATGACAAATTAGTAGTCCTTATTGCTGTAATAAACAGTTTGTTTCTAAAGAACTCTCTGTATCGATTGGACTCTCATTTAATCTGAATCTCATCGCTTTAATGAAGTGTAATTGTGCCATTAATTATCAGTCATCGGTTCAGCAGCCTAAATCTCCCACCTCAGGGCATAAGTGAAAGCATCTGTCATCTCCATTTGAGCTCATTTCACATTTATTCATTATGAAAGCTCTTCCCTGTGCCTCATTTCCTCAATCAATAAGAAATGGTCTTTAAATGCTATATGTAAGCTATAAAAGGTAAAGGGAAAAGATCCATTTTGTTCCAGTAGTTCTCAACTACAACAGTTCTTGGAATAAATGTAAAGATGTAGTTTTGGGATTGTATGCACTGCTGGTGTAAATACATTTGCATAGACATAAAGCTCTGAAGCAGGTTGTTGAGATAAGCTAACTTTATTGGTATCTCTAGTTATATTCTGCTGAATGCTGAATCTATAATCTACCTTGGAAGAAGACCATCTGCTTTAGACTCTTTGTGTTGTGGATTTATAGCAGGACCATCATTTATTTTCTTAAGAGAGTTTCTCTTCAAAATACAAGTGCATAATTTCCTGTTGTTTTTTTTTTTGTTTGTTTTTTTAATGCAAAAAATTTCAACGCGGCTCCTTGTAACAAATGCTGCTCAGTATATTGCAGTGCTGCAGAGTCAGATGTGCTGGTCTGCTGGGTCACCTTTTGAACTTAAAAAAAATAAAAATAAATATATATATATATATATATATATATATATATATATATATATGCTTGTGTTGCAATTTAAGGAGATATTTCCATAAAAGTCAGATTTTCATAAATATGCTCTGCTCAAACTCAGCCACTTCCAAACTAGATGGAAATGGAAATGGAAATAAAAAACTAAAAGCTTCTTACATCATATTAGACTTGAGTTTGTAATTGCTGCCTCAGGTGCATCAATAAGTACTGAGTAAATGGTCTGAATATTAATTAAATTAGATATTTTAGTTTCTTTTCTTTTTAATATATTGGCAAAGTTATCAAAAATCTGGGTTTTGCTATGTCATTATGGGTTATGGAGTGTAGAATGACGTGTTAATGTTTAACATTTACCTTGAGCTTTTGACATATAAGGGGTCATCATGTAAGAATATCCTGTAAGTTTCAGAACTGAAAACTTCCTTGTTAGTCCAACAACTGCTTTTATTATAACCAAGCCCAACGAACGACTCATTGTGGAATGTGCCTATGATAGGTGAAAGATCGCCTCTGCAGCAGATCAACGCCTACTTCCTCACTGCAACTAGTTTAGTTTAGATTAGTTAACCTTTAGAGCTGTAATAGTAAAAACTTGCTAAATGGTTTTGAGAGAGTTCCACATGTAATACTACCTATTTCAATATACAAATATGTTAGCCAATCACAGCAGTGGGCGTTAACACTGAAGTCTCACAGCAGACACGCCCCTTAAAACAGAGCTTTCAAATCAGAGGGCTAAAATCAGGGTAGGAAAAAAAAAGCTTTTTATTTCTAAATTATGACAATTTTGGATGTAAAAATCAACATTACAAGTGCACCCCAGGAAACATTATAAAACAACAAAACAATGCAGTTCATGACCCCTTTAAGGACCTTTATTGTTATTTAAATAGTTATTAAAAAAAAATTTGTTTGAAACATTTCAATTAGAGAACTAATATATGAAATATATGGTATATATAAATATATACTGTAATCATACATAATATGATTTCTTTAAATATATTTTGAGTGTAATAATTTATCAGGTATATTATTATAATAGGAACATGTATTGTGCAGCATAGTAGGACTGAACGGGCTGCAGGGGCACAGAGTGTGACACCCAGTGTGACCTCTGTTCGATTGGCACAGAGGTCAATAATCCGGCCTGTTCCCGCTAGAGCAATTTAAGATGAAGCCATTGACTGTTCAGAAGGTCTGGCTGAAGGGTGAGCTCATGATGGCAGATGCCAAGTGACCACCCCTCTGCCAATTATTCTGTTTATCTCAACATTGAGGGCCAGCGGATGAACTAGTTTTGTTTGGCCAGTGCAAGACCAGCTCTCCCATCTTCCCATTGGGATCTCCCGCCGTCTGTCTGTGTTAGGAACAGTTCAATATGGGCAAATCCGAGATCCCATTCTGTCCCCTTGTCTCTCTCTCTCTGAAGAAGGCCGTGGCCAGCAGCAGTAGAGGACTCGCACCGGGAGACTCATGTGACCGCTGAGTTCTCCAGCTGGCATGCTCTTGGCACTGGCTTGAGCGCAACAGCTGCTGATAGTGAGAGCGCTGAGAGAAATTATATAAAGTAAACTGTTGAAAAAGTGATTTAGAGTAAGTCTTTCTTAATTGTGAATGTACTACATAATATTCTACTTATAATAAATTGATAATATTCCTGCCATTGTATCATAATTGTTTTCTTGTCAAGAGCAATTCAAATCTTCCAGTGTCTCATCGTTTTTACTTGACACCTATGATGGGTAAATATTTGATCCACAATGGAAAAAATGCAGACCCTCTTTCAACTTTATTTATTTGTTTCTTTTTGAGTTTTAAATATTCCAAGAAACAATAGAAAGACTGAAGCAGTATTTTATGTCCTGTTCCTTTGCCTTTTAGTTTGTTTGTACTTTTTTTATTTGTTTTGCGTCATAAAGATTTTTGTTTAGTTTTACTGTTTTTGTTTTGAGCTTAGTTTTACTGTTTTTGTTTTGTTTTTTTTTGCTTAGTTTTACTGTTTTTGTTCAGTTTTTAAGTTTAATTTGACTGTTTTTGTTATTTTAGTGTAGTTTTACTGTTTTTGTTATTTTTAGTTTAGTTTTACTGTTTTTGTAATTTTTTTGTTTAGTTTTACTGTTTTTATTTTGTTTGTGTTTGTTCTGTTCTGTTTTTTTTTTTTTTTTTTTTTTTTTTTTTTACTGTTTTTCTTCTGTTTTTCTTTTTCTTTCTTTTTCTTTCTTTTTTTCTGATTTTGATCAAGGGCAACAGTCAATCTCATATCAGGATAAGAGATTGATTTTATTAGAGTGGCTATGATCCAGCAGCTTTCCACATCAACATTTCTTCCTAGAAAAGTAATTCACGCATATCTGCGCAGGCTAAGTTTTGGCAAGAATTTGATCATTGGCTGAAGAAGTCTTGATGTTTTAGCTATTATCAGCTGGGTGAAGATGTTGTTGAGCTCTGGGATTTAGAGCAGCTGTTAAACAGATTATCATCATCAAGTTTATTAGCATTTACTGGTATGGTCCATGTTCCAGTAATGAAAATTTGGATGACCACTCTGGGATAACACATCCCTGTTTTGCCCTCCTGAAATTCTCCAAGGCATCTGGTCTTGACTTTTTTTACGTAAAGATAATTCGGTAAAAGACAGTTGACATTCTTCATGAAATCAAAAGTCCATGTCTGTTAGCTTCTGTTAATCATGATCACCATCCTGTTAACTGCAGCTCAAATACATTTGATTGGCAGAGAGTGATAATATACAGACAAAAATAATGGATAATGATGGATTTTGAATACAACAAATGCAAAAAAAATATTGCATACAATTGAATGGGCATATGTCATGTCTCGGTAAGCTTCAACTACAGTATCTAAAATATATCTATGCTCCTGTTCACTAACACAGTGCATAGATTTGTCAACTTTAAGTGGATCTCAGTCTTAACAAAGAGAAAGTGATGAACTATGGCACACTTAATTGGGTGAATTGATTGATCCCTGGTAAAAGTTACAGTCACTCACTACTTATGTTGTTGTATGACTCACTGACACTGTCCATTAGACTGCAAGAGCTCTGATGTAAAACATCATTATTCAATCTTATGAAGCCTCTCCCTGGCTCATAAAAATCACATCCTGTGAAATGAATCCATAACCTTAACCGGTGGTCTGAGCTGTCAGACTGTAGGCTCTCTTTACACACGTCAAAGCTTCTGGCTTTGATCCCTACAACAACAAACATGCTTTCTGCTTCCGAAAATGAAGATGACATGGAACAAATGGGATGACAAATCTCACATTCCATCCCCTCAATAAGGCCGATTTGATCCGGACAGCACTTTTGGTGTAACACTGATTTGAAGTGAGGATGCAACGTCTGCACTTCGCACAAACAGATTAATTATGAGGAAATCACTAGGGCTGTACTCAACCAAAGAAAATCTTGGTCGACTGAAGTCCTGAAATTTTCGACTAAAAATCGACTAAAATCGACTAAAAATGACGGTAGAAAAAAAAAAGTTTAATTAATTAGATGTGCACTGTGCGCAGTACTTGGTAGCCTTGTTGTCCGCCTAAATGAATTATAAATAAACAAAAAACTAGTAGGCTATTTGCAGTATATTAAATCGTTTTTGACCTAATTATTTTGCACTGAAATGAGTCTGACACTCGAGTCTGTCGGCTCTGACAGCGTTGCATCACGTGCACCTGCGCAATATCATAGCTTATGATTTCCGAAAACAGTAGCCTACTATGTTGTCAACTAGTGATATCATCACAAGAACTGTTGAGGAATATGCAACATAATTTAGACAACGATTTTTGTCATATGTTATAATAAGTTATAACTGTCAGACACTATCATTTCACCGTGCATGTCCTCGCACCGAGCGAGGCTGAACATGAGCTCAGCTTCGCAGCTGAGACACGAATAGACTATTAACTTAAAGCTTTTACTCTTAATAAACACAAAAGGCACGTTCACTTTAATAAAAAAATAATATTTATTAAACAAACCAGATCAAGAGCAGAAACGAAATAAAGTGCATAACTGAAAAATAAAGCATCCTAGGCTCAAAACTAACACAACCAACAGCACAGCGCAATTGCGCATTAGGCTCAAAAAAAAAAAAAAAAAAGTTAGGTTATCACACTAAAACATTGAAATATGCAAATTCTGATATGTTTATATAGCCTACTCAAAACAGACAGGGCAAGCTAACGCAGACAAGTGAGCTTACCACTTTAGATGATATGTCATGTTTGTCGTCGAGCTGTGGAAAACTGTTGCTTGCAAACTTTGCATTCGACCTTTTTCCTGTTATCAATTTTAACAAAATGCTGCCACACTGTCGATTTCTTTGTTGTTGACATGTTAGAAGAGGACTGACTATTAAACGCTCTCACAATTAAATAAATAATATTCAGCATCAAACCTTCTATAGTTATCGCTCTCTCTTGGGTTGGGCTAATCCTAAAAAGGTGAAAACAAGGGGGGTGTTCTGAAGACAGACTGTTAAAGTGAAACAAGGGTACTCTGAAAACACCCCCATTAGCAGTTAGTGCTTTCCACCTGATGAAATGAGCGCGCCTCAGCGCGGCAAAACTGATGAAATAAACGCAGCAAAACTGATGAAATGAACGCGGCAAAAAATCGACCAATCAGAATTTTGGTCGAACCAGAACGTATCGACCAATTAATCGACTAATCGACTGGGACAGTACAGCCCTAGAAATCACAGTAATAATGGCTCTCGCAGATGGGTATAAGTCGATGTAGTGTGAATCAAAAACGTAATTATCATTGATTTTCTTTAGCTGAAACCCAAAGTATTTTCTTTTGAGCTGAATAAAACACACACACACACACACACACACACACACACACACACACACACACACACACACACACACACACACACACACACACACACACACACACACACACACACACACACACACACACATATTGGGAAACATTACTTTTTTTTAATAGTCTATTATGCTCATTAAGCCTCCATTTATTTGATCCAAAATACAGGGGGAAAAAACAGTAATATTGTGAATATATTATTACAATAAAAAAAATAAAAAAGTTTTACATTTTAATATACTTTAAAATATAATTTATGTGATGCAAAGCTGAATTTTTCATCAGTCATTACTCCAATACCCTTGACATTAACACATCCTTTCTGAATAAATGTATTAATTTCTTTCAAAAAAGAAATTACCCCAAACTCTTTCAATGGTAGTGTATATTGTTACAAAAGAGTTATATTTTAAATACATTATATTTAAAAATATATTCAAATATTTTCACATATAAATGGGATTAGAATAATGTGAAATTGTTCATATATATATATATCAGAATCAGAATCAGAATCAGAATCAGAAAGAGCTTTATTGCCAAGTATGCTTGCGCATATGAGGAATTTGTCTTGGTGACAGTAGCTTCCAGTACACATACAATATAAAGTGACAAGACAAGTGACAAGTAACATAGGTATAAATAAAAAATAGAAAAAATAAAAATAAAATAAAAATAAAAGATTATAAATTATAAATATATATAAAGTTATAAGGTGCTATAATGAAATGTCTGAGGGAAGTATTGCACATGTTTGTTCCACAGTAGGGGAACATTTAAGTGTTCATGAGGTAGATGGCCTGGGGAAAGAAACTTTTCCTGTGTCTGGTTGTTTTTGTGCTCGGTGCTCTGTAGCGTCGACCAGACGGTAACAGTTCAAACAGAAAGTGTGCTGGGTGTGACGGGTCCAGAGTGATTTTGCGAGCCCTTTTACTCACTCTGGATGAGTGCAGTACTTTGAGTGTGGGAAGGGTAGTGCCAGTGATTCGCTCAGCAGTCCGAACTATCCGCTGTAGTCTACGGAGGTCGGTTTTGGTAGCAGAGCCGAACCAGACGGTGATGGAAGTGCAGAGGATGGACTGGATGACAGCTGAGTAGAACTGTACGAGCAGCTCCTGTGGCAGGTTGAATTTCCTCAGCTGACGCAGGAAGTACAGTCTCTGTTGGGCTTTCTTCACAATAGAGTCTATGTGAGTGTCCCACTTCAGATCCTGAGAGATGGTGGTGCCCAGGAACCTGAATGACTCTACTGCAGTCACAGTGCTGTCCATGATGGTGAGTGAAGGGAGTGCAGGGGGGTTTCTCCTGAAGTCCACGATCATCTCCACTGTTTTGAGCGTGTTCAGCTCCAGGTTGTTATAACTGCACCAAAGAGCCAGCTGCTCCACCTCCTGTCTGTACGCAGACTCGTCACCGTTCCGGATGAGTCCGATAACAGTAGTGTCGTCCGCAAACTTCAGGAGCTTGACAGAGGTGTCTTTAGAGGTGCAGTCATTTGTGTACAGGGAGAAGAGCAGTGGTGAGAGAACACATCCCTGTGGAGCACCGGTGCTGATGGTGCGGCTGTCGGACGTGATTTTGCCCATTCTGACTAGCTGTTGTCTGTCTGTCAGAAAGCTGGTGATCCATTGACAGATGTAGCTAGGGACAGAGAGCTGGGTCAGTTTGGTCTGGAGCAGTGATGGGACGATGGTGTTGAAGGCAGAACTAAAGTCCACGAACAGAATCCTTGCATAGGTCCCTGGTTTGTCCAGATGTTGTAGGGTGTAATGCAGTCCCATATTGACCACATCATCCACAGACCGGTTTGCTCTGTAGGCAAACTGCAGGGGGTCCAGCAAGGGTCCAGTGATGTCCTTCAGATATGCTAACACCAGTCTTTCGAATGACTTCATGGCCACAGATGTTAAGGCAACAGGTCTGTAGTCATTGAGTCCTGTGATCTTTGGTTTCTTCGGGATTGGGATGATGGTGGAGCGTTTAAAGCAGAAAGGGACTTTGCACTGCTCCAGTGATCTGTTGAAGATCAGTGAGAAGATAGAGGCCAGCTGGTCAGCGCAGGTTTTCAGACAGGCTGGTGAAACACCGTCTGGGCCTGGTGCTTTCCTTCTCTTCTGTTTCCTGAAGATCTGACGCACATAATCCTCACTGATCTGAAGTGCAGGGGGGGAGGGGAGGGGGATGGCTGGAGGTGTTGATGGCTGTGTAGAGAGATGGTCAGGGCGGGTATGGGGTGTCTGATCGGGGGTCTCAAATCTACAGTAAAAGACATTCAGCTCGTTCGCAACATTACTTTTACGTGTAATATACACGTATAGGCCTATATATCTTTAAGATGTATATAGCTTTAACAGTTTCACATGTTATTCTCTCTTCTTCTTCTTTTTTTTTTTTTTAAAGAAATAACGATCTAGGTGGGGTGTGTAATATTAAGTGTCCTCAATGTCATAAAGTCTCACTTATAATGATTTCTTAAAGTTAACTTTAGGTCTTTATAAGGTCATACTGAGGGTCTCTCTAAAACTTTTATGGCAGGTAAATTGGTGTCAGACTCTCTACTGCTTTGCAATAATGAGAAAATTATTCTGGTATCAATGACTAAGCACACCATAGCCTATACAAATGATGGTGCAGAGAGTTCATTGTGTGGGTTAATCACACCATTTGGACTATACAAATTGTGTTTGTTTCAGCAATGGGGGCATTTCACTTACGGTGCTCATTTAACATTTAATTGAGCAGTTCAATTGAGTGTTCGTGTCAAGGTAAAATCCACTACATTGAGACAATTACAACGTAAAACTTATGTTCACCATTTGAGGCTGAATTCATAGCAAAATGTTATTATTATTATTTGTATAGCAGTGTTCTGTTATGTCAGGGACTACCACTTAATTAAAGTGTCCCAATTATGGATTTTTGAAAATGACCTTTCATGTAGTGTGTAATGCTCTAAGTGAATGAAAACATCCTGCAAAGTTTTAAATCTGAAAGTGCACCGTATATAAAGTTATTGTCTTTCAAAAGTAAGAGTCGACTCGGAGTCAATGAAATGAATCGTTTTTCAAACGAGTCATAAGCCGTTTCGTTGTGATGTCAAGACGAAACATTAGAATATTGCCCGCCCACTTATTGCACGCGCAGACACCAGGGAAAACTTGAACCTCAAACCAGCAGCTGATTCCTGTGGATACTGGATAGTATCATGTCAAGAAGACGGCGCTGTGCTCTACAATTTGAAGGTAAATCCAGTTTTCTTTTTCACTGCCCAAGGACGAGCATGTGAAGAATCAGTGGTTAAAGTTCATCTTTACCTCGATATCACAGCAGCGTAATCCTAAACTTTTGCTGTGTTCCCTTTATTTTACTGACGACTGCTTCTCAAATCTCTGAGTTCAATGCAGGATTCACAAACCGTTTGCTCTTGAAAGAAGATGGTGTTCAAAAAATGTAGTTTTGAGTTTTATATTGTGTAGGTCAGTTATCACTGTCTTACTGAAATACTTATGCTAATCAGTTGTGGACCTATTACCTATAACTGTGTCTATTAATGATTAGATTGCTCAGATCACAGACCAATTATCTGTTACGAGTACCCAGATCCAGATTGAAATGCAGGGGTGACAGAGCCTTTGCGATAGCTGGCCCCAGGTTATGGAACAAATTGCCATTACACATCAAAACAGCGTCCACAGTGTCTGAGTTTGAAGTCTTTTAAAAACCTATTTGTACTCTTGTGCGTTTAATGTCTTGTGAAAGTGATTTTAATGATGTCTTGTGATAAAAATTTTTTGGGATGGATCTAGATATATCTTGTACAGCACTTTGGTCAACCAAGGTTGTTTTAAATGTAGCCTACTTTATAAATAAAGTAAACTTGAAACTTGAAACTTCAATGCAGATTGTCTGTCATTCTCACTACTTTGAGAAAATATTTGTTTTACCAACGTTTATGTTACATCAGATCATTCACGCTAGAGCTCGGCTAATATATACATTGCATACATGCGCTGTTATTGATACAGTTTCCTCGTATTCACCGCAATATATTAGAAAAATACTCTGTAAATAAATGAGTACAAGTAAAATAATCGGTTAGTTGATGGACATGCACTTGTTAATGCTGATAGTGAGGAATTACAGTTGCAACATCTCATACAATGTACCTCAAACTGAGTAGTGCACCACTTAGAAACGTCTTGCTTGAGTTGTCCTTGCGATGGAGGTTTGGGTTGAAGAACTAGTTCTCCAATGTTTCATCATCGGACTCGCGCTCGGATTGATATGGTAAAATCTACGTCATTGTTACTGTCTTTAGTTTACGGCAGGGGTTTTCAACCGCTGGTCCGCGGCCCCCAGGTGAACCATTGTCCGCTTTACATAAAACAAATCACAACGTGACCTTGTGTGAGTGAGTGAGTGAGTGAGTAGCGTTCACACCAAACGCGAATAGAGCGTCTGGCGCAAGTGATTTTCATGTCAAGTCAATGTACAGACGCGTTTACGCGCATCTGGAGGTCCTGCAGCGCGAATGAGGCGTTTAGCGCGGCGCGGTCGCGCGAATGAGGCAAATTGAGCGTCTGGCGCGATACGCGCGAGAGATTTGAGGGTGAGAGAGAGAAAGAAAGAGAGAGAATTCTGATTAGTCGAGAGGATGTGTTGCGTTTAGGCTAAAAATAGGTTTGGCGCTTATCGCGATTTGGAAAGAGACTGCATCTTGCAGTACATTTTAAACAAGGAAATATAGCGATTTGGCATGAAATGTTGATGGAGCCGTGAATAGGTTCAGTACACAGCAAAATGACATGACAAACTCATAAAAAAAAATAGCCATTTCCTCAATTCGACGTCTGACTGTGCTATCTGACAAAGGAATCCACACACTACACACACAGACACACACAATAGTGGGCCGCCGATTACTTGTTAGTCAGAATGGTGGTCCCTGGCACAGAACCAGTGAAAACCCCTGGTTTACGGTGTAGGAAGCCTCAGGACAAGCAGAGCTGACGTTGTTATGGCAATGGACGTTTTTTTTTGTTTTCGCGGTAAACCAATCACAACAGACTGAGCTGTCTGGCCAATCAGAGCAGAGTAGCTCGTGGAAAGGAGGGATTAAAGGGATAGTTCACTTTGAAATTTCTTTTTTGGTATGTTTTAGCTTACCTCAAGGGCATCCAAGATGTAGGTGTCTTTTTTTCCGCAGTAGTTTCAATTTTGATATTTTTAGGTCAAACCGTTCTTGTCTGTCAGTCATATAATGCAGGTCTATGGTCATTATCTCAAAGAGCATGCACAGAGTCCAAATTAAAACAATTCCCCGTCGTCCAAATTAAACAATTCCCCATCGTAAGTACACATTGATGGCCTAAGACACGAAACGAGCGGTTTGTGTGAGAAAACGAACAGTATTTATATCGTTTTTACCTCTTGAACACAGCCATGTCGAAGTGATCTGATCTGACGTGTACGCAGACTGGTGCATAGATATATAGACGATAGACGACGGGGAATTGTTTTAATTTGGACTCTGTGCATGCTCTTTGAGACAGTGACCATAGACCTGCATTATATGACTGACAGACAAGAACGGTTTGACCTAAAAATATCAAAATTGAAACTACTGCGGAAAAAAAGACACCTACATCTTGGATCCCCTTGAGGTAAGCTAAAGCATACCAAAAATTTATTTCAAAGTGAACTATCCCTTTAAGAGAGATTCTGACGAGTCGTTTGAGAATCATTGAAAATGCGGTGATGTGCAAATGTATATTACGATAAAATGAAACAGTTTTTAGACCTTTTATGCATGTAAACCTGTTGTAAAACAACATTAGGAAACTTTATAATAGCATAATGGGGCACTTTAAAGATAAATGGAAACTTAATGGATTTGTTTAATAAAATTACTTTTAATAAAAACGTGTCCTTTTATACTTGTATTATGTGGTAACTGTTTAAAATCAAGAAGGAACATTGTTACTGTTATGCTAAAGGGGTTACATGAAGTAACAACTTTTTCTGCACGATATATATTCACAACACAGAATGGCCTCTTTTAACTTATTGCTTAATTAAATGTTTCAGAACCACAGAGAATACAGAGTTTCAAATAATTAAATCTCAGAAGCAATCTTGAGTAAGAACATATGTTGTTTCCAATACATTGTAATTGTCCTGATTACTATTGTAGAGAAGTATTCCAAGTGGCTCTATATTGTCAATTGACTGCAGGTCTATTTATCCACAATGAGGCCCTATTGCACAGTAATTCCCTACCTGACATTTTAATGAGACTGTGATGGAATGAATCAGTCGTCAAGGAAGTTGTAAATGCAACCTTTGCCCCTGTTCCAGCAGGATATTACAGGCATATTGCACTTTTAGTACAACTGACAACATACTGTACAGTAGAGGAAGAATTTGAACTTTATGCTCATGAAAATAATAATAATAATAATAATAATAAAGAGTATTTTGTCTTGTTGTCTAGTAAAAACAACAACAAAATATAATTATTACCCCACTGGCTAAATTGCTTTTAATTTGGATTAAGGATAAAAAATAAAAAAAAGTTCCACAAAAGTTCACTTTGATTTATAGACGCTGGCCAAAGTTTACTCCATCCATTTCAGGAACAAATAGGAGCAAACAGATAACAAAGTACAACATGCTGTTATACTCACTAAATGCGGGGGAATCTTTTGTGATGCAATTTCCTCCTTGTGAAATGACATGTCACCTCTTGAGTTATCTAGTGATTTGCTGGAGCTGTTGCCAGTATACCATAAGCTTTAACCTCTAGCACTTTGTGTGAATTGGCTGGTCAGGACTATTATACATCTAGTTAAAGCTCAAATGGAAAGTCCTCAGTGCTCATTAGCATTTTCTCCAAGCAGTCTCATTACTGGCTCTCTTTTGAGTCTGGTTTCAGGGTGAAGTGGTTCTCTGTTAAGGTCATTACTTCTTCAAAATCATGGTGTTCTTTGAGGTTTAAAACATCAGGACCCTGGTGTTCTTTATCTGATGGCACACACTGTGCTGTCCAAAGAACACCCCTCCCACTAATATCCAAAATGATCATATTTGACAGTGTTGCAATCACAGATGGATTTCTAGGAAGATCGTGTGCCATGGGTGCAATCAAATTCAGGGCATGACGGAATTAAATTTTTGTACGATCCTTCCACTTGTGCACTCGGTAAAAGAACACATGTTGGAACATTGATAAACTGCCTCTAGGAAAGAGACAACTGAGGCTCACTGGAAATATGTGTCTGTGCAAAATGGTATTAAGTTGTTTCTTTCGCGTTTCACAACAATTTCAAAGTGAAATGTCCAGTGATGGTGCATGTTCAGTTTAATCTAAAACAGATGAACGTGAATCAGACACTATTTTATCACTTAGGTTGTTGTATGTATGTTGTAAGTGGCTAAAAGTAAGTGGCTAAAACTAAAAGTTTAATGCTCTGTATCGTGTTTGCAAATAACGTAGCATTAACCTTACCAATTGTGTTAACAAAAGTAAACGTGAGATAAAAACACATTTGTTGAAGCAATTGAAAAATTGTAGCTGCTTCTACGGGTCACTGAGTCGTGTGTCACATGTTCTTCTTCTTCTGTGGATTTACAGTGAAAAGGTGTATACCGCCACCTACTGTGCTGGAGTATGACGAAGATGGAATACATGGAAGATTTTCTATATTCCGTTTTTCAAACCACTGTTTCATACGAACCTCATTATTGACATTATTGTTCTACCAGTTTCTGGTCTGATACTTAAAATATTGGATTAAGTGAATTCTGTAATTAAAGGCTTGCAATTCTCTTACAAGATTAATGCTTTTCTGTTCATGTTTAATGCATCTAATCAAAACATATTACAGTTTACATTTCCTGAAATATATTACATAAACCTGAGTTGCTGTTTTAGCCAATGAAATTAAGTGTTGCAATAAGGTTAGTGTGACCAATTCTTAATCTTGTAAATATAATATATTCCTTTCAATTTACGATGTGACTCATTTTACTTTAAAAATAAGTCATAACTGTTTTATATTACTTTGTATTCTATGGAAATGTCTTCCTTTCTGAGATTTATTATCACATACTTGTTGAAACAGAGACTTTCCTTCTACCCTGTTTAAATTGACTGTTATATTAATATTATCCAAATTTAGTGCTTCCTAGACATTTTGTCTGCTTGTTCATTTCCTTGTATCCCAATATGGGCTGGTATCTACAGAAGTGTTAAATGTTCCCTGTCAGTTTGTATTTTTATTTTTATTTTGTATTTCTAGTTTCATGTTTCCTGTGTCTAGTTTTGTAGTCCCTTTGTAGTCCTTTTGTTTCATTGGTTCCCTTGATTGTATCCCCGGGTTGTTGTTATCTTATATATAGCTTTGTGTTCCCCATGTTGTTTGTCAGGCCTTGTTATCTATACCTTGTTATGTTGGTGCTCTCAGTTCTGTTTTCTTGCATGTTTGCGTTGTAATTTCTCATGTCATGAAGCAAAGTCAGAGACAAGGGATAGATGGATCCCAATGCAGAGGATTTAACAGAGTAATATAAAAACACAAACTTTTACAAAATGTTATTCGTAAATCCTCTGCATTTGGATCCATCTATCCCTCGTCTCTGACTTCGCCTCATGACATTGTGTTTCATGCTGGTAACCAAACGCTCTGCATCACAATTGCAATGCTGAAGCAGATGAGTTACTGAGCAAGTATACTACATCGGAAAAGCCAAAGATAAGGAGCTGATCATGTGGTGCAAATGTCGAAATATACAAATCAAATGCTATGGTAAAAGCATTTTGAGGTCATATATTGTGCGAGGAACCACAAGAAAATAAAGAAAGAAAATCTTTATAAATCTATAATCTTCCCCGTAATCATAATTTGTGTAAAACATAAGGAATTTGATTGCCTCTTGTGTTCATTTCAACAAGAAACCGCAATGAACTGTATGTATAGGTATGTTTTTAGAATAAGATGTAAAATGTAAGAAGAGGCACATTTCCAATAAGCCTATTTGCATAGTGGACCCAAAAAAAACCTACTCATTATGATGAAGCAGTGACATTCGCATTACTTATAAATAAATTTGAACCATTTTGGCCTGAAATATGAGGATAAAAATAATTTAAATGAACTCATTCTGTTTCTTAGGCTCCCAGAGGGCTTTGAGCCTGCTATTATGCCACACAATCTATTGTTTATTTGTTCCCCTTTTCTCTGAATTTTGAGCCATCACTTTAATGTGTCATATGGTCCTTGACTCCGCAAGACAAGGGTAAACGCAGCAAAATTGCTTCTGCATCATGCCATTTTTTGAGCAGTGACGGTTTGGTTAGTCTCCATGACAACTAAGTCTAAATTCTAAGAAAAACATCCTGGGCAGACATGCTATAAAGGGCCAGATAGCATCAGCGCAGGTATTTAGAAGGCATTCTTGTCCACAATGGCCTGTAATGGATAGGGTGGCTGGTGGGAAAACAACAGGGTGTCAAACTTCCCGTCCCTGAAGAGTTTGATATCCCCGCTGTTCACTGCCAAGGGTATTATCCTGACGTGAATAGGGCATCTACAGGTTTCTCCTCAGGCAATTTGCACTGGTATTTGGTGAGGTGAAGTCATTTGTAGATGATTCATCGCTGTGCTCAAGAAAGTGTTCATATCTGGGTTCTCCAGAAGCGCATTGATGTTGCACGATCACAGCTTCTATGTGGAGTTTCTCAAATGACAGAGACATCTGGTCTGGCCTTTTCTAATACGACTGCATGAAAACCCTAGAAGCAGCAGCTCAGTAAAAGCTCACCAACATGATGTGCCATACAGGTTTATTCATCCTCGCCCTTAAAATATATATTGCTGTTTTCCCTTAGCTTGTTAAAAATACATTTTAGATGCTATGTTGTGTCATGGTGTTTTACATGCCGACCCAGGATTCTGTTTGAGTTACTGTATTTTTTCATCCTAATAGTTTTACAATATTATGAAACTGGTATAATGGGTGAACAAGGAAACTTTCTGTGCCTGAAATATGTTCAGGGTGCAATAAAATCCAAAAATGTACCCCATTTAAATTTGGCAGCTATCCCCTTTAAAGTAGACCCCTTGTGCAATGATACACAGTTCTAAGTGCTCCTGGTTCGGAACGCTCCCTGGAAGCCTCGCTATTTAAGCCTATCCAGCACCATCTGAGACGTGTTTTGGATCTCCTCTACTGGGTCAAAACGGTGACCCAGTTTTCATTTTTGAAAACGTACGTGTTTTCTACGTGCTGTGAGCATGTGTATTGTCATGTTGGAGCACGCTGGATACGCTTAGATACTCTTAAAGGAACCGTATGTAAGATTGTGGACAAAACTGGTACTGCAATCACTTTCAAATTACTGTAGAGCGGTGTATCCCCTCCCCCTCCCCCCTGACTCGAGGTTGCCAGAGGACTTTGTCATGACGTATTTCGGATTCATAACGAGGTCTTTTAGGTTTCGTAACGTTAGACATTTTTTATCCGCCACGTTTGTAGCTGCAGCTGTGGTAACTAGAGCAGAGCTGGCAACCCGGATGCCGAAACACTACTTACTTCGTGATTAGTAGATAGGTGGAGGGTGGAGCATCAGGCCAAAACACAACATGACAACATCAACATCAGTTGAGGGCTGCAACTTCACTTTTAAATGACAATATCCTGGCCGGACTATTGTTGTCAGTGATATAAGTATTTGAAATGAACATGATTTCTTAATGTCTAGTGACATATCAGGGCCATTTTATGATTAATTGAAATACATTTCTTACATACGGTTCCTTTAAATAACACATTATCCAGAGAGTGTTTCAACTGAAGCAGAAGCACTGGGAGCTGTTTATCACTGGACAAGGAGACTACATGAAATGAGATAGTGGCCAAAATTAAATCAGGTATATTTTAGCTTTTTATATTCACAGTCTCAATATTTTGATTTCACCTCATAGTTACTTTTCGAATAATTACAACGGACATGCACCTGATTTCCGGCACAGTGCCGGAAAACTTTAAGCCCTGTAATAAACCTTAAAGGAGTAGTTCACTTTACAATGAAAATTACACCATTATTTACTCACACTCATCCATTCTGGGTGTATATGACATTCTTATGTGTGTGTGTATATATATATATATATATATATATATATATATATATATATATATATATATATATATAAACTCATTTTGGTCATATACACCTAGGATGGGTTGAAGGTGAGTAAATCATGGGGTAATTTTCCTTTAAAAGTGATCTATACCTTGCACAATTAAGCAACGTGTGTTGGGTAGGGTCTCTCTCTGGATGTCAGCAGCTGTGGCAGAGGGCTAGGGAATACAAAAATGTAAACATTACAAAATGTATTACCAATTACACAACAAATACCAATTACAAATCTATTATTATTTGAATATTCCATACAGTCTGCAAGCCAGCCACATATAATTTGAGACAAACAAAATGGTCTACTCAACACAGAAGGAAAAAAATGGCTAATGTTTTTAATATATGTATGCTACGCAGTCTAAAACAGTAAAACGATGTTAGCCAGTCAACGGATTAAGAACTCCCTATAGCGGTTCAGACTGTCTATGGAATATTATAATAATTTGGAATAGATAGTCTGTATGGAGACTATATGGCCAACACAATGGTATTGCAGGAGCAATTTACCAAATAACTGTTGGAAAAGAAAACAAGAAAGTGTGTGTGTGTGTGTGTGTGTGTGTGTGTGTGTGTGTGTGTGTGTGTGTGTGTGTGTGTGTGTGTGTGTGTGTGTGTGTGTGTGTGTAGGTGCAAGTTATACTCACATCAGCCTTATGAAAGATGCCATTCTCTTTAAAGTGGCAAGTAGGCAAAGTAGAATGCAGATGATCTTGCTGCCATTCTCTTCTTCATAGGCATCCAAGACTTCACCCACACATGTTGTCTTGTGTTGTTTGAAGTACTCAATTATAGTCTTGCTTTGCTCAATGGCTGCTGGCAGCTTCTCCAGGATGGAAATACCAGTAAGCTCACTGAAGTGAGAGAACAGGCCCTTCAGGGAAAACCGAAATGGCCAGTCTAAGTATTTTCATGCCATCTCTGGAGCCCTCCTCTCTGCGCTCCTGCCATACTAATTTGGGCATATAGCTGCAGCATTTGCCTTTTCATCTCTTGCAAGCTTTCCTCTGTCTCCCCAGCTGGTAGTTCTTCGGGTTTCCACCGCACACAACCATATTGGTCCATGGGACCTCTTTCCTACCTCCTCACTCCTGGAATAGTGCCTTTTCTGTCTGAGCCATGCCATTTACATGCTCGATTCTAGTTTTGAGTTGCTGTAGAAGAGATGCAGCAGCTACATTATCATCACCATTCACATCACCAAAGCATTGGGGTACTTCCGAACTATAGAATTGGCGACGTGCGTACAGATCCCTCGTTTTGGGGTTAGCATTGTGCTCTCTCATTTGATCAACAAGACTTCTGACCATTGCTCTTCTCGCTGCTGGATTTGGTCTAGTTGAATTTGCGATAGCTGACTGTACCTCTGAAGGCATCTTCTCCCAGTTTATTTTAAAATCCACAGGCCATGGTGTGTGTGCTGATGGCAGACGTCGTCCTCTGGCATTGAATGTGCTGGGCGTACCTGGATAACACAGGTTTGAGGAGGTTTGTGGACTTCCCAGAGGAGACAGGGCTGAAGAGGAATCTGGATAAAATATTTTGATCATTAGAACCCTATGATCCAGACACACTAGTGTTGTATTTTAACACCCACTATGATATTTTCTGCTTGAATCAAAAACATTTACATTATTTTTATTTATTTTTTACATTTTCCATGCCGCTAGTCTGAACTTGCAGGAGAAAGTGAAATCTATAGTACAATGGTAGCTATATTATGCTATTTCTAGCTAGAAAAAAGCTCGCAAAACAAGTGGAAATTATTTTAAAGACAACACTAAAGACGAAATATACAAATTTTAAACAATTATTTACATAGAATGAAGAAAATATCCTCAAAGACTGGCTGGAATTCACTCTTATGTCAATAAACATGTCCCTCTCCCACAATATTTCATTGAATAGGTAACTTAACCACTTTTGTTCTTTAAGTGTAACTGAATCTCCCTCTACTGGATATATTAACCAGTGGTGGACAGTAATGAAGTAAATGTAATTCGTTACTGTACTTAAGTAGCTTTTTTGTGTATCTGTACTTTACTGAAGTATTTAAATTTGGGAAGACTTTTACTTTAACTCCACTACATTTCAAAGTCAAATATCTTACTTTTTACTCTACTACATTTTCAAAATCAGTCGTTCCTTTTTATTTATGAGTGGATAAAAACTTAACTGGTCAAACGAGCCACCAATCACAGTAGCCTACAACGTGCGCGCTTTGTTTTGAACTTGCCTTGGCTGTACTAAGCGCGAGCCGTTAAATATGAGAGTTGCGACCAGACAGTATGAGGTTGCGACACACTAGGCTTGTTCGACTTGAACCGGCGCTGCACAGATCAATCAGTTTATGACATCAAAGTATAGAGCGAAATCGCGAGAGCGATTGAAAAGCATACAGAGCCGTCTACTCTCTAATCGCTCTCGCGGTATTTTAATGTCATTCACCGACTGGTCTGTGCAGTGTGCAACGCCAGTTCAAGTCGAACAAGCCTACTGTGATCTCACCGCCGCGCGGTCATGTGATTCGTGTAGCTATCAATAGTTCCAACCAAATCGCGTGAGTAACCCCAGAGTGCAGTCTGGACGATGGGGCGGGGCGACACTTTTAGGCGGGGCGACACGTGTCGCTCCGCCCACACCCGATTTTATTGGTTTATAATACAGCAATCTAATTGGCGTAGACGCTTGAGGCATGAGCATGCGCATTCCTTTATGTACGAGTCTATGGTAGGAGTTTATGAATGATCTACGACTACGACGCTGTTTGGCAATACTACAGAAATATTAAGTGATGATAACCATGGGGATTTCCGATTTCAGTAGCTTAATGATCAATTGGATAATATTTTGCTGAATTTACGAATCAAGTTAGTTGAAGTTACTGTCAAAATGTATTCGTATAGCGCTCAATTCACATCGTCTCAAAGCAGCTTTACAAAAAAAAATCATATTGTAAGCTTTAGGCAAATATTGAGCAGTTTTAGGGCTAGGCAATATCACAAAATATGTTGCTGATAAATTACTGTTTGAGATTTAGCCTAGATAGCCTACTCTTATATTTATTAATTTACCCTGCAGATAAGTCAGTGCCACTTTTAGTGAGCAATGATCATGACAGCATGAAATTACTGGCATAGCACAGGCTATCAAAGGAGAGATAATTTCTATAGGCTGATATAGACAATATTTTTCCGCATGTCATGCAGGGCTTCGGAATTTCAAATCATTCGTAAATGCTTCTTCGTTTTTCCATTAGGATCAGTGAATAAACACAAACTCGGGATTTTACACAAATGATGATAATTCACTGTATATCAGTAAAACATAGGATAAATCCGAAAGTGTGTTTTATTTTATTTTAAAGCAAAACCACAGTGACAAATAAGACAATAATAGGCTAGCCTACCAAATAGTATACAAGCCCAGATCGATATAATAAATCTGTTTTACTAAATACATATTTATTTATTTTCACATTTCAGCACTACACGGTTTTAATTCTATTGTAACCAACGCACAAAACCCAATGGCCTGATGTCACAGTAACAGATCGAAGTAGCCTACGGTTGACACTTATAGAAAACATGAATCTTTAAAACTATAACATAGGGATTTACAGAACCAACAGGCCCTCATTTTATTAACAAAGAAACGTGAGTTTGCCATTAAACATTTTATTTGCACTTTGTAGCCTACCAAATAATGCACGCATTGGACAACATCTCGTTAAAAAAATGACAACAAAAAACGGTCGTGCTTTAAAAATTAAAATCAGCTGCTTTTACATTCTTAGAGTGAATGATCATCCTTTGCGTAAAATCCCGAGTTTGTAAAACATCTCCTTGAAGTAGGCCTGGGTTCGTTTTTAAACAATAACTTCATCCATTCTGTTTCTTAAGTACAATAAAACATTAGCCAAAAGATCTTAACTAAAATTACCATGGTAAACCGACAAGATAGACATATAGCCTACGATTAAAGTTAGCATTTAATATTTCTTTAATACGGCCAAATCATTCATAAAATCGTACTTAAAGGAATGCGCATGCTCAGACCTGAATCGTATACACCAATAAGATTGCGGTATTATAAACCAATTAAATTGGGTGTGGGCGGAGCGACACGTGTCGCCCCGCCTAAAAGTGTCGCCCCGCCCCATCGTCCAGACTGCACTCTGGGGTACTACAATCGCGTTGCCAATGATTTTAAGCGGGGCAGAGAGCAGCAGCTATTATTGCAGCAATTATCGGTAAATATTGACGCATAATGAACATTGCTTATTACGTTGACACAAAAATGACTTGCATATAATAGCATTTTTTTTCTGGGGAGTAGCAGAAACACTGCATTAATACGTTTTGTTGTTTAATTTGGTAGGGAAATTGGCTGCTCCCATAATATGTGTGTGTGTGTGTATATTTATTTAATGGCATTGTGCAGGTTTATGTGAATGTATCATAACATTAGGATGTTTATAATTATGACCATAGACGCTCGTGAAAAATATATACAGTAAATACTGTAAATGTATTATACCTTATGGAAACAGTCCCCTTCCGTCCAAAATTAAACACACAAAAAATATTCAATTCAATTCAATAATAAAAAAAAATTATAATAAAAAAAAAAAAAAAAAAAAAAAAAAATATATATAGACTAATTAATGTCATTTTATTAATAGATTGATGTGCCAGGAGTGACATTAGAGTCTTCACGTAGACTGAGTTAAGCAAGAGTCTTGTGACAAAAATTATAATAGGACATTATAGCCATAAAAAAAATCATAGTACTTGGATATACATAAGTACATTTGAAGGCAAACACTTTTGTACTTTTACTCAAGTGAATGTTTAAAGGCAGCACTTCTACTTTTACTTGAGTAATATTTTACCTTGAGTATCTTTACTTTAACTCAAGTACATGGTATGTGTACTTCGTCCACCACTGATATTAACAGAACCATTACCTTTTAGTGTAAAGGCACAAATTAGCCTTCTGCACTGGATTGGACGGAGGTAGATCAGAAGATCATCTTCCTTCAAATAGTAGAGGTTCTCTCTGCTCTGCACACCTAGACTCTCCAGTCCTGTCATCAAGGATGCCAACGTTGCTGGGGGGGAGCCCTGGAAGAGCAGCCAGGACAGCCTTGCTGATCTCCTCTGATGCAACAATCATTGTATTAGTATGTTTCTGCAAAGGAGTGATGGAGAGAGATTATTGGCATATGACACATCTCATAGGCTGGCAAAGGGTAAAAATCAAGCAGATCATCATGTCTCACACAAACAAACTGCTCTTGGGCTGTCCCTAATACGCAATAGACACCAATGTCGCTCAACTTCACAAACAAATATTTTTCTGAGATGAACGACACAGAGCCATGGTGAACAATGACCAGCTCTATCTTGCCGACCTCCAATTCTTCAGTTTTCCCCAACAAGATATAGGCCTACATGCCCTTTTTGAATGAAGTGCCCTTCACTGTCACTGCATGATGCTACTGTATCTTTAAATTCCAAATTCAAACCAACAACAGCCTCTCTGATATTGTCACTGTAGTCATTTACATAGAATGCTATGCCCTTATAAAATAACACACTCGGCTGGAACATTTCGCCTCCACTCAAATAGACTTGGAAGAGCTGGTGTCGCTCGGAAACTGTCTTGCAGATGTTTTTGAAATTGTGTAACTTTCTAGCACATCTCTTGAAGAAAGAGTGCTTACTCCAGAGTCCAAAGGCAAATTAGGGGGCCAAACTCGGTAATGAGCTGTGGATGATGAAGCAGATAGTGGTGTTTGGGTTTCAGGGGCTGATCAGGAAAGCGCTGCCTTCGAAAGTATATGTAATCCTGGAAAGTAAAATAAGATATTTTAAGATAACCTGATCGGTTGTGATTGCTGGTGCACAAATGAGTTCTACAATTTCTCTAAGCTGCAGCACAAGTTGCCTAACAGCATTGTCACAAGGATTCTTAATCCTATCTCCCACCAGGAGGGGTAGCAAACGAAGGAAGTCAACATTTTCACCAGAACAGGTTATTTAACCATCAAAATGATTTCTAAACGGTTTTATTAAGTTGAAATTGTTCCCCTTTTAATGCCGCACTCTGTATTTCTGCCACTGGTGCCCAATTCCTGCAGATGATTCTGATAGGACTGTTCTGTTCGTGTGTTGCCACACAATAGTGGACAGTTTTGAAAAGTAGCTCTTTCTACATCACAGTATCTGCAGAAGTACTTATGAAGTTCTCAACAAAGTTGTCGATACTGTGAGACCCTAAATTGTCACCTGAGATAGCACAGTCGACCTTTGACAATTTGTCCATCACCTATCACAAAACCAGTCTCCTCAAGAGCTATTATGAGAGGCTCAAATACCTTGTCTATCCCAAAATATTGAAATGCCTGCTCGTTGCACAAGAGAACAAGTTGCATTTGGATCTGTTATGAGGCAAAATATCTGTCAGAGTTAGATAAACTGCTACAATCTTATGTTTCTTTCTTGAAGAGCCAAGTGGATTGACAACTTCCAATGCATCCTGATAGAGTATCAGACCAAGCGAGGATGGCTCCATTTGAAGTAAAGAGTTGCACTGAGCTGCCTTCCCATCAATAATGTCCTGAAAAATACCCTCTGATGATGTTTGGGAACATGTTGCTCCATAATGTTCTTGAATAGACTTGCTTTTAAAAAGTGTAGCCAATGTTTCTTGAACAGGTACATACTGGGCAAACGATTCCCTACCTTTATCATTGTTACCTAGGAACAGAGGTACAGGCTCAACATGATTAAAATGTTTGTTTTTTTTAAGCGGCCTTTCTTTTCTGGTCCGTGCCCACTGTTACAGGCAGTAAGGATGTCTTCTTTTCTGAGTTCCACCATGATGTTATTGATTGTGTCCTCTGGGACTCCAAGGAGAGTTAGTTTGTTACTTAAGTTATTAAGCAAATTTGTCAGACTGATATCATGGACATCTTGATGTCCCTCAATAATAATCTGTATTGTAGCAGGAGGCAGGTAATTTAGCCTGAAGTTTAAGATAGAAGAGTGTGATATTTTGCAGAAAGAGGGATTCAGCAACAGCAAGAGTCTCTTCTGGCTCATCATCAGAATGATCAGAGGGTGCACACGGAGTAAAAGATTCCATGGCAACGCACCTTTCTACATTATAAGGATCTACATGCACAACACTCTCATTTTTGTGTTTCCAAGAAATATGAGATGCAAAACTCGACACAATAGTGAAATTGCAACCACATCCTCTAAATGGACATCGAACTTGTAATCCTTCTTGCAAGTGTGACCTCAAATGACAAACTAAAGTTGAATATTCACACATAGCACAGAAGTCACATTGTATAGGAGTATCACATCATGGTAGCTGACTATTCCTCAAAGGCCCGTTTGCTTTGTGGTCTCTGTACATGTGAGCTTTAAGAGCATTAAGTTTAAAGTATGTTCTTGGGCATTCTGCCACACCACACGGATTTACGTATTAGCACTATTATTATGCAGCTTAATGTGCTGAATAAACTTAAGCACTATATCATCAAAAACACTTCCACACGTGCTAAACTTGCAATGAAACATTTTCAGAAAAGAAACCAATAGAGATTAAAGAGAAAAGGTGGTCACACCACGTGGTGGTAAGGAAGGGTTATAGAACACCTACAAATTAAATATGCGCTATGTATGTCATAAGATCATACAGTTTTTCCTTACAAATGCATAGGCCTATTACTCTGAGATTACAGAATATGACAGGTCAAATTCATAGCAACTGAAAAATGTGACCGCTCTTTATTTCTTCATAACTGACTGTAATGTTCAACAAAGTGACTCATGTGATGTATGACCATTTCCCATTTCTATTTTATTAAGCATATTGATCAGATATTGATAAATCTATAGGTACAGTAGGGTCACGGAATCTGACGGGTCAAATTCATAGAAGACTAGCCTTTTTTTAGTGAATATGGAGCAGGTCGGGGGCTGGTGACGTCATCGTCTATAATTCAGTGTCTAATATAAAATAAAATAAAACAAAGCAGCACAAACAAATTTTTTACCGGCACAAAACAGCACAAATGGCACAAACAAACGAGACTATTTTGCGTGAATTTGGAGCATGTGGGTGGCTGAGTGACCTCAGAATGACCAATAAATATTATTTTAATATCTAAGAAACCGAAGCAGCACAAAATAAATGTTTACCGGCACAAATGAAGCACAAAAGATTGAGCCTATTTTGGGTGAATTTGGAACATGTCGGGGGACTGGTGACGTCATCACCTGTAAAATCGAAGCAGCACAAACAAAACTTTAACCGGCACAAACGATAGAGACTATTTTATTTGGAGCATGTGGGGGGCTGGGTGACCTCAGAATGACCTATAAATATTATTTTAATATCTAAAAAAAACGAAGCAGCACAAACAAAACTTTAACCGGCACAAACGAAAGAGACAATTTTATTTGGAGCATGTGGGGGGCTGGGTGACCTCAGAATGACCTATAAATACTATTTTAATATCTAAAAAACCGAGGCAGCAAAAAAAAAAAAAAAAAATGACAGCACAAACCATCACAAACAAAGTAAAAACGATTGAGCCTATTTTACCGACGTTTTGCATTGGGTGGGGGGCCAACTTAACGCAGTGATTGACAGGGTGGGACGGGGCGGGGACGTGATTGGCTCGGAATGCATTCTCAATTTGCACATTGAATTTTGAAACATTCATTGTGGGACATTTAATGAAAATGCAATCGCAAGTGTCTTAACTGTGAGTGTAAAGAAAAATTAAGAAAATTAAGAGTGCAATTAAGAAAAATAACATTTAAATGATCATTTTGCTACAGTTTTTGCTTGAACATATTAAACATATCTAATCATTTCTGTAATACATTTTCATTTTCATTTTGCAACTTATCAAGTGTTAAAATATGTATTCAATTTACATATTAAAACTAGTGCATGAAATGGCAAATGTAAATTATATACGGTAACTGAATTATCATTTTCATTTTGCACCAAACATTGCACAAATGTAATGGAAAATGTAAATTTAAATACAGAAATGCATTGCCATTTTACATATTGCATTGTCATTTTACATATTGCATTGTCATTTTGCATATTACATTTCAAATTGAATATTGCTACCCACATGCTTCCATAGGTTTAAGTTGCGCACGCGCAGTTTTATTTAGATACAGACAGCTTACATGACACATGCTCTGCTTTTCCACCCTGGTTCGCCAAGCACAAAGTAATGTTATAACATCTGAACATACCAGATACTATATTCAGCTTAGCTCACAGTTATAGCTAACTTACAGAATTAAATGAAGATACCAGCATTGTCGATTAATTAAAGCCCATGTTTCAACTGATGTTTGCTTGTGTTTATTCAGTGACCGTAAAATCTACAAGCCACGTTTATGCTGGTGTGCCAACCACGACTTCAAGACCCCCGATTACAGTGATTACAAGACAGCAAAACAGAAGTCCTAATAACGTTAGAACAGCCTGTCCGGTAGCACGTGTAAGCAATGCAATAATAACCTGAGCTAAGGAAGCTGACCGGGCTAATGCTTATTTTTTACAGTCTGGGCTAACGTTATTTGAGCTATCGTCATTGTGGTGGTTTTCCATTAACGTTAGCCTACGTTACAAGCTCAGCTCGCCTCGACTCGATTTTACTCAACATGTTTGCTTTTCCATTGTGTATATATAGTGCCTTGTACCTGCATGTGGTACCTTTTGGTTACACTTTATTTGAAGGTGTCAATATTACAGTGTAATTATACATTAAGTACTGAGTAATGATTATGTACTTACTATAGGGTTAGGATTAGGATGAGGGTTTGGTTTAGGGTTAATTGCATGTAATTATGCATAATTTATAGTTATTACTACAGTAATTACATGTAACATTACCATTGTATATATATACTTAAAAAAAAGATTTCATGTTACATACCTGAGGTGTGTTCCTTCTTCTAAAAATGTTTGATTCTGGTACCGTTGGCCGCAGCAGCGATCCCACAATGCTATGCGGTGGCTGTAAAAGAATGCTTCTACAGTGTAGTTACAATAAAATTACAGGACTGTCCATAAATTTCCCATTATGCATTTGCATTTACAATAAAAACATGAATACAATATGTTGTTGTCAAATTTATTGTAAAAATTACATCAATTGCTAACAGTGTGTATTAGTATTTTTCTCAAAATTAGCTAAAGCTATGATTCAATTTTTTTTGATTTTCATGATTTTCAGGCCTCCATTTAACCAAAGAACAGGCCTGTTTAGATGCCCAATGGATCCAAATAAATCATTATGATCCATTTGGTCTAAATAGTAATTGCTCACCATATTGTGAACTTGTATTTAATCTCTGATTTTCAAAATGTGCCACATGTGATTTGGAGCAGCTATCAGTCTGTGAGGCTTAGTGCATGAGATCAAATAACGAAAGCCTTGTTAGATTAACAATAAAGCCCTTTTTACCCACAAATCTCTGCATGTGCTTTAACTGTGCACACACAAGCATGTTGTCAATCTGCTTAGAATAGTGATTTCACAGCTTGGAACTGCATAAATCCTGTATTTAAACACTGATGTCCCATTGTCATTACATCCAACTGAACAGACCAATAACTTTTTCCACAATCAAAGTGTTACGTGACAACTGGTTTTCAGGCTTTTACTGCAGATCCAGCTTGAGGGATGCATAGGAAGTGCTCTACATGTCATTCCATCAATACAGTAATGGTACCGTACAACTCAATTAGAGGCGAGCGACTGATTAGTCATTATCACTTTTACATGTGAAAACTCCAGCTTTTCAAAACAGAACCGTATTTTCCAGAATACTGGGTGTACTACATATTTTTATTGTTATGTATTATGGTGTTTATCAATCCAGGGCCGTCGTCAGTGGGGCACACTGAGGTCCCCTTTTATATCAGTTCTCATTGGGCCCAGGGGAGAAGGGGACCACCCATTCAAATTTTATTCCTGGCCATGTGAAGCTTAGCAGCAGCTCTAAATCTACCACCTCCTCATTGTTCCCACTCAGTAGGCATCAGTGGCTCTGATCAATAAACACTATCCTATGACAGTATGCAACACTTAGTCCTTTGTGTGGGTCAGCATAGTCGTGGACACTGCATCCTATAATTATGTTAAATTGAGTGCAACTGTTCATTGACATGACGTGCAAGAGTGTTCTTCGAAACTACTGCATGACTGAACCTGACATTGGACATTAGATATGGTCTCTGGCTATCTTAAGTGATCTATATATGATGTAACAATTTCCCAAGGGCCTGGACATGCCGAAAAGGTCATATCACTTATTCCATGTTTCAAAAATTGCATTTCTATACACATACAGTTGAAATCGAAATTCTTCAACCCCCATTGCAAATTTACAAACTTGCAGCTGTTTGCAATGAATAAATCAAACAAAAAAGTGAAATAGCTCAACACAACAAATGTTTCAAGTGGTTTCCCCAACTTTAATGCCTTCTGCTGTTTTAAAATTATTCAACCCCTTCATGGCAAGAACCTTTAGTAGGCTACTTAGTAGAAAACCCTTTGGTTGTTATGACCTGCTGCAAACGAGATTTATAACCAGACACCAGCTTGGCAGCGTTTCTGAGTAATCTTAGCCCATTCCTCATGAGCAATGGCCTCCGGTTCAGTAATATTCTTGGGTTTACGTGCTGCAACTGCTTTCTTTAAATCCCACCAGAGATCTTCTATGGGGTTCATGTCAGGTGACTGTGATGTCACGTGCAGAATCTTCCAGGACTTCTTCTGCAACCAAGCCTTGGTTGAATTTGAGGTATGCTTGGGATCATTGTCCTGTTGGAAGGGCCAATGACGCCCAAGCTTCAGCTTCCTCACTGACAGCCTGATGTTTTCTCCTAGGATTTCCTGATACTTCAATGAATCCATCTTGCCTTCCACACGCTGCAGGTTTCCAGTGCCAGAGGATGCAAAGCAGCCCCAGAGCATCACCGAGCCCACCATGCTTAACTGTAGACAGTGTTCTTTTCAGCATATGCTTCATTCTTCTTCCTCCAGACATACCTCTGATCTATATGGCGGAAAAGTGTTGTATCATCGCTCCACAAAACAGAATTCCAAAATGTATGTGGCTTATTTTTTGAGCAAATTGGAGCCGACTTTTCGTGTACTTTTGGGTCAGTAGTGGTGTACGTCTGAAGTTCTGGCATGAGTTTAGTACGTGCTTTACTGTGTGAGCTGAAACCTTAGTACCTGTTGCCACAAGTCTTGCTGCAGGTCTTTTGCAGTCATTTGAGGGTCTTTCTGAACCTGCTTTCCCCCGATATCTGGTTGCAGCCGTTGATAGCTTCCTTTTTCTGCCCTGTCCAGGTAGTGTAACCACTGTTCCTTTAACTTTGAACTTCCAACGGTGTCTCTATGAACATTTAGTGCCTTCACTATCTTTTTTGTATCCTGTTCCTTGTTTGTGAAGAGCTATGATATCTTCTCTTAACTTTTTGGACCATTCTTTTGATCAGGTGTGCTTGAGACAACAATAGTTTGGCAGATTTGCTCTGTTATGAGGGATTCTATTCAGGGGGTTGAATAGTTTTGAGACTGCAGAAGACATTAAAAGTTGCATTTTCAGTTGAATTCGTGGAAACCACTTGAAACATTTGCTTTTGAGATATTCCAATACTTTTGTTTGATTTGATCATTGTAAACAGCTGAAAGTCTGTACATTTTGCCAATAAACCTGATTTGCAATGGGGGTTGAATAATTTCGATAACAACTGTATATACCTTGTATATGTATGTATAGAAATGCACCATGGTTGCATTATTTGCATAAGATTGCATTTATTTGATCCATATACATACATAGATATTTGAGAACTATCAACATGCAAGTTGAATGAATTCCCACTGGACACATCAGCCTGATCTCAGAGTAGCCTACACAATGGGACATCCCCTAAAACATTATTTTATAATTAACCTTAGGAGCGGCTTTCCATCGAAGAGCAAATCAATTTATCTTAATTAACTGATTTGTGTGCCATAATGTAAGGCAGATATTAGTAACAGGTCAAGTTATTGATCTGCTGAGAGCCACATTTTGGACAGGCATCAATGGTATGTTGCCCTGGAGTCAGAGAGAGCCACACATAGAATGACACCACATTGATCTGTGAGCTGCAGGCCGTTGAGTGAAATACATCCAGTTGAGATACTGTGAAGACTGTATGCAGTGCCACAAACAGTCATTTACTAAACTCTCTGAATCATTTCAAGATGTCGCATGGATAGATTCCCGTGATAGAAGTTAAAAAAGGACTGTCAGATTGTTACTGTGTGACAGTGCTTGACTTCTTTTGCAGATGTGTATAGTTTACATGAATGATGGTGAGGGCACAATGACTTTTCCTGCTCTATCGTAGGCAAGTGTTTTCAATTACTGTGCTCCACGGCTCAAGCAAATGCTGTCCTTAAAAATACACAGACATGCAACAGGCTAACTGATGTTAATGTCTTATTGAGCCAGAACCATTCCTGTGTAGGGAATACATTGTTTTGTTAGGCCTTGCAATGGTGAGAACATCGTTATAGAATGTTCAACCAGCTCTTCGATCAACTTTGAAGTTATATCAAACTATTTAACTTTTTGTTCAGTATTTCTGTAGGACACAATCTGAAAATCTTCTCATTATTTGTTTTCTGCTTGCATTACTTAGCGGTTAGAGATGGCTAATTAGCATGCTATGTCACTGAACACATCCCATAGATGCTTATCATAATTTTTCTGAGAAAGAATAAAATTAAAAATAAAAACCTTAAAGGGGTCATGACATGAGAAACCAAATTTGCCTTGATCTTTTGGTATATAAGAGGTCTTTGTATCATTAAAACCTCCTGCAAGTTTCATAGCTTAAGACGTCCTCCCCATTATAAACGAAGCATTTATTTAATCAAGCTCTTATTACAGCTCGTTGGGGATCCATGGTAAGAAGTGACGTCACGGTACGAAGTGACGTACCAGTCGTTTGCATATGACCGCCTCTAGCGCAAGACAACTACGCCTCATTTCGCATCGTTGTCACGCCCACAGGTGTTCAGTCGGCGTGCAGCGAGTGGGTCTGTTTACAAGAAGATTGCGATGCCACGCAGATGTGCTGTTCCTGGCTGTAGGCAGACAAAATGTTTGAATACGCTGCCGAACGATCCAGACGCCAGGGAAAAATGGATGCAGTTTATTTTTTTACGGACGTCCCAGTCACGGCAGTGATAATTTAAGCGTGTGTTCTCTATATTTCAAGGATGACTGTTTTGAGAACAAATCGCAGTATGATGCTGGCTTTGCCAGAAAACTTTTGCTTAAAGATCAGGCCGTGCCGACTGTTCTGAGCCCAACAACGACACCGCAAACTGTAAGTAATGTATTTTATCAAAAAACTACTTTTAGCCAATGACATTAGCCAATCATAATAGTGGGCGTTAACACTGAACTCTTAAAGGGGAAACACCCCCAAAACAGACTGTTTGAATCAGAGGATGAGAAACACGGTGGGAAAAGGTCATAAATCACTAAAATTTAAAAGCATTTTGTCCAAAAAACTATAGAATTACTATAATTGCACCTAAGGGAACATAATAAAACAAAAACAAAAACCCTGTCATGACCCCTTTAACATCATGCTGAGCCCAGTTGGGACTTATACATCACTGGAGTCACTTAAAAACTTCTGAATATGGACATTTGCCAACAATTAGCTTGAGAAACTTAAAGGTCTTTCTTTGGTTTACCAGCAATTATCCATTGAACTAAAAATCTGGCATGTGAAACAACGAGCTTCAACTATGAAAACATTCTCTGGGGGAACTAAAACAAAATTTTGACGCAGTATTCTACTAAACTAATTTCCTGTTTATTTTCCCAACCAAAATGGTGTAGATGGACCCAAATGTGGATCACAGAGCATTATGCAGCAAAATCCAAACTGGGGAAAAAGGTGACGGTAGATAAGTTGTGGGAAGGAGGGGGTGATCAATTCTAATACAAATAATACTAATTAATAATATTATTAAAATTACTGCATGTTGTTTAGGTAGCAACATTGTTCTGAAACAACACATCTATGGTAACATACTAAACTGTAAATTCACTGTAAAAGCAATGACTTAAACTTTACAGTTTAAATAATACAAGTTTTGACAAGACCAAAACGTTTCATAAAATGATAAACCTCACATTTAAGCCTTTAAAGCATTTCAAAAACCAGTCAAAACCCTTTAGTAGCATCTCTTCTCTTCTCTGATGACGTGTTTACTGGCGCGAAGGCAGGACAAACAATTCTCCATGGACAAAATCATGTCCCATAATATTTCTTCTTCAAGAAGCCGTTTCCATTAGATATACTTCACAGTAGGGAAGAAAAGACGTTCATGACTTTGACTTTAATTAAAAGCAGAAATAAAGTGATTACGCCAGACATTTAGAGGTATCAGACATTTAAAGGTAGAATGAAAAAAAAAATGCCATGCACGCGCTCACACACACACACACACACACACACACACACACACACACACACACACACACACACACACACACACACACACACACACACACACACACACACACACACACACACACACACACACACACACACACACACACACACACACACACACACACACACCCATGTTAATACCAATCACAGCACACGGTGAGGAAGATACCACCACCCAAATAAGCCAGTCCTCTGCCCCTGGTGTTCAGGCCCTGCCAACACACACAAAAATATCAAATAAATCGTCACTTTGGGGCTGGGTTTGAGTATAAAGCTCAATCAACTTAGTCAAACAGAAAACCAAAATAAGTAAAAATAAATGTTGCAACTTATGAGTCAGAAAATTAATAGTTGTGTGTCAAAGTCAGTAATAACCAGTTACTTAGAGCAAAGACAAATGGCAACAAAATACAAACATATACATTTCAAAAGAAAAATCACAGGCGTAAAAACACCACAACTTATACAAAATTACATATCGAACAAACAAATCTAATGCAACTGGAAAGAGCAAGTAAAATAAAACTAAAGAAACCCACAAAGTAAGATGATTAGAATTAAAGAAAAAGCAATTGACAATTCAGACTTTAGAAACGATCCTAAAAGTCAAAAAGACCATTTCAAATAAAAAATAATAATAACAGTAAAAAAAAATATATATATATATATATTTTGGAAACAGAACAACTCTGCAGCCGTGAATGAATGCGAAGCACCCTGACTGGAATGCAGGTATGGGCCTTCGCGTAAATGAGTCAATGTTTTATCGAGAGACAGTGAAACCGTATTTTCTCTGGCGAGGAACAGAGCAGAGAAACAACAGCAACCCAATTACTGCATCAGGTTCTTACGACGTCTCCAGTGTCCACATCCAGTTCGTGCAAACAGCGATAACACAGTAGCAAGCTCGTACAGTGGAAGACGGAAGCAATGATCTCCAACATAAATCAGCTTCTCGGCTTGGGTGCTTGCATCCTGTTTCCAGGAAGTGGTGACGGAAGTTCGTTAAAAACGCAGCAGTTCACAAAAAGTGACGCATACAGGCAGCACATACGTTACTGTTTTTATAGCCCAGGCGCGCAGATAATAGGCTGATATGGCAAATAACAATGACGAAAGCAAAATTGGCCTTCCTGCCACACATGCTTCCACATTCTGAACAATGTAGTTTTTCACCACAGCGGTTTCTATTTGAGGCCAGCAGTCAAAGTGGCCTCATTCAAGGGCTGAGTGTCATTGCCGAAGCATGTCAATACCTCAGAATTAACATGAATCACTTCAGAAATCACTTAAGATTCAGATTATTCCATATTTCTGAAGCATTCAAAGAAACCAGTGTTATTTTTACACCATGCATGCAGATTAGTGAGAAAATGGGCTATAGTTTAAGCATTGAAACGTACAGCTGTGGCAATCAGATCACCTCTTGTGAGCCTACAGAAGTGTGTCTTAATCAAACCTTAGAAGCTCACCATTCATTTATTAGTACGGTATGGCCAGACTTTATCTCATAAAGTTAATATTCAGATGGGAATATTACGCCACTAGAGAAAAGATTGGAAGCCATCAGCTGCTAGATAAAGGAGTAGTCATTAATGGATATCTTTCAGTCATACACATAATCTCAACGAATACAAAGAAGTATGAAAATGTCCTATAATTTGCATACGAAAACTCCCATATATCTTTTCTGTGAGGTCACCAAAGGATCACTGTTTATGCTCAATGGAGTGAAACTGGAGCCGATAAAAGATTTATTAACATCTGCCCATGAATGCACAAAACATTTCCTGTTAAGGAGCAGGATTTATTTTCAGAAATCTCCATAGTCTCATATTAGATCCTCCAAAGACTTGAGTATGATTTACTCAAATGCATTGACCTCTTATGAAATGTTTGCTACTCAGTGATGAATGTTAATCAAATAAATCAGTGATAAAAGATCTCTGGATCTATTTAACATATCAAATTAGGTTGATTTTATGCTGTATAAGAACCCAAATTATATATTTTTTTCTGGAGGCAACTGATTGTTAAACTGATGCTGGTGTCCACTACAGTAAAAATATATTTAAAAACCTATGAAACCATTCAGGTTGTAATTTTACATCCACATTTGACCCATATACCCATCATATTATATGGCTGTCCTCTTTATTTGACATTGTGCATTTAATTTATGGCAACATAAATTCAACATGGTAAACAAAAGCACCAAGTACCTCTAAAATATGCACCTCTATTACACTACGAGGTCCAGATTTAAGGGAACCTTTTAATCATTTCACAGGGATTTTTGTTTTGTTTTTATTTTTTGTTATAAACAATATGCTTAGCCTATATGTGAGTTTGTTGTGCGTGTGTGTGCAGGGTTGTGTATGTGCAGATGGGAAGGTTGTCTACCAACAACATTATTCAGTCATTTAAAAGGCCTGTATTATTTTCTACAGAGACAGATATCATAATTTTTTTATTATATTATGTTATTTTATAAATTGATAACAATAGTCATAGGTAAACATGATAAAAAGGCATATTCTTTGCTTAACTACAGATTGCTGTTGGCTTTCATTACATTGCACCCTAAATGTATGATGACCACAACAGTGATGACAGCTGCTGCATGGTTTCCGTACAATGAAAGTCAATGGTGACCAAACAATATAAATTTACAAAACAAAAATGTATATTTAGTCTGTTCCACTCATAGCTATCACACAGCTTCAAAAGACCTGGCATATAATCATATGAACAACTCAGTGTTATTTTACCTTTGTGGAGCTTGAACTATTCATTTAAGTCAGATATTCCCACTATTTTAATCATTCAGCGACCAGGAAAGGAAGAAACTCATGTGAAAATGGTCTGGCAACAGAGGCTTGTTTCTATCTGTTTGTTTCTCTCTTCTACTCTCTTTCCTTTTTCCAACTCTCCCCATCGTAACACATCGGGTCTCGAGGGATACTTCAGTCTCTGCTGACCCTGAGTCCAGTCCCTGCGGATTTAAAAGATGTTTTTACATCGTTACAGTCTTCAGTCTTACAGGTCATCTAAGAATCTGCAGAGCACACTGGGACACAAGGACAGCCGCCAGTACAACTCGACTTGTCTGACAGTAGGCTGTGATTGATAGGGACGGCAAGGGGCAAGGGACCCTTGGTGAATGCCAAAGGCTGATGCTAACTGGCCCTGATGGTGCTGACAGAGAAGAGGCTTTACAAATCAGTGCTCACTGATGGAAATCAACCTCAGATTAGCCACACGCAAGAGATAAAGCATACTGACAATGTCAAGTCCATCCCAGCAATGACACCATTGACCACACAGTAATGTAAGCACTGTAATGTTCAATGCAATCAAAAGGCTATCAATATTTAAACCTGAAATGATCTTCATTTGTCAATCGTAACCATTATGTAACACCAGTAATTAAACCATCCACCGTAAGAAATTCAGACAGTAATATAATGAGTTACAAACAGGATGGGAAATTAACTATTAAATTAGCCCTCAAGCCACTGTGACTGATGAATGGTGAGTTTGAAAAGCCATGCAGAATTGAACAAATGCACAAAGCATTAAATCCTGACAGCTGTTATATCAATTGTTTTGTTTGTTTGTTTGTTTGTTTTTAAATATCAGATTCCTTTTTAAACCTTGAACTCTTTAAACAGAGAACAAAACTTAAGCTGATGAAAAAGTCAAACTGTTCCTGGCATTGTAAGTGAACTGACTCCTTTTGGGTATCTCTCCAAACTAGTGAACATTTGAAGTGGATCAAAACCTTTCATTTTAACAATACCCATTCTTGTCTTAGGACAACTTTGATTAACTTTTTTTATCCACTTCCAATATTGACTACTATACAATAATAATAATAATAATAATAATAATAATCCAATATTTAAACAAATTTTTAAAATTAGATTTACTTAATATAGGCCTAATTTATTAATTGATTTTATAGTTGCTTTGCCAGTTGTCTAACTAATCTAATTGAATTAAAATGAATAAAAGTTCATTTTTTGCATTAATTATGAATTCATAATTATGTACACTTTTGTACTTTTTTTGAAGGAAGTCTCTTATGCTCACCAAGTCTGCACTTATTTGATCAAAGAACAGTAATATTGTAAAACATTATTTAAAATTCAAAGAACTGTTTTCTATTGTAATATATTTTAAAATTCAGTAATTTATTCCTGTGATCCAAAGCTGAATTTTCAGCATCATTACTCCAGTCTTCAGTGTCACAGTTATGCAGCTAACATTATTGATGTCTTTACTGAACCTTTTAATCACTTTAGTGCATCCTTGCAGAATAAAAGTTCTGTTTTTTTAAGTTATAAAAAATAAAAAATAAATACTTCTTAAAAAAATACTTACTGACAGCAATAAAAACCCAGAATTAAATTGGTGTGGAATCTGTTCTTATCCCATACGGACACTGAGTGAATTGGCTCAGATGAGCATTATGAGAAAATCAGAGAGCAGAGCATGCAAAGTGACGTGGCTAACTGCTTTAATCCTCAAACTGAATGCTTTGAGAGCAGCCCATACAGGCTCTTGGCACGGGGGGTGACGTCGGTTTTGGGGCTCTGGTTTTATGAGAATTATAATTAATCTTTCTATGCCAGAAGAAACAGCATGATTTTTAATCAGCTTAACGGTGGCAATCAAAATATCATCTTAAATGCAAATATAAGAATAAACAAACTGTGATAATGTTGAAAAAGCAAGAATTATAATTACAAAATGAAGGATAATTACATTATTAGCATCACAGCTTGACCAACACCTAATTATCCAATTTTGAAATATTAAAATCTCCATCGTTTTTTGTGCAAATAACAGATTTTTGAATTAGACCTCACATTGTGACTATTCACCAGGTCCAGGTCTGTCTGACATTGTTTCCAGCCAGCATAATCATATTCCCTTGTGATGTCTGCAGACAACCTTTTTCCTCTGAACAGAGTGCTTTTGATGAGGATCTCTTAGATCTCGACTCAGCCTCCCTTATTTCCACTGACATATGCCATTGGTCTGATATAAGAGAAAAAAAACCTCGGTCTCTCCAGTAGCAGGTGTAATGTAAAAGGCCTCAGTGTGATTCAGGGTTCAACTAGATGTACATACAAATAGTTCAATTTGTGACAAATAAATAACAGGGCTCTTAAAGTGAGGTTGTGTATAGTTGGCCTGGCCTTACTGGAAGATCATTATGTTATGCATTCATTTGTTTGCTTCCTGATTACACCAGATCTGAGCCATTAACTCCTGTATATGAAATGGGCCGTCAATTGGACCTTCAATCACAGGGTAAGGCTCTGAGTTTGAGCTGTCCAGAAAATCTAATGTTTGGAGACAAAGGTAAAAAGAATATTAGAGAATAAAACTGAATAGTGTCAAAGTCTTGTGGTTAGGGAATGTGTCATCAAGAGACACTGTGGAAGCCTATGTGGGTGAAGTGTAAAAAATGCTTAAAACAATAAAAAGACTAAACTTAATTTAAGATATATCCTATGAAAACAAGTCTTAACATCTTAATTTCTCTTGTGGATTTGAGGATGTTTTAAAATAAAACCAAACAAATCTATAAATCTTTTTTTACATTTTTTTTTTATGAAGTCTATTGTCAATTGAGAGTTCCTCAGTTCATGTGGTGTGTTTATGTGAAAATGCTATGAAGAGCTTTTCTGAACTTAGCAAGTTAATGCAAATCATTTACATTATGAATTAGCCATCAACATGATTAATTATGCAGACACTTACCTAAAAAACCACGCTACAATGCACTCACACAATTGCAAAAACACCAGCACACATATTCTTTAATAAGTGGGTCACATGTGGACATCAGCCGTTGAATTTATTTCCAAACAAGTTTTTATAAGTGGGTTAATGATGTGTAATTAGGTCTTCTTAGGCTATAGAGGGATGCAGAGACAGTTAATACAGAAGAGCACAGGACAGAATCGCCCTCAGGGCAAATCAGCAGCTTTTATTTGGCTGCTGAAGCCCTGTTTCTTACATCATGTGTAGCTGTGTTTTCGCAAATAGTGGTTTCAGTTAGGAAATGTTTCATATTGCAATAAGAAACATGATCCTTATTATGTAAACATGATCCATATATATGGATCATGTTTATATACTAAGGATCATGTTTGGAAAGGGAAAAAAGTATTTAGGTGAACGTTTTTGGACTGAGCCAGTACCTGAACATGGAGGTGAATATTCGCAGAAAAATGTCTTCAAAGGCACAGAGGCACCTGATCCAGGAAGTTTAAAAATATCTTTAAAAAAAGTTTCAGAGAACTGCAGGCATTTCCAGCTCCAGCTAAGGTCATAATGTCTCCCTCATAAGAAAGAGACAAAAAAAATTGGCATCAAGAAAGAGTAGCATGGCAGAAAGTACTGCCCACCAAGAGGATCAACAAAGCTTATCTCATGTTTGCTCAAAAGCGCCTGGATGATCCCCAAGAATTTTGAGGATATAGAGTACTATATTCTATGGACAGATGAGTCGAAATTGAACTTTCTGTAGGAGAAAGGAGTCATGTGGAGTAAAGCGAATACAGCACTCCACTGTGTGATTGCAAGGGGATGTGTTTCTGCACTGGAATCCTAGACACATGAATTCTGCTGTACAGTTATTAATGAGAATATCTGACCATCAGTGTGTGAGCTGAAGCTAGTGTAGTTGGTGAGCAAGACAATGAACCAAAGCCCAGAAGGATTTACACATCTGAAACATAGGTTGTGAAGTGGTCAAAGTTCTGACTTGAATCCTACAGAGACGATGTGGCAGGACCTGAAAAGAGCAATTCATTCTTGAGAATCTACCAGTCTGTCAGAGTTCTGCAAAGAGAGTTGGCCAAGATTCCTCAGCAGAGATGAACAGGGCTCATATCAAATGATAGGTGATGTTTATTTGCAGTTACTGCTGTTATGGTATCCAACCAGCAGGTTTAATGGGGGCATTTACTTTTTCACAGTGATGATATGACTCTATATTAACTGTTTTCATTTAAAGAGCAAATTAAACACTAAAATTTGCACAATATTTCCTTTTCAATATTTCAAATTTGCACAAATTTAGTTCTTAAAAAAGGTTATCATAGAATTGTATAAGGCAAATATTTGATTTTGATTTTCAATGTGCCAATGTAAATTTGAATCAGTATTTATAACACAACTGTGTGCAGTCTACTACCCTACTAAATATACTGACAATTTAATATCTGCAAACATAGTCAAAAAGAGGAACAACATTTGAGTGCCTATATTATTGCATCCAAAGGCATTATTCATAACATTTTAGCACCTGTGAAAGTTGTAATTTACACAAAATATATTATGATGTTTTTCCCCAGAACCTTTGCGACATGTTTCTGGCTGCTCTGTCCTCGGTTATCTCAGCAAATAATTAAACTGCCCTCCTAATGCTGTTGCCTTTGCTATGCTGTTGACAAAGAGATTCAGGAGTCTGTGTCGGGATGATTAATGTGGTGAAGCGTCCCTTAACCCCCAATGTGCACACAATTCAAATTTAGAAACAACGTCATTCATTCCCTTCCAGTTCAAATCCACCTGATAGTCCATGACTGGCACACAAGAACCCATTTATGACACAACAGCCTAATGATAAAGTGTTTGTTTTTACTACGCAATAGGAATTTGTAGGATCCCACTCCCTCCACTGTTAAAGAGGCCATGCTAAAGGGTCCTCTTCCTACAAACCCTTTCATGAGACAAACATAACAGATAAAGGGAGAGAAGGTAAATTAAACCGAAATGTCTGTCAGATGAAGGAAGACCTTTAAAGGGTAATTGTGTGGTTTATCAAATATACAGTGTTTGTTTGATAGAGCAAGGCTCATTGAGGCGTATGTGTTCAGCAGCTGTGGATATTAACCACAACATTTAGAAGCCACTGCAACATGTTTGTTTAGAGCCTGGCATAATAATTGCCTCCTTCAATTCCTTTTCTACTGATGCTATTTCTGGCTGACTAAAGGTCTGAGACATGAGTGGGCTGCCCTTTTGCCAAGTCCCCCCTACCAGTAGCTACTGCCATATTGTTCAGTGTGCAATCCAATAATGTTCTTCTCCCTGTCGCACTGCAGGGTGTCATGTAAATTCGTAAGTGACCCATTCATAACAACCAAGCATCACATATTGCCTTTGTATTGTGTCTTGTCATTCACAGGGATAAAGAATGAGCAGTTGTGTTCGGATTTTAAATTAGTCGGGCAGAACTGTGGAAGCGCAGGCCGAACTATCTGCATGAGGAGGCCTTCTGCCAAACCGTCCCTCATCTGGCGTAATGAAATTTCGGTATAAGCAGGGCCCGTCAGATTGGACAAAGGAGGCTTTGATGTGAGCCCCTTGACATTTAGGCTTGTCTACTCACGCAGATACTCCCACATAGACTGTGTGATTAACTGAGAACTGCTTATCTGCAATCCTTATCCAGAAATGTCAAAGGCACCTTGTCATTTCTTTGAATGCCTGACGTTGGCCTCTCCTGTGGCTCAGAGAAGTGTCTGAATTTACTTCAAGGCTGTTTTTGGTTATGTGGTATGAATCAGAGTATGATTACACTCCCTTCTTAAGCCCCTGCTGGACTTATTTCACTTAGTACTTTTAGGACTGAAAACCCCCTATATGCTTTTGCCATCAATGTGTTTACTAGTGCAACCAGGTCAACTCAAGACAAATCTGCATCATTGTTTTATTTATGACATGTTGGATTTACCATCAAAACTTACGTTTGTCTGGCGATATTATGATTTACTGACATGAGAATTATTTTATCAAAATACTTGTTTAGAATCACTTGTGATGCCTTCTTCAGGTATGAATCATTCTTTTGAGTGAGTTATTTTATATGGAATGATCAGCTAGAGTACGGTTAGTACGTCATATGTTCCAAGGCCCTGTTTACAGCTGGTATTAACATGCTGTTTGGTCGATCAGATCACAAGTAAGGGAGACATTCCCGTTTACACCTGGTGTTTTAATCCATCTGTTTTGTCCACTTTCAACCACTTTTGTACTGATTTCTTTGAGGGTAGCTCTACGGGATATTGATTCCATAGTGGTTCTATGAGTGAGTAAATGTATGGGCTTTTTCAGATTGATCTAATGGACAAAATTAGCTCGTGCAATTTACATATGAACGCGCCCAGAGACTACGTAAAAAAAACACAAAGACCAGCAGGTTTAGTTTCTGCTCTGACAGCCGCAAGACCACGGTGAGCGCTATGAGTGTGTGTTAGAAACCAGGAATGGTGAGAGAACATTGTGCTTGGTACGTATTTCATCTTCAAACCAAACTTGGGTCTTCAGTCGACAAAGTTTAAATCCTGTCTGGCAAGCGCGATTTCCATAACGTTTAAACATTAAGGGCCCTATCTTGCACCCAGCGCAAGTGACTTTGTACACCGACGCATGTATCATTCCTATTTTGCACCCGCGCAAAGCGGACTTTTCCCTCCACAGAAGCACGTCGGTAAGTTAGGAAATACACTTGCGCTCCCGGGGGCGGTTCAGCGCAAAGAGGAGGCGTGTTCCGGCGCAAACGTTCATTCATGCTATTTTGCAGGTTTAGAAAACAATTGCGCCACTAACCAGGAAAAAATAGTTTAAAGTCAGTGGCGCGTTGCGCATGTTATTCATATGCTATTTTAAGGGCGCATGCTTGGCCATAATCAATGTAGCGTGTGCACAACGCACATAGCCTACACTTTGATTCTCTCATCTACACAGAAGCAGCAGTTTTCATTTTTGAATACATTATTACGATAGATAGATAGATAGATAGATAGATAGATAGATAGATAGATAGATAGATAGATAGATAGATAGATAGATAGATAGATAGACTATTTATTATAAAAGCATACATCTAGCTTACACATTTACCCAAATTATCATACGCCTGTTTAACCGAAGTTAATTTGGGTGGGTTTCTCCATTTCAATGTAACTTCTCTCTTTTACGGCCGTGACGAGAGCGTTGCTCTCCTTGGCTGTGAACCGCTCCTGGCGCGCGCCTGGCAAATCCGCCGTTTCAATAGCAATCCGCTATGGAAAAAGCGCGTTTGCTCTTAAAGGGAATGTGAGATGACGCTCTGATTGGTTTATTTCACGTTACGCCCAAACCACACCTATGAATAATGAAGCTACTTCAGACCAACCCATTTTAGATTTGCGCCTGGCGCAATAGTCATTTATCCCGCCGGGAAAATAGCAACAGCGCCGAGACCCGCCCACAAAGTTACTTGCGCTTTGCGCTTTGACACTTGCGTTTCAGATCGTTAAAATAGGGCCCTAGGTCAGTAGTCGGAGAGTAGGCTGTCTTTTGTGACTGTTCGAACACATTCGACCACATGAGTGTTTACACTACTTAAGCAATCCGGTTGAATGTGTTTTCGACTACCTCTGGAAGTGGTTGAAAGCGGGCATGTCCACTTGTGATGCGATCGACCAAATCGCATCTTAATACCAGATGTAAACAGAGCCTAAATCGATCTGCATTTCAGTCTGAATCCCAGACAGTTCATTAACGCAGTGGATCATTTAAAACGTACTTAAACAACACTATACTTCATAAAGAACAAAAATAGTCAAGTCAAGTTTATTTGTATAGCGCTTTTCACAATACAGATTGTATCAAAGCAGCTTCACAGTATTAAATTAAAATAATACAACAAAGTTTGTTTCAAGAGGAATTTATTGTTTGATAAAATTAAATTAAATATCCCCAAAATATCCCCAACTGAGCAAGCCAAAGGCAACAGTGGCAAGGAACCGTAAAACTCCATCAAGTGACCTAATGGTGTTCTAAAACTCCATCAGGTGACCTAATGGAGAAAAAAAAAAACCTTGGGAGAACCCAGGCTCAGTCGGGGGCCAGTTCTCCTCTGGCATTTATGAGCTAGAGGCCGGATTGTAGTTTGAACTGTAGGATTATATGAATGCCTGGCTGAAGAGATGCGACTTTAATCTAGTTTTAAACTGGGAGAGCGAGTCTGAGCAACGAACAGTATCAGGAAGACTATTCCAGAGTTTTGGAGCCAAATGTGAAAATGCTCTCCCTCCTTTGGTGGTTCTGGATATCCTGGGTATAACCAAAAGCCTTGAATTTAGTGATCTTAAAGAGCGCGATGGATTATAGGGCGATAGAAGATCTGTTAAATAGACTGGAGCTTAGCCGTTTAGGGCTTTATAAGTCAGTAGCAATACCTTGTAATTAATATGGAACTTTATAGGTAACCAATGCAGTGATGATAAAATCTGTGTTATATGATCATATTTTCTTGATCTCGTAAGAACTCTAGCGGCGGCATTTTGGACTAACTGTAGATTGTTTATTGAGGATGCAGGACAACCAGCTAATAAAGCATTACAGTAATCCAGTCTCGAGGTCATGAATGCATGAACTAACTTTTCTGCATCAGAAACTGATAGCATATTACATAGCTTAGCAATGTTTCTAAGGTGGAAAAAGGCTGTTTTTGTAACATATGAAATATGATTTTCAAAAGACAGGTTACAATCGAGTATAACACCCAGGTCTTTTACTGTAGAGGATAAAGTAACAGGACATCCTATGATGTTAAAGTTGTATTGTGCGAGGTTCCCTTTCAAGGGAACTTCGAGCTGCGTCGAGACGCGGTGGGAACGCCCTGCGTGATTGCGTCGTGAAGCACGTGTATAATCAGTCCAATGGAAAGACGAGACGTCATAGGCGGGTGACGTCATCGACCAGGAAGCTATAAAGCACCCCTGCGACAGACTGCGGCAGCTTCTGTGCCTTCAGCAAGCGATCTGTGTATTCTGTCCTTGTCATATTTATTGTTGTCTGTCAAGTTGCAATATATATATTTATTATGGCAAAAGAGAGCAAGCAAGCGTTGTGTTGTTCCCTCCCCACGTTATATCACGGGTGGGGACACACACTTCAGCTTTGTGTTGCTTGTTTGGGAGTGGAGCATGCCAACAGTCAGTTCTCGAGGGGGCTGACTGTGAGCATTGCGAGTGTCACGAAACTGCTCCGAGACTCAAAGAGGAGATCCAAATGCAGCTTTAAGGGGCAATCCAGACACGTAATCCAATAAACAGGCAATGAGTCAAAACACAGGTAGACAGTCCAAACAAACAAAACAAAACAAAAACAAGACAGGCAGGGGTCAGAGGCAAGAGAGTAATCCAAGGAACAGGCAAGAAATCCGAAAACCAATAAACAAGAAAACCAGGAAAACGCTCAGAGTTGCAGTGTGACACTAAACAAAACGTCGCAATGATTGAATGAATGAACAAGGAATAAATAGGCTGAAACTAACAAGGTGATGAGATACAGGTGAATGAGATACAGGTGAATACAATCAGTGATGATGAGTCCGGGCAGTGAGTTATGGGAAATGTAGTCTGAGTGAACAAGATAGTCTGGTGTGGAGTGCCCTCTGGCGGCTCTCATGGGCACTACAGCTTGTGACCGTTACATAGCCCCCCCCCTTTAAAGAGCGGATTCCAGACGCTCAGAAAAACAGTTCAGGAGGGTGGTGGAGCAGAGGAGGACCCGGGGGCGGGATGGAGGGCCAGGCCCGTGAAGTGGAAGAGGACCTGGAGACTGCGGCAAGATGGGAGGCCAGGGCAGATCAGGCAGTCAAGTCAAGTCAAGTCAACCTTTATTTATATAGCACATTTAAAAACAACAGAGGTTGACCCAAAGTGCTTTACAGATAAGAAAATAAAATGAACATTTGATTGACATCATAACATTCGTCAATTAAATCATTCTATCAATATCAAAATACACAATTCATGATCTATTTAAAAGCTAAAGAGAACAGATATGTTTTTAAAGACGACTTAAAAATGGCTAAAGATGAAGAAGACCTCACATGAAGGGGAAGACTGTTCCACAATTTCGGGCCCCTCACCGAAAAAGCACGGTCACCCTTAGTTTTATAGCGGCAGGAAGGAACTGTCAGTAATAATTTGTCGGAGGATCTCAGTGTTCTAGTTGGAGAATAAAGATGAATCAGGTCAATGATGTATTTAGGAGCAATACCAGCTATAGCTTTGTAAACAAGCATCAGAATTTTGAAATCCACCCTGAATTTGACAGGGAGCCAGTGTAGAGTTTTCAATGCTGCTGAAATATGATCCTTTTTCCGTAATCCCATTAATAGCCTGGCTGCAGCATTCTGAACAAGTTGTAGGCGAGATAATGAGCCGTGCAGGGCAGTGCAGGCGACCAGGGCAGATCAGGCAGTGCAGGCGACCAGGGCGGATCAGGCAGTGCAGGCGACCAGGGCGGATCAGGCAGTGCAGGCGACCAGGGCGGAGCAGGCAGTGCAGGCGACCAGGGCGGAGCAGGCAGTGCAGGCGACCAGGGCGGAGACGACCCTTCAGGCGGCCAGGGAGGAGACAAACTTTCAGGAGGCCAGGGCGGAGACGAACCTTCAGGAGGCCAGGGCGGAGACGACCCTTCAGGCGGCCAGGGCGGAGATGACCCTTCAGGCGGCCAGGGCAAAGACGACGGTTCAGGAGGCCAGGGAGGAGATGACCCTTCAGGCGGCCAGGGAGGAGATGACCCTTCAGGCGGCCAGGGAGGAGATGACCCTTCAGGCGGCCATGGCACAGGAACAGACAACGGCTCAGGAACAGGGACAGACAACGGCTCAGGAACAGGGACAGACAACGGCTCAGGAACAGGGACAGACAACGGCTCAGGAACAGGGACAGACAACGGCTCAGGAACAGGGACAGACAACGGCTCAGGAACAGGGACAGACAACGGCTCAGGAACAGGGACAGACACCGGCTCAGGAACAGGGACAGACACCGGCTCAGGAACAGGGTCAGACACCGGCTCTGGGACAGACACCGGCTCAAAGACAGACACCGGCTCAGGGACAGACACCGGCTCAGGGACAGACACCGTGTCGGCGACCATCTCTGCTGAGGACTCAGGCGACGTGGCGGCGGTCATTTCGTCTGGAGACACTGGCTCGGCGGCGGCCATATTGTCCGAAGACACTGGCTCGGCGGGGACCATCTTGTCCTGAGACACTGGCTCGGCGACGGCCATCTTGTCCGGAGACACTGGCTCGGCGGCGGCCATCTTGTACGGAGACACTGGCTCGGCGGCGGCCATCTTGTACGGAGACACTGGCTCGGCGGCGGCCATCTTGTACGGAGACACTGGCGTGGAGTCGGCCATCCTGTCCGAAGACACAGGTGTGGAGTCGGCCATCTTGTCCGAAGACACAGGCGCAGAAAGAGGAAGAGGAACAGATTCAGGCTCAGTATCAGATTCAGGCTCAGGAACAGATTCAGTCTCGGCGGGACGAGACTCTTGACGGGCGGACGTGACGTGAGGCTCAGTCTCTGGATCGGCTGGCGTGACGTGAAGCTCAGTCTCTGGATCGGCAGAAGTGACGTGAAGCTCAGTCTCTGGATCGGCAGAAGTGACGTGAAGCTCAGTCTCTGGATCGGCAGAAGTGACGTGAACAGTCTCTGGATCAGGATCAGCGCGCTCTGAGCTTGACGGGACCAGCGGCGGCGAGGGCTTTGAGCTGGGTAGGACCAGCGGCGAAGAGGGCTCTGAGCTGGTTAGGACCAGCGATGAAGAGGGCTTTGAGCTGGACAGGACCAGCGATGAAGAGCGCTCTGAACTGGACGGAACCAGCGGCGAAGAGGGCTTTGAGCTGGGCAGGACCAGCGGCGAAGAGGGCTCTGAGCTGGACGGAACCAGCGATGAAGAGGGCTCTGTGCTGGACGGAACCAGCGATGAAGAGGGCTCTGTGCTGGACGAGACCAGCTGTGAAGGCTCTAGCTTGGCGGGCATGTCGCTTGCTGTCTCAGGGGCGGCGGGCATGACGCATACTGCCTTGGCTTCGGCAGATTTGGCGTGAAGTGCGGGCTCGGCTGGACTGGCGTGAATTGCAGGCTCGGCTGGACTGGCGTGAAGTGCAGGCTCGGCTGGACTGGCGTGAAGTGCAGGCTCGGCTGGACTGGCGTGAAGTGCAGACGGTGACATGGCGTGCCACAGAAGGAAGCTCTCCAGACATCTGGAGAGTGCCTCTCTCCAATCCAGACCGGAGAGATCGGGGAGCTCCCTCGGGTCGACCTCCTTAGCCCCCAGCCGGTAACACAACTTAATTGCCTCGTCACCCAGAGAGCAAGAGGCAGCGAGAGGAACAAACCCCCAGGTGTACTGGAACAGATCGAGGCTATCCAGGGCCAAGGCCGCGATCTGTCCAGCGAACTCCCGGCTCATGCTGGGAAGATCAGGCGAGATCCGTACTGCTGGATTCCTGGAGGTCATAGCTGCTGGATCTGGGTGCGGCAAAGTTTTCTGTCATGAAACTGCTCCGAGACTCAAAGAGGAGATCCAAATGCAGCTTTAAGGGGCAATCCAGACACGTAATCCAATAAACAGGCAATGGGTCAAAACACAGGTAGACAGTCCAAACAAACAAAACAAAACAAAAACAAGACAGGCAGGGGTCAGAGGCAAGAGAGTAATCCAAGGAACAGGCAAGAAATCCTAAAACCAATAAACAAGAAAACCAGGAAAACGCTCAGAGTTGCAGTGTGACACTAATCAAAACTTCGCAATGATTGAATGAATGAACAAGGAATAAATAGGCTGAAACTAACAAGGTGATGAGATACAGGTGAATGAGATACAGGTGAATACAATCAGTGATGATGAGTCCGGGCAGTGAGTTATGGGAAATGTAGTCTGAGTGAACAAGATAGTCTGGTGTGGAGTGCCCTCTGGCGGCTCTCATGGGCACTACAGCTTGTGACCGTTACAGCGAGAAGCTGTCCGTGTCCGCTCCGCTCCCGCCGGCCGTTCTTCGAGGAGGACGGTTCGGTGCGCGCGCCCCGAGGCGCGGGTCCCGCTGCTGCCGAGGCACGGCGTCGACGCGCATCTTGGGGATCGCAAATGGTTCTAACAAACACCTGTTCGATCCACGTGCCTTATCTCGGGGAGAAGCACGCTCTGCGGTTTCTCCTCCCCGGGATGAGGCACTCATGCTGCGATTTCCAGTTCCGAGGAATTGGTATCGTTAGTGTTTTTGTTTGAGAGTTTTCAATAAATAAATAAATAAGTCAGCTCATAACTCTGTTGAATAAAGAGGAGCTTATAAAAGGAGGTTTTATATAATGCTGTTGCTAAGTTAAATATTACTGGCCAGCCGAACATATATGAGAGTGAAAGTATAAGGAAAACTCTATATCTCAGCCTCCTCGTCGGGGAGTGCCGTTTTTTCCCTATCTCGACACTGAGGTGTCGAGATCGTGGAATAAACCGGTTTCTGTTTATGTGTTTTATCCCTAAACTTCTACTATAGTAATGTTATGGGTATTAAGTATCATGGTATGGCATTGCCTCGGGTTAAAGAGACGCTTGCGAGCTATCTCTCTCCCGTGTTGGTGTCATCATAACCCCGGCGTTACCCACCAGCCACCATAAATAATAGATCAATATTATTAGGCAGCACTGGTAGGTAAAATATATAAGCATGGATGAATGTGAGGATGTAACAGCACTGACGCTATTCGAGAATTGCGTCGCGCAACAGATAAACTATACCGGGGAGGGACGGTTTCTAGAAATCGCTTCTCCTCGGCGTCCTCTGGGTAGCGACTCTCTGAGGAGGGTTGCAGCGCTGCCAGTTCGGTTGTTTCCTGCTGGTGGCCACGGAGTGTTATATTTATATTTATATTTATCTATATCTTATCTATATATATTTAACTATAAATATAAATATAGTTTTTCTGATGTAAAGAAAAATTAAGATAAAATATGTCTTTTCTTCTGGACGCTCCGCTTTAAAAAAAACGAAGAAATAAACTCTTCAGCGGCGTTCCAAAGGTTTCTTCCTCACCGATCTAACGTTCCTGAGACTGCTGGGCGGGAGCAGTCTCAGCATACTTAAGCTCCTCGCAGCATAGAGTGCGGCAAAACAAAGATTCGCCATTCGGGCTCATCCACAATCGATGGAGACCTGGGTGGCGGTCACAGTCTAGCCAGTTAGAGATATGCAAGATCTGAGGACTGTTTTATCTCTAAGATAGCTAAAAATGGAAGAAGCCCTGACGCCGAGGCGGCAGGCTTCTGAGGGTGGTCCCCTCCGGGGTAGGGACGGTTTTGAGAAATCGTTTCTCCTCGGCGCCCTCTGGGGTGCGACTCTCTGAGGAGGGTCGCAACGCTGGCTGTTCGGTTTTCCTGCCGGTTCGCCGTTTCAGGACACTGAGGTGTCAGCGTCCCCAAACGATCCTCCGAGGAGGGACGTAGAGCAGTCAGTTCGGTTTCCCTGCCGGTTCGCCGTTTCAGGGCGCTGAGGTGCCTGCTTTTTCCAACGATCCTCCGAGGAGGGTCGTAGGAACAAAGCTAGTTAGAGGTAGGCAAGATCTGAGGACTGTCGTTATCTCTAATAAAACTTAGACAAGAAGTCCTGACGCTCAGGCTATCAGGCTTCTGAAGGTTCCTCCGGGGCAGGGACGGTTTTGAGAAATCGTTTCTCCTCGGCGCCCTCTGGGGTGCGACTCTCTGAGGAGGGTCGCAACGCTGCCAGTTCGGTTTCCCTGCCGGTTCGCCGTTTCAGGGCGCCGAGGTGCCTGCTTTTTTCCAGCGATCCTCCGAGGAGGGTCGTAGGAACAAAGCTAGTTAGAGGTAGGCAAGATCTGAGGACTGTCGTTATCTCTATTAAAACTTAGACAAGAAGTCCTGACGCTGAGGCTATCAGGCTTCTGAAGGTTCCCCCGGGGCAGGGACGGTTTTGAGAAATCGTTTCTCCTCTGCACCCTCTGGGGTGCGACTCTCTGAGGAGGGTCGCAGCGCTGCCAGTTCGGTTGTTCCCTGCCGGTTCTCCACGTTCAGGGCACCGAGGTGTCAGCGTCCCCATAAGATCCTCCGAGGAGGGGAGTAGAACGGTCAGTTTGGTTGTTCCCTGCCGGTTCGCCGCTTCAGGGCACCAAAGTGACTGTTCAACCAAATCCAGAGGCCAGTCTCAAGAGACTGGTTCTCCTAGTAGAATTTCTGGCAGCGTGGAAACTACTGCCATATATTTCTCAGTGGGTCCTGCACACTTTAGAAAAGGGTTTCAGAATTCAGTTCGGTTCTCGTCCGCACAGATTTCTAGAGGTCCTCCCCACAGTGGTGGACCCCGAGCAGGCTCTGGTTATGGAGCAGGAAGTACTGACACTTCTGCAAAAGGAGCTATAGAAGGGGTTTCTCCTCCCAGCAGACAGTCAGGGTTTTACAGCCGTTACTTCATTGTTCCGAAAGAGGATGAGGGGTTGCGTCCTATTCTAGACCTGCGTCAATTAAACAGCAGGTTTCAGAATCTCAAGTTCAAGTATGCTATACGCTAAAATGATTGTCACAGATTCAGTCCGAGGACTGGTTTGTCACAATAGACTTGAAGGACGCTTACTTATCTATCCATCCTCATCACAGGAGGTTCCTGAGGTTTGCTTTCGGGGGCGAAGCATACCAGTATTGGGTTCTTCCCTTCGGCCTAGGTTTATCACCCCGCATCTTTACAAAATGCGTGGATGCAGCTCTGGCTCCTCTGAGACTCCAGGGCATTCGCGTATTATACTTTATCGACGATTGGTTGATTTTAGCTCAGTTCGAGCAGTTGGCAGTTCGACATCGAGATGTCGTTCTGTCTCACATAAAGAGGTTGGGGTTGTGGCTCAACGCCAAGAAGAGTGTGCTCCTCCCAGCTCAGAGGACCACTTTTCTGGGTGTTTTATGGGATTCGACAATAATGCAAGCACGTCTGTCTCCTGCACGTATTTCTGCGATTCTCACAGCCGTAAAGGGGGTAAAACTAGGCCAGTCCCTCACTGTGAAACAGTTTCAGAGACTGTTGGGGCTCATGGCAGCTGCGTCCAACGTAATCACTTTTGGCCTTTTGTACATGAGACCTTTGCAGTGGTGGCTCAGGATCAAGGGGTTTTCTCCGAGGGGAAATCCATTTCGCACGATCAAGGTCACGCGGCGATGCCTTCGTGCCTTGGTCATGTGGAAGAAACCTTGGTTCCTCGCCCAGGGCCCAGTGCTGGGGGCTTCTTGTCGACGCGTAACGCTTTCGACGGATGCTTCCCTCACGGGATGGGGGGGCGGTCTTGAGTGGCCGCTCGGCGAAAGGTCTTTTGCAGGACCATCAACGTTCTTGGCACATAAATCGGCTAGAAATGATGGCGGTATTTCGAGCTCTCAAATACTTCCTGCCAGACCTGAGAGGTCACCATGTGCTTGTCCTTCCGGACAACACACTGATGATCTCGTATATCAGAGCAGATATCCTGTTGAGGCAGGGGCTGAGGCCCGGGGAATGGGGACTTCACCCCAAGGTGGTGGAGCTCCTTTAGGAGAACTTCGGTCAAAACTCAAGTTTACCTTTCGCATCGTTTATACAACGCATTGCCCCATGTGATTCTCCCTGATGCATCCAGCTCTGCTTGAACGGGATGCAACGTATTAGGTGTGATTGAGGCTACACCTGTACGCATTTCCCGATATCTTTGCTCCCGGGAGTTACTCTCATCTAGAGTTATGGATACTATGGGCTCGGCCTCTGAGGGGGCCCAGCTCATAGATTCAGGTCTCTTGACTGAGGTCGTGGAGACCATACTCCAGACTAGAGCTCCCTCCACGAGAAGACTGAATATGCATTGAAATGGAAACTGTTCTCTGCCTGGTGCGGAGAATGCCTTCTGAAATCTTGCTATCTGCCCTATGGTACAGTACTTGATTTGTTGATGAATGTTTCTTTGCTGGGTTATCTCTGATGAGAGATCCTTATTTCATCTTCTCCGTGGTACTTGAGGCTGAGGCATGCACGTACTTGGATTTGCACCTGGTATGGTGATAGTCTTTCCTCACCCCTTGCCGGGTTGTATTCCTACTAAATTTGTGGGTCATTTGTGCTGCAGGCCTTCTGTCCTCCACCTTAATACAAGCCAGATCAGGAAGAACTTAATCTGTTTTGCCCTGTCCGGGCTCTTGGATGCTTATGTCCACAGAGCTGCCCTGTGGCATATATATAAGAGCAGTTATTTGTCTGCTTCAGGTTACCTAAGATAGGTTGCCCTGCATCTAAACAGATAATGAGCAAGTGAGTAGTGAGGCTATCTCACTTGCTTATGAAGCGGCCGGACAGCCTTCACCTTTGGCTGTCCCGGCCCATTCTACCAGGAGTATGGCTGCCTCTAAGGCTTTATTATCAGGAGTTTCACTCTGACATCTGTAATGTGGCAGGCAGGTCCTCACCGCATACATTTGTTAGATTTTATGACTTGGACCTAGGCTCCACTCCAGGGTCTAGGGTGCTTGTTTCCTAGTATGCGCATGGTCTTCATACAGAACAGGCATTTGTCATATGGCGTCGTGGGTATAGGGTTCCCACCGCGTCTCGACGCAGCTCGAAGTTCCCTTGAAAGGGAATGTCTCAGGTTACGTATGTAACCCTGGTTCCCTGAGAGGGAACGAGACACTGTGTCGCCTTGCCATACTCCCTGCATGCCTGTGATTGACTTGCTTCGGCTTTCAGAAGCTGCCGCGGTCTGTCGCAGGGGTGCTTTATAGCTTCCTGGTCGATGACGTCACCCGCCTATGACGTCTCGTCTTTCCATTGGACTGATTATACACGTGCTTCACGACGCAATCACGCAGGGCGTTCCCACCGCGTCTCGACGCAGCGTCTCGTTCCCTCTCAGGGAACCAGGGTTACATACGTAACCTGAGACGTTTTGTGGGCGGTTTTTTGAACCGATAAGTATTACCTATCAGGGGTATCAGGGGTGTCAGGGGTGTCAGGGGTGGTGCAATGGATAAGACACATGCCTTTGGTGTGAGAGACCCGGGTTCGAATCCACTGTGAGACACCAATGTGTCCCTGAGCAAGACACTTAACCCCTAGTTGCTCCAGAGGCGTGCGACCTCTGACATATATAGCAATTGTAAGTCGCTTTGGATAAAAGCGTCAGCTAAATGAATAAATGTAAATGTAAATTACCTCTGTCTTGTCTGGATTTAATAAAAGAAAAGTCATCCAATCTTTTATATCTTTAACACACTCTGTCAATTTGGAAAATTGAGCGTTTTCATCCGGCCGTGATGAAATATATATTTGAGTGTCATCAGCATAACAATGGAAACTAATTCCATGTTTCCTTATAATATTTCCAAGTGGCATCATATATATTGAGAATAACAGAGGGCCTAACACAGATCCCTGCGGCACTCCATAGTTTACTGTAGTTATAATCGATTTTTCTCCATTTAAATAGACAAAATGGTAGCGGTCAGATAGGTATGATTTGACCCAGCTTAATGCTTGTCCTTGAACACCAGTATAATTTTGTAGTCGATCTAAGAGTAATGTGTGATCTATAGTATCGAACGCAGCACTAAGATCAAGTAAAACTAGTATTGAGATGCAGCCTTGGTCTGAAGCTAAAAGTAAATCATTTGTGATTTTAACGAGTGCAGTTTCAGTGCTATGATGCGGTCTGAGTCCAGACTGAAACCTTTCATAGATATCATTTTGTTGCAAGAAAGAGCCCAGTTGAGCGGACACCACTTTTTCTGATATTTTAGACATAAATGGAAGATTTGAAATGGGTCTATAATTTGCTAGATTATTATGATCTAATTGTGGTTTCTTAATGAGAGGTTTTATAACTGCCAGTCATAACTGGCAGTTATAAAATAGTGGTGTAAAAAGTAATTTTTTTACCTACAATCCAAATATGAAAATAACGTCACCTACCTAGGTCAGCAACATTCCAAGTGATTTTACTGTTGCAGGAGCTCCAGGGCCAGTAAAATTATTGTCGTGTGAGATAGTCATTCACAGAGTCAGTTCTTTCCCATGGATTGGTCAAAAGGGTTAACTGTCTGAAAAGTTTGAATTGATTCGCGATTTATTCTAAATTCAGAATTCAGACAGCTCACTCGCGCATTGAATTGTGTAGTGTGTAAAACAAGGGCGCGCTACTTCCTACTTCAGAACATGGAACAAAAACAGAGATATGGATGAAGTGGATATTTACCTACAATCCAAACCTATAATGGCAACTCTGCCAGCGCCAAATAATATATGTATTAATTTACCTGCACATGCATCTTGTAAACGACTACAACTACAGATAATTAGAGTATGAATATGTACATTGGAGTACCTCGGTACATGAATATCATTCAATGCATGGCGTTACGATCTGATACCATTACTCATATGGCACTGCAGTAGGCTACTTTTTGAAAGGTTGGCTAATTTTGAGCAATAAAAACTAGAAGAGTGATGCAATGAAAAATTATACATATTTCCAAAATATGTTAATGTTAATGGGTTTAATGTTTTTTCCACTTTATTCCCCCACACCGATGTCAGAAATGAACAGGGGCTTGGGGCAAAAACGCCTCTGTGTGAGTTCTTGTTTTTAACATTTGTAAAGGATATATTTAAGCAATACCATACAAGCAAGAATGCTGTTTTCCTGAATATCAGCACATTTGCAAACGTCATATTTATTTTATACAGTTCAATAAACAAGAAGTTCATATTAGGTGACTTACATTTTAACAATATTGTCTGTTTTAGCTTTGTTTCGCCTACTCATGGTTTAGTTTCAGCTTTCATGGAGCTAGTACCTGATTGGTCCTTTTCACTAAAACTCATCCCTACCCAACCGTAATGGATGCATTAGCTTGCCGTTTCACTGACCACCAAGTTTCCATCATAAATATTACTGTTCCTTTACCATTTTTCATTGGAAATTTGCTATATAGGGCGGATTGCGTTCATAACAAAAAAAAAAAAAAACCCAGACAACCTTTTTGCCTATTATTAGAAAAACCATTTTCACTTCACCCAACCTCTCCAACCCATAAGCTCTAGTGTGAAAGCATCCTCAAACAAGTAAGAAAAGCCCAGAATAGTGTCTGACTCATATTTTTCGCTTCAGGAATCTGCCCTCCGACATGCAGGATGCAGGCAGGTATCTGCATTCTTGAAGCCCTATAAACAGCAAGTTCCTCATCAAAACACAGTTTCCACTATGCTCTTTTCAATTTGACTAACCTAAAGGAATGAGACATTAGTAGTTGACTGGCCTATACGTAACCCTGCATCAGTGACATTTGGCTGAATGGACTATGAATAGCAATGTCTCAAGGGCTCGGGATACATTAGAAACACTTTTTTTCACAGCCTGGCAGCGGTGGATGCGTGTAGCTTTTGTAAAGACATGACCCATGTTCAGACGGTTGTAGTTTTAGCCTTACTCATAAAACACGCACCGCACAATGCTTTTCTGCTGTTTGCCTCCCAGCAAGGTTGTTTTCCTTCTGCGTCTTGTTCGCATGAGAGCCACATCATATTGGTATCAGATAGATTGGATGGTTCAACAATGCTTTGTAGGTAATTGAAATCATGCACATTGTGTTAAAAGGCAATGAGTACATGTTATTGAATTACTAAAGCTGTGGCTAGAGAGAAATAAACTGATTTGATGGCAAGCACAATCTATGGTGAATATTTGCTGCAGTACAGATGAAGATCAGTGTGTGAGAGATGTGTGAAAAATGAGTCTTTGCACTCCCTGCAGAGTTCATAATTAGACTAGGTTTCATAATTCAACTTTCCTCCATTTTACAGACCATAGATGAATGATATCTACAGGTGGTGGCATTTCATTTAGCTCTAGCCACCTACATTGCAACCTACCCACACACACTATTGAGTCTTTGTCTGCTGGAATAATCTGCACTGTAATCATGTTACTAGTTCTCAGCAATAGAGTGTTTAATCACATGTTACAATGAGCATGAGATACTTTGAAAACTTCTGGTCCACGTCAAGTTCCAGAAATCATTTCCTGCAATTCTTTCGAAAATGATTGCGTCTGCGTATCAAAATATTTGTCTAGCTGGAAAGTGAGGAGAGAGTTGAAGCTAGAAGTGCAATCGAAGAAACCCTATCCCCTCGAGATGGTAAAAGAGTGAGTGCTTCAGACTGGACGCCTCAAGGAGAGACATATGCGCTCAGCAGGGAGTCAAAAGGAGCCTTTGTGCATTTTACACTGATGGAAAGTTTGATTGGTCCATTACTATTGTGCATTTACATTCCTGATCAGGGTTAAGTAGTGACTGTTCCTTACATTATGGATCACATTAAGGGTAAGTGTGGGTGGACAGGATGTCTCGTATGAATAGCAGGGACAGGACACCCATAGGTCTTGAACTTGCAATGTTCTTTATGCAAAGAGAGTGTAAAGTAAGTGCAGATGGGGAGTGTGGGGTAAGATGTGCCAACATATACACTACCCTCTGCCATTCAAAAGTTTGGGGTAGGTAAGATTTTTTTGTAAGAAATGAATACTGTTTTTCCCCAAGGATACATTAAATTGATAAAAAATTACAGTAAAATCATCCAACCATGACATGGTTTTCTACAAAAATATTAAGCAGCATAACATTGACATAACATATTTTTAACATTGATAATAAGAAATCATACTTGAGCAGCAAATTATCATATTAGAATGATTTATGAAATATCATGTTACACTGAAGACTGGAGTTAAGATTCAGAAAATTCTGCTAACTAAATTACAATTTAAAATAGAAAAGTTATTTTAAATTGTAATAATATTTCACAATATTTCTGTTTTACTGTATTTTCTATCAAATAAATTGTGGTCTTATTGACCTATATTGAACTGTAAAATTATACCTGCCATGTAAAAAATGTATTAATAATAATAATAATATATATATACATTATATACTGTATATATATATATATATATATATATATATATATATATATATATATATATATATATATATAGTTTTCAGCTAAACTTCTTTTTCTCAATGTATGTCTACTCATCACAGGCAGGTCGATATGAATTTTAATTTATGGTCACATGGTAAAAGTATGCAGTTTGATGGATTAAGGGGGTGATGCATCTTATCCAGTGACACATCTCAACTCACTCTCCTTTACTCTACTGAGTGTCTGTGGGGACCAAATTGCATTTGTCAGGCTTTAGAGTTTAATACACTAACTTGGATCAATTATTGAACAGTTTTTCTGACCAACCCTGGTTTAATTCATGTCCTTTTTTCTGCACTTGGTCAAAACCAACAATCCAGCTATTGCAAAATATAATATAATCTGCTTGTATTTGCCACACAGTTATAGTTGGTTGACTGCAGGCAGCCTAGCGTCTGGACTGCCATCTCCATCTCCCCTGCAGTTTGAAGCCACACGGCATGATTAGTCTTGTCACCCTGTTTACTCAGAGACAGACAAGATCTACTTCCAACTGCCAAGTAGTAACAACAGTGCTAACGACGTCTGAAATGCCTTAAGACACACACACAAACTTTTTAATTCACAGTCACTTAGCTTATTGCTCATATTGCACAATTTAGAGACTCATTGGTTTTAATGTTCTATTGTCAGCATTAGCACAGAGCTCCACTCGAGAGAGTCTTGTGTAATTGCACTGCAAATTTATTTTTATTTTTTTACCAGTAGAAACATCTAAACATCCTTAACAAGATGAATTTCTTGAAAAGCAAACTTGCATAAGAGATTAAGACTTTCACTTAACATATCTTAGATATAACAAGTGGGGTAAGAATGTAAAATCTAAAAGTGCATTTTTCAAAAAGTGTGGTTTTCTATATCTTATATCTCAGGATTTGTAGTGTTGTATGTTTTCAGAGTATATTAACCATCCCTTTTTGGGTTGCTGAAGGTAGACCAGAGTCTCACAAGCTCAAATTTTCCACCCTGACCTGTGTCACCAGAGGGTTTGGTTCCAGGGAAACATTCACAAAGAATACAAATTAGTAACTGGAGTCAGTAGCGGCAGCCTGTTCACCGAGATAACAAGTCTGGCAGCATGTTTAGCTACTTTAAAGTCATCCCAATGTTTGCTCAATTTCAAGAAATGCTGGTGAGGATGTGGAAGCCTCATGTTCCCAATCTAGCAAAGTGGAGACATTAAATGTTGATTTTCTAAAAATGCGAAAATAAGTGTTTGGAGTTCAGTTGATGATAAGTTAGAGGAAGTGAAGAGTTAGAACTGTGAAGAGCCTTGATGTTGTTTCAGGTGTATTTGGAGCAGGTGTTCTTTAGTTTAATGTGAAACAAATAAAAGGCAAGATCATTTAAATTGCATACATTTAGTTTTCTCTCTTTTGATAAATATGCAAATATATTTGAAAACCTGCCAAGCTCCCATGTATTTGAACAGTCATTGTTATTGAAGAGCCTGGTGGCTCATTTGGTTTAATGAATTTGACAAAGGCATATAATGAAGACGCAAACACTGCGTGACCTGAACTGGTGCCAGTGTAATTAGCTTGAGATCACAACCGGTAGCTCTAGTTGTCTTTTAAATGATAGATATGTGTATTAGAGCATAATGGGCTCTTTAAAGACCCCATGAAATCAAAAGTGAAGTTTTTTTTTTTGCTTTCAGAATGAATATGTTAGCCTTATTGTTATCTATAAGCTAGTGTGCTCCAAAACAATGACAACATTCACATTTAGAAGATATCAGCATTCAAAACTTACAGTCTCTCACTTCTGCCAATTTGGATGATTTGGATTTCAGATTCAATGATTTTGATGACATCACTCTGCACTTCAGCTTCTCATCAGCTTTTCTGTCCAGTCAAATGCTCACTAGAATTTGAAATGTCCCGCCTCCTACATTTTAAAAAGCTGTGGATAAAATCAGTTACTTTTTCACACATTTACTATTTTCTACATTGTGAATGGTACATAGTGCACTATATAGGGCACGAGTCTATATACTGTAGTATACACAAGTCTGCGCATAGGCTACCAGAAAAGGTATCGGACCCATTTGAAGAAAGGCCTTCACCATGCCAGGTGCAAATTCCAAACATGAAGGGGAAATCAACAGGGCCTTTAAATCTGCTATTCTTTTGAGAGATGTAATGGCCAACAAGGCTTTCGTGGGTAGAGAACCACAATGGAAATAAGCCTTTAGGTTTTTTTGTGTATATTATCTGCGACAGTTTTGAAATGTTGTATGTTGTAAACAGTCTTTTTCTAAATTATATATATTAAAAAAATCTTGCCTAATGAAGAAATAAATAAATCATTCATGGTCAGAACATTTTCTGGAACCTCCTCAAATGGCTCAAAGGGAGCAGCCGAAAGGCCCTCCAAAACCACAGCCAAGTTCCAGGCTGGAACTCTTGTGTGAACTGCAGGCCTCAGCCTCAAAGTACCACAGAGGAAAAGAGGTACCAATGGGTCTCTCCCCAAAGACATGCCATGCGTGTGGTAAGCAGTTATGGCTGCCACATACACCTTTAAAGTGGAGGGGGATAACCCTGCAGAGAACCACTCTTGCTGGAACTCCAGCACTGTACCAGCTGTGCAGTTAACTGGGTCCAGCTGACGATTCTCACACCATGATGTGAATACTCTCCACTTCAAGGTATAAAGTTTCCTCGAGGAAGGAGCTCTGGAGTGAAGAATGGTCTCAACAACCTCAGTTGAGAGACCAGCCTCACACCCACAACTTCCATAACTCTGGGCGGGGGTAGAAGATTTAGCCCCCCACCTGAGATAGAAGACCCCACCTGACCAGAATCTCCCAAGGAGTAAAAAGAGCTAAAGACGGACACCCTCCCGGTGAACTCTCTCCATAACTCCCGGGAGCAGAGTGAAGCGTACAGACAAAGCCTTGGCCACGTCTGCACCATGGCATCCAACCCCTGTGATGCTTGATGCTTTAGAGAAAACCATAACGGACAGTATGTTGTTTCTTGAGACATGAATACATCCACTTCCGCTTGACCGAACCTCTTCCATATGAGATCCAATGGAGTGGAGTCTCCATTCCCTGGGCCTCATCCCCTGTCTCAACAGGATGTCTTCTCCTTGATTTAGGCATAAAGGAATGTTATCTGCTCTCAGTGTGGAAAAGCCTGGTCTTGAGCCAAAGGTCTCATGTACAGCAGGCCAAAAGGTATCACGTTGGCTGCTGCTGCCTTCAAATCCAACAGTCTCTGAAACAGTTTGACAGTGTATGACTGGTCTAGCTTCAGTTCTTTTACAGCTGAGAGGCTGTATCTACTGATCGTTGATATAATTTAACACGCGAATGTCCTGGAGTCTCAAAGGAGCCAGTGCAGCATCCACACATTTTGTGAAAGTGCGAGGTGACAATGGGAGGCCAAAAGTAAGAGAACCCGATACTGGTACGCTTTACCCCCAAAAGTGAACCTGAGGAACTTCCTGTGTTGTGGAAGGATGGATACATGGAAGTAGGCATCTTTGAGGTCTATTGTGCCAAACCAGTCCTCAGATCTGATTTGAGTCATGATTTGCTTTAAAGTGAACATTTTGAGCTTTAGCTTCTTGACCACACAATTTATCCGAGCAGACAATGGGATATTGACTTGTTGGAAACCGCTGCGTTCCAAAGCACCTGAGGTGGTGGGGTTAAAAGAACGGTCCCCTGAGGACACCGAAGAGAAGTGAGAACCGTATGATGAGATGTACACCACTTCCCCCCTGATGGGCCTGCCCTCAGAGGTCTGGTGCTGGTGGTGTCAGGACCTCTTAGCTGAAGCCTTTCTGGCCAGAATGACATTCCTCAGATCTGCCTAATCTTTGCCAGGTTTAGGCTTTAAGGTTTCCCCAATCTTCCGGCTGAGGCCGGTTCCCGCCCAGCAGCCCCTGAGACCTTTGAATGACGAGGGAGATACTGCTGGTATGCCGCCGCCTGCATTTAAGCCTCTGGAACCTCTCAACGACCGAGTTAACAGAGTCACCAAAGAGGCCAGGAGGTGACAGCGGGGTGTCCAACAGAAAGGACTTTTTGATGTTAGAGAGGTTTAACCACAAATGCCTCTCTGAAGCTACCAGAGCTGCTATAGTACGACTAATAGCTCTGGATGTCTCCTTGGTAGCCGGAAGAGACAAATCTGTGGCCCAGGTCGACCTGGTACATCTGCAGTATGCCTATTGTGTGCAGGCATACACCAGCCTGACCTACTGCCACATAAGCCTTCCCTACCAAAGCCGATGTTGGGGCCTTGAGGGAAGATGCCATGTAAGAGGATAGATTGCTCGCAAGCATCTGCTCACCCTTAGGCATCACCCCCCGTACTCTCTCAACCTTAGGATGTTCTAGTAATTCAAAACCTGAGGTTTGTATATGAGATAAGAATATGGTTTCTTCCATGATCTTGCCACCTCGGTGTGGAGATAGTGAAAAAAATGGCAGGCCCCAAAGTAGAGGTTGCACTTTAAAACTAAAAGCCTATCAAACAGCGCGTGACTACAAAACTAAGTTAACTTTCATGTCTCATTGCACTTAAATTGTCAAATACACACAAGGTTTACATAAGCAGTTGGATTCGGAAGAAAACCGGATGTGTGATCTATATCTTAGATCCGTGCATGAAGTGTTCATGACAGCAACCTAATAAAACATCATTCATGTTAATCAAACAACAAAAGACAAATATAAAAAACCATTTGCTCCTCTTCACTGAATAACTTCAGTAGCTTTAACAAGAATGTGAAGTGAAGTCTATGTAGTTTTTTATTTTTACATTTGTTTATTTAATTTCTTACTTGAGTTCTACTGTTAAATGCACATACTCTGAAAAAATAAAGCACTGTTCATTTAATTTGTATATTATATTGAATGTGTCATGTGCATCTTTTGTTCTTATTTTTAATAACAAAGATAAAATAATAAAATATAGATTTTCATCTTCACCCACCCTTTTGTCTAAATGGCCTGTCATTCTTTTTTTTTCTTTTATATTTGGTATCCTTGCAAGGCTACATTTTTAAAATAGGGAGATTATTTTAGCTGCATTGCTCAGTCACAAAAATCATGATAAAATCGTGAATCGTGAATTTCCTGAGAAAATCGGGATATGATATGTTTGCCATATCGCCCACCCTTGCACTGATGTTTTGTCTTTGTGTTTGACTCTGTCTCTGTCTATGCTTGAATATTGGCCATGTTTTATCGACGACCGCTTATAATGAACTCTGATTCATCATGCTTTCTCTTGCACTTGTATTATTGTGGAAGTTATCAGTACATTTTAAGGTACATTTAAAGGAGATTTTGGTAGTTTGTCTAGATTTGTATATTAACACATCACTTAATGAAATACAGGCATCAATATGCCCTCTCATAATAACAGAGACATTTTTGACTTTAACTTTATCCTTGACTACATTTTTTAATAAGTATATGTACTCTTTACTCCAATACACTTGTAATGAGTAATGCAATTACTCGTTACATTTTGCGTGGTGTCTAACCTTTTCTGCAGCACTTTATTTCTGCTACAAAAGAAGCAATATCACCATCTACAGGGCATTGAAGGTACTATATCTTGAGGGTTTTGTCGATTCTCGTATGTGTTAACGTGATTGTGTCTGTTCTGCCTGTATCTGTTTAAATAAATATTATTGTTATCTTCATCATCGTCTTGTGCCTTCAACAACCACCTACAAGCCGTTACAGAAGAACCGACCTCTCAAAACGAGAAAGAAAACATGGAGTGGCTTGGATACCTGGCCTGGGGGCTCCGGAACGGAACCATCACCCTCACAGCCAGCGAGCCCGAGGCGCTCACGGATAACATCAACATCTTCATCACTGGTCACGGCCAGCCCCCTGGATCCGTCGGCACCACTGGTGTGGTCCAGCTCCTCGGCTCTGCCTCCGCCGCTCACTCCGTACGGCTCATCTTCTGCGCCCCCCGGGCTTCCCCTCCACCAGCTTGGCGTGAGGCATAGCCCCCGGCTACATATCTCCTCTACATATCGCCTCTAGGCCCATATCTCCACCTCGGCCTGTCAATCCGTCACCTTCACCTCGACTCATCGCTCCCTCATCGCCTCCGCGGCTAGTCTGCCCGGAAGCTCAGCTGGACTCCCTCGTCTCTCTGGGTCAGCCTCCGGAGGTCGACGTCCAGCTTCCGCATCGGACTTCCGGGATCCCCACTATGCTCACACCCTTCACCCCTACAGCTTCATCGGACTCCCCCCTTCCTCCAACCTCCCCATCATCCTCGCTCACCACATCGTCGCCCCGTTCATCCCAGACCTTGTCATCACCTCAGTCCCGCCAGTCAGCAGCTCGGCACCAGCCTTCCAAACCTGCAATGTCGCCCTGGTCCGTCAACCGCTCTGTTCCACCTGTTCCTCTACCACTCACCATGGTTCCGCCTCCGCCGATCGGTCTAAGGGTTCCGTCCGCCACCTCCCTCAAGACTCCTCCCTGGTTCCTCCGACCGTCAGCTCCACCATGGTCCACATCTTCACCAACTCCTCCTCATCACCATCCATCACCAGCTCCACACCCTCCGCCGAAGCCTCCGCCCTCTTTTATTTTTTTTATTTTTTTCTTCTTCTCCTCTTGCTGCCTCTACGGCGCGAGGACGCGCCTATCCGAGGGGGGCGTGATGTCACCACCACGTCATCACCTTGTCATGGATTGTCCGCACCTGTGCCCGTTTGTCCCTAATTAGTTTATCTTCTTCACCTGTCTAATTAGTTTCCTTCTGTGTATTTATACTCCCTGTTCTGTTCAGTCCTTTGTCGATTCTCGTATGTGTTAACGTGGTTGTGTCTGTTCTGCCTGTATCTGTTTAAATAAATATAATTGTTATCTTCATCATCGTCTTGTGCCTTCAACAACCACCTACAAGCCGTTACAATATGATATGATAATATCTCTCTCATAAATCAACTGTTTCTAGTTTTTCGCTGGCATGTCTCTGGCATGTTCAGGACTAGTGCATCTTTGAACCTAAATTCAGTACAAATAAAATACTTAAATACTGTTAAAATCAGAAACTCATACCTCTGGTTTCACAGACCAAACTTAAGGCGAGTCCAAGACTAATTTGCATGTTGAGCTGTTTCAACTGAAAGCAACTTGCACTGACACATCTTAAAAAAGGTAAGTGCCATTGTTTTGTCTCAAGATGCACACCAGTAATGTTTTTTTTTTTTAAGGCACATATAAATATCCTAAATGAATAAGGCTTAATCCTGGATACATTTTAAAACCAGCCTAAGACTTTTTACTCAAATCGTATGGGAATTCGCTGCAAAATGTGTGTGTGTGTGTGTGTGTGTGTATATATATATATATATATATATACTTTCTTCACCACGACAGACCGGTACATCGACCGCATTACTGCAGAAGCTGCACCGATCGATCCGTCTGTCAATCTCCCGTTCCATCCTTCCCTCACTCGTGAGCAAGACCCCAAGATACTTGAACTCCTCCACTTGAGGCAGGAACTCTCCACTAACCTGAAGTGGGCAAGCCACCCTTTTCCGACTGAGAACCATGGCCTCGGAATTGGACAGAAATGGAATTCCTGAAATGCGATTTGAATCGGATTTCAAACCACACATGGATGTAGCTCAAAACAGATTTAAAAAAATTGCATGTGATTTCTGGCTGTTCACACTAGCTATATCTGATCGTATTTTAATCAGATATGCACAAAAATTGGATTTTGGACTTACAGTTTGTACATAGCCAGAACGTAGCCTTTACATGACACCATTTTCAACTAAAACGTAAAAAAATGTATGCGTTTTGGCCGTTCATTTACATGACAACAGCGTTTTGGGTGCCTGAAAATGCAAACTTTTGAAACCGGGTTTCAAAGTGCACGTTTTTGAAAATGGTCTCCATGTAAACAGCAAAAACACGAATCTCTGATGACGATGACATCATGCACATGTGTACTACATGTTCAGTCTATGCCGTTTTATCGCCATCCAATGGCTTGGAAGCAGAACACAGCATTTTTAGTAATTTTCGCGGATCTGATCGTTTTGACAATAGTGTTGTCTGTACGCGGAAAACTCAAAGGAAACACTTCTCCGTTTTAAGCATATCGTTGTTGTGTAAACGTACCCTTAGAGTTCAGTTTATGTGTTTACATTAGCTAAAAACTCATCAGTGTGAAAGTTTCAGTTTGGTCTCAACAGCCTCTCTGTGGACCTAGTCCAGCCTTTTGTTGTGTAGACACAGCTCTTGCATGTGAATTTGTCACATCTCTTTGTAAGTCTTTTGGCACAACTGTGCACTTGTTATATCAGCACAGTTGTTTGTCCATGCTTGATAAATGACACCCAATTAATTCAGCAGAACAAAACACATTGTCTGTCAGATCATTTCATAGATAAATATTCATTCAGCATTTCTAAACATATTCCCTGTCAAGGTTGCATTTTGTTGTCCCTCACAGCTTCTACGTTGTCTGCAAATGTTATCATTTTTCCATGGAAGTGAAAAACCTATTAAAAATTGGCAAGCTTCATGAGTGTCTTTGCTGACCCTGACCTCAACTCATCTCACAAAGGATGATGAGAGGTTTTCTGTCAAAGAAAAGTGTACAGCTCATAGTTTCTGCTAAAGAGAACAATACACACACATTGAATCTTTCAGTCAACATAAATAGAATTGGGTGAAGGTGTTTGTTTTATGTCTGTGGTTCTCATTTGGTGGGCAGGGACAATAGTTAAAAATATAAATAACAACTAAATAATCATGAATAATTAGGACATCCAAATAAATAAAGACTTTTACTTTTAAAGAAGAGGAGACAATACTTCCTATAGCTTTTACGGTAACACTTTATAATAACGTTCAGTTGTAAGTCATTTATAAGTGGTTAGTTAATGAACTAATCATTTACAAAACATTCATAAATGATTAGCAAGTGATATACTAAAATTGTATGTATGTTTTGTAAATTCCGTTAAAAGTCATTTACAAGTGATTAGTAAATGATTAACTAATCATTTACAAAACATGACTATGCATTTCATAAATGATTAATAAGTGATATGTTCATTATTTTATGTATGTTTTGTAGATTCAGTTATAAGTCATTTACATTTGATTAGTTAATGATTAACTAATCATTTACAAAACATGACTATGCGTTTCACAAATGTTTCATAAATTGTTACATTTTTTTGTATGTTTTGCTCACATCAGGTGCACAGTGGTTAAAGACTCCATGTGTTTCAGAGAAGACAGCTGTCTATACCCTCACCAGTCAGCATACACTGCAGTACACACTACAGTGTTCAACGCCTGTTATAGATGTGTAAACGCATGCATAAATCATTTACAACACTTTCTGCATCCCCTAATCTAAAGTGTAAACTATTCATCACTTGTAAATGTGTTACACATCATTCGTAGATAAGATTCGTTGATCTTATGCCTTATTGATTCTTGAAGTGGTAATCTACGAATGATGTATAACACATTTATAAAGTGATGAATAGTTTACACTTTAGATTAGGGGATGCAGAAAGTGTTGTAAATGATTTATTCATGCATTTAGACATCATTGTGTTGCCTGTTACAAATGATCTGTACGTGTATACAAGGCATTTACAATACTTTCTGCACCCTCTTATTGCTACATACATAAAAAAAACAAAAAAACATTTATTAAGCATATGAACGTATAGTCATGTTTCGTAAATAATTAGTTAATCATTTACTAATCACTTGTAAATGACTTGTAACAGAATTTACAAAACATACATAAAATGTTAGTATAACACTTGTTAATAATTTATGAATGTTTTGTAAACGATTAGTTCATCATTAACTAACCACTTATAAATGACTTACAACTGAACGTTATTATAAAGTGTTACCATTGCGGATGCTTCTAGCTACATAAGCTTGTCGAGAAGCACACATTTTAGTTACATATTGGCTATTAACTTTTTTTTTCCCGTTATCAGCTGATGTTAGATATTGAACTGTGCAATAAATAAAAAATTGGCCATTAAACGGTTATCAATCTTAACGTGAAAATAATTATCTGTTTTATTATCACCAGAAAATGTATATCACTTGCAAGCTCAATATCATGTGTTATTGGTTCCCAAAATATGCCAGACCATAATTCATAAAACAAAAGTACACACTCCATTACATACTCCATAAGTATAATAGTTATTATCATAAAAAAAGAGGGCACAACAGCCACAAAAGGCCACCATAAAATGACAAATAGGACATCCCAATTTTGTGATCAACTGCACCATTTGGGACTATGTATATATTTCATCACGGCCGGATGAAAACGCTAAATTTTCCAAATTGACAGAGTGTGTTAAAGATATAAAAGATTGGATGATGCGTAATTTTCTTTTATTAAATCCAGACAAGACAGAGGTAATACTTATCGGTTCAAAAAACCGCCCACAAAACCTCGCACAATACAACTTTAACATCATAGGATGTCCTGTTACTTTATCCTCTACAGTAAAAGACCTGGGTGTTATACTCGATTGCAACCTGTCTTTTGAAAATCATATTTCATATGTTACAAAAACAGCCTTTTTCCACCTTAGAAACATTGCTAAGCTACGTAATATGCTATCAGTATCTGATGCAGAAAAGTTAGTTCATGCATTCATGACCTCGAGACTGGATTACTGTAATGCTTTATTAGCTGGTTGTCCTGCATCCTCAATAAACAAGCTACAGTTAGTCCAAAATGCCGCCGCTAGAGTTCTTATGAGATCAAGAAAATATGATCATATAACACCGATTTTATCATCACTGCATTGGTTACCTATAAAGTTCCGTATTAATTACAAGGTATTGCTACTGACTTATAAAGCCCTAAACGGCTTAGCTCCAGTCTATTTAACGGATCTTCTATCACCCTATAATCCATCGCGCTCTTTAAGATCACTAAATTCAAGGCTTTTGGTCATACCTAGGATATCCAGAACCACCAAAGGAGGGAGAGCATTTTCACATTTGGCTCCAAAACTCTGGAATAGTCTTCCTGATACTGTTCGTTGCTCAGACTCGCTCTCCCAGTTTAAAACTAGATTAAAGTCGCATCTCTTCAGCCAGGCATTCATATAATCCTATAGTTCAAACTACAATCCGGCCTCTAGCTCATAAATGCCAGAGGAGAACTGGACCCCGACTGAGCCTGGGTTCTCCCAAGGTTTTTTTTTTTCTCCATTAGGTCACCTGATGGAGTTTTAGGACACCATTAGGTCACTTGATGGAGTTTTTCGGTTCCTTGCCACTGTTGCCTTTGGCTTGCTCAGTTGGGGATATTTTGGGGATATTAATCTAATTTTATCAATCAATAAATTCCTCTTGAAACAAACTTTGTTGTATTATTTTAATTTAATACTGTGAAGCTGCTTTGATACAATCTGTATTGTGAAAAGCGCTATACAAATAAACTTGACTTGACTTGACTTGACTTGACTTGACTTGACTTGACTATGTCTATCTTTCTTTGGCATCTAATTAAATATAGCGTTAAAGGGATAGTTAACTAAAATAATTAATTTTTAAATTAAAATTCTGTCATCATTTACATGACCCTCAGTTCGTTCATGTCACCTGCATGACTTTCTTTTCTCTGAAGATATTTAGAAGAATGCTGGTAACCAAACTTTGGTGACCATTGACTTCCATTGTATGGACAAAAACCACTGTGACATTTCTTAAAATATCTTCTTTTTTTTTTTTTTATCAAAAAACATTTAAGTCCCTAGAGTGGCATTATGTTAACGTTTATCTCTGATTTGAACACCAATTGTTCATTAAATATTATTGTTAAGTGATGTTTTAAGATAAAGTTTGGGTCAACGACCCTGTCCTTAAGTGATCTTAGTTAATGTGGTCTCCAAACAACATTCTTAATGCATAATGAATAATGACTGGCATATTAGAAAGGGCTCCATCTTTAGCTGCTTCCAGACTTAGCACTTGACCCGCATGTTTCACTGACTCCAAGTTAAAAATGTCGATATTGTTGGCAGTCTGTTTGGTCCTACCCTTCCTCGCAGTGGCCGGTGTCAGAGCGCAATGGTCTGATTTAGCGCAATTCCTTTGATAGACGCAATGAAGGAGCTGTGATTTGCTTGCGATGAGAGAAGTTAGTGGCTCCAGAGAGAGAGAAAGAAAGGTCGGGAAGAGTAAATGAGAAGAAAAATGGGAAGAAATGAGGCTGAGAAACACCTCTCTAGCCCTTCTGCCCTGCATTACTTGCACCTGGCTAGGATTTCAGAAAAAAGGTCTGCCAATGCTTAAGGCAGCAAATATTCCTCCTGAACTGTGAGGGTTTGCTGTACCCAGAGGAATCAAGTCTGATTCAGAAGTTATGCTGAGCAATATTATTGGCTTTAAGTTCTCCTCATAACACGTCAATGAAGGACAAACAAGGTAGGACTTGAAGCTCATTCGCTTGAACTTGTTTAGATGGCTAAAATTTTCCATCTCACTGTACTATATGAGCTCTTTGCTTACGATGCACACAAAGTGATAACCAAACTGGATAATGTGCTTGTGCATTTTCCCAGACTGTTAAGTGACCAAGTGGTTTTTTATTTAATGATTTTTAATGTCTCACCCAGACAAAAGCACTTACAGACTAGTGAATACTGGCTTTTATCTTATCTAGATGACAGCTGTTGCATTTTTATGGAGCATCTTTCCTTTTCAGAGATTTCACTGTTGAATTTGTATTGCTCTGCATTATTTTAAGTCTAAACAGGGGCTTTTGGGTATTTCATGCAAGTTTATGAGGACATGCTCGGCTACATCAAACGGTTGTAGGATTAGGGCAAAGTTTCTTTGGAGAGGTAAATGAAATGCATGAGCTCGGAATTCCCACAGTGCATCTTAAAAAGGAGAATTTGTGAAAAATAAACTACTGCACACAAGCCTACCCGATGAGTCTACAGACATTGACTGATGCTGAATGTTTGTGTTGTGTCTGGTAGCCTAGTTGGCTTTAATCATGTTTTTTTTTCTTTTTTTTTCTTCTTTTTTTTCTGAAGTTCACAGCTGTGTCTGCGTCAAAATCTCTGGTCTTTTAAAGCAAGCTGATCAACATCAAACAAATGACAAACAAAAAAAAACAAAAAAAATCCTCCTCTATATTACAAATGGCCTCAGCTTCTCAGCATCCACCCACTCATGGCAATTTTGCCTTTGTGTGTCCGTCTGATCCAAATTGTCATTCCACATGCGGTGTGAGTCTAATACATGTCTGGATGCCAAATAGACCTTTTAGCAAATTGATAGGGGAATGTAAATAGAGTTTTTGATGAGCTAAGATTACTGCACTTGTCATTCACTCAAAATACAGAGGTGATTGTGATGTTGATTAGGGAGTAAGACAAAAAAATCTGTTAAAAGATAATACGCCACATTCGTTCACCAAAATTAAAAATACTAGCACATTAACTGGAGAGGAAAGTGACTGATTACTCATTCACTGCAGCTGCAGAGCTTGTGTTGTGGCTGCGTTTACACTTGGCATTGACATTGCGACCTGTATCCGGATGTTGTCCAAGTGTAAACCGCTTCTGATCGGAATGTTATCCGATCAGCGTGTCCAGGTTTGGAGGTAGTCGAGGACGCATTGTGATCGGATCTCAATGTAATGTAAACGCAATCCAGCCATCGTGTCTGCATTCACAGGTGGACATCACACAAAACCCCGCCCACCATAGATTTCATATAATAAAGGCTAGATGTCTCGTCCGCGCTGCTGGCCAATGGAGGTCGACGTCCGCACACGGCAGCCATCTTGCCACAGGGAGCTCGCTCACTCGTAACATTGTGTTTTAATGGTGCATGTACTTTTAAATAACCATAACTTGCTAAATTTTCGACCGATTTTCAAACGGTTTGGTTTGTTATAAACGTCAGAGATGTAGTTATGACACTTCATACATATGAATAATTATAACAATGGACTTCCTTATGAAAGAATTATAGCCACGTTAATAACGTTTGTAAGAAACCAAACCGTATGTAAATCCGTCAAGATTTCAGCGAGATAAGAGGATTTGTGTGCGTGCTGATCACTCACCTTAATTCAGATACCACAGAGCTCGCCAGAAAGCTTCCCTGTGACAAGATGGCCGCCGGTGATGCAGTTCGAGACTCCGCCTTAAGACATCTAGCCTTATATGGATATCTATGCCGCCCCCACTGTCATCAATATATGAGTATATCAACGCTTTTTGACTTTCTCCGTTTCTGTAAACCTGTTGAGAGAATTTATTTTTTTCCCACATTAATTTCCCACATGTCTAGTACATTTATGTGGTTTTTGGTTTATTAATACAGTGTATACTTTTTTCTTGATATACCCCGAAAGAATGGAAGTGGAATGTGACAACATGCCCCATAGGTGGGGTACATGTAACATGACCATGATAGCTTAAAATGCTTAAAAGACCCACTCCGATGAAAATCATGTTTTTCTAGGTGTTAACATGTTCTTGTGGCATTTTTCTTATGCTAGAGGACATATCTTGAGAAAAATAAGCTCAAAGTTGTATTTCTGAGTATTTCTGCATTCAAATGGCTGTGAATCAGTAGCAGACGCTAAAATGCCGGCTAAAATAGACTGGAGTTGTGACGTAGTAACTCCACTGGGCGGGGCCCGCCCGGTCGGTCAGGTTCTGAGGAGTAGAGAAGACGATGGCGGATCAATACCTATGTGCGGTAGCGGGTTGCAATGCTAAGAGGAGAGATATTGGTATTAGCTTTCATGCTTTACCAAAACATGTTGCTGTGAGAGATGAATGGATTACGTTCCAGGGTTCCAGACTGCGACCATTTTTTGAGAATGTGCGAGTTAAAATTTTATGTGGTCGCATTTGTGCGAGTGCATGGTCATGTAGCCTACTACTCAGTTAAATTCACGCATGAATTTTCCTGCATTGAACTTGTTTTAGCGCCCGCCAAAGTGATTTTTTGTCCCGCCAAAGTCTTATTTGATCGGTGAGTAATGTAGATGAACTGCTGCGCTTGTGACAGGACATGTTTATACCTGAAAGAACGAGCAGAGAGAGAGACCCGGACGCGCGCGCGCGCACTCTCTGTCTTCGGAGCCAGGCGAAAATGTAAACAAGACCTCACCGTCTCCAAACTAAGCGCTGTCTTGCTCTCTCTCCCTCGCACATATTAATCAAAATAAATCGACACGGCGGTAAAAGGTCGGAAGACCAAAGTTTCGTGTGGAGCATTCTGAGATTTTTTTTTCTTTTTCTGAATTGCCGCTGGGTGTGAATTGTGCTTAAAAAGTTGCCTTATCTTCTCTGAAAAGCGTTCCGGACATTCAGCTGACATAAAACAACACTTTAATTAAACGAAAAAAAACTATCCAGTGATGAAATGTTTTCTGTGTTGACAGAAAGAAAGAAAGACAGAAAGAGGCTGTTGCTGCCTATGTATCTCGCTTCAGCCAACGGCTCCGCCCACAACGCAGAGGCGAATTGCTAATGAGCTACTGCCGCTCTGCTGAAGCGAAGTCCCAGAAAACGGCACAGGTTTTGTGATTTTGGCTAAAAACGGCATAATCATCATTTAAAGACCACTGAGAATGTTTAAAAATAAATCAAAATATGATCGGACTGGGACTTTAAATATTTTCTCAATATAATACAATTATTGACTTTTTCATATAAAATAATGAAAATTTTTAATAATAAAAAATAAAATGTAATGTAATGCGCGCGCGCAGGGTTTGAATGAGCTCGCAAGTTCCTGTTTCCTCGCAAAAGTAATTTACTGCGCGCACCAGCATCAGTTGTGAGCTCCGTTAATTTTGTCATTGATTTTTCGCCATACTCTTCATCCTCCTCATTTTGCGAGATTTGTAAAATGTCCCCCGACTGAAATAGCCTGGAAATCCAGACCTAAATCTAAAAGATTAATGGTCTGGTGTCGATCAATGAAAATCAGCCAGCTCGAGGGGCGGCACCAAGCATGCATTTGAAAATCTCACAGCACGCAATTGGATAACACTACGACCAATCACAACAATAAACCCCATACGCTTAGCTACCAGGGGAGCTAACTGGTAGATTATACTCTTCCGGTCGGCAAAACATCAAAAACACCCTACTTGCAAAGGAACGATTCGAGCACCGTCTTCTGTTCCTCTTTTGGGAAAAAGCCAAGTCTAACTCGTTCATTGTAGCGGCCAAAGCCGTTTCAAACCACAGCTATTTATCCATAGGCATCTTGCAATGTTTACTGATGACTTCGACGTCACACGCTGTCGTCATCTGTTTAGCTCGCCTCTGGCCCGCCTATATCAGATAACCCGATGTGATTGGTGCAGCTCAGATCGAGGGGCATATTTAATGAGCTCCATGGCTCGACACCAGAGTAACTCGCTGAGCAAATTCAACTTGTGCTCTCGCGAGAACTCTGGTTTACCAGGGTACGACTGAAAACTGTTTTTAAAAGAAAACCCACCACTTTAGGTCGACTTTGCACCAGAGCCATCCTTTTTTTTTCTTTTTTTTTGCCGGAATGCGAGATCTGATCTTTTATCCAGATACAAAAGCCACTTCATGTGGACAGGTGTAAACGCACCGTGTCCTGATTGGCTTATGATCCGATCTACTTACACAGACTGTCTGTGATAAAGCTGAATGCTCCAGTTTTATTTGTGATCATTTCACGGTTCTCTTTCAACACAAGGTTGTTTCTTTTATACATATTCGCATACTTGCAGCAGACTGGTCAATGTATTCAATGAGAAAAATAACAGTCATAAGAATAAAATGTGCAAGCTGTCACGTTCGCTTTGCACACTAGAGTCTTCTAAGTATCCAGAACACAATGTACAAGATCTATGCCTATTGAAAGTCAGTTGCCTAGACTCCAACACTTTCCCAGTCATTATATTGGCACAATCTGTTGGTGGGCAGCAATGCATGAGGATAATTAACTCTATGATCTAACTGTGCAAGAATGACTAAGATCTGTAAAAATACCTTCTCTTTATGAGCCCTGTTAGCTGTGTACTGAGTTTACATAATTGTTCAAGAAATTATACTCGCCCCACATGCACTTTCAAAGACTGAAATTATATTTATTTTTTCTATATCAGTGGTATATATATATATAAGGATCACCCGTCAGCGTGGGCGAATGTATAATGCGTATGTATACGTCGTTCCAGCGCTTCTGTGAAGTTAACTTAATTTATTAGAATTTAGTTTAAAATTTTATCTTACTTAAATTTCAAATGATTATTAAAGGTGCTCTAAGTCATGTCACGCGTTTTTTAGGCCAAAACATTTTTTGTCACAAAGTCACATACAGCAAACATCTCCTCACTTTCCGCTAGCTGCCTGTCCCCTGAACACACTGTAAAAAAACGCGGTCTCTGTAGACACCACAGGCTCCACAAACGGCAACAAAAACAAACTGGGCTCACCCGTACCACGAAACACAACAAACAGTGCTCCAGCCAATCACCGACAAGAAGTATTTGAGGGGTGTGGTTTGGGGGTTAGTGCGCGTGGACATGAAGGGGGTGTGGAGGAGAGACGAGAGAGAAGCATGAAGAGGGAAGTTTGAATTATGGCCGACACACGACTAAAGAGACGACGTTCCGATGAACAAATTGTAAAGAAGAGGGACAAGGATAAGGAACGCGCGAAGTCCCGAATTTACATCGGAAAAACCCTCGAAATGTGGCGAAATGCCGGCAGAAGGGCTTCCGATCCGACATTCAGTTGCTCTGTTTTTGCAGAACAGGTAAATCCATGTTTCTTTCTAAATTGACGTTCATGTTCGCCAAACCAACACAAGGATGTAATTAACTAGAATTATGCAGTCAGCGTTAGCTTTGGTGAATACAACATATTTCTAGCAGCTAGCGATCAATCTCTATTGTAAATGGTCAAGCAAATTCACAGTAGGGCGACAATTTGTGTGAATGATTGTTTTCACCCACAGTTTGTTATGGATTTGAATGTTCATTTATAGGCTGTTGACAACTTTGACTAAATTTGTTTACGACGCCGCCGTTGTTTATGCTCACTGGGAAACGCGAAGCTAACGTTATCTTGCTATTATTGCGTCCTTGAATGGGAGCTAACGTTATAGTTATAACCTCAGGTGGCGAAACGATTTTAAGACAATGTTTCTCTTTTTCTGCATTCTGTTCTGCAATATATAAAAGCATTTATCTAACTTGGTGACATTACACATTGAATGAAGTATCAGTAAAACTTAACTTTGTTTTTAGTGACTACTTTGACTTTCCTTTATGCCGGAAGGGAGGGGAGGAGGGAGGAGACGGGATGAGGAGGAGGGAGGGTCTAGCTAGCCTACGTTTTGTTTGACAACAATTCGAATGTCAACACTCCCGGCATCACTTAGTGCACCTTTAAATGTAGACTTTGTTTCTAATTAGGAGCTAACCATAAATATTGGTTGTGTTTTAATTTAGGTATTTGACTATTCTGGGCATCCCATACTTTCAATTATTCATTCATTAGGGACCCGATTTGACATAGATTCACACACCGGCTGGGATCTTCATTGACACAAACTCGCCAGTCTGATCAGACAGAGGGTGCAGAGTTAGCTATTTAGCCACCTAAAGAGCTAGTTATTTAGCCACCTAACACCTTCGCGAGATTCTACAACCTCTGGGTTGAGCCGGTTTCTTCCCGTGGTTGAGTACAAACAGGTAATGTCCCTCTAGCAGGGGATACGAGTGCCTGTTTGCTCTTCAGGTGAGTTCTCCACTTGGCGATTCCTAAATCAAGTCCTAAATCCTAAATCCTCCAGCGGTCAGCCCTTATACTGGGCTAGATGCCCATATGCTGTGATACCTCCTGGGTAAACCCATATGTCCACGATTTAAAGTTTGTGTTAATATGACAGAACTTGTTTATGCTGGTATCTGTCTAATTTGGGTGCTTTTACCAAATGATGAAAATGTGCATAAAATACTGAACAGTTTGACTGGATGGATGGCGTTTGATATTAATGGGATATTTCACATTTTGCCATCATTTACTCACCCTCAAGTTCTTCCAAAACTTATGAGTTTATTTCTTCTGTTGAACAGAAAAGAAGATATTTAGAAAAGTGTTAGAATCCAGACAGTTGACGGTATAGACTTCCATAGTATTTTTTTTCCCCCTACAGTATATGGAAGTCAATGGCTACCGTCAATTGTTTGGTTACCAATATTTTTCAAAATATCTTCTTTTGTGTTCAACAGAAGAAACTCATACAGGTTTGGAACAACTTGAGGGTGAGTAAATGATGACAACCTTTTCGGTACAACTTTACAATAAGGGTACATGAATAATCATGTAGCCTACTAATGCCTGAATTAATAGTTACTTCAGCATGAACTCATGATTAGTGAAGATATGAACTAATCATGAACAAATGAAGAGCTAACCTTAACTACGACAGGAGTCATAAGAATTCATACATGAATAACAGCAGCCTTAACTACAGGTTAGTACATGCGTTTGATAGTTAATGCATTAATTAACACTTAGGGGTAAACAAAATCAATCAGGCTCCGTAAGATGGAATAAGAAATATTTTGACTTTGAAATACATTTAAACAATTTATTACTGTCATAATTTAAACTATTGACACCAGCAGCTTCATCATAAACATTACTGAGAGGCACGGGATTAGTTTGTATTAATTTAACTGATCCTGCTTATCAAACATAAAATACTAAATACACTAATAATTCATCTTAAAAGGCCTTAATCTGTTTTGTGAAATTCTTTTTCCCATCAAACTAAACCTACTATGACTTACAACAGTTCCTGAGGAATTGGTTCCCAAAAAAATAACCAAACAGGAAACATGAACACGGTCAGGGGAACGTTTGCTGGGATCAGTAGTTCACTCTCCATCCAGACAGAAGCTGTGATGATACTGTACCTCTGTTCTCTGACTTTTTGAAAATCCACACAACATCACTTATCTGGGCTGAATACTAGTTGTAGTACATGTGTATTGGATAGTAAGTTAATGATAAATTATGAGCTGAATTTGGTAAGTATTTAATAATTAATTAATTATGATGTGCCCCCTCATGTAAAGTCATGACATTATGATGCACTAACAAGCCATTAGTTGATGTTAGTGTATGGTTAGTTAATAATTAGTTAATTATAATGTGCCCCTTCAAGTAAAGTCATGACACAGTCATGCATTAACAAGCCATGAGTTGATGTTAGTGTATGGTTAGTTAATCATGAGTTAGTAATGATGTGCCCCCTCAAGTAAAGTCATGACACAATGATGCATTTACAAATCATTAACTAAAATATGAATAAACATACAATAAGAGTGCCATCCTTATTCCTTTACACCCATGGTACAAAAAAAACAAAGATAAAAATTATTTGTGGTTATTTTATTTGTATTTATATAATTAAACATATATGGACTTAAAAGAAAGCCCAAACATACCTGTAAAGACACACATAAGGCACGTTTACATGTAAAATATGGCACGTCCATAAGCTAATGCTAATCGAAGCATATACATTAAACGACAAATAATACAGTTAATTACTGTACATAACTTCTTGAAAACTCCTAATACAACGTACATGCAAACATGTCTTTAATTATTAATTCTGTTTACCAAAGCAGTCAACATTTATTAGATTAAAATGCCACTATTACCGTAGCGAACACAACTAACGTGCCGAGAAAGCACTGAGTGGGCCGCTATTGAGTTTCCCACCAGAAACAAATCCCACATACCACAAACGTATCTATTACTAAACATAGTCATAAATGAACTATATAAAAAAAAAATTATTAGTGGTAGTTATTTTAGTCTATTTTCAACGTTTGGTTTGATGGATCTGTGTAATTAATGACTAAATAATCACATACATACCATACCAATTATTTGTCACAAAGCTGCAGATGGCAGATTATGATATTAGTTTAATCTATGGCACATAATGGCAGTATTAAATCATATGTTTCATTCAAATTCAGATTACTTATTAATTCTCATGAAGCCGAATTGATTTTGTTTACCCCTAAATGTTAATTAATGCATTAACTATCAAACATGTACTAACATTTAGTTAAGGCTGCTGTTATACATGCATGAATCCTAATGACTCCTGTCTTAGTTAAGGTTAGCGTTTCATTTGTTCATGATTAGTTCATATCTTCACTAATCATGAGTTAATGTTAAAGTAACTATTCATTTAGGCATTAGTACACTAATGTACCCTTATTGTAAAGTGTTACTCTTTGAATATATACTTCACGTCAGCACACACATTCATGAAAGATGTATGACTAACATTTGAATGTACTAGCTGTTCATTCACCCTTTACACACACCTAGAGGGAAGCAGTCGACCTATGTTCCATAACAAAGAGAAATACCAGCATTTGCACATTTTTCTAGTAACGCAAGAGGCATTGTAACAGGATGCAGAACAGAAAAGTGACTATTTTGAAGGGGAATCTTTTTCAATTTTTCTACCACTCTGCAGGAGCAGTGGGAGTGAGATTTCACAGGAACAGTGGATAGGTGCCTTAGTAATTATGCTCTACACATGAAAGAGCAGAAAGATCCGAATGCAATGGAATTATATACTTTGTGCGAGAGAATATATTACTGTAGAGCAGGTCTAAGGTGAAGGCTCATTGTGCCATTCAATACATATATTGAACTGAACACTATTGTAAGGAGCGCATGCTCAGTCTTGGCACACAAGCCTCTCTGTTTTGTTGATTTAGTAAGTGCCTTCCATTTTTATATGGCAAGACAGAGTACAGAGGCATAATAATGGTCCTTTCTGGCTGATGACTGGACTGGACAGCAATATTGGTTGTGCAGAGAGAACACTGGGGTTAGAGACAAGGAAATGTGTGAGGCTCAAGGGCATGGAAAAATGCTCTTAATGAAGTCCTTTCAAAATATATCATTCATTCCTCCAGGAAATAATTTAGGGAGACCTCCAGTTCTCATGCCCCATTGACTCTTTAACAAGACTGTGAGGGGTCTTGGTGTTTCTGTTTTCTGAATTTTGTACAATTGTTCATAAATATTCCTTATATTTATTTATTTATTTATTTATATATATATATTCCTTATATATATATATATATATATATATATATATATATATATATATATATATATATATAAACCATTCCTGCTTTAAAAACATATTGGGTAAAGAAGAATATTCTTGCTGGTTCAGGTTGATTTATGCTGGTTTAGAGGACAAATGCACATCAGCATTCAACTCACAACATACTGGTGTTTTCATCAGGGTTGGTGGTGAGATTCATTTATTACAGCTATATTTTCTCTGCAAGTTTTGGTAACACTTTATTTTACAGTGTCCTTGTTACATATGTTACTTACCATAGTAATAACAATAAATTATACATAATTACATGCAACTAACCTTCAAACAAATCCTAATCATACCCTAACCCTATAGTAAATACATGTAGTTGCTTAATTTTACTCAGTACTTCAATATATAATTACACTGTAACAATGACACCTTAAAATAAAGTGTAACCCAAGGTTTTTTATTTATTTATTTTTATAGCTTAGTTTTGTCACATAATGTGGCTTTGTAAACAGAGATGTTGTTGGACCTGCCTTTCAAGATTTGTGAGTGAAGATTCTTATGTCTTATGTGTGCCTATGTATTTTTTAAACTATAGGCTATGTAGATTAGAGAATTAGAGAAGCTAAAAGAGGCTGTGAGACACACGGATTAAAAAGGTTAGATACAGAGGATCAGAGTAGAGAGCAAATCCATGTTTAACTGCGAAAAAAGAAAAGAAAAAAAAAAGACTGACATTTCATGCGAGTTATTGATGTTTTGCAGTTTCTTTCTCATTGATGTTTTTCAATTGTGTGCTGTTTTCAGTTCCCTTTATGGTCTTTATCTTCCTCAATACCACTTCTAAGTAATATTTAACGACTGCTTGTTGTGGAAATGTACATTTTAAACTATATTATGTACAAGTACCTTTTATTATAGTTTATAACAACGTCAAAGAGGTGAGACACACACTTTAACCAGAGTCAAAAATTAATATGTGTCCATTTTTTTTTTATCATCATCTGAATTTTATTCAACTGTATACATGACATTCCAAGAAAGACTGATCAAATGTAAGATTTGATTACATGATACGATTTTATCTATCTATTTAATCTACTAGCCTATTGGTAATGGTAATATCACGGTGATGTTCTAAATGTATATTCATATTTAGTAAGAACTTAAATAGCAAGCTGCAGATGCCGTATCTATAATGAGATACGTATCTAAATTCATTGACATAACAAATAACTTTGTGAAGAATAGCCTATGCATAGTTGTATACATTACGTGCCTACACCCAAAAAACATAAACGCGCGCACTTCCTAATGTTGTACACACGAGTCGACAACGACACTGGACACGCGTTTCTTGAAAAGGGCAATAAACACATTGGAGGTTGAAGTGGTGTGAAAGAGGAGGGACTTGAGACTTCAGTTTGCTTTTCACTGTGGAAACTGAAGGGCGCTCGATCTCGGTTCTGCCGGACTGACCGTTGAGCCACGGAACTGCCCGCGCGCTAACGCGCGTATCTAGTTTACTCTGACATAACCGTCACACGTTAAACTCCCACAACTGTGCCCTCCGCCGACAGTGGACATTCCGCAAACCCGGTAAAGCCTAGAAGTTGTCCTTTTCTTTGCAAGCGACTCTCTTCCATGAGAGGATGTGAATTTCTACAGGAGGATTTAGAGTCGTGCCATGGTTTTGACCCGCGTGCTCCTCACAGAAATGGTGAGTGATTCATTCATCATTAACGTGCTTTATAATTGCCCTGAAATACTAAAAACTATTCACTTATTTCTGTGCTAAAGATGAATACACAGAAATGTTTGGACTGCTGTGAAACATACACAGCTTAAAAGCGAAAAGTGTCCTTATATGGGAGTTAGCTATATTATTGTGTGCTCATTTGTCAGTCTTTTATAAAGAAATCATAAACTGAGAGACATTACTTTCTCACATTTGTCAATTTCAGTTCTTTCGACATGAAGCATAATTAATTCTGTTTTTATGAACTTCTCTGGTATTTCGTTCAATAATGTTCTAAAGAGAAAACAACTTTCGCATTCAGTTCCTAATCAAAATAGGCTACTCACGCGAATCCCCGTTTGAAACACATTTTAATGTGTTAATGTTTAAATTTCAACAAGTGGCGTGGCATAAACACTGTTAGTGCTTCCCATGTCTGTGAAGATCATTTATTATTCATGAATACAAATGTCATTGGCTATGACAGACATTCTTCATATTTGGCATAGCGTTATGTAATCTACACAAACTGTCTCTAAGGACAGAGTGGATCTGTGTACCTTGCCCAAAGGTGCAAGAAGCAACTTGACTGACCTAGACGGTGTGACTTGGTGCTTGAAATGTGGATTAATTAAAGCTTCCATTAAATATTGATGCATTATCATATTTAAATATTAAGAGGCTGTAATGAAACAACAGGCACTTAAATATAGCATCATGTTATCATTCTATTGAAATTGTTTTTAGCTAATGACAACTTAAGCTTTTGCATAGCAAGACCTATTTTTCAAATGTCTTAAGTTTCACCTCTATGTTCAGCATTTTACTGTGGATTTTAGTGGCTTACAATACAATCCACATAATTAGCTGTGTTGACTAGATGCTGACAGTTCGGTAAATTTAATGGCAAGGTAATTTCATGATTGTCACATTTAGAAAGCGCTCTTTCCCCTCACCAGGCAGAAATCCTTCTCCATGATTTGCAATTATGAAGTTCTCCAGTGACGCAGAAAGAGAGAGAAGAGAGTGAACACTTTAGAGTTGTCTGTGTTTTTGATATATGAATGATTGTAAATCTCATACAGTGGTGGTAGAATGTTTTTAACCCTTTTGAATATCTGTAATCAGTTTTGAATGTAACTTAAATTGTGAGCCAATCCTCATCTAAGTCACAGAGCATGTTTTTTACTCACAATCTATTTGTAAATGCCAGAAATGTGAATCTAGATTTTTCGTCTCTCTAAAAAGGGTAATTTCAATTAGATGTTCCAATCAGTGAGATGACAATCAGGTGCAAGTTTCAGCGCCGTTCCCTATAAAACAAACACAGACTTTGGCTGTTGCTATCGCAGAATATGCTCCCAACTATGATTATGAACTCAGTAACGACATGATAAAATCAGACTTTCAGAAAAAGATTTGTCGATATTAATGAGACTGGAATGACTTAGAAAACCATTCTTAAGACTAAAGACTTTGACCTCCTTAAATTCATCGGTCAACCAGATAGTGTTCAAATGAGGAAATCCAACAGCATTGTGTCTGTTCAATATTAGTGTGCAGCTACGTATCATATTAAATGCATAATACTGTACTTCAGGAGCTCTCAAAGAGCTGGAGGTTTCTCAGAATTCAAGATTTTTGTTTTATAAAAAAAAAAAAAAAATCTTGCAATTACTAAGCAATCCAAATATGTAAGATCCTGATAAAGACAATACCTAAAGAGACAGACGTGTATGTGAACATACCAGGGAAGAAATTACTGCTCTCTTAAAAAATCTTCTGCACTCATTTGAAGCTTGCATGCCAAAGCCAACTTGATAAAACCAACAGCTTTTTTGAGTTCACCACAGTCGGATGAGGCAAAACTTTTTGGGTTCTTTCAAAACAATTACCTTATATCATATATACTTTACCCTCATGGGAGTGTCACAGATTGGAGGACTCTTTGAGGCATTTTGCAGGACACAGTGTCATTTGTTCATTTAAAGCTTTCATTTTAAGTTAAATGAACGCAGAAGTAGAGATAATTCAGAAAAGCTCTGGTTGGATGCTTTGCGTAGTGTTGCCTAAAAAAGTGCAGTCTTCTGTGCTCATATGGACCTTTAGCAATGGGAGGAGTTATCACTTATCCAAAGGGGTCCTAGGTCAATTTGCATTTACGCAATAGTGGATTCAGCAGTCAATATTGGCATGGAACGAATGTGTTTTGATAGATGGCTTAGTAAGAGGCTGTAGCCAGAAGATCAATAAGCTCTCTTTTACATTGCATTAAAGCCCTATGCAGAGAAACAAAGGTGAAGCTCGGTTAATGCGAACATGCAGCATAAGATAGGTATGGCAGGAACCTAGTCCAAACAAAAGGGCAGGGCACAAGACAGGAGAACAGGCTAGTCGGGGATGAGGCAGCTCCAGATGCTAAGGCAATGATGGAGACAAGGCAGCGTCTCAGGAAACCAGAGCCTCGATACTTAAAGTAACTGCAGAAGCATTAGACTGGCTGCCAGGTCAGGAGAGTCAGTGACAGGGAAGACACAGAAAGCAGGGCAGAGCTGTAACCAACATGACAAGATTCAACAAGACAAGACAACAAAAGAGAGATAACAAAAGCAAAAATAAAACTTTGACTACAGAAAACAAGAAACTAAATTATAACTGGCGCTAGCAAAGAAAAGAAAAATGGATATCTAAAAAATAACTGCAACCTTGCTGAGAACTGGAGAGAAATAAAGACTGGACCTAGACTAGAATAAAAAAAGAGGAACAAAGAAAAAAATGAAAAACTAAAGGAAATAAATACAAAGCTAGAACTGACAGGGAAAACTATAGCACTGATTGAAAAGACCTGAAGACAAGCAAGAACTGCTCATACACAATGAACACAGGTGAACACAATCAGGCCAACGAGGACTGGACAACGACTAAACAAGGGGGCATGGTAACGGAAACAAGGAGGTGGGATAAGAGAAGCACATGGCCAACACAAACAAAGACAGAGCCATGTGGTCAAGTCCACTGTAGTGCCTTGAAACGCGCAGCATTATTCAATGTGTTGACCTAATTTCCACTGAAACAGGAAGCTAGGGCGGGACATATAGAACAGCTCCTCCCCTTTTAAAAAAATAGTCAATATCGTTTAGTTTATATCACAGCTCGCCCATAGCCGTTGAGCTTGGTATAAAGCCGCAATTTCCTCCTAATCTCTAACAGTTTCTCCTCCTAATCTCTTACATATCTCTTTAAAATATAGCATTATGTGCAGAATTCAAATGAGTCCGATACGTTTTCTGGTCTGCGGCGACTCACGCATATGATCCGCACTGTGCTATCGTGTCTCTAGACCGGAGCGGTTCAGTTAAACTGACGTGAAACCAGACTTCATTCGCCCCAATGAAAAGCATATTTACACTGTCTGAATCATTCCCTATGCCCTATATAGTGCACTATGTACCATTCACCATGTAAAAAATAGAACAAGTGACCGATTTTATCTGCAGTTTCAGCATCTATTTATAATGTAGGGGGCGGGACGTTTCAGATTGGAGGATTTGATTGGACAGAAAATCTGATTAGAAGCTGAAGTGAGTCAAAATCATTTATCCATATTGGCAGAAGTCACAGACTGTAAGTTTTGAATGCTGATATCTTCTAAATGCGAATTCTGTCATTGTTTTGGAGCACACTAGCTTATAGATAACAGTAAGGCTAACATATTCATTCTAAAAGCCCAAAAAACGTTGATTTTGAATTCATGGAGAAACAAAGAAAAAATTTGTCTGGTCCGAAGGTGTAAATCCATTGAATAAAGTTTCCCGTTTTCAGTGGGAGCCATGTCAAACATGCTTCGATTTTGGCATAAATAATCTTTAAGGATTAATGAGTTTAGGTCACTGAAGTGATTGGGGTGATTTCATTCTGTCCCTGGTGTTGAGCAGCTTGTAGAGGAAAGATCATTAGTTGGTCTAGAGAAAGAACTTGAAGATCCAGTTCACTGCTGTCAATCACAATGTTAATGTGTTACAGCACTGTTAATGGTCTTCTCAGTGTTTAGATTTCCGCAGTATTAGGCTAGACTTTTAGGAAGTTTTAATGAGGTGCCGACACAATTCTCTCAATGTAAACAAGGGGTTGTGGTTCATCTCACTTCTTTGTCTATTTATCAGAATTATTTTTTAACAAACATAGAATTGAATGAATACAATTATTGTATACCTTTTACTAATTATTCTAATTTTTCAAAGTTTACACAAAAATTTGCAGCCCATAGTAACACATTTTTCTTGAAATCACATAGAATAGCGTGAATTTGCTTTATAACATGCAATTAAATGTCAAATTTTATTAAGGAACATATCAAAACTGTAGGCTAAGTGTTTAAATATGCTTTAAAATATGAGAAGAAACACCAGATCTAGCTTATGAAAAAGCGTTTTTTTTGTTGTTGTTGTTTTTTACATTTGTTAAACATTTGTTCATATTCATATAATATTGAGTGTCCTTAACCTTAACAGCCACCATGTGCTGTAGGTTATCGATGTTTCAAGAGTCCTGTAACAGTTTCTCAGTCATTCACAGTACATCTTTCAAGTCCAGGGGCTCTGGCACCTAGTGTGAGATATCAGAGGACTGATGGCCACGGTATTAGAGTGGGACTCACGGGAGGCATGAACCCACAGAAATACCTGGAGTTCTCTTCATTAGCCTTAAGATGTCCACCAGCATTACAGTGAAGATCACAGCAGACCATCTCCTGCAGTGCTGGAGCCACGAAAGCACTGTTATTACCAACGCTGCACTTTGAGAGGGACTAAAAGGCTCTACTTAGTTATTTCTGAGAAAGTACATTTTTACAGTGGCTCAGAGACTGGAGTATATACTAAGCAGAGTTGTTTTATGGACACAATTACGCTATTACTTTAACTATTTCAAATTGTTCTTGGTCATATGTCATATGTTTTGAATTTTGGCTTCGCTCGCTCAAACATCCACTCCAATCCCTCTGTGAACTGAAACGATAGGACATATTTGGTAGCATCTGGGCCATTTTCCAAGATACTGCTTGTGTGGGTTTGAATGTGTGCTTAATGGAAATCAATAGTAACAAAGATGCAAAACTAGACAATTAAGCATCTGACATTGATTTCCAGTGTGCATATTAGTTCAGGAAATGTACTCTAGGTTTGTTTATAAAACACGATAGGAGCTTTTCCAGAGTTACACAATGATTTTTATTTTAACCAAAAAGAAGCATTCACTAAAGTTTCACTCTTTTCGTGGAGCGAATTGGCTGTTCTGCCGTGCACCAACACTGACATGAGGCTACTTAGGAGATTTGAAGAAAAAAACAAGCTTGCTGCTGTCAGCTCTCCTGCCGGTGGACAGAAAACAAACCCAGGAACAGAGCACTTGCGCTTCCACATGCTCTCCTGGCTTGCGTAAATGTGGCCGGCCCTGACGCTGATTTATCTGTGTCAGTCGTCTCTGGACTCAATAGAAGAAATATACAGTTTCCTTGGGAATGTAAAAATGTTCCGTATGCTTTAGATCAGATCAATTTGTCTTGCCGTAACCAATGCAAATGTAAATCTTACTTTAATTTGCATGGTGGGGAGGCAGAGTTGCAGAAGTATGTGGACTTACGGAGGCAGAAGTCACTGAGTGTTTGACATTAGTAGGGTATTGACACAGTAAGGATAATATTTGTTCTGCATAAACCAGTAGACCTTAATAATTAGGCTTGTTGTTTTTATTACAAGTAGTTTTACTGTTGCCAAGGCTCTATAAAGATGCCTTTCTCTCCAAAGAAAGCAAACTTGATATTCTGCTCAGGTTTTTGCCATTTCTATTTCCATGCAAGAACCAGTTTAAATTCACGTGTTGTAAATAATCTGATACAAACGATATGCTCTTTCTTGAAGGTGACCTCTGCAAACAGTCGAATTTATATTTCTGTGCATTGTCATTTTAATGCATGCAGTGCAATGAGCTGTGACATTATCTCTGCTGATTCCAAGAAAGTCATTATTTCAGGGTTATATGTAAATCCATGCCACAGGGTATTGAAAAGCTTGCCACCTGACTGGTAAATCCGGCACCTCTAGCTGCTTGTACCTGATCCATGTATGTTGTTTTACAGTGCTGTGCAGCCGCATTGCACGTCGCTTTGCCTCTGCAAACCCCTCCTAGCTCAGATGAAGCAGACTGGCTTTAACTCTAACAAAAACAGCGCTCCGCAATCCATCCAAGTCCTCCGCGTCTGCTCTGCACACGAGTTTGCACAGAGTCTGAATTCCAGGTCTGCTGCAATTCAAAAGCTCCACATTTGACACTTAGACTAGGACTGCATGAATCCCAGACAGCAAACTGTGAAGTATTTACCTCTGAAGAAAGGCAAGAGAGAAATCATCGTAGTTTACCCTGGCAGAAGTGCATCAGCTTTATAACCCCTATATGAGATGCCACCACGTCCTCCACACCCGCTGACTCCAGAAAATAAACACTTAGAGCTACAGCCCACTTTACAATGTGAAAATGGATTCCCCCAAGCTTTTCCCCCCCCCACCCCCCTCTGGGCTTCATCCATTAAATCCATTTGGATGCGGCACAAATGGGGTTTGTGGACTGGCTTATTTTGTTCGGCATTTTGCTTTGTAAAACATTTGTTTTACAATGGAAATGGAATAATACCCCAAACAACCCAAAATAAGCTTTTTAAAATAAATAGAAAAATCATTCCTCGTAAACTCAGCATGATATTTCAAACATTACAGTATGTTGTAAATGAAATAAATGAAGCAAGTATACCGCGTCGTACATCACTTTCTTCCTTGCATTATGTTCAGGATCTTAAATGCATAATTTCGCCCTCTGCTTTATAAATCTACAAAAAAAAAAAAAAAAAAGAGAGAAATGCATGTGTAGAAATTCTCATGGGTTTCACTCATAAGAAAAAACAATCCAAGGCACTTGATTAATTCGTTTTAGAAAAATATAAAAAGCCTTTATTTTTTCATGTCTTAGATTTTAACAGGTGACAAGCAGCTGTACACCTACGCGTTGCGGCCAGTAAGCCTTCATCTCATGGGTTTACTTTGGTAATTCTAAAGAAGTAAACAAAAATATATATATTGCTAAATAACATTTTCTTGTCATAGTAGACTAGAAAGTCTGACAGGTAAAAAATGGTACCCAGAAAATGGTAGACTGGTGACTCTAGACACAATCCTTCTTACACTTCTAGTTTTTTTATGGCAACCATTCTGGTGTCACTTCATTTATAGTTCATTTTCAGATTATACAAGATGCAAGTTCTCTGTCAAAAAGCATTGAGGTTTGCAGGTAGACTCGAGCAGACAATAGATCATTACAGTGATTTCCCACTTTCTCAGCGGTCTTTGTTCTGGAAGCATTTTTCTCATTCATTTTCTCCATTTCAGTCAATTCTTCAGTAAAGCGTTTCAAACCAAACCAACCAGCTCTGATATGAATCACAACATTACTAACTTTGTGTTGAAGCAAGCAGTGTATAGACTTACATCATTTGCAGTGTTTCATCGGATTGAGTGGTCATTGATGAGCTCTTTTGTCGTGATTTTCACTTCCCTAGTAACAGTGACTTCTTTGGTCAAACTCAGTAAAGAATTATATTCATAATATACACAAGCTATATATACACAAGCTATCTGCAGTAATACTACTGAGTATTATTTCAATCGGATTTATAAAATTAAAAAAACTCTCACTGAATATCACTGACAACTCTTGCATTAGTCTACCATGTCAGTCCAGACAGGCTGGCTAGAGCAATATCTGTACTGATGTCAGTGGTTCTTCACATTCACTGATGTATGAAAATGGCAGGAGCTCACCTTGAATACTTGCAAATTGAAATCCCTGCTCTTCAATCTACCCAGTAGATCGGAGAACTGAGAAACACGGTTGCTATTATTAAACCCTCCATGAATTGAAATGAGATGACAAAAGACATTCCATACTAATTACAGTTATGGGTGAATAAGAATAAAGGATTGCTTCAACATGATAAGGTCACATACAGATTATCAACTTTCAAATCTATGCTATTTTGTTGGATCTGTGTGAATGACTACAATCCTAATTTGTGTATTAGGCAGGACATTGCATTTTGATTCTTCAACTGTATTTGCATGTTCTAATTGTTGATTTTTACTAAAACTAACATATTTCTTTCTCTCTCTTTAAAACTGTTTTGGAAACTTTACCATGCTTTCATCATTTATTTTTAGCAGCTTTTCAGATTCTTTACAGTCAAATATTCCATTATAAAAAATAAAAATGCAACTTTAAAATGTTGATAATTGAAACAAAAATGAAATAAACATAAATCATTATTGAATATTTTCAATATTTCTTGTAGAAAAAATCCCTCAAAAAAGGGAAATATACTTTTGTATTTAATTGCACTGTAAAAAAAAAAAAAATTAAATCCAGGAATTTCCAGGATTAAAGAGTATTATTTTACAATAAAAGTTATACAGTTATTGAATATTGAAAATATTCAATAACTGTAGTCCGACATTTACAGTGAAATTAATGCATGCTGGGTCATTTTCTTAATCAACAGCAACATAATGCTGACACAGTCATTTACTGCTCCTGTTTTACTGTGAATTCACATTATAAAGTCATCTTTAACCATGCCACTGTAAGAAATTATATTGTTTAGTACTGTTATTGTAAAAGTCACCATAATGGTGATTAGTGTTCCATTTGCTTGGGATCTTGGATATATTCATATTCAAATTTCTAATCTAGCCAAAGTCAGAAGTGTGACAAATGAAAACATTTGTTAAGTTAGTCAAACGATACTATTATTAGCGTTATTTCAGCATAAAGATTTACCAGTATCTTATTTCAAACTCATAATTGTTGTAGATGGATATTTCATATCCATATATTCCATCACATAATGATGCACAGACATCAATACTCGACATACAAAACACAACAATGGTGACACTCAACAAATAATAATAATAATAAAGATAAATTCTGAACATTACAAAATAAACAAAAAACACAAACTGCTAAAAGTGAACCAAAAATCTGTAAAAAAAAATAAGCAGCACAGATAAAACCAACAAGAATCAAGAAACTCCACAGCATTATCTATTCACACTGCATGCTGGGTACCTTCAGTCATTTTTAACAGTGTGGATTTAGGATACATAAGAAGCTTGTTATGAATATAGCCTCAACAATAAATGTTTAACATGCTCAGCATGTTTTAAATGGTCCTCCACATTTAATTTATTTAACAACATATGTAAATTGCCAGTATTCCATATCCTGCGTGGTAAAAAGTTGGCAACCCTAGACAGAATGGTGTGCAAATGATGACTGCAAACATTCTGAAAATAATTTCAGCAAATTCCATGAATTACATTACTTCAGCCTTGCTTTTACACTTTAGTGCAAAGAATTGGCTCAAATAACAGATGAGTTCTCTCATGGACAGCCTCAGTTTGGTTAGCAGAATAGTAATATGAGTGTGTTCTCAGAGGATTTTTGTTGACTACATGGAGGAATGTGACACTCATTCATTCTCACATTTCGCAAGGTTATAATTTGACCAGAGGACATCGGAAGAGCATTTTTTTATTTTTATTTTTGTACATCTATCCGTTTTATTAATTGAAGATGCTAGACCAGTGGTTCTCAAACTTTTTACACCAAGTACCACCTCAGAAAATATGTGGATCTCCAAGTACCACCTTAATAATCAATATGAAAATACAGTAGCATAGTAGGCCTAACTATTCAGCTACAGTTATGCACAGCTCAAAAATGAGGCAGTTTTATTTCTTATAAGAATATCTATTATTGCCAGCCACTTCAACATTGTAAAAACACAGTTTGAATATTAACACTGCACTGTGCTGCTTACATACAGGTAAATAAAAAACTTAAATAATGAGAATTAAAATGTAGGCCTATTGCACCTAAAAGTGAAATACAAACTGTAGCCTACTTAAAGAGTATATTATGAAAATGTTTTGTACTTAAAAGTTCAATAAAAACTGTACTTAAAAGATTAAGTTAAAAAGTATGTAATTAATAAAAATAAAAAATGAACACAGGCTGTGTATTCATATTTAACCTTTTTACACGTGCATTTAAATATTCTGGCTGACCTCCGTGAGTTTTTCAAGGCGACCGTTATTTAATACTTATCACTTTATTGTTTCCATGGTGACGCATCATTGCTTGTCAGGTGAAACACCGCAGCCACAATAGCGCTGAATGACTGATGATCCGCTATTATTTCCTTTTTTATTCAAAATATTCACAAATTTGTTAGCTATAGCATGAAATATCTGATATTCCGATTGTCAAATATGTGCAAGTGGAAGTGTTTTGTTGTTTAAACACCTTTATAACGATCGCATTAGTTGAGCTGTATGCGCAATGGGCGCCGCCATGTTAGATTGTGCCGCAGACACAGTTCAGAGAATCGGATCTGTTGGATTTAAAACACATGAATTCATCCACTTCTCCCGAAATATATGAAAGTGGCCGGTGAATTAGGAGAAGAATAGTTACTTACACAATGTGTATCTGATATGAATAAAACGTGTCGTCTAATTATAATCGAAAGGATTATTATTGCCGCTTCCATAGGCAGCAGTGTGTATTTTACAAACTCTAAATGTATTGTTTTTTTAGTACTTATGTGAATTTAAATGTCTGAAACCTAAAATAAACATTATGTGGTGGAAAACACTGAATAGTGATATATGACAGCGCTGAGCGCGTACGTCTCTGGCTCAGCGCCAGTCAACTGTGAAAGTACATTTGAATATGTAGCAGTTGATGAACTGACCGTTCTACTCACACCGGTGTGATCGTACACTCCAGGGACCAGCCAAGACTGATCACTCCGGTTTGATCGTACGTGCGAAATTTAGTGGTACGCGTGCCACACTTTGTGAACCAGTGTGCTAGACAATCAGATTCTCATTTCAAATCAGCATTTCATTTTCTCTGCCTGCCTGAGGCAGGTGTTGCAGCTTTGGAAGAATCCCATTTTTCTGGGATCAAGGCCATGTCCACACTAATACGTTTTCGTTTGAAATGCATCTTTTTCTCTCCGTTTTGGCCTTCCGTCCACACTGAGACGGCGTTTTTATTAATGAAAACGAAGCTTTTTGAAAACGCACTCCAAAGCGTATACATTTGAAAACGCAGTTTTTGCGTCGTAGTGTGGACTGTGAAACCGGAGGGATTTAAAAACGATGACGTTAATTTAGTCATGTGACGCATATTGTACCAATAGATATTCATGTTTATACCAGTATTGTCCCTGTTATGTGCTATTCACTTTCACACTGTTGCTAAAAAATATTCTACATTGCACACTCTTCATATCACAGTCCTGCAAAGATGACAGAATTTAGCCTACTCACATTTGCTGTCCTGCGGTGATACATGAGAGCAGTTGCGTTTTAGACCAAACATATGGTGTCTGCGTGCGACCTGGGCGCATCAGTGAATGGTGAGATATTTGACTAAATAAAATTATCCTGTCAGAAGAATTGCGCGATAACTTCATTATTTATTTTTCCATCTGAATCATATCAGTGAGCTTTTGTGGGGTTTTACACATGCGCAGTAAAGGTGAATTGAGCGTTTTCAGGCGTTTTTCAAAAGTTTCTCATCCACACTGAAACGTCCGAAAACGCTAGTGTGGACGGAGAGCGTTTCTAAACGAAAACGCCGTTTTCAAATGTATCCGGATTAATGCCTTAAACTTACAATTTATTACTTAGGCTTTTAATTGGAAGTCTGTTTGTGGCCTAAAGCATTTACTTTAGTTCAGCACATACATTAAAGTAAGTGCAGATCAAACTAAGCTTGCCTTGAGTTCATGCACAGAACAGTAAGTTTATCTCAGCAAGGACCTTGTGTTGACCAACTGAACCATAAAACAACTTCAAGATGCAAAGTAACATGTTTTCTACTTTTGAAATGCTTTTCACTGTGCTTTTGAGGGCAGGATGACAGTCCATCTTGAGTTAAAACCCACTGAGAAGACATGCTTTTAGAATGACTCGCCGCTGTGATGAATAATTCGTCAACTAGAGTCTCTCATGGAGTTTTTCACTGCTCTGGATTTTGTCATGTTCATACAGTTCAGAGTCCCTGCAGTCAGTGGTTGTTTCAAAGCCCATTCAGCTTCAGTCTAAACAGCATTGTTGGGCATCATAACATGCCAATGATCCCCTGTCTAGGTAGGGTTTGAGAGATTCAAATTTATTCAGTAACCGAAGTGGCTGGGCTATGATGCTATGTCTAGGTTGGTTGCCCACGAGGCTTGAATGCTTCAAATGTGCATAGTGCACAAAAAGAACAATTCAAACATGTATTTGATGCCATTTGATTGTGTTTTTGATGTGTGGCCTAGAGTAGAGTGTGTGGTCGGTGACGGTGGTTTGCACAAAGGAAACGCTACACAGTATGGGAGTCCTTGGACTCTGCTCTCAGCCTCTGATACATCAAGGAACCCAGACGGGCGGTAATTGGTCGTAAAATTCCAGGGGGTGTTAAGATTGTAAAACCATTGCATCCACTATTGAATTAGATATGGTGACTATATTGTTCTCAGGGAAATGACTTGATTTTGGCACAAGGCAGGGCTATTTACAGGCCTCTCTAGAAAGCAGTTAGATCTGTGAAATCACCAGAGTGTAACTGGCTATATTACCAAGACTACATTCTGCACGTCTGATAAAAGTCTTTAAAAGGAGAGATTTGTGCCCAATCAGGACTTTACTAGGAGGGTACGTTGAAGTTGTATTTAATCACAGGTTGGAGAAATTACCTTGTTCACTGAAAAGTTCAGCTGTGGGCTGTGCATAGTGTCCGTTGTTGGTAAGCAGCATTGTATTTGTTTTCTATGTACATAATGTGCTTGCTGTACCATGCTGTCAGAAGGCGTTTTTTAATCATTTATTAATTTCATTTATTAACTTATTTTATTTATTACAATCTATTTATTTACCATATAGTGTTTTATTTTCCAGAATTTTTCTTTTTCTTTCCCATCGACACAGATATCTCCCAGTTTAATTCAGATTTGGCCTGGAAATTTAGAGGATTTAACACACTTGAAGTTATTTACATGCATTCCTAAAATCCAGATCAAGTGTCTTGATTCTTCTAGGTCAAATTTTCTGTGGGTGAGTCATCTTATGCTTCCCATCATGGGAGGCCTCCCAGAAAATTACATTGCTCTTTTGTAATGATAAAATACAAATTGTATTGGTCATATTGAGATCTCTGACTTTTGAGATCTCTCCAGAAACTATTTTTGGGGTCTATTTCTCTGTTTTTTTCTTCTTTTTTATATCTCTCTCAATTTTGCTCTGAATTTGATCTCAGTAGTGTCAAGAATAAATCATTTTTAAGATATTTAAGTAGTCTCATTGCTGATTTTTGTTGTTCTATTTTCCTACCATTCAAAGAACCTGCGGTCACTGCACAGTAATCGCTGCATGGAGTAGTTTAATATGTCTCTTCTAAAAAGCAACAGCATGCTGAGTGTTTTTTGAGTGCAGTTTAAGTTGTACCTGCTATTGTGGGAAATTCATCTCCCATCATTTATTTCCCATTAGCACTCACCACTATTGACCGACTCCAATAAGATATTACACAACCATTCCTGAGCAGACTCATGTCCATATGTTTTAACAAAACATTTAATTCTTCTACAGCGCACACTTTAAAAAATAAACAAGCTATTTAATTGGCTTGTCTTGGCAACATTTGCACATTTTTCTTTTTATCTCCAATGGTGAAGAAAGTGCACAGTGATTTAGTTGCTGAAATTATGGCATTCAATTGTAATCCATTAGTAATTTACAAAGCAAAAGAGACATATGACTCAGTTGCAACCACGTTAGTTTAAGGGTGAAAATGAAAATATTAAACAATATAGTGCAAACCAGCAACAAATGAATGGCCCAAAAAAAAATGATCCAGGGAATCAGCAGATACAAGTTTAAAAAGGTAGATGCCCCAGATCATCATTAAACCCAAAATTTGCATTTTAATGAAATGTGAAATTCCTCGGAGCGTTACACAGCCTCAGGCATAATGATGAGACTCATTTGGAAAGGGGAACCTTTCTCTGCACTCATTTTTTTTCTATTACTTGCAGAGTGCTATACTGGGAGAACCTCATGTGCTGGAGACCCTCCTCACATCTGGGAGACGGTCTCTCCAGCTTTAATTGAATCTCCCCTGTGAAGAGGGCTGACTCAGCCAGGCTTGTTTTATTGAGATGGAAGAAAGTTTGAAAGGCCATCTCAGTTTTCAGTGGGTGGCTGAGTTGGAGCTTGAAATTCAAAAGATCCTTCAATTTTGATCCAGGAGATAGAGTTTACCTGGAGAGGAGCAGTATATCTGTGATCTACATGAACGAATGATATGTCCCTCTGATTAGTGTCTTATACTATTGGAAAAACAGGTGTAAAACATCTATGTGGTGATAATGAAACATATTATATACTGTACATACACGCTGTTGTTTAAAAGTTAGTGTACAGTATATATAAAAGTAGTCTCTTATGGACAATTGCACAATTTTTAAAAAGTTGAATATTTTTTTTTCTCATATCTTCACAAACCTACAGTATATAAGACCATTAACATTTGCATATATTCATACTTGGCACATAGGCAACACTCAAGAACCAATGATGTTTGGCGTCAAACCTGGTGTGACTCGTGACAAACCCAGTTTGTGCATGCACAAATGAGATATGTGGGCTATGGCAGAAAGGAAGATTTTCAGTGGGTAACAACTTGAAATTCTCAAAGCTGTTTTTTGGAATAAATAGAACAAGGAATGACTAGTGCTTAGCCAGTCAGATTAGAACTAGCATTTTCACTAGCTTCCAATATCAAAATGTGCCCTGGTCTGTAAGCATGCTGTCTGAAACTGGGACTACTTCCATCAGTGTAACTTGAGATGGATATAGGCAGACAGAAGAAAGGTTTTACCACCGGAATGATCCTCCATATCAGCACAGATAAGACATTGATCACAAAAAAAAAGAAAAAAAGAAACATTATTCTTTGTCCAGTATCACCTAACAGTGACACCTCCACATCTTATGTCCTGTGAATCATCTGCTTGTCCTTTTTGAAAGTTCTGTGGGTATTTGAAGGTTAAAACAAGTAATATTTTAATTAAACTATAATGTGTGATGCGTGTAGTTTTTCTGAATGGACTACATCAAGATTTGCTTCTAAAGGAGCATAATATGTAAATACTGAGAAGCCTTTTTTCCTTTTTGGTTCTTACATGCCACTCTTGTTATGGAACAGAGACTCAAGACAAAATGATACTGGTAAGAAACAGGTTTATTGAAACAAGTAGCGGTGAGCACCAGTGGGTGACGATAATGGAGAATGTCTTTGAATAATGATGGTGAGATATACTGAGAGTCTGTGGTTCTTTTGCAAATGATGGAGGATGTGGATTAGATGACAGGAACCAGAGAGAGATAGGAAGACCAGGAAGATGGAGACTTTAGAGAAACAGGACGGTAGACGATCACACTAAACATCAATCGTGGTAAGGTAAGAGTAACAAAAGAGTCCTTACTCAAACGAGACCATACAATGTGACTGTCAGGTGAGTGCTTTTGTGCTGATGATCAGATGATATGCAGGTGATTAGTACTCAGGTGACAGCGATCTCTGTTATTGTGTGGTGGTGGAGCCTGGCTGGTCCCTGACAGTACCCCTACCCAGACGGCAGGATTTGGAGAATCGGTCAACAATGACTAGGATACATGTATTACCTTTGGATGGAGGTTGGTCGGTGGAAAAGTCTACTCCTAGGTGTGACCAGGGGCGTAGGGGAATCGGCAACGGAAGGAGCTTGCCTGATGGAAGATAACGTGGGCTCTTGGAGATGGCGCAGTCTTTTTATCCCTGGACAAACCTTCTCAAATCCCTGGCCATGTTGGGTCACCAGAAGTGATCTTGTAGCAGTGAGAGGGTGCGGTTGGCCCCTGGATGGCCAGTGCCCACGGAAGAATGTGCTGAGTCCGTGAGATTATTGCGTTGTGACCGGGGAACGTAGGTACGACCGGGTGGACACCCTGGCGGAGATGGCTCGGAGACACTGGAGGAGGAAAGCTGCTGATGGAAGGACCACTGGATGGGGCACAGGGTGATCTTTTGAGGTAAGATGGGCTCCGGGTCTTCGGTTTTCTCTTCAGAGTTATGGAGACGGGATAGAGCATCAGCCTTGAGATTCTTTGTACCGAGACGATAGGAGATGGTAAAATGGATCCAGTTGAAAAACAAAGCCCATCTTGCCTGTCTGGGGTTGAGGAGTTTAACATCTCTGAGATATTGAAGATTTTTGTGATCGTGAGAACTGAATCTCTCCTTAGCACCCTCCAGCCAGTGTCTCCACGCCTCCAAGGCGAGCTTGATGGCCAGTAGTTCTCAGTTACCAATATTGTAATTAACCTCCGCCGGGGATAGTTTTTAGAGAAGGCGCATGGATGGAGACGTGCTGGATTTCCCTGCTGCTGCGATAGAACTGCTCCTGGGTCTGGGTGGATTAGGAGCGGTGCACTTGTGAACGAGTCTTTAAGGCTCTGTAAAGCCTGGTTGGCAGCTGGTGTCCAGGACAGAGACTTGGACTTTTTCTGAAGGAGGTTGGTCAACGGGGAGGTGAAGGATCTGTAGTTATGGATGAACCGGCATTAGAAAATCCTAGGAAACGGAGCTCTTTGATGCTGGTAGGTGTGGGCCAGTTCCGGACCGCATTTACCTTCCCCTCGTCCATCTGGATGCCATGTTCACTGATGTTATAGCGAGAAACTGGACGGTTAGTTGATGGAAGGAGCATTTCTTGACCTTGAGGAAGAGGTGATGTTCTGACGCGTTGGAGGATCAGGATATCATTAATGTAGACGATCACGGTACGATGAAGGAATTCCCGGAGCACCACGTGCATAAAGTCTTGCATAAATACGGAGGGGGCATTTAGACCATACGGTAGGACCAGGCACTCGTAGTGTTCAGTGGGGGTCACAAAGGCCGTCTTCCATTCGTCCCCCTCACGCACGTATCCGGACGAGGTTATACGCGCTGCGGTCGTCAAACTTAGTGAACATGGCTGCTCCATGAAGTTGTTCCAGGGCTGCTGGGAAGAGAGGAACAGAGAGAGGTAAGTAGCTGATTGATGACAGGAAGACAGTGGAGACTTTGGAGAAACAGGACGGTAGACGATCACACTAAACATCAATCATAGGAAGGTAAGAGTAACAAGGAAGTGAGTCCTTACTCAAACAAGACCAGACAATGTGACTGTGTGAGGTGAGTGATTTTGTGCTGACTGTGCTGATGATCAGATGACGTGCAGGTGCGGGTGATTAGTACTCAGGTGACAGCGATCTCTGTGATTGTGTGGTGGTGGAGCCTGGCTGATCCCTGACAACTCTAAACTAGATTAGAAAGCCCCTTGTGGGCCAAACTCATTTTGTAGCTTTCAGATTTCATAAGTATCCGGTTTATTTAATTCACTCAGAATTTAAAAGGCTTTTGAAGTCATTTGCTTGCAAAATCAAAAGGTGCTCTGTTAGAACAAACTGTGTCTGTGTTTTATGACTTTGGCAAATGTTTGGCATGTGTTGTGCTAAAACTAATGTCATTGGTCAAACTGTTTCAGGTGCTGTTTGCTTTAGTCATTTCTTCTTGTCTGTCTATGTTTATTAGATTATGTCAGAACTCATATCCTGTTTATGTATGTTGCGGTCGATGTCATTTAAACTTGACAGTGATGATTGCACTTCTCTTAAATGGGTGTCATTCTATCTGCCTGCTGCAGGTATATGTATCAGTAGAGCTCCTCATGTGGCTGTTGTGGCCAACCGGGAGGATTGTGTCCTGTCTGGAGGTTTAACATCCATGTTGGTGGGCTCATGCTGGAATTCTCCTCTCCGGCAGAGCTGATGAGAATCCAACCAGTCCAGCCACGTTTACTGTAAACCTTTACCAGACCCTCTCTCTCTCTCTCTCTGTGTGTGTGTGTGTGTGTGTGTGTGTGTGTGTGTGTGTGTGTGTGTGTGTGTGTGTGTGTGTGTGTGTGTGTGTGTGTGTGTGTGTGTGTGTGTGTGTGTGTGTGTGTGTGTGTGTGTGTGCTTAATGTGGGCACGCTTCCCAACTGCAGAGCTGCTGTTATTGTGCCAGCATGGATTTATACGTCTGTGCATGTGCCGAACCTAGACACTTATTGCTGTTACAAATCTCTTAGCTTCAGATGTGAAAGAAAACAGGAGACAATTCATTTGACATGCAGCGCTCTCCAGCAGAATGAATCAAACCTCTCATAAGTGCCCTTGGAACTTGAGTGAAGTCTTAAGAGCTTATAGTTCTGACACTCTTATAGTTCTGACACTCTTATGACATTCTTAACCTTGTTAATGTTCATGTTAGGTTAGGTGGATAAAGAAAACTAGCTGTGTCTTGTCTATATTTCCATTATTATTTATACCACCCTCACCCTCATGTCATTCCAGACTTCTATGTCTTTCATGTTTCGTGAAACACAGGAGCAGAGATATTCTTATTATGGGGAGATCTCAAACTCCACAGCTCTATTGGAGAAAGTGTACCATTCAACTTGGATCATGTGTGCCTTGATAACAACATTATGGGCTTAACGTCATTGAATTGCTGTTGAAGTTTGACAGCAGTCAGTCACTGTTTGCGGACAGCATAGAAATTAATGAGAAGTGCTGTAAACAAACTCCAAAATTTAGCATACTGAAGCTTCTCCTCCTTTGACTATTCAAAACAAAACTGCCTCTTGTCTTCTCCCAGTGTATCGCTGCGTTACGCTTTTTTGTGTTCTATACCACACAATGAATACATTTTATTAAGGGGCGATGCTGTTGAATTACAAAAAGAACAAAAAAGCACTCTTGCGCTAATGCATCTGATCGCTTTTTGTGATTAATCGAATAAAAGTTGTTCACTGAAAGTTTTAACTTCAGATCTTGTTCTCAGTTTGGGTCTATGTACATAGCGTCCTATGAAATATGTTTTATTTTTTCCCAAATTATTTTTTCCACCTGGATTCCAATTGAATGGTTAGTAATTTTAGCAGTCAAAAAGCATGTCTAATTAATTGAAGTCATAAAATGTATACAATTTAACAACAATTTATTAAACATTTAACAAACAAAAAATGAATTCTGTTCATTGTCCTATGAAATCTGTTTTATTTTTTCCCAAGTTCTGTTTTTACTTTTTTTATTAATCTGGATTATATTTTAATTGTTTAATTGAAATTTAAAGTGTCTCTATTATGCTTTTTCAAATATACCTACTACCTGTCATGCAGTGTAATATAACTGTTTTGTAAATTTTGTGCACAACAAATAAATGTAGGCCCTATTGTCATATTAGAAAGAATCAATTCTAAAATGCCAAAATGAGTCATCAGCAATTCCAGTCTCACTTCCTGTACAAATCTACATAGGAACTGAAAATCAGATATGATAATGGACATTTCATTTCCAAAACTTGCTGTAAGCGGTAGACCAATCACAACAGACTGATCCATCTGACCAATCAGAGCAGAGTTGGCTCTTAGAAAGGAGGGGTTTAGAGAGACCAGATCTTTTATTGAACGATTCAGACAATGTGAGAAAAGAGGTGATTATAGAAATTAAAATGTTTTTGACTTGCAAATTATGGCACTGTAATAATCAAAATTGTCTAGTCAATTGAATTCATAAAACATGAAGTCATGGACAAGAAGAACATGCAGACTTTATATTTAAATAGTGGTATTTTTGCAATTTAATATTCTAGTCCACTTCACAATTTGATTAATTTGATTAATTATTTTCATCAGAAATTGGTGCAAAATTCCACAATTCCGTCTGCATTTTCTGCATTGTGGAAATCATAGGGCCCAATGTACATTCAAATATGCCATTAGTCAGGTTTGGAACAATATGAGGGTGAATAGATGGCAGAACTATCTCTTTAAATGAGATTATATTGTTCCTTATGCCAGGTTAGAATATAAGAAAAAGGCTACATTAATTTGAAAGAGATTATGTGTCACCATAAAGTGCAAAACAATACAGTAAGGGACATAATTTACCTTGACCATGCAGAGTAAAACTTGGTTTTAATTATGGGCATTATGTAAGCTGTGAATTTATTGTTTGGCGCACTAGGGGTGAAGACTGAACAGACATAAAAAGTTACTTTTAACTCGCTAACTCGTATGTTCTCCACTCCCCTGCAATCAGCAGTGTTTGTTACATGAGTTAAACCAATAAAAACTGAGGGTCTATGAGCAGGGTTCCCACATAGATAATAGTATCTATGTGGGATAATAGTAGTTATATGTATTGTATCCTGTATTAGATACAATACATATAACACCAGTTCTTCAGGTTTGATTTCCAGGCCTGAAAAATAATGTAAATTTCTATCGTGGATATAATTTTTCTTTTTGATCTTTGTGTGTGTGTGTGAGTGTGTTTGTACATTCTTTGTAAAATATTTTTTTACATCCTTATCTAATAGAACTGGACTTGTCATGGATAACTTTGTCTGGGTCTTATATATTGAGAGATCCTTTCTTTTTTTTCTTTACCTTACTAGCACGTTTCTTGTTTTCATATAAACTGGCTGCTGAGCTCATTTGTCATTTTACCCTCCTCTGTGACACATGACATTCAACAACAGGTGTAAATCTTTCCTGCCACGTTACAGCTGGTCTCTCACATTGTTCCCAGGGTTAATAGATACCACACATCATCCACTGAAATACTGTATTTTCCCTCCTTTTAAATTTAGGCTGACCCAATTTCATTGTGCAGCTATTTTTTGTTATCTGTACAGAGAAAAAAGCAACAGCAAATCATCCCAACAGCCTACATAAAATAAACTGATGGGTTATGAGGTAAAATAAATGCTGTGTCCTGACCGCTCCATCACGTAACCCTTGTTTCTCCTCGTTTCACAGGGCCGCTCCGCATCTACGGGTACATGAATCTGAGTTCCATCGGCCAGATGCCTGAGTTGGAAGAAGTAGAAACCAATGAGAGGTTAGAGCACCACCACCATTATCAGTTTTTTCCTTTAACTGTTTTAGCTGACCTTGATCCCCAAGATGCCTTATAAATAGACCTGGTTCATGCATAAATCAATTAAAGTGTTTTAACCCCGCCTGAGGCCTTTGCATGAATTCACTCGCTTGGCACAACATTGACATACTACCATATGTTCACCTGCTTTTTTGAAATGTCATTGCTGTAAATGCACTGGTTCCCTCAGAAATGACAGGAATGCAATGTCTCTGGGTCTTCTTGGGAAGCTACAGCATCAGGGGGGCTTGAAGGTCTCCAGAGGATGTGGGCCTGTTTGCTCAGCAGGACAGATGAAATATGGTCTTTCTATGTTGGTATTAGCTTTCTGGATTCCGGTATCTACTTAAAAACATCAGTATCCTGTAACATCACAGCTTCTCAAGCTTCTAAAAAACACAGTAATGACACTTATAAATAGCATGTGTGTGTTCTTTTTTTATTTGTGTTGTTGTCAGATCCGCTGCTGTCAGTGAGATGTTACGGTGCTGTTATGTTGCTGTTTATTCAAATTGCTGACTACAGGTGTTCTGATAAGCAAATTTCTCTGCAGATACCGATAGCCGATTATTCAGAATTATATCAATAGTTTGGTTTTCTTAAGGGGAATAAAACCTCACCAAAAATAATGCTGTAAACTATACAGGGAACCTTCTTATTTGGTACACTACTATAATATTAGAGGTTAAAATTAAGAACAGTTATTATACTAGTATTTTTCCAGATATAATTACACTCAAATAAAAAGTGTAAATGTAAATGTTTGTATGCGACTTGGTTGCACCTAAGGTAGTTTTCATACACACGTGTCTTCATGACTAATTTATTTGAGCATACATATATAATTAACAGTAAATAAGCTCCTCTCTAGCTTTTTTTATTTTTTTTTATAGCTAACTAACAAACTGTGAACAACTTTCCTGAGGCAAATACAACATTAAGTGACACATTGTTCACAAGCTGTTTTATTGATGTCTTTCTGTGGTTGAAACACTGATTAAGCCATTACATGAGACATGATTCATTTTGGAAAGTTTACTTTTTCTTTCAACATACCTTCTGATGTTCATGCATGCTTTTTTCATGCTTTAACTTGTATTAAGAGGAAGAGATGATTTGCGCCCCGTGCTGCCGCTTGAACTGAGGTGCTAAAGCGATCTGTTATGTGAATTTGAAAGCTAAGACTTTGTTTCTTATCAGAAGTAATAAAGCACAAAACTCTTTGCGATTATTGGATGGAAGTAGGGCTGTCTAAATTGCTTAAAAATGACGTTCGAATATTCCCTCTAAAAATCACACGAATATTCGAACTATTCGAACATCTGGTTGCGCATTTTGTCAGTGACGCGAAATTAATACAAAGAGATATAACTACTTGTATAGGTAGTTAATTTAAGTTTAAACATATTTGACAATGTATTACCAACACAAAACCAAGTAAATAAACTAATGGCCAAGACCGCAGACCTCTCGCTCACTCGCAGGCACTCTCTCCCCCTCGCGCTCACGCTCTCTCTGTATAAATATTTATCCAAATGAGTCAGTATTGAATCAAATCACAAGAGCTGAACTGAATTGAAATCGTGAAATTTGTGTCAAGCAATAATAATAAAAAACGTAGCTCACCAGAAATTGTACCATTTAAACATTGTAACATGTTGTCACTAAACCTAATACAATTCTGTTTAGTTACTAAAATGTTTTGACAATCACAATACACTTATTGTGATGCAATATTTTTTTTTTCTTTACATCACCCCAATCCAAACCCCCCTCCATAATTCTCACTTCAAGCTAAGCTCAAAAGTTGGCAGCCCTGTTTTCGTAGTGTCAACTCCATTATGTCAATTCAAATTCCTCAACTGAATGTGAAATATGAAAAAAGAAAGGGAGATTCATTCAGGTACAATGTCATTCTTACAATTCTAATGAAAATATGGTAAAGCTAGACAGCTCCGGAAGCGATCCAAGCCTCTAAGAATTCTATAACAAAAATGTCAGATCCCCCATTGAGAAAACCCAACACTGCTCTCTGAGTGTGTGATTATTACTGCACCTGCAGTGTCACGCTTCATCGGGGGTTTCATCTCCAAACATTTTCATTCATACCGGCTAACATCGCCGATACCACCATGTGCTCTATATCACAACAAACCACATGGCAATATCTTCCTCCTTTTAGTTGTTTATCTGCATAATGTCCTTCTCTCTGGGGAGGGCCGAACTCCTTATCCCTTTGTCACTGTGTATGACATTTTGGATCACCACTCTTCTTGAAGAATCTCTCCAGAGTGTCTTGGAAGCGACTGCAGTTTATGCTGAAGAAGACAGCGGAGGGTATTAGATGAGGAATTCTTTGATGTAGTGTTTTGAGACTATCATGGTGGGGTAACTTTAATCAGAGCAGGCATGAATTAAGAAAGAATGATGGTACCACTGCTGAATAATTTTTTTAAGACCATCATTTTATTATTAGAGCCTGTCCTCTGCATCATCATAAGAGGTAAATCCCAGGAAGATTCAACTGAATCTATGTGAATGAATGTTGCAGCATGGTTGGGGCACTTTTATTTCCCAGTGGTTGATTTTTAGTGAAACAAACATATTTCTTTTTTCTTTCTTTTTTTAAAATGGTTTTTCTAAAGAGACCACACAGCCCAAAGTGCCCATAGAAGAGACATTTAAAGCGAACATTAAATGAGAACAAAGGACACAGACAGAAGGATGCTCTTCCTTTCCCTACTTGAACATGTTGATAGCATCTTCAGACATGCTATTTTAGAGATGTCACTGCCTTTTGATCTCCGCAACTCACCCTGAAACTTACTCGGCTGTTGTGAACTTTCCTATTGAACTAACCTGTGAACTGCTGCTATGAGCGGGGCAACAGATCTATACACGACCTGGCTCTCTCTTTATGAGAAGCAGTTGAGAGAAGTCATGCACAATTTATGTTCTCTGTCCGAAATAGAAGGTAAAACCTTATTTCATATGACACAATTTCATTTTGTTACATAAGAATAGCTCTGCTTTTTATTCGATCTCTGTAACTAAAGGTGCACGGCCTCTTGTGTGTTATGTACAGTTCTGTGTTAGCCAGGCAGAAAGACCAGAAACCTCTGTGTGAGCTGCTGGCGCTTTTCCAGCGGCTCAGAGCAGTGGGAGGCCTCAGGGGACAGGGAAACCCAGCGCTGCTCAAACAGGAGCGCTGCTTTTTTGGATTATTCACTGGATCTGCTCGGCTGCAATAAATCTACCCGGGCGCATAGTCCACCTCACCGTGGAGATTTCCAGCTGTAATAATGATAACACGATCAGAAACAAACAGCAAACAGCGAGCCTTTGATGCTGTTTCTGGAGGAATGATTTAGTTTAGTTGATCAAAAGATAAGCTGTTCGAACACTTTATAGTCTTAAGCAACATGTTGATTGATGGAGGCGTCTCTATTAAAATATTAGTTGGTGTTTTTGTGTGGTGTTTGGCGCTGCAAAAATTACACCCACAATGCAAGGGTGTTTTGGGTGCTTTTCCAGGGCTTTGCTAAGTGGTTTCTTGGATGTTTGTGGTAGTTGCTTTATGGTTGTTTTCTAGCTTATTATAAAAGAGCTGGTTAAGAGATATATGATATTCGGATTTATATGGTATCACTATGGTTCAGGTCTATCCTTTAATGTACTGTAAATATATAGGTGTTTGTTCAAATTACTATTGTGAACCCATTTAATATCAAATTGTTGTTACCGGCATCATGCATTTTTTTTTTTTTTTTTGATCGACCAATGAAACAAACTACATGTCTTTTCATACAAGTGAAAATATGTGGTTTATTCTTGGTCACAGTCTTATCTGGTGGGAAACTCTTGAGTCCAAAATGGCCCTGTAAGACAAAATTGCCCAGTAGAATATTACAAAAAGTAAAGTCTCTCTCTCTCTCTCTCTCTCTCTCTCTCTCTCTCTCTATATATATATATATATATATTTCCTAGCATTTAATACTTAACAAAACTTTGTAACAATACTTTGAAATCATTTTTAGAATGTAATGAGACATATTACTTATTCAAACAAGTAATAAGTTACTTATTCAAAAAGGGTGCTCTCTTTTTTCCCACGGGTCTCAATTGTGACCACTTGCATTGTAAACATTGTTCTGTGAGCAAGATTTATTAAGCTCCAGAGATATTATTAATAAATTAATTATAGACTGTTTAATCATTATACTTTTACAGTGGGCGTTGAATATGTTTTATGACAGGTTGGGCATACTACTTTTTTTGTTTTGGCCCAACATATGCGGTACACAAATCTATAGGCTACTGCACACATTAATCTATTTACTTTATTAAGTCTAACACATGTCAAAAGTAGCAGTTGTAAATGTTTAATGACAGGTTTGGTATGCATCTGGTAACACTTTAGAATATGGTCCATCATTAATAGCAGGAAGTAATGCAGGATAAATTAGTAGTAACACTTCAGCTACTACTATTAACTGGAAAGTAACTGGAAACAAGATGAACTAATCAGTAAGTAATATCAAATATAGGACAAATATAGTTCCTTATTAGGTAATCAAAAATTGCTGAATGAGATTGGCCTAATTAAGAACTAATAACTACAGATTAAATTGATTAAGTAAGAGCAATAGTAATATTGATGCTTGCCTACAAATACACCACTGATTATTATTGTGGGTAAACGCTGTGAAATGCTACATCTAAATTATACAGATTCCATAATGAATCTGGCCTTAGAATTTAGAAGATATGATTTAACTCAAGCATTTCAGCATTGTCAGAAACATAAAGTGGAACAGAACACACAGATTTATTATCATGATGTTATGTGTAACACTGATAACAGTGAGGGTATGGAATGCCGTTTTACTCAGCATGACAAGAAAAATGGCCTAACATGTCTATTGCAGTACATAAATCTATAGGCTCCTACACACATATGCCCATTTACTTTCTCAGATGAGTCTGACATGTGCCATGTGGAGAAAATCTGAGCTTTGACATGTTTTCAAACACTCCTCATCAAGGGTAAATGTTTCTGACAGCCCCCACAATACATTCAGCGTTGATGACATGACATCTAAAAATGCCTGTAAATTACCCAGAAGTGTGAAGCTTACAAGCCCTAAATGATCCACATTTGAGTCCATGCCAGCCATCCTTTGGAGATTCACACGCTTTCACATTCATCCAAAAAGACTCTTTTGTCCTCAAGGATGGAAGAGTCACATGTGCCCTTAGAAAAGGCATGCTTGACATGTAGCCCAGCCCATTCCCAGGTGCAAGTTATTAACAGATTTCCCATTTAATTACTGTCAATATGCAGAACAGGATGGAAAAAATAAATACATTATGATTTATAATAGTCAGGCTATGCATTTCCCAATGCGCGCCTATTGGATGAGATTTCAATTCCATTGAGATGCCGTATTCATTCAGGGATGCGAAGTGTTCATCTGCAAAGGGAATTTGGGAAATGATATCACATCTTGGATGTTTGGAAAGTAAGCCTTGTATTTGCACTTCTAAAATTGTGCTCTTTATCTCATGTGAATTTTCTCATTCTCTTGAAATACTTCACCTGAGGCATTCAGCAAATAGCAGTAGTGCTCCAGTGAAACCAGGCTGATGCATATCAGCCTTGAATGGACTGAATTTATACCCTTTAAAACACTTTTATTATACTATAACATGCATTATACAGAATCTATACTGATTTACTGTACGTCAAGAGTATTTCAATATGCCCTCCCTACCAGTGCTGAAGGTCGTGTACGTTGTGTGTGGCCTTGTATACGAATCTATAGCCGAATGAGGTCTAATATTCACTGACCTGTGGACAATATCTAGATTCATTCGCATTGTCACTGCTGATTTATCTCATGATTCTGCAGGGTGTCTGCTCAACTTACTGGTCTTGGAGAGCAAAGGCACATTTGTCAAAAAAAAAACGAATAAGCAAAGGCTAGGGCTAGCTGATTTATTGGGGCAGCATGTCAGAATAAATTGCAAAATGTTTTCCAAAGTTTACTTTGGGCAAAGTTTGCATGGTGAAGGAAAATGTCCCTGGCTTTCTGAGTTGGGAACATGACAATGAAAGAAATCATGGTGGAAGAATGTGAATTGGAATCATAGACTGTAAAAAAGATGGACAACGAACCTTCGCTGTCTTCCATTGTAGAAAAGTGAAGCCGCCAATGTCCCAATATGGTGCTGACATCTTTGCGCTGATTCAGGACCCGAGTCTGCGCAGTAGTGAACGTGAAGTGGCCTCACCCACACTCCCGCAGAATCTCCAATCTCCTCCCGAAAATCCAGAACAAGCTGTCAATCAAAGCTGTCAATCATGACGTCATACTCCCATTTTTATAGCATCAAATAACGAACTAAAAACAAACTTATTAAAAAAAAAAAAACACTTGAACTTAATCAAACGTGATAAAAACGACCTAAAAATCCCCCAAAATGTATTGGAAGTGTAATTTGATTGTTTTGTGTTTGTCTCACGTCCCATTAGATTAGGCCTACATGGAGAGGGTGGGGTTTATGAGCTATACTGGATCCATTTTGGTGTTACTTTTTAGGACTTGTGCAGTACACTTGATAAGAATGGGCCATCATTTAGTTGTCATTGTTAACAATATCGCTTTTTTTTGCACTGTATAAAGAATAGTGATATGGCTTGCCAGAAAGACTTCTCATTTAGATGAAGTGACAGGCTTATGTGACAAAACTACATGTCCCACCATTCTCGATGGCAGCATGAGGACTGAAATAAGTTGGGTTCCATTAGTAAAAATCCCATTCATTTTTCTCCATAGGGAAATTGATTTTAACCTTAACTTGTAAACCTTAAATGACAGACGTACTGTGAGCTATGAGGTTGTTAAATGATGGTATATGCTTTTGTTGAAACCATTACCTTGCATTATTTCAAACCATTTAAAAAAAATAATAATTATGTTTAAGAGCTGTATTCCTGGTGAAAACACTATACCTTATCCATGATTCTGCTAATTGTGCTAAATAAATCTCAAACTGACAATTCAGAAAAATTTGCAAATTGCGATAAAAGACATGTTTAGCACCCACCCACTCCCATAAAGCATTGCAAATGATGCAATCGAATTAAAAATTTGCTTAAAATCAAATTTTATACATATAAACTTGAATAAGTTTAACATAATGTTGTGATTCACCTTGTTGCTGTTTGGTTTGGTTTATGGCTTCTAACTTTTAAACGAATACTTTTTTTTCTTTCTATATCCCTATGGGAAAGATGTATGGGAAAAATACTTCTGAAACCAAAGCCATTGAAAAAGTTGACAGGCACTGTTGCACTTCACTCTATACTATACATTCAAATGAAGCAGTTTATGATTTTAAAGCCATATGATCAAAACCCATGCATGTTCTAATGTTGTTCATTATCCACACTATTAACAAGTTTTTTTAGTTAATTAAAAAACTCACAGATTCTGATCATATTAAGGTTTGTTAGGAGAATTTGCTTCACCGCTGCACATTTAGAATTGCAAATGCCTGCTTTTGTGAGGGTCAATTGTTCATTGATCTTGGTAAATTCACACTGTGCACTTTGTGCCTTTAATCAGCATATTTGTCCTTCACGAGCGTTGCTGTGAAATCAGAACACGTTGTTGCCCATTTTGCACAGAGAATTAATGAAAATGAAGGGCCTAAGTTCAGGTTTAGATTGTCAGCGGTTCCACTCTTGGACGGTTTCCCAGCAATTGAGAAAAAATTTCCTTCTAACCTTCATATCACTATCAATTGAAAAACAACAGGTAGGGCTGAATACGTGACGTGGCAGACAACATGAAAGATCAAACCGGCTACGCTGCAGTGCTGGGCTTTCAGAGTACTGTGTTTTTTCACCAGCTGTCTTTGTTCCATTTTTGGTGGATAATTTTTCTTTCTTTCTTTCTTTTTCTTTTTTTTTTTTACACAGGGCTGCATAACTTCACTTTTCTGGCATTAAATGTCTCTGTATATAATAAATAAAACAGAGATTGCAGCAAAAAAAAGCACACTTCCCCCTTTTTGACTGGCTCAATATTTTAGACGTTTTCTCTTAGCAGAGAAAGTAATAAATTGCTTAAATAGTAGTGTTTATGAATAGTTCAATTATATAATAAATAGTTTATTATATAATAAGTAGATTGAGGAGGACTTCAATTTAACTTGATCTGTTGCCATTGTTCTCAGGGAAAAGCATGTTTTCAGTTAGAGTTCAGTCTGGAGTCTGGGATTTTTGACACGGCTCTCACACCGAAAAGAAAACATGTAGGACTTAAGTACCATTTGGCCTAATTACATGACATCATATTACAGATAGACTACTCAAAGTCAAAGTCCCTCTACTGAGTCACAGCAGATGTGAGTCTGTCTTCGGCTTTTGGAAAATCAAGAGTCCATGTCACAAAAAATAAAAAAGACCTTTGTAGTATATAAGTTTTTATATTTATTTCTATTTGGCTTTAATTTATTTTTTATTTCAGTTTTAGCTCTAGAAATGTTAGTACTTATTTCAGTTTGTTGCCAAGACATTTATCATTTTCATTTAAGTTTAGTGGGTTTTTTTTATTATCTAAAATTTATATTTAATTTTTATTTCAGCTTTATATAAAATTATTTGTAATAGTTTTAGTTCTAGATTAAGTTAACAATAACACTGATATCTACTTAATTTAATGTAGAGTTTTTATATTAAGGCCCTTTTCAGACTCATATAATATGCGCTTGTGACACAAAAGCTCCTAATTAGTTTAAATGAGAAATTATAAAGCATTCTAACATGCTGTCTAGAAATGTGTTATTTTGCAGCGGAAGCTAACCAAAGGGACAGCGTGTACCAAATGACCTAGGGTCAAATCACTGAGTGCTTTGATTGAGCCGCTATGTTCTGATTGCACCCTCAGTTCAATTACATTCTAGGGGTCAAAGGTTTCACCAGTCATTACACACAGTGAACACAGCCGAGTGACATTCTTTTTCATTCTTTGCTTAGGGGTAAAAAGAAGTTTGGAGTACGTGAGCAGCAGTATACTGTTAGCAAACATCCCGACGCTGACCACGCTGCTGAGTTTAGATGAATATCGTCGCTGTCGGGCGGAATCCTCATATCTCCAAAACCATTATTTTTCAGGAAATTAAAAAAAACGGCATATTTTTTTAGTTATTAAACATTGTATCGTTAAAGTTGGTATTATACCTTACATTGCTATCATATACTGTTATGTACCAACATTAACACAACATTTCCCCAAAATCATGTTTAATCGGAGATACGAGATTTATGACTTGGGGGCAGGGAGATACGAGGTTACGCTGTCATTGATTAGAATGGTACGGACAGAGATGTCACTGCTGCCAGCAGTGTTCATCAAAGTCTGCGGTCGCGTTGAGCCTTTTGACAAGAGATAAGGCTTTAAGAGCTATTCAAATCTAATGATTGTGGTTACATACATCTTCCTAAACTCCATTTTAAACGTTTAAGAGGTATGAGTGATGCAATACCAAAATACTAGGCTGTCTAAAATAGGCGGAAATTAATCTGCCCCGCAAACAAAATCGGCGGTCGCGTTGAGCCTTTTGACAAGAGAAAAGGCTTCAATAGTTAACCAAAGCTAACGACTGTGGTTACATACATCTTCATACATTAAATCCAGACAAGACAGAGGTAATACTTATCGGTTCAAAAAACTGCCCACAAAACCTCGCACAATACAACTTTAACATCATAGGATGTCCTGTTACTTTATCCTCTACAGTAAAAGACCTGGGTGTAATACTCGATTGCAACCTGTCTTTTGAAAATCATATTTCATATGTTACAAAAACAGCCTTTTTCCACCTTAGAAACATTGCTAAGCTACGTAATATGCTATCAGTTTCTGATGCAGAAAAGTTAGTTCATGCATTCATGACCTCGAGACTGGATTACTGTAATGCTTTATTAGCTGGTTGTCCTGCATCCTCAATAAACAATCTACAGTTAGTCCAAAATGCCGCCGCTAGAGTTCTTACGAGATCAAGAAAATATGATCATATAACACAGATTTTATCATCACTGCATTGGTTACCTATAAAGTTCCGTATTGTCAGTTTAACTGTGTTGAAATTAAGTTGTTTGTTTGTCTGAAATAAACTAAATAAACTCAAACTCACTTATAAAGCCCTAAACGGCTTAGCTCCAGTCTATTTAACGGATCTTCTATCGCCCTATAATCCATCACGCTCTTTAAGATCACTAAATTCAAGGCTTTTGGTCATACCTAGGATATCCAGAACCACCAAAGGAGGGAGAGCATTTTCACATTTGGCTCCAAAACTCTGGAATAGTCTTCCTGATACTGTTCGTTGCTCAGACTTGCTCTCCCAGTTTAAAACTAGATTAAAGTCGCATCTCTTCAGCCAGGCATTCATATAATCCTACAGTTCAAACTACAATCCGGCCTCTAGCTCATAAATGCCAGAGGAGAACTGGCCCCCGACTGAGCCTGGGTTCTCCCAAGTTTTTTTTTTTCTCCATTAGGTCACCTGATGGAGTTTTAGGACACCATTAGGTCACTTGATGGAGTTTTTCGGTTCCTTGCCACTGTTGCCTTTGGCTTGCTCAGTTGGGGATATTTTGGGGATATTTAATTTAATTTTATCAATCAATAAATTCCTCTTGAAACAAACTTTGTTGTATTATTTTAATTTAATACTGTGAAGCTGCTTTGATACAATCTGTATTGTGAAAAGCGCTATACAAATAAACTTGACTTGACTTGACTTGACATACATCTTCCTAAACTCCATTTTAAAGGTTTAAGAGCTATAAGTGAAGCAGAACAAAAAACGATGAGCTGACTAACATTAGGCTGTCTAATAGGCGGAATTTAGCCTAATCTGCACGCAAACTTACCTTCGTGGCTCACGGGCTTCCTTCTGCACCGAAGCATTACAGCTATCGATTTTTAACAAAACAAGCCTACTCAAATGTATCTAACCTAAGTATTTTCACTCGTTATTGTCTAAAAAACAGACATTTATGCAAAGATAGGCTTACATGGCGCCAGTAGACAGACCCTTTTTCTCCCATAAATAAAACCTGCTACTTGGGGTATTTTACATGCACAGTGCCAACTTTGAGTCAGTAAAATAATAATAAAAACAATAATTTAATGCTGGTATCCAAAACATTTAATTCAATTCAAGAATTATATTAGATACATTAAAACTTCAATGCACACGTATAATAAGCCTAGTAATAATAAGCCTAGTAATAAGTAGACATTTAAAACACATCAATAACTGATATCATAGTTTAACACATATAAAATCAGAGCTAAGGCTTGCTTTACGTGTTGCTCGACGAGGATTTCTTATCCGTTGCGACTTTCAATCCTGAGGAGACAAAATGCCGCGGAGGCTCCCGCCACGGAGTTGAAGAAGAGGTGGAGTTACGAGGATTCTCAGACAGTCGAAGTGTCCAATGGAGTTACGAGATTTGCTCTCAAGCTATTTTCAACACTTTAGATTGGTTTATAATTTGTAAAAATAACAGAACCACGTGGGGACTGACCAATAGCATCGATTTGTGAAAAAAGATGCAATTGACCAAATTTGGACATACGAGGTTTCCGCCCGACAGCGACGATATGTAAATTATGCCACATGCTTTCCTCTACATATCAAAATAAATACCCAGCAAAAAGCAGCAGTAAGAAAGCAACTGATTTTAGCAATGTAAAATCGCTCTTGTAAAATCACGTCATGTTTGTTTAAATATCACTTTATACAATGAAAAAATAGTGTCAGTGTCCGACCTCAAGTGACTGAACAGAAGAAATTATCCGGGAAAGATTTTCATGTCAAAGAAGGCGGGGCCTCAGGGCACACCTACCTATTACATCATGACAACGGACCAATGGTTTCGAAAAATAAATATTTCGCAAAACTGCAATGGAATGCAGTGGCATTTGCAGGTCACCTGACGGTATGTTTGGACAGAATACGAGACAGAGTTCTTTATTAAATTCATAAAGGACAAAAGAATTACAGGAATACTGGATTCTAAACCTCAAAGAAATGCTACAATCAAGACCTCAAAGCAGATATGAGGGAGAAACACCCAGAAACACCAGCTTCTCCAAGTATAAGGGTCTTTCCTTACCATTAATGCTTGGATAACACACATACGTCTCCTTCAATTAATAATAATGGTCAGTGCAGTGGCTGGTATATACGTAAACCTACCAACATCCGTCGCCATGATTTTTGGAATCATGTATCGCGAGAGGAAAAAATTACGTTTTAGTCTCATAACATCGGTTAATGGAAACGGCATAATTTTGCTAAATTTTTTTGTCAACATTTAGAAAAAATCTTCTATGGACTATAGACTTATGTTCAATGGTATGAATATAAAATTAAGTTTTATTCTAGAGGAGCGTGTTCATTTAATCCCGGCCAGTCAAATTTCAAGGACATATAAGCATCTGCTTACTTCACTCCAGAGATCATTTTTCCTCCTTCTCCCTCCTCATTCAGATCTCCTGCTTCACTTCTTAGCACCTATAATATTCAATTCTCTGTCTATTTGTATTTCTTTCTTTACTCCAGTAGTCTCTAGCCCTGCCATAATGGATGGATGCCAATTCAATATACAGTATCTCACTCTAGGATTATATAAACTCTTGAAATTAACAATATATTGTCACAGAAAGTAGCAGATCCAAGTAATCTAAGTGAAGGTTCTAATTCGAGGTTATTAAATTCACACTGGGCATTTCATGCTGTCTTGTCTTTTCTGATTTATTCTAATTTGTTTCTTTAAACAACAAATTCACGTTAGACATGACATGACATTTACTACAAGATCAACACAGATTTCTACTATGTCTTTTGACAGGTAGAGCTTTATAGCTCATGAACAAAAGAAGTGTCTAACGTTCTGCGGTTGAGCTGACTCTCTATCAGTTATCTCAAATTCCCTGCCGTTCATTTGATGTGCGGTAGGGGGTTATCTCTTCTTAAAGCCTGCAGTCAAAATAACAGGCTTTAGCCTACAATTACATAGTCAGTGTCAATCTTGAGGGAAAACAATGCGTCGGATAAGAGCTACTTTTGAGTTTATAGGTTGTACAAGAGGCATTATGATAATTTTTCTATCTAACTCTAAAATACACAAGAAAATGATTTTCACAATGCAGTTTACCATCTAAATCTTTGTAGCATTATTGTTTTTCATGTTAGAATATCTGCTCAGAACTAATGTGAAAATATTAAAAATATACTTTTATGTCAACTAAACTGTGATAAAAGCCATTAAACTGTGTTTAAAATTAAACACTAAACTGTGATAATGATACAATATGACTAATTTGTTGAATTGTGAGATTAATATTTTATCCAAAAAAGCAAGATATACACTATTATTCAGATGTTTCACAGTAAAAAAAAAAAAAAATATATATATATTTTTAAAGTCAGTTTAATGTAATTTCAGTTGAAATTTAATTTTTACAGTGTTGGGGATGGTAAGATTTTTTAAATATTTTTGAAAGTCTCTCACCAAGACTGCGTTTATTTGATTACAGTAAAAACAGTAATATTGTGAAATATTATATCCATTTAAAATAAAAAAAATTATGTTAATATTTCTTTTAATGTAATTTATTCCCGTGAAAGCACAATTTTCAGCATCATTACTCCAGTCTTCAGTCGCATGATCCTTCACAAAGCATAATAATATGCAGATTTACTGCACTAATAATGTGCATAAAAACTGGAAACGAATGCACATACAGAAATATAAATGTTTCAATCATTATAACACCATTGATTAGAAACAAACAATGCTACACGTTGGTAAGATTCACGTCATCAGTAACATAAAGAAATGATCTTTTTCAGGAGGAGGAATTTTCTTTTTCGACCACACTGTGTGGGCAATGTGCTTTCTATTCCTGGGCAGTGCTCTTACGCAGCTGTTTCCATGGGAATTGATGTGGCAAAACCTTTCTTAAATGTCAACATTTAACAATTAGCAAATCAAACTTACTTTAAATGCATTTTAAAGACAGCATTTCTTCACTGAAAATGATGCACCAGTAGTGTCTTCTGGAACTGAAATGTTTGTGCTATTGTTAGTCGCCTTCAAGAGTATGACACTTATCAGTATTTTCTTCGTTCCATGCAATCAACTGATTTTCAATAAGTTTGTGTCTTCTCTCTGTTACCACAGCAACAGCTTGGTGAAGACGGTTGCTCTCATCAGCTTCCTGTCACTGGTCATGCTCATGAGCGTCCTGGGCAACCTGCTGGTTATGGTGGCCGTCTGCAAGGACCGGCAGCTCAGGTCAGAAACCGCCCATCTCCGCACACTGCTCTCCACTTATCTGACACCCCAGGGGAAAACATCCCTTTTTAGCATTTCATTTGTGCAGCTCAAGTGAACTGACATGACTCATGTTCGAGGTAATTCTTACTGGGTGGTTTTGCAGGGTTTAAATCTGAATGGCAGACATTGTTATGTAGTTTCTTCTCACTCTGCAATTATAAAAATAACAGAATTCATGTGTTTAAGTATATAAAAGACTTTCTGAAATATTCAGATCAAATCCAGACAGTTCATCTTTATTCATTATAACTTTACAGGATGACAAATAAAGAGCTAAAATTACTCATTGCTTGGTTCGCCTACATGAGTGAGGACATTTTTTTGTCAAACAGATGGAATGCTTTTTAATTGGGATGTTTTTAAACCAGTGAATACCACAAACATCACAGAATTAAGTAAATTAATAACTGAATGTATAATTACTAGTGTTTGTGGTGTTGTTTTCCAACAGAAAGGGATTTCACTTCCTGGAGGAGGATGTGCTTTGTTAGTTTGGATTTTACAAAAGACTAATAGAATGGAAAATGGAATCATAGACCCTGCAGGGGGAAAACATACATTTACCAATTAAAACAGTATTCCCAAGAAAACATGTTCTGTTGAGAAAACACACATTTTGATTAGAAAAAAAAAAAGTGAAGAAAGAACTGGTCATTTATTGAATATGTATCCAGTAAACTGTGATAAAAAAGCAATATGATACAATATGACTTATATGATGAATTGCAAGATTAATATTTTATCCAAAATATTAAGACACAGTATCAATCAAAAGTTAGTGATCTGTGTTTTTTATTTATTTAGTAAGTTAGTTTTTTTTAAAGTCTCTTATGCTCACCCAGTAAAAACAGTAAAACTTTTCTTTTGTCTCTCAAGCCTGTAGGCACTATGCTTTTGTCATGAAATCTCTGAAGTCATGTCAATTATCTACATTCATCAAGGTTACCAAGAAACTCTTTGAAGTGTCAAAGATGGAGTCATGCACTAAATGTTATGTCATGATGATAGTGATAAATGTCCTTAAAATAGGACGTCCGAACACTCCTCCGTCATGTAATCTCGTCTTTCGCACATAATACACAGGTTAATGGTTAACATTGAAGAAGCTCATCAACAGTGGGTGTTTCTTTTTTTTTTTTAGTTAAGCAGTTCACCAGCTCATAAACACTTCTACATAGTCTCTTTGGGTTTCATTTCAGTGGGTATTTAATTAGGAGCTTGTTAATTACTCCTTTGGAGTCCTGCTGTGTTCTTGGAAAACTATGCTGCTATTGTCTTTATATCAATGAAAGCCACCGGCTGAATGGAGCTCCGAGTCCTTTTAAAAAAAAACAGAAATAGTCCAAGTCTGACAGGAAATAAACGTGGTTGTTTGCTTAAGCTCCAGATCTCCACCCACACTGTATCATATCTTACTGTAATTACCATAATTTCAGACTGTCTAGAAAGTGTCAACGCCATCAATGTGAAATTCTAATGAAGCCGCTGATACGGACCTTCTGAGACAGCCAATTTCCTTCTGAATCTGTAAAACGATTCTTAGGTTCTTAACTCACCCAAAAATGTCTGTCCAAAGATTCTGTCATTATTTACTCGCTCTCATGTTTTGTGGCACATAAAAGAAGATATTTTCAAGCATATTGGTTACTAACATTCTATGGACAAGAAACATTGAGACATTTCTTACAATACCTTCTTTTGTCTTCCACTCTCCCTTCAACGCTGACAAAATAACCAATTATTGTAGGGTTTTTCTTTTGTTGTTGTTATTGTTGTTTACTTTTTTACGAACTGAAGTATGGAAGTAATGCATGTCAAAGCAGCTTTTCTATTATACATTTTTGTTTTTTTTAGGTGCTAACTAGCAGCACAGATACAGGTTACTCAGAGTGCTGGAATTCCCAGCATGCACTAGAGCATGAATAAATAATATGGTTGCATTGTTTGACCATTTACCCGTTTAATTTACAGTTGTTGTTGATTTTCCCCAGAGCAAGACATTGGAAAATAGTTTAACGGCTGACATTTGTCTACTCTGGATGTGAGTGCCGCGTAGGGATGGGTATCGTTCAATAATTGTCGATATCGATACCGATAACTTGACTTCTATACCGGTTCCTGAACGATACCAATTTTATGAAGTCCGTTTTAATTACATTAAATATTACCTCCAAAAAGTTGGTTTTATTTTTTCAGTTTGTTGACTTTTTTTACAGACTCAAAGACTCATATAGGCCACTGGGGGGTGGAATATATGCCTCGGCCTCAGCACGCATAAAGCTTGCCGCAAAGCACTGGCAAAAGTAGCCTAATGATTATGAATGTGTCTGGGAAAAAATAGCAAGGAGGCATTTTAATTGTTTATTAATAAACTAGTGTTTTCTGAATCAGTGTTGACTGCAAAGATGAGGTTGACGTTGCTGACTCGTCATCTCTGCATTAAAGTGAACGCGCGCGCCTATAGAGAGAAATGCACCTTTCATTTGGATTGCATAATCAGAGAATATTTGATTTCGATTCGAATTGGTTAGTTTAAAAGTATACATTTCAAGCTTTCTATATGCCTGTTTCTCATGTATGTGAGGCAAGTAGCCTATACGGCGAGTGTCGGTTCATTTGTGATGCGCTCCAGTTCTTTTTGCAGTCAAAGACAGAGCAACTTTCTGCTCTTAAGTTTATTCCATGCACTATCAAGTGCTTCATCAGATTTGTTGTGTTGCCAGTCTTGGCAGCCATTATCTTGTCGCAAATATTGCATTGGGCAAACTAGTGTTTTTCCTTGATGCCTCGCCACAGACAATTATGCTTCATGCTTATTGGCTCACTGGCGTTGACGAGATTAACCCCTTAGGAATCGAAATTTGGTACCAAACGACAAAAAGTTTTTTGATATTCGATGGTATTGAGGCAATTCGGTCGGTGCCTAAAAAGTATCGAACTCGATACCCGACCCTAGTATCGCGTCAAAAGAAAATAGAACCCATTTTAATCACTGATGCTGTCTACACTGGACATAGTAGATATGAGTTCAGTTTCTGACATACTCCACACACTTAAGTCTGTCGACAACAGGAGAAATAGAGTGAACGAATGTTCGCTTTGACGCATCCAGTTTAAACAGCTCGTTTATATTTCTCTGTAGAGACTTCAGAAGGATTCAAGCATTGGAAACAAGTGGATGGTTTATTTTAGTGGCGTCCTGAATCACGTCTGAGGATTTTGTTTGTTCAGAGCATTTGACTACAGATTGTTTTGTAAACGAGGCACAGTGGATAAGGTTTCAAAACACTTACTGGCATGCAATAGTGAGTGGACGTTGACACAGTTTCCTATGCAATGACGTTAGCAAATCATAACAGTGGCCATTACTGACAAGCCTTAAAGGAGCCGCCCCTTGAAAATGGATCGTTTATATATATATACACACTTGCAAACTGTTGCCATCATGTTTTATGTCTTATGAACACTTGTGAAGGAGAGAAGAAACAGTTTAGAGAGCTCTGTACTGAAAAAGCTGTTGGTTTCTTTTGTGTCTAAAGCCAGGAGGCAGCGCTAGGCTTCTTATCTCCTCAAACGTCATGCCACACATCAATTCATACATTCCTTCCTCTATTTCACATACTATACTTCCTTCTGATTTATAAATTGCTTATCCTGTCCCATACCACCCAGATTCTTTCACTCAAAGGTCATGTTTCCACTCTACCAGAAAAATGTACTCCACTCAGTCCTGAGAAAAATAATCTAGAAATAATCTCAATGTTACCACTTGAATCACGTGCCAAATGTTATGTCGTGTTAGTAATGACAAGTGTCTTTAAAAGAGGCTGCTAGGGTCAAATGGAACATCTGGTGCCATTTTGCTTTAATGATGCATCCAAAAGGGATTTGTAAACACTGACACACTATCTGATGGTGTAATTATTGGATGCATGTTGCTTTTCATTCTTCAGAATTGCTGTCAAATGTTCATGAAAGCCAATCAGTGCCCCCTCTCTGCATTCTTTCAAATATGTATATTGTTCACAGACAGCTGGTATGCAGATTTTATGCCATGTTATGGTTACGTGACAGAATGATTTGAACCTATTAATGCTTCTCAGTGAGCTATATATAGATATCTGTGTTCAGAAGCTCAAGCAAGAGTTTTATTACTCATTAATAGAGTGCCCAGAGCTCTGGACATTATCAAGGGGAGCGAACATTATGACAACCTATCAGCAACGTACCACACACATAGCACAGACACGAGCAGACACGTTCAGTAGATTTCTTGTTACTGTTTTCTCCAAATGATTTAATAGTGAATATTCATTTCTAATCATGAGGGAACACATCTTGTCAAGCTGCTGTGTTTACATTCATTATTGAATTTATAAGGATTATTCACTCAAAAAGGAAAATTTAGTTTGCACACAAGTTGCATGGACAATATTTTTAATACACTGAAGTAAAAATTGTTGTAGTAGGATTTTAAACACTTTTTCCCTCAGACATTGCTAGTAAATTTCACAAATAATTACAAAGAAACGGCAATTCAATTAAACATGAAATTTTGCTGTAGAAAGACTGAAGTGTTTTATTCAATAATAGTAACACTTCAATAATGATTGATTTGATTAATTATAATTATTTAAGTTTTAATTGCAACTTTGAAAAAAATATTTTGTGTCCATGCTTGTTTACTAATTGTTTTCCTCTAAAAATCGTAAAAAAATAAGAAAATAAACATTTAAAATTTAGCTAAAAAAAAAAAAAGCTAAAATAGAAGAAAGTAAGGTCACACTTTAGATTAGGATCCAGTTCTCACTATTAACTAACTATTAACTATGACTTTTGCCTAAATAAACTCATAATTACTACTTATTAAAAGTTAGTAAGGTAGTTGTTAAGTTTAGGTATTATGTAGAATTAAGGGATGTAGAATACGGTCATGCAGAATATGGCATATGCTTTTTAAGTACTAATAAACCAATATCCTATAATATGCATGCTAATAAGCAACTAGTTAGAACTGGACTCTAAACTAAAGTGTTACCGAAAGTAATATATCTTTGTTTCTGCTGCAGGAAAATCAAAACCAATTACTTCATCGTCTCGCTGGCGTTTGCTGACCTGCTGGTGTCAGTGCTGGTGATGCCGTTTGGTGCCATAGAACTGATCCATCAGAACTGGATCTACGGAGAGACCTTCTGCCTGGTCCGCACCTCTCTGGACGTTCTGCTGACCACCGCCTCCATCCTACACCTGTGCTGCATATCCCTTGACAGGTAAAAAACAAGAATAAAGACCTTGCCCTTTCAGTTCAGGATGCTCATGAGGCGTCTTGGTTGTGTATAAATCACGTGCTATTAATTGAAATTCAATAAACGTATAGTCTTGACACATGACTGCAGTTGCTGTTGTCATAGCAGCCATAAATTGTTTCGCCACCGAGGACAAGCACTTGAGAGTTTAGTTCTGCGGACTGTGTAGGGATGCTGTTTCCATGGTGATCTATGTGTGGCCACACAAAGTCCCTTGCCAAGTAAATCGTTCAGCAATATTGCAGTGATCACATGTGCTTATGAACCTAAAAAACTCTTAAAGTCGAGCAACAGGCAAACCTTTAAAAAGAGAAACATATTGTTGCTGGAAAACTTAGAATAAGCAAATAGTCATGTTAGAGAGGGCTTTTCACACCAGGGGAGCGCAAAGAGGTGCTAATGGATTCAGGGAACATTTGAGAGAGAGAAAAATAATTGTATTCATTTTTTTTATGTATATTTTTTTTAATAAACCATGATGCATTTTTTGGTAACACTTTACATTAATGTCTACTTATTAGTAACATTAGTTAACTATTGTATTAACTAACATGAACTAGCAATGATTAATATATTTTTACAACATTTACAAATATATACCTTTATATTTTAAGAAATGTGTCCCCTGCAGGGGAGCATCATTTTTGATAGTGCTTGACATCACAAAGTTTGAAAACCTCATACTGTATGTAGCAGACGCTTTTATGCAAAGTAACTTACAGTAGACCTATTATAAAAAATAAAAAATAAATCCTTTTGGAGCAACCCGGAGTTAAGTGCCTTGCTCAAAGTCACAGTGGTGACAAATACATAAGAATAAACAGTTCTTATGCTCGCTTTGGCACACGTTTATGATTTATGATCCATAAACACTGAAGGTTTCATAAAAGATTGTTGCACTTTGCGAAACGTTAAAGTCGTTTGTGGAAGTAGCAGTAATGTTTCATGTTTGCCCCAGTCTGATCTTATCCTTTTTTTCAGCGCATAACTATAATAGACAATTCGTCTAAACTCTGTGAATGGGCATTCAGCTGTAATACATTTTATGCTTTGACATTCTATTTAGTTTCTGGCCTTGTTCCTGTCGGCAGCAAATGCTCCATCGTGAATAATAAAACGAGAAAATAAGAGGTACTCGAACATGGTTTAGTATCTCAAACGTCTTGTGTGACACTGGCACATTATAAAGCTACTCCACTTAGAAGTTCAATAAAGCACTAAGCCTTAGTATCCACATCCCTCCGACGTGAACCACCCTTTCAGCTCCAGTCCTTTACCCCAGAGTGATGCATTAGACCAGAGGACTGAAATTCAGGAAGAGCTTTGAGTGCTCAGCTGCTTCCCTAGTTTGCGTCATTCGGCCCCTGCAGTCACACAGACCGCCTTCCAATGCCTCGCTTGTTAAAGGGGGCATGAGGGCACACTGAGAGGAGGGGGACTGATAATATTTGGTTTGTTACAAAATGTACCTCTTTCTCCGTTTGACGTGTGTACCTCTCTCTCTTTCTTTATTCTGGCCCACGGTTCCACTGAATTGAGAGTCAAATAATGATGTAACGATCTACGTTGCTACAGTACATTCCCTGCCTACAAACAAACATGCAGCATTGCAGTTTATGCATACTATAGTCTTACTTACTTACTTATAGTCTAACATATGAAGTAAATAATTGATTCATCTTATGTCATCATGAGTTGCTTTTGATGCAACAGCCATAATTGAAATGCAAATGAAAACAAAAAACAAATTCAAAATCAATTTACAATGATTCCTTGTGAATTAGTACACTTAAGGCGAGACACTACAGGTGAATAGGGTAAAATTTTGAACTAGCAGATATCACCATGAAACTTTCCCAGTTGATTACCTACATTAAGATGAGAAAAAAATGTATTACAAGTTTTCTGTAATTTAATGTTTAAATATGCAAATTAGGCAATATCTAATTAAATATGCGCTAATTTGTATATATTTAAAAAAACGAAATCTGAGTGTGGGATAAAGCCAGATTAAAAATTATTTTTTTATTGTATTCACATATTAGAGGAGGAAAAAATTACAGAGGGATTTATGGATATCTACTTTTGTTATCCTGTAAATCAGAATATACTGTCAATAGCCTTAAAAAAAGATTTTTGCCATGTTTTTTTAAATAAAATGTTTTATAAATCAGGCTAGGAATAATATATTTACAAATCCCTCTGTAAATGTCTTCATAATATTAACTAGGTACAAGACTGGAAAGTTTGGTGTATATAGGTGCTACTGAAGTGGAGATTTCGGACTTGGAGTATGAGAGAAAAGTGATTTTGAGAAAACGGGCTTTAAAGATTTATCATCAGCCAATGAGATTGCGCATTCAGCCCTTTTACTTTCGCGATTGGTTGCTGATAAAAAGGAAATTACCATATTTGGATCCGACAGCATTGTACAGTGAAGAGAGAGCTTTCCAGCAGTGCCTGTGATGACAGAGAGCATACAGAGATCGCGGATCGGCGGGATGATTTACAACGACAACTTTTGTTGAATTTACGCAAAATCTACAGACGCAAACAGACAAAGTGTAGTAAAATAAAGACCTTAATGTGTATTTCGGACTTTTTTCACCACAGTCTGAAAGAAGACATGTTATTGAAGACAAATATCCAAAAATCTCAAAATTGACCAGTAAAAAAAAAAAAAATGTTTTTGCCTGCTGTGTCTCGCCTTAAGCATACTTTTAAAAAGAATACTTACTATGGAAATAATATACTGTAAAGAAATACTGTATATTATTATATTAAATACTGCATGTTAAAGACAGTGAAACTTGTTTTGAAACACTTTCATTGAATGGAAAATATCTTTCCTCTAACCCACTAATAGCCTTAAATGTTAATAGCAATGTGGCAGCTGGTTTTTTATGTGACTTTTAAAGAGACTTTTATGGCAGTCAGTTCATTATCTATCTTTTTTCTGTTCATCTTTTCCCATTATCACCACTATGTATCACACCTTGCATTCACGCTCCACTGGGATCTGTTTCCGTGATTTTCATCAAGACAGTAATGTTTTCTTGAGTACGAAGGAATGAAGAGGTTCCAGTCAGCGTGGCTACAGGCGGCACTTATGACAATCATGGGTCTTGTGGAAAGGAAACAACACCCATTCTGGCTATTTCACAAGTCATTTGCCTCTCTGAGTTTTGACAATGAGGCTGGCCGGGTGTCCTTCAGGCACTCACTTAGCACACACAGCAATAATAGCCATGTCATCTCAATTTAGACTGTGTGAAATGCGCTCCGCCTTGTTCTTAAAAGCTGCTTTCTCCAATGTAATTCTTCTTCGGCCTTCGGGTTAGTAGCAGTCTCTTCTCATTTCTCACACAAACCTCACTCATCGAGCAGCATGTGTTTAGAGTCTGCGATACAGCGTGAGTCTCTTCAGATGATTTGCAGTCTCAGTGTTGATTTGCTGCTTAATTTAGTGCTCTCTATTATGCCTCCACTCATCTGGCTCATTCCGGTTGAATACTAATTGTATGTGCTCATTAGCTGTGTTATTAGTGCGTCACAAGCCGCCACTTTCACATGTTTTTGAAACTTCTGTTGTTCTTCTTGATAATCGCTGTGCATATCAGCAGGTGAGAATAGTCTTCTTGGTAAAATATCCACGATAAGCAAGGTCATACACGTACTTTATGGCACAATAAATAGGTACACTTATAGAATACAACATGCACAAAACTGTCCCAAAGCATTTGTGCTTTCATTATGCTTTCATGGGGAAAATGTGTTTTTTTTAGAACTGGAAACACATTCTAATCATAGCACAATAAATATTGTTCTCATTGATATCATTTTTGTCTTGTGACATCCTATAAAGTATAAAACAAGTATAAAGTAACCTGAGAAGCATAACTGAATAAGATATTAAAGTGTCTAAAAATAGAAACATGTCTTCTTATTGATTTAGAAATATACTGTATATAAATATTTCTTCTGATGACAGAATTTTCATTTCTGGGTGAACTATCCATTTAAGAGTTATTTTCACAGAATGAATATTTGTGATGCGATCTGGGAAAACCCACCACATGGTGAAATTTGACCTATTACAGGTTTTGATATCATATGGAAGCTGGTATAAAGCCCTTTCCAAATCTGTTTTTATTTTTATCATAGCTTGTTGGTAGCAAAAGTTATATTTATCTGAAGTCGGCCGATCTAACTGGTGGACTAAACAAGGGAATTTTGCCAAGATATTTTCAGAGATAAGAGAAAAGATGTTATAGAATAATAATTTAATGAAAAAAAAAATTTTGACAAAAAACTGACATTCAAACTATTTAGGAATTTACTGAAAACGGCCAAGCGCGACATCCGACGGGTTTTCCCAGATCGCATCACATTTGATATTGCCTTTATTGTTCATTCTTATTTGAATGATTTTCACATGACATTACATTATTGTATTGCACAACATGAAGATAAAGAACAACCCAATGTGAATGCACACCTAGTCGTGGATTATCTCATGGACAAGTTAAAACTGTCATTGTTGTTTACATTACAAAATTTGACTGGATGGATAAAAATAACATTATATTTAAGTTTTATCTAGAGGCAGGGCCAAAAACTAACTTTTTGGCACGTCTGCCAATGGCTGGTGGCTAGGGAAATTTACCAGCCATAAATATTTTTTTACCAACCATGAAACTTTTTTCAAAAAAGAGGCAGTTATGACACCAAGAATGTAGATACCAATGAAAATTCACAATTCTATATTCCATTTTCAATACCACAGCTAAAACTACTAGCCTAACTAATATGCATTTAAAACATTAAAAACGACAAATAACAGCGGTTTTCAGGTAGAGACATTAAATAAAGCAATTAAAGGGTTAGTTCACCCAAAAATTTAAATTCTGTCAGTAATTACTCACCCTCATGTTGTTCCAACCCCTGTAAGACTTTCGTTCATCTTCGGAACACAAATTAAGATATGTTTGACTAAATCTGAGAGCTGTCTCACTCCTCCATAGGCTTCTCTGTAATTGAAACTTGCCGGCCCAGAAAGTTGGTAAAGACAATGTTTAAAATAGCATAAGTGACTATAGTGGCTCAACCATAAGTTTATCAAGCGACGAGAATACTTTTTGTGCACAAAAACAATAATGACTTTATTCAACTATTCATTTTCAGCAACAGAGCCAGAAATGTAACGGCAATTATGTTATAAAGATTACAGCAATAAGTGATATTGATATTTTTGAAGACGAACTGTTACCATCCGTCTTCAGAGTGAACTGGTTTAAAACCCTCCTGTAAAGTTTTTGCTACTCCACAATTGACTCCCAATTTCTATAGAGGTCTGGCTCTATTATTGTTACAATTTCGGTTGAAGCAGAAGCAGATGCAGAGGCAGAAGCAGGATCTAAGTGCAGCAGTAATATTTAATAAACAGTCTCAAAATAAACTCAGAACAAAAACCAGAACAACCTACACATGCAACATAAAATAACTTTGACAAAGAACAAGACAGAACACAGGGTATAAATAGACAGAACTAAAGACATAAATTAACCAAGACACACCTGAACTGAACTAACTAATCAATAAGTAACTATGGAAACAAACAGGCAAGGGCGATAAGAACTTTTGTTCAGGAGTACTGTGGCCTTCAGTTCCTTTATGGCAGATGGAGGCCCCAAAGACTGATCTAGAGATACTTGGGATTAAGTTAGAAAATCCAGAGTCAAATTTGGTACATGAGTTTTAGTGTCATATTCTTATAAGATATCAGGAACACATATTCATTTTTACTGATGGGTCAAAGGATAAAAAAACAGGTGCTACAGGAGCAGCTTTTGTTGTTCAGAGGTGGAATGTCCAAGCTTTTAAGAGAACCTCAAATTTTTTAAGTGTATTCACAGTTGAATTATATGCAATCTTGATGGCAGTACAATGGACTGAACAGATTCAAAATCATAAAGTGTTAATATGTAGTGACTCTGTGTCAGCTATCAATAGTATTGGGAAAGGGTCATCAAAGAGTCGACAAGACCTTGTGTATGATATTATTTTGGCAATTAGAGATGTGAAAATGAGAGGGGTAGAAATATCATTCATATGGGTTCCAGCTCATGTAGGTATTGTAACAAACGAAAAGGTTTATAAGTTGGCCAAGGAAGCTGTTCAAAAGGAAAACATAGATGTCAATATACATTTATCCAAGGCGGAGGGTAAAAGTATTGTGTGGCAGGAAACAATTTTAAAATGGCAACAGCTCTGGGAGCAAGAAAATAAAGGGAGGCATCTATTTTCATTGTCTAGTAGGGTAACTGTAGGTCTAGTAGGGCTTGTGTTCATGTCAGGAATCTGAGACGGTGCAACATGTTCTGATGTATTGTAGAAAGTATGACATCCAAAGACAAGATCTTATCAGAGAACTGTGTGAAGTTGGTTTAAAAGAAGTATCTTTGAAAAGTATTTTAGAAGTAGGGTCAAGCGGGAGGGGAAAACATTGTTCTTTCAAATTTTTATTAGACACTGGGCTATATAGCCAAATATAATACGCTAAGGTGTTAGTTCCATAGATGGCAGCAATGCAACTTTTTTGGATGCCGGCTGCCGTAAAATCCCAAAGAAGAAGAAGAAGAACAGGCAAGGGTGGAGGAATACTAAACTGAACTAATAGACAGAACACAGACAAAGACTGAAATCAAAACAGACTGACAAAAGGCGCGTTTCCATTACTGATTTGCGCAAAACTTTTGTGATTTTTTCTAAATGTCGATAAAAAACTATTGCGAAATGACGCCGTTTCCATTAACCGATGTTATGCGACTAAAACAAATTTTTTTCCTCTCGCGATAAGTAAAGTCATTCCAAAAATCATGGCAACGGACGTTGGTAGGTTTATGTACTATATCCCAGCCACTGCACTGGCCATTATTATTAATCAAAGGAGACGTATGTGTGGGACGTATGTGTATCATCATTAATGATAAGGAAAGACCCTAATACTTGAGAGCGGCTAATATGAGGTGTTTCTGGGTGTTTCTCACTCATTTCTGCATCAAGGTCTTTGATTGTGGCATTTATTTGAGGTTTAGAATCCAGTATTCCTGTAATTATTTTGTCTTTTATGAATTTAATAAAGAACTCTGTCTCGTATTCTGTCCAAACACACCGCGTCATCTACGTCAGGTGACCTGTAAATACGCAAAAACTGTTTCCATTGCAGTTTTGCTAAATATTTATTTTTCGAATTGCCTGAAAAACCACCTCATGCGAGCGTAAAAACGTTTTTGTGATAAATGGGAGTTTTTGCGAAAATTACGAATTTCCATTAAGCGTATTGTCAATTCGCAATTTCAATTTGCGCAATTTGAAGGGTAATGGAAACACGGCTAATGTAACAATTATGATATGGACACCCACTTTACATGAATCAATCAATTCTCAAAAGATAAAAAGGAAAAAAGAAAAAAAATTCTAGTTAAACGTAGTTTCACTTGGAAATGTCATACAGTAAAATGGCACAACATACATACAAATACATGCACAACAAGTCATAGTATCTATTGCATTTAAGGATGTTTAGTTATTTTTACTGAAAAACAAGACAAAAAAGTTTTAAAATAGGATTTATTTCCATATAAAAGAATGGTTCTGGAGTATGTATTGTAGTACACTGACAACATTGCATTAAGCAGACACAATACTTTGACCTTGCAAGAAAACGTCTGTAAGTTGTAAACTGATCTAGGAGCTTTTGTTGTCACAACTGTTTGCACACCTCAGCAGCATGCAAGCAAGAGACCCAGATGGCACTACAGAAATGAAATGTGGAGTGCCACACCTGATCAGCCTCAACACAGGGAACAAAAGAGCAACAGGGGAGCTGTCTGGAGGACTTTCTGCGGCGGTTACAAAATGTTGTACACTATTGGGCAATGTGACTACAGTGTTATGAGTGTGATACTTTCCCCTTGTATTTCAGCTTCCAATTTTAATGTGAAGAACTTTGAAAGAGTCATAGAGAGCAGGAAATGGTCAGCAGGGACATTGGCCTATGAAAACGGAGATATAGGTGGATCTTACTTATGAGCTTATAGTCATTAGAACTGGGTGACTGCACATTCAGCCCAGACGTTTGCTTTCCATTTGACTGGAGGTTAATTTCTCCACATCACAGCTTGTCCAATGCCAGCCAAGCTTGGAATTGGATTTTTACGCAGACTTTCGCGATACTATTTCCCCACATGCCCGACCCTCAGGGAAACACGTTTGCATGACTGATCGTTCATGCGTGCTTTGGGAACTGCATATTGTTGATTCTGATTTGATTTGTGTGACTGATCCAATGTAAAGCCAATGTAAGGACAGTAGTTCAGTGCTTCTTGAAATTCAATTTGACTTCTCAGAGGAAAGCCTTGCATTTTCCTGATGGGCAGCTTGCTATAGAAGGGTCGATGATCATGGTGTCATGTTTTTTTTATATATATATTGAAAGGTACACTATATAACTTTTTGCCCTCTAGCGGTTAAAAAAACAAAACTGCATGCATTTTGCGGAAGAACATTGTTTTGGTTGTGCTTCGGATCTACGTGACTGTGAATGATTTCTACTGCTTGTAAAACATTCACTACTTGGCATTAGAGAAATAACCAGTTTTGATGGAAAGGATCTCAAGATGACTAGCTGAAGACATTACTGTAGCTATACTCATTAATAGACACAGTACTTCCTTGAAAATTAATTCCAGCACAGTGCTACAACCATAATGAAATGACCCTTCACAATAGATAATGCTTTACAATGAACATTATATTGTTAGAGAGCTACATATGCAATTTATCTGTTCAATAAAATACCTTACTATCTGTTGAGTAATAAAAACGCCATCTCCATGTTGCTTTTACAAAATTTTAAATCCCACAGTTCTCGTCATCTCCGAAAACCCAAGTCAATGTTGATTCTGGTTTTATTACGAGCTCTGTCACGTTCTCTTTTTGCTAGAAGACTCTCCTCTGTTCAGCATTGTTTTTAAAACGGGTGATTCTCCAAAGGTTTGAGATTTAGCGTGCTCCTTGTCAACATTTCTCGCTCGTTGTGACAACTACAGTAACCTATGCCACTCCCACACCATACGAGCGAGTGACGTATGTACGCAACTTCCTGTGAAAACCATCCCATCAGATTTAAAATATAAACACTTATAACAGGCTTAATGAATCAGGGTCAGAAAAAAAACATGTTTTGGAAGAAAGATTGATGATGTATTCACATTATTTAAGGCGAGACACGCAGGCAAAATCATCGTTTTTTTTTTACTGGTCAATTTAGAGATTTTTGGATATTTGTCTTCAATAACATGTCTTCTTTCAGACTTGTGGTGAAAAAAAGTCCGAAATACACATTTAGATCTTTATTTTACTACACTTTTCTGTTCGCGTCTGTAGATTTCTCATAAATTCAACAAAAGTTGGCGTTCTTAATCCTCCCGCTGCTCCGCGATCTCTGTCTTCTTCCTGTCATCACACGCACACGCCGGAAAGCTCTCTCTCTCTCCTTTACAATGCTGTCGGATCCAAATATGGTAATTTCCTTTTAATCAGCAACCAATCGTCAAAGTAAAAGGGCTGAATGCGCAATCTCATTGGCTGATGATAAATCTTTAAAGCCCGTTTGCTCAAAATGACCTTTCTCTCATACTCCAAGTACGAAATCTCCACTTCAGTAGCACCTATATACACCAAACTTTCCAGTCTTGTACCTAGTTATATTATGAAGACATTTACTGAGGGATTTGTAAATATATTATTCCTAGCCTGATTTATATAACATTTTATTCCAAAAAACATGGCGAAAATATATTTTTTAAGGCTATTTACAGTATATTTAAAAAAAAAAATAAAAATAAAATCCTTTCCCTTTGAAACATCACTTATCAGGCTTATGCTACTCTGAATAATACCTGAACTTCGTATTTTGAGCACTTCCTGCGTTGTTGTTGCTTTTGCCTCTTTATGATGACTCGCTGAACTTAGTCCTAATTTGTAAGTCGCTTTGGATAAGGGCGTCTGCTAAATGACTAAATGTAAATGTAAATGTAAATATTCTGATTAACAGGATAACAAAAGTAGATATCCATAAATCCCTCTGTAATTTTTTTCCCATCTAATATGTGAACACAATGAAAAAATATTTTTTAACCTGGCTTTATCCAATACTCAGATTTCGGTTTTTAAATATTTGCAAAATAGCACATATTTAATTAGATATTTCCTAATTTGCATATTTAAACATTAAATTACAGAAAACTTGTAATACATTTTTTTTCTCATCTTTATGTAGGTAATCAACTGGGAAAGTTTCATGGTGATATCTGCTAGTTAAAAAATTTACCCTATTCACCTGTAGTGTCTCGCCTTAAATTCAGTTAATTTTGAACAAAACAAAGTTACATACCGGTACTGTACCTTAAAGGTTAATACTGACAGCTAGTGATTGAAATGGCTACTGCGTGAGCATGATTCGTAAATATCTGCAAACATATTATGATATTTTTATGCTTTTCTACATTCTTAGAATGCTAGAAACTTAAAATGTTTACTTTTATAATTTATTACAGATAATCATATATGTGAACAATGATCAGTTTCACATAACTCACATTTATTGCTAAAGGCATGATATTGCATGTAAAATTCCCATGAATTTTCCATGAATTTGGAGTTTTTGGGCCATTTGGACATCACATATTGTTTCAGACTAGTGGAATGAAAACACAATTATTACACTTTATCTGTTTGCATCTGAGTTTTTTTGTGTGTTCAAAGGAGTCAATTTAGTTGTGGACTGATAGCCTATTTTGAAGTGTTGCGTTCTGATGTGTTTGTGAGAACGGAGGTGTATACTAGTAAACAAGATTGATGAAGATTGTTACTCCTGTTTCATGTGTTTCTCTGCTTAATAACTTCTGACAGATACTGTACCACAGTTTTCACATTACAATACATATCTTTAATGACTGTTTTCTCAAAGTTATTTATTTATAAAAAAATGTCATGCACTGAGCCAGAAATCTCCACATTTCAGAAAACCTGTTTGCAAAAGGCTTGCAATTCTTGTAATCAATCAAATGGAGAAGTATGGTGATATCTGTATATTTTTTTTTTTTACCTTATTCACATTGGGCCGGTTTCACCAGCTGTGCGTAAGTTACAAATGAACCTATTTTTTTTACGTAAATGAGCTCTAAGTTACAACTTACGCACTACTAAATGTTTTTGCGTTGCACCATTAAACTTAGTTGAAGCGTAACTACAGTACGTATAAACTAAATATTTTATGGAAGCTTGCGCCAGTACAAACCCTATTTTGTCGTTAAAAAAAACTACTGTCAGAATTTACTAAAGACACGCAGTGAAAAATTAGCGCTGAAAAGGCGTGGACAGTTATTTTTGTGGTTGACCTTATTGCATATGCATTTGTAGGAGTTTCCCTCCAAATGAATCATGCAAGGTGATTTACAAAGGTTTGCGCTCGTCAATTTACTGGTATTTGCACCATTATTTACCGCCAATTATTTAAAGGTCCCATGACATGAAATTTTCACTTTCTGAGGTTTTTTAACATTAATATGAGTTCCCCTAGCCTGTATATGGTCCCCAAGTTTCTAAAAATTTCAATCGGTGTAAATCGAGCTTTTGCTATCTTTCTCTGCCTTTGAGAAAATGGAGGCTCATACGCGCTGATCTTGAATCTCCTCCTTATGACGTCATAAGGAGGAAATGTTACCTCCCCTGTCTCTGCTTTGCCCGCCCAGAGAATATTTTCCGCCCATGAGAAAATGCGCTAGGAAGTAGGAACGCGCGCGCGCGCGATTTTAGTTTGTCCACGAGAGATATCATGGCTTTTGAGCGAGCGAAGCATAACAATTGCTCAATAATTGGATGTACAAATGAACACCGAAGGGTCAATACAGAGCTGGGCTTGCTGAACGTCTGAAACTAAAGTCTGGATCACTCTCTTTGGCTCAGCTACACACCTCGGACAAGTAAGTCAACTAATGATATATAAGTGTGTTGCTTTACTGTTTATGGTTACCTAGATTTTACACGTAGAATGTGGCTGTAACATTAGCTATGCAGCTATGCAGTTTATGTGTGTGAATACACACACTGTAACGCGAGTGTTGTACACTTCTTTGTTATTTGGATAACCGTTTTCCTGTTGGTTATATGGCGCGCGTGATATCCGCATTTCAAGATCGCAGAGCTTGATGTAATTGTAATAAGATAAATACAGACGTTACAGATCTCTCATGAAAAGGCAACAGTAGGTTCGCGTTAGCTACATGATGATAACTGTAAAGCATCCGAATAAAGTACCGTATCCAGACATAATATTTTAAACTAACCATTCGGAAACGTCCTGCTGGAGCCGCTGAGTTGCAACTTCTTCATCCGTTGCTTCTCCATCTGGATCAGATTCTGGGTCAAACTGAAATGCTTGAACGACTGCGTGTCTTCGTGCCATTGCTATATCCAACGTAAACATGCACGCCACGTTACCGTTGCGCAAGATGGTCAAGGCCACACCCACCCTCCACCTTGCACCGCCTTTCTCCTCCTCATTAGTATTTAAAGCTACAGACACCGAAACGGCCCGTCTGAAGGAAGCTCATTCTGGGACTGGCTTGTAGTGGCTATAATTCTGCACCGAGGCTGAATTTTTGGAAAGAGATTTCAGATACAGTACTAGGGACCACTAAGGCCTATATTAAAGCCTACAAAAAGTAGCATGTCATGGGACCTTTAAGATTGTGTTGGTCATTATGGAAATGATCCGACTGCATCTGTGTTCTTTAATTTGCGCGTCGTCAGTAGATCACGCGCTGAACTTTCCACTCTTATCTGCACTTTTTTTGGAATTGCGCTCTCACTAATTTGCCCTGTTTAGTAAATCTGGCCCTTATTATCTTATTCATGATTAAGTATCGTATTGAATGGAAACGTACATGAGGCAGTAGAAGTTAGAATGAAGGATGAAATTCACGGCATTTCAACACAACTTCTGCTCACGTATTTGAAGACTGCATGAATCATTGAGGGTAAACGTCATATTATGCGACTACGCATTACTTTACGGAGAGCTTACGAACTACTAGCTACGTTCTGCCTTAAGAACAAATGGTGCAACCAAATAAAGTACAGAGTTAGTTACAAACTAGCTAGTAGTTACGTTGGGCCCTATCTTACACCCGGCACAATGCAGCGCCAAGCGCGACGCAAGTGTTTTTTTTTTGCTAGTTTCAGTCCGACGCAGTTCTAATTTTTTACGTCCTGCACCATGTTGTTTAAATAGCAAATGCATTTGCGCCCATTTGTGCGCCCATGGACGTGCTGGTCTGAAAACGAGGTGTTTTCTGGCGCATTGTTGGCGCGTTGCTATTTTGAGGCAACAGAAATAGACTGTGCCATTGACCAACTGAAACCTTGGTTAAAGTCAATGGCATGATATTTTTTTTTGCACAAGCAGTTCTGTTTGCGCTCTGGAGACGCATTTGATCTTTCCACTATCAAATTCCGTCATGTAAATAGCGAATCTGCCATGGCGGGAGCGCAACTGGCATTTAAAGGGAATGGGAGATGAGACTCTGATTGGTTTAACGCACATAAATCCCAAAACACACCCATTACTCATTATGAGAATAGGGTCAACCCTTTTAGACAATGCGCCTGGCACGCCATCCATTTTTCCCGTCATTAAACTTGCAGAAGTGGATTCGTACACGCCCTAAGTGAACTTGTCTCTAAGTCTCTAGTGTGGACTTAACATTCCAATTTAAGAAAAAACGTACAAATCGCTGGTGCAACCCCACCCTGGATTGCCTTAACTGTGTTGTATTACATTTTATCATATGTTTGAATCTTACTTTGTAGTTGATTATTTATTCTATTAAAAAAAGGTAGCTCATCCCTTGCCTCGGGCACCATGTGAGTCAGGGCCGTTACTGTTCATTGGAACTGTAATGTTGTCTCAAGCCTGCCTTCATTTTTCTACTGCGGTTGCTTTCATCCCTTTAGATACAGGTAACATGGTGAAAAATCAATAAGCTGGTTGAGCAAGTACACAGAGCTGGCTCTGTGACATCCGCCTTTGACAGGGCTGTGGTTGCCATTAGCAGCAATGGACCATGGCTGACAGTCAGCCCAAGCATCACAAGTCTTCCAGCCAGAATTTCTTCACTGTATTTCACAGCAGACTATAAGATGTAGCTGGGAAAGGCCAAACGGTGGTACAGTAATTTGTTTATCACTCTAATATCAGCCAGACACGCAAATGAAAATATAAGGTCCAAATCCCTAAGGACATCTTGGCCATTTGATGATTTTTATGAGCATCTTACATATTGTGTTTTATGCAATAAAGCAATTGCTGTAATTGTGTCCCCTCATTTTAATTATGTTTCGTTTACATTGGCTGGAGTAAATGCAGCCAGAACAATGAGAGAACATTAAGCCCATTAGCCTCATTTATATTGTCTCAGTTCAGCTGTTTAGAGAAATGGGAATACTCTAAGAGAGTGCATGACTTTTATTATGGGCCAAATTGATTCAATTCAAAACAGGCACAATATAACTGAGAAAAAAAGATAATGTGTACTGCTTTCAAAGTCAGACATCCTGGGTAAAGTAACAGGAAATTTGAACTACACTACCATTCAAATTTTGGGGTCAGTAAGATTTTTGGGGAGGGGGAGGTTTGGAAGAAATTCATACTTTTATTCAGCAAAGCATTAAATTGATCAAAATGACAGTAAAGAATCGTTCAGTACAACAGTTTTCAACATTGATAAAGATGATACAATAATTTTTTTCTTTTTTTCTTACCAAATCAGAATATTAGAATGATTTCTAAAGGACTGGAGCAAGGATGCGCATAAATAAAAAATTTGGCCGATACCGATAACCGATAATTCTTTATATTTGAAAGCCGATTACCAATATATTGGCCGATAAATTAAAATCTGATTACAAAAACAAAAGTCTCACCATTAAAAGCCATGTCCCAAGTACACAATTATAATGTTGTCATTTAATAAATCTGCCAAATTTTCTTATCGGGCCGATAACAATAATATTAAAAGTGAACATACCGTCCGATACTGATATGGTGGCCGATATATTATACATCCCTAGTATGGTGTAATTGCGCTAGAAAATTCAGCGTTTGCCATCACAGTAATAAATAATATTTTAAAGTATACTAACATAGAAAACTGACCCACCCGAAACTCTAGAAAATGACATTTAAGTCCAATTCAGAAAGAGTCCAGTGCTCGATTGCAGCAGAGAGTTATCTGACACTAGCTGGGAATGATTTAAGACTGTAAGTAATGTTTGGTCAGGGCTTCTGCTGACTCACTAACAAATACTTACCTTCACTGCTGCAAATCTCCTATGGTCCATCTTTTCTAAGAAATTTCCAACAAAATATGTGAGTCTCATTCAAACGCCCCATATAAAGAATCAATAAACTGCAACAGAATGTTATTTGGGGACCTAACGCAGGCATTTTATGTTATGTTGTCAATAAGACAGAACAGTTGACTCAGAACACCTGCTATGTTTCTTGCCAGGTGAAATCTGTCATTTTTGCACCACCTGCAACGCCAAATGGAATTGCAAAAACATGATTCTAGAATTTGTTCATGCATTGATGCCAATATAAATCCAATAAAACCCAAACTCTTGACATGTAGGGGCAGAGGCACATTGACAGATTGCACTTCCAGTGGGGTAAAGCAGAGCTTGAAACATGCTGTGGTAAACACATGGCCAGAGAAATGGATATAAACAGGAACATCGACACCTGCAGACTGAAGTATTGACACATCTGGAGTGACCTGTCCCATTTAGTCAAAGGGATTGTGAGTAAAGTCTGTCCTCTATGGCTTTTCCTCAATCCTTTCTCTCACTATTTGAGATACCAGACCTATCCAACCATACATCCTTGACAGCCACAAGGCACAAAATGTTCATCCGAGGTTCATCTCACAATGTGCAATAGATGGCAAAATGTGAGACTTAGAATGTAATGGGAAGTGAAGGGTGAAAGGTTGGGCAAGGGGTTAAGACCTTTAGGGACAAGGTCCTTAAATCTTCAGTTTTTCAACAAGTCATAGATTGTTACAATCAAACAATCAAAAAAATTGTGTACCTTTTGAGCTTTTTGTGTTAGTAGTTGATTACCATTTATAGCAGTAAGTGGTAGATACTTTGAGGGCTTGTATTGTGCAGTTACACTTTTATTATACAATTTTTTTTTTTTTTTTCATTGCCTCGCAAGTTATACCTATTGAAAGTCAATGATTAATTTACCTTTTAAATTTTTTTCCTCTCTCAAACTGAGAAGTATTTTTTTAACTTAGTGCCATTTATTTAAAAGTCAAGAGTTTTCTTTTTTCCCCAAGTGATTTATTATTGAATTGAATGCTCAGATTGACATTTGCTGCATGTCAGTCTGGTTTCTCTCTTCATGACCTAATGTATTGCTTGGGAAAACAAAATGGTTATAGACCTTTGTGAATGGATTTTCAATCATATTCCATGTGATATACACCATACACTACTTTTCAAAAGTTTAGGATCAGTAAGATAAAAAAAATAATACTTTTAATTCTTCAAGGACACATTAAATTAATAAAAAGTGACAGTAAAGACATTAATAATGTTACAAAATATTTCTATTTCAAATATATTTTCAGAAAAACAATAAGCAGCAACAGTTTTCAACATTGATAATAATAAGAAATGTTTCTTGAGCAGCAAATCAGCATTTGATTTTTTTTTTTTTGAAGGATCATGTGACATTGTAGACTGGAGTAATGATGCGGATAATTCAGATTTGCATCAAATTACATTTCAAAATATATTAAGATAGAAAACAGTTATTTTAAATTGTAAAAATATTTTACAATATTACAGTTTCACTGTATGATTAAATGCAGCCTTCTCCAAGAGATATCTTTCAAAAACATTTAAAAAAACTTACCAAATTAACCAAAAATGTTTGAACGGTAGTTTGTCTTTAAATATCTATAAATATCAGTTTACAACTCTTTCACGGTGTTGTTGTTAGGGACAAATGGAATTCTGTACAGGTCTGGCTGTGTTGATATCATTTTAGGACTCTTTAGTACAGAATACTAATGGTTAATGTCAACAGTGTCATTTAACTAACAACCTTGAGCTGGATAGACTGGCAGATCAGAAAGGTTAAGAAGCTATAGCAGGTTGACGGAATCTGTTTTCCAGATGCTTGATAGGTTGACGTTTTGTCAGTCAGGGGCACTGCAGGTCATCATCCTTCAGGTTTTTCAAGGTTATTGTATTTCACTTGCACATCGTAATACTTTTCAGCAACATATTCATGTACAATTATTTTGTCTTAATTGTTTTGTATACACTTTATGGGTGGCCAAATGAAGAATATTCAACATATACTGTTTATTTTACCCTTCCTTACAGGTACTATGCCATCTGTTGCCAGCCACTGGTCTACAGGAATAAGATGACACCACTGAGAGTGACTTTAATGATCGGAGGATGCTGGATAATCCCAACCGTTATTTCCTTCTTACCCATAATGCAAGGCTGGAATAGTATTGGAATAGATGATTTGGTGAGTCACAACCGTCAGATGGTAGACTGTTTGTGCTGATAAGGTTTGTGAAAGCAGTCTGACTTTGATTCTTGTAATGATGTTTCTTTCATTCTCTCTCACCTTGTAATCAAGTGTGGATTATAAAAATGCTTTATAAAAAATCCAGGGAGTGATTATGAGAGAAACTTGTGACGCATGTCAAGTCTTTTTCAGGCATCTTCTCTGCTCTATATGCAGTTTTCAAAAGGCAGTTATCCATCCATGCATAGAACCTAAGCCACTGTCAATGTTTCTAGGAAAGCAATTGAAGTACGTAGGGGCTCTCATAAAGATCAGCTTTGAGGGTTGGGATGATTGTGGAGAAAATTAAATGCCAAAGTCTCAGGTAGGGAACTTAATTCATTACTTTCCAGTAAACAAATAAAAATGGCCCTGGGTGATGCACCATAATTAAATTCATGCTAGAGAAAGGAAATGCCACGTGGAAAGTATTTCTCTCTGGTTTTCATGTGCATGTTGATGTAATGTAATGTTTCATGAGATTCATGTGACACCATGTCTGTTTTACTTTGCCGTTTTCGGTCTTTGGAAACAGCTGAGTGGTTTTCTCTGCCCACATGTATAGGATAATATTTGTGTATTCATTTTAGCTTCCTTCAAACTACATTTTTAATGAGAAAAAAAATCTAAAAGAATTAATGAATGCTTTCTCTTTAAAGTAAACACTTAGCATTCTGCTGTCTGGAGTATCCTGGGTTATTCCACCTTAATAGCTACCTATACTTCACATTTTCAGAGAAGCGTCCCGTTCCGCCAAAAGCTCTTCTCAAAGGAACTAATTAGCGGTTTGATATTGAATATCAATGATAGCACGGGCCAAAGTCCAGCTTATTCTGAAAAAGAAAAAAATCAGTCTGACACTGATGTGCAATTTGTTTGCAGTTCATGAGAGAAAAATTTACTGAAGTTTCTCATTATTAATGAGAGGGTTGGTGTTGGGTTTATGGTTTGGAGGGCTCAGAGTAATGTGAGGAGCAGGCAGGAGAGAGGCTCAGATGAACAGTGATTAATGTTTCTCATCATAACACTTCCTTCTGTGGATCAAATCATTAACAGTCTGTTTGAAAACAGTATATCTGTATGCATGTGTATACCTTATGGTTCTCACAGACCTAGATCAGATTTGAAAAAAATCTATGTTAATTACTCTCATCAAGCTCTCTTCACTTACAATATCTAGCCATTTAATCTTAGTTGTTGTTGATGTTAATTGTGGGGTTAAGCATGTTTCTAATGTATGTCACTAATTGCACTTTACTTAAAAGCAATAACATTTTGTAATTGGAACATGGCTTTATAAAATCTGAAATAGTTTTCTGTGATTTTTAAAGGGTTTATATGACCAAAAAACAGAAAATATGTTTGTATGTATTCTACCATTCAAAAGTTTGTGGTGAATACGATTTTTTAAAATGTTTTTGAAATTAATTAACTGTGATGGAAAAGCCAAATTTTCATCATAATTCCTCCAGTCTTCAGTGTCACATGATCCTTCAGAAATCATTTTTAATATGCTGATTTGGTGCTTAATAAATATTTCTTGTTATTGTCAATGTTGAAAACAATTGTGCTGATTGATATTTTGTGGAAATCAAGGTGCATGTTTTTCAGGATGCTTTGACAAATAGAAAGTTCAAAAGCATTTATATAAAAATAAAAAAATTATATTATAAATGTCTTTACTTTCACTTTTGATCAATTTATTACATCCTTGCTTAATAAAGTTATTAATTTCTTACCCCAAACTTTTGCTAAATTAACATCATAAAAAACAAAAAAAAACGAATTGACACAAGCTGCAGCTTTTTAAACAGCACACTCTTTATACATTTACATTTAAATTACATTTAATCATTTAGCAGACATTTTTTATCCAAAGTGATATTACAAATGAGAAGAGCAATAGCAGCAATTAAACCAACAACAGGGCAACAATATACAAGTGCCGTGTCCAGCTTAGTCCAGCATAGTAGGTCGTTTTTTTTTTTTTTTTTTTTTGTGTGGATAGAACAAGAGCTTGGACAAGAAGTTGTGTAGCATGGCCTGATCTTCTTAGTGTTGTATAATAAGGCATATCTGCAGAACCGGGCAGTTCTAGCAATGTGCTCTGTGAAGTTCAACTGATCATCAATCACAACTCCAAGGTTCCTGGCTGCCCTGGATGAAGTTATGGTTGACAAACCTAGCTGAATGGAGAAGTTGTGCTGGTTGTGTTTTAAGTGAAGGTGGTGGTCTTTCATCCAGCAAGAAATGTCTATCAGGCAGGCTGAGATGTGAGCAGCTACTGTCGGATCATCTGGTTGGAATGAGAGGTAGAGTTGTGTGACATCAGCATAGCAGTGATAGAAAAATACATGTTTCTGAGTGATAGATCCTAGTGATGACATGTAGATGGAGAAGAGAAATGGTCCAAGCACTGAGTCCTGAGGCACAGATGTTAGCTAGATTTTGTGACTTAGACACCTCACCCCTCCACGGACCTACATGAGAGGTAAGACTTGGACCATTGGAGTGCGGTTCCTGAGATTCCCTTCATCTTTGACAAGGAGGATCTGTCAAGCAGCAGACAGATCCAGCAAGATGAGTACTGAGGATTTGGAAACTGCTCTTTCCAGTCTTAGAGCTTCAATAACCAAGAGCAGGACAGTCTCAGTTGAGTGGCTGCAGACTGGTTGTGTGTCCAGGAGTTTTAAAAAAGTAAAAAAAAATTCTAGATGTGCTGGATTTAGAGTGGGTTTCTTAAGCAGTGGGGTTAACCGCGCCCCAGTTTAAATGATGTGGGAAAGGTACCAGTGTGAAGAGAGGTGTTGATGATGTGAGTGAGTGCAGGTAGAACTGAAGGAGAAATGGCTTGAAAGAGATGAGTAGGTATAGGATCAAGCGGACAGGTAGTAGGGTGTTTGGAAAGGATGAGTTTGGAGACTTCTGCCTCCGAGAGCGGAGAGAAGGAGAGAATGTGTGTGTCAGCTGTTAAGATGTGCATGTCGAATTGTGGTGTGGAAAATTTTATGCTGATGGTTGTTGTTGTTTTTTTATGAAGAATGTAGCAAAGTCATCAGCTGTTAGGGTTGATGAAGGAGGGGGAGGAGGAGGGTTTGAAAAGTCAGAGTCAGAAGAATTGTTCATTTTGTCATGGTAGTAAGTCATTTTAGCAGTAGAGACATTAGCAGATAAGGAAGAGTGGAGGGATTGATACAAACCAGGGTCAGCGGGATCTTTGATTTGCGCCACTCCCTCTCTGCAGCCCTGAGTTTAGAATGATGTTCGCGGAGAACATCAGATAACCAGGGGGTAGAGGGGGTGGCGCGGGCTGGCCTGGAGGAAAGGGGGCAGAAGTTGTCTAAGCACGATGTTAGTGTGGAGAAAAGAGTATCAGTTGCACTGTTAGTATCAAGTGATGAGAGCGGATTTGGGGGAGGAAGTGTGGATGAGACCAAAGAGGATAGGCAGGAGGCCGGTGAGAGTGAGCATAGGTTTTGCCGAAAGGTGACCTGTGGAGGAGTGTGTGTTGGTTTCTGAGCCAGGTTGAGGTTAAGAGTGAGGAGGAAGTATTCTGAAGTGTGCAGTGGAGTGACCAGCGTATGGTCAGTGGAGCAGTAGCGCATGTAAATAAGGTCAAATTGTTTACCTGATTTGTGATTAGCCTCAGTAGATACTCACTTGAGGTAAAACGAGGCAAGCAGAGTGTTGAAATCAACAGCCTGAGGTTTTTCTAGGTGGATGTTAAAGTCTCTAATAACTACCAGAGGAGTACCATCCTCAGGGAAGGATGAGAGTAACACATCCAACTCCTCCAAGAAATTGCCTTGCTGACCTGGGGGACAAAAAACAACTACAAAAAGGATTTTGGACTGCAGGTGTGGCAGTGTCCTTTTTATGATCCGCACTGTACAGTATGGATAAATGCAAGACAGCAGAGCTGATGGGAGCAGCTATATGGAAGAGAGAGACAGACTTTGAGACACTTGCCCCTTAGACGAGCTGTCAGGGTCCAATAGAGAGTGACGTCACTGCAGTGACAACCTGAATGGATTTAATGAGGTGAATGTCACTCCCAAAAATAACCAAATAACATGATTAGGCATATATTATGAGCTGCTGTAGCTGACAACTGTACTGTAGCTGCAATGTAGGTAGTGGTCTAACAATATACATTACCGTATTTTACAGCCAATATCTTAGAGAGCAGGGTGGCCGATATAAAGCAGATAGCTATGGTATCACACTATTTAATTTAGAGATAGATAAGGAACTAAACACTGTAACCAACAGTGCACTCAGTAATCTGGTTAATCTGTGCACACTGGGAATCATATTTTTACATGAAGACAAGGTAGTGCTAATTTTACATACAGCACACAGTGAATATGATATGAATATGATATAGCGGCACACTGTATATAGTGCAGCATAGGTTGAAATCAAGGAATTAAAGTTTGTCAAACATGCATGCCCACTGACAAAATAAAAGTCCTGCCTCCTACATATCGGTCAAACAGAAAAACTTATCGGCTAATGCCTATATTTATAAAAAAAAAAAAATCGTCATGGTTTTCACTTATATTTGGCCATAAAGATGAAATTCTAATATAATTATGGCTAAGGGTCAAAAGTCATCAGTCATGATGATTTGAATGTTTGTATTTTTAATCATTATTTAAATCATCACACCCTGAAAGGTTAATGACTTTTAAAAATCTTTCCACTCCAAAGGACATCATGCATCAGAGGGTGAATTTAATTCTAGGGGAGTGTAATTCATTTACCAGTTACAAACTTAATATAACTGATATAGTGCTGTATATCATAGTATTTGAATGTCAAACATGTTCCATTAATATGAAGAGGTGAGAGTCTCTAAATAGTGTATTTGGGGAGCAAGATATTTATAGATTCATGCCCTCTAGCTAAGTTCTCTTCCACATCTAGAGGTCCTTGTGATTTACCAGAAGAAGTATTGTAAGTAGCCACCTCTGCTCTTAAAATGTCTCCTCAAATGACTGTTCCCTGAAGCCAAAGACATACAGGGTCCAACCTTATGGTAATGGTAAATAATGACCTGACACAGAGGGAGCGCTAGAAACCTAGTAAAATAATTTCCATAACTCTTAATGCCAATTCACACTGCACCAACAGACACATTTGTCAGGTTTTGTCAATCAGCGTGTTTTCGCTGATTGAACATTGAATTGGAATTGGTCTTGGAATGTCTGAGAAATTATGTACTGTGATGTGGTGACTCTCAATGTTGATCCGTGTCTGACGGTGCAGTGTCAAGTAGCATTTAAAAATAAAGCTTCTTCATTGGCATTTATAGTTCCATGAAGAATCTTAACATCCATGTTAACTTTCCATTGCACAGAAGGTTTCTACTTTATAGTGGAAAAAGTTTCTTCGGAAAACCAAAAATGGTTCTTCTATGGCATCACTGTGAAAACCCCCTTTTGGTACCTGTAATGTTTAGAGTGTACATTCTTTTGTGTTTGCGTAAGCTGAATATGTCAACATTTTCTTGACAGATAGAGAAGCGGAAGTTCTCCGGCAACTCCACGGTGTGTGTGTTCATGGTGAACAAGCCATACGCTCTGACCTGCTCAGTCGTGGCCTTCTACGTACCGCTCATCCTGATGGTGCTGGCGTACCAACGCATCTACGTCACGGCGCGGGCACACGCCCGACAGATCAGTATGCTGCAGCGGGCCGGAGGAGCAGGGAACAGCGCAGACCACCAACGCAACCACCGCATGCGTACCGAGACCAAGGCGGCCAAGACTCTGTGTATCATCATGGGCTGCTTCTGCCTGTGCTGGGCCCCTTTCTTCATCACGAACGTGGTGGACCCCTTCATAGATTACAGTGTTCCTGAGCAGCTCTGGGCGGCCTGCCTCTGGCTGGGCTACATCAACTCCATGCTCAACCCCATCCTCTACGCCTTCCTTAACAAGTCCTTCCGTCGTGCCTTCCTCATCATTCTCTGCTGCGGACACAAGCGCTACCGCCGATCTTCCATCCTAGGCCCTGGAACGACCTGCACGGCCACGCAGATCAACGGCTCTACACACGTCCTGAAGTAAGTGAGACAAGAATTATATTTCCCTTGGTCTCTCTTTTCTAAGGTGGATCTGGTAACATGTACACTTGGAAAAAGGACAGATTATGGTCAGGAACCAAGGTCAGGAACATCTCATCAAGAAAATACTGACAAAAATGTCTGTTAAAAGGGTATTTTCTTTCGATACAATAACATAGACAAGACAAAAAAGCTTTCTTGTCCATAAATCCAAAAATTATTTTAGTCAATTCAGAAAATGTTTTACCAAAATTAATGAATATAACATGACAAAATATTGACTACATTTAAGTCAGCTTGAAATTGTTTTTGCCCTATCTATTTTGTAAATGCATTTTATAGATATTAATGTGAACAGTTGGTCCAGAACTATGTTTCTTTTTTTTTGTAAATGTTTATTAATGTTTAATCAAAAGGTCAATCGTTTTGTGAAAATGACTGACTTCTCTCTGTTTGACTTATAAAGGACTTATTTAATAATAATAGTCTTATAAATCTTAATAATTTAGTCTGCTTAAATCCCACCTATAATAAACTGCAAGCTCGCATTCATTTTTTATTTATTTAAACTGCCAATTCTTAAAATCAGTAACAAAAGACAAAAATCAGTAACAAAAGACAACAAATTGCCTGGTCCATAATCTTGCTTTGATTTAGAGGGCTTTCACACTAGCTCTTTTGGTGCTTACCCGGGTTTGTTTGGTTGATGTGAATGCTGTTTTCCAAACTGCACCCCGATTTAAAAAGGTGGTCTGGGGTACGGTTCATATGATGTCTGGTACGGTTTGCTGCTGATATGAATGCAACCGTACTACATTGTGGAAATTAATGTATACTTCAGTAACACTGGGACTGCAAGCAGAGAGAATGTATATCTAGTTTTTTGTTCGCCTTTAGCAGAAATGGACTCCTGTTTTTATTAGAACATTTGCAGTGCATTCATGGCAGATAGATGACGCTTTAGAAACAAAACCAAAGGTTCAAAAACCAAAATATAAAAGTGAGGCGAGCCACGCTATGCATCCTGGCTTCATGGAACCCCTGTGTCTTGATACCTAGCATAAACAGCTGCCGCTTTGATGACCGAAGCGGTTTGAACCCCCCCAAAAATACAGTGTGAACACAATCCAGCGGGGGCAAAGGAGGGGGAGCAATCAAACTCAGGTTCAGACCAAACAATCAAAGTGTGAAATCACCCCTAAAGGTGTTCATTTTCAGTAAAGTAGAAGACTTCCAGATTGATTCATTTGCATATACCACTTCTTTTCATTGGTTGCTTGGTGTATTGGCTTGTATTTGCCTTCTGGTGGTCATTTGTAGATGTTCTTGGAGCAACAGGCAGCAAAGAATAAGTCCATGTCTTGCTGTGTACACCTTTCTCATTCACTGTCAGGTGTAGAGTTCTACTACTTCATCAGGCATTTCTAGTTTGCTCACCTCTTGACCTAACAAAATTTACTCAGAAAACAGCAGAGCATGAACATCAGTATATTGTAGCTTCTGCTGTTATGTGTCATGGGAACATAAACCCGATCTTTGGTCATCTCAGTTAGACTGCACATCTGCTAGAACTCTTGCTCCCCATCTGCTTTATTTTTAAACTATTCTCAGAAACATTGTGACAGAGAATGGTTATTGTTTCACTAAAAAAGAGCTTTTCTGTCCTGCAATATTTTGGCGTAAAACTAAGAAAGATTGTCTACCCACTATGTCTTGTCTCATAAAAACTTTTGCTGTTTTATGCAGTTATCCAATATGCCTTAAAGGAGTTGTATATTATTTAAAAAATATTTATATTTTGCAGAGGTCCATTTCTGAAATTTTTTGGAACCAAAGAACAGTTTATATTACTATTTTCTCTCGCTTTAATGAATTAATAAATGCTTCTGCTGTTAGGATAATAGTATTTATGCTATTGGGTTGTACTTGGCAGGAATGTTGTGTAAATTTGGTCAGTCATTTTAACGAGGGTACAAGATTGCTTTAATCCTAGTGTGGGAACTCGCTCTTTATAAAAAAAATCACACGCTCTCAGAAAAGAAAAGGTACAAAAGTTGTCACTGGGTCAGTTTTCTTTCAAAAGGTACTAGTAGTGGGTTTTGCACTGGGTAGTTCTAGGGACTTAGTTCTAGGAACAAGCCACCAGGGTGGTTCCCCGAGAACTAATAGTTCCCCGAGGAACATTTTCCTGGTTGCCTTCACACCGCCAGTGGGAACTCTGAAGTGACGTAAGCCGTGCTTGTTGTTGTAACTTTTATTTTGATGGTGCGGCAGACATTTATTTTAACGGTGCTGAGAACGCCAGAGCCTGAGCACACAGCGCTCCCATTCTCTGTCTTCATTAGTTTACGACCTGTTTAACAGTCCTGTCTAATACATTATTAGATAGAGCTGTTATACAGAGAAAGTAGACAGTATATGAAAAATGATTAGCGTTTGCCGTGTGGTTGATGCCCAACGTCGCTAGCTGAGCAGAAATACATTATCATGCTTTGCTTGGTCCAAAGTCGCGTTGTATTAAAGGTTCTCCTTAGCTTAAAGGTTGAGAGGTCTATTTATCACTGTTTTCCATGTGCGTAGAGTTAAGTTTATGGAGTAAATAATTATAAAGACTATAATCTGTGTGTGTACACAGCTTTTTTTTTTTAAATGGCGGGTGCTGGTGTCTTACATGCATTCGGCTTATCAGCGTACACTAACGTCACTGGTAGTTCCTATAGCACTGGTTTAGACCCTACCCTGAAGTGGGAGCTCATTTAGTTACTTACATTATGTTTTCATAATTCAACAAACTGTTTTATCTCAAAGGGTCAAGGACTATTTGATCTGTCATGATTTGACCCTTTAAACTTTACTGTAGCAGGGCTCTCAAGTGTCACGCATTGAGCGTGACAGTCACTCATTTCGGTCTTTTGTCACGCACTCCCGCCACACATTGTATTTCTCACGCGGAAAAAAACTATTTATAATATATTTAATATGCCGCAGCGGCCAAAATTTCTCTAGCCGCGCCGCTCTCACTATGGAACTGGCAGTAATCAAGCGCGTCTCCCCTGGAATTCTTAGTCGAGCCTGCCACTTATCAAAAGAAAGGGGCTACACAATAGCCAATCAGAAAAATAGCACTATTGTATCTGGGTAAGATTTAACGCAACAACCAATGAAAGAAAAAGCATATCCTGGAATTGTTCAAGTGATTCTGCTACAACGTCTTCCAAAAGTTTCGTTCACCCACAGAAGAAACCAGTCCGAGCTCTGAGCATCACTTTGAGCACAGAGTAAGTCATCATCTCCTGTTTTAATGTTACAACAAATTCACAACTTGTTTGACACAAACTGACTGCTGTTAGAGAATGTTTCCCAGATAATTAGCATCAGTTTTTCATGAGTGTCTGTAACTTAGCCAACAGTTTTACAGCCTGTTCACTGACAACACCTGCTCAGAACAAGTAGTCTAGGCCTAGTCATATTTTCGTTATCACACGATGACTGACATTTTGTCACATTATAAACATCTCTCTCTCCAAATAGGCTTAATAATTTTATTAGCACTAAATAAATTAAAGTGTATTGCATAGTCGATGTTATAGGTCACTTTTAAAATCATGTCATATTTTATAATTATATCCTGGCCATGGATGCATTAATCATTGCATCTGTCTTTCAAAGATGTCAGGTAAAAAGCATTTAAACTTGTCACTCTTGCCTGTCTTCAAAACTTGAGAGCCCTGCTGTAGTAATGTAGGTTACAATGTCGATGGCATGTTGGTGGTGACTGCTCTGATAGAGGTGATGTGTAGATCAGAGGATAAGAGGAGCGAAAGATGCTCTTCGCTGTGAGGAGTCTGTGGAGGGGAGTTCCCTCTGGCTCTAACCACAATGTAGCATGTTATTTTTGATACAGCAAAGATTAAAGATTTAAGACATCTGGTCAAATCCCTCAAGGGAAATCTAGAATGCAAGGATGTAACTTGTTATTAATGCAGCCAGACTTGAAAGAAAGATGTACAATATGCTGAATGAAGGCCATAACAGACATTAATATGATGTAACTTATTGTGTTGTTGAGGAGCATACATAGTGGCAGTGTGGGAGCAACAGACCATTTTTCATTTCAAATATATATTTTTTTGAAGATCAGATTTTACAGCATACCAGAGCAGTGACACATTCTTTTCTTTTTTTTTTTCTTTTTCTTTCTTTTTTTTTTCAAGTAAAATGTACAGCATTACATAAGGCTATCTTGCATATTGGGTCACTGTGATTTTGCCAAGTAATATCATTGAACAACATTCCTGTCTGAAAATGTTGTCCTAACCATATCCCTATCCTTAAACCTAATCCTAGCTCTTCATTACAGCCATTAGAATAGGAAGTTCCTGGTTAAAATGTGATGCTCACATTCATTTACATGTATTTAAATGCTCACAAAAGATCTATTATCAGATTTAAATAGACCATCTGGATCTGAATTTTGCAACGCAGCACTTGAACCTAAGTTTGTTTCCACCACAGTATAAAAACAAAATTAAAAGATAATTGCAACTTTTTATTTCACAATTCTGACTTTTTTTCTCACAATTGCGCGATTATATTTTGCAATTCTGACTTTATAACTCGCAATTCTGACTTTTTTCGCAATTGCGATTTCATATCACGCACTTAAAGTCAGATTTGCAAGATGCAAACTTGCGATTGCGAGATTTAAAAATAAATAAATAAATATTCCGTGGCGGAAACAAGCTTCCATATTAGTGGAAGTCACAATTCAAAGCAGTGAAAAGAAAGCAAAAGCAATACTGTTATCAATAATAGATGAATGATTTATTTTTTCAATAATTTATAGTTAGAGTTTGGCATTTTTTAATGCTTTTATGCACAGTTTGTTGGTGACATTTAGTGGTAGGCCTGCTGGGAAGAGGCCAAATGAAAATATTCTGATATTCAGCTTTCCATAAAGATCAGTGCTGCTCTGTTTGCCATATGTTTGGCAAAAACAGTCGTGGTAATAATGAGCACACTGTGAATATTGGTGTCTCTTCTCATTCTAATCATATGTTGCAAGTCTTTTAAATCACTTCATCAAAAGAGATCTGTGGATTTTGTTTCCATGGAGACTCCAATGGACTACCTCCATATAGACAATGTCTTTGTGTTTGGCCATCTTACACTACACTTTGGCATAGGGAGGCAGCCATAATGCATTTGTTAATCTATCATTTAGCTTCTGCATTTTAAAGAGGACGAGTGAAATGGAAGTTGTTCCTAGACGAAAATGGAATTTGAGTAGATGTAACACTCCACATGGATTAATCTGAAAACTGAGAAGATACATGTTTCATATTTCATTTAAATTAATGAAGCACTTTTTCGTTTAATAAAAAGTTTTTATTTGTATTTTGAGTATTTTCATTACAATTAAGTGCATTTCTGTATGTAATTTGTATCAGCCCACTCTAATGTATATATATATAAAAAAAAGATAATGGTAACTCTTTACATGAATAAGCATAATAATAATAATTTGTTAATTAATAATAATAATTTGTTATAATAATTAATAATAATTTGTTACATTTATATAGCGCTTTTTCTGAGACCTCAAAGCGCTTTACATAGATGGGGGAATCTCCTCAACCACCACCAATGTGCAGCATCCACTTGGATGATGTGACGGCAGCCATATTGCACCAGAACGCCCACCACACACCAGCTTACTGGTGGAGAGGAGACAGTGATGAAGCCAATCAGTATATGGGGATGATCAGGAGGCCATGATGGACAGAGGCCAAGGGGCAAATTTGGCCAGGATGCCGGGGTTACACCCCTACTCTTTTTCGAAGGACATCCTGGGATTTTTAATGACCACAGAGAGTCAGGACCTCGGTTTAACGTCTCATCCGAAGGATGGTGCTCTTTTGGCAGTATAGTGTCCCCGTCACTACACTGGGGCATTAGGACCCACACAGACCACAGGGTGAGCGCCCCCTACTGGCCTCACTAACACCTCTTCCAGCAGCAACCTGGTTTTCTCAGGAGGTCTCCCATCCAGGTACTAACCAGGCTCAGCCCTGCTTAGCTTCAGTGGGCAACCGGTCTTGGGCTACAGGGTGATATGGCTGCTGGCTGTACTAAGCATGTACTAATGATTGAATTAATACTTACCTCAACATGAACTAATAAGTCAACACATTAACCTTAAATATGACCGGAGTCATAGATGGATTCATGCATGAATAAAGGCAACCTTAACTACATGTTAGTACATATATATGTAATATGTAGTTCAAAAGAACAGCAATTATTTAAATAATAAATCTTATATAACATTATAATTGTCACTTTTGATTTTTCTTATGTGTCCTTGCTGAATAAAAGTATTTCTTTCAAAACTATATCTTACACGATCACCCCAAACTTCTAATCAGTAATGCACATTACAGTTTTATTTGTTGTACTGCATTTAAATGCTGATTTTATCAGGACAATATTCAATTTTTGAGTGAAATAAACTCATTTCATTTGGTTAATTTCTTCGTTCAGGTTTACAGTGTGTGTCCAGAAAAGCCATTTGCTATTTCCCTTATCTGTGACACCTAGTTGGACATGGTCAGAATAATGTGTTTTGACAGTGTCCAATGTCCTTTCTGCTTCAGGTCTCTCAGTGACCACTCAAACCAAATGATTCATGGGAATGAGACACACTGCGCTGTCAACAGTGTGGGCCTTATAGGGACAGCAATTACAGAGTGGCATGTCACTGTCATTTCCATGTCACAGGCCTTATGTCCCAATTTACTGATATTTCTTTCTCCTTGTCTTATTTTATTTAAAGGTGCTCTAAGCGATGTCACGTGTTTTTTAGGCCAACATTTTTTTGTCACATACAGCAAACATCTCACTATCCGCTAGCTGCCTGTCCCCTGAACACACTGTAAAAAACGCGGTCTCTGTAGACAGCCCAGGCTCCGCAAACGGCAACAAAAACAAACTGGCCCAGCCTGGACCACGAAACATAACAAACAGTGTTCCAGCCTATAACCGACAATAATGATTTGGGGGTGGGGGTTGGGGGGTTAGTGCGCGTGCACATGAAGGGGGGTGTGGGGAGTGGAGGAGAGAGAATGAAGAGGGAAGTTAGCTGGAGGAGAGATGTCCTAGACAACGACTAACGTTATAAAAAATGTGGGGGGGGGGGGGGGGATGAAGAGGAGGGAGGGTCAAGCTAGCCTCCGTTTTGTTTGACAATATTTGAACGTCAACAAGAAGTGACTTCACCCAACATCGCTTAGAGCACCTTTAATTATTATTACTTTTAATTATTTTGCATTTTTGCATTCTCAGCTTCGATAAATTAAAGGTGCAAGCATACAAATACATGGTATTAGCATTAGAGGTCGACCGATTCATCGGTTTTGCCGATTAATCGGCACCGATAGTTGATTGGTGGAACTATCGTTATCGGCAAAAATACATACCGATAGTTTTTCCTGGTTGCGTCCGTTGCTGGAGCGGCTGAGAAGCGCGCGCTGTCATTCATTACACAGTAAGAGAGAGCTGAGAAGGGTCTGCTGGCATCATGCAGTACAAGAGCGGCCTCTAGAGGTGTAATAAAACTATCGCTGATGCCTCGTGTTGTTTATTTCGACACGTGATGCTGCGTGCTGCACTGAGAGAGCACATGCTGCGCGGAGATCGCTGACATTAGATGCGCGTTTAAAGCACCGACAGTTAAAAGGTAGCCTATGTATACCCTACATTTTTTAATATCATTATAAAATTATTAATTTGTTGACTAAATGCTGCATTAGTAGAGAAAGAACAGCACAACAGTATGTTTGTTTGCCTTCAAGGCTGAGAGGACGCTAACATTAGTAGTACCTCAAGCGGTTAAAACACTGACAAAAATAAACGTAAGCGTGTTTTGTTATTTTGATCAGATAATCATCAAGTGTTTATAAAATAGAAGCAAAAGTGTGAGACTATACATTTTATATATATGTCATTTCAATGCTCTGGCATTGTAGATATTTAAGCATGACTGTTTGGATTTATATGAAATGATAACACTTACAATAAAATTCCATATGTAACATTAACTAAGGTTAATAACGTCTGTATAAGGATTGTTCATTATTTGTTAATTAACATGCACTAATACATTTTTAAATTAAGGTTTTTATTTGTTAACCATAGTTAATGCACTATCAAACTAACATGAATGATCAAGGTGCAATTGTATTGCTCAAATATTATACTGATCAAATTTTGTTACTTTTTTATTCATTAAGTTGGCTTGAAAAAGAACAGTTTAACAGTTACATTTTAAATGTAACTGGTTTTATTTGTTATTTAGAGTATTACTTTTTGTTTCAGTTTGAATGATTGTCTTTTAGTGACTTCAATATTTATTCATATTATATATTTATTTAATTTAGCATGTTTTCATGGTTTAATACAGTTTTATTATTTTTATAATAAAGTTCAGCATTGTTTTACTTGGAGTGTTATGTTTTGTTTTTATCCAGTATCAATTAAAAAAACTATCGGTTGATTAATCGGTTATCGGCAAGTATGGCCCAACCTAACTATCGTTATCGGTAAAATCCACTATCGGTCGACCTCTAATTAGCATACATAATATTATTAAAATGATTCACCATATTTCATTATGCTGTTATTACAGTTTTTCTGAATTGCTAAAACACTAAACCCCATTCTCTGAACCAAATTCTCAATAGTCTAAACAAATTTGTCGAATAAATCACTCTTTCTGTAAAACATTAAACAAGTTCAGGTAGTTAAAACACTGTTTGCAAATCTCATGCACTCTTTTTTTTCAAAACTCTAAACACATTCTCACTCACTAAAACACATTTTGCACTGTGATGCACTTATGTTTCAAAACGCTAAACACAGACAGGCGAAAGTTAAACACAACTGCAACACAGTTGTCATCATTTACACACAACGACTCAAAATTGTTCACACTTATTTCTAATGATGTGACCAAACCAACTGTACATAATACAAGTCCCACAATTTACTCAAAATGTTGCACTGAATGTTGATACCAACAATGGATGGAAACAATATAAGAGGGAGAGGAGGAAGAGGATGAGAAAGAGGAGGTGAACAAGCAGGAAGAGGATGAGGACGAGGATGAGGAAGAGTGGTGTGGTGTGGAGAATGTTGTCAAGGCTGGATCTGCTTTAGGCTTTTTCCCTTTGCCTGCAGAGATGACAGTGTCTGAGATGTGGAGAAACTCCTCCGGCCGGACAAACATGAAGACATGATGCTGAAACAGAATCAATCTCTCTCACTGACCTTGATTTTGCAGTTGCACATCTCTTCTGAGTGTACTTTACAGTTTTGTCCAATTGCTAACACACAATTTTGCAAATTAGGCTGGTTTTATCAAAATACTTAACACAATTCACAAAACCACACACCCAAACTGCAAAATACCTAATATATCCTACAAAATGAAGCACTGCAACCAAAACTACATATAGCATTATCAAAATCAAACTGTTGCACGAAATGGCACACACTTCATTCATATTACCAGATTTTTGTATAACCACCTACACACTTGGGGATAATGAAAATCACTCTCATTTTTAGTATGCTTTGCCATAAATAGTTCAAATTGTAGAAAATTGTTCAGATTGTTCACATGCACAGAAATATTTGCAGATACACACACATGCTGGTGAAACCAATTATTTTTTTATTTTTTTATCAAACAAGTCAGTGCAACATATGCACAGCAGATATATTTACATTGCACTGAAAAAAAAAATATGCTCACAAATAAAACAGTAGAAGTGTTAACAATTAACCATTGAGGTGTTTGGCCAGGTGGCACATGTATTGGCCAATTAGCTCATGTAGTGTCATTTTGAAATGGCAAACATGTGACTTTATGTCAGGTTGTTGTGTCTTAAGCAGAGAACCGTGTTCAGTGCATTTAAAAAGTGCCATTTTGAATTGCAAAATGTGTGTAAAGCAGAACATGTGTTCAGACTTTTGGAGACTTGAGAAGAGGTTTTGCTCTCTGTTTGTCAGTTTAAATAACTGTGCTGTGCATGTCATTTTAGTGTGTTAGCAATTGGAAAAAAAAACTGCTTTTGCAGTTAGGTCACTGTATTTTCACAATATGCAAGTGGTGAATATACAGACATTTGATAGGCCTACTATTCAATATTCAGAACAATACAGTATTGCCAGAAGAGTCAGAGGTTCTTATAGCCTAGAAATCTAGGCTATAAGCAAGCCTATATTTCTAGCAACTCTCCGTTGGCTTTCTAGCTGGAAAAAACAAACTGTAGTCAGTCAGGCCAATCACATTGTGTATAGAGTCGGCGGGCGGGCTTAACATAGGCTACGTTCACACTGCAGGCTGAAACGACCCAATTCCGATTTTTTTGCCCCTATGCGACCTGTAGGCCTATCTGATCTTTTCATGACAGTCTGAACGACACAGATCCGATCTTTTCAAATGCGACCCAGGCCACTTGGGTATGTGGTCCCAAATCCGATACATATCCGATCTTTTCAAATGCGACTTCAGTCTGAACGGCCAGGTCGCATTTATCCGACCCGCACGTCATTGATACGCGAAAAACGTCATAATTCTGCGTTGAAGTAGTCGTCGGTTTGAAAACGGACTGCATATTCGTCGAGCTGAGGTAAATCTGCCGAACGGGTCGACCTCGACGAGTCCGTTAATTAAAAAATAAATAAATAAAAGCCCACGGCCATTATATATACGTTATGTTAACTTATTTGTGCTGAATCTGATAATAGATAGGTCAGCGGCTGCTGTCTGGCTCTTGTGTAACGGTCGCTGCGCGCGCTCGTGTGTGTGTGTGTGTGTGTGTGTGTGTGAGAGAGAGAGAGAGAATCACAGTTAAAGTTTAGCTACTTCCGCAAACAATAAGTGACGTCGTTGAGTACTCTTCTGCGCATGCGGGTCACTTCTGGGTCATTTCACGTTCACACAGGAGATCACAAAAGGTCGCATTTAATTGGAAATGTGAACGGCCTTGCAAAAAAATCGAATTGAAAAAAAAAATCGGAATTGAGCATTAAGCCCTGCAGTGTGAACGTAGCCATAATGACGACGGAGTTGCAACGGTTCCCTGCTACTTGAAAACAAAGAATGGCTGCTGCTGCTGGCGAACAGCGGTCTTTCGAATCGGCTTTGGCCGCGACTCTGGAAGACTTGGAGTTAAGCTTTTCTTTGAGAAAAGAACAAAGAACGGCGCTTAAATCATTCTTAAAAAAGGAAGATGTGTTCGTAGTTTTGCCGACCAGATACAGCAAAACTTTAATCTATCAACTAGCTCCGCTGGTGGGAAAACGCTCTGGTTGGTTGTAGTGATATCCTATTGTGTGCAGAGGGAATTTGAAAGACAACCGTTTATCCCGCCCCTCGGATTGAGCCCCGCCAATGGTGAGTTCCCAGACCCAACATCTTGATGTGGGTCTGGCTTGCCAGGCTAAGAGGTTCAATGAATGTGGTTTGAAAATTTGGTTTTGTGTTTAAGGTTTTGAGAAATTGAGTGATGGTTTCAAGAAATGTGTTTTAGCCAACTAAAAATGAATCAAAAATACATTTTTGAGGGAGAAATACATATATTTGGATTACTTGTTCATCAAATCCATCTTCATGCATAAGCAGCTGTGCTTCAGTTGCTTCATCAGCTACAAACAATGCAAACAGGATGTTTGCTTTAACTGGTGGAGACTGCTGGTGCGCTATGAGACGTGTGAACTTTTATTCTTCCCCAAACAAGTCCGAACGTCATCTATTATGGTTATACAGAAATCATTAGTGCACCTTTACCTAAACAATTAAAGCAGTCCAACTTATATCGGTTGTGATAGAGCAATTTTTTCATACTTAACTAATACAGATAGCAGGAACGTTTCCTTGTTCACTATCAATGTTAAAACCCAAGATATTAATATAGCCTTCCAGACCTCCACAGTATACAAACATACAAGATCAGAGACACTGGCTGTTCACCCAGCTTGAACAACGAATCCACAGATGTTTGAAAGTCTTCAAAGGCCTCTCCACCAAGTTGTTATCTAAATATGTCCCAGTGAAAACGGGTCCAGATCGGGCTGTGCAAATGACTGTAACGGCTCTTCAGTATGTCCTACCGCTCTTTGTTTTTCACAGCCCTTTGGAAACCTGCCCGGGACATTAATCGTGGAACTGTTTCCAAATGGTGGGGCTGTCAACATGTTAATCTGGCTGATAAACATTGGAGTGAAGTATGTTGGGATCTCAGGGGCTCTGCCGGAGACGCTGGAGGCAGGAGCTGTGGGACAGGCAAATGAGTTTAGGGATCCAGGCAGATTAACACAGACGACACAGATCTAAACACAGGCCTGCTGTCTTCCGTCTTAATTATTTAGTAATTCACCCGCAGCTCAACATGGAGATGTTAAACTCATCTGGGCAATGAAGACTCCTCTGGGTTCTGTCTGAATGTCTGTGTGGCAAGCGTGGACTCAGGTCTTGTCAAGAAATTATTGCTGATAAAGATCAGCACTGTAAGGTAAATGGGTCAATGACGTATTTTTGTTTCGCCTTGATCTATTCATTTATTTAAAATACATAAAACATTTATACAGACTGTGACTTTAAAACATCTCTTCTACATCTTAAAATCAGCCATTTTAATGTATGTTTTAAAATATATATATATTTTTTTTTTACGGTCCAGAGATTACAGCAGGCCCAATATTATTATTAAACATTTGTCCACCAAATTAAAGTGTGTTGTAATATCTGATTATTTGACTTTATGACTTACATATCAAATTATGTATCCAAGAAAAAAATATAAGGGGGAAGCGTGTGTGTGTAGGTGGGTGTTATTATTGATTATAATTTAAAAGGCACTGAATGTTTTTGCAGTGTACTAAACAAAAACAAAAAAAGTCTGTAGTGTATTGCATATTACTTCCCCTGTGAAGATGTAAAACATCTGTATTTTATATATTGTACGTATGCATACATTAAGACTCTAATTTGTTTTGTGGAGTGTTTAATGCATCTGTCTAATAACTGGCATCAGCTGCATTACTTTAATTAATAATCAGTAGCGATGTAGTTCAGGCATTAATGACTGCTGTTTAATGCTTGTCCCTTGAGCTGTCATAGAATAATAGCAGGGTTTCATTTGTAAATCCTAATATATATCATTATTTTTCATGTTCAGCTTTGGTGCAGAGAGTACACACTACAAATGTAAAGGACCCCAAACACACAGATCAGCTATTCACTTCATATTGTTGTGAAAAGATCTCAGTTTTCAACAAAACTTTTTTCCCTGTTGTGTTATTCACCTTAAATTTTATTCGGCTGTTTAACTGAAGCACATGCAGAGCAGAAATATTCACTGAGTAAGCAGCACTTGCTTTAGAAACTTGATTTAGTAAAAATGCAGGGTCATGAATGCCTAGAAATGCTCCAGGGTCCTGATCTAACATCAGCACTATTTTTTGATCTAGTGGATTCTTAATTGTTCTTTCAGTAGGGCTCTCTCAGGACACACCTGATTCAAAATAAATGGCAACTTTTGTGTGGGTGATTTAATGGAGGCCAGGCAGAGAAGTAAATGTGATGTCTGCTGCTCTGAGAGGTTTGTGTTTGTGTTGGGCTGAGGTCTCTGGCTCGTACAGCATGTCATAAATCACCCCTATTAAGAATTATATGTGAAAGTTATGGTTGGCTTAATGAGGAAGCCCAATCATTTCTGACAGACTGCATCAAAATCCATCCCTAAAATAAACTCGCAGAGCTATTATATATGAGTCAATGATGTGACAATCATTATTCAATGGAATTCATACAGACAGTGGCTTGAATACAGTCATCTTTTATGATGAGCATGTTTTCAATTTCTGAATTAAAGTATGTGTTACATAGTCCACTGAAGGCGAGTTGAATTTTATTGAAAACGTTAACAGATACAAAATCAACAAAAGACTTGACAAAGCGTGAATTGGCTTGACTTTACTTGAAATAACATGAACTAAATTGAAACATAAAACATTACACTCACCAACAATGGGTTACACGCCTTAATATGGCCTTAATGGTTAATGGCCTTAAAAGTAAAAAATGTCTATGTGGTGTAAAAAGAAATCTCATTAAATACTGAAATTCCTGAAAATTTTTTGTATTAGTAGTTTGCCATGATATTATTATTACTTCTTTAAAAATATGAATTGAAGCAGTTTTTTTTCTTCTTCAAATATTACATATTACAATATATCTATATATTAATATTATTTATATATCTATATATATATATATATATCAATATTAAATATAAATAATCAATATGATTGATTGTGATTGTCTGCCAAATCATAGTCAGTGTGGTTAGATTTGAGATTTTTTATTATTATTATGGGATTAGTTAGTCAGATGGATTAATTACTTATTAATATTTTTTATTATTTATAATATTTACTATATATTTATTATAAAAAAAATTAAGTTTTACATTTCTAATATATATATATTGTGTAGTGGTCAGTAAATAAATACAGTATATGTTTTGTTTTTTTATTTGAAAATGATACAGATGCTTTTGAAAAATGTACTTGAAACCAATATTAAAAAAGGATTTAATTCCTGATAACCTAGCACACACATTTATAGGGAGATTTTTCAAGGATTTCACCTTCCCAGCATCCTAGACATCCGTATTTGTCATTGACCCATAAACTCATTATGCACTGAACACATTAGTGGTTTGTGAGAGATGAGGGCATTGAGCTGTATCTGAAATGGGGTCTGGGGAGGCATGAAACCTACATACACACAAGCCTCTGCACAGTCTGCTGGTATTCACTTGAGATATCAATCGTTCAAACGTCTCATAGGGCACATCACGATGAACCAGTCAGCACATTTCAGTGACAGTCTGTTTAAAAGTCATCTTCTTCCTGAAAGATTAGTCCTTTCCTCACCCTGACACCCCATCTAGATAACAAAACTAGACCAATCTAGGTATAAACAACAAAGCTGTTTACACTACAAGTTTGTGATGCATTGATTTTAACTGAAGTGTCGCTTGTAGATTACACTAAAACCTAGTGCCCTTCCTACCTAGCATTTTAAGTCATCATACTGTAGAAAGGTGGATCGCATAATTGTAGTGTTGTTAGCTTAGCATTATGCTAATGTTAAACACAATTGCTATCAGCTGAATCTCCCATGCGCTTCAGGGAGCAATGATCTAAATCTTAAACAGCAAGGCAGCTAATTAGGTTTTGGTTGTGAGAAACTTTGCCCTGTGCAAACTTTAGCACACAGTGTGCGTGCGAAACAAAGTTTAGCTACATAACACCCGGGTGGCGCTACTAAAACCAACAGCAGTTTTATGCGTTAGCTGCGCTTGAGCTGCAGTGATATATGAGTTTCAGTGAGAGACAGATTACATGCATGTCTGCGCGAGTGAGTCCTGTCTGCAATGATAGAAGTGCGTTTCACGGCACAACACGCAGCCAATGCCGATGACAGCTGGCTTTTGTGCACGTCATCAGCTGTTCAGAAGCAAACTCAAAACTCAGTCTAATAGAGCATTACACTTCCACTGATGCCAGTTCAAATTCATGCCTCATATTTTAAAGGTATAATTACTGTCTCCAGCCCCTATAAAACCATCCAGCTTGCAGTGTTTTTGCCTGTAACATTAATATTGATGTATGACCCATGGAGTTTATGAAGGGAAACTGTTAAAGATGTTTTTGATGACTTTAGCCGTGGATTACGCAAAGGCCCTTTCACACCAAGTACTTTATAACAAAAACTGTAATGATAACTATTAGGGGTATAGCGGTACACAGAAGTCATGGTGCGGTATGTATTTGGGGTCACGGTTCGATAGGAGTTTGGTATAACATGAAAAAAAAAAATCCCCAATGCTAGGTTTTTTATTTTTTATTTTGAACAGACAGAAGTGCAGATTACAATTTGTTTCAACTAGCAGCATTTAGTCTCCCCTGAGGTAGTTGGTGCAGTACAGCCTCTTTTAGTGTATTAAGCACTAAGCAGTAAACAGAATGCACTCTTGAAAAGTATTTGGTATTTGGTCACAATCAGCTACAAAACTTAAAAGCATCTCTTGTGTTATAAAAGTACAAAATAAATGAATATATATAATATATATAAATACAACTTTTTGCACTTATGTAGTCTTTTTCTACCTAGCTTAAAGGGGAACTATGCAGGTTTTTTTTATCTTAATTTACAGCTTCAGAGTCATTGGAATGGTTATATGTCTTCTCGCAGTACCCCCCCCCCCCCCCCCCCCCCCCCGTTGATTTGTGTACACTCACAATAAAAACAAAACATTGTGCTTTTGTAAAATAAAGAAAACAAACAGGATGCCGCTTTCTGCCATCCTGGGTTCCTTTCTGTGAAGTTTGTGGAGAATGTCACAAAAATGAAGCGAACCTCAGCGTATAGGCTACTAGCAAACTCTTGTTGCCATATGAACCCATGTTTTGGGTTTTTGCATAGATCGTTTCTTCTTCTTCTGCATAGATCGCTCTTTTTCCTGTTGTGGTGTTTAGCAAACAGCGTTGCATTACTGCGTGTAATGTACCGCCCTCTTCTGGATTGGAGTGTGGATCGCCTGTGACTGACTGTATTGGTCGTCTGACTGTATGCACCGAACCGTGACACGGTTTGGAACGAATACATGTACCGTTACACCCCTAATTACTAAATTAGCGTCCACACCAAGCTGCAACCTTCCGGTCTCTCTCTTGAAGCCAACACGGAAGTGACTCAAACTGCAATTCATCGACTGGCCGCTAGAGACAGGCTGCAAAAGAGAGTCAATCCCATAGACCCCCCCATGTTAATATGCCCAACTTTACAGCAGAAAAAAATATGATTACAGCCTGGTACAAAAAGTGGTTTTGGTCTATATAGCTAATTTTGCCATTCATGAAAAATGTGAGGGGGGTGAATTTTTTTATAACTCATCCATTTAAATTATATTAAGCCTTAAAGTTGTGCATAATTAAGGGCGTGGCCACTTGAGTGACAGGTGGATTGCCACTGCTGTCACTACTAGGCGTTTGTCTGCGGTCTGTTAGCCATCACGTCACCTCAGCAATCCCGCCTCTTTGCCCATTTTCGTTTATCCGGGAGTGACGCGCAGTGACGCACTGCCAATATGGCGCTGGCCGCCTCCGCCCACTTTGGGCTTCAAAAATGCTCTTCAGAAACCTATGGGTGACGTCACGGACATTACGTCCATTTTTCTTTTACAGTCTATGGTCCACACCAGCATATGATAACACTCTAATTAAGCTGTTATAAGTGCAGACTACAGTTATGTCGTCTGCCGTTTTAAATTCACAAGCTCTTTAAAGCCAGATGGATTCTGAATGAAAAAGCTGGAAAAAATCATTCTGAAAGTGATTTCAACAATATCATTCATCTGTGTCGTTATCGCTCATACATGTCGTACAAGTTACAGAGGGTCGGCGTAAATGAGGCCATCGTATTGGATTTGCATTTGATTAAGTATTTTCCCGCTCTTGGGTCTGGATTTTGATGATAAGCATATGTTATCTTGGATGAGCGATCTCTCACTCGGGACAGGATGTTTTCTTCAACAAACCTCAGACTGAAACAACACCACACATATGTCAGCTCTTACCAATGTTCGGACGTAGACGAGCCTCAAGTGCTTTGCTTTTTGAAAATAAACTTCCTCGAAATGAAACAAGGACTGACAGCCAGATCAAACAAAATGCCCAGTGAGAAGGAAGCAATATCTGTCATTTTTAGTGAGTTTTTTTCTGATTGGTGCTGTCAGTGCGCTTGTGTTAGCAAGAAATGAGATTAACTGTGCGTACACTTCACCACACACTCCTATGGCTTTTATAGTAAATGATTAAACTATGTGGTTATGAAAATAGGTTTGTAATCTTACTGAAATTTGGTAAATACATGTTATGGATTCTGATTTATTCATCAAAATGATTTAGGAAAAGACCGTGACCTTGGTCACATTTCCTCCAAAAAGACAACCAAGAAAAAAAATAGCAGCCTGTTTTAGGACCTTTTTTATGCACTGTGACTTTGTTTGCATCACAATTAAGTCCATCAAATTCTCATTACCATAATGAGTCCCAGCATTTTCCTATCGAGCCCCCCTCCCCCATTATTCTCAGTAATGTTTCATTATTCTTAGAATTGTTTCAATAATGTTTCACTATGGTGCTATTTTTATTATATACAATAATTAAATAAACTATTAAATATAAAAATAAAAATAAATGAAAAGGAGAGCAACAGATACTACTTTGTTGAATCCTTAACAGTTTACACATTCATTTAATGAAAATTTGGGAGAAATGTGCTTAATTGTCATGAAAATAACCCCACAATACATTAAATATTAGTTCTAAATATTGGCCTTATTTTAATATTTATTTAATAATTATTTTAATATAATCTATTTGGTAACACTTTACAATAAGGTTCATTATTTAACATTAGTTAATCAGTTAGAACTAACTAATGATGAACTGCACTTATACAGCATTTATTAATCTTTGTTCATGTTAATTTCAACATTTACTAATACTTTCTTAAAATATTGTAAGCATAAGTTAATTCACTGTGAACTAACATGAACAAACAATGAACAGCTGTATTTTTACCATTAACTGAGATTAACAAATACAGTAACAAATGTATTGCTCATGGTTAGTTCATGTAATACAATAATACATTAACTAATGTTAACTAATAAACCTTATTGTAACGTGTTACCATTTATTTATTTCATGCAGTTTTAGGGTGAAGGAAGACATGCTCTCAACAGGCTTTGTGAGACCATAAATAGATTTACATATAGATCTACCATATCTTCTTAATATTATTACTCATTTGTTCCTGTGTAGTTATTCATTATTGACGGAAAAGTAGGTGTTACCGCAATATTTGCATACTGAATTGTGATCGGCCTTACAGTGCAAAGACAGTGTATTGAAACTGGTTTTGTTTTTATTGAAGATGTGACGGCTGAGACGAAGGAATTAACAAGTGCACCTTCAGAGTTCTTATATTCATACTGCCGGTGTGCATCACTTTTTATTACACTTGGCTCAAGGTTTCTGCAGGGAGAGTTGACTTGCACTATTTATTGATGCCAGACTTTTTAAAGACAGGAGTTAGGATTTCATTACAGAAGTCTATAAGTCTACGCGTCAGCACTGTTTGCTTTAACGCGCACATATATGAATGGCGTCCTTATCATCAGCTTGGGGATTGAATGTTTATCCGTAACCTTTATTAGAGGCAGCACAGTGAGTCATGAGCATCTGTGTTTGAGTAATTTATGTTATGGGCCTATTATGAAGCCAACAAAGAGGAACCATAGATACTGTGTATTTTAAGTGCCACCTACTTAAAACCCGGAAAAGAGCTGTGTTTACATGGTACATAAAAGCCATGGCAATCTGTCAAGTTCTCATTCATTGAGAGGTGTTTACTTTGCATAAAGTGGGATAAACTTTATGCCAAAGTTTTTCATATCTTATTAAGGAATATAGTAGCACTCGTTTTTGTTTTGTGTGTGTGTGTGTGTGTGTGTGTGTACATTGACACAAGTTGACCTCATTGAGTTGTTTTTCACGAGTAGCAAATAGTGACGTATCAAAGCTGTCCCGATTTGTTCACCGTCATGCCCAACCTAAATTGCCTTGCATGTGTTTTGGTTGTTTGTTTATAGTCTGTTCTTTATAACTTTTTTTTTTTAACTTAATTTATTACAATAACCTTACACTTTCTCAGCTAATAAACTTAGAATACAGCATAATTTACAACACCCCAAAGAATAACACTTTCTTTTGTTACAGTGAAACAGATTTTTCTAATTATAACATATTTCTCTCGCTTTCTCCGTGTTTTCTTTCAATATCTCTCATTCTTGTTTTTGCTCATACTTGGGGTTAGGACTTTTGCCTTGCCTTGCCTTGCCTATGTTACTATTCAAAAGTTTTTTAAGAAGTCTGTTACTCTCACCAAAGCTGCATTTATTTGATCAAAAATACAGTAAAACAGTAATATTGTGAAATATAATTACAATTTAAAATAACTGGTTTCTATTTTAATATATATTTTTTTTTAAATGTAATTTATTCCTGTGATGCAAAGCTGAATTTTCATAATCTTTTGCATAATGGTCAAAGACATCCATTTGTGTGTATTTACATATAAAACCTGTGCACACTGATGTGAGAATGTGTCCTGTGTGAACGGCCCTTGTGAATAGTAGACTTACTGTACTTTGACAGACTGTTCAAATTCTCACTCAGATGTTCATGTTTTCCAAATCAAAAAGTCAGAAAGTTTACACAGACAAGCATCAATGTCTGTATGGCCAATATAATCCTCAAACCTTCTATTTGCAGTTTTAATTCTCCCTCCTATAGTATTTTTTGTTGTTTGAAAGTATGCAATGAATCAATCCGGATGGAAATAACCTGCGTTCCCTGTTCTCTCCTCCTGTTTCTTCCTCTCTGTCCTTCATGTGTCCTGCTGCCCTCTGCTGCCCCCTGTCCTCCTCTCCTCCAGCGGCTGCTCCTCTGTCTCCAAACTGCTCCTCTGGTTCTGCAACACTAGGCCTGTTCCTGTCTAGTGCTGTGTAGGGAGTTCTCAAGTGAGTCCTTTTCACACTCACACACACTCTTTTCTTTCCCATCACTTCAAGGTTTCTTTCAGCATCTGACTTCGCCTCATATTCTTTCAGCATGGCATCTGTCGTCTCCATTTAATGGTTTGTAATGCGTGTGTGTATTTGTGTGTGTCCTTTATGTATTTGTAAATGCAGATTTATTCTGCGCTAGATACTTCTTCATGCTTTAGTGAGCCAATAGTGACGCTTTCATTATTCAGCTTTTTTGTTTACCGCTGCCGCTGTGAACGGCGGTTCATTCATTCATTCATTCATTATTCCTGCACAGGTGGATCATATCGTGCAATCCAATTATCATGTTCTTTATGATACTTTCAAAAGGTTGAAATAATGTGTTCTTTTATAAAGTCTCTATTAATTACTAAAGGTAAACATCACTTCTGATAGAATTCACTCTGAGGGTTAGAGGTTTGAACAAACTCCTTATAACACCTCGAATGATATCAGACCTTGAATGATACCTCGGATTGTGCTAAGCATGTTTATAGTGCAGTAAATATGCTATGGGTACATTGCTTTCAGTGTAAGTCTCCTTCATGCAATTGACACTTGAAGAAGTAACATCACAACTGGCTGAATTACTGTAAAATTCAGATGATATGCAGTTTTTTTATCAGATTTCGGAGATAGCACTAGTTTATTAGTCTTTTGTTTTTAAAGGCACACTATGCAGTTGCCCGTTTTCTCAAACAGCGCCCCCTAGAGTCGCTGTGGAGTACTTATATTTAACGCTACTGTCGTAAATACCACTCACGCAGAGCCGTCTCTGCACTCTTCTGACCACGCTTTCTTCGTTTTCGTCGTCGACTCTGCCATGATTCACGTCTGAAATGCGTGCTAGTGTCTTCCATAGAGGCTGCTTCATATGTTGTTGATGTATGTGACGTCGTGCCGTCGTGCCGTAAAGCAAGTCGTGATTAAATAATCAAATGAGATGAAGTACCATTTATTTGTAAATATTCAATTCACTGGATTTTCAACAGAAAAAAATTATAATCTGTAAACCATTTATAGAACTTTACAATAAGGTTAAAGGGATGGTTCAGAGTGAAATAAACCTAGGATCCTTTGCACCATGACCTCGAGCCAAACACCCCCCCCCCCAGAAGCCTTTTTTCCCTTGGTCGAACATTATTACGTGTTCGAGTGTATCGACAAATTATAATTTTTTCCGAAGTGTTAACAACTTAGTGTTAACTAATAATTGTTGCAAACTGGTACTACCAACAAAATATTAGTGCATTCCTGGAACTGGGCGTCATTACACTACATCCTTATGCATCGCTTTCTGCCAGGACTTTAACGGGCTTTTCCCAAACCACTGAAGTGACCTCGACGTCAGGGTTAGCAGTAACCGCCAGGCAAGTGTTATTTAAATAAACTACTGATATACTTACAAACTTTCCAATGCCTTGTTTTATGAGTACAGAACCTATTTGTACTACTGTAGTAGTTTGGTACCATTCTGGGCATTATTAGTGAGGTAATTTACGAGATACATCATCGGATCCATTAGCGCCTGCACTAAGCCATCCGGCTGATTTCTCTAAATAAACTCTAACTTTAATAATGTTCGACCAAGGGAAAAAAGGCTTCTGGGGGGTGTTTGGCTCGAGGTCATGGTGCAAAGGACCCTAGGTTGATTTTACTCCGAACCATCCCTTTAAATTTGTTAACATAACTTAATTAGTGATGCTCCGATTGATCGGCCGCCGATCATGATCGGCCGATATTGGCAAAAAATAGCTTGATCGGCAACCCCCAAAAGCGCCGATCAAAAAAAGCCGATCACGTGACGTAAATAACTCACGCAACTTTTCCGCATGCGCGGCAACACAACAGCAGAGCAGAGCTGGCTTAACAGTGGCAAAATGAGTTCTCCTATGACGGCAATTCAATGGCAATTATAAACGAGCGCACAACTGATGCTGGCGCGCGCGGTAAATGACATTCGCGAGAGGATAACAGATCTACGCGCGAGGAAACGGGAACTCGCGAGCTCATTCAAACCCTGCGCGGGCGCATGACATCTCTGCCCTCGCGCGCGCGCGCATGATCATTCCCAACACTCTCGCGCTTGATCTCCTCTCGCCTGCTGATTTTGCTCGCTCGAACACTTTTATTTTTGGCAGTCGACTTACTGTTTTAATAACCTCAAATGTCATTGTCATTATTTTATTTTTTGGATCTGATGTAGTTAGTTCCTCAACTACATCCATTGTAGTCTGCCTGACCCCTCTTTGTTTTGAAAAATTATACTGTGCCTTATTTGGAAAAGGTGGCCTACAGTAGCCTTATGTTATCTTGTTTTCTAACTACAATTAAATAAATATTGGTGGTTCTTCAAGATTTTCTTGACTCTAGCATATTTCCATTCTGTGATCGGCAGTGATCGGCAATCGGCAGATCATGATTTTGGTGATCGGTAATCGGTGATCGGCCCCAAAAATGCTGATCGGAGCATCACTAAACTTAATGCTTTAGATATCACGAAGTAACCATGCTCAATACTTTTACTGCACTTATTAAAAATATATATTTTATAAGAAATTAATACTTTTTATTCAAGGATCAAATGACAGTAAAGACATTTATAATGCTACTATAGATTTCTATTTTAAATCAATGCTGTTCTTTTGAACTTTATATTAAGCAGCACAACAATTTTCAACATTGATAATGATAATTAATGTTTCTTGAGCATCAGATCAGCATATTAGAATGATTTCTGAAGGATCATGTGACACTGAAGACTGGAACAATGATAGTGAAAATACAGCGTTGCATCACAGGAGTAAATTGCATTTTAATAAAGTTATTTTAAATTGTAATCATATTTCATATTATTACAGTTTTACTGTGTTTTTTTTATAGACTGTATCATTTCTGATAAGGGACTTAAAACTTTTGAACAATACATATTTAGTTGTAATACGTATTTATAGACTTTAATACATTTTAATTGAATTAACAATGAACAATAAATAGAATGTAATTATCTCCAACCTATATTAATAATGCTGTTAAAATAGTTTTTTTTTAATTCATAATACCTAATTCATGAACTGCATGATGTTAACTAATTAAGCCATATGTAAAAATGTTAGCAAACTATTTTTTCATCAGTTTCCAGCAAAAAAAGAACCATATAATGATGTACAGCCTTGTCTTGCGTTACTCATATCGCCCACCTCTATATCAAAGCATTAAAAAACAGATCTAAGGATCATGATTGAGGTGCCATTTATGCTCATAGCTTGTTTCCATGAGACAGGCTCCCGCTTTCCTCCAAATGAGCACACGCTCGTGGTTGAACTATGTGAGGACCGCACTCCTCTAACACAGGTCTCGCTAAATTATCTTTGGCCAATAATTGCAGTTTCACTCTTGTTTACTCGCAGTGTTGATGTCTCATCAGCTCAGAAAGTTTTGAGGCTTTCTTCTCAGATCACAAGTTTCTAAAGATCAATAGGTGCGATAAATTGAGAAGGCAGCATTTAAACAGGATGTCAGGGGCAGCTAGATCTGTGTTAGCATAAGAGAACATTATTATTCAGCATTGAGAGTGAATGATTATCTCCCTGTACCGGTGGAACAGACTTTGTTCAATGTGACATGCACAAACGTACCTCAGAGGAGCGTCGTGCAGGGCCGTGAGTGAACCCACATCAGACATCAATATTCTTCTAATTGTCTGGGCTGATGTATCCAGACCTATGAAACGTTCACAGCCTTGAGCTTCTGGTAATTTGACTGTTATTATGGCAAATCAATGGCCAAGCGGCCCAGGTTATTGAAAACAAAGGATCATAACCAGAGCCGATAGACCATTGCTTCTAATAAGACGTTTGGCAGGGCAGATGGCTTATTAGTGGACATGAGGTTAGCGGGATGGGACTGACAATAACATTTTTAGTCAGATTTCATTCTCTTGTGTTCAGTCCTAATGTTATAAAGTCCTGTTAGGTTCACAAAGATGATCTTTGGCTCTTTTCCTGCTTTTTGATGACATGCTGCTTTCACCCTAGTGAAAATATACCAAAATATATTTAAAATAAATGTATTTCATACTATGAATATTACAAATCCATTAACATATTTACTGACATATGACTTACAGATATAAATATTAAAATAAAAATTTATTTGGAGTACTTCTTAATTGTACAATGCACATTTCTTAATATTAAGCTTAAAATATCATAGTATGATCACTGTATAATATCGGTCTTTAAATGCAAGATAGTTGAAGTGTGCCTAAAGCATACTTGCAGTAGTTCCACTTTAGCACAATCAAATATTCTTTTTTTTATATACAAATATACAAACTCTTTAGTTGGACCTCAGCACTATTTCCAATTTAGCTGACTTTAAGTATATCAATTTAGTACCAAAAGTACAACTGCAGGGTATTTATATTAAGTATGAATATGTAAATGTATTTGTAGTATACTTAGCATAAAATAAATGTATTCAAATACATTTTGGTATATTTATTTTATAGGGCAGGCACAATGTTTCACAAAAAAACCCCCACCAGCATACAGTCATAACCTTCTTAATCTGTGTAGTGACCAGGTAAATGCATTTTGTAGTAACCAGTTATTCAGCTATTTATTTATTTTTTCTTTGAAACAACTTTTTATTTCAAAGACATAATGTTTCAAAAGATTTCTAATCAAATAAATACTGTTCTTTCAAACTTTCTATTCATCACATAATCACTAAAAATGTATCAGGGTTACATTTTGAGCACAAAAATATTAAGCAGCATGTGGCGAGCAGGACGAGGCCGAGGGCCGTGGGAGAACGGCGCGAGGCCGGTGGCGTGATTGATAATGAGCGACACCTGCGCGACGCACCGGTCTCGATCTCCACTGTCGTCACTCCTCCTTTATGCTTCCGCTCCTCCGTGAGAGATACGAGACCGGTGCGTCGCGCAGGTGTCGCTCATCATTAATCACGCCACCGGCCTCTCGCCGCTCTCTCACGGCCCTCGGCCTCGTCCTGCTCGCCACATAGCACAACTGTGTTCAACTTTGATAATAATAATAAATGTTTCATGAGCAGCAAATCATCATATTGATTTCTGAAATATCATGTGACACTGAAGACTGGAGTAATGATACTGAAAATTCAGCTTTACCATCACAGGAAGAATATATAATTTATATTTAAATAGAAAACAGTTATTTTAAATTGTAATAATATTTATTACAATTGGGAATGAGAATCACAAAACATTTATCCCGGATCCCTCAAAAATATTAAGCGGCACAACTGTGTTCAACTTTCAACGTTCAACTGTGATAATAATAAAAAAAAGTTTCGGTTACACTTTATTTTAAGGTGTCATTGTTACAGTGTGATTATATATTTAAGTACTGTTTAATATTAATTAACAACATGTACTTACAATAGGGTTAGGGTAGGATTAGGATTTGGTTGAGGGTTAGTTGCATGTAATTATGCATAATTTACTGTTATTACTATGGTAAGTACATGTAACAGTACCAAGTGTAAAAAAAAAAAGCAAAAGAGCATATATATATATATATATATAAAGGCAGCTTTGAGCGTGAAATGTATCCGTGTATTTGTTCTCTTGACTGGAGAGGAGCAGTGGCTTTTATCAAGTGCCCTAGTAATTAAGTGGAGGCAGCAAGAGCTCTACGTTTCTTTGAGGTCAAGAAAAAAACAACTGAGAGCACATGATTTTACCCAGTGTTCAAAACACAGTGTAAGTACTGCAATTACAACACTGCAGCTTCTTTTGAGACATCTTTGAGATATATAGCCATTTTTTCTTTTCCATTTTCCCAAAAAATAATAAATTATATTTTGTTTAAAGAAAATTCCCATGTTTACTGCTAATAAGTTTGATGTATGGTTAGGTTTTAGGATTAAAGGGGTTATAGGTTATAGAGGTTTTGGGGTAAGTTTTGAGTTACAGGTAGGGGTTAAATTAACAGTGTAATGTTAATTAAATGCATGTAGCCTATTTTAAATGTAATTGCAATGCACCAACATCAAATGGTTAGGTAGCTAAGGCCATTTCTTTTTTAAAATTTAAATCAGCATAAATGACAGGTTCTTATTTGTGCTTAATTTTGCTTTACTATGTCACATGAGATACACTCATATGTTCAAGCCTGGTTTAACTAATCTTGAAACATGTCACGCTTGTTTGAACAGGGAAAATGTCTTCACCGTCGCTCCACAATGACTTTCAGCAGTGTGTGGTATATGATGATTTCTTTTAAAATAATTGGATTTGCCTGATAGAACATATATATATTTACACAGTGGTAAGAGACCTCAAATTATTTGATTATTTAATGTTTCATTTATTTGAATACAAGCTCAGCGAGAGTGGCTTCTGGCAGGAATATTATTCTACTTGAGAAAATGATGTCACTCGGCTCGGTGCGTTTGCGTCTGTAAACAGCTGGATTAAAGTGTGAATTTTGGGAGCCATTGAGTGGGTGTACATGGATAGAGTACTCATAACTCTGGCATTGCAATTTTTCATTTCCACCCTCTCGGCTTGGAATAGTCTAGCACAAAGGAGCTGATTGTTACACCATAGCTCTTAAAAGCCAAATGTAATCTTGGTGTACCATATTTGATTTGTGTTTTTAATTTCATGGCTGTTAGTGGATTTATTGTGCACCCAAGACACAGCAAAGACCCACAGGAAGAGGGTCAGGAAGAACTTGTGTGGTGCAGATAGCAGCGCCATTTACAGAGCTATAAGCATCATGGTCATCATAGCTCTTTGAATGGTACTGCCATATGCACTGAACTATCAGCATCTCGCTCCCTCAGTGAGCAGCTCCACCTGTTTATCTCTTTTTTCATGCAATTCGTTAAGTACTAAGTACTTAATCTGTTTGTATCTTTGTTTCTTAATTAGTTTGTTTCCTTTTTTATTTATATTTGTGTTTTTTCTCACCTCAGAACAGCCTAACAGCCACTCCAAATACCCTGGCTGAGTTTTGCGAGTGCCATTCACATTTTCAGCAGAAAATGCAAAAGTTTAGTCGGTGCTCTCTAATGAGTTACTTCTCTCTAAGTGGGCTTTAAAAAAGGCTGAGCGTTTACTGTAGCGTGCTGAGGCACTATTACAGAGTGTCCACTGGTGAAAGAGAAACTCCTGCAAATGCAATAAAGTCAGCCGCAAAAATAACCCCGTCCACGCCTTTTCAGCGCAAACTGGTGAATTTTCACTGTGTGTCTTTAGTAAACCCTGACAGTAGTTTTTAACGCCAGAAGAGGGTTTGCGCTGGCGCAAGCTGTTAGTAAATCTAACCCCTGAACAGCTTAACGCAATCTCCCCTATATCCAAAGGTAACATACTCAGAGCCACTTTTAAAAGTCATATCAGTCAAAAATCACCTCCTGTGTTTATGAAAATTTCCCTTTTGTTCACTAATGCTTACAGATCAGTATTCGAGGAGTGGATCAATGTGGTGAGCATTAGGATTGTTCACAGTAAACTGCTCAAATCTCTGCAGTTAAAAGGAGACTTTAGGAAAATGCTCCGCGCTGTGAATCCCCCACTGAGTGCATTAACTCAAGCAGAATGGGGCGAACCCTGATAAACCGAGAGGAGTTTTTGTGGTTGAGTGCTGTTTCTATATCAGGTCATAAAGTAAAAACAAACAGGTAGCTCTATTATTAGCTCTTATAAGTTATGTAACAGCACTCATTGCATGAGAATAATGGTGCACTTCAAATCCAGCCATGCCCAGCATTCCTTGTTTTCGTCCAGCAGTATTTTTCACAGCTGAGGGAATTTCAGCCAAACTTTTAATATTGGTGATTTGTTTTGTTTTCCAAAAGGTGCATTATTCTCCTCTTTTGCTCTTTTGCTCTCGTAAACCACTATTTTTCTTCTAATTGCATTTCTTGTGATCTCGCCATCTGCCATTTAACTTCACGGTCTGTTTATATAGTGACAGAGGACTTTTTAAAATATACATTTTGCATACAGTACTCTCTGAGATTATTTTACCCTCTGGGCACAGATGTAAAACGTAAAGATGTAATGTAAATTCACTGTTATACGGTAGGGAGCACTAAGACGAGTGAAGAAGAGGCAGTGTCTGCATATGATCATAAAACATTCAACAACATATAAATCAAAACTGCCTAATGTTACCGAATGAAATGTCAGCCCAGGACAAGGTATAGGACTGTGCAAACTTTTGGGGTGTTGACTTGTGGTGTGGACTCGATCTACTCAATCTATGTTTTAATCGTCATTCTGAACCTGATCATACATAGCCTTTGACAAAGACTTGATTTTATCAGCTTTTGTTGCTTTTTTATTAAATTTACCCACATACAAGTATTAATAAATAAAGAATGCATGAAGCTAGAATAAAATGGATTTCACTGTACTGTAGGGGGCGCTATGACATATCTTCTGAAAGAGTACAGAATCTCCTGATCAAAAGACATGTGAAGAAGAAGCTAAAACAAGCGATAGCATATGTAAGTAGATGCATATGTAAAATAACGTGATCATTATTTGGTGCTTTGGGGGTGTTGATGGACTCGATCTATTTCATCTATGTTTTGATCATCATTTTGAATCCGATCCAGATGTAGTCTTTGATAAAAATGCTTATTTGTCTCAGCTTTTTACTCAAAATGTTGCTTTTTCATACAACAATATATAGTCTGGGGTACATGAAAATGTTTAGAAAATTATTTAAAATTCTGGCGGTAGCTGGCAACTTTTTAATAAAAAAAAACCCGCTGGTGGGGATAGAGTTAGAAGCAGAGAAGCCAACAACTCAAAGCCAACGAGTTACATGGAATAAACACGTAGTATAATTATGCAAATGACCAGTTTTCTTTTTCATTGATTATTAGTTGAGTTTCTTTCTGAGTTTTATGTATTAACTAACAGTCATTGCCAGCAATATCTTGACTCCCGCAAACATCACTATAAGACTCTATGTAACCACCATAGACATTGAGGGGGACAATAATTAGAAATGGCAAAATTGTCCTACCAAATATTTGAAAGTCTTGCACTGCTCTGCTGTACTCCATTACACAGCACTCTGAATGTTGTTAGGATGACACATTTTTTAGTCTGGCCTGCCTCAGGTCCAACAGCGCTTGTCAATGTCAAAATGATTGAGATGGCCAATCAAATCAAAGTAGGCGGGGTTTACCTTTCATAGAAGCAGAGCGTGAATTCCAGCGCAAAGCGTCAGTTTTACGTTGAAATAGAGTGAGCTAAGATGTAAATGACTTGTCTACTGTTTTACAATATAAATGTTAAACGATTGACAGTAACATCCAGTGATGCAAACTACTCAACTTTTTTTTCTGCAGAACTGCATTATAGATGAAATTAACTAATGTAATAATTTAAGATCTTTACAGCTCTGACCTTCAGCTGAACAATGACACATTTTATTTTAAAAGCTGCTGTACAGACAAAATTAACTGTTTGCATCATTTAATCATTCTCCTGTTATCAATGTAAAGCTGCTTTGAAACAATATGTACTGTATAAAGTGATATATACCGGTATATAAAGGTGACTTGACTTGACCTGACTTGACTTTTTTCTTCAAATATGTCCTTTTTTAATTGAAAATTTACGTGATTCATGTAATTCCTGAGTGTGACAAGACGAAAATGTTTATGCTTTTAGTTTCGACATATTATATATACATATTCGCCTTTTGATTCTCGTTATATAAGGATGAATATACTGTGGGGTTATTTTTGCTGCTTTCATGTAATATTGCTTTAAATACATGAAAATCGCTGTAAAAAATGGCAAGCAATTTTGTCATCTCCATCACTGGCTTTTGTGTAAGAAGAAGAATGGCATTCAGATTAAAGAAATACCGTATACAAGACAGAATCTAAATTATCCTTGACTGATGGTTAGAACATGAACACTTCCTAGAAATGAAGCATGTCATGTAAAGATCTTTTTTCACATTTTCACTTAAAGAGTCACTTAATTTATTTTTCAGATTTTCTTTTTTGTGAAAGATTGAACTGGACAGGTATAGAAAGGCTGTGAACTGAAATCATAATTCCAGGAATATAACTAAAATCCAACAACTGATGAGAACTGTATGAATGAAATGTATTTAAGCACAGACATTGTTGCGACATCTGAAGTGCGTAAAAAAAATGTTCTGGAGAGAAAAATACAAGAAGCAGGAGACTTTCAATTTTCGCTCCAATTAATGTCATTGCTGTCTATGAGAAATATTAAGATATTGAAGAGATCACATTTGTGGTTTATTTTCCAATAGTGATGGTCTTGAAATTAACTATATAGTATTTGTTTAAGAACTGTTTGAATGAATCATAAGAAACATTTAGGGCTGAGTGATCAAATAATTAAACCTGTCATGCAAAAAATGGGATAAACACAGGATAAAAGATCGGATAAAGAACAAAAGAAGAAAAAATTTCCTTGTAAACATTTGAAGAGTGAGTGATTCATAGGTTGAAATTGTTACAACTGTATAACAAACATTTGTGGGTTTCACTTAATTTTGATGGTCCTTTTAACACATTCTGTTGACTATAAGTAACGTTGCACCTACATGTCAACTAACTCTCATTAGAGAGTATTCACTGGTAGGGTTAGAATAAGTTGACATGCAGTTGCAAAGTTACTTATAGTCAGTGTCTTTTGGAGGAACATCACAATAAAGATTTTGAAGATATTATGCAGACAGTCTATATTCTAATGAGAGTTAGTTGACATGTAGTTGCGAAGTTACTTATAGTCAACAAAATGTTCGAAAGGGATCATCAAAATAAAGTGTTACCCATTTGTGTTGTTGATTTTGAATTATGAATGCTAAGAATTCCTGAGACGGTACAGGCAGGTACACACCAGCTGCTACACACCAGAGGCTTTCCTCACTGATAACAGACTAGTCTAGCTATTTCCATTATTCATGCGCTAGTCGCTGGTTCTTACCTGGTGCAGTTGCCTTTTAGGCTTGCTGGATAATCCTGTGTAAAGAGTGTGAAGAGTATAAAGAGTAAAGACTGGCCTGCTGGGATTGGATGTTAGGATCAAACCCATCTCTACCATGCAGTGTGGTATTATGAGTTCTGTCCTTCTGTTAACTTCAGCCTTCGCCAGAAGGAAGACTTGAGAAATTGTTATTAGCAGATTTTACTCTGGTCTTTGTCATGGAAAATTAATCAGATATTGACCTAGATGGATTTGCACTCCCTTCTGGTCTTGGTTCATTCACTAAGTTCTGACAGACGCACACACAAGTTTGATTTTCTGTCATGGTGACTTCTTCTGTTTTTATACTGAGCTAATGATATTTTCAGTCCCCTAATTCTGATTTAAGTTTTCATTTAGGGATATATCATGTTTATTCATTTTCCTCGTGGTGCAGATGCATTCAGATTTTACTTTCCTTGTAGGATTATTTATATCCTATAAGTGCATTTGTCCTTCCTTCCTTTGTTTTCCTCTCTTTTTTTCATAACTTTCTGTCTGTCTCATTCTCAATCCTACCGCCAGCCTCCTCCACAGCATATCTGTGTCTTATTTCTTTCAGAAAACAATCAGGGTATGGTCCTGTTCTGGTGCCACTCAACTCCACAGTAATCAGGTCTTCTATCTGTGAGCGTGTGTTTGAAAAGCCTCAGACAGTTCTAGGAAGACACACACATATATACGTGCCAGCTGAGGAAATGGCATGATCTGCCGTGGATTGACATTACCATCTGGCTGACAGTGAAGGTCTAGAGTCACGTAGCCAGACGTTTGACTTAAGGCATACAGTAAATGACAGAAATGCCCATTTAGACTAGAAGGGGCCGTCTGACTGACCACACTTATTTTTCTTGTTGGTCATCAATATCTTTTGCTGACTTTTAGACAAATCTATTGACTATTTTTTCTTTTGAAAGTGCTCATTATAGTTGTGCTCCCTGAACAGCGGAAGTTACTCAGGGTGTGTGTGTCGTCTGAGACTGAGCCTAGTCAATGATATCGAGTGCAGATTCATTCAGTTAACACTCATAGAGAAATCATTGAAAACACAGTATTATGCCATTTTTATTTAAGCTATTATTTTTTATTTTTTTATTTTTTTTATGTTCTTCAAAGAGACCATATGTAAGGGTGTCTGTGGACTTACCTGCACCTCTGGAAAATTCAGTCATAAATATTTCCATCACAATATAATTTCCAAAATGATCTGTTGTGTCCTTTGTCTTGATTACATAAGCTAATTTCATGGAAATACACATAATTTAACAAATACAGTTTGATTATGAATGATGCACAGTATTTAATTATATTATAAATAGATAGATAGATAGATAGATAGATAGATAGATAGATAGATAGATAGATAGATAGATAGATAGATAGATAGATAGATAGATAGATAGATAGATAGATTTATGTAACATTATAAATGTCTTTACTGTCACTTTTGATCAGTTTAATGCATCCTTGCTGAATAAAAGTATTAATTTCTTGCTGCCCCCAAAATGGTAGTGTAAATAAATGATGAAAGCATGGTAACATGTTTCCAGTTCACATTAAGAAGTCATAAAAGTACTAGTGAGTAGTGTTTCACTGTCAAGGACTGTGAAGGCCTGTTAGTCTGTCACTGAATGAGAGCTGCGATGCGTCAGGCACTGAGATGAGATTGGACTCATTTTGCAGCGCCCTGTCTGACCTGATGCGAACTGGAATATGTCTGAATAGATAAGTTCGTAATATATTGCCTAGCCACTCTTCTTGTGAAGTGGCCTGGAATTGCAGATGGTATCAGAGACCAAAGAAAGTTATCTTGCCCTGCCTTTACTGGTTAATCCTAAACAGTTCAGCTAGGAGAGATTTCCCTGGTTTGCCTCCTCTCTTAAACTCAAATGATTGTGAGCATGTCACAAACTACATCACTAAGAGGTCAGTTTATCAGATAAGAGGGCTTGATAAACAGGCTTTAGGGCTCCAATTAAATGAGTCTTCTGTTATCAACAGCTGCATGAGATGTACTGTATGTGTGGTAAATGGAAGAATAGTTTGCCTTTCAGCTCTCTGCTTATAATGATATTGTGGCGATTCAGGCCTGTTATTTATTGGAAGCATTTCTTTTATTCGGTGGTCTGTTGATTCTGACAATAGTGGATTTTAACCTATTGTATCAGCAGTCAAATTCAACTTTCATGTTTCTGGATTTTGTGCCAATATTTGCACTCAGATTTCAGCTTTGATTTCAGACCAAAATATCTAGCATTAGTCACCAATCACCTGCATTTAAAAATGTAACATTTGATTATTTTTGTTTCTATTTTTTCACAGTAATGATAGAAACAAAATGATGTGCCCGACACAACCCCTCCCTTCAGTATGGCGCCAGACACAAACTGACAGACTAAAGTCATTCTGTAAACAGAAGCATGAACATTGAATTATCCCTTGGTACTAAATAAATCAGTAGATGTGTCTGTCCTAATACCGGCAGGTTGTAATAAAATATCATTTACATGGAAGGATGGAAAAGTACTAGTTTGTGTGTCTGTTAAATTCATTAAAACCCAGTATGAGGCATAACAAAAAATAATATAAAAATGAAATAACAATATAATGAATAAAATAATTTATAAAAAGATGCCACAGTTTACATTTAGCGCTGATTATAAGGCGTTTTTTGAAGTTTTGAATAAAGCAGAGATTATCAGGCATTGCTTTTTTGCTTTTCTGCACTCCAGATGGCCATGGATTGGTGCGACTGTGACTTGCACAGCTAAACAGAGCGTTCTGACTTTAATGATGTCAGGAAACGGTGGAACAGAAGTGATAATGAACAAATCTCTCTCCCTCCTTTTCTCCTCTCTGCCCTCTATCCCTCTCTCTCTCAGTTGTAGATTTACAGTGGGCAGTTAGGACACATATTCCCTCTTTGTTCTTGCTAAGCAAAATCTATTTCTTGGTGGGAATGGGCGATAACACTTCATTTTGATCTGTTACCAATCAAGGCAGAAATATTGAGAATAACTGACTGACTGCTTGATCTTTTCAGTATTTCTGATGATGTTCAGGTGAGCGAAAGGAGAGATGATTATACTCCTTTGCAACAAATTGACCACAAAGTCAGAGTTTTCACTCTTAAATATACTACCTTTGAAAAGTTTGAGGGAAGACATGTTTTTGAGAGGAGTCTCTTATGCTCACCAAAGTACAAAGTAAGTAAGCTTAAAAGTACAGTAAAAACAGTAATATTGTGAAATATCATTGCCATTTAATATAACTGTTTTCAATTTGATTGGTTTTGAAATTTAATTTATTCCTGTGATGCAAAGCTGAATTTTCAGCATCATTACTCCAGTCTTCAGTGTCACATGATCCTTCAGAAATCATTCAGATATGATGATTTTCTGCTCATTTCTTATTGTTATCAATGTTGAAAACAGTTGTGCTGCTTAAAGAACAGCATTTATTTGAAATAGAAATATTTTGTAACATTATACATCTTTATTGTCACTTTTGGTCAATTGAATGTGTCCTTGATGAATACAATTGTTAATTTCTTTACAAAAAAACACTGACCCCAAACTTTTGAGTGTTATCATATGCATTAATGTTACATTGAAATCATTATAAAATCACATCCTGCTTATATACATCAGTATCAGAAGTATTGATATTTCAAGACTGATCAGCCCAATCCTACTTTTTAGAAATAGAAAATGAATCTAATGTGGAGCAGTTCCTTTATTAATTTTGCTGTTTATCATTAGGCTGTTCTGTTTTATTGCCAATACTAAATTCTGTTCTAGGATGCGACACATATCTTGCAAATTAATCAGAGCTGCATATTTCCATGTACAACATTTCTGACAGCTTCAGTTCCGTACTGAAAATCAATGGACATGGAAATGGACTTCAGTTGAAATGCCGCATCCATTCGTTCAGGAAATTAATTGTTTTTTTTCTCTCACACATTTCATTCTGAGTCTAGCATTTTCTGTCAGGGCTGCAGCAACATCAGAAGCGTGTGACCCTTCACGCGTGAAGCTTACAGGAAACATTGGTGGGATCATTCCCATATCAATGTCAAAAAATCCTGTATTTGTGATGAACTTGAACATATTTTGCCACTGTTGGTTGGTCATTTATTTGCTCTGGTTGCTGTGGTTACTCCGGTTTCTCTGCTCTCCGTGACTGAGTTATGCTGCAGCTCAGATCTGAATTTGTAGGCATTTTAGGTAAGCTGCTGCCAATTTCATACGTCACTGAGCGTGGAGAAACGCAGATGCCTGGAACATCATCACTGCAGCAAGACTGCCTGGACCTGCGAGTTGTCTGTCACGTTCGGTGATCACATTGAAAATCCTGATCCGGAGTCTAGGTGCAAACCCCATGGCTCGGTGACTGAGAACTTTGTGTTTCCTATTTAATATACAAATAATGCTTTAATTAAAAAAGTCATTTAAAAGAATGCAAACAGGATGCATATATTTATTAGATAATTTATTGCTCTGTAAAGTACGGCAAGACCATCAAAGCGGCATTTGCAGATGGCACAAACCAAGAAACATGTGGTTTGTTGTAATGGAGTGATTTTAACAGCTATGAAATCATATTTCAAATGCATATCATTAAAATGCTTGTATCGAAAATGAACTCTTTCCCTGCCAAACACGGAATTTTTCAACACGGGCTCCTACCTGTGGCAACATTTTTGCAAAGCGCTAAATACGTACCAATACGTACATATCCCTGCAGTTTCCAACCAAAATGAACACTAGAGGCAGAAAAACATCAAGCACTTTTAATCATTTTCATACACAATTATGATTACAGGGGCAGATTATGAATTAATAAAGATTTGGTTTCTCCCAGCTCCTTGCACAATAATGTTATGACCTCAAAACACTTTTTACCATAGTGCATGATTTGTAAACGAATATATTTTGGAGTTTTTATCACTTAAAGGGATAGTTCAATCAAAAATGAAAATTACCCCATGATTTATTCACCCTCAAGCCATAGATGTATATGACATTCTTCTTTCAGACGAATACAATCAGAGGCTCTTCCAAGCTTTATAATGGCAGTGAATGGCCGTTTATGTTTTGAAGTCCATCAAAGTGCATCTATCCATGATAAAAGTAATCTACACAGCTCCGGGGGTTAATAAAGGCCTCCCGAAGCAAAGCGATGCGTTCGTATAAGAAAAATATCCATATTTAAAACTTTATCGACTAAAATAACTAGCAAACGACCATACGCATCGATTTACGATGGAAGAGTAACTATAGAAAGAGCTCAAAAACAAGCTAAAATGGCTTGGTTACGATTGTGTTTTTATGTCACATTTGCTTTTCTTAACACTATTGGGATGCCACTTTTGAATGCCATTGTGTATGAATATACATGAAAGGATTACTAAAATATATTTAATGTTTATTCTCATATGTGGCACCACACGGAATACTAAGTTGTGGTTTATTAAAACATTTATCTGTAGACGATTGTTAGTCTGCTTGTATTTGTGTGTCTAACTGAATATTTAAACACGTTACCACCAGCATTTTTTTTTTTTCATTTTCACAAAATGTTCATGGCCCTCAAAATATTTGTTTGTATGAATATCTGAACATGCAGTGTTCCATGTATTTAAGCCCTGAGTTCTCCTTAGTTTTTTGTCCGTTCTTGTTTGTGATTGTTCGGTTGTATCTCTCTGTTCTCCTGAGCTTTTGTCATTAAAGGCTGTTTATTTGATTCACCTTCGTTATACGATTCATATACACAACTAATCCATAACACACAGCTGTTTTCAACATTGATAATAATAAGAAATGTTTCTTGAGCACCAAATCAACATATTATTATGATTTCTGAAGGATCATGTGACACTGAAGACTGGAGTAATGATGGTGAAAATTCAGCTTTGCCATCGCAGAAATAAATTACTTAAATTAATTAAAGCTGAAGCATTTATTTAAAGCAATTTTTTTTTTTAATACTATTTTTCCTACTGGAAAGTATTTAATTAAAGTCATGATGTTTGTTTGCCTTCACAGAAAGATGAAAGATGAAAATGCATATTTCTACTGCAGTTGCCTTTACGTTTCTAAATGATTTCCCAGGAGAAGGCTGAAACTTCAGTGTGTTTATTTCACACCAGCCCTCCAACATCATCTATAGTCTCAGTCATAAACTAGAACTTTTATCTCTCTAGATTTACTGTAAATAAGTTCCTGTTAAAAATTGTTGTAATTAATACATTTCGGAGTGTGTGTAGTAAAATAGGGTTTAAATCAAGCCCTACGCCGCTGCCTTCTCTTCCATCAGTCTTCAGGGCTCTGTTTAGTGCATTTCCCTGATGCCCGGACACACATAATTAAGAATGAAGTTGTCAGAATGATGTAGATCCTTCCTGTGTGTGTGTGTGTGTGTGTGTGTGTGTGTGTGTGTGTGTGTGTGTGTGTGTGTGTGTGTGTGTGTGTGTGTGTGTGTGTGTGTGTGTGTGTGTGTGTGTGTTCATGTAAATTAAGGAGCTCTGCCTCTAATCCGGCCAGCTAATGTCTAGATTGGATGTACCAGCATGATCAAGACATTATTACTGAAGGGTATTGGGGAGTATAGTATGTTTGCAGTAGATCATGTTAATTTGACAGATGTATCAGGCTGTGCTCGGGCTGTGCAGAGCTGTCTCTCAGTGAACAGTATAGTTAGACAGTGGCAATGTGGCAGTCATTTTGGGTTCTGCTTCATTGAAAAGCTGACGCATGTTTCCTTTCAAAATCCCGGAATTGTTGAGTTTTTGAGAGGTTTTTCTTTTGTGCGGTTTCCTTTTGTTCAGGTAAATTTCATGCCCAGTTGCTCTGCAGGAATTGCCTTTAGTTTGCTTGTTTATAAATAGATATTGTAATGATTTTGTTTTCTTTTTCTAAAGAAAAGGAGGTTCATGGCTGGTGCGGCTACAGACAGAAAAGGAGCAATCGCGTGGGGCAATGTTTTCTGTCTCAGTAATTTAACAAAGCAAGAGACGGAGCGGAGGTCTATCTACATGCACAAATGTATGTGTAGGTTTTTTTTTCTGGCTACACTAAAAACAATTTGGTGTATGATTTCTTTTGAAACAATTTTCACTCAGAAATTGCTTGTAAATATTACAAATAATTACAAAGAAATGGCAAGTAACACATTTAATCAAATGTACTTTGAAATCGTATTTTCTTGTGAATCACTCCTATAATCTTTGTTGTATTAAATCATTGAAAAATTATTGGAGGGTTATGATTCCTTTGAAGATGCTGAAATCCACACAGATTTCATCAGAGGATTTCTTTGCTGCAGAACTTAATTTATATCAGATTTAACTATGCAAAAACTACAGTAACCTTCCATCAACATCAGTAACCTTCCTGTTCTTGCATGTCAATGCATTTGTCTGTCTTACACTGCATTCAAGGTACACATTTTGTCCATTCTTGCATTCCCTGGAAATCTAACCCTTTACTGATTGAGATACAGGAATCAGAGCTGTTGAATGGCATGTCTCCCTTTTTTAACAATTAAACAATAATTATATATTTTCTACTTACCATTGCTGTTCAGTAATGAGGGAAGGGACCTTATTCTCATTCTAGAAAGTATTTGATTGGACAAAAATAATTTTGGTCCGAGCTTCTACGTCTTTTACTGTTTTTAAAGGTTGGTTAAAGACTTATTTGTTTTCTCTGGTCTTTTAGCATGTATGGTATTGTTATATCGTTGTATCATTTTATGTACAGCACTTGGGTCTATTGAGTAGTTTAAAAGTACTTCATAAATAAATGATATGAAGAAAAGCACAAAAGTCACGTAAGCAAGATTGTAATTGTGCACGCACATTAAGCTGCATACTGCATAGTCAACCTTTTATGTGCTAAAAGATAATTCTGTCATATAGTTGGCCTCAAAGCTATAAAAGCCACATTTTGATATCATATTTAAACCTGGGCTGTTTTTGGCCCTCACCATTAGCAGAAGTAGGTGATGTAAAGATTCTGCCCTTGTTAAATAACCTTTTTTCATATTTGTGAAAAGGTCAACAATGGCTCTTCTGTCAAATGAGTTGAGGTGGTTTATATTTCTCCACATTGCTTGATAAATTCTACTAAAAGCTTGTAGAGAGACGAGTATGAGTGCTTTTACATGTGTCACTGTAATTGAAGCGGTGTCCTGGTTTCTTTTTTTCTTTCAGGTATTCAGTTCTTCACAATGGAAACCACATTGAACAGGAGAAACTGTCAATACAGAACGACACAGAGTCCCAGGAGTCATGTTTCTGACACAGGCCACACTCTCATGAGGACCATCACTGGAAGGTGCCATTACTTACCGCCCTGCCTGCAGCTCAGACGCCACCGGAGCATTCCAGGACTTGAGGACTGGGAGCTGGACTGAACTGTTTGCTCAGAGAGCTGCTGAACAATGAAGGAAAGAACAATGTTGCCAAAAGTCTATATTTTAGGATATGAATTTCCATTGCAAAGGAATGTTGGTAAGTTTTTTCCCCCCAAATGCGTTTATTTCCTTTTTGGTACTCCTGGGAATATTATTTCCAAACCAAAAATACATCTTTCAAGCTTTATCCAGAGAGGCTTTCATTATCTTTAGAGTCAGGATAACACTTCCCGAAAGGTACGGCACAAATGCTAAATAAAGATTTATTTTTGTTCTATAAATAAATAAAAAATAGTTAAGAGTAAAAAAATAAATCCCATCACAGTATTAAGAGGTAGAGCTGGGAGCATTGCAGGAGCGATTTCACAGTTTTCCCCCGCAAAATTGTATATATCGCATCTGACAAAAGTTTGTGTTTATATAATATATGTGTATGTACATATATATATACACATATATTATTTAAACACAAACTTTTATGTCAGATGCAATTAATCGTGATTAAACGATATATACAGTATATCCTTTTATTCTTTAATATATATATATATATAATATATATGTATCTTTCAGTGAATACGGTACAATACCTTTCAAAGGTACAGCATAAAATTCCTCAAAATGATTTGACAGGAAATTAACTTTTTCTTCTAGCCTTGAAATTGGTTTGGAGAAAACATACTATTTCATTTTTTGGATCATTTTCATATTGTGAATGAAATCTCATTTATGTACTTAAGACTTCTAAAGCTCTTTGGGGAATTAGATGTACTGGTCACAAAGTTGTGCTCTGAGCTCAGATCCACGAGTGACCGTTCTCAGTCAGGTCAGCTCTGTGCTTCGCATAAATGCTTCCATTTCCACAAAGATTTCTGTTACGAGGATCTCCTCTGACGTGATTCACCGTGTCTTAAACCGTTTTAGTCTTAGCCGAAGATGACCATCGGTTGCTGCATGGCTAAATTGGTTTTAGGAAAGGAAATAGCCTGAAGTTGTTCTTCCAAAAGTACTTAAAAGGATAGTTCACCCAAAAAGTGGAAATGCATTATTTATAAACCCTCAAGTTATTTCAAACCATACGGGCTTTGTTTTTTTTTTTTGTTTTTTTTTTGTTGTGGAACACAAAAAGGATGTCAATGATGCAAAATGCCAGTAATTCAAAGGGAATAACAACTTAAGGTGCAGTCACATTTACAGATGTTCAGCTAATTTTGCAGTAATTTCAAGAATTCCTAAAAACGCGATCAAGAATTCCCCACGCGGATTTTGCAACAGTCGCAAATTCACCGCGTTGACCAACAGAAAGCTTGGTACTTGGTTTGAAAGGGACTTCTGTGTGAGTTGTGCTTCATACATACACTATTGACATTAGACTTGCTTTTTTGCCTGAAATATTTAGCCAAAATATCTCTAGTGGAAGTATGTTAAAGGTATAGCGGAGGATGTTTTACTTCCTGGTGGGTAGTCTAAACTATTGGTCCTCCTATTTGTCAATCATTCTGGTGAATCAATCAAACTTTTCAAAAAGTGGAGAGGGCGGGTCTTATCTAAAATTTGGAAAGATCCTCCGCTATACCTTTAATGGAAATGAGAGGAAATTCTCTATTCATGTTCCACAGAAGAAATTAAAGTAATTTACTGCTGGCAAAATGGGCTTTCAATTAAATTTGTCTGCCTATACAGTAGAAAGGCGAAACATTTTAATCAGTGCAACCTGACTAGAGAAAACAGAGAAAAAAGGGCTGTTATCTTCCCTTTTGTCTAATAGGTGGGAAAACTTCAACACCCATAATGCAGTGGGCATGTTGCTGTCCAAGGTTACTTCCACCAGTATGCTGTGGATACGCTTACCAGAGTCTAATACCACCTTGCTTTAGTAGTAAATACTTCTTAGCAAACTTTTAATCATAATAGTGTTGACTTGTATTGTTGCCGGGTGAAAGAATTCAAAGAGTAAACGTTTAGCGGGAGTGAGTTACTTTCGGTTTTAAGTGAAGGATTCAGTGCGTTGTAGGCAGTGGCTAAAGGCTGTGAAGAATCGTAAATACGGAGAGAATGGCGCAATGGAAAATCTGAAAAAACTCTGTGTTTCTAGTGGACATTTCTAACTGGATGCCATTCTGTCAGTTCCATCCAACCCCGCGAAGAAAAACACTGTCACGTATACAGGTACTACATGTAAACTGTTTATATACAGTATTGTACGTATACAATAACTGTTTTGTTAATAACCCTCTGTCAATCTGTGGGCGGGGATACAAAAATGCACAAGTATAGACAAAAGTCTCATCATCTGACCAAAATTTGCTGACAAATAAATGTGCATTTCTCGGTCCAGGTAACACGGAGAATGAGTAAACATTATTAATTTACATATACTACTGGCAAAAATATAAAGCGGGTTGAAAATCAGCGAAGTTACATACAGCCAATACAGGTTTGGAGCAACATGATGTTGAGTAAATTATGTTTTTTGGGTGAACTATCCTTTTAAGAGTATGTCAAGTGAATGCTTCCTAGGCATCTGGAGAGGAAATACAGCTTATTATTATTCTTTTTTATTTAATGCAAATTTCATGGGGAAATTTCATGCATTTTTGTTCCTTGACATTTATATCTAAAATCTCCCAAAGCAGTGATGTGCCATAATAAAGCTCTCTTCCAGAGCTGAGGACCCCAATAAACATCAAACTGGCTCCTAGGAGAGCCTCCATATAGCAGAAGTGACCCAGAACAATCTCCATCCCTCATTTCAGCATTTGCCAGTCTGCTGAACCGTGCCTCTACCTAAAATGAATTACCTTAGGGAACACCAATTGTTTGAATTGATCTAAAAGATGTAAATATTTTTAAATAATTACATTTGTGTCAGCCAGTTTCATCAGAAAAGCAGGTTTGGTTTTATTTGCTAATTTGCAGAGATGAACAGGCAGTGAAACATGTACAACACAAAAAATATCAAACATGTACAGCTCAGCACTGTCCTCATGCATTAGTGTCCTGTTTATTTTAAAATGATGACCTCTCCTGCAAATAAAGCACTTTTAGCACTTTTATAATATGAAGATTATTCATCCACAAGTCATTCAGTATTCTGGTCACTAATATGTTGAAAGCTGATGAATGAGTTTGACTTTCGTGATCAGTTTTCATAAACGCGGCATGGTGACGTGATGAAGGAACAAACAAGACACACTAAGATTCGGTCAACCAGTGGAAGAGTCTATCATGGCTTTATTTGTTTGAATGCGAACAGAGCTACATTACCTAGCTTGAGAGAATAGCTCTTTTTTTCTCATCTTCTCATGTTTTTATCAAGCGATATTTCATTCCTAAAGGTAGAGTTTAGTTTGATTTTATTGTACATAGGAGTATATTTTTATGCAAAAGATTTGATAGTGGTCCGTGTGTTCCTTTTAAATGCTTCAGTCAAATGCGTTTCTTCTTCCAGTCTGGTGTATCTGCAAATGCTGACCATGAATCCACAGTGTCATTCGAAGCAATGTCCAAGTGAGCTGTATGCTTTTTTTACAATCAAATATGTACATGGTCATGCCTTCACAGGATTGTACAGAGCATTGTGAATCGCAGTGAAACTGTGCAAGTGAACACCAATAAATGCTGGTTGTGGTTGAAAATATTCCTTTGTAAGAGGTTATAATGTACAATCAAAGGATTTTCCCAGCAACCCAGCCAACTGCAGGGTTTTGATGAGTTATAAAGTCCATATTATTGATTTCATTTCATTAGTACACTTTCGATAATGTACCCTTTGATTCAAAGCTTATTAAAAATAAGCGTTTTTTTTGTTGGTGACAGCGGTGAACAGCTTGCACAATTTCCTTTCTTTGGATGTCATTATGTTGTTTAAAGATGGAGATTTGATAATGTTTGAAGCTTAGGAACCATGACTGTGAGCTGAAAACGATTTCCCTTGAGTTATGAAAAGGAGCACCGATGGATATGTAAGGATTTGAGAAAATGATGACACTCCATAACCATGACAGAACCAAAAACACTACCATATGAGCCATGAGTTATTGCTTCTAAAAGAGCGGGCCAAAAGTGTCAGATATGACATAAACAACATTCAGAACCTTCTCCCCGAATCTTCATGGACCTTCAGGGTAGTCATTCCCATCAGGATTTCATTGGAAATAATTCCCTGGCCGGCAGCCTCACATATGAAGCGTAATCGAACACCTCAGAGCCCTGAAGGCAGAAGTGCTAAGCATGAATGTGTTGTAAATCTCCCAAGAAGTTGTAGAACTTTTGTAAACTCAGTATTTATTTTGGTGGATTTAAGATTGATATTTTCATGTAAGGCTTCTCTTTCAGGGAGCTATGTGTATTACTTTTTCTGTTGCTATGTGACAGCTCTAAAACAAATTATAATTAAAGACTACGAGATGTTATTAATCCTGTGTTTTGTGTTTTCTCGAATATCCTCATTCTCTCTGTCTATCATACCCCTTAATGTACATTAAGATGCTTACAATCTCCACCTTTCTTGTTGAGAGATGGAAGCCCAGCATTTAATAATTCATCAATGTGAAAAACAACAGACTGGCAGTAATGAGGTGCAGACTGCTCAGGTTTACTCCCAGTAGAGCGTACAACTCCACACTCACCTTTACCCATGCCAGAGCTCATTTCCCTTCACCAATTTGATGGACCATAAACTGCTTTAAAAGCTCTCCTCATGCTCTCCTGAGTCACGTTCATTGAACTTTCACCTTGGCATTATGTCGTCTTTGGGTATTTTTAAGAGCATGCGTCAACGTTTCCAAGTTGGTGTGCTGTCAAATTTAAATTGGGTGCAGGAAGCTTTCTGACTTGTAGAACTTTTCTCAGACTTATCTCTCATCTCTCATGAAGTAATAGTGACGCAGTCGGGTCGATAACTTCAAGCATGGTCTTAAAAACATCATCGCGGCCATCATCACTAAATCCGTGTGACCCGAGACCCCATTTCGGCTTTGCGGTTGATCACGGGAGCCATACTGAGGGAGTTATCTGAAGGGCTGAGGAATGTCTTTTCCCCTGATTGCATTTTGGAGTGACTTGCTGAGTTAAGTGCTCCCTCATCAGCCTTGGAGAACAGACTTTGGCAGGGTTTTTTTAGGTGAAATTCTCAAAATGCTTCATTTACACAACTCAAATGTCAAGTGTGATAATGGCCTTTGTGCTTGGTGAGCTCTGGCTTAATCAAAGTCTAAGCGGAGCGCCGGCCGACTGGCCGGTGGGAAATCGAACATAGCAATTAGCACTCAAACACACAGCCTAGCAATTCCGTGTGAAGCTCTCAGTTTGCTTTTCAGCTCTTCAATTTTTAATGCAACTTAGCTATGAGGTTATTTTGCTTATTTTCCTCCCGCTTAATGTGCTTGTGGGACCTCTGCTAATTCGTGTTGGCCTTTTTGCATATTTGAAGCTTTCATGTCCCTCGTGGGATGCTAATAATGAATCTAACCTTTAAATGTGGGGAGAAGTTTAGGCCTTAAGCCCGAGTTTTAAATCTGACGTATTGCACTGACTGAAGAGTTGAAAAAGTCACTGGAGGTAGACTGAGGTGTGTTGAGAAGCCCTGTAATGAGATGATTTACAAAGGAATGTCAACGGTTAGCCTTGTTTTAGACAAACTACATGCTGTTTGCCCTTTGTTCTCGACTTGTAATGAGTCAGGCGGACTTAAAGGACTTTTAATATGAGTATTGCATGCTTTTCAGTCCTTTTTAGAGAAAAGTGGTATTTTCCCTGTAAGAGTAACTCATAAGGCTTACGCAGCAAGGCACGCAGGCAATGGAAACTGAATAGGTGGTTGTTATCCTCTCAAAGGTTTTATAACTTTGACCTGAGCTTGAAATGCTTTCAGATTCTGTGAGACACAGCAGTTTTTCTCTATATTTTTTTATGGGGCTGCTGTTTGATACATCTAATGGTGCTTTTCTTTTCTGTCTGCCCAGGCCACATCAGTCACTGGAATGACATCAATTCATACAGCACACTTTCGGTGCCGGAAACCAGTTCACAAACATGTGTACATCTTAAACGTGTGCATAAGCAGCGATAAGCAAATCGTGAGAATGAAAAGGGGAGAGAAAAAGTGAAAAAGCTTCACATTTATCCCGAAATATCTCTGAAAATGTGGAATGCAAACCATCAATTTAGCAAATTAAATGGCCTTCTCCTGGGAAGTGGCTTTCAAAGCTGTTCTCACACTGATTTCTAACCTAATGCACAGTATTTATTTTTTTCATTGATTTTACATGAGAGAGACTTAAGTAACTTACAGCGGATGAGTCCTTCAGGCTACTGGGTAATAAAGATCAAAGCAGGGATGTAACCGAATGTTCAAGACTGGAGGGAACAAATCTAAGAATTTAAGAATCATAGAGACGCACATATTGATGGACTGCTTTTCTAAATATGGTGGGACAGGAGTCTGGATTTTTGCTTTTCTTTTTGATGCTTATAAGTGCTCTGTCATTTGCAAGGTTGAGTCAAAAAATGTTACCCATTCATTCAGTCCCACCACCTCATATGGTCTATTTTGAATATTCATTATCTTTCTTTTTAGTCACTTTTTAGTTGAGAGAACAAGTCAATAATCACCATTCTAAACACAGTTTAAAGTTGACTGCATTGAAGTGGAAACCTGGGATGAACTCCAGGCGGCACAATCAGTCGTTATGTATAATGAATGAATTTAGATAATCCATGAATATGCATATAAACATGAAATCAGATAAACAAAATGAATTGATAAAGAAGACAGAGAGATGATGCATGTCCCAGATCTGCAGAAAGAGATGGGGTGAAGGCCGGGGTAACACTTTACAAAAAAGTTCATTAGTTAACATTACACTGTGAACTAACATGAACAAACAATGAACAGCTGTATTTTTACTAACTAACATAAACAAAGATTAATAAATACTGTAACAAATGTATTGCTCATTGTTAGTTCATGTTAGTTAATACATTAACAAATGTTAATAATGAATTGTAAAGTGTTACCGATGAAGGATAGACCCGTTTAGCCCTCGTCACCTGATTTTTTCCACAAAAGTGCTGATGAGAAGAACTAGCCTACTTGCTTGTCAAATGTTTGTTTACATTTTGTACCATTAGATTAGTTTTATGTAGACTACTTTGTGCAACCTTTCTACCTTCCAGAATTTAAGTGAACTCCTTCAATACTGTTTAAAAGCATCACAGGACGGATCTTATAGGATGGGTAAATCAATGAGAAAGTGTGCAGAGCTGCATATATCTTAACAAAGAGTGGGCAATTTAAAAGTATTCTCAAAAACTAACCGAACTTTATACGTTTAATATGTGACCGCTATATTATAAAGTGTTACACTGCCCTCTGCTGGTTCAGCCTATGATGACTTCAAGTTCAGTAACAGAGGCTTTACAAGAAACATGACAGATTATCAATATAAAACATCATTTCAAATAAACAAACTTTTTTATTATTATTATGTGTGATAAGATAACTTATGGTTAACCAATGAACAGTTTTTTACTGTAGCATTAATTTTCTTTTCAGTTCAAATTACTAACATTTTGACATATTGGATGATCTCAAGATGACAGTATTTGCTTTCTAACATCTTGGGAGTGAAACCACTCTATTTTATTTTACACTGGGATCAATAAAATATAAAAGAGTGCTGTGCAGAATTTTGTCTCACACATGCATCAGTAATTATCTTAATGTATAGATGTCGCATTGGCTTGTACTTTAGACATTGTATTGTCTGATATTGTGGCAATTTACTTGTCCTTACAGTTTAGGGCAATGATGTAAAAGGTCAGCAGAGTATGCAAAGTTCAAAGTAGAGTAAAAGCTCAGCGTTAGAGTGAAATGTGTCATTTAAAAAAAAAAAGCACATGCAGGCAAAGTTCAAGGAACATTAAGCAATATTTTTAAAACTCTCTATGATATTTAGTGTATGGAATTGAACCCTTTTAATGTTTCATATAGTACTTGAAATTTATATGAGGATATGATTAATGAATCTTAATCCTCCTAATCCATTGTTATTTTACTATTATTTATATACTATTCATTTTTATTTTATGTTTTCATTTTAGTTTTAGGAAACTGCATTGTTCCTTAGATTAAAGTACATCTTTTTACATCATTATTCCTGTATTAATGCACTTACCACAGGTTGTTCTAATGGGATTGTTCATGCACTTGAGATGCAATATGAGATACTTTGAATAAAAAGTGTCTGGTAAATAGTATGTAACTAAGAAATGTCAGGGCCTGTAAATTGATTGTGCCCTTTTTAGAAACCTTTTGTATGGCCTTTCCATCCTTGTTAATGAGGGTAAACGTCATAACCTGCTTTGAATGCAATCCGGTTTGTAGTGACTTAAAAAATAAAATAAAATAAAAGGTTTGTAGTGACGGCAGAAAACCAAATCTTTGCATTTGCAGATATCAGGTAAAGTGGGTCCAATACATTTCACACTGGAGTGCTCTTTAAATATCAGGAGCCAATCATATTAACAATCATGAATAACTCACCGTGTGGTGGGCGTGGTCAAGCTTCAGAACACAAGCGATCGCAACAAGCACATGGTAAGACGAATGCTCTGCCTAAAATCATTTTCATGAAAATAGCAATAATTTATAAAATATTGCATTGTGTACTTTTCTTTCAAAATAATGATTTAATGGACTATTTAAAAAAGTCAAATAATATTATTTGTAAGGATGTTTAGAGTAGTGACCCATTTAGCTTAGCTTAAGGTGTTAGGTAAAGTGGGACAGTAGCTGTCTGTCTATTAATGTGGGACACTTCAGAGCTATTCTGCTTAAATATAATCTTTCGTCATCCTACATGACCAATTATGTCACAAGCCCGATGTTTACTAATAGTTCCACTGTAGCAATGCTAGGTGAAACCGGATGCTGATATGATATCTAATGTTTATCTTACGCTGGTTGAAGTTTGAATTTGAACTTATACATTTCAGCTTTATCTGGAAGCAGTCTCATATTACAATATTCGACTGTTTGGGGCAATTATTATAACAATTGTTTTGATATAAAATACTAAATGTATGACTTTTAAATGTCTAAAATATACAAGGAAAATTTGTCATTAACATGTCTGATTGACATCTTTACATGATTTATTGTTGTCATTATAGTGAATGTGTCAGCATACTGTGCCAGTAAAACCATCAAATGATCTATCAAAAAAGCACTAACACATATTCTTACCTTCTAGAATCTAGATGCAACTAGAGTAAGACATTGTTTAGAAAACACACAATACACTGTGTCTATACAGCATATACCTCTCTCTCTCTCTCTCTCTCTCTCTCTCTCTCTCTCTCTCTCTATATATATATATATATATATATATATATATATATATATTAGTATATATCTATCTAGATGGATAGATAGATAGATAGATAGATAGATAGATAGATAGATAGATACTGTATATATACTATATGTGCTGCTAATGAATAATTTAATTGGAGTAGTCGGGCCAGAATATTACACCTTTATTCAACAACATTCTGACTTTTATCTTTTTATAGAAAAATGGCACCTAACCCAAAGAAGTCAGGAAAACTGCAGAGAAAACAGCAAGATGAAGGAGAGCATAAAGGAAGAAAAGGGCTGAAGATGAATCAGTGGAACGAGGACCAAATGAAAGCTGCAATAGAGGAATATAAAGAGCAGGTCGAGTCAGGGAGGCCTGCGCTGCGATTGCTTGCAAGGAAGTGGAACGTGCCAAAAACAACCCTTCAAAGACGCGTGAAAGGGCTTGTTGAGGGATCGGAGCATGCGTCTGGAAGAAAGCCATTCATCCCTGTTGAATCTGAGCAGGAGTTAGTGCGTCTTCTCACCTTGCTTTCACAGAGAGGCTTCCCGTTAAGGAGGACTGATATTCAGTCTCTTGCTTTTGAGTTTGCCAAGATAAATGGCATCCAAGGGTTTTCAGAAGAGAAGCAAAAGGCTGGCTATCACTGGTACGAGAGCTTTATAAAGCGAAACCCAGGGCTGAAAATAAAGAAACCAGGGGCCATATCACCAGCGACAAGGATGAATGAAGAAGAGCTGGGGAAATGGTTGAAAACGTAAGAAATCACCCTCGTCTCATTGATATACGTATGTATAGTATATACATGCATATGTCACATTGGTTTGTACTTTAGAGAATTTAAATTTAGGCTACGCCATGAGAGTACCGCAGTATGTACCGTGGGTGGTGTATCACGTTTTTTGTTTCGTTTTGAATATCATTATACCCCCAATAACTAGAGTTTGCAATTATTTAGAAAACACACACACACTTTATACAGTTGTAATCAAAATTATTCATCCCCCATTTCAAATCTGGTTTATTGGCAAAATTTACATACTTTCAACTGTTTCCAATGAACCATTCAAACAAAAGTAATTAAAATAGCTCAACACAACTAAAGTGGTTTTCCCAAATTCAACTAAAAAATGCAACTTTTAATGACTTATGCAGTCTCTAAAATTATTCAACCCCCAAATAGAATCCCTCAGAACAGCACAAATGTGACCCTGGATCACAAAACCAGTCTTATGTTGCACAGGTATATTTGTGGCAGTAGCCAACCCATTGTATGGGTCAAAGTTATAGATTTTTTCTTTTATGCCAAAAATCATTAGGATATTAAGTAAAGATCATGTTCCATGAAGATATTTTGTAAATTTCCCACCTTAAATATATAAAACATTTATTTTTGTGAATGGATACAGCACTATCGCCAATAGAAATGGACAACTTTAAAGGCGATTTTCTCAATATTTCGATTTTTCTGTACCCTCAGATTCCAGATTTTCAAATAGTTGTATCTCGGCCAAATATTGTCCCATCCTAACAAACCATACATCAATGGAAAGATTATGTATTCAGCTGTCAGATTATGTATAAATCTCAATTTAAAAAAAATTACCCATAAGACTGGTTTTGTGGTCCAGGGTCACAAATGTGCTAAACAGGTGTTGTCTCAAGCACACCTGATGCAACTAATCAAGGGCTTCATTAGTTGCACCAGGTGTGTTTGAGCTAGAACACATTAAATAACTGAACTGGCTAGGTTTGAGTGTCACGTTTGACTGCATGTTAGAAATATGGCTAAGTCAAAAGAATGGTCCAAAAAGTTAAGAGAAGATATAATCGCCTGAAGGTAGTGCTGGGCGGTGTACCGGTTCATACCGAATACCGGTGTTTTATTTTTGTTATGATATTAATTTTTATAACGATTGGAACGCGCCGCGGCACGACACTGTTTGAGAGGGTCCTTTTTCACTGTTGCACTGTGGTGATGCACGTAAAGCGTGACTTTGAAGATGGATAGGTTAAACTGTAATTGATAGCCGTCAAATTATATTACAGTGTTTCCCATACATTGGTTCACAATATCAACACAGCCTTTTGGAAAATCTATTTGTGGTTGGCATTGACATAAACATGAGAACTGCATGTTTCAAAATCAAAACGCGGCGTGGGTGTTTTCATATGAATGTATCTGAAGTGAACTGACGGTCTTTAGAAAAGTTTCTTTGTTATTACGATGATTGAATCTTTCTTTATCTTTCCTGATAAAGCAGCGTTAATGAGCGTTGCTGCTTTGTGTACAGCCGTTACCGGGGAAACCGCTATTTCTGCCGCTCCTAAAGCGCCTCTTGCTGGCACCTCTTTGTAAACAGCCTTGCAAACCTGTATTAATTCTATTGTGGATTTTTTTTCTACAATATTCACTCATGACTGTAAAATAGGGCATTCTAAGTCAATCTACTGCAGTATTTCCTCTCTCACTCAGTTAAAAATGGGTTTTACACCCAGACATGCTTTAAAAAAAAAAAAAAACGTCATATACCGTGAAACCGGTGTAATTTAGAAAAATACCGTGATGTGGATTTTTGGTCATACCGCCCAGCACTACCTGAAGGCACTAATTGTTCCTAGAGACACCTTTAGAAGCATAGTTTGCAAGTTCAAAGTTAAAGGAACAGTGGTTACACTGGACTGGGCAGAAAAGAAAGCTATCCAACGGATGCAAACAGATTTCTGAGAAGGCAGGTTCAGAAAAACCTTAGAGTGACTGCAAAAGACCTGAAGCAAAACTTGGTGGCAACAGACACTAAGGTTTCAGCTCCTACAGTAAGGCACGTACTAAACGCATGCCAGAACTCCCAAGACGTACACCACTACTGACCCAAAAGCACAAGAAAAGTCGGCTCCAAATTGCTCAAAATCATATAAATAAGCCACAGAAATTTTGGGATTCTGTTCTGTAGAGTAGGGCTGCACGATTAATTGCAATTAACCAAAAATCCCGCTTAAACCGATTTGGCTTATTGCAATTCTGAAAACGCAAAGGCTGCAATTATTTTATATTTTTATATATATTTATATATATATACATTAGTGCTGTCAATCGATTAAAAAGATTTACTTGATTAATCACACATGTTTTCTGTGATTAATCGCAATTAAAAACACTTACATTTTTAAATTTTTATATTTAGTTTATATATTTTATAATCTAATAATTTCACAGTTAATCTCCAAATTATTATAGAGACAACATAAAGACAGTATATTTTAAATACTTGTTTAATGGCATCCTTTTATGAATGTAGATATCACTTACTTATCTTATCACTGATACTAATGTAGATTGATGTCTGGATAAAAAAATATTTCCCCCCCAGTTTTAAACATTAATTATAGCCATTCAACATTACAGTGTATCAATTGAAAGCTATCATTAAAAAAAAAAAAAAAAAAATTTATTAGGCTTCAAAAAATATAACAACTTTTAATTTAAGTGAACTTCAAACAATCCTCACATAAACCCATACTAATTTTCATATTTACCTGTGCCCTTCCTTTCAGTCTAACATATACAGAACAATATATACAGGCTTTCCTGTAGCTCAAACAGTAGAGCGTTGGCGCTAGCAACGCCAAGGTCATGGGTTTGATTCCCAGGGAAAGCAAGAACTGACAAAATGTAAAATGTGTACCTTGAATGCAATGTAAGTCGCTTTGGATAAAAGCATCTGCCAAATGCATAAATGTAAATACAGAAATTGAATAGTTATTATTATTTTTTATTCAGTTATTCAATTGAAAAGTTATTAAACAGTCTGCACTGCATGAATTATAAATTAAATATTGACTAATCCTTATTAAAGCTACAAAATCTCTTTAGTCAAGAGCCATGAGTAATTTTACCTTTGTTCTTTGATTAACTTTATTGACAGACAGCATTAGTGGCTGCTGTCCCTTTAAAACCAGCCGCTGCTGCACATGATGTGGATCTCACACGCAACTCATTCTCACACAACTCTTTGCGTTCATTTAAGACTTTAACTAATTTAAGACTGCTCTAATGTTGTGAGGATACTCGACAAAACAGACATTTTGGCATAATTGTGCCATAGTCTCTGCGCACGATACTCTCTTGTCTTTCTGTGTGTCGTGTGTGTCACATAGACAAGACATTCACAGGCAGCGTGGTCTCTTTTGTCTTGTTGCGCTTGAATGGTTTAAAAGCATTTGCTTGAATAAGAGGGGGATCATATAATGTAAAGCTAGCCAAAGGATGACAAAAATTAACGGTTGCTGCGTTAAATATTTTAACGCGTTAAACTGGACAAAAATGAATCGCATGCGTTAGCGCGTTAACGTCGACAGCCCTTATATATATATATATATATATATATATATATATATATACATATACATGGGCGTCGGAAGGAAAAAAAAGGTGGTGGGTCCTCCCCCTGAAAAATGTTACTGGAGTAAATACCATTTCATGTATTCTGGTGCCTTTTAAATAAACAAGTAAACTAAACTCCACTTCACGTCGGGCGGTTCTTTGCCTCCACATCGTGCATTAAATGCACATCTATCCGTGGATTATCCCCCTAATACCATGGTCATTTGCCAACAATGACAACTTAAAGCTGTTATTGATGTTTGCAACGCAATATTTGACTGGAAGGGTACAACGGGCGGTTACTTTCGTCAGTTGCGGCTCATTGAGAAATATAATGTAGCGATTCAGCGGAAATGGAGTTTAATTTATTAAGGAATTCCTCAAGTGGAATGGATTTGACTGACGGCGTCATTGTATTATCATTGCTCAAAAAGTGGGTGGGTCTTGTCCCACCCATATACAATGGTTCCGACGCCCATGTATACATATATATATATATATATATATACATAGGCCTTTTATATATACTTTATATGTTAATGAATAATTTAATTTTAGTCGGGCCAGAATATTCAAACTAATTCAACAACATTCGGACTTATTTTTTTATAGAAAAATGGCACCTAACCCAAAGAAGTCAGGAAAACTGCAGAGAAAACAGCAAGATGAAGGAGAGCATAAAGGAAGAAAAGGGCTGAAGATGAATCAGTGGAAAGAGGACCAAATGAAAGCTGCAATAGAGGAATATAAAGAGCAGGTCGAGTCAGGGAGGCCTGCGCTGCGATTGCTCGCAAGGAAGTGGAACGTGCCAAAAACAACCCTTCAAAGACGCGTGAAAGGGCTTGTTGAGGGATCGGAGCATGCGTCTGGAAGAAAGCCATTCATCCCTGTTGAATCTGAGCAGGAGTTAGTGCGTCTTCTCACCTTGCTTTCACAGAGAGGCTTCCCGTTAAGGAGGACTGATATTCAGTCTCTTGCTTTTGAGTTTGCCAAGATAAATGGCATCCAAGGGTTTTCAGAAGAGAAGCAAAAGGCTGGCTATCACTGGTACGAGAGCTTTATAAAGCGAAACCCAGGGCTGAAAATAAAGAAACCAGGGGCCATATCACCAGCGACAAGGATGAATGAAGAAGAGCTGGGGAAATGGTTTAAAATGTACGAAATCACCCTTGATGACTTGGGAATTAAAGACGTCCCCTCACATATTTGGAAGTGTGATTTATCAGGACTACAAGTTGACTTCTCTCAGCAATATGTCGGGGAAGGAGAAGAGTCCTGCTTTCAGATCAGAGCTGAGGAGGAAGAGGAAACTGCCACCACGGTACTAGCAGCATTCAATGCCAGTGGTACATTTGCTCCTCCGCTTATCATTTTAAAAGAAAATGGGGTGAGAAGTGAGCGGTTGAACGAATCCATGGAAAACGTTTGCATTAGAGCATCGAATAATGGCTGGATAACAGCAGAGCTGTTTGTTGAGTGGGGCGAAATGTTTGTGGCACAGCTCCCAAAAGATGATGCCAGACCCCACCTTCTGCTCCTCGATGGCCAAAGCAGCCACGTGTTCAACCTTGGCTTTTTCAATCTAATGAACCAGAACAACGTGGAAGTCATATGCTATACTGCACGGCAACTGGAAAACAGAGCTCTGTTTAGGAGTCTCAAACACAACTGGTGTGAAGTGAGTCGCAAGTGGATTCAGCAATGTGCAGGCATGAAGTTGCCCAGAGCACATTATTGTTCTGTTTTTACAGAAGCGTGGAAGACAACTGCAACTGTGGAAAGAGCCCAGGATGGGTTCAGGACAATGGGGATGTTCCCATTGAATGAGTTGACCTTCATTGAGCATGAGCCTCCTCCTGCCAACCTGTCCCGTTTGGAAAGTAACGCGCCGCCCACTGAAGACGCTGCACATTGCAACACAGAAAGCGGCTCTGGTGAGCCTTCAGCTCTTGAAGTGTCATCATTCAAAGACTTTGTGGTCATACAAAAATGTAGCAGGGGTACGAAGACACCCAGAGCCAAGACAATACCACATTTCCACAGAGACACAGAACACATACTTTATAACGAACATTTAAAACGAAAACCATTTAAAACTACTTCCTGCAGGGGCTGCCTCAGATGATGATCCGAAAGCTTCTGAAGCATGGATCCGATGCAGCAACTGTAAGGCCTGCTACCATGAGTCTTGTGTAGACGAGGATGGGATATATGAATGGGTTTATGATGTAGATGGTGATGATCAATAAACTGAAGCATGGGAACCGAGCATGATTTTAGAACAATACTCACAGATTAGTGGTGTTAAAATAAAACTCTTGTCCTGTGAAAATTAGATACAAGCTTTTAAAGACAGTATGACCCAATGAATGGACTGTGTCACAGCATTGTTTTCATTTGTTTATAATTAAATAAATTAAATTGACTAAGTATTGTACTAGTATTTGTATTTGCAAGCCTTCTTCCCTGTGATTGCTCAGTTAGTTTGGTCCAGTCTATTTCTTCAGCATATCTGTCATGGGAGCTGCTTTTGTTGCCCCTTGCTAGGATCTTATTAGTCATGTCTTGGGCCCCCATGATGCGCACTGGTTTGCCCATGAGATCAGAACATTTAAGAGCCTCTAGGGCATTTTCTGGATCACGGTGTTCAAAGGTTACACAACCATATCCACGAGACCTGTTGGTTATTGTATCTCTGCACACGTACACAGAAAGTGGTCCAAATGGTTGGTATATTGTATGCAACATTCGTTCGGTCACATCTGGGTGCAAATTATTTACAAGCAATGATGACCCCTTGTCTCTTGGTTGACCGATATCCTCACCTCACCTGAAAACCAATTGTAGGATTGCTGTCATTTCGATTGTCCTTCAAAGAAGATTGTTCTCAAAAAGCTCTTAGTACAGAGCACAACTGCTGTGTGGATGCCTCAGTCAGATCAAGCTAATCATATAAACTGACAGCTTTGCTCAGAATATTGTAAAATTCTGATGACATCATCTCAGGTCAGTTTCATTCCTCAACATCAATACAATTTAGGGTGATTTTAGTATCATAATATCATAAATTAAAGCAATATAAATTAAACCCAATAAATAACATGCATAAATAAAAGACTAAAATGTAAAGCTATGGCTGGAAAAGAAATCCTCCCCACATCATGGGAAAATATATTTGTTTAAGCATATCTGTTGTTCCAACTCCAACATATATGGGTTTTGATATTGGGATTTATTTTCTCAGTTTTGTAGAATTGTATAATTTGCAAGTGTGAACCATATACATACGAGCTTGTTTTATTCAGGGGCAGGTCAAGACTGCGTCACCCAAGAGCATTGACAAACACTAGGCTACTTTAGTCCACTAATAGGCCTATAGTTCACTTGAACGAGTGAATGAAAACGAGTGAGTGAATTCAGACAATAAGCACGCCAAAGGGCTTCTACATTTGCATAGTTTGTGCTAGCTGTTTAATAATCGTGAACCTTGGCAAACTGACAGCTCCAGTGGTAAGATGAAAAGATTTATCATTACCTCTGTCATGGAAACTATGTATAAACCTTAATTAAACAATTTAATTATCAATTAAAAATGAATTTACACCTCTATGATATTACACTGTAGCCAGATCAATGGTTTGGAAAATGACTGGATGGAGGATTTAGCTGCGGGCGCCATCTTCTGGCGAGACATGGGTTCGACATGACCCTCACAGTGCATTATGGGTATAGAGTGGTGCATGTATGACATCACTTTGTTGGCCAAAACAAGGAAGCGATTTAGCATTTTAGCACTTCCGGTGTAGTGACAAATTGCGTCCCCCCTGAAATCGTGTCTCCTTTAAGACCCCAAGCGATCCCATTGGTTCAAATTACTCTCTTTAGCGCCTGATTACTTATGATAAATGCTGTTTCAACTACATTATAATGTCCATTTATTAGTATTAGTTAGCTTATATACTACTAGCATAGCAAACAGATAAGCGATTGCCTGATAGCTTAGTTTATACAAACATTTGCATTTACCCTACACATATTCCTCAATCATCTTTAATGTAATTATGTGTTAAATTAAGTGTTAAACGTCTAAATATTTCAGTTATATATATATAGAACAAATTAATGATGTTCAGTTATTCACTTTATAGGCTATTATTATTATTTATTAATTAACAGTTAATCAAGAAATTACGTCCAATTGGTTATGCACTAATGTGTTATCGTACGCATTATGGTAAGCTATGCGTATTTTAAATGAATATAATTCGTATATACTTAGGATAATCATTAACTGACAAGTTTGGGAAAACCCGATTTCGAGGGAGGATTTGTCATGCCACCAGTTCACCAAGTCAATGGGTTTTTGGTTAAATGGCTGAAATACGGTCTGTGGTGAACACAAGCTCAAGACATGTTCACGTTTTATTCGATTACATAAAATACACCAGTATTACCCCACTCATGATTTTTTAAGCTGCTGGGTCTTAAATAAGGCGGTTGCTATCAAGGTTTTTTCAACAACAAACAAACAAGGTACATTATCAAATCTCTGAATATAAACACTTTGTTTTCCAGACAAACACCAAACCTAATTGACTTCACTGTGAGGGATCGGTTGCTATCAAGGTTTTTTTTTTTTTTTTACTAGGCTGTCGAGGATATTAAACGTCATCACGACGAACAGGTAAACTCAGTCAGTCCGCTTTAACAGCTCGTTATGTTCATCTGTGCAAATTATCTTGATGGACAAAACGTGTAAGTATAATAAACTTTTTATTTATTTTTTTACTTTTTTTGTTGGTTGCCATAATCCAAAAGCCTATGGAAAAATCGTATTGGGTTTTTGTCGAAGGAACCGGTGTGATGCAAACTGCCGGTTAGCCTGTTGAGTGTACATCGGTTGTACGCTCGTTACTGCAGTACATTATGAGATTGAATGAGTGCACTTCACAAAGTCCACAGTATTTTCATATGGTTTCGGACAAAATGGCTGTCCTCTCAAATAATGCCCCATTTAATGGGAGCGACTTTAGGACACAGCTCTGGATTATTATGAGTGCTTTTATTTTGAAATTCATCTCGGAGTCGGAAGTAAATTCCTGTTTCTTAGTCGTTTTCACCTTCACGAGTTACTGTTGACTGAGCGTTTCAATTCGTGCGACGTAAAGGACTTCAACCCGAAGGTTTGGATCGGGAAGAAGAAAAATAAGAAAATGTAAGCTGCAACACACTGCATTAGAATAATGTATACAATTATATTACTTGTGTTTTAAGTACAGACTGACTATAATAAACCCGAACATTGTCGTTCACATTTAGGCCCGTGGCTTGCCTTCTTTTTCTTAGTTTTTATCATCAACCTTCGTCCATGTGTTGTGTTTAACGTGGCTGTTTTTTTTAGATTTAAGAACGTGCTTCATAAATGTTGGCCTAAGTAAAGTTACACCAATTTGCGATTAATGTAATCTGATTGTCCGCAAGTGAGATGAATGTTATCGTAGTATCAGTTAAACTCGGATTCACGCTCAGCGGACACTTGACGTTACATTATTTAAGGCTGTAAAAAATAAATAAAATAAAAAAACCTTCGTGTTTATGTGATGTGGGATACTTCTTAAGCATTTGGAAGGTTCCTTTCTAATATATTTTCTGCGTGATATCCTTTCTTTCATGTTGTCATTAGTTTGCATTTAATTACTGCACAGAATGCTCCAAAACGGAAGTTGCGATAGTGTTTTCTTCCCTATTGTGACGTATCCGATTAAAACGGCTTATGTAGCAAGAAAAAGTGTAGGGTGAACTTGGGTGTTTTTTTTTTTGTTTTTTGTTTTTTTGTAACTTAGCTGGGCAAGTGATTGGATGGTTGTAGTTTGTTGTTGCTGTGATCTCATGTGAGTGACAGCTTTGGGAAATGCACCCCAGATTGACATCTTGCCTATGTCCAATCCATGAAAATAAATAAAATGTTGAATTTTTTAGTAATGCAATTCTCTTAACATTTAACAATTCTTCAATGATTAATTTAAATGTGATGTAATGCATTAGAATATGCCAGTTCATCTCTTCAGTTACCTTAAAGGAATAGCCTAGTTCACCCAAAAATGAAAATTAGCCAATTACTCACCCTCAAGCCAACCTAGGTGTACATGCCATTCTTCTTTCAGACAAATACATAATTATTTAAAAATATCCTGGCTTTTCCAAGCTTTATAATGGCAGTGAATGTGAATTTTTTGAAGCCCAAAAAAGCACATCCATCCATCAAAAAAATAACCCATACAGCTCCAGGGTTTAATAAAGGCCTTCTGAAGCAAAGCGATTAAAATTGTTTTTGTAAGAAAAAATATCCATAATTATAACTTTAAACTGTAATTACTAGCTTCCGGTAACGGCCCTCCATGCGTGTGAGAGAGTCGAGTTCTGGCGGAAGAGTGACCTCTGACTCAACGCATGACAAATGATGTAGGAGTAGCTTACATCATTTGTCAAGCTTCTCCAACATTTCTCTTTAAAAATTCTTATTTTAGATTTCTAATTCGTGACCGGTGTTTTGTTTTGCTCTATCCTCTGGGCTTCCGCATTTGTCAATACATCATGCGTCGGGTCAGAGGTCACTCTTCCGCCGGAACTAGACTCGCGTACGGCCGTTAATGGAAGCCAGTAAATATATAGTTTCTAAAGTTATAAATATGGATTTTTTTCTTACAAAAACACATCGCATCGCTTCGCTTCAGAAGGCCTTTACTCTGGAACAGTATAGATTACTTTTTTGATGGATGGATGCACTTTTTCTGGCTTCAAAAAAATTGGTACCATTCACTCCCATTCTAAAGCTTGGAAGAGCTAGGATATTTAAAAAAAATATATAACTCCTATTGTGTTTGGCTGAAAGAATAAAGTCATATACACTTAGGATGGCTTCAGGGTGAGTAAATTATGGAATTATTTTCATTTTTGGGTGACCTAACCCTTTAAGCAAGTGTGAATGCGTGGGCATGGTTTATGAATTTGTGGGTACAAATTGAAAAACCAAAGGTACAGTTTACAAATCTGAGCGCATGGATTGGAAATTAGTGGACCAGTTTATTAATCAGTGGGAACGATTTGTTAAACCGAGGGAACAATTTAAGAATATCTGTGAGTACGATTTATTAACTGAGGGAAAGAATTGTATAAATGTGGCCACGGATTTGCGGGTCTTGTTTGTTTTCGTCCTACAGATGACTTTCTGGGCTCCATAGGTTGTCGATACAGGACTCTGGCATTGTGATATAGGCTAGTGGTTGTCAGGACTCGGGTTTTATATCTGTCCTCTCCTGTTTTGTTTTCATTTTTTCATGTGTCAGACCCTCACAGTTGATCGCAATGCGCAATCAGAGCAGAAGTTTTAGTTCTTAAAGGTAAAGTATGATTTTTGCGACACTAGCGGCAGCTAGTGAAATTAAAAAGATAAAGCAACCTTGCAAACGCTCCCCCAACTCAAACATCACACTCTTACAAGTGCTTGTGAAGGCATATCTCACCGAGTAAAAATAGACGACTTTTCAATAAAAGGTTTAACATATGAGGAATACTTTTAGCTGTGTTGCCATAAGTTAGCAACTGACACAGCAAACGCGAGCATCTTGCTTATAATAAACCCATCAAAGAGATGTGCACTGACGCATATTTTGACGTGACATTTGCCACAACTGTTTGAGGCTGTTCACACTGGGACACATCACAGGAAACATTATAAACTCTTGTTTGTTTTTCTGAACGGGTGCATGATGATGATGTTGTATTGAAGCGTTCATTGTGCATCGCAACACCCCATTTGCTTTGAAATGATCATGACCTGTTTAAAACCATTGGTCTAAAAGCAGCGAATGTTGGCTTGCACTTCTGTAAACAAAGCTGAATGTCTTTTTTCATGTAACGCAACAGTCATGGTCTCACACCGGCTTAACACACTCTGGCTTCATTTTCACTGTAGCCACGCCTCAAACTCTTGCTATAGACTGGCAGACCTGTAATTTTTCTGGAAACACTTCAGGAGTTTCGAAGTCGCAATCTGATTGATTGAATTCTATAGGATGTCCTGGGAGACGTGTGTGTCGTGTTCTTTAGCAGTCCGCCTGGAAACAAATAGCCTACCGCGTGAAGGCAAAACCCCTCGTGGAAGAAGAACGCTGTTGTGTTTACATCTTGACAATGAGCGCTTACCAGGATAAACCTAACGCTGGATTTTCAAATGCATGTGTACAGTTTGCGGCTCCATTGTAGGAGTAAACTTGCACGTTCTTCAATCAATCTTTTATTAGATGCACACCGGTCTGTTATTGTAGAGACATAGACATTATATTTTCACGCCCCTAAAACATGACACGGAACAAAACAAACTGTGATTGGTTGTGTTACATATGTCAGTCAAACATCTGCTTGGGCGGTCCTTGGCCAAGAAAAGCTACGATAGAGTCCAGATCTTCTGCCGTCAGTCTGAAGGTCTGGCTACGCGAGACTGGGTGTAGGGTATGTTTAGGGGTTGGAATTTGTTGTAGCTTAGCATTGTGTAGGAAATCAGCACTGTAGAATTGGCTGTGGGGCTAAGTTTGCGCTGAACTGGATTGGTGGAAAAAATTGTGCCTATCTGCAAATTGGAGTTCCTACCCCTATTTGGAGATCTCCAGGCTGCAGTTATACCCTTCTCAATGATTGCGGCTCCTGAGCATACTGAAAACCAGCCGTTATTACAAACGGCGAGTCGCACTGCTCAAACGTAGCCTACTCTCTGCAACCGGTTACAAAGTTTGTAGAGAGTGTATACCTGTATACTTTAATTTTCCAGTAAAGCTGATGGTGTTTCTAATCAAAAGAGATCCCCAATGTGGAATTGCTAATACTAATTAGGATAGCGGGAGACCTGGGCAACGAGATAAATTAGTCAGAATCAGAAATCGATTTAAAGGAAAGGCACCCATCTTGTTGGTGAGAGAATATCACAGAGCAACTGAATGATTTTTGATCTCAACGTAGCGATACAGCCTACGTGACTTGACCGAATAATACACTAGGCTGTAGCTAGGGCCATGCAGAAACTTGTGAACGATGCTCTTGCAGTTGTGTTGTCACCGTTTAGTGACATTATTGTATGTTCTGGGTAAACTGAAGTTATATGGTCAGTGTCGGTCACAGCGCCTTTTAATTGCTGTTTTTGATCCGGATATTATTCATTTACAAAGTTAGCACTGGGCGAATATTACAACTTAGAGTCATGAATAATATCTCTCCCTGGCTCTCTCCTGAACAAGAAACTGCTTTCCCTCTCTTTCCTGCATATATAGATCTAAAACTGATTCAGACTCTTTCATTTCCCTTCAAAGCTCTATTAAACTTTCCCATTAAAATATACTTATTTCTCTCCATGGTACTTGTAAATCTGCATTTTATGGTCTATTTGGTCTGTGTACCAAACTGTCCATTTGTACCTCTGTCATTGTAAATAATTTTTATTCTGTTACTTGCATTGTATGGATTTGTGGAGCTCACTGTCTTGCTTTCCTATGCCACTGCTAACCATTTTGTGAGCATGCTAGAAATCATTGCTCCATTGTGTTTCTGCAGAGCTGTTTCATTCTGGAGGAGCTTCTTTTCTCGATCCAGGCTTAAATTGACGGATTGTCTTTTTGGGGACTTTTTTATTCGCTTTGTTCCTCTCTTTTTCCACTCGCCCAGAGCGCCACAATTTCAAAGCCATGTCCCAGAAACGGACTGGTGCTAATGCTCAGAAAGGCTTTGCTGTTGGCCGTGGGCTTTTGGCTGGCGCTGAGACTTTGAACTTTAGTATGGGTGAGATGCACTCAGACCCCTACAGCTCGTCGTCCCGGTCCCGATCCCGGTCCCGGTCTGGTCTGGTTGGAGGGGAGGGAAAAGACCATGACTCTCCGCTGCACCGCCGAGCGGGCAGCCACATCAATACCGTTCAACTGTTCGCCAGCCTAGGTCTGTCATCGACCGATCTGGATGCACTGGCACAGGTTCCAGAGGAGAACTTACGCATGGAGACCTTGCCCCATCTTCTCATGCTGCTTAAGAACCGCAAGATGGAAGCCAGCTGGGGTGACATGCAGGGCGGAAGATTGGACTGTTCCAGTGGGCAGGCACAAAGCCTCTCACAAGGTGACTTCGGTTATACTTCCATGCAAGAAACATCTGGTCGAGGATACGACATGTTAGATTATGGCAGCGGTAGCGTCAGAGACCGCCAATATTCTGAGCTTTCCCGTGACTCCTACCGCAGCCTTGGCATGTCAGCGTCATCGCCATCTGACGACATGTTAATGCAGAGAAGAATGGGCTCCCCGTCTCAGAGAAAAGTGCAGGATTTCTTGGGAGTCATGCCCCTCATGTTTCCCCATGTGTGCTCTCTTTGTGATTTTGATGTGCTCTCTGTCATGGTGAGTATTCAAGCTGGTTGCCTCCTGCACACACACTTCACTTCCTGTTCTTGAATCCTGCTCATTGAAGAAGAACCTCTTTAAACATCATTTTTTGCATTTAAATCAACACCTCTTAGTTTTGCATAGTATTAAATTTGATAAAATGGCCTTAAATCTCATTGGACGCTTATAGTATACAACGTTGTTAGCTGCATTTCTGACTTGTTCTTTATACTTGGTTCCAGTTAGGACAGTTAGTATCAAGAACTCATTTTAGATCCATTACAGTACTCATTTGTAGATTGCATTCATAGCCAGGAAGGGTAGCTTGTCAAGTTAGCTCTGATCCAGTATGTCAAGGCTTTGAATTGCTTTAGATTTCACTGTAACATTTTATTTTTTATGTTTATTTTATTTTTTTATTATTAAGGATATTTTTCACCCTTCCCTGTGTTTGTAAAGGAATGGACTCAACACACGACTGGGATTCGTCACTCCGAAAACCGGAAACTCCTTCTGCAAATGTAAGTAGACTGCTTTGTGTGAACTGTTTGTTCAGATGTTGAAAACCCTCTTGATAGTCATTTAGAAACTAGCCTAAACTTGGCCTACAGTAGGTGCAGTTCCACTATGGATCTTTTGGATCATCCATTGGAGACCGCTCAGTTCGTGGTGATAACCAGAAGCATTTACTACTGCTGTCTAGCTTGAAAAAGCAGCATCATAAATGCCCTATATGACTTGTGCACTATATTTGATTCCTTCTTAAGCTGCATAATAGCTGTGTGAGAGGATTTTTTGTAAAATCTCATGTTTTTCTGTATATTCACTTTTATTGGAGTGACAGCATTCCACTATCAAAATGATGACACAATTTTCATTTTTGGGTGAAAAATACTTTTTAGTTAAAATAAAGTATGAAGAAATCCAGATTATCACCATGAAACATTCAAAGTGGAGCGCTCAGAAGAATTCATAGTGGTTTAATGGACCGGTTTCACAGACTGCGATGATGTTTTTTTTTAAACATTTAACGCAATACTTTGTGTTAAATTATGTTGGCAGTAAATGGCAAAAAATTAATTAACGCTGCTACAATGTTGTTTCTAATACAACGGCTCAAGGATTGACAGCAAATTGGACAAATTGGCATATTGATTACGTAATATGACAAGATCAAATTTTTAGCTCTTTTGAAAAGTCGTCAAAATGCTATCATGGATTTTTTTTGGGTTTTTTTGTTGTTAGAGCAAATGGCAATACAATGAATTTGGTGTGCAAGTGTTCAACATTTAGATATCTGTAATTTAAAAACATGTGAAAACTCATTCCTGTTGTTTTATAGGTACCCGGACTGGGATCCTCAAATGCCCTCTAGTCGCATGTATGTTACTAGTTTTTATTTATTTTTATAAATACTGCTTTTATAAAGTATGAAACATCCTACTTTTTACAAGTGTCTGCATAGAAAAGCACATTAAAAAAATGTACTCCTCTCAGGTCGACATCCCTTTCCATGGACACAAAGAGTCGTTCGGATCGATTGCTGGGAGCAGATTCAATTGGTGGTGGTCTACAGAGAACAGGGATGAGCTCCAGCTGGGGTAATAAATCTGTGAGAGGATGTAGTCTGGTCTGCTATCTTTCTACAAGTTGATCTTTTTGTTGAAGCAGTAATCCACTTTCATGGAACAGCTGAACTGTCTTGTTTAGAGCAGTGTGGAATTCATTTATCTTCCTGTGGGTTTCACTAGTGGTTTGGTCAATTCTTTGGTTAAAGTTGCACTAAGTAACATTTTTCTTCTGTGAAAAGTTGAACCCCTAAATCAATAAATTTTATATATATATATATATATATATATATATATATATAAATATATATATATTATTATTATTATTTAATTTTTTTAAATATGAAGATTCCAGTCACATGAGTATCCTAATAAGTTTCTTTAAAGGTGCACTTTGTTAACAAAGAACTTATACAGGTAACTTGAAGATGACGAACACTTTTCTTGTGACTTTGCAACATTGACAGTGTTATTAACCTAAATTGAATCAGCATTCAACTAAATTGATCTGTATATGACAGTACAGTCTTTTTAAATTGTATTAGTTTAATAATGAAGAACTTAGTTTGCAACATTAACGCTGTTATTTTTCCGTTTCTTACTGTGAAGCTGCTTTACAACAATCTGTGTTGTATAACACTATATAAATAAATGTGATTCAATTGACTTGACGCATTGACTAATTTAAATCAGTCACACAATTTTTAAACAACTTTTTTAGGGTCTGATTCCAGCGTGGGAATGACAAGTAAAACGACATCATATTCAACGGCACCCAAGGTAATAATGCACTGAAAGTTCTGTTTGTCAGGATGTCCATTTCAGTATGTGATCTTTTGTTTGAGTGGATGGCTTTATCTTGGTGTTTGCACTTTTTTAGATAAAAAGTAGGGTGATCGTGTTGAAATACGAAAGGAAACCGAAATTAACAAACAGCTTGTTTGACTTGGCAAAACCCTTTGGCACCATCTGTAAGCATCTAGTACTGAAGAACATGAACAAGGTATTGTACATGTATGAGCAGCCATTCGCAATTTGGAATAAGAATGCCCATAATTGGTTTATTTTGAGTAAATCTATTTTATTTATTCATTATTTGTTTAATTTTTTCAAAGGCTTTCCTGGAGCTGCAGACTCATGAGGAGGCTTTGGCCATGGCTAATTATTACCAGCGAAAACCAGCCATGTTGCATGGGAAAGAGATACAAGTTTATTTGTCAAAGGAACTGACTGCAATTAAGGTAAGATTAATTGACCCCCCTCCACCCTTCCCCCCCCCCCCTTTTGTTTAAGTGTAGAAAAAAGTTAAGCAAATCAAGCAATCAGATCAATTAAGCTTATTTGCTTTATCAATACAGAAAAGTGGAAGGCCGGACAGAGACACTAGAACCAGAGAGAAGAAAGATGTCAGCCAGGTGGTGTTTTTCTATCATTTGCCACGGGAAGGTGACAAGAAAATGGAGCTCCTCAAAATTGCTCGTAGATTTGGGATTGTTGAGAAACATTTATTTGTAGATAAAGGGGTAAGTTACATGTGCAGCAATTGTCAGAACATGCATTATTAAAATATGTCCTGTTTCATGGATCTCTTTTTATTGTTTTATTGTCTCAATAATAATAGAAAAAATTATCTTCAATAGTCTAAAGGGTGAATTATTATTATTATTATTATTATTATTTTTAATATAATTTACACTTTATATCTAAGGAACCATAATTTTACGGCTACAAGAATCATGTAAAATACAGTAAATATCTAGTTAAAAGTAATCTAGGCATTTTCCATGCTGTTTGTTTGATGAAGAGAGAATAATATTTAAATAATAATAATTTATTAATGTGCTAATATAACAGTATATTTTAATAGATGGCAGTAATCATCTACAATTTTTTTTTGCTTTTGCCATGCAGAGACTTTTATGAACTTATTTTGAGTAATGCTAACAAATCAGAATGTAGAAATGATTAATTGAAACTTTAAGCTGATATACAGAAATTAAAGGGATACTCCACTTGATGGAGTTTTTCGGTTCCTTGCCACTGTTGCCTTTGGCTTGCTCAGTTGGGGATATTTTGGGGATATTTAATTTAATTTTATCAATCAATAAATTCCTCTTGAAACAAACTTTGTTGTATTATTTAAATTTAATACTGTGAAGTTGCTTTGATACAATCTGTATTGTGAAAAGCGCTATACAAATAAACTTGACTTGACTTGACTTTAAAATGAAACTTCTGTCATCATATACTCACCCTCATGTTGTTTCAAACCTGTATGAATGTCTTTCTTCTGCTGAACAGAAAGGAAGATATTTAGAAGAATGTCAGTAACCAGACAGCTTCTGGTCTCATTGACTTTCATAGTAGGAAAAAATATATACTCTGGAAGTCAATGAGACCAGAAACTGTCTGGTTTCTGATATTCTTCTAAATATCTTCCTTTCTGTTCAGCAGAAGAAAGAAATTCATAAAGGATTGAAACAACATGAGGGTGAGTATATGATGACAGAATTTTCATTTTAAAGTGGAGTATCCCTTTAATCAAGCTTACAAACTCTAGTGAATTTTCAAAAGGGGATGCTATTACAATCTAATACTTGAAAATTGCAGAAAATGGAGGGTTTGTGAAACTAATCAAATTAGTCTATAGACGACTGAAATATATTGCAGATATTTGACATAGCTCATATTTCTTCTCTTTAAAAAACAAACAAAAAAACAGGCATATGTTCAAATGGGCAATGCTGAGGATGCAGAGATGTTGGTGAAATACTACACTGTCAATCCTTTGACTATCAATGGAAGATCTATTCGACTGAACATCTGCACTAAGTATAAGACTCTAAAGTAAGTTGTCCTTTCTATCCAGAGAAACCAATGATATATTTGGAAAGAAAACAAAACCAAATGTGCTATACATGTTGTTGTTCCAGGGTCCCACCAGGAAATGATGACCAAGGAAGGGAAGAGCCAGCCCGTAAGAGCAGCGGTAGCAGCAGTGCCACCAGCAGAACTGGTGATAAACATTCATCAAAGAATCGAAGGTCCTCTACTTCCAAAACCAAAGAGCACTCTGATAAAAAAAAAGAGGAACCAAAGCCTGAGGAAGTAGAGGCCCTGGGCGACGGGTCAGGAGATGAAGCTGATGTTATGGAAGCTTGTGACAAAGACGAAGACGGGTGTGATGAAGATCCCTCTGCAGATGATGTCAACCTATCATGTGATCCAGAGCAAGTCAGTGAACAAGCACCAGATATTGATGACACCAACCTAGAGGATGAGGAGGACCCTGAAGCGCAGCAAGCCAGAAATGCATCCAGCGATGAGACCATAGAAAACCAAAAAGACTCTGGTGAAAAACAGGAAGAGACTCCACTGGAGGAACCTGTGACATCTGAGGCTGAGCAAGAGAACACAGATGAGCTTCCTAAAGACCTTGAGGAACAGAATGGTGATCAAACTGAAGATGAGGGTGCTGAAGAGGACAATGAAGAGCAGGTAGGATCTTTTGCACATTAGCACATAATCTGAAATGCTACTGAGCAATCCTTTCTTAAAGGAATAGTGCACAAAAAAAAGTATTTTCTGTTAACATTTACTCACCCCTCGTGAACACATGAGGAGATATTTTGAAGAATGGGCATGCAGATATTTTCCACACTATGAAAGCATACAACTTTTTGTTAATAGCACTTCTCAGGTTTATTGCCTCTTTAGATAAATCGCTTGTCATAGTCCTCAATTTTATCTCAATTGGATAAAAGCGTCTGCTAATAGAATATATGAAAATGTAAGGTTTTTCCACTGTTCGTGGTATGGTAACTTGGAATTAACCAATTAACAGTTTTTTACTGTAGAATTTTTACCTTTTATATCATATTTGATGTAACCTTTTTTATATTTCATAAACTGCTTTAATCCAAGTCTTCTGAAGCTGTACAATCTCATAGACCACTTTTCTGGTGCTGTTTTGCCCTCTTTAGAGCTTTAATATACAGTTGTAATCGAAATTATTCAACCCACATTGCAAATCAGGTTTATTGGCAAAATTTACTAACTTTCAGCTGTTTGCAATGAACAAATCAAACAAAAGTTATTTAAATGGCTCAACACAACAAATGTTTCAAGTGGCATCCCCAAATCCAACTGAAAATTCAACTTTTAATGACTTCTGCAGTCTCAAAATTATTCAACCCCTTCATGGCAATTCAACCAATTTTTGACTTTGTCATGAAGAAGGCAACTGCACAGATTGGAGCAGGCATCATTTGGACGGACCACGATCGCCTGACAGATCTAGATTTTGCTAACAACATTGCGCTGTTCGCCGAAGATGAAACTTCCAAAGATGATTGAAGATCATGAAGACCGGACCTGCAGGTTTTCCAGCTAACGACGTCGTTGAAGCGACACGACGAGACAGTGAAAAAAAAATCACCTACTTGGGGAGCATCGTTTGTCACAATGGTGATGCCGAGACAGATGTCCGGTGCCAATTTGGGAAAGCTTCGGTCGTGTTACCGTCGCCTCCAGCACATCTGGACTTAAAGGGTTAGTTCACCCAAAAATGAAAATTCTGTCAGTAATTACTCACCCTCATGTTGTTCCAACCCCGTAAGACCTTCGTTCATCTTCGGAACACAAATTAAGATATTTTTGATTAAATCTGAGAGCTGGCTCACTCCTCCATAGGCTTCTAAGACATTATAACTTGCTGGCCCAGAAAAGGCATTAAAGACATCGTTAATATAGTCCGAGTGACTACAGTGGCTCAATCTTAAGTTTATAAAGCGACGAGAATACTTTTTGTGCGCAAAAAACACACAAAAATAACGACTTTATTCCACTTTTCATTTCCTTCTCTCTGGGCCTCGAGTGAGTTCACGTAGTGTTTTAGCGCAGCGCGTCTGTGCTGCACGTCACCACGTAGGCTCACTATTGGCCGACGCTGGTCATGTGTGTGATGCGTGTGACGTACAACACAGAAGCGCTGCGCTATTACACTATGTGAACACTCGAGGCCCAGAGAGAAGGAAATAAATAGTGGAATAAAGTCGTTATTTTTGTGTTTTTTTGCGCACAAAAAGTATTCTCGTCGCTTTATAAACTTAAGATTGAGCCACTGTAGTCACTTTGACTATATTAACGATGTCTTTAATGCATTTTCTGGGCCAGCAAGTTATAATGTCTTAGAAGCCTATGGAGGAGTGAGCCAGCTCTCAGATTTAATCAAAAATATCTTAATTTGTGTTCCGAAGATGAACGAAGGTCTTACGGGGTTGGAATAACATGAGGGTGAGTAATTATTGACAGAATTTTCATTTTTGGGTGAACTTACCCTTTAAGCATCAATCTCCCTCAAGATCAAGTTAGTACTATACACCTCTCTTGTCGTTCCGACTGTAATCTACGCATGCAAAATGTGGAAGCTAACAGCGAACACTGTCCGGAGGATAAACGCATTCCGCCAACGATGTCTCCGGGCGGATTCTCAAGATCTGATACATCGATCGTATCACCAACAAAGTCTTAACACACGGAAATTACAACAGCCTTTAAGTCACAATCACGCAACGACGACTCAGGCTTGCCAGCGTTTCCTGGGACAAAGCTGAGGTGCTGGCAGAGAACTTGCAAAGGTGGAGAGACCCCGATGTGCCCAACAGCATGGGATGATCTAAGTAAGTCTAATGCTGCGTTCACAACAAACGCGAAGAGAGCGTCTGACGCGAGTCATTTCAATGTAAAGACGAATTTTAGCGCAGCGTGGTGGACGCGAATTTGCCAGTTCGCGCGAATGACGTGAATTGAGCGTCTGGCGCGATACGTGCAAATGATTTTATTTGGTGCTTTTTGTGCATTCACGCGTTTGACGTGAATTCGCGTCTGACGCCCCAGTTGAAAAATCTGAACTTTGTCGTCTGTTCGCGCCGCGTTAACCAATCAGGAGCCTGCTTGCTGCTGTCACGTGGTGAAGTGACGGGATAAGCTCCCGCCTGGAGTCACTCATTCAAAATGGAGTATAGCAATATAGCAGAATATAATATTCAATATAGCAGTTAACTGAGTATCACTAGAAAGTGAGTATATACTAGTGAGTATCACTAGAAAGAGCACCAACAGTGGTATCCGTACCACAGTTTTAAAAACATTGCTAGTTTTTCAATATTTAATATACTGTATTTAATATACATTTTCTAACCGAAGACACATGGACAGGCTCAGGGATGAGTCTTTTCCACTCAGCAGCTGGGATGGAGCGCCTGTAGTTGGTGTCCTGAAGGGTGATCCTCGCTCCGATGCGGTAACTCTCTTGATGAATGCTCGATCAACATCAGCCATCTTGCAAACAGACAAGCGGATTTCGCCTCAGACGCTCGTCAATTTCGCTTCAAACTTGCTTTTTACGCACGTCAATTTCGCTCTGGACGCAAATGGATTCAAAATGTTCAAGCGTCCAACTAGATGCGGTAGACGCGAATTTGATGCGCTTTTCGCATTTGGTGTGAATGCACAGTAAGTCATGGCAATCTTTGGTACTTAGTAGAACACCCTTTTGCTGTTGTGACCTACTGCAAACAAGATGTATAACCAGATACAAGCTTCTGGCAGCGTTTCTTAGGAATCTTAGCCCATTCCTCATGAGCAATGGCCTCCAGTTCATTGATATTCTTGGGTTTGCGCACTGCAACTGCCTTCTTTAAATCCCACAATAGATCTTCTATGGGGTTCATGTCAGGTGACTGTGATGTCACTGTAGAATCGTCCAGGACTTCTTCTGCAACCAAGTCTTGGTGGAATTTGAGGTATGCTTGGGATCATTGTCCTGTTGGAAGGTCCAATGATGCCTAAGCTTCAGCTTCCTCACTGACGGCATGATGTTTTCTCCTAGGATTTCCTGATACTTCAATGAATCCATCTTGCTTTCACACGCTGCAGGTTTCCAGTGCCAGAGGATGCAAAGCAGCCCTAGAGCATCACCGAGCCACGACCATGCTTAACTGTAACCTTTAGACTGTAGACTTAACTGTAGTGTTCTTTTGGAAAAGTTTTGTTTCATCGCTCCACAGAACATAATCCCAAAACTTATGTGGCTTATTTATTTGATTTTGAGCAAATTGGAGCAGACTTTTCTTGTACTTTTGGGTCAGTATTGGTGTATGTTTTGGAGTTCTGGCATGCGTTTAGTATGTGCCTTACTGTGCAAGCTGAAACCTTAGTGTATGTTGCCACCAAGTCTTGCTTTAGGTCTTTTGCAGTCACTCTAGGGTTTTTCTGAACCTGTCTTCTCAGAAATCTGTTTGCAGCCATTGATGGCTTCCTTTTCTGCCCCCTCCAGGTAGTGTAACCTTGTTCCTTTAACTTTGTACTTCCAGGAACTTTTTTAGTGCCTTTACTATCTTTTTTGTATCCTGTCCCTTGTTTGTGAAGGGAAGTGATATCTTCTCTTAACTTTTTGGACCATTCTTTTGACCATATTTCTAACATGCAGTCAAACGTGACACTCAACAAACATAGCCAGTTCAGATATTTCATGTGTTCTAGCTCAAGCACACCTGGTTTAACTAATGAAGCCCTTGATTAGTTGCATCAGGTGTGCTTGAGACAACACCTGTTTAGCACATTTGTGCTGTTGTGAGGGATTCTATTCAGGGGTTTGAATAATTTTGAGACTGTAGAAGTCATTCAAAGTTGGGTTTTTAGTTGAATTTTCGGAAAATCACTTGAAACATTAGTTTTGTTGAGCTACCTCAATTAATTTTGTTTGATTTAGGCTATTCATTGCAAACAGCCGAACGTCTGTAAATTTTGCTAATAAACCTGATTTGCATTGGAGGTTGAATAATTTCGATTACAACTGTAAATTACATGTTCACTATTTTGACCTGTGGGTCTTTTGACTATCTGTATCCGCTTCTAGGAGGGTCAAACTGAAACTGACTTTCCTGAGAACATGGATGAGTTTGTTACTCTTGATGAGCTAGTGGAGGAGGAGGACGCTAAGAGAAAAGACTCAAAGTCCAAAGCTAAATACACATCAGGTAATGCCCTTGAGCAATGTCAGTGGCTTTAGCAGTGATCCATGACAAGGCTCTCTTCTTTGGATTCCGTCGACAGTGTTAAATAATAATAAAAGGTTACAGTCATATTGTCTGTGAAAATTTCTATGCCCTCTGGTTTTGATATCTATAACTGTAACAAGAACAGAGGATGACACCCAAAAATGTATCAAATCTTTGCATTACCATTATGTTGTGATATATGTTACTAGGGATGCTCCAACCGATCGACCGCAGATCGTTATTGGCTGATAATCACATTCTATGACTCAATTAGGAGTCACTAAAATGGGCTGATCTCACCAACCGATCGCAAATTTATGACGTCAAACTTTAGCGCCGTGATGTAAGAACAAGTGATTTTGAAACTGCTGCTCAGTGGCTTGAACGGTCAAAGACACACACTTGTGTGTCAAAATGTCCATCTTTGCGAGTATCTTTGTATCTTCGTTTGTCTTTAGTGAACGTAAACAGTGCATTCGGTGTTAAAGTAAAAAAAAAAGAAGCAGGCTAATAAAGCTGTTTCCGTCCTTGCCATTCATGTTAATCAAACAGTCCCTCATTACTCCTAACTAAATACATTTTGTGAAGATTATGCAGTTTTTGTACATTTGATTACTTTATGCAATTTATGTTGTATTTTTATTTCTGGTGCTTGATGTTTAGAGCTTGAGTGTTTAATGGTGAGCAACTATTCAGTACACCCGCATGTTTTGGATGAAAAAAAGGAATAGACTATCTCCCCAAAATGCAGAAAAGCTGGAATTTATAAAGAGAATCCTGCCTTACCTATTGTACTTAAGTAGGACGTAGGAAGGAAGGACATAAATACTCAGCACTTCCTGAATAATATTCCTGATAATTTAATCAGACTACTCATTTTGTTCATTTAGGAGTTGCAGTGTTTCTATTTGTTTTTGTCCTCAGTCACATATTGGACAATGTTTAACTACACCTTATGGGTTGTAATTATGTTCAGTTTGACATTAAATATTGTAGGCTGTTTAATAAGCCAGAGTATCCTAATATGGATAGTGTTTTGCATAAACCTATTTTTAAAAGCCTATTAATTGTAATTGTATTAATTGTAAAATTAATATTTGCTGTGCTTATTTATTTGATTCTCAATTAAAACAAGAGTTTATAGCAGGGATGGGGAATGTCGGTCCTGGAGGGCTGCTGTCCTGCAGAGTTTAGTTCCAACCCTAATAAAACACACCTGAACAAGCTAATCAATGTCTTCAGGATCACTAAAGGCGGGCATACACTGTGCGACGTCTGTGCGATTTTCAGCAAGGTACCTACTCACTAATTATTATTATTATTATTATTAGGGAAGGCTACTTTTATTATTAAATTGATAGGCTATTATAATTAAATTGCCACGCAATAATTTCATAGCGCATCACAATATAACCAACGCTCTGTGAGGAAAATAAAATATTTCACAGAAGCTTACTCCTCCTCATTGAAAATTGTCTAAAACATTTAGGTCGATTACAAAGAATTATAGGCATATCATTCATTATTAACAGTCTATATGTCCGAACACTGCAATAATTCATCAGTGAAAATTTTAAAACAGCTTTATTTCAAAAACATTGTTTAACAAATTAATAAAAGAGGCAGAGTGTACATTGCAGGTGGCTTGGAAGACGTGGGTAGTGGTTAATCCATTTTGCAACATGAACTGGAGGTAAGCAACAGTAATTTGTAGCTAGTTTGAACTACAGAACTTAAAGATCTCCGCAGTGAGGGAAAAAGCACTGAGTTTGGGGCAATCGGTTCGTAGCTCTGCTTCAACTGTGCGATATAGTCACGAGGAGCGACCCAAATTTCTAACATGCCAGAAATTCATCCGACCATCCGATTGCCGGTCGGGAGAGGTTTATCGCCTCTCGTTTCCCCCTGTACACTGCACGACAAACGACGTACGACCAAGCTGAAAATCAGCCCGACCCGAAAAAGAGTCGCACGAGTCAGAATTTGGCTCAAAATCGGACGAAAATCGCACGGTGTATGCCCGCCGTAAGGCTACAGGCAGGAGAGTAGGGTTTCAGCTAAACTCTGCAGGACAACGGCTCTCCAGGACCGATGTTCCCCATCCCTGATCTATTACTGTAAATAACGTCTGTGGTATTATTTATCTGAAAGAAAAAAAAAAAACACTGACATTCAACAGAGAGCTTAATTATTACTTTATAAAAATCGTGAATGAATGGGATCGGTCTTGGCCGATTATGATGACACAAAAATGGGTATCGGCTGCAAAAATTCTGGTCTGAGCATCCCTATATGTTATTTAAAAGTTCGGGTTTTTAAAAAAAATCAACAGACACAATTTGATCAATTGATCAAAAGTGGCAGTAAAGACTTTTGCATGATTACAAAACAAATTGATTTCAGATAAATGCTGTTCTTCTGAAAATTATTTGTAATGGTTTCCACCAAAAGTTTTTATTTTTTTATTGATAATAAGAAATGTTTCTTGATCAGCAAATTGTCATATTAGAAAGATTTCTGAAGGATCATTTGACACTGAAGATTGGAGTAAAATTCAGCTTTGCAATCACAGTAATAAATTACATAAATTTTTTTTGAAAACGGGTTGTTTTAAATTATAACTATTTCACAATATTACTATTTTTACTGTGTTTTTGATCAAATAAATCCCCTTTATTTTTAAAAAGGATTTAAAAAAATCCTACAGAACCCAAACTTTTAAATGGTAGTGTAGTCTCTAAATAGCTATTGATTAAGCATGTTGCTTTTTTGTTGTTTTTTCTCAAGTCAGTCCGTTAAAATGATTTATTTCATCTTGTATGTTTCAGGAAGCTCCAAGGATAGTAGAGTAAGTCTCTAACTTCTTGGGCACTTTAAAATGCATTAAAATAGTTTACAACTAATGTCTGTTCATTGATTTATTGATTGTATTGAATAATTATTTGTGTTTTCTAATTATAGGGATTTAGAGTTGTAAATGTCGTTGGATTTAAACGTGGCTACGGTTATATTGATGAAGTCCTTGCTCTTGCCAAGCCATTTGGTAAAGTGGTGCGGCACCTGGTCTTAGACGTGAGGCCTGAGGTAACAGCTCTCAGATATTCTGTTCTTGGTAGTTGGTAGAATGGTAGAATTTTGTTTCCCTTAAATGTGTTGTGCTCTGTTTTAGGCCTTTCTGCAGTTCTCCAAAGAAAAAGAGGCAAGAGCAATGGTTAGTTTCTACACCAGAAATGCCTTACCATCTGTGTGTGGAAAACCTGTGAGAGTTTATCATTCACACACCTATCCAACCATCCAGGTAAGACTTGGGCTTATTAACTCACCATGAATAAAATGTATGTGAATCTAAAAGAAGCAGAATCTAACGCCTATATCTGTGTAACATCTACAGAGTGGCAAAGTCATCTACGTTGGTAATGTTCCAACCTTCAAAGGCTCAGATGCATTACTTCTGAAAATCGCAGAACCATTTGGAAAAATCAGGAAATATTATCTGAATCGATTACGTAATGAGGTAACTGTAAAAATTGAATGATTTCTGATGAATTTACAAGGAAATAATAAATGTTTTGGTGTTTATGATATTTGAATGTTTGCTCAGTGCTACATTGAGATGGAAAGAGGGGAAGATGCTGAGAAAATGGCAGAGGCCTACAAGGAAAAGCAACCTAAATTTGAAGGCAAACGACTGGTTGTCTACGTGAGCAGGAAATTTAAGCAGCTCAAACGTGGGTCAGTTGGACATTTAAGATTTATTTTTCATTTTTTTCTTGGGAAAATAAGGCTTTCCAAAGAATGTCACATGGCATCTGTTTGAGAAAATATTATCTTCTCACAGACAAAGACCACCCGGACCAGAGACCGAGGATAAACGTCCACTCAAGAGAGAACGCTCCAAGGAGGATGAGGCTCAGAGGAACTCCTCTGGGAAAAGTAAAGACAAAAAAGAGGAAGAACCTTCTGTCAAGAAGATCAAAGTGGATGAGCCAGTCGCTGATAAAGATAAGGAGATGGAGAGTCATGAAGAGAAGGAAAGCCAAAATATTTCAGCAGAAATTGTTCCTGAGGAGAAGAAAGAGTCAGAGGAGAAACAAAGCGAAGACACATCAGAGCTCCAGAATATGGAGACTGAACCTGTGAGTGACTTCATTATTCTTTTCATATGTAGGGCAACACGTTATATATCGTTTCAGCATCGACATTGTGATGTGTGCATCTGCAATAGACACAATGTCAAATAGGGATCGTAGATGTGCACATCATTTCTCTACAGAAAATTTTGGACTAAACCTCTCAATTCATATGGATTAGTTTTATGATCTCTTAATGAACATTTTAAAGTGGCCAAGTGTCAGTCTGACCACTTGCTGTTGATGAAGGTAAAACCTTCTTTGCCACCCACCCACCCTTAGAAACAGGTGCAACACATGGCCGACCTCTTTTGGAAGAGATGGATTTAAGAATACCTTTTTGAAACCAGAGCTTCAAGGATGTCAAAAATGGATGAAAATATCCTGAAATGATAAGCCTTGTAGATGAATCAGCACCTAGAAATTCATGGGTAATGGGAAGAATAACCAAAGCAATACACGATGAACATAGACTTGTACGCAGAGTTCAAGTTAAGACTAAGACAAGTGAGCTTGATCGACCCATCACAAAGATCTGTCTCTTGTTGGAAGCTGATTGAGACAGTGAGATGGTCTGTGACTGTTGCTAACAAACCCTGACATAACTGATCAATCTCAGAAAGAAGAAGAATTGCTATGCTACTGTATCTATAGTTTTAAGTCTCATTGATTAATTGTATTCTATTGTTAGAAACAATTACAGAGGCCAGGAGTGTATAGCCTCGAATAGGATGATGATATTTAGAGGATGTAGTATTTAAGCAAGTAGGGAGCATAACTTCCTATGATCAGCTGTGAAAGCGCATGGTTTTTCTACTATCTCTTTTGTTTGTTTCTGTTGTCTTTTTGGAAACAAGAATAAATCAGTTTTTGGTTAAGAAACATGAAAATGCGTATAAATGCTTTACTGACACAGATTTTCACCAAACTATGGAATTACCGCCATGATCAAAATTAAAGCTAGAGATTGCTTTTATTGGCTAGCCACAATTTCTATCCCGCATGCAAATGCAGCTCAGTCACCAAACTTATCAGCTTGTGCACAGCAGCTATACAGGACTAAATATTGAATTTATGCTTAATATTCTATTAGATATTGTTTCTTTGTCTGGACACAAACACTGCGTGGTATCAGTTTTTGGTATTGGAGCATTTTAATGAGTCGGGCCGATACTGGAATATACGATACGGTGCATCCCTAATTTTAACTGATGATTCCAATAAATCTTCAGAAGAATAATGCCCATTCCATCATTCACTGAAAAATCTATGTTGTCATCATTTATTCACCCTCATGTTCTTCATACCTGTATGACATTTTCTTCTGTGGAACACAAAAGAAGGTATTTTATCTTCTTTTGTCTTCAGTAGAAAAGAAAGTTGTCTGGATATAAGCACATGAAAAGTTGTTTCTGGCTACAGCTCCAAGGCTTTCTAGCAAAAGTAATAAATACTCCAGCATCCAAATTATGATATGTGTGCCATTCACAACCCAGCAAACAGTGAATAAGTTTTCTTTTCATTCAGTTCTTCTAGGTGTTTATGAAAATTGTGATTTGCGACGTGCGAACCACAGTGAGAGAAATGTGAGGGAAAAACTTCATGGGAGATACAAATGTATAAATTAATTTGATATTCTATGGAGTCTACAAGATGGAGTGTTTTAGAACTACGTCACACTCGTTACATTATGACAGTGTGCATTATATATCTGATTACAACTTCTCAAACGATATGGTAGGTTGTTTTAGGATAATCAGAGTGAATTCAGCCCAGACAAGTTCCCCAAGCAGTGGACAAAAGATTATACTTTTTTTATTTTTTTATTTTATTATGCTTTCTCACTGCTAACAGGATATACTTGATCGAACCACTGCTTTGCTTGATGTATCCTTTGACCAGGAGGCTGAAGATGAAGAAACTGTTGCTTCAGAGAAGAGTGGGAAGACTGAGGAAAAGACCATTACAACAGCACCATCTGAAACAAAGCTTGAAACTAGCCATTCTACTCTAGAGCCATATGATCCTAATGTCCCAGTGGGTAAGATGACTTTGTTTTTTGCTAAGAAATAAGAAGTTTGACATAACCAAGCTATTAATTTAGTGTTTTATATGAATTTTCTTCAGCTTTTTGGACAGATGTGGCACTAAATCAGTTTGGCTTGCTATAAAATGCTTTAAACCAAACCATAAATGTATTATAAAAAGCGATGGACCCCGACTAAGGAAATATTTCATTATCATTATTTCATTATTGTAAGAAGCCTCTAATGATCCTCATTTGTCCTGTTTCAGGAGTGGAGTTTGTGAAGATGGGGTACTACTGCAGAATCTGCTTCCTGTTTTACTCTAATGAGGACACTGCTAAGAAAATTCACTGCAGTAGCCAAGCACACTACGATAAACTTAAGGTGATTTTTTTTTTTTTTTTTCTTTTTTTCTTTTCTTTATTTGTCCTTGATCATGATGTCAGAGCAGGATTGAGATGATCTTTATGCATTACATTTTGAGGATTCACTTTTTTTATTTTTTTAAAATATTTGCATTATTACATTGACATTTTTGTGGTTTTAAGTATATGTTTTTGAAACATACATGTTGTTCTCTTCTTATCAGAAATATTTGGAAAAGGAGAAAGCCAAAGCACAGAGTAACGGGACGAAGAAATGAACCACTGATGCTGGAACATCTGTTAATATGTCCATTATATCCCTGTCTTTTTTTGTTTTCTTGTGTTCAGTTCTTTTGTTCACCATGTGTAATTTTTTTCCTAAATTTTTTGCTTATTTTATTGCTTATTTTAATGTAGTTATGAAAGCTGGTGCATTCATAAGCAATTCCTAGCTGTTCAGTCATAGTGATTTAGATGTGAAGTTTAACATTTTATGCCTAAATTGCTACTACTACTGTTTTTGTTTTTCCTTTATTTTATTAAACTTGCAGCATTCCTCATACTCTGCCTGACTGTTTTAAATAATTTTTCTCTTTTTATTTTGTATTTTGTGAAAGGAGAATAATATTCATGGCCCCTTTGTTTAATGTAATTAATCAGTGTTACCTAGCATTGTACAGTAAAACTGCACAAATTTGAGTTTTGTCCAAATCAATTTCTCTGTCCTATAATATAAGATCCCATGAAATTCTACAAGGCCTTTTGACAACGGGCATATTGTGAGTGTTTCTTTTAGCCATTATTTTAATGCCATTGCCTATGGTGCGTTAATGTCAGAAAGGAACGTGTAACAAAACGTGCATTTAAATGCCCTAAACCCTTGATCACTTGGGTGACGGGTCACATCCAAATTTTTTATTTAGTTATTTTTAATCGGATGGCATGTGAAAATTCTATCAGAATAAATAATAGCTTAGTGGCAACATTGGCCATAATTTTCAGACTCTTGTGCAGTGCTCTAAGATGGGTGGTAATAAATGAAATGTGGATTTGACAACACTATTCTATATTCCATATTAGGAGGATCGCACTTCCTTTCTGCTTGTGAGTTTTCTGTTGTGATTGTGAAAAATGTCTCCATAGTTCATTCCTGCTACATAGAGCAGGACTGCTATAGTCATCATTGAGGGAGAAAACTGAGCAATGAATGAAATGAAAAAATACACTAAGGGAAGCGGGATGAGGAGAATGACAAGAAGATGCAGAATAGCAAATCTATTAGTGTCACTGATTAAACCCACTGCCTATCACTCAATAAAACGCATTGCTGAGTGTTTTTTTAAAAAGTTTTGTATTTAGTTTGGTTTAATTAACATCTTTGCTAGTATGATTCTTGGAGTTTGTAATTGTGAATTACAAAACAGCCACTACAAAACTGTTTGCAAGTTTCTAGGGATTTGATTTTGGTTGTCTGTTGAATTAAATACTGAAGAAAATACATGTCAGTGTCTGTCCACTGAATGTGACCGGCAATCTGATTTCCCTCTGTAGCCATGGGGAAAAGTGAATATTTACAATGACAAAAAATACGATAAAAACAAAGTTATCATGCAATGCAATAAACTAGCTTTTCTTCCCTGCAAACAATACCGTGAAGAGTGAATATTTAATTTCAAGGCCAAAACAAAAAAAGGTAATCAGGTATTGGAATTAATTGCAGTAGCAGAGCGACCCTCTGAAGATGGCGCCGCCACCCTGGCATATTGAGGTGTGACGTAGCTTCACATTCTCTATGCAAACATTGCAGTGTGTGTTCTCTACACCTGTAGGCAATGCTCTGCCAAAGAACAGCTGAATTCTGAGTTTTCACTCGGAATTCCCAGGTCACTCGGTCACTCATCAGACATGGTTGTTCATCTCAGGCCCAGTGAAATGTGTTATTTTTTCATGTCCTTAATGTCATTGATTAAAACACTGAATGCTTCACTTTTTCTTGGGGAAATCATTCTGAAAGTAGGGGTTTTCTGAGGAAAATGTAACATGACATATGGACCCTTTTCATATTTACGGGGTTCTCATAAGCAGAAGTCATCATAGTTGGGTAAACTTCTATCCACTTTTTTCCTGACAAGCCTACTGCATTTTGAATTATGGGAGGCACTTCCAGTTTGGGGAACTTCCACTCAAAAAGACTGAAACAAATAATTTCAAACAATAAGGTTGACCTAAAAATAATCCTTATCAGCAGGTTGACTGAAGGAGCTGTCAATTTCCCTTCATGTTTTATTTTCAGACATCAAGCTTGGTATTTAATGTGATATGGAATCACAAGAATATCTGTGGCAAGAGCTCTCTGCAGTCACAAATGATGTCATCAAGCAGAGGTTGGCCCACTGGATAGTGGATGCCATAGTCTTGGCATATCAGGCTCAAGACCAGCTGTGCCTCCTTGGGGTGAGAGCTCACTCCACTCGGAGTGTTGCCTCCTCGCTGGCAGACATTTTTAGAGCTGCGGGCTGGGTGACACCTAACACGTTTGCAAGGTTTTACAATATCCGTGTAGAGCCTGTGTCCTCTCGTGTACTGGCTACAAGTAGCTAGTAAGTGAGGGGACTTGCTTGGTGTCTCATTTGCAGCAGCATTCCCCTCTAAGGACGGAATACAAGCACCTATCCTGCTACATTGCGCCTTTCAAACCCTGGAGTTCCTCCAGCACCCTCGGCTGACAAATGTGGGGGAGGTGTCTGGCGCTAGGTCTAGCACTCGTGTGTATGCCCAGTAGGTCAGCCCCTGTGCTAGACTAGGTGCCTATGTGTTGTGATTCTCCTACGGGTGATCCCACATTTGTATTCGTCCACGGCACGGCTTCCCTGTCGGCGAGCCCATGTCTTTCCCTTGGCAGAGCCGCCCTGCCCGGTATTGACTCCACCGTAGCTTGGCTGGATCTACCACAGAGACCTTCCATAGCACTGCCCTAATGGTCAATCCATATGTGTAACTCCAAATGTTACCTCTTGTTACTGTCAGGCATGATGTGGTCTCCTTAGTGTCCCTTTCTGTTCAGAGTAGGCACACTTTTCCAGTGTTATCCAATAGTCTCACTGAATGTGGTAAGAAGGAACAGCAGTGATCGTCATTGGAAGGGACAGCAATTGTGACCTTTTTGTAGGGATCCCAATTCGTCAGTCGTTCTGATGTAATGTCGAACATGGATTACTTGATATGGAATGTCTAGGTTACTAATGTAACCCCTGTTCCCTGAAGGAGAAAACAGAGTAGTTACGTCCCCTCGCCACAATCGCTGTACCACCGCTGAACGGCTGGGACACCGTCTCGGCTCCTCAGAGCAAAACTTAAATGAGTGAGTGCTGCACACTTTCTTATATACCCACTTCGTGGGGAGAGGTTCGCGATTCAAATCTCATTTGCTTGTTTGTTTCTCCATTGGCTTGTTTTGTTTACACTTTAAATGTGCAGTCTGGTCTGTGAGATCTCGCCCACTGCCATTTTACTCAATAGTATTTTGACACCCCGGGTTGCCAGTTGGTGGAAAATACAGCGTATTGCAGCCACGGAAGCAAGCAAGCAAGCAAGCAAACTAGGTCGGAGATTGCAGATTCTACCCTACCTAAAAAGCTCTATGTCCAGAAGCATATTAAAACGCAGAGACTCATCAACTTAGTGTAAGGCTTGTCACACTCCTGTTACGTGTCCTCAATCTGGCAACCAGCATGAGCGTAGAGTCTAAGATGGAGTGGCGGGAGAAACAACCCTCTCCAATATTTAGAATTTCAACCACTAGCTGTCAATATTACATACTGCCCCTTTAAAATGCCCACAGAGCAATATAGGAATGATAGGAAAAGCCCCGCCCCGCATGTTGACAAGATTTGTTACTTATTTGTGACGCAGAGTGCATGCGGTTTCAAACCATGTTTTTGAGACTCTCTTTGGTACACTGCCATTTTAAAGGGTAAATTCACCCCAAAATTTTTATTCTGTCATCATTTACTCACCCTCATGTCGTTCCAAAGCCGCAAGACTTTCGTTCATCTTCGGAACACAAATGAAGATATTTTGATAAAATCTGAGAGGTTTCTGTCCCTCCATTGACAGTCTATGCAACTACCACTTTGATGCTTCAAAAAGTTCATAAAGAGATCGTAAAACTAATCCTATTAATTGAGTAGTTTAGACACATGTCTGAAGAGACACGATTGCTTTATATGATGAACAGATTTAACCATACTTGCTTGATGTGTGAAAACAAACCTCATTGGTTCTTGCGAAGCTTAAACGTGCTGCATAACACATGAAAATGAACCTCACTGGTTCTTGCACGTCAGCCAACATGCTTGAGCTTCCGTTAACCATAACTGATGTGTGCATTGATGAATTGTTTTTATGTGAATAAAAGCCCAAATTAAATCTGTTCATCATATAAAGCAAATGTGTCTTTTCAGAAATTTTTTATTAAACCGCTCAATTCATTTGGATTGGTTTTCTGATCTCTTTATGAACTTTTTGAAACGCCAAAGTGGTAGTTCAGTAGACCGTTAAAGTTCACCCAATAATGAAAATTCTGTCATTATTTACTCGCCCTTATGTTGTTCCAAACCTGTTTGAGTTTCTCTCTTCTGTTGAACACAAAATAAGATATTTTGAAGAATGTTGGTAACCAGACAGTTGACGGAAGCCATTGACTTCCATAGTCGGAAAAAAATACTATGGAAGTCAATGGCTACCGTCAGCTGTCTGGTTACCAACATTCTTCAAAATATGTTCTTTTGTGTTCAAATAGAAAACTAATAGAGGGACAGAAATCTGTCAAATGTAAAAGATGAACAAAAGTCTTACAGGTTTGGACTGACGTGAGGGTGAGTAAATCATAAAAATGTTAAAACAAAGTGTTTGGGTAGTGAAATGACAATGTGTTTTTAGACAAAAACTAGCTTATAGACAGCATTGTATGGGTAGTCATGTCAGCATAACTTTGTGACAATGTTATTTATATAGGTTTAAACAATTTCTCATGCAAAGTGCTGAAAATTAAAATCAGAGTAAATTGGGCTAGTTTTCATTCCTTTTGGGTGGGTTTTGAGCCAGCTTTGGGTTTATTTTTTTATTTTTTATTTTTGTGACTTGGCAACCCTGACGTTATTTATTCAGAGTTGATGCATCTATACATCATTTGTCAGTGTACCTTTAGACCTTGGTCCAACAGGAACAGCAAATTCTGATCCACATGGGACTGGGTGCTCTTTGTCACTGTCAACTTTGAAATCTGAACTACTTAATAATAATAATAATAATATGTTTATTTTTTATAGCGCCTTTCAAGAACCCAAGGTCGCTTCACAAAATAATACAAATTGTAGACAGACAAAAGAAACAAGCAATCAGCTTATTAGGCTATATCAAGCAAACAAACAGAAAAGCAGATGGAAACAAGCAAGCACTACAAATAATGAACATAAGTCAAAGATAACAAACATATAAGCCTTTTTAGCAACATATAAATTTCGGCAAAGTATGTAAAATAAAATAAAGGTGAGAGAGTGGTAGACAGAGAAATAGAATTGAATATTTATTGAGCATGGTAAATTAATGAGTTTTAAGTTTTGATTTGAAGATCTGGAGGTTGTCGATGGCACGAAGATTAGGGGGCAGTTTATTCCATAGCTTAGGGCCTACAAAACTAAAAACCCTACCACCCACAGTAGATAGTTTAAACCTGGGGACGACAAGCACATTTTCGTTGCTAGATCTAAGAGTCCGGGTAGGAAGGTATGGTTACACTAACTCAGCGAGGTATTGAGGTGCGGGACCGTGACAGGCTTTATAAACTAAGACTAATAGTTTAAACTGGATGCGATTGACCACAGGAAGCCAGTGGAGTTGATGAAGGATAGGGGTAGTATGTGCAGATTTTTTATTATATGTAAGTGCTTGAGCAGCAGAGTTTTGTACCATTTGAAGGCGATGTATTGCTTTGGTGGGTAGGCCGCTGTATAAGGAGTTACAGTAGTCCAATCTAGAAGTTATGAAAGCATGAATAACAGTTTCAGCATCTCCAAAGTTAAGAGAGGGGCGTATACGAACAATATTCCGCAGGTGAAAGAAGCATGATTTAACAGTCTGACCGATGTGTGAATGAAAGCATAACGTGGGGTCAAACAAAAAACCCAGATTCTGCACAGTTTTTGAAGGCCTAATCTGAACACCATCAATATACTTCTGCTGCGAAGCCTGATAAGAGACTAGTCCTCCTCTCCCTCATGTTTGGTGGACGCTTTCATCACTGGGTATATCTAAAACAAATCAATTACCATGATTACCATTTATCTAGGAAGTGGATCTTATGAACTGGTTGTGAAGGTGGAGAGGAGGAAAATGCATAAAATGTTCCAACTTTAATCTGTTGCAGACGGCTGCTGGTGTATCCCTCACTGATCCTCTTCGGCTGGATATGACCTATGCTGGCTGGCTGCCAGTTTGTTTGCCCTGCCTGGTGGAAGTTTGGCTCTGACTTGCACTGGAGTCCTGGACTGCACTGCATCTCACAATCTCTGACAAAAAAAAAACTTGGATATCCTGTTGCAGTGTCTGCAATAGAGGAATATAAAGAGCAGGTCAAGTCAGGGAGGCCTGCGCTGCGATTGTTTGCAAAGAAGTGGAACATTCTGAAAACAACCCTTCAAAGACGCGTGAAAGGGCTTGTTCTGGGATCTGAGCATGCGTCTGGAAGAAAGCCATTCATCCCTGTTGGATCTGAGCAGGAGTTAGTGCGTCTTCTCACCTTGCTTTCACAGAGAAACTTCCCGTTAGGGAGGACTGTCTCTTGCTTTTGAGTTTGCAAAGATAAATGGCATCCTATAGGGTTTTCAGAAGAGAAGCAAAAGGTGGGCAAATGCTGGTTCTGGGGCTTTATGAAGCAAAATCAGGGAAATCAGCAAAAATCTTAAAATAAAGAAATCAGGGGCTATATCACCAGCTACAAGGATGAATGAAGAAGAGCTGGGAACATGTTACAAAATCACCCTGGATGCCTTGGGAATTAATAAATGAGGATTTTGTGGTCATACAAAAAAAAGTAAAGGGGGTATAATAAATACACTAAAGCTTGGTTTATACTCACCGCGTTCGCACGAGTGCGAAGGTGTGCGCGGCAAAAATGATGTCATTGCGGTGTGGGTGTATGTGCGCGAGACCCCATTTTTTTAACTTTCCGCACAGCTCCGAAGACGCACAACTTCGAGGCGAATCTAGCTGAGCATGTACGTGTCATCACACCGGCACCCAGTTTGCGCGTTTCTAAATTAGAGGCATACATTTACAAAATGAGCCTACAATAGCATAATAAGCCTTTCCAATGAACGTAGATCCATGTTCAATAAAAATGTTCACAAAACTAAATGAAAATGTTTAGTGAAATTTAGAAAATATTTAAGAGATTAATTTAGAACTGTAGGCTACATGTTCTCATATCCATATTATTTGTTCTAATGTCACGGTGCAGGTATGACATCACTTTGAGGGCATATCGGCAGTTTGCATCACTGGTTCCCTCGAGAAAAACCCAATAGGATTTTCCCATAGGCTTTAGGATTATAACTAAAAACAAGCTCTGTGATCAACAAAAGTTTATGATACTTGCACGTTTTGTCCATCAATATAATTATCACAGATTAACATATTTTGAAGTCGAAATGCAGTCGCTAGAAGTTAAAAGCTAAAGGTAGGCTATAAACGAAGTAGGCCTACACCACAGTCCCACAACTTCAACGTTATACCATCACTGAGCTTCCGACAACTCTTTCAGTTTTCATCTACCAACATTAGAAATGTAGATACAAAAATATATATATTTTAGCCTTTAGAAAAACCTTTGCTGCATGCTAGAGCCAACTGGCCGATGCCAACCAAGGCTTCTGGGCTGCTCAAAATTGTTGTAAACAACATTACACAATATTTGCAAGCCTTCTATCTCCTGGCTGCTCGATAGGTTCCGTCCTGCTATTTCTTCAACATGCCTGTCATGGTAGCTGCTTTATTTGCTCGTTGCTAGGATCTTAATCATACCTTGGCCCCTCATGATGCGCACTGGTTTGAGATCAGAATAATTCAGAGCCACTAGGGCATTTTCTGCATCACGGCGATGTTCGAAGATGTTCACAAAACTATACCCACAAGACAGGTTGGTGTTAGTTTTTTCTATCTTGGCACTCTTGCACAGGACAGATGAGGCTGAATGGGATGAATATTGTATGTATGCAGCTCTTATTTGACCGTTATCCTCTCCTGAAAACCAATTGTAGGATGCTGCATTTTCGATTGTCCTTCAAAGAGGATTAATTAAAAAAAGTTCTTAGAGTATGACTGCTGTGTAGATGCCTTAGGCAGATCAAGCTAATCATATAAACTGACAGCTTTGCTCAGAATATTGTAAAATTCTGATGACGTCATTACAACAGTGACGTCATTACAGGTCAGAGCTTTATTCCTCAACAGCAAAACAATTAGGGTGATTTTAGTATCATAATCATCATTTATAGCAATATGCCTATAAATTAAACCCCAATAAATAATGTAAATAAATAAAAAAGCAAAAATGTAATCAAACCTGTGGCTTTGAAAAAGCAAATCCTCCCCACAGTATGGGATTTTGGCAGGAGGCTATATCTTAAACATCTGGTTTTCCAACACCAACATGAGTTTTCATTTTGGGATTTATTTTTGCCAGTTTTGTAGAATATAGTATTTGCAAGTGTGAACCATAAAAGAGCTTGTTTTCTTCAGGGGCAAGTCAATGCTGTTTGCATCACCCAAGAGCATTGACAAACACCTATGTTATTATTAGTGCTTTTATTTTGAAATTCACCTCGGAAGTGAAATTTATCGTAATCGTTTCCTTTTTCACGTTGTGCGCGGTTGCCAGAGCTCTTGGTCTCATTTTACTTCGTGCGACGTAAAGGACTTCATCCCGAAGGTTGAGAAGAAGAAGAAGAAGAAAATGTAAGTAGCAACTCGTTGCATTCGAATAAAGGATATAATGTTATATCACTTGTTTTAAGTAACATACTGACTATAATAAACCCGAGCTGCAGAATTTTATATTTTAGATAACGGTTGCTGTTTAGGCCTTGTGCACATTTAGTCCCGTGGCTTTTTCTTAGTTCATTTCATCACACTTCGTCAATGTGTTGCGTTTAAAGCGGCTATTATAATCTATCATGTGTCAGAAATGTTAGCCTAAATAAAGTTTTACACCAATATGCAATTAATGTCAAGTTAATTTGATTGTTCGTAAGTGAGATGAATGTTATCGTATCAGTTAACCTCGGATTCACTCTCAGCAGACACTTACCTTATTTAAAGCTGTAAAAGAAAAAAAAAGACTTACGTTATTAATATATTTCCTTAATTTTCTTCGTCTGCACTGAAACTGGATAGTATCATTTGCGATCTCTACAAATTTGTTTTTTATGTTGTTGAATTCATATTTCTGCATAATAGATTCATAATATCATGGATTCATGTTGTTAGCTCTGACTTGCACTGTTCCGATATTTTCTTTTCTAATGCATTGTATGCATATAATTTCAAACTAACTTAATCAGTCTTCTCGATACAGTGTTATCATTCTGCAAGTTATGCCATAAAACATTCAAATCGTATCTTCTGTAGTTACATTAATGCCTTGCATCATAGTGCTTATACTCTTCCACCATCCTTTCTGGTCTTGACATTAATTTGTATTTCATTACTGCTCAGAATCTTTTAAACTTAAGGATAAATGTAGCTAGTCTCACACAGCCAAACCTTCAGACTGACGACAGAAGGTCTGGACTCCATCAAAGACTATAGATTTAGAAAGACTATTCACTCCTATTACTTATGAATGGGAGAAACTGCAATTTCAGAGGCTTTGCAAATATGGCTGCTAAATGAACAGACTTTCCTTGAAAGGGACTTCGCTACTTTCATTGGCCAAAGACCAGCCAAGAGGCCTGACTGACATGTAAGCAGCAACCAATTACAGTTTTTGTTCTGCGTCATGTTTAGGGGTGTGAAAATGGAAAGTTGATATTCATACAATAACAGACCAGCATGCGACCAATAAATCATACTTTCAAGAATGTTGTTCAAATTTACTGCCCAGATGGCTCATCAAGTCGGTTGGAAACGTCTGTAGACTTTGTTCTGACAATTTCAAATCAGGCTTGGAAAATAATACTCTTCCCATATCCCATCGGCAAACGAGTTAAAATATCTCTTCTTTTCAACTAAGTGCCTCAAACTCTTGGATGTCTTTTAAAGAGTCTATGCCATGAACTTCACATACTTTTGAAAATCCAGCGTTTAGTTGATCCTGATAAGCGCTCATTGTCACAGTTGTAAACATGAAGGCTTTCTTCTTCCTTGAGGAGGCTTGGCGTCACAATGGCTTTGTTTCCAGGCAGACCATTAAAGAACGCAACGCAAGTCTCCTGGAAATCCTGTAGAATTCAACCAATCAGATGACGACTAAACTCCCAAAGTATTTCCTTTTTTTTGTGTGCCTTGTACATCAGAAGTTTATCCAACAGTCCGTAGGCATGACGACTAGACCCACTTGTACAATGGACTCTTTCCACTTTTCATTTTTGGAATGTGGAATTTTTCAGTGGCCTTGGTTCCAGAAGCATTTTTCCTTTAGGGTTTTTTTAAAGTCTTTGTTAACTATATTTATGTGATGTTCTTCAATTCGAAGATAAAAACATTATGCAAAAAAACACAACTCCAGTGGGTGCTATGCAGTGATATATGGCTGGAACTGTATTGCTTTTTATAATTAGGAGTAAAACATATAATTATTTCTATTAAAGGTTGCGTTTTGCACTAGTGAATTCGGTTTAAAGGTATGTTAAATTCTATTCTTAGTAAATTTGGTTTGTTTTTATATTTTTCACCAATATAGTGCCTACTATTTTGATTGTTCCTGTCCATGTGAAACTTGTTCATAATGTCCATCAAAACTTTTCTATGTTAAATGATTTGGTTTTGATTTTTTACTTTTATGACGGTTTCATTATTTGATAACCTTTTAAATGTTTTTTTATTTTTATTTTTTACTTCATGGTACTGGCACGGTCTGCATGGCAGCCCATTTTATACACTTTTCTTAGAACGTCATTTCAGCTTTCCGAAAACAATATTATCCAAAAACAGCGATGACAAACTTTTGCATCATTTGTTTCCATCTGAATAAAATAGTAAAAATTAGTAGCTTGTCAAGTGTGACACGATTGTCTATATTCTTTCTATTTTTGACAATTTTGATATAGTCTTTTCCATTATGACCACCACAGTTTTCAAGTCACAGTTAATGTGTAAAATTTCACTTTTCTTTGGATGAAGATGCAAATCTTGTTCAGATAACCATGTGCTCTCTTTGCACCCTTATGTTTCACTTGAGCCCGACTAGTGGTTTGTCTGTTGTCAAGACGTCTTGATGCCAAATTATTTTTGCAGTTAAGCATTAAAGTTGATTAGCTTTATTTCGCTTAATTATTTGCTCATTGATTTCTGTTTTTTGTTTTTGTTTTTGGTCATACAGTACAACTTAAAGACATGAACACTATCTCTTTTTGGTTCTCTCCAGACCAAGAAACTGCAATCCTTTCCCTGTCTTTCCCATTCACATTTAAGGATCTAAATTTGATTGACGTTTTTACCCCCTTCAAAGCTCTATTGAACTTTCTTATTAAATTATACTTATTGCTCTTCATGGTACTTGTAAATCTTCATTTTATGGTCTATTTGGTCAGTGTACCATTTGTACCTCTGTCATTGTAAATAAGTTTTACTTCTGTTACTTGCATTGTATGGATTTGTGGAGCTCACTGTCTTGCTTTCCTATGCCACTGCTAACCATTTTGTGAGCATGCTAGAAATCATTGCTCCATTGTGTTTCTGCAGAGCTGTTTCATTCTGGAGGAGCTTCTTTTCTCGATCCAGGCTTAAATTGACGGATTGTTTTTCTGGGGACTTTTTGATTCACTTTGTTCTTCTCTTTTTCCACTCGCCCAAAGCGCCACCATTTCAAAGACATGTCCCAGAAATTGACCGGTTCTGATGCTCAGAAAGGCTTTGCTGTTGGTCGTGGGCTTTTGGCTGCCGCTGAGACTTTGAACTTTAGTATGGGTGAGACGCACTCGGACCCCTACGGCTCGTCTTCCCAGTCACATAGTGGCATGTCTGGTCTGGGTGGAGGGGAGGGAAAAGACCACGACTCTCAGCTGCACCGCCGAGCAGGTAGCCACATTAGCAATACCATGAAACTGTTCGCCAGCCTAGGTCTGTCGCCAACTGATCTGGACGCACTAGCACAGGTTCCAGAGGAGAACATCAGCGTGGAGACCTTGCCCCATCTTATCATGCAACTTAAGAACCGCAAGATGGAATCCGGCCGCCACATTGCTAGCGATCTGACGACTCTTTCTTCAGAAACTTCGTACAGAGGTGGCCGAGACGATTGGGGCGACATGCAGGGCGGAAGGTTGGACCGTTCAAGTGGGCAGGCTCAAAGCCGCTCTCAAGGTGACTTCGGTTATACTTCCATGCAAGAAACATCTGGTCGAGGATACGACATGTTAGATTACAGGAGCGGTAGCGGCAGAGACCGCCAATATTCTGAGCTTTCACGTGACTCCTACCGCAGCCTTGGCATGTCAACATCATCAGCATCTGACGACATGTTCATGCAGAGAAGGATGGGCTCCCCGTCTCAGAGAAAAGTGCAGGATTTCTTGGGAGTCATGCCCCTCATGTTTCCCCATGTGTGCTCCCTTTGTGATTTTGATGTGCACTCTGTCATGGTGAGTAATTCAAGCTGCTTGGCTCCTGCACACACACTTCACTTCCTCTTCTTGAGTCCTACTTGTTCAGAAGACCATCTTTAAACATCATTTGTTGCATTTAAATCAACACCTCTTAGTTTTGCTCAGTATCAATTTTGTGTAAGAGAAAATGGCCCTAAATCTCATTGGACACTTATAGTATACACTGCTGTTAGCTGTATTTCTGACTTGTTCTTTAAACGTGGTTCCAGTTAGGACAGTTAGTATATAGAACTCTTTTTTTTTTTTTTTTTGATCCATTACAGTACTCATTTGTAGATTGCATTCATAGCCAGGAAGGGTAGCTTGCCAAGTTAGCTCTGATCCAGTATGTCAAGGCTTTGAATTGCTTAAGATTTCACAGCTAATTACTGTTACATAAAGGTCATGTATATTTATTAAGGATATTTTTTTCACCCTTCCTTGTGTTTAAGGAATGGACTCAACACACGACTGGGATTCGTCACTCCGAAAACCGCAAACTTCTTCTGCAAATGTAAGTAGACTGCTTTGTAAAAACTGGTGAACTGTTTGTTCAGATGTTAAACTATGGAAGCTTGTTTCCACCACGGAATCAAAAAATTTAAAAGATTTACTTTCTCGCAACTGAGAGCTATAAACTAGCAATTGTATATCATGCAATTCTGACCTTGTAACTCACAATTAGAGGTCGACCGATAGTGGATTTTACCGATAACGATAGCTAGGTTGGGCCATACTTGCCGATAACCGATTAATCAACCGATAGTTTTTAAAATTGATACTGGATAAAAACAAACATAACACTCCAAGTAAAACAGTGCTGAACTTCAGCGCTCTGATGTCAGCGCTCTCCACGCAGCGTGTGCTCTCAGTGCAGCACGCAGCATCACGTGTCGAAATAAACAACACGAGGCATCAGCGATAGTTTTTATTACACCTCTAGAGGCCGCTCTTGTTCTGCATGATGCCAGCAGACCCTTCTCAGCTCTCTCTTACTGTGTAATGAATGACAGCGCGCACTTCTCAGCCGCTCCAGCAACGGACGCAACCAGGAAAAACTATCGGTATGTATTTTTGCCGATAACGATAGTTCCACCAATCAACTATCGGCGCCGATTAATCGGCAAAACCGATGAATCGGTCGACCTCTACTCACAATTACGAGTTTATATCATGCAATTCTGAGAAAAAAAGTCTAGACAAAAGTCAGAATTGTGAGATGAATAAGTAGCAATTAGCTTTATTTTTTGTTCAGTGGCGGAAAAAAGCTTAAAGAGAAAACCCTCTTGATAGTCATTTAGAAACAAGCCTAAACTTGGCCTACAGTAGGTGCAGTTCCACTATGGATCTTTTGGATCAGACATTTTCCATTGGAGACCGCTCAGTTCATGGTGATAACCAGAAGCATTTTCCACTGCTGTCTAGCTTGAAAAAGCAGCATCATAAATTAGCCTATATGACTTCTGCACTATATTCGAAGCCTTCTTAAATTCCTCACACAGATATTATGGAGCTTATGTAAAACCTCATTTGTTCTTCTGCATATTCACTTTTATTGGAGTGACAGCATTCCACAAACAAAATAATGACCGAATTTATTTTTGGGTGAACAAAATCTATTAGTAAAAAAATTATGAAGAAATCCAGATTATGTGGGAGAATTCATAGTGGTTTAATTCACCCTTTTCACAGACTGCAATGATGCGTTTCCACATTTATCAATATTGCAAATCTAGTAAAGTTTTTCATTTTATTTTTTCTATTTTTATTAATGCACATTTATAATGCTATACTTTGTTAAATTATCTTGGCAGTAAATGGTAGAAAATGAATTAACACTGCTACAATGTTGTTTCTAATACAATGGCTGAAGGATTGACAGAGATTTTAGACATCTTGCTCTCTTCTGATCAACGTAATCAATATCTCAGTATTTTGCATATTATTGGAGCAAATGGCAATACAAAAATTTTGATTGCTGTCGTCTCCCATTCACCACTATAGAATTTTACCCAAATATGACAACTTCTGCTTCTGAGAAGCCCAGAAATGTGAAAAGGGTCCATAAAGCTAATTAACCTTTTGTTTTTTATGAACCTTTTAAGTGTTTAAATGTAGTCTTTATTGCTAACATGAAGGTTCAGTTGAAAAGCAAAAATAAAGAACATGACTAACCTCACCTTAATCATCTGGTTATAGTTTTTGACAGCCTGTAATCCTAGTGCATTACAAATGTACCATGTAGGACTTCTAGACATGGTTGCTAATTCGTGCTGTTGCAGTCTTTGAAATGTAATTTTTTTTCATTCAAATGTCATTTAGAGCTCAGTCATTCAAAAACAACTGAAAACTCTTTCCTGTTGTTTTATAGGTACCCGGACTGGGATCCTCAAATGCCCTCTAGTCGCATGTATGTAACTAGTTTTTTTTTTATCATTTTTTTTATAAGTATGATACATCCTACTTATTACAAGCATCTGTATAGAAAAGCATATTAAAAATGAATTCCTCTCAGGTCAACATCCCTTTCCCTGGACACAAAGAGTCGTTCGGATGGATTGCTGGGACCAGCTCCAATTGGTGGTGGTCTACAGAGAACAGGGATGAGCTCCAGCTGGGGTAATAAATCTGTGAGAGGATGTAGTCTGGTCTGCTATCCTTCTTCAAGTTGATCTTTTGTTTGAATGTAGGGTTTTACTTGTGACTTTGGTTAAAGGCGCACTTTATTAACATTTTCTCCTGTAAAATAAGTTTTACCCCTAAAGCACTAAATAATAGTCATATATGATGAATAAAGATTCCAGTTAATTCAGTATCTTAGGTGCACTGTGTTAACTTGTACAAGTAACTTGAAGATGACAAACACTTTTCTTGTGAAGTCTGCAACATTGACAGTGTTATTGAACTAAATTGAGCTGAATAATGATGATCTTTTAAGAGCTGCTTTACAGCTGAAATTGTATTCTTTTAATTGAAGAACTTTGCAACATTAACACTGTTAGTTTCCTGTGTCTTATTGTTAAGCTGCTTAATTTAAATCAGTCACACAATTTTTAAACAACTTTTTTAGGCTCTGATTCCAGTGTGGGAATGACAAGTAAAATGACATCATATGCAGCGGCACCCAAGGTAATAATTCACTGAATGCATTTGAAAAAATCTGTTTTTGTTCAAATTGCAGTTCTGCAGTTAAAATATTTGTATATTTTATATATTTAGGATGTCCTTTTCAGTGTGGGATCTTTTGTTTGAGTGGATGGAAATCTATGTGTTTGCACTCATAAATATTTTTATTTTAGATAAGAAGTAGGGTTGTCGTGGCAAAATACGAAAGAAAACCGATGTCAACAAACAGCCTGTTTGACTTGGCAAAACCCTTTGGCACCATCTGTGAGCATCTAATACTGAAAAACAAGGTAGTATCTGTGCATGTATGAACAGTCATTCGAGATCAAAAGTCATGACAGTGTAATTGAGTAAATCTTTCTTTCTCACTCTCAAAGGCTTTCCTGGAGCTGCAGACTCATGAGGAGGCTTTGGCCATGGCTAATTATTATCAGCGAAAACCAGCCATTTTGCATGGGAAAGAGATACACATTTATTTGTCAAAGGAACTGATGGCAATTGAGGTAAGATATATAAAAAAAAAATATATATATATATATATATATATATAACATATATATATATATGTTAAAATGGCTCAATTAAGCTTATTTGCTTTATCATTACAGAAAAGTGGAAGGCCAGGCAGAGACACTAGGCCTGTGAAGAGAGGAGTCAGCCAGGTGGTGTTTTTCTCCAATTTACCACGAGGCAGTGACAAGAAAATGGAGCTACTCACAATATCTCGTAGATTTGGCACTGTTGAGAAACATCTCTTTCTAAATGATGAGGCAAGTTACATAATATGCAGCAATTTCCAGAACATACCGTATTTTCCGCACTATAAGGCGCACCGGATTATAAGGCACACTTTCAATGAATGGCCTATTTTAGAACTGTTTTCATATATAGGGCGCACCGGATTATAAGGCGCATAGAATAGAAGATACTGCAGTCAAACGTTTGACTGGGTTTGCGTTATGCAGTGGTCACCAACCTTTTCAAGCCTAAGATCACATCCAAAGTCCAAATGTAAACCAAGATCTACCACTTGCAAAAAAATATGAAAAAACAAGTGGCTGAGCTGTAAAACCTTGTTTATACTCGACGCGAAGGTAATAAAAAACGAATATCCGTCTGCTCGGGCAGATTCGGCTCAAAGTCGTGCATCTTCGGATGCGGAGGCGCGCGCGCGGCAAAATGACGTCATTGTGACAGCGCGCGCGCCTCCGCATCCGAAGATGCACGACTTTGAGCCGAATCTGCCCGAGCAGACGGATATTAGTACATCTCATCACACCGGCACCCAGTTTGCGCGTCTAAATCAGTTGTATGGTCTGGTGTTCAGTCTAAAACAAAACAGTTGCGTCAAGTATAAATGCCTCGTCTGTTTGGGGAGGTCCGCGCGCAGTCAGCGGAGGCTCGCGCTCCGCTGCCAGGCGAAAGTATAAACAAAAGGTTTAAGTCAGCGGTTGTTTTACAGACATTAATATAAGGCGCCAGATCCATATATAAGGCGCTCCGGATTATAAGGCGCACTGTCGTTTTTTGAAAAAAATTAAGGCTTTTAAGTGCGCCTTATAGTGCGGAAAATACGGTACATTAATTTCCAGGACATACATTTTTAAAATGTATGTTTTGACCATTTTTAAAACAGGCATTTGTTCAAATGGGCAATGCTGAGGATGCAGAGATGTTGGTAAAGTACTACACTGTCAATCCTTTGACTATCAATGGAAGATCCATTCGACTGAACATCTGCACAAAGTATAAGACTCTAACGTAAGTTGTCCTTTCTATCCTGAGAGACCATAGATATCTTTAGTAAGAAAACAAAACCAAATGTGCTCTACATGATGTTCCAGGGTCCCACCAGGAAAGGGCGACCAAGGAAGGGAAGAACCAGCCCGTAAGAGCAGCGGTAGCAGCAGTTCCACCAGCAGAACTGGTGATAAACCTTCAAAGAATCAAAGGTCCTCTACTTCCAAAGCCAGAGAGAGCTCTGATGAGAAAGAAGAGGAACCAAAGCCTGAGGAAGTAGAGGCCCTGGGAGACGGGGCAGGAGATGAAGCTGATGTTATGGAAGCACGTGATGGAGACGAAGAGGGTTTTGATGAAGATCCCTCTGCAGATGATGTCGACCTATCATGTGATCCAGAGCAAACCAGTGAACAAGCACCAGATATTGATGACACCAACCTAGAGGATAAAGAGGACCCTGAAGCGCAGCAAGCCAGGAATGCTTCCAGCGATGAGACCATAGAAAACCAAAAAGACTGTGAAAAACAGGAAGAGACTCAACTAGAGGAACCTGTGACATCTGAGGCTGAGCAGGAGAACACAGATGAGCTTCCTAAAGACCTTGAGGAACAGAATGATGACCAACCTGAAGATGAAGATGCTGAAGAGGACGATGAAGAGCAGGTAGGATCTTTTGCACATTAGCACATCATCTGAAATGCCTCTGCTCAAACCTTTCTAAGGGTGCTCTGATCAGGCGATCACCGATTATCAAATCACTGGAAGCAGTATTGGCCGATCACTTATACCGATCACCGAAATAAATAATAGGACTATGAACTAAACGTTAGAAAGTGTGTGATAGAAATCAGGAATGGTGCAGAACATTGTGCTTGGTACGTTTTTTTTGTCTTCAAACCAAACTTGGGTCTCCAGCCGACAAAAAAGTGCCCCATTATGCTATTTTAAAGTTTCCTAATGTTGTTTTGAAGTCTCCTACAACAGGTCTACATGCATCAAAGGTAAAAAAACTGATTAATTTTCTCATAATATACATTTGCACATCACCACATTTCAATGATTCTCAAACGACTCGTCAGATGAATCAGTCTCTCTAAATCCCTACTTTCCGTGAGCTAATCTGCTCTGATTGGCCAGACAGTTCAGTCTGTTGTGATTGGTTTACCGCATACGTCATTTGCCATAACGTCAGCTCTGCTTGCCTTGAGGCTTCCTACACAGTAAACTAAAGACAGTAACGGACAGTGACGTCGATTTGACCATATCAATACGACCGCGAGTCCGATGATGAAACATTGTAAGAACTATTCATTCAACCCGAACCTCCATCGCAAGGACGACTCGAGACGACTTTCTCAGTGATACACTAACTTTACTCAGTTTGAGGTACATTATGAGATGTTCTGTAATTCCTCACCATCAGCATTAACAAGTGCATGTCCATCAACAAACCGATTCTTTTACTTAAACTTATTTATTTACAGAGTATTTTTCTAATTTATTGCAGTGAACATGTGGAAACTGTATCAATAACAGTGCATACATTAGCCGAGCTCTAGCGCAAATGACTGATGTAACATAAACGTTGGTAAAACAAATCTTGCTCCATACTTAATCTTTCCTCAAAGTAGTGAGAACGACAGACGATCTGCATTAATAGAGTTTTAGGTAATAGTGGCCCACAACTGAATAGCAGAAGTATTTCAGTAAGACAGTAATAATGTGAATTAACTAGTTAGAAGGAGACCAACACAATATAAAACTCAAAACTAAGTATTTTGAACACCATTTTTCAAGAGCAAGCAGTTTGCGAATCCTGCATTGAACTCCGAGATTTGAGAAGCAGTCGTCAGTAAAATAAAGGGAACGCAGCAAAAGTTTAGGATTACACTGCTGTGATATCGAGGTAAAGGTGAACTTTAACCACTGATTCTTCACATGCTCGTCCTTGGGCAGTGAAAAAAACTGGCTTTACCTGAAGGTAGAGCACAGCGTCTTCTCAACATGCTGCTATCCAGTATCCACAGGAATCAGATGCCGGTTTGAGAGCGTTCAACTTTTCCCTGGTGTCTGCGCGTGCAATATTGCTAATATTTCGGCTTGATTTCGGCTTATGACTTGTTTGAAAAACGATTCATTTTTTTGACTCTTACTTTTGAAAGACAATAACTTTATATACGGTGAACTTTCAGATTTAAAACTTTGCAGGATGTTTTCATTCACTTAGAGCTATGTTACACACTACATGAAAGGTCATTTAAAAAAATTCATAGTATGGGCACTTTAAATCCCGTCTAGCTAGTGCGCTTGCCATAATGTTTACGCATTAGGTCAGTAGACGGTCTTTTGTGGCTGTTCGAACATATTCGACCACTAGAATGCGTTTTCGGCTACCTCTGGAGGCAGTTAAATTTTAGTGAGGGAAGCAAAAGTCATGTCTATTCTCAGAACAAACCTAAAACAAACACAATAGAACTACTGTATATAAAATATATTCACATGAGGATGTTAAATTAAAATGTTCAAATTATACTTTCATTAAGTTGATACGCTACTCCCCATAAGAACAGACATGCCAACTAGTTACTGAACTGATGCAGACACATAGCTGAAGCGGACTGATAGCGTCTTGGTCTGGAGCAAGATTTACTTAAGGTCACGTGAAAATAAGAGGGGCATTCAGAAATCTGCCCCAATGGCTCTCTATAGCTGTGTTTCCACTGAAATTACCCGGAACAATTTGTCCCAGGAACTTTTTTTCCCCCAGACCTGTTGCTAGCCGCGTTTCCACCGCGGTCTAAAGTACCGTGAAGATAAGGAAAATAGTCCGGTGACGTAGGACTGTGCACGACTTTACAGTTCCCACTGGATTTCATCCCCTGAATTTAAGCTTAATAAAGCCTGAACCTTGTCGTCGGTCCATCGGTTGTATTTTTTAAACTCCATTGTTGATTCGAATAGCAGACGACTGTTACTGCACGCACCGCAACAGATGGTGGTTGAATAAAATGCTGCGTGGAGTCAACCAATCAAAATGCGGCATGAACTCAACCAATCAGCATGTTCAGCGCCGACACCGGCTGCGCCTCCTAGTATCATAAATACAAGCCTGCCAAATCCATGCACTACATTGTATTATATCCTTCTTACTTTGACTTAAAATAGTCAAGATCTGAATATTTGTTGCAGAACGCTGAACACATTCATAATTTATTATTAATTCAGTGTATATAGAGGTCTATGTTTTTCGTGGGGCTCTGCCCCACCTGCCCATACAGACGAGCCGCAGCTAGTCATAGTTCACTGAAAACTTTAAATGATCATTTACTCACCCTCATGCAAACAGTGCGAAAGCAGAATGTGCTCATGAATCTTTTCCACACAACGAAAGCATACAGTGACCAGAGGCTGTCAAGCTCCAAAAAGGACCAAACACATCATAGAAGTACACCGTAAAAAATGTAACGTTACATTTATGGTAAAAAACTGGCCACTGTGGTTTTACAGAATGGCATATTGGTGCCTGTATATTTTACAACTAAATGTATTACATTAATATACCAATCTTCTTGGACTTCTTGAACTACCAAATTCTGCCTTTACCTTAAAATGTAATGTAGAGGCCTCTGGGAATGTCATTTTACTGTTTTGTATAGTTTTTTTTCTATTAAAAAAAACATTTATATTATATAAAATGCATATAGTTTTACAGTAAAATGACAACCCATTTACAATTTTTCACTGTGTATGTTACAATAACTTAGGTAACCAAAACAATTTTTTTTTTTTTTTTTTTTTTTTTACCATTTAAATAATATTTTGTAACAATTTTTTTTATATTCCATAAGCTGCTACATTCCAAGTCTTCTGAAGCTGTACTATTGTATGGACCACTTTTCTGGTGTTCTTTTCATCTTTGGAGCTACTTCTTACTACTCCTTTAAGATAAATTTCATGTTCACTATTTTAACATGCAGATCTGCTGACTATCTTATCTGCTTCTAGGACAGTCAAACTGAAACTGACTTTCCTGAGAATATGGATGAGTTTGTTACTCTTGATGAGCTAGGAGAGGAAGAGGATGGCGAGAGACAAGACTCAAAGTCCAGGTCTACAAACACATCAGGTAATGCCCTTGAACAAAGTCAATGGCTTTAGCAGTGATCCTCCTTTGGACAGAGTCGACAGTGTTAAATAATAATAATAAAATGTTATAATCATATTGTTGATGAAAACTACAATGTCAATGCTCTCTGGCTTTTTTTTTTAACCAAAGTCAGTCCATTTATTAATGCCTTATTTCATCTTTAATGTTTCAGGAAGCTCCAAGGATAGTGGAGTAAGTCACTTATTATTTTGGCACTTTAAAATGTTTTAAAATAGTTTACAACTAATCTCTGTGCATTGATTTATTGATTGTATTAAATATTAATGTGTGTTTTGGAATTGTAGGGATTGAGAGTTGTAAATGTCGTTGGATTTAAACGTGGCTACGGTTATCTAGATGAAATCCTTAATCTTGCCAAGCCATTTGGTAAAGTGGTGCGGCACCTGGTCTTAGACGTGAGGCCTGAGGTAACAGCTCTCAGATATTCTGTTCTTGGTAGTTTAGACCGCTTCACTAACTGCAGCTTTACCGTAGCTATCCACACATATTTCTGATGCTAGCCTAGGGTTGGGAATCAAAAATCTATTCCAATTCTGGAATGAATACTTGTGGTCAGGAATTGGATACTTGTTATAAAATTAAAATTACTATTCCTCTTATCGACTCCTTTGTGTGCATTTGAAAATGACTTTAAATTGACCATTCGTGCGCAAAGACCCGAGTGTTGTTTTCTGTGCTGCACACACATCCTAAGTGTGTGCACAGAAAAAGTGATTTTTAGTGATGACTATTGCATGCTGTTTTCTGTGCTGTTAAAATATCCTCGTAACACAGTTGGTTAAAACGCATGTGTAACAGTATATTGGATCTGTGCAGCTCTTAAAGTGATAGCAGCCTAAATTGCTGTTGGCTTCTCTATAATAACGTTAATCAAACAACAAAACACTGAATAACTTTTGTAACTATATTTGTAATGTATACTGTATAGTTTATGCATAGTGCAGTTATTTTACATTTGATTACAGTTTCTATACCTGAATATCTGAAAACCTTAAAACAGTTTATTTCAATTGTATCTTTGTTCAGTTGTTTTTATTTGTGCAAATTTTATAAAAAATGTTACTGAGTGTTTACTTAATTTGGCTAGCTGTTTTATGTTATTTTTAAACCATAGGCAAAAGTTCCTTGTGTAAGTGTTCTTTAGCCTGTTGATTTTTGTTCATGGTATTCAGCCACAATGAAATGTTTTGCAATATGACTTAGAATAAATGTGAATGATATAAAAACAAATTAGGAATCAATAAGAATCTGAATCAATAAGCAAAATCGGAATAGTTCAAATTTAAACAATACCCAACCCTATGCTAGACCATTTAATAATGTGTGTATAAAATGTTTATCAATTGACAAGCTGCATTTTATTGCCATTTATCTGGAGAGAACATGTCTTTTTGGCATTCTGTCAGTTGTAAATCAGAAATTCTTAGAGATTATTCCTTAAAGTGTTGTGGTTGTGCTCTGTGTTAGGCATTTCTTGAGTTCTCCAATGAACCAGAGGCAAGAGCAATGGTTAGTTTCTACAGTGGAAATGTCTTACCATCTGTGTGTGGAAAACCTGTGAAGGTCTTTCATTCACACACCTATGCAACCATCCAGGTAAGACTCGGGCTTATTAACTCACCATGAAGAAAATGTATGTGAATCTAAAAGAAGCAGAATCTAACGCCTATATCTGTGTAACATCTACAGAGTGGCAAAGTCATCTACGTTGGTAATGTTCCACCCTTCAAAGGCTCAGATGCATCACTTCTGAAAATCGCAGAACCATTTGGAAACATCAGAAGATATTTTCTGAATCCATTGCGCAATGAGGTAATTATAAAAATGGAACTTTCTATTGGATTTACAAGGACAAAATAAATGATATTTGAATGTTTGCTCAGTGCTTCATTGAGATGGAAAGAGGGGAAGATGCTGAGAAAATGGCAGAGGCCTACAAGGAAAATCGACCTAAATTTGAAGGCAAACGACTGGTTGTCTACGTGAGCAGGAAATATAAGCAGCTCAAACGTGGGTCAGTTGGACATTCAGACTATTTTTATTTTATTTTATATTTTTTAATGGGAAATAATAAAATTGCTTTCCAAGGAATGTTACATGGCATCTGTTTGATAATATTATCTTCTCACAGACAAAGACCTCCAAGCCCAGACACCGAGGATAAACGGCCACTCAAGAGAGAACGCTCCAAGGAGGATGAGGCTCAGAGGAACTCCTCTGGGAAAAGTAAAGACAAAAAAGAGGAAGAACCTTCTGTCAAGAAGATCAAAGTGGATGAGCCAGTCGCTGATAAAGATAAGGAGATGGAGAGTCATGAAGAGAAGGAAAGCCAAAATATTTCAGCAGAAATTGTTCCTGAGGAGAAGAAAGAGCCAGAGGAGAAACAAAGCGAAGATGCATCAGAGCTCCAGAATATGGAGACTGAACCTGTGAGAGACTTCATTATTTTTTGTTCATATCATGAATTGGAGGGTAGCATGCTGACATTAGTGTTGTTAGCAACATTGGTTTGTTTCAAAACAACACTGCCATTTTGAAACAAACCAAATGTCATCTATCAGAATATTAGAATTTTCCTAAATGATTTCAACTGCTGATTCTAAGAATTTTTTCAAAGAAAAATTCCCATTCTCTCATTTACTTAAATATGAAAGTCTACCATCACTTACTCACCCTTATGTTCTTTCAAACCTTTGACTTTTTTTTTTTTTTTTTTTTTAACACAAAAGAAGATATTTTATCTTTATTTTCAGTAGAAAAGAAAGTTGTCCAGATATAAGGGTGTGAAAAGTTGTTCCTAGTGACAGCTCCAGTGCTCTCTGGCACAAATGTTTGCGCTACAACCAGGAGCACCACAGACAGAGAGGAATGTGATGGAGAAATGTATAAATTAATTTTATATTCTATAGAGTCTACAAGATGGAGTTGGAGTGTTTTAGAACTACGTCACTCTTGTTACATTATTAGTGTGCCTTATGTCTGATTACAACTTGTCAAACAAACATGGTAGGCTGTTTTTGGACATTATTAGTTCTTCTCATAAAACGTTCTCCAAGCAGTAGACAAAAGATTGTACTTAAAAATAAATAAATAAAATGCTTTCTCACTGCTAACAGGATATACTTGATCGAACCACTGCTTTGCTTGATGTATCCTTTGACCAGGAGGCTGAAGATGAAGAAACTGTTGCTTCAGAGAAGAGTGTGAAGACTGAGGAAAAGACCATTACAACAGCACCATCTGAAACAAAGCTTGAAACTAGCCATTCTACTCTAGAGCCATATGATCCTAATGTCCCAGTGGGTAAGATGACTTTGTTTTTTGCTAAGAAATAAGAACCAAGACATAACCAAGCTATTAATTTTGTGTTTTATATGAATTTTCTTCAGCTTTTTGGACAGATGTGGCACTAAATCAGTTTGGCTTGCTATAAAATGCTTTAAACCAAACCATAAATGTATTATAAAAAGCAATGGACCCCGACTAAGGAAATATTTCATTATCATTATTTCATTATTGTAAGAAGCCTCTAATGATCCTCATTTGTCCTGTTTCAGGAGTGGAGTTTGTGAAGATGGGGTACTACTGCAGAATCTGCTTCCTGTTTTACTCTAATGAGGACACTGCTAAGAAAATTCACTGCAGTAGCCAAGCACACTACGATAAACTTAAGGTGATATTTTTTTCTTTTCTTTTTGTCCTTGATCATGATGTCAGAGCAGGATTGAGATGATCTTTATGCATTACATTTTGAGGATTCACTTTTTTTATTAGTAAATATTAGCATTATTGCATTGACATTTTTGTTGTGGTTCAGTATATGTTTTTGAAACATACATGTTGTTCTCTTCTTATCAGAAATATTTGGAAAAGGAGAAAGCCAAAGCACAGAGTAACGGGACGAAGAAATGAACCATTGACGCTGGAACATCTGTCAATATGTCCATTGTGTCCCTGTGATTGTTTTTTTGTTTTGTTTTTCAGTATGTTTAATTTTTTTCTAAAAAATTATTAGACTGAGGCATTGCTTCTTTTAATGTAGTTATGAAAGCTGGTGCATTCATAAGCAATTCCTAGCTGTTCAGTCATAGCAAATTAGATGTGAAGTTTAACACATTTTATGCCTTAATTGCTAGTACTGTTTTTGTTTTTCCTTTCTTTTATTAAACTTCCAGCATTCCTCATACTCTTCCTGACTGTTTTTAGTAATTCTTCTGTTTATTTTGTATTTTGTGAAAGGAGAATATATTCATGGCCCCTTTGTTTAATGTAATTAATCAGTGTTGCCTAGCATTGTACAGTAAAACAGCATACATATGAGTGAATGTCCGCTATTGACGGACCCCGTGCATTGGTTTTAAATTGAAATGCTCCTAACCCCTGATCACTTCTGACCCTCCATGGAGTTTTTTCATGTACTATTCTACATGTGTATGGGTATGCTTCTGCTTTGGGGCAAATTAAAACATCACTATTTAGAGATAATGGTCAATTGTTCTCCTATTTAGAATTTCTTCAAACATAAGGCATCCCAGTCAGGGGCGGACAGAAACTAAAAGGGCTTAATATGACAATGACAGCTTAATTTCCTTAGCTATTTTCTACAATTATGTTTTTCTTCCTTCATATCTGTCCTTTATCCACCTCTCCTTCTCTTTATTGAGGTATATTTGCCTTATTTCAGGGTCTGCATCACAACGTGCCCTGTAGCGTGGGTGCTTTTCTGCAGCAGACAGCGGAGCTATTTCCAGATAAATAGCCTACATGTAAACCATTTAATGTGATGAACAACAAGCTAGTGTGCAGTGATCACTGAGGAAGATTTTTAACCTGTTTATTTACCATATTTTCAAAATTACAATGTTATGCTTTACCACATAGGTGATTCATTCTAAAACATTGAAAAAAGGGTGAATTACGGAGTGATATTTACTCTGCTTGTAAATAATTTGCCACCAAAAAGTATTCTACTTCCTGAGAGTCATGTGATTTACTTTCCATCAGAGTAACAGACATTCAGTTTAGGGACACAGCATATTTTAAAGACTTTAAGCATTAAAATTATTAATAAAACAATATATTTTGGTGAGGAATATTATAAATGAATATACAACAATATTTAAAAACTTGCACTAAATTAATAGTAGCCTAATTATTTTTATTAATCCTGGGTATATATTCTGTTCTAGAGGGGGGTTAACTATGTAAGATGAGCATTTAGAAACAAGTATTGGCCCATTTTTGCCCAAAATATAACACAGTATGTCATTGATGCTAGGAATGACCAACGGAATTTGTCAAAGTTGGGTAAATTTCTGTAGTGGTGAATGAGAGAATATCAAGAGAAACACTCCACAACAGTGTTCACAACTTTCAAAAAGAGGGAAAAATAGAGGGAGATTGATTACGGCAGTCAGAATATGTAAATGTTACTGTAAATTTTACAAAGAGCGTTAGCTAGTTTTTTGTTTTGTTTTTTTTTTGATGCAAAGGTAATATAATACTAACTATAGTGTTAAAAATGAAAGAAAGAAAAATTAATGAACATTTAAAAAACGGCAGGATTCACGATGCTGATGACCGTTAAAACGCGTCATGACAGTCTGAAAAGGGTTCATTAGTGCGACGAATAACGTAAATGACATGACAATTCGAGAAGGTCACGAGTAGTTTGCATCCCTGGTGATATATGTTCGTTTAACATTTTATAGTTCCTATCTTACCTGACATTCTTCAATCATTAATGTGCCACCACGGCCACGCTTGAATTCCCGCTCAGCTTCTGTGAACAGTAAACCCCGCCTCCTTAGATTTGATTGGCTATTAAGAGCTCTGTTTCACCTTTAGGTAAAGTTGACGGAAAGAAATGTCACTGTATCATGACTAAATTACAGATAGTATTAGGGAAAATCGTTTTAATAACCGTTGCATTAGGAGTATTGTTTTGGGGTCCGAGAGAAGGGAATAAAACTGAAGTTGAAAGTGCATGAATCTTGACACATGCGCGTTTTACGACAGGGCTGACGTGATTACGATACAACCGGGAGACACAATACTTTATGGGTTATGCTCCAATTTAAATGTGATACAGAACTGCATTTGTTTCTTTTTCAAAATGGTGCGTATGTGTGCTTTTCCTGGATGCTTCAACAGACAGAAAGCAGTGAGATTACGTCCGCGGGCGTTATCTCCAGGGGAAAGGCTGACTTTCCACAGATTCCCACTCAATGATCCTGAGCGACTGAGGCTCTGGCTGCTCGCGGTTCAACGGGATACCAGTTTACCCATTCAGTCTCTCGAAGTTTTGAGGATGTGCAGTGAACATTTCTCACGAGACGATTTCAAATCAGACGAGGGAAATGCACGACGATATCTGAAATCAACAGCTGTGCCTGTGTTGTTTTTAAAAATTGAGGTATGTGAGGAGAAAATGTAAATTCTGATGAAAACGAAACCCGCTCCGTTCTAAAACTGTATGACTTTACTTTATTCTGTGGATGACAACAGAAGATAAGTCGCGATGAATCGGAATTAAGTCTTTTCTTTAAGAGTACGAGACTGGTACGAGGGCACTATATTTTATTAACCCTTTAATAAACGGAGACACCAGCTAATTAATTTGTTATTCCACATAAACTGGAAGGGTTAAAACATTACTGTTAGAACTTTATTATTTGTTGTGTAAGTTAGTGCATTTTATGACAGTGCACTATATCTGATTTTCAACATCCAACAGCATGATGGGTTGTTTTACGAGACTCAGAGTGAATTTTGTAGGGATGCGCCGATATGATAACAGATAATTCTATATATTTGAAAGCCGATAACTGATATTGGGCTATAAAGTACACATTTTTATATAATTTTGCGAGCCTGATTACAAAAACAAAAGTCTCACCATCAAAAGCTAAGTCCCAAGCACACAATTCTAATGTTCTCATAATTTTATGTAGCCCGTATGATAGACTTGCGCTGCACATGTTGCACTTAACTGCATTTTCCTTTTTTGAAGTGATTCCAATCATATTTTATGCAATTCAAAACCATCATGGTGAACAGTGCGCATCTGAAGTGTCTCAGCTGAAGGAAATAATCCATTATTTATCGGCTTTAATATATCGGCCACATTTTCTTATTGGCCCGATAACAATAACATTCAAAATGAACATCGGCCGATAAGGATATGGAGGCCGATATGTTGTGCATCCTGAGAATTTAGCCCGGACAGGTTCCTCAAGGGGTAGACAAAGATTTATCCACTTCTTGTCTTTGCTGTTTTTTGACCAGGAGGGTGAAGACGAAGAGACTGTTACTCCTCCACCTGTTTTATCAGAGAAGATTGTGAAAACTGGAGGACAGGGCACTTCACCTGCACCACGTGTAATAAAGCTTGAAAAAAGCCATGCTGCTCTTGATAATGTCTCATTTGGTAAGATGGCTTGGTTTTTGCTTATAAATTGTTTCACAAATCCATACATTTGACTTCACAGCCTATCCTGACCAAGAACATGGTGGAAAAAAATGATTTGTTCAAAAAATGAAAAAAAACAAATGGAAAAAAAACAAGCAAATAGCACTCTCTTTATAATCACAGGTATGTTAATCACTGCAGCTTAGCATGAACTCACTGAGTTCTGTGCTCTCTCGAAAATTCCAGTTATTATCGAAGTGTTATTACAACGAATATCTTATTAACATGGTGTCTTTGTTGTTACGATGAGAGGATTCGTGAGAATGCAGAACCGAAGTAGTTTTGACATCACTAACTGTGACACTGTTATTGTACAAAAACGTGTCTGAAACAAATGTTCCTTCTTTTTTTCCCATCTGAAATATTTGGAAGAGGAGGAAGCCAGAGCACAGAGCAATGGAGTAAAGAAATGAACTCATGCTGGATTTTCTCTTCATATGTCCATTATGCTGCTTTTTTTTTTCTTTAAAAATAATTAGACTGAGGCATTGCTTCGCATTGATGAAATTTGGTGCATTCATAAGCAATTCCTAGCTGTGCTGTCGATTTAGATGTTAAGTTTAACACATTTTACGCCTTAATTGCTACTACTACTAGTACTGTTTTTGTTTTTCTCTTCTTTTATTAAACTTACAGCATTCATTTTTTTGTGTGTGAGTATTTTGTGAAAGGAGATATAATATGTGAACTAATTACTTCATTGTTATAATGTAATTATAATCAGTCTTGTTCAGATCACGTGGGTAACTTAAAACAATCAAATTATTTTGTAAACCCCTAAAAGTAGTTTTTTGTATATTTTATTTTTACTTACCACCATTTGACAATGGTATACTTCAAGGCTTTGTAATACAGAAACACTAAATGTCCAGAATTTAGGTTCTCCCTTGTAAGTAAATCAGTGTCTCTGTCTCTGGTCTATATAAGACCTCAAATTTTTACAGGGATTTTTGGAAAGTAAAAAAACAAAACAAAAACAGTGGGCTTTACCAAAGTCCGGCTTTACCCTTTTACACTCTATGGTTTAACCTTGGCAGCCACAGTTTTCTCTGCTTTACTTTAGTTAATACAGTTATTGTTACTACTGCAACATCACCAATTACAATAGGTAAATATTGGCATACATTTCATTACATTGGTGCTGAATGCCAAGTTATCACAGCTTTATTTTTTTTTTTAAAGTAATTATTTCTAAATAAAATGTTATGAACTGACTGGTCTGTGGTGACTTTTATTTTTTAAAATATTGCGTTTCCGGTTTAAAAAAAAAAAAAACGAGACAAGAAGAACAGCCTTCATCACAACTGCTGCTTTACAGACCTTCAGTGATCATTTTTTCCAGCTTGTGTAGGTGAGTTTATATAAATGGTGAAGACTAAATGATTAGTTTCTACGTAATATCTGTAATTTGATGATGCGTCATATCGTATTACTGCTAGCGGAAATATGGCGCTTAGCATCAGGCCCAAACGCAAACGATTCAGCATTCATGCAAAACAATCCCAAATTGCTCTTTATCTTTATGTTGTAAAAACGAACGCATTCCACGATTCCCCCATTGAGGTAGTTTATATGAAATCACCAGCTTTGACATGCAATCTTTTATTTGTATTTATTAATTTTTTTATAAATGCCGTTTTAATTTCTCTATTGTAACTTCATGTCAAAGACTACATAAAAGTGCTTTGTAAAAATCATGTTGAAATGAAAGCAAAAGTGATTAAAAGTTGTGGGGAGACTACACAACAGTACTTTGTAAAACCATGTTGAAATGAAAGCAAAAGTGAATAAAGTTGTGGGGGGAAATTTTTTAAAGGTAAATGTATCCAGTTAAAGTTGCTTTCCTTTATCGCTGTGTATACAATTTAGCCTAAAATATTAATTAACTAAGAAAAGTTTATGGACATATGTATATCATTGTATTGATGTACCAAGGTTATTTACTTTACTAATTGTCATAGTACTGGCTTGATACAGCTGAAGTTTTAAAAAGCAAATCCAGTGACATCCACAAAGTGTGAATGATTTGATTTTTCATCTCAAGGTAAGACTGAAACAGGTGACGCACCTCACTGGATTCATCGGCAGATCTTTCACCTGGAGCTGACCTCTACAACATTTTAATATCAGTAAGGAGATTCTCCTTATTGACATCTTTTTAACAGGTGAGCAGCAGCCATCACTGCAAGAGTTGCTTTGTTTAGCAGTACCTGAAGGGTCCTACACTCATTTGACCACGTGGAACTTTGACTTTGAGACATGTCTTACAATCATCCATATCGAAACCCGCCAGACGATTTCAGCGCAAACAATGACAAGTACAAAGACTCGCAACGAATCCATCCCCGGGAGTCTAATGCTTACATGTCAAGAATTAGGAACACATCTCAAGAGCAGACTTCTCTATCTTCATCAGAAATGTCGATCTTCCCACCTGGTAAGGCTTTGTCCTTTCTGCATAGCTGTGGACTGGATGCTGAAGACCTGAAAACTCTGGCCGAGCTTCCTGAGCATCTCATCACAGCCGATGCCCTTCCTGACCTTCTTGCAGAGATCAAAAAGAAGAAAATGTCTAGCACTTCTTCATCTAGGTCCAGTGCGCTCCAAGCCAGTACATCAACTCGCTCCTGGGATGATAGGAGCCACACTCAGTCGGTTGAGTATTCATTAGATTTGCCCGTGCGTCAGTCGTATTCCCTTAATCGAGAGCAGGTTCCAACCTGGGATGACCGCTGGGGAGATGTCCAACAAACAAGCTCTCAAACACGCACATACACCAGTTCAGAGCCAAACTATGTGGTTGAGTACAACCATCTGAAAGACAAAAAGTCTTATTTTGATAATGCGTCGCCTTATGCCACAGAACCATCAAGGCAGAAAACGTCAGTTGTCTCGCAGTCTTACGCTAACTACAGCAGAGACGTCGGTCAATCATCACATCTGTCCAGTAGGGATATAGGTCAATCCTCACATCGCTCTGGCAGAGACGTCAGTCAGTCCTCGCATCTGTCCAGTAGAGACGTCAGTCAGTCCTCACATCTGTCAAGCAGGGACGTTGGTCTTCCGTCACTCCTGTCCAGTAGAGATATCAATCAATCCTCACAGCGCTCTAGCAGAAACGTCAGTCAGTCCTCACATCTGTCCAGTAGAGACATCAGTCAGTCCTCGCATCTGTCCAGTAGAGACATCAGTCAGTCCTCGCATCTGTCAAGCAGGGACGTTGGTCTTCCGTCACTCCTGTCCAGCAGAGATGTCGGTCCGCCCTCAGTTTTTTCCAGCCGAGGCATCGGTTCACACTCACTCATGTCCAGAAGAGACATCGTTCCCCCTTCAAACCTGTCCAGCAGAGACATCGGCCCACCTTCGTTCTTGCCCAGCAGAGACGTTGGTCTACCCTCACTCCTGTCCATTAGAGATCTTGCTCCACCGTCACGCCTGTCCAGCAGAGATGCCAGTCAATCTTCACATCAACGGAAGAAACCGGTGATTCATATAGTGCCTACAAGGAAGGAGGCGTCAGATTTCCATGGGAAAACTCCACCAGTGTTTCCCTATGCATGCGTACTCTGCGAAATCACTGTCCTCTCTAACAAGGTAAGTAGCCTTTTTGTTCTCAGATTCTACATTACCAGCTATTTACCAGACAATTTCAGGCAAAATACACATGAGCGTACCTGGGCATATGAGGTAAGTCCAAGTATGTTTATTATCCATGTAGGAAGCAAAGCATTAAAGGCATAGTTTAATCCAAAATGAAAATGTATTTATCCTCATGTTGTACCAAACATGATAAAGACAAAAGTAACATAAAAGCAGTCACCTTGCACACTATATGCCAAATTTTCAGAAGCCTATAGCTAGACTAAAGTCGTTGTCCCTCTGCCATTGTCTTTAAATCTCATTCCCGCTTTCACATATATGCGAATTTGCTGCATCATGACCGGTCACGAGACATGCAAGAACCAACGAAGTAGATGTCACTGATGCCATACAGGGTGTGACGCATGCTCCTGCAGGAATGAGATTTTAGAAATACGGTGGAATGTAAATTTTTCACAGAATAATGACTGGATAATTGACTTACTGGTCATTGTGCTTTTGTTTGACTTATTCTGTTTAGAAATAGAACACCCAAAATTCAAAATCTAGTTGAATTTGATTTAATATTCAGTTGGAGGGCTTGAGATTTATCACTGTGAAATCAGCACAAACAGTATGCATGACATTTGTAAATGCTTTCATTTAAAATTGACATCCATAATCCGTATGGACACAGAAAGTCTATACATTTACTTTGTCATATTATAAATTATGGTGAGTTATAACTGAATATTGAGAGATGTTACTTGTGTTTTAGGACTGGTCTGTGCATGTAAAAGGACCCCAACATGCTAATAGTCAACTCAGTCTTGTGGAAAAGTAAGTTATCTTCAACTTTGTTGTCAATCATGTTGTCGCTAGATATTCATTTCTGGCCAACACAAAATGTCAAGTGGTTTAAGAAACATATTTGGAATGAGGACGGTAACAATGTAACATGAAACATAAGTCAATGTACAAACAAAGGATGTGCAATTCTTTGCGACATTTTATAAAGGAGTAATAATATTTTGTATTTAAATCTGTTTTTATAATGTTGTATAACCTCTTTGTGTACCATTAGGTATCCAGAGTGGGATCAGACAATCCAATCTGCTCGAAGGTAGAATTATTCCCCCATTATATCTTTCGTAAAAACACAGCACAATTCCAGAAATGTGTTGGTTTACATGCTAAACGTATAACACTGTTACAGAATTGAGTCCCGTTCCGAGGATTCAAAGTCCAGATCGACGCAGGAACGAGGTAAAGCCTTTTCCCCCTCAATAGTCATTTGATCATCTTTAAGATGTGCTCTTTTATTTTGATCGTGTTTTGTTTTTTTCAGGTGGAACTTCAAGCAGTAGAAATGGATCGTCAAGCAGCAAAATTGCAACATCGAGCAGTAAAAGTGGATCATCAAGCAGTAAAAACCTGACTAAAACCCAAGCCACAACAAAGGTGGGTTTTTGTTTTTGATGTTCTGTTTGATTTGCTGTTAGCAAAAATAAATTGTAAACACCTGATAATTTTTTCTCGTCATGAAAAACATGGCGTTTGCTGCTGTAAATATTATAATGTTTTGACAATATTTGAATACAGTGCAAAGTGGTGTGTGTAAAGTTCGAAGTGGATGAAGTGGACGAAGCTTACCTGAAAAAATTGCTTGGCCAGTTTGGAGCGATTGTCAAAATTATCATGTTTCCTAAATTGGTATGGCATTTTATTTTTCATTTATATATGGGCCATTCTACAGAATTTGTTCAAATGCAGAGTTGGAAATATCTTGAAAAAATATCAAGAAAAATAAGTATGTATGTATAACAATTTTATAATATCCCAGGTACACATTTCTAGTAATTGTGCACTTAATTCTCATATTGTATTTTCAGAAAGTTTTGTAATATTTTTCTTCTTCCCAAATTTGTCACTACCAAAACGCAATAATATATAATTTAATAAGAAAGGTTATATTGAGCTATTAAGATTTTCTTTATATCTTCTACCTTGTGTGTGTGTGTATATATATATATAAATATATATATATATATATATATATATATATAAATATATAAATATGTTTGTGCTATTTTATTAAAAAGGTTTCACAGGTAAATCAATTAAAATAGCATTTTATGGAATTACACCCCAAAAAAGTATGCTTACTTGCAGAAAAAAGTGTTTGGTAGTGACGTTCCTTAAAGTTACACACAGATTTTCAGACTTTTGAATACATTTACCTCAAAATGATGGGATGTAACTATGAGAGAGAAGGACAAAAATATAGGGGTGTGGTTCAAATCAGTCTCAGCCAATGGACTAAAACATTGGTTTTGGTAGTGACATGAAAATGTGGGACAAATTTGTTTACATAAAGTGTAAAAAGTAAAGTAAACTTTACATAAAGTAAAAAACAAAAAAACAAAACTGCAAACTTTTTAAAAACAAAAAGTTTTTATAAGTTCGGGACACCCACCTCTCATTTGAAAGTACCCAATAAATGATGTTTATATATATATATATATATATATATATATATATATATATTAGGGGTGTCGCAATATATCGGTGTTGACGATAATCGTGATATTCAAAGCATGAAATATCGACATCGTGTTAATTTAGAGTGTGACAATATACCGGTATTGGCGATAACCATAATGTTTAAAATGAATAGGACTCTTATGATAACATGACACATAAATACTCCAGCGCCAGTACCTGGTTGACCTCTCAGGTGGCAGTATTGCACCCGCTGACACCTGTCAAATAAGAAGACGACGCAGCGCTCGTCCGCGCCCGCGCAGCTAGAGTGGAACACTGTCCACACCCGAAAAAAGTAAGCTCGCCAGTATTAAGAACAGAGTTCTTCGGCTTCAAAGAAAACAGCACCTTAAAGGTGGTCGCACACCGGACGAGAAGCGCAGCGCCACGTCTTTAAAATTCGAGCACATTCTCTATGAGTGTAACTTAAGGCCAATTTATACTTCTGCGTCGAGTGTACGCCGTAGTGTACGTCGTAGGCTACGCACGTAGGCGACGCCGTCGTGAGCATTTATACTTCTGCGAATGTCTGTGTTGCTCTGCAGTTACACCGCCGAAACGCTAGTTGGCGCGGGTGGGTTTTAATGTTCCACTGTGTTTACATTCCTCGCGGCTGTTTTGAGTTTAGGTTTCTACGAGCAATGGCGACTGAAGGAGTCATACAGATGGCTGTATTTCCGCACTTCTTCAAGCAATCTCTCGGTCACTTGGTCTATTTCCATGGCTCTTCACTGATCTTCGGAATTTAAAAATGGCGGGCGGGCGGTGCAGAGTGCAGAAGATCATTCCGGAAATGCGCATTCTCTATGAGTGAACGCGATGCGAGTGAACGCGATGCAAACGCGATGCTATCCAGCCGACCAATCACAGATCTTGCGGTCCGCGTCGCCGCGACGCGTAGTTACATTTTTGAGGAGGTGCGCGTCAGGGTACGGCGAAGGGTACGACGTATGGTACACGTCAATGCGTATGCTACGCTGTACCTTCTACGCGTACCCGACGCAGAAGTATAAATTGGCCTTTACACACACCGGCGGCCGCGACGCCCAGCAACGGCTCAGGACCATGCTCAAAATCCTGCCGCGACACAGAGCGTCATTTACATCGTTTTATATTAAATTTACATTATATTTGTTTCAAATCATCGTAAATGATTTCACCCTGTGCTGCAATATACATTTAATTTTACATTAATTTACAGAAATCAGCTGCTTGAATGAAAATTGCTGATGTTATCGGATTTTCAGGTGATATTCTTAAATTCATTCAGTTAACGGACGCTCTGAGGTAAAGTGTTCAGATCACAGACACAGCAACTATTATTTAATTGTACAGTGTAATCATAACATAGTACAGACATTATCTCAATTCCATAATGTCCTTAAACAATGATATTGCTGGCCATAAACTGTGACGCGCGTGCGTGTGCGATACCTCGAGTTGTCATAGACGCGACGCGGCTATTATTTTACTAGTCATGGAATGGGAAACGTGACATTAACTGTTAACGGGGTTTCTGTGTTCATATATTAATAAAGGGTGATTATTCAAATTAAGAACCCCGTTTTCTTTACTCATCTTATTTTTGTCTTTGCACTTGATTTTTTTTATTCAAATCTGCTATCTGCATGACTTTATTGGCGCCGGTGCAACAATAGGTTTAAGAGCTTTTCAGTTCTTTAGGAAACCTTCAGACAGTGTTTTGCTTCAATTTGAAACCAGATAAACGTCACATAACATGCTTGTCTTCCTTCACAAGAATTTGCCATAGATTGAGTACGCAAGAAGTAAAAAATGCATGTGCCTTGTCTATCAGTATCCTTATGTTTGTTGGGTAAAAAAGAAAAACTACTGTATATAAACAAAGTAAAAATGAATTTGACTGATAACTACCCGAAATAGATTCTATAGATATCGCGATATATCGATATCATGAATTCTTTTGGCCACAATAACCGTGGTGTGAAAAATCTAACATCGTGACAGCCCTAATATATATATATATATATATATATATATATATATATATATATATATATATATATATATATATATAATATCAGTAAGCTTTATATATATAAATAGTATTGTGGGTTCCAATAGATAACAGAAGGATCTTAGTAAACATCTAAGATTGTAATACTTAAATGCTTTTTAAATGTGTTTTTTGGTTATGGACAGCAGTTTGCACCATTTTTGTAGAATGGCCCATATAACTCCTTTAACACATTTATTTGAATCTGTTTTATGCTTAAATGGGCTTTAATAATTGTTCTTGTAATTTGTCAATAAATATTTACTTTTTGTAGGCTTTTGTGGAGATGGGAACAGCAGGCCAGGCAGAGGATATAGTAAAATATTTCTTACACAACCCCTTGTGCATCAGAGGAGAAATGATAAAATTTTCTCTGTCTGCAGCATTCAGTTTCCTACAGGTGAATTATGATTTTGGAATTTTATGTTAAATGCTTATGTTGAAAGATTGAAGGTGCTGTAGACTAGACCACCAAATATGAGTACCCTTTTCCTCAAATTTTAACTGCATATAAAGCTGGATATGATGATTACATTGAATAATTCACTTCAACTTAAAGGGATAGTTCACTTTGAAATTAAATTTTGGTATGTTTTAGCTTACCTCAAGGGCATCCAAGATGTAGGTGTCTTTCTTTCCGCAGTAGTTTCAATTTTGATATTTTTAGGTCAAACCGTTCTTGTCTGTCAGTCATATAATGCAGGTCTATGGTCACGGTCTCAAAGAGCATGCAGTCCAAATTAAAACAATTCCCCATCGTCCAAATTAAACAATTCCCCATCGTAAGTACACATTGATGGCCTAAGACACGAAACGAGCGGTTTGTGTGAGAAAGCGGGATGTCGCCTTGTCTACGGCAGTTCATTGGAACGAATGTCTTTAAGGCGACATCTAGTGTATATATCTATGCACCAGTCTGCGTACACGTCACACACCAGGATGCACGAGCGCCCTCAGATCACTTGGACGTGGCTGTGTATAAGAGCTAAAATCGATATAAATACTGTTCGTTTTCTCACACAAATCGCTCGTTTCGTGTCTTAGGCCATCAATGTGTACTTACGATGGGGAATTGTTTAATTTGGACGATGGGGAATTGTTTTAATTTGGACTCTGTGCATGCTCTTTGAGACCGTGACCATAGACCTGCATTATATGACTGACAGACAAGAACGGTTTGACCTAAAAATATCAAAATTGAAACTACTGTGGAAAAAAAGACACCTACATCTTGGATGCCCTTGAGGTAAGCTAAAACATACCAAAATTAAATTTCAAAGTGAACTATCCCTTTAATGCGCTCAGCTTCTTGCTTCCCAGTCTAAAGGCCCGTACACACCGGGACGAATATCGGCGCGCGTTATTCTCCAGCGTTTTTCAACGCGTTTTTTATGTTCACACCCAAGCATTTTTCGCTGACGATGAGCCGAGTGAACATGCAAATTCATTCCCTGACATTAGATGGCGCTTAATGTAAAACAGAAATACAATACCACTCCATAACAGTCTATACTCTGCAATACCACTACATAACAGTTCTCTTTTAACAAGATTTTTGTAGTCGCTGTCGCGTTTGTCATATAGTTCTTTATTCCGACACCAACGAGACCAGCAGCTCTACATTCATCTTGCCTTGCATCTTCCTCGTCATTTCTTCCCGGCAGTGTCTGTCTATGGGCAGTGTAGACGCTACTTGGTGTATATCTTCTTCGCTGTTACGTATGTGTGCTCGGCAAGACCGTTTTGTGTTTGAGCGCCCCCAAGTTGTGTTTTACTGTAACTTCAGAAGCTCCAGACACGTGAGCAAAAGCGCCAATCTCATTGGTCGGATAGTTTTTGACGCGGCGCGTCAAACCAAAAAAACGAACCCGAGGCGTTTAAAAAAAAATTACGCCTATTACGCGTGCCGTTTTTCGCGTCGGTGTGCACACTCACATTGGCGCCCTTTGTTTAGTCACGAGGCGTTAAACGTCGGCGAATATCGCGCGCGAAATTCGTCCCGGTGTGTACGGGCCTTAAGGCACCTAATTCAGTTATATCTGGAAGTTGTCAGGGATATTTTCCAAGTGACTTAAATCCACTTGATTTGTTTTAGTTTAGAGATTCGGCACTAATGTAGATTGAATGATTTCCTTTGTTTCACAGAGTTCTCTTGTTGTGAGCTTTTCACCATTACCTTCTGGAGAGGGCATAAGCTCTGAGTTGACGGCCATTGCTAAGCGTTTCGGATCAGTAAAACATTCGCTGTTTCTGCCAAGCCGGGTAGCCAAACTTATTATTGTGCAAATATTTCTATTTACTTATTCTTATGCCATGTTCTGTCTCTTCAGTTACCTATATAGTGTAAAGACTTTGTATTTGTACAGGGATATGTGGAGATGGCCAATGTGGAAGAGGCCAACAAATTGGTGGAGCACTATTCAACCAATTTACTCAAATTAAAAGGAAAAACCATTAATGTTTGCTTCTCAGCTGAGTACCAGACGCTTGGGTAAACCCATTCTGCTGATTTTAGGCTGACTTGTAAATACAATATTTTAAATTTTTTGTTGCATTTTGACAGTACTATGCTAGTGATATTATGAACTTAATTTGATGTAAAAAAAATAAAATAATCCATTCTGCTTCTAAAATGTTAACATGTTTGTTATTTCACTCCATGGTCCAGTGATGTTGAAAAAGAAAAATCACCAGTTCCTTATAGCAGCAGGAGGAGGAGGAATAGCAGCCCAAAAAGGAGATCCCGTAGTTCCCGAAGAGACTCTCCGAGCCCCAAAAGAAGAGCCTCTGAAGAGAGGTCGAGGTCTCGCAGGAGTCACGACTCTAAGAAACGTGAAGAAAGTCGACGCTCTCGGGAGAAAACCAAGGAGAGCTCTAGACGGGACAGCTCATCTAAATCCCATTCCAAAAGAAGCTCTCCTTCAAAAGACCAGAAACAGAAAACAACAACAGAAGAGAGTGTGGAGGAGATGGTTGAACAAGACAACGATCAGTCTGACATCATGGGGGATGATAGTGATCTTGAAGGAGTGGCAGTTATAGCAGATGACTGTGAAGAACTGAATTCAGAAGATGAGCTCACAGTAGATGACGAGCTAGATGATGAGGAATATGATATCACAGATTCTCTGACAGAACAGGATACACTTGAAGATGTCCAAACTGTGAAAGAGTCAAATGATGAGACTAAACCTTCAGATATGGACACATCGAACGTACAGTCAGAGACATCAGAGTGTGTACCAACTGCTACAACTTCAGATAGATCAACTGATTGTAAGGAACCCCAGGAGCTTCAACAAGGAGGGAAAAAAGAGCTTCAACATGGTGAGCAAAAAGAGCTTCAAGAAGGAGAGCAAAAAGAGATTAAACAAGAAGAGCTTCAACAAGGAGAGCAAATAGAGCTTCAACAAGAAGAGCTTCAAGGAGAGCAAAAAGAGCTTCAACAAGGAGAGCAAAAAGAGATCCAACAAGAAGAGCTTCAACAAGAAAAGCAAAAAGAGATTCAACAAGAAGAGCTTCAACAAGGAGAGCAAAAAGAACTTCAACAAGAAGAGCTTCAAGGAGAGCAAAAAGAACTTCAACAAGGAGAGCAAAAAGAGATCCAACAAGAAGAGCTTCAACAAGGAGAGCAAAAAGAGATCCAACAAGAAGAGCTTCAACAAGGAGAGCAAAAAGATGAAACAGTGGAAATGGAAGAGGTAAACACAACTGAGAGTAACAGTTACATACATTTTGAAGTTTAGCAGCTAGGGAAACCAATCATAAAATTGTCATGCCAACCGTCAGTCTGCTATGAGCGAGGGATGAAGAGGAGGTGCGGTAAAGTAAAATCCCTGCCCTCAATATGCCATTTCACTTGGAAATACTGTGATCAAGATCTTGACCAAAAATGTATGCACCTCTTGATGGAAATAAATGTTGTGATGTTATTTCCATCAAGAGGTGCATCAATTTTTGGTCAAGATCTTGTATTGACAATGCTAGAGTCGAGCACTGTGTAAAGTCTCCTCCAGCACATCCCAAAGACTTTCACTGAATTTAAGGTCTGGACTCAGAGGTGCCAATTCATGTGTGAAAATGATTTGTCATGCTCCCTCACAACCATTCTTTCACAATTTGAGCCTGATGAATCTTGACATTGTCATCCTGGAATAAGGCCATGATGTGTCTTCCTACATGGTTGATTAAGAAATGAAAAGCTACACACTCCATCAATTTTCAGGTTTAGAAGAACTGTTGCTAAACATATAACATACTAGAAACAATAATGATCCAGTCCTAGACTCTCAAGTTAAATCCAAACAGTGACTTTTCTTACTTGTTTTGACAGTGTATTGGCAGTGTATTTGAGTTGATTTGGTAGTGATACACAGTTATTAATTGCATTATATATTTAAAAATATAAAGAAACACATCTTTTTTGTTCTGTTTGTGTAGAAGGCAACAGATTTTACAGGGAATCTAGAAAACTTGCCCACCCCAGATGAATTTGAGGAGGAAGTGCTGAAAGAACAAGGTATTTATTTTGCACAGTTATTTAATAATTCAACCATAAAAACAATAAAGTTCTGCTGTATGTTTGTGTAGTTTTTTCTTTATTAATTTTGGATATTTCAGAGATAATTGAGGAAGTATGCTTATTCTGTTTTAGGTAATAAAATGGAGATCTCCGCTTCAAGCACTGAGGTTAGTCGGTTTTCGCTTCAAAAGCGTATGTGATTTCTTTATTTAAATTTTTTTTTTATACGGAAAAAAAATTATGAATTTTGAGTTCTGTGTAATTTGCTTAATTTCTTTAGGAAATGTATGGCAAAGTTCTTGAGGTGGCAGGTTTTCCAATGGCTAAAAAATTCAGTAAAAAAGATTTGCTGAAAATTGGGGGGAAATACGGAGATGTGGTAGACTGCTGTTTGGTTCGCTGCAATCGAAAGGTAAAATGATTAAATTCAACATTGAAGAGAAGGAAAAAGTGTTTGCAAACCGTCAAACTGTTCATATGCAGCCATTAATTCTTGTATTTCAGTTTAAACCATTATACTTGCATGCATATTAAATGTGCGCCTCTTTTAAACTCGCACAAAAGAAATGGATGTACCAGTGTACAGTTTCAATCGATGTTATCAAATACTTAGCATCTTAACATAGTCACAAGTCCAAAAATAAAGAAGTCAAATGATACAATCTTAGTGGAATTATTACCAAAAGTAATTTATATAAATGAATACATTTCAGAAGATTCTCATGGTTGGTTATATGATGTTTTCATTGCAGGTGGAGAAGGCATTAATTGAGATGGTGAATGCTGCTGATGCTGCAAAACTTGAAGCTGATTCTAAAAGGCAGCGCATTAGACTAGGTGGCAAAATATTGAGGTTAACTGTGTCAAAGACGTACAGCCAAATAAATGAAGGGTAACTTGAAATTTCTCAAATAAAATCCTTTTCCTATTGCTTTATTGTGCTTTGGTGTTCTGATGTGCCCAGTCAAATGAGAATCACAACAGATGATGTTTGATTCCGTTTCAGGAAAAGTGGTGACTCTGACTCTGGGAGAGCGGATGGTCAGGAACACGTTGAAGAGAAAAATAAGGAGCCCTCATGCTTATTGACATCCAGTGAGGAGAGTACAGTAGTGATGGCCTCTGAAGAAGCTGCTGAGACCAACATGGATGCAATCATGCAAACTTCTAGTGATGAGGAGGTAAAATCAAGAAATGATTTAACTCTGGGTCTAAAATGAATCTCTAATATAATAAAATGGTCTTTTTCTGGGGGCTACAAAACATGTGTAAGCATTGCAGTATCATTCTTTTTCCAATACTTCAGGAAGAGTATGGTAGAGTCCTCCGGATCAGAAATCTTCCAATGCCTGATGATTACAATGATGCAGATTTTCTGAGCATCGCAGAGCCATATGGGAAAGTAAAACGTCATTGGATGTTTCGCCTCCATCGAACCGTTAGTAAATATAACTGCCGTATATATTTCAAACATATTCAGTGGTTTCATCAATGAAATCTTAAAATTCTCTCTATTTTTTCCCCAGGGATTGATTGAAATGGAAAATGCCTGTGATGCTGAGAAGGTTGTATCTGCGGCCAATATGAATAAAATTACAGTCGCTGGAAAACATCCCAAGGTTTCAGTGTCTACCAAACATTCCCATTTAAATAAAAGGTATTTAATTGAATTTATGGACTTAATGCACATTCAGAACTTTGAACCCATATGGAGAATCTTTAACTAAGAGTCAGGGTTGCAAAAAAAATTTATAGTCAGCAATTCATTGAATTATCAATTAGTCAAGTGATGTCACTTTACAGTAATGAAAGATGCATTTCTATTGGAAAAAACATTTGAAATAAGCTGCTTTGGAAAAAGTGCACAACCCAACACAGTCACCATTAGATGTTACTGAGCTAAGTGCAACAGAAAAAAAAAGTTAAGCATGTTTCACTGCACACACTTTTGAAATATTTATTATAATTAAATAAATGTTGGATGTTAAATGTAGGGTTAATTAAATCCTACATATAACAGGTATATAAAAGTCTCTTACAATCACAGGAAATATAAAGTCACTGTTCTTCTGATTGAAAACTGGAAAAACACTTAGTTTTGTGTTAAAGCATTCTGTTTATTTATTTTGGGCGTTTTAGCCTACAATGTGCACATAGTTTGAAGGAAAACAATGTATTTTTTCATAAAAGACGTATAATTCTGAAAATAATAAATCATTGTGTCACTATACTGATTTAGCATCTTTCTGTCTTGTATTGTTTGCTAGGTACTTTCTACATGGACCTAGTGATGGTTCTGTACAAACATCTACTGAGTTGGAGAAGGTAAATGATGAATCCAAAACACAAAACTGTTTTTTATTTGTGTGCAGCCATCTATCCAAACATCAGTGAATGTTGAGGTCAATTATTGTCACTATATTATTTTGCAATTTAAACACCTGTCAAATCCCTGTTTTGTAAGCTTTTAGCTGCTGCTCTGCTGTATACCTACTGATACTGTGTTTGTTTAATGATGAATTACACTGGTTTTAGGAGTTTTGGAGTGATAATCAGGATGTCGACTCAAAGGAAGATGAGAAGCAGGTTTCTGACGTTGATGGTGGAAATGGAATGGAGGCTGAAAATTCTGACAGTTTGTCAGAGGCACAAACACCCATTCTGGATCCAGTGGGTAAGAGCATGTTTCACTGCACACACTTTAGAAGCTGCTGTTACAAGCCCAACCTGGAAAGATCTGAGTAGGGTTCCACAAACCTGGATATAAGGAATTTTAAAATTATGATTTCCAGACCTGAAGCTGCCCTGGAAATACATAGCGATGGAAATATCTATAGAGCTTCAATGCATTTAAAGGAATTTTTTACTCAAAAACTCACCCTCAAGCCATCCTCGGTGTAAATGAGTTTCTTTTTTCAGCCGAACACAATCAGAGATATATGAAATAATAGCCTGGCTCTTCCCAACTTTGTAATGGCATTGAATAGTGCCCGAGTTTTTGAAGCTCCAAAAAGTGCATTCATTATAATAGTAATCCATACGACTCCAGTCTCTTAATAAATGCCTTCTGAAACTGTGCACGTATGGCCTTTACTGAAAGCGTTCAGGAGAGAGTCGAGTTCCGGCGGAAGGGTGACCTCTGACCCGACATATGGCGTATGATGTAAACGTAGTGTAAACTTAGGTGAGAATTGACAAAAGCAGAAGCGCAGAGTATAGGGAAAAACAAAACGCCAGTCACGAATTAGAAGTCTAAAACGAGAAGTTTTAAGTAAAATTGCCAAACCACATGAACGCGTGGGTTCAGAGGTCACCCTTCCGCCAGAACTCCACTCTCTGGTGAACGCGCATAAGGCTATTGCCGGTAGACAGTGATTATAGTTTATAAAGTTTTAAATATGGATATTTTTCTCTCAAAAACCCTCCGCTTCGCTTCAAAGGGCATTTAATAACCCACTGGAGTCGTATGGATTACTTTTATGATGAATGCAGTTTTTGGTGCTTCATAAACTCTGGCACTATTCAATGCCATTACAAGCTGGGAAGAGCCAGGATATTATGTTAAATAACTCCGTTTGTGTTCGGCTGAAAGAAGAAAGTCATTTGCACCTAGGAAGGCTTGAGCGCAAGTAAATTGTGGTATATATTTTGGGTGAAATATTCCTTTAATGAAAATATGTGTGTGTATGTAGCTAGTATTGGCTACCATATAAGAAAAGCAGAAAGGCACTCATGTCTGTGCTATATGCATAATCCAGCTCTGCCTCTGCACAACTGATCTGTTGCACTTTACCAACAGGGACAGAGTTTATTCGACCTGTGGTGGGTTACTTCTGCAGCATATGTAATGCCATCTATGCCAGTGAGGAAGAGGCCAAGGATAACCACTGCAGGACCCCCTTGCATCATCAAAAGCTGAAGGCATAAATATTTTGCATATCTATATATCTGTTTGCATGTGTATCATATTTGATATCTTATTTGTAATGTGGTAAAACAAAATCTACAGGATTTACATATATATGTTCTTATTCTCTTTCTCTTAGGATCACAAGGAGTGAAACAGTTCATCATAAACCTTGACTATAATCAAGCCAATCAAAGAAAATCCTTCATAGACATTCATGATGATAGCATACTCTAGTTTAAGGGATAGTTCACCCAAAAATGTTTAATTATGTTATCATTTACTCACCCTTGAGTTGTTCCAAACCTGTATGAGTTTTTTCTTCTGTTGAACTAAAACTTCTGTTGATCTTTTGAAAAATGTTGGTAACTAGACAGTTGACGGTAGCCATTGATTTCCATAGTAGGAGGGGAAAAAATACTATGGAAGTCAGTGGCTACCGTCAACTGTCTGGTTACCAACATTCTTCAAAAAATCTTCTGTTGTGTTCGACAGAAGAAAAAAACTAATACATGTTTGGAACGACGTAAGTTTCATTTTTGGGTGAACTAACCCTTTAATTCACATATGTTATAAGTGTTGTGATTTAATTTCACCCTCTTTGTTGTGGTGTTTTTCTCTTTCATTAATGATTTTATTAGTAATCTAAAACAATTTTATAGTAATCTACAAAAACAGTCCTGTTGTTGTTAAAAAGGCTTGTATTTTCTTACAGTGTACTGTATTAAACTTATAAGTAAAACAGAATACAGTAATATCGGTTCTGCTCAAATAAAGTCATATCAAGCTGTCAAATACGCGCGCTTGTTTTCTTGATGCGGGTTTTGATTTGACGGATGGTGTCTGTCTCCGCCCACAATATGCCGTTTCCATGGCGATCCAACATGGCCGCACACGGTAAGCAGGACGCTGATGTGTGGGATTTTATTGTAACGACTTGATTTTAGCTCAATGTCGTCACACATTAACCTATGTTTTATTGTGAATACAGTACGTGTCTTTAATGAAACCAAATAAACTGTTTTGTGAAGAAACAAGCAGTCAAATAGTGACCTTCTGTATCGGATGGAGAGGAAGCATCGTCTAGCTAATGGTAGACATTCACAACACTATTGTGTTGTCATGGCATGCAAAGAAAAAATTATTACTGTTTTGAATTATCTGTTGTCTATGAATCTCAATGTCTTATGAGCTGAACGTTTCGAAATTTTTAATTCATCTGCTAGATCGGGGATGATTGAATCGGGTTACTGACTAAGTTAACGTTAGTTGTTACCGCTTGTGACACAAAACATGGTGAAGCTCGACTCGTTTTGTCATTATTGTAACATACCCACTTTGTTCTTGTGGTATTTATGTGTTGCTTCTGTCTAATAGACACTGTAGAAGTTGCAACTAAAGCTCGCTGTCTGAGAAGACTTCCAAAGGCGTTGTCGTTTCGGTAGTGAAACTTTAAACTGAAAAAAATTTAAAAAGATAAATCAACGCACCAACTAGGATTTTTTCGTTGTTGTTTAACGTTATTAAAAAAAAAAATGTAAGAAAGAAATTCATGAGACTGAAGAATATTGATAACCAAATGTTTAATGTTAAAGATTACCTAAGTATTTTCATGTATTCAACATCATTTCTTTCAAAAACAGATCTATAAATATTTACAGTGATTAGATTTGTGTTAGATTTAGGACCAAAACACAGAGATCCTCCAGACCTACGTTATGTTCATTAATTCAGTATTTTTTACTTTTGCAGGAAAACAACCTGTTGTATCCTTTCAGGTCTTTCATCCCTTCACTTGACAGTTTCCTTGTTAATTACACGTATATATATTTTATGTTTCTTCTTAACAAAGTCTCTCAGCTGTCCTCCACACCACTGCAGATCCTGTTTCATTTGAACGGCTGGTATTTTGCAGCATTCTTCATCGCTGAGATTCTTATGTTTATCTATAAAGGTGGGGTACGGACTCATATATGTACTCGAGTTTATATGTGTATGTATATATTTGTGATGTAATCACTGTTTGCTCTGGCTTTTGTAGGGGTGATACTCCCTTACCCACAAGCTAACCTGATATTAGATGTTGTCCTGCTGCTCCTCTTCTTGGGCCTTGAGACCCTCAGACTCTTCTATGGTCAGTGTGATAAAATGTTGTTTTGTGAGCGGTGCTTTGTACAAGTTGCAGCTGTAGAACTGACTCTTTATGTCAATCTGAGGACTGAAATGATCCTCATTGGGGAGCAGGGTTGATCAAAACTTGAAATGCCAGGCAGAGCGATTTGCTGTGTTGCCGTTCAAAGAAATAAAATAGTCACACAACAGATGTATTAATCTTATAAAAGTTTTGCGAAATAATAATATTAATAATTACACTATTCATTTTCATTAATCGCTTATTTTTTCCTTGATATGTACAATACATTTTTCTCTAATTAACTAATTAGACACTTTTTTTTTTATTAGAATTTTTTTTAGTTTGGGGGAAATTAATATTTTTATTCAGTAAGGAAGGATGCATTAAATTGATCAAAAGGGGTATCACAGTTTCTACAAATATATTAAGCTAAAAAATTGTTTTTAACAAATATATTTTTAATAATCAAGTAATTTAATATATTGATAGAGGTTATTTTGAATTGCAATAATATTTAAAATATTACTGTTTTTACTATATTACTGTATCAAAATTCAGTCTTGGTAAGCATAAAAGACTAATTTCAAAAACATTAAAAAAATCTTACCAACCTCAAACTTTTAAACGATAGTGTATTTCTAATTAATTAATCAGAGAAAATATATTATACAACGTACATATCAAGGCATAAAAAGCCATAAATAGTTAAATTGAATAATGTAGTTGTTATTATTGTGCAAAACTTTTGTAAGACTGATTCCTCTGTTGTGTGACTATTACATTTCTTAGAATTGGAATGCAATAAATTCCTCTTACTGGCATTTAAAGTAGTGAAAACTAGGGAACGCTTCAATATAAGGTGACATAGGTACGCATTACCACATGTACTTACTTTAGTAATGACAGTAAATTATGCATAATTACAAGTAACTAACCTTAAACCAAACCCTAACCGTATCTCTATAGTAACTACATGTAGTTCATTAATATTACTCAGTACTTATAACTACAATGTAACCACATCACCTTAAAATACAGTGTTACCGAAAACTAAATTCAGTTCAGTTCAGTTAGTTTAGATATATATTGTTTGGCTTGATTTTGAAGACATAAATTATTGCGTTATGGAAAATTGGAAACGTGTCTTTCCATTGTCCTTAAAATAAATGTAATTTTTTTCAACTATAATGAAACATTAATGAAATGCAAAGAACAATACAGTAATAATTCATATGAAAATGGAAAATATTTAAAAACTACTTGTTTTACTAATTATTATTATTATTATTATTATTATTATTGTTTTTCTGATTGCCTACCATTTGAATTTGATTTGCAATTCTACATTCTGTTTGCAGCATCAGTTTAAGTTCAGTTAGAATTCTGGAATTTAATTCTAAAGACATTCTCTGCTCAGCTCTGAATGCAGCACAAACCCTGCTTTGGCGATGAGTGGATGATTGTCATAACAGCTTGATAACAAAGATTGATTGCCCTTTTTGCTGAGTACACTTTGTATTGGTGAAAGTGCATTGATCCATGTAGCAAATGAAATAATGGCGTGTGAAATGTGACTTTCAGGCTGGAAGGGGAACCTGTGTCAGCGCTCTCTGGCTCTGTGTGTGAGTGTTGGTGTTCTGGTGCCCTGTGCAGTGCTGAGCGTCTACTTCCTGCTGCTTCAGACCTTTGTTTTACGCCTTGAGTTTGTACTCAATGCTGTGCTGCTCTGCTTTTACAGCTTTGAGCTGGTTCTGGGAATGATGATGATCTCTATTTTTTCAAGGTGACTGTTTTTGTATCTTTTTTAAAACATATTTATCCCATAGTATTAAAGAGGCATACACATTATACAGAGACATATACATGGATTAGAATAGATATATGAAAATGGGAATTTAGAGAAGCACTTTTTGGAACATAATTCTCAAGGTAACAGACTTGCTTATTAACATACAAGGTTTTTTAAAATACTAGATATTTATACCCAGTATTTTTTCACTCTCTTTCAGGGCCAACATTTATTAAGTCCATCTGCTTTTTTGATGTCAGGATGAACAATCTTTCAGACTTACTGCTGTCAAAACATGTATGTTTCATCAAACAGACATTTCATATGTACACTTTTTCAAAAATATAAATGAAGCGCCTTAAATATGTAGAACTTGGTATGTTTTAAAAACTTTTTTTTAATGTAAATATAAAGATTGCCATTATTAAATGGTAGAGTTAAACAATTGTCGTCATACATTTACTAAACACACACACACACACACACACACATATACTCTGCCGTTCAAAAGTTTGTGATGTGTAAGATTTTTATGTTTTTAAAGGAAATCTCTTATGCTCACCAAAGCTGCATTTATTTGATTAAAAATACCACACAAAAAAAAGTAATATTGTAAAATATTATGATAATTTAAAATAACTGCTTTCTATCTGAATATATTTAAAATATAATTTATTCCTGTGATGCAAAGCTTCATTTTCAGCATAATTACTCCAGTCTTCAGTGTCACATGATCCTTTAGAAATCATTCTAATATGCTAATTTGATGCTCAAAAAATATTCATTAAAAATATCAATATTGAAAAAAATTCTGGACAAAAAAATTTCAGGATTCTTTGATGAATAGAAAGTTCTATTTCATTTATTTGAAATATATATTTTTTGTAACATTATAAATGTCTTTACTGTAACGTTTGATTATACTAATTTAACGCTTCCTTGCTGAATAAACGTATTGATTTCTTTTATTTATTCCCCCCCAAAAAATTCTTACTGACCCCAAAGTTTTGAACGTTGGTGTATAATGTTACAACAGATAAATACTGTTCTTTTGAACTTTCTATTCATCAAAGAATCCTGAAAAAAAAAATGGTACATATCTGTTTTCAACATTGATAATAATAAACGTTTTTTGAGCAGCAAATCATCATATTAGAATGATCTCTGATGGATCATGAGACACTGAAGAGTAATTATGCTGAAAATTCAGCTTTGTATCACAGGAATAAATTACATTTTAAAATATATAAAAATAGAAAACTGTTATTTTAAATTGTAATAATATTACTATTAAATAGCTGAATATGAATATATTTTAATATATAAAAAAAAAAAAAAAAAAATTTTGTCACAAAGCTGAATTTTCAGCAGCCATTACTCTTCAGTGTCTCATGATCCATCAGAGATCATTCTAATATGATGATTTGCCAGTCTTTATTATACTCCAAATATGCTGATTTGGTGCTCAAAAATATTTCTTATGATCATCAATGTTGAGAACTTGGAAACCATGATACATTTTTTGTAGGATTTTTTGATGAATAGAAAGTTCAAAAGAACCACATTTATTTGAAAAATAATATGTAAAAACATATTACTAATACATATTACATATATGCTAATATATTAACATTATATTGTATTATATTTAATGCATCCTAAATAAAAGTAATTATAAAAAAATATATATATTCTTAACAACCCCAAACTTTTGAAAGGTGTGTTTGCATTTTGAGTAGGGATACAATTTATGAAGACCCTCTTGTGCTTTACTGAAAGACAGTCTTGTTGTCTCTATGCAACCTTAATCCTAAAACTAAAGTTACACATTTTTCAGATGTTCTAATTGTGTCAACAAATGTTTATGCAAAATGGCTGTGGCTGCTGTCAGGTGAATGTCATAATCCTTATTACAATTGGACAGGATTATGAGCACACGTAGATGCTTCTTTAAAACAATCTCCAGTAATCCCAAAGGTTTCTCGGCGTCCTGCTGCCAGGTTTCATAGGACAACTATAACGCAATTTAGAAAAGTGTAATACTTCACTGACAGCTAAGATAAAATGGCTGCAGTGGACAAGGATGTGGCTGAGAAGTTTTTGGACAGTAATCCAGCATTTGCCAAGCAGTACTATGACTCCAGGTTCCGGGCGAAGGTCATCTCCGAACTTCTGTCGACCACCAAGAAAACAGAAGTGGACGTCAGCTCTTACCATGACCTGAGCTCTACTGAGGAGTGCGAGATCATTTTCGATATGGTGCGGGACATGCAGGAAAACCTGCAGATGGAGAGGGCCGTGTTCAACCTCATGCGGCATCTCACCTTCATGCTACGAGCAGACCGCATGAGTCTCTTCATGTACCGCCAGAGGAACGGCATAGCTGAACTGGCCACGCGAATCTTCAATGTCCATAAAGATGCCACATTGGAGGAGTGTCTGGTGCCACCGGACAGTGAGATTGTGTACCCGCTGGACACAGGCATTGTGGGCCATGTGGCCACTGCCAAGAAGACTGTCAATATACCTGATGTCACACAGGTAGGATTATGGAAACTTGTTTCTGCCACAGAATAAAAAAAAGGTATTTACAACTTTTTATCTTACAATTGATTTATTTTCTCGTAATTGCAAGTTTATATCTCATAAATCTGACTTTTTTCTCAGATTTGTGACCCAAACTTGCAATTCTGAGATAAAACGTCAGAACTGCGATATATAAACTCATAATTCAGGATTGTGGGGGTAAAGTCGCAGATACCTTTTTATTGTTTTATTATGTGGCAGTATATAGAAACAAGCTTTCATTTAGGAATAGGATAACTAACCATACCTAGTTAAGCTGTTATATCATAAATACCTAGTTAACTTACAATGTAAAAAAGTGATCAATAAGTTACACTGATCAAAAAGTTATTACAACATATGTTTTTACATTGCTTTAACTCATCAAAGTTATATTGTTATATTGTTATACATAAGTTATGCAAGATTCAACTCATTTTAATGTCAGTTTAATGTAATTTAAGTTGAAATGACTTGAAATGAAACATCCAAGTTGATTGTACTTCAAAATGTAAGGCAGCAACACTGTATCTCGGTCCTGTGAGTTATTAATATGAGAGTGCAATTCACATTATTACCAGTAGAGAGCAGTGCAACACTAACATTTTATATTCATATTTTCATCAGTTATGATCAGACAGACCAAAATATAAGTTAATGACTGTGTGACTATTCAAAATTTCATTTTTATTAGAAGAATAAATTGTCCTTCCTGTTTTTATTGAATTATGTATGAACCGAATTTTCTCCCATTAAAAAAAATATATATAAAAAAATAAATTAAATAGGCCAACAGACACTCCTTATCTCTAAAATAGGATTTTATGCTAATTATAAGGGCCCATTGCTGATAAATTTGAGAAATGTGCAGGAGATGATGTTGCACAGACAGATATGACTGAATGTGTTGTGCAGAAACAGCCATGAAATCTCCCTCTCTCTTTGATTATAAATTACTTTTTTCTTTGGCACACAATGTGCTTTACTGCTTCTCAGACAGCAATATACTTTCCTCCGTACTGCTCATAATCACTTAAAAAAAATGGGGTTTCTCAATCTTTGACAAAGGCGTTATGTGACTGAAATACCAAGTAAGCCTATTTGAAACCCTCAAGGTGGCAACAGCATCCTATCTCAGTTTAAGATGTCTGCCAGACTCAGATGTGCTGATATTTGTAAGCAAGCACATATGCGAAAAGCGTTGCCCTCTTTTTAAGCGTAACACATTGGACAGTGTGTTATTTTTGTAGGCTACATTCTGAGAATCATATTTCTTCAATTTTTATGTGTATGGCACTGTAGCTCAGTTATTAAAATGCAAGGCTAGTGCTGGTGGATTAGAGCAGGTCAGCGCTCTTCCTCAGTTTGTTATGTTACCAGGTCTGGAGGGGATAAAAGTATTTAATCTGAGTTGAATTAGAGCGATCCTGGATTAAATCTAAAGGTCAGTGCCTAACGCCATGTTCCACAAGTCAGCAGAATATCAGTGCTTACATTAAACTCTACATTTAACATTCCCTTTCTATTGTTGATGTGGAACAGAATATGGAGAATTTAATGTTTCAAATGAACCTGTGTGTTTATTAATATCAGTTATTCAAATATTATCTAGAATTATATTTTTGTCTGATATTGGCCAATAGAAAAAAAAAATGGTTTCACTTTATGTTAAGGTATGTAATTATGCATGTAAATACTGAGTAATATTATTTAACATTATGTACTTACTATAGGATTAGGGTATGATTTAGGGTTAGTTGCATGTAATTATGTATGATTTAAAGCGTTACCAAATATTTAAATGCATTTCATTAAATACACTGCAAAAAATGATTTCTTATCTGTTATTTTTGTACTGGTTTCCAGTACAATTCTTAAATCAAGATAAAGACAATTGCTTGAGATGCAAAATTACATAAGATATTAAGTAAAAAAAAAATTTTTTTTAATTTCTGGCTTACAACAAAAACAAATATATGCCAGTATCGCAAAAAAAAAAAAAAAAACTTTTCCCCTTTGAATTGAGAATTTTTTTTTACCACGTTGGCAGATATTTTTTCTTGTTTTAAGCTCAAGCTCACTTAATTTTGATACACTTTTTTTTAGAAAACAAGTATTACTATCATTCAAGTTGCTTAAGTAGTGTTATCTTGATTTAAGAATGTGTAGATATTTTAATCGGAAACCAAGACAAAAATAGTGAGTAAGAAAATGTATTTTTTTTTGCAGTGTAAAAATATTTGGGAACACTTTACAATAAGGTTCCATATGTTAACATTAGTTAAATGCTATTAGTTAACATGAACTAACAATAAAAAAATACTTCTAAAGCATTCATTAATTTAAATTAATGTTCATTTCAAAATGTACTAATACAAAAGTTGTAATCTTTTAATATTATTTAATGGACCTGAGGTTGATTTAAATTTTTTTATTAACTAACATTAAAATACAACAAATATGTTGTCTATTTATTTTTAATTAATGTTAATGCATTTTTATTATTGTAAAGTGTTTTACCATTTTACTAGGCATTGTAACTGTAGCAATAAATCCTCCAAACTTTTATTCAAAGGTAAATTAAATGATTTAATTGTGCGCATCAGTGACGCTTTAGCTTAACACTGATTTAACGTTAACATTCTCACCATGGATAAATGTGCTTCCCTCTCCAGGACAGCCACTTCAGTGACTTTGTAGACACCCTGACAGATTACCAGACCAAGAATGTGCTCGCGACTCCCATTTTGAACGGCAAAGACATGGTGGCCGTCATGATGGCGATCAACAAGATCGGTGCTCCACATTTCACTGCTCAGGATGAAGAGGTATTCACTCATATCATCCTCTGTAATACTAGTGAGTACAGCGCTTTGGGTTTAAACTCAACAATAAGTCTCGGTGAGGATGCCAATTTGAAATGTAAACAATGCAGAAAATAATTATATGCATTGTTCTCGCCACCCATATTTTTAATCTCAATCTCAAAAGTTATGACAACAGTTTTTTTTACATTGCTTTAACTCATCAAAATAAGTTAAGCAAGATTCAGCTCATTTTTGAATCAGATTAATGTAATTTAAGTACAAAATTTAAGGCAGCAACTTTTCGATTAATATTAATACAGTGAAAGCACTTTGATTAAACTGACTTCTACAGAACAGATGAAATGCTCTATTGAAGTAAATCAAACTCTGTGTCTTGTAGACGCTGAAGAAATATCTCAGCTTTGCCAATCTTGTGCTTCGAGTGTTTCACCTGAGCTACCTGCACAACTGTGAAACCAGAAAGGGACAGGTAGGATTTCTTCAAGACATTAACCATTAACAAGACTTTAAGACATTTACCAATAAACGCTGCCACTTAAAGTCTTTTTTCATTTTTCCCTCATATCTTCATTGAAGGTGTTGCTCTGGTCTGCCAGCAAAGTGTTTGAGGAGTTGACTGACATTGAGAGACAGTTCCACAAGGCCCTCTATACAGTCCGAGCCTTCCTCAACTGTGACCGCTACTCCGTGGGCCTCCTCGACATGACCAAAACTAAAGTGATTATTTATTTATTTATTTATTTATAATATGAACTATGCAGCTGGATTTGTAACTTGAGTTTGTAACTATTTGTAAATAGTTTGGGTCACACTTTAGTGCACATTCATAATTTTTTTTTGGGTACGTCACTTTTGCTGCTATTGATGTAGGATACGGGTAAGGTTAGGGTCCGGTTTGGTGGTATGGGTAGGTTTAAGGGTGGGTTAAGGGGTAAGGTAAGGGTCAACAGTGTAATTAGATGTAATTACATGCTGGTATTTCTTTAAAATATAAGTACAATGTAAAAACATCTATACGCAATAAGTGCATTGTATCAAATTATTAATTATTTTGTCTTGACAAACCAAACTCGGGCCAGACTTTCAGACTGTTCTGACTCGGTTCTGTTATTTTCGAACTGATCCGATTTATGTTAAACGGATGATCAAAACTACGAAAAGTTCCATAGACTTTCATTGAGGGGGTCAAAACTTTAATACAGTAACTCTGATAGAGTATTTAAGCTTCATCCACTACATATCTTTCACTTGCAACTAGCTTAGGACATGCTAGCAAAATGTTAAATCATGCTAGCAACATTCTAAATCATACTAGCAACATGCTAATTAATGCTAGCAGTGTGGTAAAACATGTCAGCAACATGTTAAATAATGCTAGCTGTGCTAAACATGACAGCAACATTCTAATTCAAGTTAACAACATGCAAATTATTGTTAACAATGTGCTAACATAGGCCAGCAACATAATAAGAAAAGTTATCAATGTGTTGAAACCTGTTAATTCATGCTAGCAAAACGTTAATTCAGGTTAGCAATGTGGTAAAACGTGTTAGCAACATGCTAATTCATGTTAGAAAAGTGTTGAATCATGTTAGTAATGTGGTAAAACATTTTATGTGGTAAAACAGTAATGTGCTAAAACATGCTAATTCATGTTAGCAACATGTTTAATCATGCTAGCGACAGTAAAACCTTCAAACTCAGAGCTTTTCAAAGTTAGTTTAAACTTTCAGAGCAAGCCAACATCAAAGTTTGTCATCTAACTTTACTCATCTAGTTTACTGTTACTACATCGTAGTTAAAGACACTTAAAATAAAGTGGGACTGTAAACTGTAGTTTTTATTCGCTTGTATATTTCCCAGTTGATGCATTTTGATTTTTTTTTGTTGATTTTTGTTATTTCTTTTGCCTGTAGGAGTTCTTTGATCTTTGGCCCGTACTAATGGGAGAGGTGCCCCCATATAGTGGACCAAAGACACCTGATGGCAGAGTGAGTGATACACATTGCATAAATAGGAAAAGTGTATTTAGTTAATCATGTCAAGAGCAACACAAAATTTCCCTGAATGAATCCTTATGAGTTCTTACTTGCTGTCACGTCTGTTGTGTTTGACTTACGCTATTATTTATGCTTCAGGAAGTGATTTTCTACAAATTGATTGATTACATATTGCATGGAAAGGAGGACATCAAAGTAATTCCGTAAGTTAATTCATTTTTATTGCCTGTTAAATTTGACTGTGCGCTACCATTTGGCATTTAATTAAGCCCACATGCTTTATCATGCATCATTCTACATTACATGCATTGTAAATGTTGTACCTTATAAACATATTAAGAAATGGCAAGATGCAAGCTGGCCAGATAGTTTTTGGGTGTTTGCAAGGTTGGACCAAACTGGCCCTCCTGTAGAGCCAGATCTGAGCAATAATGATTTTATTATTTTTTGAGATAACTCACTGTTATATTCTTAGCACATGTACTCTATTCTTATTATTTTATTTAAGAAAAAATAAATTATTTAAATTCAGTAAGGATGCATTAAATTGGTCAAAAGTGACACTAAAGACATTTATAATGTTACAAAATATTTATTTTTCAAATAAATTGTTTCTGCATTTCATCAAAGAATCCTAAAAAAAAAAAAGAAAAAAAAGTATCACACAAAAGTATTTAGCAGCAACTGTTTTAAACATTGATAATAAGAAATGTTTCTTGAGCAGCAAATCAACATTTAAAAATATATTCAAATAGAAAACACTTATTTTAAATTGTAATAATATTTTACAATATTTTTATGAAATAAATGCAGTCTTGGTGAGCATGAGACTTCTTTCAAAAACATAAAAAAATCTTACAAACCCAAAACTTTTGAACAGCAGTGTATATTTTTGATTTCTCTAGACCACCTAGAAAATGAAAGATGGGGTTTATTATAGGAAAGTTCTGTATTGTTCTGATCAGACGCATATTCGTTGTCGTTACAGTAACCCTACTCCTGACCACTGGGCATTAGTAAGTGGGCTTCCCACCTACGTCGCAGAGAACGGCCTGGTGAGAGTCTAGACCTCCATCCTCCTCCACTGACGCCACAGTAGTCAGACAATTTGAAAGCTATTATGGTTTATAATGCTCCTGTCATGTGCACAGTGAGGGGGAATAGAATGTGCTCCCACACTGAAATGATGGATAATTGTAATTTTGTGAACAGTAATTAATCAGCAAGCAATACCCCTTCTCAGTGAGCGTGACTGCTGCTTTCCCTTCACTCTGTCTTACAGATCTGTAATATCATGAACGCTGCTCAAGACGAGCTCTTTGACTTTCAAGTGAGATCACCTTAACTTATGCTTCCTACATAATCCATTCAATTAAATGAACAGTCTTCCAAAAGCTGTATATCTTACCTTTTTTGTATATCTACTAAACTAAATATGTTCCTGAAATATTATTGAATTTAATTATTTTTGTCCTGCCAGAAAGAACCTCTGGATGACTCTGGATGGACAATAAAGAATGTGCTCTCTTTGCCCATCGTGAACAAGAAAGAGGAAATCGTTGGCGTGGCCACATTCTATAACAGGAAAGATGGAAAGCCTTTTGACGAACAGGATGAAACACTAATGGAGGTATTTGAGGCCACAGTATAGACCGGTAGTGTGTCATAGCTAAATATACAATAATGGATGAATCAGCAGACTCTGCATTATTTATCCATAGTGTGTTTTGCCCCTTGAAAGCTAAACCAAAGCTCTAAAGACAAAAAACTACTTAATGTCTCTTTGAGCTACAGTCCATAGAAAGCATTTTAATTTAGTTCAACCATTCTTTGTGGGCACGTGACATTTTTTTGTAGTCTTCAGATTCATTTCTGACTGATCTGTCTTTTTTTTTTTTTTTTATCTTCGTCAGATTTCTGTCAGATTCATACTTTATCTCAATGTGAATCTGAAATGAAATTGTGAATCTAAACCCGAATCTGAATTTGAATCTGAATCTCAACCTTCAGTAAATGTGAACCTGAATTGAAATGTGAATCTAAACCTGAATCTGAACCTAAATGTGAACATGAATAAAAATGTGAATCTAAACCTGAATCTGAATGTGAACCTACAGTAAATGTGAATGAGAAAGTGTATCTTTACACGACAACGAAATGCTTAAAACGGAGAAGTTTTTCCTTTGAGTTTTCTGCGTACAGACAACACCATTATCAAAACGATCCCCATTCACACGGATCTGCGAAAACGAATAAAACCCCCTGTATTCTGCTGCCAGGCCATTAGATGGCGATGAAACACTAGGCTATAGACTGAAAACGTAATACGCATGTGCATGACGTCATCGTCTCCACAGATTTGCATTTTTGTTGTTTACATGGAGACCGTTTTCAAAAACTTGCGTTTTCAGGCACCCAAAACGCTGTTGTCGTGTAAACGAACGGCCAAAATGCATAAAAAGTTTTACGTTTTTAGTTGAAAACGGTGTTGTGTAAACAACCCCTAAACCTGAATCTGAAACTGAATCTCAACCTACGGTAAAAGTGACCCTGAATGTAAATGTGAATCTGAACCTGAATCTCAACCTAAACATATGAACCTGAATAAAAATGTGAATCTAAACCTAAATATGAATGTGAACCTGAACCTGAATCTCAACCTACAGTAAATATGAACCTGAATGTAAATGTGAATCTAAACCTGAATCTCAACCTAAATATGAGCCTGAATGTAAATCTAAACCTGAATCTGAATGTGAACCTGAATCTCAACCTACAATAAATGTGAATGTAAATGTGAATCTAAACCTGAATGTGAATCTGAACCTGAATCTCAACCCAAACGTGAGCCTGAATGTAAATATAAATCTGTATCTGAATGTGAGCCAACCTACAATAAATTTGAATCTGAATGGGAAAGTGAATCTAAACCTGAATCTCAACCTACGGTAAAGGTAAACCTGAATGTAAATGTGAATCCAAAACTGAATGCGAACCTGAACCTGAACTTGAATCTCAACCTAGAGTAAATGCGAATCTGAAAGAAAAATTTGATCTAAACCTGAATCTCAACCAGTAATTGTATCAATACAGTAAATATAAACCTGAATGTAAATATGAATCTAAACCTGAATTTGAGCCCTGAATGTAAACCCCAATCTGTGTCTATTTCAGTCACTCACTCAGTTCCTGGGCTGGTCAGTGCTGAACACAGACACTTATGACAGGATGAACAAGCTGGAAAATCGCAAGGACATCTTTCAGGACATGGTCATGTACCATGTCAAGTGCAGAAAGGATGAGATTCAGAATGTCTTGGTGGGTTTCTCCAACTTGACAGGGCTTTTTCCCTAGTATGCACTAATTAAAATAAATTACAGTACATTGGAAATGCTGGTAATAGCAGTACATCATATTTGTACAGTATGAATTAACTTGATCATGTGGAGGAGCAGTGCCGTCATATATGACACTATGATTGATGGTCTGATTAAAAGGGGTTGTATGAACATAAAATAATCATCTTGGAATATCAGCAGTGTGAAACTGACTCTTTTTTTGTGTGTGTTCAGAACACACGTGAGTTGTATGGGAAAGAGCCCGATGAATGTGAAGAGGACGAGCTGGAGAATATTCTGGTAAAACACAAAAAATCATTATTGGTTTAAAGTCTCGTTGTTTCATAGCTGTGTGTCTTCATGCTGGTGTTCTCTACAGGCTGAAAAACTGCCAGACTCAAAGGTGTCAGAGATCTTTGAGTTTCACTTCTGTGACTTTGAATTCAGTGAGCTGGACCTAGTGAAGTGTGGCATCAAGATGTACTATGAGCTGGGTGTTGTAGACAAGTTCCATATTCCACGTGAGGTGAGTGGTGATGCCAAGTTAGAATAAAATAATAAAAATTCTATCATAAATCCCAAAAGGTTAAGTGTTTAATGAATTTATTGGGTTGTTTCATATATCAAGCATTACAACATAACACTAGCTACGTTTAATATTACTAGGGATGTGCACAAGTACTCTGAAGGAAAACAACAATGATCGATAATGTAAAAAATGATCATTTTGCACTTTGAAATTTGAAACTCAGTTACAACTCTGAGGCACAAATGAATGCAACAGATCACTCCATTTAAGGACCTTCTCTTTAAGTAATATATGGCACAAAATGACACCGAGTGCGGAACTCCCATCAAGCTTGTCACAATGAAAATAATATGGCAGCTTATTATGTTTTTACACTAATCTGCAGGCAGCACAAAAAGATGGCCTTTGAGGTGTTTTTAATTTATTTAATCACAGTCTTCAGAAAGAACCACCATATAGTCAGATAACTCTACTGATAAGTTAATAAAATATTTCGAGAACGTCTAAGAAATATTTCAAGAATTATTATTTAGGAAGATTTTCATGAATCAAGCCCCTGGTCTCTAAATATTGCTTGGGTACCAATTTTTGCCCATTTTATCATTTGCAAAACGAGATATAATTTATGTCTACAACACAAATGGTGCAGGGCGAGATATGCACCAAAGTTATCATCATTGTCTTATGTATGTACACCCTAGCGAGTACCCAACTATTGCTGCTACAAGTCATTAAAGAGATACTGAGTTCTAAGACACTTTATTGCACATTGTAAATACAATATTTCCAGTGCCTTGTAAGACTGAAAGCTGACATTGCTTTTTCTCTAGACCCTGGTGCGCTTTGTGTACTCAGTCAGTAAAGGTTACAGGAAGATCACCTACCACAACTGGAGGCATGGCTTCAACGTTGGCCAGACCATGTTTACACTGCTCATGGTAAGAGAAAACTCTCTCAGAATAATTTTTTTTAGTTCTAGACCTAATTAAGAGGGCCCTAAAAATCTCCTCTCAGTCCCCTTAAAATCTGTGCTTGCCTAAGTTACAAGTGTTCATCTTGCTAGAGAAACCCTACTTTCCTTAACAAACAAACCAGTCCTCTAACCCTTGTAACTAAGCATTTGATAAATTTGCCTCTCTGTTTGGTGGGTGCTAGAGTCGTGGGCCTTTTTTTAGGTAATATGTTTAATGATACGGCCCACCTCCAACGTATATCCTCTGAAATGGCAGACCCTTCTAATTAATCATCCAAGTGTAAACCTGCTTCTGGTAAAGTCTGTAATCACAGTGAACTGTCCGTACATCAGGAAGGACGGGGTATTGGAGTGCTGGAAGAAATGCAGGCCAGGCATTTTCTTCACCGAGCCTAATGAGCCCTCAATTGTCAGCGTCTTGCTCTGCAAGAGTGTCTTAAGGAGGCTTCGCCTTCAAGCCCATTAAACCGGTTCTCATGTTTCTCAGACAGGTGACCTGAAGCGCTACTATACGGACCTGGAGGCGATGGCGATGGTGACCGCTGGGCTCTGTCATGATATTGACCACCGCGGCACTAACAATCTCTACCAGATGAAGTATGTACTCATTACTGTCAACGTACCACTGCTCTTATCAAAGAAAACTGTGAATGTATAACAATATTTAGAAATACTGTTTGAAGACTTTCTCTCTTTTAAATCATCGTTGTTGTTTTTTGAGAGGACACCCGTGGAAGTCATGGGTCACATTGTTATCAATGCAGGATAAGACATGTCTACATTTAAAAAGATGGTCACACTTTAGAATATGGTCCAATTCTCACTATTAACTACAACTTTTGCCTCAATAAACTACTAATTACTGCTTAATAGTAGTTAGTAAGGTAGTTGTTAAAGCTGCAGTCCGTAACTTTTGGCGCTTGAGCAGTTAATAAACAGCTAATGGTCTAAAATCGAATATGAACACTTGTTATAGGTGTAGCGTAGTGATTCAGGATAAGACAAGAACACGGTTTGGAAAATGGATTCATAATGTACTCGTTTATTATCTAAATTTTGAAAAATTTTAACACAAAGTTTCAGACTGCAGCTTTAAGTTAAGGTATTGGGTAGGTATTGTGTAGGATTAAGGGATGTAGAATATATATTTCATGTATGTCAAAAGGCAACATTTAGATTTGATTGATTTTAATAATGCTGAATTTTGCAAGCTGAAATCTTAGATTGCATTATGCTTATTTACATTCAATTTGATTGAAAGTCTGTGACCTCCTGGGTCTTGAGAATAATTTTCTGTGATGATTTTGCCAGGTCTGGGAATCCACTGGCAAAGCTGCATGGTTCCTCCATTCTGGAGAGGCACCATCTGGACTTTGGAAAAACTCTACTTAGAGATGATGTAATGCTGAAAATTTATTATATATCTAGACATTTTTCAGAAGGCTTCAGACATCATTACAATTTTGAACTCTGCAGACCATTGAGAATGTACATCTAGTTGATAAGCCCCATAAATAACTGCCTCCTCACTCACAGCCAGCAGTTTCCTCACTGAAATAATTTGTTTTCCAAGGCCTTAAATATCTACCAGAATCTGAACCGAAGACAGCACGAACTCGTCATCCATTTGATGGACATAGCTATCATCGCTACAGACTTGGCCTTGTATTTCAAGTAAGAAATTTATATTTCAGCCCTGTGGGATATACTTTGTAAATTATTTATTTTGAGTTAAGCCCCGTTCACACCAAGGACTATAACTATAATGATAAAGATATAGTTCCAAAAATCATTCTAAATATAAAAGAATAGCAGAGTCCACACAACACTTATAACAATAACGGCTCCGAGAAACAATATTGTTGGAATCATTTTCAGAAAGATTTTTTTTCCAGCTGATGTATGGTAAAAACATTGACAGCTAATCAGAATCCATCCTGCTTTAACCCTTAAATGCATGAATGTTTCGCCAATCATTATTATATATTCGGGTCTTTAGTGACCCGAATAAAAATAAAACACTCCTGATATTAGAATAAGAATTACAGAAGAATAAAATAAAGCATATTTTGTTACGTTTTGGAGTACGGAAGGGTTCAGTTTGAGCAGACGTTTTTGTACCATCATCACTGTCCTCGTCAGAGCTAATTTCCCTGTACAATCAGCATCTGGCTCATATTCGTCATCTTAAACATATTTATTCTTTTATTTTCTGCCTGCGGTAACTATGAGTGAAACGACACTTCATCCGACATTTCCACCTTGTGAAATAAAGGTGAATTCCACTTATTCAGTCATCAAAGATTCAATTATTGTTGTGCAGAAAAAGATACACTTACACTGTTACACACCTCGGGTCGTTAGCGACCCTATACAATTTTGTACAAAATGTATGGGAAAACAGGCATTCTTTTATAAAAAAAAAAATCTTGCTGCATTGTTTATAATGAATTTATTGAGGAATACTAAGAAGGTTGATGTCTAACTTTAAAAAATGAATGAGGCGGATGGTAGTGAATGACGTCCCGGGTCACTAAAGACCCGAGATATGCGTTTGAGGCTTAAAGAGCTTGAGCATTTAAAGTGCTAGATGCCATAACTGCAGCCTGCGATTAGAATAAACAGAACGATATTGTGTGTTGGTGTGGACACCAATATAGTTATCGTCCTTGGTGTGAACGGGCCTTTAGTCTTGCAGCTAGAGGCTGTCAGAGCTGCATATACATGATTAACATGAATTTAATCATGATGCGCCTCCACAGGAAAAGGACCATGTTTCAGAAGATTGTGGATCAGTCCAAGACCTACGAGAGCTGGGACACTTGGACCAAATACATGATGTTAGAAACAACTCGGAAAGAGATTGTCATGTAAGAAAATAATGGGTTACAAATTTTATATCAACCATAATTTCTGCTTGGCAAATAAGTTGATTTATATACTTGCAAAAGAAAATATGCAGCACGCTTGAATTTGGTGCCATTTGGGGTTCATAAATATGAATTCACAGCATGGTATTTTGGTTTTCCTCACCGCAGGGCTATGATGATGACTGCCTGTGATTTGTCAGCCATTGCCAAGCCATGGGAGATTCAGAGCAAGGTTAGATATTCCTAATGCATAATGCAATGTCACATGCAAGGCCTGATACTACAGCAATGTATTCAAACATCTAGGGCAGCCAAGGGTGTGACTGCATAAGAAAATAAAATTGCTGGGCTCTCAGCTGGCATAATGAGTCTGAAACCCTATTCATATGATAATGTATCCATGGATGGGTTGTTTACATTCATTGTTTAACACTCATTATTATATGCAGTTCGCAGCAGACGGCACTGTAGATAATCTCACATGCGTGAGATTATATTGAGCTGTATGTCATGCTTTAAAAAAAAAAAAAAAAGAATATTGCTTCAAAATGTTTTTTGTTTTTTTTCTGGTAATGCTATTACTATATTCATGAAGTAGATCCAAGAACAATGATGATAGAGTTAGATTTCATAGTTGCAAATGGGACATGTGCCAGGTCTGTTTCAGTGGACATTGTTATGGAGCGATTTCTGCTTCTTCTTTAAGTCATTAATGGTCTCTAATGCACATTTAATATATTTTACATATAAAGTCCATATTTGCTTCTCTCCAAATGCATCTACAAATCTAAGCTTAATATTGACCGTGGCTACTTGCTCTCTGTCCTGCAGGTGGCGCTGTCTGTTGCTGCAGAATTCTGGGAGCAGGGTGACCTGGAGAGGACAGTGCTGGAGCAGCAGCCCATTGTGAGATAGCGCCTGGAATGAAGGGGTGGGAGGTGTTGGGGGGGGAGGGGGGGGCTGAGAGAAAAGGAATAAGAATGAAAAGTTCCCATGGGTCATGTCGTGATGTACTGCCTATTATGCGGTGCAGTGAATCAGAAAGAGCGGTCACAAAGGCCCAGTCAAACAGACTGCTTCCAAACTCCCCATTTTCTTTAGCTGTGATTGGAAATGCAGGAATATAATGTCAACTTTGGAAAAAGTGCCACTGAACTTTCTGCTTTAGTCGAATGGATCTTCACCACCGCTATGTATTCAGTTTGCATCAATATGTTGTGGGGTTTCATTTTGATACAAATTAAGCACATGCTGTTTCGTCTACAGCCCATGATGGACCGGAACAAAGCTGAAGATCTTCCCAAACTGCAGTGTGGTTTCATTGATTTCGTCTGTGCTTTCGTTTACAAGGTGAGGTCCTCCATTTCGATTAGTAAACAAAACGACATATGGGAATTCATTGATCTACACTTTTAAATGTTCACAGGATCCAGACGAGAGTCCATCAGGAAGCAGATACATAATCATCAGCATAAATGCACAGCGATTGTCTTGATCAGATGTCTGTATACTTCATTTTTATTGACTGTGAACGTCAGAATGCAGGCCTGCTGGAATTAGAGAAAGTGAAGTAAAGAGTCACAGAAGTAGGGGTGGGGGGGAAATTGCTTTACATATGAATCGCGATTCTATCTTCTACCGATTCAAATCCTTTACAAATTTCAATGTTAGTTAATAACAAAAATAAGTGTGATGTAGCTTATTTGAATGCAGTTAGAATGTCTTCTAATCTTTGAGAGATTTCGGTCTCTCCATTGACAGCTGCGCAACTACTACTTTGATGCTTCAAAAAATTCATAAAGAGATTGTAAAACTATTTGAATTGAGCAGTTTAGTCCAAATTTTCTGGAGACACGATCATTTTATATGATGAAAAGATTGAGTTTAGGCTTTTATTCACATATAAACATTCATCAACTCACACATTAGTTGTGGTAAATGGAGGCTCAAGTATGTACGCTTGACGTGCGAGAACCAATGAGGTTCATTCTCGTGTTATGCAGCACATTTGAGCTTCCGCAAGAACCAATGAGGTTCATTCTCGTGTTACGCAGCATGTTTGAGCTTCCTCAAGAACCAATGAGGTTAATTCTCGTGTTACGCAGCACGTTTGAGCTTCAGCAAGAACCAGTGAGGTTCATTCTTGTTACGCAGCACGTTTGAGCTTCCTCAAGAACCAATGAGGTTCATTCTCGTGTTACGCTGCACGTTTGAGCTTCAGCAAGAACCAATGAGGTTCATTCTCGTGTTACGCTGCACGTTTGAGCTTCAGCAAGAACCAATGAGGTTCATTCTCGTGTTACGCTGCACGTTTGAGCTTCAGCAAGAACCAATGAGCTTCCACAATAACTGCATTTAAAGTTTTTATGATATGGATAGCTAGGATAACAAGATCTTGAATGATGTAGAAGTTTCTTTATAATCAACAATTTTACCCACCTCAAATAACTCCCCCTTAACTCATGTCCCATCCCTCTTGCAGGAGTTCTCTCGCTTCCATGTGGAGATCACGCCCATGCTAGATCGTCTGCTGAACAACAGGAAGGAGTGGAACGCTCTAAAGGAAATACACGAGGCCAAGTTAGCTAAGCTGGAAGAGGCCAAGAAAGCTAAAGAGGAAGCAGATGCTGCCGCAGCAGCTGCCAGACAAGGTAAATAGTGACTCAAACAGTGTCTCAATGTTCCTTAATTGTCATTTTGGGATTAACTTTTCCTTTTTGCTCATTTACATGTTGTTTCAAACCTGTATTATTTTGTTCCTTCTGCGGAACAAAATAAGACGTTTTAAAGAATGTTTACACTGATCTTTTGAATAGAGTGAGCACAAAATGATGCAATAGAATCAGAAAAGTCCATGCGTCTACTGCGGAATTCAAGATTTTTAGTGAATAAAGACTTACATTTCAGTGATTTTCCCCCCACAAAGCTATCATATGACTTTATATGGACTACTTTTTTGGTGTTTTTTTTGCATTCAATGTAAGGAAAAAAGCAACATGAACATTCTTCCAAATTTCTCATTTTGTGTTCCACAGAAGAAAAAAACTTTTTATGGGTTTGAAACAACTTAAGGGTTTTAAAATATTTTTTACAAACAACTGACAATTGTCATTTTTCTGCTTTTCCATATCCACATTCTCTCTTCACAGCAAGCGCGGGCCAATCCTCATCTCAGTCCAAGACCTGTGTAATTTCCTAGACGTCAAACTGCGCAAAAACAGACAATAAGAATGTATGACAATGTACCCATAATTTGGGCCACTTTTATTATTTCTCTCTGCAGGATATTCCTTTGTCAATTATTTACACTAGTCTTGAGCTTAAAAGTAAAGAATACCCTTTTAATGTGTTTAAGTAACAGACTATTGCAACATTTCCCACACCAGGTTTATGTCATCAACGGATAGTTTTCTTAAAGCTATAATTATCAAACTTTAGTGAATATTGGCTGAAACTGTACAGAATAGAATTCTTACATACTAAATAACATCTTAGAGAGCACAGTATGAATACACTTTGAAAGTCCACATAAACAATTTTTTTTTTAAATTATTACTGTAGAAATGTATTAATAAAAGTGAGGAATTGTTGAACCTAGCCTTGTCTTTTTAAAGCTTTGTAACTGTGTTGCTGTGCAAAATAAGACTTCTGCCCCTAGGATGCAGTATGCTCGGTTGCACTTGTGTGTGTGTGTGTGTGTGTGTGTGTGTGTGTGTGTGTGTGTGTGCGTGCTAGTACTAACTGTCCCACTGGGACATACATAACAGTCTTACAAAAGCATTGGATAACACCTAGGGGGTGTTGGCCTAATCGACTGAGAAGGATGAGAGCGGATTGGCAGGACAGCAAATAGAGGCGGACTCAAAGTTAGCATTTACGTCACGTAAGACGCAGTCACTCACGTCAACGACTATGATGTCACGTCTTCTGCTACATTTACCCCACTCCCACAGCAAAGAGGTGGAGTCATGAAAATCTGCAACCACTGCAAAAGCCAAAATAAGCTCTGACGTGACAGCAAATACACACGCCTATTCAGATAGATGTGCATCCCCCACATACACACACGCAATGCCTTAGGGAATGATTATTCTGACATCCGAATCACAAACCAGCAGAGCGGCAAATTGCCACCAGCTCTCCGAATGGCTGCATTAACAGTGGTCTCATTCAGCATGTTCTGCTACATACCCTCAGTGAAAGGAACTGCCACAATTAGCTAAAAATTCTAGGCAGTCAGCATGGATACAACACAGAACACCATTTGCTATTGGCTGCCATTTCAATGCAGTAACCAATCAGACTGTTTCCAGCTGAGCTATTCTGTTTACGCAATACGCATTGTAATGTCATTGGGGGAAGTGACGGTCTTAAAGCAAGTGCTGCTGGGTTTTTCAAAATCCTCTTTTTCAAGTTGCTGTTCAGCACTCGTTCTAAGAATAGTGTTGATTTCTGTGGAAGGTATTATTACGGTTTACTGCAACATTCAATGTTTATTTTCTGGCTTACAGATAGTAATGCAGTACATGAATGAATTACAAAGCTGAATGTTCATTATGGATTTTATTTTTTTGGAGGCAAAACAATGAATATATGTACTTTTTTTTACAGTATATGAGGATCAGTTTCTTTCTACAGTTTAATAATGTAAACAATCTCGGAAGAGAAATGTGTTCAGTTTAAAAGGAAGCCATCATTTGCTTTTTTAAAACTATTTACATGAATTAAAATATAATTTATGACATCAAATAATTCCACTATATAGATTTGATCTAGGAAACTAGATTTTAACAATTTAAAAATACTGAAATGCATTTGTCTCCACATTCTCAAGATGTATGAAAATCACACAATACCGAGAGAGAGAAAAAAAGTTGAAAATAAAACGCATCATTTCAAGACATCCCAACCTGGACAAATATGCAACCTGTGGCATATAAATAAAAAAACTCAAAATGAAACAAATGTGTAAAAATATAAAATCTTACTAGAAGTATTTACCAAAAACTACGTTAAAAAAGAAAAATCATAGTGAATTTGATAGTCATTAGATGTAAATAGTCCAAAAAAAATCATTAAAACAATACAATGAAAAGAAAATATGCCCTTTGACTAAAATTTTGTTTCCACAAAAGACAAGGTCTTGAAGCAGCAAAACAATGCGACATGGATGTGGTGCGATTCATTATCTGATGCTCTGGCACCGTAATGACAAACTTTAGATCCCCTTCTTGATAAAATGATCCAAGGTTTAACACAGACAATATAAACTTTGCCCAAATATAATCTGCTGATTCAATTGGAAAATTCTCTCCAATCTTGCAAGAGCATGTACTTTGTGAACAACAAATTGCAGGGCCATAGATGTAGTGAATTAAAAGTGATGTTTTGTATGAACTAAAAAAAAAGAAGAGTGGAACAAATCAGATGTGCACACACACACACACACACACACACACACACACACACACTCACAGGGCCAAGCCAAACGATCATGACATTCGTGAAATGGATTTGATGTGATACCGCACTTCTCCTGTATCCAAACATCAAATGTACTTTTTGGTCAACTTGTCTAGCGATTGCTAAAATGAGGGCTGGAAAAAATGTATTGCATTGAAGAAGGTTCCCTTTGGAAGTTTTATTTTTTTAATATTTTTTTCTTTTATTTTTAATTTGGATCTGTACATTCTATATTGACAGTGTTGAAATGTATTGAAGTGTTCTGAAACACTGAATAAAATGATCTATAACAAATTATATCATCTATATATTTATCTACACAAACACACAAATATATATATATATGTATATATAATTATATATATGTATATACCTTTTATAATATGGCTGTATTGAAAAAGTTTACTTCAGTAAAGAAAACACATTGGATTGTAAAGGAGATCAGATAGGACTGATAGCTTTGTTTTCCCCTAAGGTTTAAGGCTCTCCTTGTGAGATTGGGCTGTCTGTGTATTTTCCTTGAAAAAAGTCCTTAAACGCCGACCTTCTTTGTGAACGATCTAAGCCGCATACAACATACAATACAAGATCCGATTTCCCCTATAACCCTAAAACGACCAATCTCTTCAATGAGAAAGGCTCTCTTAGCGATATTGCATCTCAATTGCATAAAAAAGAAAAACATGTTAAAGTAATTAAAAAGAACCATTTCTAAAGGGACACTTTATACAACAGTGTTTGACTTATGAAGCCATATCAATGAAAATTCCCTTCTGGATCTCCCTGTATTGCTTAACGCTGCATCATCGGGTTCACCAATAACCAATCAGACCCACCATTTAAAACCACATGTTTACCACATCGCTGTACAGCACATAACCATACTTCTCATGTTTACACAAGACACAGTGCTATATACACATTATATACTTCTCTTATTTATATATATATAATCATGTAAACCAGCACATCTCTCACTTAGTATACATACTAAGCACAAACACTCATTCAGTTTGTTTTCTCAAGATCTTATTGGGCGAATTAGTCTGTAATATTCAGAGGCCGTGTCCAAGTAACAGCTCAGTACCGTAAAAGGGAAAGCCGAAAGGCACGTCCTGATAGGGTACTTTAACACTGAATAAGGCGTTCTGTACTTAGTGTGCGCTCTAGTAAAAGTCAAAAGAGAATTCAGTCATGTAAACATTCAGGTTTGGGTAGTGGGGGTGTGTTTCGGGATAAAGGGGAGAGGCAGGGAGCAAAGAGAGGCCAACGGACGGCCCTCCCTAAACCAGCACGCACATACATGCGCACACTCGCTCACAACTGCACTAGATCCACAGGCCGAGGGTTCGAGGAGACCCCCGCAGAATAAAAACAACGGGTCCCAGCATATAATATTGGACAGAGACCCATCCCTAGAGCCCATAAAAGACACGGACAACACACAGTTATACACTGGTACACGTTTAGACTTCAAAAAACACACACAAAGGACAAATAGAGAAGTAGCCACAAGGTAAGAGCTAGAAAAAACCCGCAGATCTTCCCCTGTCAGAAAGGAGAGAGTAAAAAAAGAGTGTTTGAGCTTAGAGAGAGCAAGATTATGAGAGAGTGACATGTAAACAAAGCAGAGATACAACCGTATCTCTAATGAGATTGAGCTCCGGAAAGATCTTCCTCCTAGTTTACCGCCACCCTTCTCTCAACCGATGACAGGAGCGCTCCAATGAGGCAACCGCCTGGATGCCGGTCAGGGCTTTGCTACTGGCGGAGTCCAACCACTCAACTGTACTTTCAAATCAAGACCAATAGGATGTGCATTACAATCGCATTTGTGATGGGTACATTCCATTTCTCGGGAAACAATCAAAACCTTTCTGTCACCCACTGGAATGGGTCGCGTTCTGGCAACTAAAACAGTAATAGAAACTGGTAAGTTAAAGGTGAAGAGTCATTTCTGTGTAAAAAAATGGAAACCGGTTAACAATTGGTCAGCCAAATAGATAGCCCCGCCCCCAAACTCACACCATTGGCTGTGTCAGGCTGCTCAAACAAACAGAGCGATATTTTGATACACTTTGCAGGATTTGTGTTAACTTGAATCTCTTCATTGGATAGGAGAGAGTATTTTAATGTCAAAAAATAAGCTTTAAGGTAGTACAGTCGGGCTTGGACTCCAGCAGCAAAAGCCCCTCCCACAGCAGAGGAGGGTAGAGGCCAGACCAAAGAAGCACTACCTTGTTTGAGTGCATAGATGAAATCAAGGAAGCACTAAAATTACAAAAAGACTACTTTTTTCTTGACTTTTTGATTTGTAAACTCTACCTTGTAGGATTTTTTTGTTTGTCGTTTTTTCCACTTTTCATCATAACACACGCGCACACGCACGCACACACACACAGAGTTGAACATCCACAAAGTTTTGCTAATACAAAGCAGTTATTGTTTATATATTTGTACGACAAAATGGTGAAAGCACCTTGCAGGTCTATGAATAGAAGACAAAAGGGGTACGAAAAAAAAGAATAAAAAAATAAAATCACACGTCACAACTACCAATGGAAAAGAGTGCGGTTTGCTACGAAGCCCGAGCCGCTCGCGACGTCATGAATGGCATCAAACACACACGAGAAGCAGCACTTGTGTCCGGTGTCTCAGAGCGGTTTCTGCTCATTTGTAATCCTGCCACCCCAATGTCCTCCGATTCCTCAGTTAGAAGTGACAAGGTCTATTTTTTTAATCCAATGTTCAAAATGTAAACATGAAGAAGTGCCTTGGTTGAGGTGCTGAGGCGAGTCTCGGACGGGGCGTGACGCTGGAGGCGTGGTAAGGCGTGTCAGCGATGCAGGCTTCTCTGGGCCTCTTTCAGCAGAGCGTCAAAGTCCAGTGCATCATACTTGCTCTTCACCGGACCTGGACCCGCCTCATCTGAACAGCAAAACACTCCGTTAGTTTGCAACACTAAAGAAATCTGCTTATATCAATTTAAAATTATATTTGGTTACAAATAAAAAATAAAAATAAAGTATTAATTCTACACATTATTATATTAAGTTGTAAAATACAATAAATACTATAATTGTGCATAGACAGAATAGCAAGAAAACTTTTAAAAAGGAGAAAATGCTTCCTGTATTTTTTGGTTGATGTTTGAATGAGCTTTTATTTTTACATTTTCAGTTTAATTTTAGTTTGTTTTAAAAATTTTAGAGTATTAATTCAAGTTTTTCCTCTAATAATTCAATTCTATTTCAGCTTCTTTTTAGTTACCATAAAACAATTTTTAATAGTTTCAGTTTTATATAATAACAACAACACTGTTTGATAATACGGTTATTACTATCTATCTATCTATCTATCTATCTATCTATCTATCTATCTATCTATCTATCTATCTATCTATCTATCTATCTATCTATCTATCTATCTATCTATCACTATGAGGACAGAATTTTTGTAATCTTTATACCCCACCAAACTTTAATATAGGCTAACTAGAATGTGACTCAGCACATTAGATTGGATGAGTTAAACTTAAAATTGAACAAATCAAGCAAGCTGCTTTTTCATTATCATTGTCATTGCCTGGAACTGACTTCACACGTTGTTTAGTCCCTCGACTTGATGTTATAGCAAAGCACTGCAGTGTACTGGCCTGACTATAATTAAATCGGCACCCTGCTTTTTCAAGTGGGCCAACCAAGAATCAAGAAGTCTTTTTTTCCTATTTAAATGCAAATGAAGTTGAATTAGGCCGTTTATTAGCTTAGAAATGAGAAGACACCTTCCTCTGACTCAGAACAGAGCACCAGACGTCTGATGTAAAGAGGACATCAAAGAGACAGAAAGCTCTCTGTTGTCTTACCCAGATCTATGTAACGCTTCCTGCCGAACCGCCGGCTGCCGTTCCCTCCGCTCGGACCAAGCGAGTCCCACCTGTGCCGTGAGGTCTGGCCGTTCTGAGTGGGCCTCAGCGTGATCACTCCACAACGCTCGCTACACAGGCACACAAACACAGAGAAACATCAGCACTCCTTTCTCCCACTCACTGCTGAGGGCATGATAAGGTCAGGCAACTAGACAGAAATGGAACCCACTCGGTTTTGATGACCACTTTACAGTCCTCTGGAAGGCCGAAGGCCTCGAAGCGCTTACGCAGCATGGACTGAGTGACGCTGCTCGGAAGGTTGTGAATGTAGATCACTTGGCACTTGTTCTGCAAATGCACAGCTTATTAGAACAAATACGCTCCACAGCACTTAAAGGAAATGAACAAGACTGCAGATGCATGCATGCCTTTGATAATAAGGTTAGTGCTGCAAGTTGGCTTGAAAACTCAACCTACCACATCATTCTCTTGTCCACACTTTGTCTTGCTCCTTTTTTCAGTTGCTTCGTGGCATGTCTCTGAGCTCTCATCGCTGAAAGAAGGATAACAGGGCTGAGTTATTCAAAATGGCAAAAGAAAGTAGCTAGCGTCCTGCTAATAGCAAGCTGTGCTGGGATTTATGCAGCATTTAAAGACTGATGTAGGATATTCCACCCTGATATTACGAAAATTAACCATGGTTTTGATATAGTAAAAGTTTATGGTTTTTGGCGGATTGATTACCATTTGTATAACCACAGTTTTACTACAAATACCACAGTTAAACTATGGTTAGTGTTGCAAAACCATGGTTAATTTGTGGTTACCATGGTGGAAGAACCATGTTTTTTGGGGGGTTTATTTGTAGTGAAACCATAGTTAATTTTTGTAAGGGATCCCTGACTTCCAAACATTAAGGTATTTTACTCCTGCCACTCAAATTATGACATATAAAGAAACAAAATGGAAATGCTAACATTAGCTTAGCCATTGTTTGACTGTCAACAAACAGTCTTAGCAAATGATAAAAGATGTTCTGTAAACCAGATTAACTTTGTATTTTAAATGCATCACTGGCAAACATGTTTTCTTATGTAATGCTGGTTCTGACATCGATATCGTTCCTCTGTGTTGTTATCGTTATAGCTGTGATGTGGATTTCCCTATTCTCCCTATTAGAAATTAGAATAATTATTAAAACTTTATAGTTATTGTTATCCTCCTTGCTGTGAACGTGTCTTGAAACAAGTAACACTCTTTATGCCTTATTAATAAATAAACAGTCATTATGTAAATGCCTTGTTAATCAATAAATGGTTATTAAAAGTTTATTTACAGGACATTAGACATCAGTTATCCAACTCTGTGCTAGCTACATGTATGGTATGTCTTTTGTTTATTTTTAGATTAATCTTGCATCATTAAAGGGATAGTTCACTTTGAAATTAAATGTTGGTATGTTTTAGCTTACCTCAAGGGCATCCAAGATGTAGGTGTCTTTTTTTCCGCAGTAGTTTTTCCGCCACGAAACGAGCGGTTTGTGTGAGAAAACGAACAGCATTTATATCGTTTTTACCTCTTATACGCCGCCATGTCGAAGTGATCTGATCTGACGTGTACACAGACTGGTGCATAGATATATACACTAGATGTCGCCTTAAAGACATTCGTTCCAATTAACTGCCGTAGACAAGGCGACATCTAGTGTGTATATATCTATGCACCAGTCTGCGCACACGTCAGATCAGATCACTTCGACATGGCGGCGTATAAGAGGTAAAAACGATATAAATACTGTTCGTTTTCTCACACAAACCGCTCGTTTCGTGTCTTAGGCCATCAATGTGTACTTACGATGGGGAATTGTTTAATTTGGACGACGGGGAATTGTTTTAATTTGGACTCTGTGCTTGTGTTTTGAGATAATGACCATAGACCTGCATTATATGACTGACAGACAAGAACGGTTTGACCTAAAAATATCAAAATCGAAACTACTGCGGAAAAAAAGACACCTACATCTTGGATGCCCTTGAGGTAAGCTAAAACATACCAAACATTAATTTCAAAGTGAACTATCCCTTTAAGACACTAACAATAGTCAATTATAGGAATTATTAAATTATCACTAGATAACAGCTTAACTACATTTTACTGCAGCCTCAGCCATTCTTCAGAACTCTCAACTCTTCTACATGGTCGTGAATGCTTTTTAGAAGTCGAAATCCCATCATTAATAATTCCGATATGGCATGAACGCACCTTCATCAAGGTATTTCATTTCCCTGAGTGCTGCTATGTTTGTGTGACATCATATACGTGCATTTGGACTTCAACTGGCGATATATTGCACTTTTCGAAGTCGGAAGTCAGAAAGTTCAACAAAACACAGCAATAGAAAAGCCACCAGAGTATTCAGTACCTGAAGGGGAGTTTGCAGCTGGGTGAGGGGGGCGAACAGGAAACTGGGGACTGGGCGTCCAGCTCTGGGGTGGGAGAACGGACAGGTGAGGGTTCACTGGTCTGCTCTGGACTGGGCGTGAACAAAGCAGTGGTGGATTCGTCCTCAGTCGTTTGCTGGTAGTCAGGGACGTTCATTAGGAGCCTCTCCTCCTGTCCCTCAATCTCCCAGTTCTTCACATCCATCTCATCCTCCTCCTTCTCCCCCACTTCCACATGGCACTGAGAGCCGAGTGCCGCAGCCATTCTCTTGCGACTCTCTCCCAGGTCCAATAGGCAGTAATCATGGTCCCCGTACGCACGTTGCATCCCACCCTTAGAGTCTGTGTCGCCCGTTTGGCCCATCCTGCGCAGCTGGGCATACAGTTCTGTCTGCTCTGGGAGCTTGCGTATGTGCGCCCGCGCCAGGCACGAGCTCTTGGTGGTGTGCTCAGCTTTTCCGTCTGGTTTGAAGAGCTCATCCTCCACTGGTTTATGAGGGGGTGTGGTGGGGGGAGTCAGGCCTGGAAAACACACGCTCATTAATCACTAAGACACGCACATGAGCGCCACAACCAAATGCTCTAGAATATCACCAAACATTCTGTTATTAGTCACAGTGCACAGCAGGCATTCAATGAACATAATTAATGAAGAGTCAAACACAATATTAAGCATGTGTAATATATAATAATGACAAATTAACTTGAATCAGTTATTGTTTTTAGTGGTATCTCAGGCAATTATCACCATTGCTATTGCTCATAAAAACCTCTAAAACTAAGTTCAGCAATGTATATACCATTTTTTTAAAGAAATTAAAACATTCAGCAAAGACACATTGAATTGATCTAAATTTACAGTAAAGACACTTTTTAATATTACAAAAGATTTATATTTCAAATAAATGCTGTTATTTTGAACTTTCTATTCATTAAAGAATCCTGACATTGATAGCATCAAATCATCATATTAGAATGATTTCTGAATGATCATATGACACTGAAGACTGGAGTAATGATGCAGAAAATTCAGCTTTGCCATCACATAAATAAATTACATTTTAAAATATATTAAAATAGAAAACAGTTCATATAAATTGTAATATTTTGCAATGTCACTGTATTTTTGATCAAATAAATGCAGCCTTGGTAAGCAATGTTCAAAAACATTAAAAAAAATCTTACTGACCCCAAAGTTTTAAAAGGTAACATAAATATAGAGAATACTCATTATTTTCTATGTAGATGGTCCAGACTTGAACATTTGATTTGACAGGGTTCAGTAATAGCACTAAGCCCTTTACCATTCAGTTCATTTAGACATTCACTAACCTAATCTAGAAACGTCATTACCTACATTCTAAATCCTGTGCAAATACTGGCAAGCTACTAGCATGCGTGAGAACATATGAGGCGAATCTAGTGCTAATTGCTCACACAATGCCAAAAATGGCAACACTTATAAAAATACCCCTGACTAAGTGCGTAATATTACCTGCTGTGCCACACAATTCCACACAGAGAGTCTGCTCAAAGGGCTTGTTGACATACTGCGTGTCTCTGATCAGGAAAATATGGAGAGAGAATATGGAATATATTAAACTTATATGGACAAGAAAAGGGATAGAGTCACAACAACACAATGCATTAGATTTACTGCTTAAGAGTTTTCTATTTGTAGCAGGGTTTGATTGATCTGGGTTATTTTACTCCACATCACGTCTGAGCTATGTATATGCATAAAACAACAAATGACTGTAATTGGTAGAAGAACCTCAGGGCTATTTATATAAAAGTTTTACTGTGAGAGACTGAGTGTTTTGTTACGTAAAAACAGCGACTCTACAAGCCTCCTCTAGGCAATTTTAAAGATGGATGGAGTCCAATGGTGGTCTTAAACTTCAGTCCTGGAAGTGTTCCAGGACTCTAGAATAGATTAGATATGAATGGAACACATACCCATTGGATGTGGACGCCAGCGGCAGACAGAGGCAGGACCGTTTCTCTACAATCAGAACAACAGACAGTGTCATTGTTAGAGATCAGCACACACAGTAGAGTACCTGAACTGGCTCTCTGAAGATACTTAATGGAAACGTGCTTAATGGTACATTATAGGTTCTTCAGATAAGCGTTTGGTTTCTGGGTTCTTTAAAGCACCAGTAAATAGATGGTTTTCTAAAGAACTACAGATCAAAAACATTCTTTGAGGAATTTAAAAGGATAAAGGAAAAACCATACCATATTTTTCTTTTCAAACGTTTCAAACCCATCGAGGTTTTTGGGGTGTAAAACGAACCTAGCTAACCTATGTATGATCTATATATCTATATCTATATCTATATCTATATATATCTATATATATATACTGTATATATATATATATATATATATGTGTGTGTGTGTGTGTGTGTGTGTGGGGGGGGGGTTATTTCTTTATGTTTTAATATATTTTATATTATATTATCTTATTTTATTATTTTTCCTGCATGTGACAACAAAATATAAATTCCTGCACGCTACACCACACTGACAGAGTGGACAAAAATGTTCTAAATAGGAATATTTATGTATACAGTATTTGATAATTTTCTTTTCTCAGACAATCAGTAATTTCTTTTTAAACTTCATTCTCAAGACGGATAAATATCAAAATCTAAATTGAATTCAGCAACTGAAAACATGTTCATTATGAATAATGATTTTTTAATATTTTTTATCAATTAACAAATTCAGAGGCAAAAAAAAGTGTCTTTTCATGTGAAGCTATGGAGTACGTGCAGAATTTTTCCCATGTATGTATTGAGGTGACTAATGTCTTACCGTCCCTGCTGGATGGGTAATGGCCTTCAGAAGCCTTGTGGGAGTTGGTCTTCTGGCTGCTATCAGAAGGAGGCTCAGTGGGAGGATGTTTGACCACGTTTTCCTCTTCCCTGGATTGCCCAGCGATAGGCTCCAACCGCCCACAGTTCTCACGGACTTTCTTAGCAAACCGGCTGGGGAAGGAGGCTAGCCGGCGAGAACGCCTGACTGAAAAGGAGCCTTCCTCTGGCTCTGGGCTTTTGGGGCGCTTTGTGGCCTTATGCGAGCTCTCACAGTCTGAGTCTTTAGCTTCAGCTTTGGGCTGACGTGCAGGGGAGGAAGAAACGTCAGCGCCGGGCCGAGTCGCAGCCCCTCTGCAGTGGATATAAGGGGGGCTGTGCATTCTGTAAGGCTTGCTTACGTCAAAGGAACTGACTGCCTCTAGCATCTCCTTGAGCAGGGAGTGGGCTTTGGTTTCCCTGCGGCGAGTGAAGGGCACCCTCGGCCTGGTCCCATTGCTGGTCTGGGGAGCCGGTCTCTGAGAGCTCTGAGGGAGGCCACGTGGGACCTGCGAGCTCTCAGGCTTGGACTTTCGCGCCAAAGCCTCACGCTCTTTGCGATCCCAGCTGGCCTGTTTGCGTATCGGCAGGCAGTACGTGTGCATGTATTTGATGAGCTCCACTACTGAGTGCAGTTCCTTCTCTGAGGAGAACTGGGGCTTTGCTGGCTCAATGCACACCATGCTCTCACTCTCGCTGCTGGATGACTCCTCCTCTTCCTCCTCCGAGTCACTGTCCTCTTCATCCTCCTCTTCCTCTTCCTCTGTGTCCTCGGCCTCCCGTGCGGTGGTGAGGTGGCGGTGGAGTTCAGTGCAAAGACGACCAGTGGGCCTCACTGGTCGTGGCTTGCGCTCCTGTGTGCTTGATTTGTCCTTCTGTGGAGGGAGGAGGAGACATTTAATTAAACCTTTTGATATTAAATACAATATAATATAATAAATATTATAAATCAATAAGCCTCAAGAGGCTGTCCATTACATGATTGTATTATGCTTGAGAGATTCTGTTTTTCAGTGCGTGATGCAGAGTGGTGGATTACAACTTTTATAAAAAAAATATTTCAAATAAATGCTGTTCTTTTGAACTTTCTATTCATCTGGAAAAATTTATCACGGTTTCCGCAAAAATATTAAGCAGCACAACATTGATAATAAGAAATGTTTCTTAAGCAGCAAATCATCATATTAGAATGATTTCTGAAGGATCATGTGACACTGAAGACTGGAGTAATGATGCTGAAAATTCAGCTTTGCATCACAAAGGTATAGAATACATTTTAAAATATATTGAAATAGAAAACAGTTTGTTTAAATTGTCATAATATTTCACAACATTACTGTTTTACTGTATTTTTGGTGCACATAAAAACTTTAAAAAATCGTTCTGACACCAAACTTTTGAACGGCAGAGTATGAATGTATAAATTAAATATTTTACATACATTATAATTGTGTACTATTTATATTTTTTATATTTTATTATGTGTGTGTGTGGTTCAGGTATACCCTATATTATCCCCACATAGATGGCAATATCTGAAATCCTTTCCTTGTGGGGACATTTTTGGTCTCCATGAGGAAAACAGCTTATAAATTATAATAAGTGATGTTTTTTGAAAATGTAAAAATGCTGAAAGTTTTCTGTGATGGTTAGGTTTAAGAGTAGCGTTCGGGGACAGAATATACAGTTTTTTGACCCTCACACAAAATGATCAGCTATCATAATTTCACTAATCATATTCTCAGCATATGGGAAAGTGTGAACAAGTACTAGTCAGGTGAAATCACTTTATCATTCTGACTGGATTATAAGAGCAGGCTGCTATAAAAGGAGGGAAGAAGTGCTTCCAATCATTCCGTTCTTATTTAAGCAATGGTTACCTCCAAGGAAATTGCTGCAAAGAATATTGCACCTGAAAGAACCATTTACCAGATCATCAAGAACTTCAAGGAGAGAGCAGTGAAGAAGGCTTCAGGACATCCAAGAGTGTCCAGCAAGCACAAGGACTATCTCCTCCTCAGGAGTCGGCTTATGAAATCGTGTCACCACCAGAGCATAGCTTGCTCAATATAGCAGACGGGTGTGAGTGCATCTGCACGCACAGTGAGCAGAAAACTTTTGGACAATGGCCTAGTGTACAGAAGGGCAGCAAAGAAGTCATTTCTTTCCAAGAAAAACATCAAGGATGGACTTAAGTTCAGAAGAAAGTACAAGGATTGGACAGCAGATGACTGGTGCAAAGTTATTTTCTGATGAAGCCCCTTTCCAACTGTTTGGGACATCTGTAAAATGGATTGTCCGGAGAAGAAAAGGTGAACACTACCATAAGTTCTGTCGTGCCAACAGTGAAGCACCCTGAGACCATCCAAATGTGGGGCTGCTTTTCATCCAAGGTAGTGGCTCTCTCACAATTCTGCCCAAAAACACTGCCGTGAATTAAGAATGGTATCAAAACGTCCTGCACTTCTCCCAACGACCTAGGAGCAATTTGGTGATGATCCATGCATTTTCCAGCATGATGGAGCACCATGTCACAAGACAATGAAGTGGCACAGAGATTATTTCACTGAAATTTTGGATCTGTGGCCAGCCAACTCCCCGGATCTTAATCCCATCAAGGAGCTGAGGTCAATCCTCAAAAGGCGAGTGGAAAAGCAGAAGCCCACAAATTGTGATCAACTCCAAGGCATAATAAGGCAAGAATGGATCGCTACAAGTCAGGATTTGGCTTGGAAGCAGTTATCCAGCAAGCCAGAGCGAATTGCAGAGGTTATGAAGAAGGGTCAACACTGTAATTGACTCTCTGCATATATTGAATGTTTTTGCCAATAAAAGCCTTTAAAACTTATGAAATGCTTATCATTGTCTATTATCAAATATTCTACAAATACTGAAAGCAGCAAACTTTTCAAAACAGAGAATTTATATCACTGCTAATACTTTTGACCACAACAACAAACCGGCTTCAATCAGATTTTACAGAAATCCAATCAGATTTTAATTTGTTTTACAAATTTACACAGTTTTGCTGTCATAAAATAAACAAACCACATGCGCCAAAACAGTTTTAGCACTATAATGACAGAAGTAATAAATCGAAACACTTATAGTGATAGGCATCTGCTCATCTATGTGGAATGTAACGAGCTGTCTTTTGTAACACCCTTACTAACTGACCAAACATGCGAGCTACGCAGTGCATCTGAAACCCCTAGAGGCAGAGGCATTTCAGAGTGTATTTTGCTCTAAGGTTACTGTGACAAATGTGCCGAGGTTAGTTTCGAGATATTCTCTTGGTATCTGAGGAACTACTGCCTGTTTCTTTTTAAGTAATCTCAAACTCAGTGAACATTGCCCTTTAGGCTGTGGCTTTGGCATGACAGATGGCTGCACTCAACTCTAATGCGACAGCGGCCTTAGCCGTGGTGCAATGTGCCAAAGCGTAGGGAGTGAATGAGGAACCACAGGCTTCACAGGCTTTAGAACTTTGAAGCGCAAATCCTCAGTGTGGTTTCTAAAGGCTGGCATAAGCTAATTAGGCATTAGCATTGCGGTGGGAATTCGCCGCAGCGTAAACAGGTAGTGAATGGTATGCACGCTTACACTGAGGTTGTTAACTCTATTTCCTATAATGTGAAGTATTCTGTTTTTTCCACATGTTTTGAGTTAATCCTGCAATCACAGTGGCTGGAACTTCCTCTCACCTTCAGCACGGGCCTCACGGGCTTGACGTGCTGGTTCCTGCTGCTATGGCGATGCACGCTGCCGTCTTTGTGCGACTCGAGGCCCGCAGGCACATTAGGGGGCGACAACAGGAGCTTTTTTAGCTGTGGAGGGAATGAGAGGTGAGGGATTAAAATTTGATGGCACACGATGCATTTAAAACACAGACAGTGCAAACAGAATCAATCTATGACGTCTGCTTGGCAAAAATAGGTTTGCATTTTGTCTTTCAGTACTCAAACACGACACCAAAAGCTCCTGTATAACGTTTAAAGCAGTTCTGTGCTCTTGCCACTGAAAGAGCAAGACAGTTACTGGATATTCAAAAAAATCTGAAATGGAAGTCTGCCAGTCCTAAATGACCAGCGCAACCAGAGAAAGCAAAGTAAGAAGCAGCAGCACTGTGTTGTTTAGTCCCTTAAGCGATTGTTAATGTGCCAACTTGGCAGGTCTGTCCATGGCTCTCAGTGTCCATTGAGGAAACTGAAGGGGCGCTGAGGGTTTCAGCTACTGTGTACCAAACTGTTTTGGCATGCATCGGCCATCTATGCCATGAAAACATGTGCTCCACTGTCCCTGTTCCTGGTGCTTCAATGCACCCCTTGTTTCGCACACAGACTGGCCTCATTTAGGGGTTGAGGTGTAACTGTGACCATTGCCAGCAGAGGGGGCTCTCAGCTCTTGGGTAAGACAGTAATACCCAGACTAAACTTTAAGACTTGAGGAGGAAGCTAAACTATACTGGGACAATTCCATTGTTAATGAATCATCTTACATGGAAATCTATCTTTTTAGACTTGTCAATTTAAGGCATTTTTAATAAGGATGCTAGAATCAAAAGTGTCTGAAAAGGTTGCAAAAAGACTAAATAACTGACAGGAACTTTACAACATTTTGTAACTAAATGTTAACTAATGTTAACAAATTGAACTTTGTTGTAATATAAAAGTTTACATAAAAATATCTATAACAATACCTCTTGGTTTAATGATCATTTTGTTATATACACGACTGTTAAAAAGTTTGGGGTAGATACGATTTTTAATATTATTCATTACGACTAATGAGAGAGAGAGAGAGAGAGAGAGAGAGAGAGAGAGAGAGAGAGAGAGAGAGACTTATATAAACACAAACTCTTTTTTTTTTAAATGAATCGTGACTTATAGATTTGACAGCACTACTATATACAGTATATATATATATATATGTGTGTGTGTGTGTGTGTGTGTGTGTGTGTGTGTGTGTGTGTGTGTGTGTGTGTGTGTGTGTGTGTGCTAATATGCTGATTTTCTGCTCAAGAAACATTTCTTATTATGATCAAAGTCCACAAGAACAGCATATGTTTGAAATAATGTTTTGTAACAATACAAAAGTATGATCCAATTTAATGCACCCTTGCTAAATAAGTCTTGATTTCTTAAAACAAAATTTTTTATATTGACCTCAAACTTTTAAGCAGCAGGTTGTATTAGGCTACTGGTATGTTTTGTCCTAGTGGCACCATAAAACTACTAGTCTTATTCCCAGATAAATGCACATAATTGTCCTCAATTTAGGAATAATTTGTCCCTCCTTCAGACATCTCTTATATAATTTGGTCCTAAGTTATCCTTTTTTTGGTAACTCTGAAACAAGTCCAAAAAGAGGCAATAATTATCTCAGTAATCAGATGGTGCCCTTTCATGGAAACCAAACAATGTGGTCCTAGAACAATGTGAATTGTGAAAGGTATTGAGTGAAATGTAAGACGGTCATTACTTTAAGTACTACCAATCTCTATGGTAAAAATCCCAGAACACACATGACAAAAAAAAAAAAGCTTCATTACAATACAGGCCATGCCAACCAATTGTTCAGCATTACAGGAAAAAACTGTGAAAAAAGGAGGGGAAAAGAGAGTAGAAAAGAAAAGCAGTCAAACAGGTAATAACTGTTATAACTGGTTTCACAACGTACACAGATTAAATTGCTGAGCTGAGCTGAGACGAACAGATAACAACACAGCATCTTATTTCAGGAAGTGGCGTCTTAAGAAAGAGATGAGCAAGAGAGAGTGGGGTCCTCTCACAAAAGGTGGGAAAATGGAGGAAAGAGCGCTACTGTAGAAGTCCATTTTGTCTCCTAAAGGATTAAGAGATCTAGGAAGTAGACATAAGCATTCCCCTAAAAAAGTACCATGGTATTGCCATGTTTTTGGACACTATCATGATGGTAATGTCATAGGATTTGTTGAAGTACACTATAGTTCAAAAGTTAACTGTTTTTGAAAGAACTCTCTGTATTTTTTTATCAAAAATATTGCAAAAGCAGTGATATTGTGAAATAAGAACCACTCATTACTCCATTACTCTAGTCTTCAGTGTCACATGATCCTACAGATATCATTCTAATATGCTGATTTGGAGCTCAAGAAACATTAATTGTTATTATCAATGTATCTATATATAAATATAAAACATATGTTGCCAGGTATCCATGTTATTGCCACCTGATACCACCACAGTACTTTCTTATAAGGCTGAGAGGAAGATAAGAGGAATGGGATGTGTGGGAAAATGAAAGGCCAGAAAAAAGTCAAAGCCATGTGTCCATGTTCCTCATCCCTGCCTGTGAAGAGGATTCTTTGTTAGATTGGTTGCTTAAAAAGAAACAAAAAGCCCAAAATGAGAAAAATTCAGACCTGTGTTGCCTATCATACCCATGCTGTGGGGTAGTCAGAGGCCCATCCAAATCCACCTTAAACAGGAAGGAAGGGTTCTTACTAGAGATGGTTCTTCCGTCTCTGGGCTCAGTGAGCCAGGGAGGGGCTCACTGTCCAAAGGGAGATCATCTTCCTCCTCCTCGCCCTCCTCAGGGTCGTCCCCTAGGGAAGGGAACACAGACAGACCCGCGACTCCATCCTCAACAATGCCGTCCAGGCTGTCTGTGAGGGCAGCGAGCAGTGCCGCATTTTCTTCCTGAAATAACAAGAAAGAAATTAAGGCAAATGCTCTGCAACGCAAAGATCAGGAGAACCTACATGTACACAACTTCCACATCTAGTATATGTCTTTTTTTATACCTATGTATAAGACAGAAAAAGTGAAGAATGACAGTGGTTATTCATAAAAGAGGGGAAATCAGGATTGGGACATGTTGCAGGCTAGACTCAAACCTGCAACTCTCACATGAGCATCATTGCTCAAAATATTATCACAATGTATATATGCACTAACCACTATACTGTGGCTATGTGGCTAGCAGTGATATTTTAATCTTATAACATTGTTATTCAGTAAAAGGTTTACTAAACTAGGCTTTAAAGGATTAATTTGCCCGCCAAAAAGTCTATTCTGTCATTTACTCACCCTTCATCTTCGAAACACAAATGAAGATATTTGAAATATACTCTAATCATTTTTCCATTGATTGAAGTTCTACGGAAACAAAACTTTCACATATCAAAAAGTACAAAAAGGCATCGTAAAAGTAAAAAAAGGCTTTTATTCACATATAAACATTGATCAAGGCTTTTATTCACATATAAACATTGATCAGCACACATACTGTACATATAGCACATTAAATATGGTAAACAGAAGCTCAAACCTGCTTGCTTGACGCCTGAGAAGAAATGAGGTTTGTTCTTGTGTCAAGCAAGGGGGAACCTGATTTCACCAAATGCAAATTGTTCCTGGATCAACATCTTTGTTGGTCCTGGAAGAACATTCTAATCAACCAATCAGATTTGACGGACAAGTTTACAGTTTAAGTCAATGTCAACAATCAGGGTTTGGTGCTTCTACATCAGAGTTACATATTCACATATAATTTCCCTCTGATTTTAGGGATAATTTATGGGTAGGGTTAGGATTAGGGGTAGGGATATTCTTGGGATTAAATTTTCGGATAGGAATGTTGTTCCAGGATCAAAAAAAGATCTTAACTCGGCAAAATCAGGATGTCCGGGGTTGAGCTTCCATTTACTGTATGTGATCTATGTATGTACATAGATCAATGTTTATATGTGAATAAATAGAAATAATTAAATCTGTCCTCCATATAAAGCAACTGTGTCTCTTCTGAAGCCTTGGATTAAACCTCTCAACTCATATGGATTACTTGAACGATGTCTTTTTGAACTTTTTGAAGCATGAAAGTTTTGGTTGTGTGGACTTTCAATTGATGGACAATGAGAAAATATAAAAATATAGTCTTATCGGTTTGGAACAACATGAGGGTAAATGATTATTGAAATTTCATTTTGGGGTAAATTAAACGTTTAAGACTAATGTTTTCCCTATAATCTTTCCCAAATTGGGCCCAAACTTGAAATTCTGAATCGTTTGTTGGGTAGTGAACACACAAACGCCATGAGACTGCAAAATCAAGAGCACCATTTGGGACAGGGGACTGAGGACTGCCATGATTATTGTCCATCTAAAAACAACCAATCAGAGGGCAAAAATATATATTTTTTTTAAACTAAGACCTAGATTTTTAATATCCCCTAACTTTATAATAATAGTGCTGTTTTACCACTTATCAGAACAATCTATACGTGCACAATAAAGGAAGTACAGATGATGGTTCCCACCTCAAATAGCTCTGGGTCTCCAGCACTGTACTGTATGGATGCAGGGGAGTGATCTGAGTGCTCGTTGCACCAATGCAGCTCACTGAGGCAGTTCACTGAGTCAAAATCACTGGCGTCCAGCTGCGAGAGGTCAAAGTCAGGGAAGTCAGCATCAAGGCGGTCTGAGCAGACCTCCTCTTCCCCATACTGAGAATGAAAAAAAAATGAAAAAAATGATAGGTCAAAAGGCCAACATCAGAGGACATCTGAAAAGAACGCACTCCGCTGTAAACGCTGGGAAATCAATAGACATGCCGTGACTGGAGATCCTGAGCTTGTAACAGTCATCTGAATTAGTACTAACCTTCAGCACAACTTTATTAAGGCTAATGAACTTAGAGTTGAAAGAAGACGAAACGCTGACCCTGGATTTAACAATGGTTGCACATCCTTGAATTGAAAACCACAGCAATGGTTTTTTGGGGGTTTGCTGTGAGAGGGAACTGCTAAGATATATGTTTTAAAATGTGCACACGTTAGGAATAAGTCACAATGGTAGACTAGTCACCCAACACCACACTAGTGTTAGTTCGTTCTTTTAGTTTTGATTTTTAGAGTGGCTGCGCTTTATTTAACAAGCTGACTTTAGCTGTTAGACAGTTTTCACGGTAAAAACCTTCTCTCAGGAGTTGTGCTTTTAAAGCAGCGCTGCTATAGCCAGTGAGTGTTTCATGCTAAAAATAGTTTAGAAATCACTTTTCTCAAGACCTCTGCTTTCTGTTCCATGATGCTGTACTCCGTCAAACCGCTTTTGAACATGCATCTGATTGGGGTCAGGTGAACCCAAACCAGTTTAATAATATGGCTTCTTTAAAACAGATTAGTTGACTAATTGTTCAGGCAACTTACACGCTAGTTGATTTTAAGCAGTTTTGCACATTCACAACATGTGTGAAGAGAGAGAAAATGTGTGTGTGTGTGTGTGTGTGTGTGTGTGTGTGTGTGTGTGTGTGTGTGTGTGTGTGTGTGTGTGTGTGTGTGTGTGTGTGTGTGTGTGTGTGTGTGTGTGTGTGTGTGTGTGTGTGAGAGCGAGAAAGTTAAAAAAAATGTGCGTGTGTGTCTGTGTCAATAAGTACTGTGAGAAGGGAAGTGGTCTAAACCCCAGGGGTACAGCAGAAAACCACACATGCCTTAATATCTCCATGTGAGCGATGGAGCTTTGCATTTTGCACTCAGATCATTTGGCTAGTTCCTGTCTGTTTGTAGAGAGGATACCTGGAGGACACCTGGTGTGATGCTGCCTCGGTTTACAGGAGGCCGTTGCATGAATATTCTACAGGGCCGCTGCGATGCATTTTTGATGACTGCTTGCACAATTTCTCCCCTCTCTGTTTCACAGAGCTGATGATTGCACTTACTCAGTTCCCTTTTATTTTCTTACACTAGGCCTGGTCAAGCGGGTGCCATTTATGTCTGTTCACCAAAATGCTGTTTTAAAATGCAGCAAATCACATGGAATCAAACAGCAAAGATTTTCTACAGAGAGTCTCTAAAGCACCTACTGTATTACCAGCTGCTGAGCTCTGATGAAATGAGGTCACATACTGTAGCCCATACCTCTGCACTGTTTTAGCCCAATCTTATTATATCTGCAGCATTTTAATCTGCTTCACACTAAGCTATTGTTGAAAAATTCTTCAGATGAAATCTGGTGTTGAAAACAATGAGAGAGAAGGATACCAATACATTTACCTACTGTGTACCATTTATGAGTTTAAGTGATTTATAATGATATTGATTTTAATCTTTTTTTTATTTTAATAGCATTTTTATTCAATTGATTAGTCATTCATATATTTTAGACTACCGTTCCAAATTTTGGGGTTGGTAAGAGTTTTTAATGTTTTTGGAACATTATGCGCACCAAAGACGCATTTATTTGATCAGAAATACAGTAAAAAAAAAAAAAAACGGTAATATTGTGAAATATTATTACAATTTAAAATAACTGTTTTCTGTTTTAATACGTTACAAAATGTAATTTATTCCTGTGATGGTAAATCAAAATTTTCAGCATCATTATTCCAGTCTTCGGTGTCACATGATCCTTCAGAAATCATTCTAATATGCTGATTTGCTTCTCATTATATATATATATATATTTTTTTTTTTTTTTTATTATCATCAATGTTGAAAACTATATAATATAACTATAATAATTTTGTGGAAACCTCAATACATTTTTTTTTCAGGATTCTCTGATGAATAGAAAATTCAAAAGAACAGCATTTATTAGAAATATAAATATTTTGTAACATCATAAATGTCTTTAACTTTATTATATCAATTATAATATCAATATAATGTGTCCTTGTTGAACAAAAGTATTAATTTCTTTTAAAAAAATCTGTCTGAGCGCAAACTTTTTGAACGGTAGTGTATAATAATAATAATAATAATATGCCATTATAAGTTGTTTTGCTATCTGAATGGTCACAAATTTAGAAATTGGGTAATTAGAAAACTAGATTAGCAGAAAAGTTTGAATATCGTCAAGCCTATTATTTGTCTGTCTCTAATAAAACAGTGAGATGTGGTTATAAAATGAATGCATGTTTACATCAATGTCAAAAGGAATCACAGCAGTAAGGCTTCTGCAAATGTGAAAAAATTAAATAAAATAAAAAAACAGGAAATCCATTCCTACTTGCAGCATTTTAAAGGGACTACTTAAGATGCCCTGAAGGAGCACGTGCATGTGCACGAATGCAAGTGTAATGAAGGTGTTCACCCATCATCCAACATGCAAACACGCACACTTAGCGCTCTCTTCGCATCCCCCTCACATGCCACTGACTCATCTCCGTCCTTTGAGACCCCCTCCCCAGGAGCACAAGAGCTCCAGCTAATCAATCTTTTTTTCCCCAACCTTTTTATTCTCTCTTGCTCTCTTTTTCAGTGTTATGGAGAGTCTCAATATCAATCAATAAAAATCTCCTTGGGCTCTGAAGGTTTAAGGTCACAAGCACGAGTGTGAATGCTGCAACGGTAGGGCTGGGCGGTATGATGGTATATACCACGAAACAGTAGAAGTGACTTTGCTATTCCGGATATACTGTCGGTTTATCCATTTGACCATCAATATATACATTTACATATCAATTTCAAGTATGCAAACAACATGTGTTACAGTGATATAAAATTACACATATTGTGATATACCATAAAAATCTGGGTCATATCACCCATCCCTATGCAAATGCAAACAGAAGAGCTCCATGACTGCTGATGTTCCAGAGAAGCAGCATATGTGACCTCTTATCGGATGCACACGTTCCATGAAAAAGAGCAGCAGAGGTGCTGTTCACACGTGCTGGAATCGTCTGCATAACTCACACGCTGATAAAACCTCCGGTTCACCCTATTAACAGAATGATCATGCTATTATGAGGCGACAAAATGCAGTCACATTTCCAATGCACAAAAAAAGTCCTACCAGCTAGTGCTGGACTGATGCTATTAAATGAGCAAAAGTTAATGAGCGTAGCTGACCTACTCAAGGTAAAAGCGATAAGGACTAATCAGTGATCTGTGTAGTCAAGAATGACCTTTCTATTCACTCTCCTTTAAAAAAATATAACTGTTCCATGAATCTCATAACAAGAAAGGTCATTACACATTAAAATCAGGCAGTGAGGGGTGATTTACGTACATACTGACGTATAAGAATATGCACAGCAAGCCCGAGTCCAAGGGCACACCAAGATAACTCAAAAACAAGCACGTTGCAGCATATAGGTTTACATCATCCCCCTGCATGTTACGAAAACTCTAGCCATGTGGTGCAGGAGTACTTGATCCGCAAAACAAACCATACAAGGTTGACCCACTGTTGACAGTGTACTGTCAGTCCCTGGGCATCTTTTCAAGGTATCTGGGGAATTTTATGAATACATTTAACGATAATTAGAGGCAAAGTATGCAAAAAAAAGAGAGAAAAGACACTAAGTGTGACCTTTACTTTGTTTGTCATTTCCTACTGCAGGGCGATCAAATGCAGCATCTAAGACAGAACAGGTTATCTGGGATTTCTGTTATGGATGTATAGATAGACCGATTGATTGGCTGATTGATCTGAGTGCAATTCAGTCACACCGCTATTGTAGTAAAGCTGCAGGTTACTCATTCAATCCTTGCATTTACGAGCTAATAGGCTCTTATCTGGGTGCCCTGTCCCTTCTGAGCCTACTCCTATCTAAGATGCGTTATATATAGCTGTTATCCTCAGTCTCATGACTGGCTCTTACACAAGCTGCTTGTGACGGGCCATGCTTTAAATGCTGCCCATGCCAAACGCAGATGGAACTAGTGGCTCTCTCCTAAGCCTCCCTCCCCAGAAACAAAGACACAGACATGCACACATGCAGCCCTTTGAGACACATCCTGCCTGGGCTGTTAAATGGATTCCCTCACGACTCAATCCATAAAAAACTTGGGTGTAGTAGCCAGCCTCAAACAGGAAGGATTTTGTAGCACCATTTCTCCAGAAGCAACGGGTTCCCGAAGTGCACAATACATCTTGTTGACCTGTACATCCTCACTTACTGTTTGACCTTTGCTCACGTGACGGTAAATTAAATAACGATGTTAAACCGCAACTCTCCTAAACCCCAAATTGGTGGCTAAACTGAAACAGGAGCGATTAAATTAGCTCTTTGCATATAGTCTTTAGAGGAGATTTCCGCCAAGGCCTTTACTGCAAACCCAAATTAACAGCGGACCGATAGAAGTAGGGCAGTTAAAGGAAGATCTGGGCCACTCGTGTACAGTTGAATGAGACCGATAAAAGACAGATTCATGACACCTCATTGGCCAAGTCTCAGGTTTGGCAGGTACCTTTCTTTTCTATCCCTCTAGGAATTAACTGTCTGCAGCGCACACAACCTTACTATCCCAGCAGGCCACCTTTATCTTGTCTGTTCTGAAACCAACCTAACCCTTTAAATATAGTGCTTATTGAACCCATTCATCCTTCAGACCTTTGCTAACAATTCCCATGTAGTAAATTTCCTCACACACTCTCTCAAGACTCCCAATAGTCTAAGTTTCGCAATCAACTGTTGAGACATTCAATTTCATTTCAATTTTTCAAAGAAATTTAATTTATGCCTCATTTTAACACAATTTCACCATGTTATCACCCTTAACTTTATTGAGTCAATGTATTAGATAATTAAGTATTAGACAATTCATGGCCGTTTAGATTCTACATCTTCTAAATTTCCCTTTTGACTCATCAGATATTCCACTTCTCATAACTGGCTTAAACATATTAACCGCCCACTTTTATTGGAGACATCTGCAGTAAGTCTGCATCCGCACTCGCTGTATAGCCTTCATCTTGAGCTGTTATTCTCTAAAAAACATTTCAACATTAACTTTGACAAGTCTGAGGCTGTGTACTGGAAGTTTTCTGAGAGGCAACCTAACAGCCATTGAGCCCAATTTTAATCCTACTTAATTGTTTTCAGATTAGCCGTCAAACTCAGTCTATATCTTCTAGGCTGAGACAGGTATCAAGTGCAAACCAAGGACATCGCACTGGTCCGAGTGAGACGCTATTATGCAGAATGTCTGAGAGCTAGTGCCCTCGAACGCAACCCCACTTCAGCCAGGTAGGACAGTAATGAGATCTGATTAGAAAGCGGATTCTGTGCTTAGAGACAGGACTTTGATAGACTGCCAGTTGAGTTGTGACTTTGGATTCACATGGGAAATGGAAAATAGGCTTAAATCCTTTAAAGCTTCATGTCCAAGCCCAGTTCCAGCATTACTATAGATAAATGCATGTTTCGTTTGAAATAACTCCCTCGTAAACGAATTATTCAAGTAATGGTTCATGAAAGTCAAGATGTATTGCATTGGATTAAGTTTATATCTTTTGATCCTTCTTTTTATTTACTTCATCTGAACTTATCACATATCTATATGTTCTTCCTGTCACATGTGATGTCTAAGGCATGACAGTCACTATTTCAGCCTGATTATTCTTAACTGACATCACTTGATAACCCATAGACACTAAAGGCATGTTTGTAAGTCCTTAACAAGATTAAGAGATGTAATAACCAAGTTAAGAGAGGCCAAACATCACAAGGGTTAATAAATAAATAGATAAAAAACAAGAAAGTGGGATTTTTGGCTGCAGTACAAAAAATACCTATTCTTTAAAAATATTTAATAAGGCCACTCTGGCTCAGTTTATAAAGTTGGTCAAGATAAAGAAAAAAGTTGTCCGTGAGGGCCTCAGGTGTTATGTACTTTAGTTGAATGATAGGGCCAAATTGATCATATATTGCTAACATAACATTCATAACACTCTTAATATGATCCTCTGAGAAGAGGTATTCAAAAATTACCAGTCTCTTTTATTATTACCATATAATTACCAGTCACAATTATTAGTCTCTTTTAAAGACATTAAATATGGTAATGCTGCACCAGACCAATCATATGACTGAAAAATGGCACTACATTTAGCACTACATTGCGCAATGTGTGTGGGGGGGAAATGGATGTTGGTAAAGGGGCCATAAGTTCATAACTTATTGGCATTTTCTGCCTTGATATCAGCGCTGATGTCTAATTCATCCAAGCCCACTGTTCTAAAAATAGTTGTTTTGGTTAGAAGACGATCCTAATAGGACAGGCTGCTGCCAGCTTTCGTTCTTCCATTAAGTCATCTCCGAGAGTGGGTGACCATGGGGAGGGGGTACAGGGATGCTTGTGCACTTAATAGAAAATCACAGCAACTGTTATTAATTTGCAGTTACTCTCATGCTCAGGAAATTTGCTATTCTTATCATGTCAGATCATCATTGTGTCTCAGTTTCTGTTCAGTGTCCAAGGAAGAATCTGTTCTCTAGTCCTGAAATCAAAAAATAGATTAGGGATTTGCAACTACATATTTATAAAAACAACTAGATGAGTAAATGGCAAGTTGAGTAAACGGTCTTAAACGAAGACCTGCATCATTTGGCTGGATTTGAGTTAATCTCACCCACAGTTCTTGTGTTTAAAAACAGCTAGACAACAGATAATTTATTCTTATGCAGGGATCAAGAAAAAAAAAAGAACAAGATGCAACAATAACCAAAGACATATACCTATTATACATGTTAACTAAAAAGACAGAGGATGAGAAGATACCTTAGGCCGAGATGCAGAAAAAAATGCAGTTTAAAAAAAAAATCCCAGACTCCAAAATTATATAAAAAATACCCACTTGTTTGTAACTGTGGTGAAAAACTTTAAAGGAAAAAGTAAGTTTTATAGGTCTTGCTTATATCATACTTGAAAGCTATTTATAACATGCCATCAAAAAGACTCTGGTACTGATAATCTACTGCAACACATGCCTGAAAATCCACCTCTCTGCCTCAGTTCATGTAATAGAATTATATACATATAATAAGTATACATTAAACTGTATATATGCACATCATATTCTTGTCTTAGCTATGGCAGCTAATAGCGACATAATCTCCAGCTTAAATATTTGACATTCAGTCACTGTGAAACCAAAGCTCTCAAGGTCACCCACAGTTCAAAATGCATACCCCAGCAAACATGAAAGCATACCCAGCACGGATGTAAATATAGGCACCAGCGCATGCATTAGAAGTCAATGCATGCCTGCAGTAAAAAAAATAAAAACCTGAGAAATCATCAGGAGATCCAAAAGGTAGTCAGCAATTCTCTCCACTGCTTCCAACCTGGATCCATTTCACTGACACAATGAGAGCACTAGTCTCAAGTTTCAGAGCCTTGTATAAGGTTGTTGACTGGTGTCAAATTTTCCTGCACAATTGTGTAATGCAATGCAGACTTTGTCACAAGACTGAAGGTGAGCAACCCCTCATTATCTACAATGGGGGTCCGTCGCTACTCAGACTGAGGTTTACCTGCAGTCACGACTGTGGGTGAGGGGGGCTGCAGGACAATACAAGCACTGTTTCCAGGCAGAAACCAGTCAGCAGTATCTGTAATTTAAACAGCCAGAGAGAAATATCAGACTCACCTTGACTACAAATTACCAGTTGAGTTTGATAAAGATGTGAAAGTAAAATAAGTAAAATGCTCTCATTGGATTACGGGTAGAGCTGCTCTCATTGTGTCTAATGCGTTCAATCTGTCCGGCTGACACAGACGGGATGAAGGGAATATGTTCAATTACACCTGAGAGAGAGAGAGTTAAAAGAAGGAAGATGCAGGGAGACTTAGATGCAAAATGAGTCTTTTCAGACTTGGGTGGCCACAGACAGATCATGATGCCTGAGGAAGATGGCATCAACCCAACTTGTTTCTAATTCACTGGGAGCAGTCAGTGTCTGAGCTCTTAGTCGATGTTCATGGCTGTAATTAAATCAAAATGCTTTTGTTGCTCACTCTCCTTGAGCATGAGGGCAGAAGACACTGTTCGGGATAAGGGGCTGTCTAGAGTGACCATTCCCTGCAAGCCGGGAACCAAAAGCTGTGATGTCCTTGGCATTGTTCTCCATGATGCATGTTTCATATTCCACTGTGTTCCCAGACAGGTTTGCTCCAGAAAACACCAACCCCATTTGGGAATCACAGTGGGAAAGCCTTATTGCACATACTACTGCAGCATTTCATGCAGTTCTGCAGTGACCGTACACAATATAGATAATGCATGTTGCATTGATAGGTGTTTTGCAGAGAGATTGGGATAATAGGATTACAAGTCCCTTGTTTCCATCTGTTGCGAAGGTCATGAGTCTGGGTCAAACAATAACAGCTCATGACCACCACTAGGGGCCAGTCGAAACCTCTAAGTCCCCTGTAAACAGTCCCTCCACATAACCATGTAGACAACATGTGCCTTGACATGATTGAGAACACTTTATAGCAGTTATTTATAGATGCCTGGTATCTATTTTAGAGCATGCACATAAACCTGCATGCAGTGTCAAGGAGAGAACCATGGCTCATAGTAAGTGGCACTCAGCCGTAGGTCTTTGCCTCAGATTTAGAACCACCGATTCTTCATTCGACTGCACCAATAACTGAGTGTGCATCTCCAAGACTAAATATGGAAAAAAAATTCCTCTGCTGTGGTCCAGTGGTTGCTCTCCAGCTGTCCCTAAGGATAATGTTCCAATGCAGCAAAGTGAAAAAAGGCGAGAGAGTTAAACATTAGTTCCTGAATTCCACCAGGCTAAGCACAGCATGGTGGTTATTCAAAGGGGACAAAAGAACAAGGCTAAGAGCATTGGTGCTAAAAACACTGTCGTGCAGAATGTCATGGCTATAGCTATTAATCTTGATCTCCAGTTTCTCTCGCTACTGGCCAAGAAATCAAGGTAAAGAATATTCCCATCTCTATTTTAGGGGGTCACTCAGCAAGCACAGGGTTTGTTTTGAAATCCAAGAATAGACCGTAATGCAGAGATGACATTTGCTTCTTGCATTCAATGGTTGAAAGGACAGTGCTTAGACAACTGTTTAAGTTGCACACACAACAATGCGGTAGTGCCCTGATGTGAGTGGTTAGATAGAAAAGAGATAAAAAATAAAAAGCAGATCTAGTTAGAAGTAAAATTGATGACCTCTGTCTCTCTGAGGCTATATATGATGGAAAAATAATGTTTTGGCAATACAAGTGAAAAAGTCATGTTTTGAAAAGAATGTGAATGTACAGTACAAACATCTGCCTAAACAAGGAACCATTTTGCAATTCGTATTTTAAAGAACACCTAGACTTCAAATATGAAAGTGATGGAGGTTTGCAAAACAAGACGTAGACAAGGGGTAGCCAAACTTGCCCCTCGAGGGCTACCTTCCTGCAAACTTCAGTTCCAACTCTGCTCCAACACACCTGCCTGTTATTTTCCAAGTAATTCTGAACAACTTGATTAGCTAATCTCTTCAGGATGGTATCCCACCAGCAGCAGGGTTGGTTACCCCTGCCGTAGAAAGGCAAAATATACCTGCCGTGCCATCAACAAGTGACCTTTGAGAAAAGATCATCCATAGAAAATCTGCCTGGCAACTGCATGTATGCTCTTACTTTTCTATCCAATAAGGACGTTTAGCTGGCTCAACCTTCTCCCCAAATACTCGCGCTGACTTTCTGAGTCAGCACTGCAGCATGTGGTCTTCAGGCAAATATTGAGTGGTCCACAGGACATCTCTGCGCTGGCTTTCTGGGTGAGCTCTGAAGCGGGAAGATGACTCACCCTGAATTCCTAATGCTCAAACAGAAGGCAAAGCCATCTGCCAGCCCTCATCTTTAAGCCATTGCTTTAGCAGCAAGCAGAGTTTGTTACTGTGCGATGTTCTGACATGAATTGTAAGCTAAGTGTGTTGTCTCCTGGCCTTTACGTGCTGCTCGTCTCAGAATCTGAGCAAATATTAAATAGTGATGAAAAAATTGAACAGAGCTTACCACTTGCCAACTAACCGATAGTGATGCTCACATCATTGCAGGTGTTTAACTGGTGGAAAGGTTTAGCGGTGCTGCATTCGGACTTTATGCATTATGGTTATTAAAGGTAATTACGGTAGGGTGATTCTTTCACTTCAGTTTCCCTCTGTGATAATGTGAGGGAGCTTTCATGTCAAGGACATTACACCAGCATAACACATGTGCTATGCTCAACCCCCAAACAGAGGGGGGACTCAAGGTTGTGACAGATTGGCTGCAGCACTTGGAATCATACCATAGAAATACCACTGGCTCCTTCCTTTTTTAGATGCATTCTTACAAGGTGTATTGGCAATTTCACTATCCACACCCATTTGGTGGTCCAAGGTTAATCGGTTTCCCAAAAGCTTTCCAAACCCTATACTGTACTACACAGGATAACAGTTCTGACAGTTCTGGCCTGGAGAGGTTCAGGGGAGCAATTTCATCTCTTTCATTGTTTTCTTTCCTGAAGACAAGAGTTATGGAAACATTTCTAAACAGGTATTGAATGTTTGTGACGGCTAAAATTAGCCTGAAAATATACTACGATGTGTCCAACATCTTATGATGGAAACACAGGAGAAAAGCTTTTTTAATTTTGTATTGTGTGTCCTGTATATGAAGTGTATCAATATTGTTTCTTTTAATTCCTTGAAACTCATTTTAGGAAGAGCGTCTATGTGAGTAGCGCAAGGTCTGAGGCCCCCTCATGCATTTACACTATGTGCACTCAACCATGACTGTTCAAACCCACACTAATTCCGAGTGAATAAATTGCTCCCTTTGACAAATTGTTATTAATTCCCATTTTGGCAGCCCACCAAGACAAACCTTCCCAACACATTTCTAGGGACATTTGTGTAGCATTGTGCAGTTCATGTTATCTTCCTTGTTTCCAAATAGATCCTTTAGTGACCAGATTTGTTTCAAATCAGGAAACCCAAATCTTTTGGATAGACATATCAACAACACACTATGTTAAGGAGTATAATTTTAGAGTTCCTCAGTCTCTGATTCATGTGCTAAATGCTTTAGGTGTTTGTTAGTCTATCAAAAGATGCCAGGTCTCATTCTGAAGCCAGACTGCCGGTCTGCCACCTGCACTTTTTCCTCAGTGTGAGCGCGAGTACATCGGATTTGTACTCAATATCCCTTGACAACCCGCAGTGTTAGTCTCAGCATTCCTCCTGGATAAGGTCAGGTCTTATTGGTGCAAATATCAAGATCTCTAGCTTGGGATGACATGAGTAACAGATCTCTCCAAATCTGTTGGCACGGAAAGGGAAAAAAATCCAGTATTAGGGTAACAATACCTGACTTCAAGTGTAAAACCCCACCAACCACATCTTAAAGTCCACCTTTGGCAGTATCAGATTAATGTGATTTCCTCCTCTGGCAGTACACATTAATAACAACGACTAGAAGAGCAGGCACTGAATGCAAGTTTTATTTCAAACAGCACAATCTACAATGTATTGTGCACCACTTGAGCCACATAATAAAAGCCTTTAATAGCCCCTAATGCTCAGCTGATCTCAGGCTGGGTTCTCAAATTGAAAACAAAGAGCTTTAAATCAGCACAGGCTAGTTTGTACTGTGTAATCCAGGGCCTCACTTTCTCCCCCAGAATCCTCCATAGCTTTTGTTGTGCTGCTGTGATAAGAAACATGAAAACACACAGGGAACTTGTTCATCTTTGAGGATCTAACATCAGTGAAGTCAGGGAGCAAGCACTCAAAGGCCACCAAATGTAAAAGGAAAAAAAACCTTTAATTGGCTTTGACTGTGGTCTTTGTACTTCCTTGGTAGCTTTTCAGTTTGGATGGCTTTGCCATGTTGTAGTATGATGATGTACTGACTATGAGATTTGCTCATCGTGCCAAAATGCTCTGACCCATTCATTGTCTCTTAGTAATTCAATAAGGTTTGGTGTGTTTAGCTACTGATGCCTAAACTTGTTGCTGAGAAACTGAAGTGGGATAAGGCCAAGCCTGGTAACAGATTTACAAACAAATCCACAATGGTTCTCGGAGGTGATTAATCTCAACCCATTCAGTCCTTCAACATGCAATTCACAACAGACATCGGAATTGGCTTTTACATATGAAAAAAGTCTACCTATTCCAAAAGTGCAAGGCCTGTTACATGAAAAATAAAGGTTATGTCACACAGGTTATAAAACAAACTAAAAATACCAAGCTGTCACAGAGCAGTGATCACACTTCACATCATTTGAGTGCTGTCGAGTACATGCTACTAAGTGAAACAGTAGCTGTGTCCCAATTCAGGGGCTGCATCTTCCGAAGGCCGCATTTGAAGGCCGATTGCGTCACAGCGGCGCGACGAAGGCTGTCCCAAGTGGAAGGATCCTTCTAATGTGGCCTACTGTCAGCGTTGCCAAGTCCGAGGTTTTCCCGCGGAACTGGGCTACTTTTAAGTTGTTGCCGCGGGTAAAAACAAATTCCGCTGGTTGATTTCCATCCCCTTCAGTGCGATTTCGACGCTCCAACACCCCCAAAACATCCCTCATACTAACAAATCCAGTGGAGAATTCGGCCGCCCGATGGAGAAGAGCCGATGGGCTTTTTGGGCTACTTTTGTTGCACAGACCTGGCAACCCTGCCTACCATCCTTCTTTCCCCAGGCCGCGAAGGATAGAACGAGGAACAGCAGCAGCCAAGAGAACCGAGACCGAGAGGAGGAGCTGATCGAGATATTTAGGGAGGACATGAAGTTTCAGAGAGGCAGAGCAGGAGGAGAATGGACAGATTGTTTTCTTCTCTTGACAGATTGGTAGAGAAATAAACTTTTGGTTATGTGAATTCAAATGTGTAAATTAAACAATCGTATACAGAATTTTTTTTGTAAGTTATAATTTGTAAATTAAACAAAAAATAATTTCCGTGCATTGTTTATTTTTGAAATGCAAGTTATAACTAAGAAATTATTCTGTACATTTATTTTTGTCATGTCAATTAATTTGTACATTTGATACAAAATAAATTGTTCTAATGAATTCTGGGGTAGGCAAGGCTGCGAAGGATCCTTCTGATGTATCCTGCATTCACGGGAAAAGAAGGACACATTTGCGTGCAGCATTTTAAAGGAGCCTTCGAAGGACCTTCGAATTGGGACAGCCTTCGTCATGCCGCGGTGACGCAATCGGCTATACTTTCACCTTTAAACGAGTCTCGGTGCGACCTCTGAAGGCCGCGTCGGCCGCGCACTTCGAAGGAAGCGGCCTTCAAAGGATGCAGCCCCTGAATTGGGACACAGCTACTATTCGGCTTGGTTCGGGCAATTTCTCTGCAGCTTTTTCTGTCACAGATGGAGGAAGTGACTACAGGGGTACAAGTCCTTCAACTGCCATCTGACCAACTGATTTGTAGAATGACTGATTAATTCCTTTAGTGATCAGTTCCTGCCTTTGCATCTTACCAGGCCCCTCGATTCAGCTGCTTTGGTGTCACTGTGAGAGAATAAAAAAGGCTAAAGGCGCTTGTGTCCTTAGCCGTCCCACGTACAGTTCACGTGACTGAAGTGAGAGCTGCGTGAGGCAGAAGTACAAGGGAGTGAGGGGCAGAGGGAATTGCAAAAAGAGCAAATGTTAAAAGGAAACAGAAATCAGAGCATCAGCAAACAACGAAGCAAGTAGGCCAAAGCAAAAGCTGGATGCTTTCAACAGACAATTTTTTCCTCCAGTTCTCAGCCTTTCACTATATCCCGGCACCATTACAAGGTGCATCACGTTTGTTCTTTCACAGCTCACTGCTCTTGCTCTCTCGCTTTTCCTTATTTCTCCAATCCTATTCACTCTTCTGCACCACAGCAGCTGTCTGTGAGCTGCTATCTGCGGCACTTGTGTCTAACAGACAGCTGTCGCCTGAGGTGACTCCAGATTCCCTTTTGGGCACCTAGCCCAAAGTGGGACATCACCTACCGAAATTCTGCTGATGCTCGCAAAGCAACGAGGGCAAACCCAGTGCAAGGACGCTATGTGCTCCGTCATGCGGCAGCCAGATCTGCATTACCTGTACTTCTGCCGTCTGGTAAGAGGCCTTGAGAAAGTATTCCTCTTCTCCAAAGACCTATTGCACTTGTACGGCCAGATTCCTTTTATGAGGATCTCACAAACACGTCATCTCCTCTTCCACTCTTCCAGTTTCTCTGGATATAAGCCAAAACAAATCCCTTGTTGATGCCATTCTTTAATCTCGTCCTCAATCATAATTATCAATTACTCCATTGGAAGTCACTTAATGAATATTAACACATTGTTACACCCGAAAAATTATGTTAATTGGACAGTGAAATGGATGGAGAGTGCATGGATAGCCCTTAACAGAAGAAAACAGAACTTAAGGCCAGAATATGCATTAGAGCAGCTGGTAATGCACCAAATGACTCTGTAATTACCGTAACCATAAATGACTGAAATGTAGAAATATGAACTGCATAAAACATTAAGCTATGATCAAATTACTCAAGATATCCTCTGTGTTGGTTTGAACACCCATCACAGTTGTAATGCTGAATGGTCATTTCATTACAGATGCATTTAATTAAACAAAGTGCGCTTCCAGACATCTGAGGCCTGCCGCTATCCCCTTGCTGCCATACGACCCCTTCCCTTAAAAAGCCACTGGTGATCTTCATTACTTCATCATTTCCCAAGCTGTAATTCACTCAGTTAAGTGATGGCCCTGTCAACAGTTATCTAAGGTTCACGTCCTTTAATAAAAATGCAAAAATAAGCACTGTTTGCACAGAGTATTCATTTGCTTTCGCTTTCTAACCCTTGTTCATGTTATCTTAGGGACTGTTGGCCACTATCGTATCCATATCTTCAAAGTCTGAAGCAATAATTCTGAAGTCAGCAGTATTTTTCTAACAATACAAGGATGGCTTTGAGGCTTATGATGCAGATAACACAGACTGTGTAACACAAAAGTAGGGATAGGAACCGGTTCAGATTTCTCCACGGTTCCATTAACTATTCTTTTAGTACTTCAAATATTTGGCAATATGAAATTTCTTTGTCAAGAGATCATTTAAAAGTTAAAGTCAAAAAACAGTGTTAAATACTTTGTGTGCAATAAATCCAGCGGCTGCCATGTTCAATGAATGCCACAAAGTCATAAAAGATGCTGTTTTTTCCCTCCTGAGCGCATGCTATTTATGCCTGTCAAGGTCTAGTCCGCTGACACGCAACAGAAGCTATGACTCTGCCCACACTCACACCACCTGTCCACAATGAACCCTGTCACTCACACACTATGGCAGACTCATAGTTAATCCTTCACAACCTGTAACTGCCATTTTAGAAGATCCTAGCATGTTTTAAACCAGTATTTTTATTTTATTTTATCTGGAGCTGTAATAACTGACTACATTCATATATGATATAAAGACACATTGTGTGGGAACTTCTCATAGTTTTCTATAAACAACAATGTTGAATCTTTTCACTATTTTACTTTATTTAAATGCTAGCTGGGCGCAAACATGAATCACAATGTGCTGTTGTGTCATTTGAGCTTGAAACTGCACACAGTTTAAATTGAAAGTGTGCTCAAATGACAAGCCCTCAAACACAAGCCCCCCATCTACTTGCCGACGTCTAGCTGGGCTTCTGCCAGCACAATCACCAGAGATGTCCTTGGGAGCCAAACACAACTTGAGGAATGAATCTGTGACACATCTTCAACGAGCCGCTAAGTCATTACTCACCTCTGCTAGTACTGCACTCATCATCTCAACCTGGTAAATCACCACCTGCCCACAATACAGCCCTCCGCCTGCTCGCCCTAAGACCCTCAATGGTCAGGGGTTTTGTGGTCAACTTGTAAACAAATTCACACATAATTTACACACTTGCGACTTGAGTTACAACCCTAAGATTCCCAGCCCAGCCCAGCCACAATGATTCCTGGCCACAGCTTGCAGTGTCTGTATCTAAGTGATAACGGATGAAATGAAGCACGACGGTTGACAATCTGCCTGTTTCAGGAGGCCGTTGTGCCATTCTCTATGGCGATCGACCAGCATTCGTTTATTTTCAGTGGCTGCAGATGACATTTGGGTGCTTTTCATTAAAGAGAAATGCGGAGAGATGCGTTCCCTAAGGCTAACAGCACCACGGACGCCTGGGGGAAGGGAAGGGGAGGAGGGCTGCCTAACCCATCTTTACCTCAGACGACACTTCCACCAAGGAGGATTTTCAGAGGAGCAAAGTGAATGCAGCATAGAATGCAGTGCCATGCAATTAATGTATAAAAACAAAGTGGATGGACTTTAAGCATGCTTATTTGGCTTACTTTGCAGAGTGGGCAAAGGGTCAAGAAGAATCAATCAAAATAGATGTTGTAAAGGAAGATTAACCAAATATGAGGAGATAACCAGTGCTTAGTGGTTAAGCTCTGGCAGTTCACAGGGTTAGAAGCGCTAGGTATTACACTAGTCTTTGCCTAACCTGGCCTCCTCAGTGCCGTTATCCTCTCTGAACAGGTGCAAAATGACTCTCAAATAGTTAAAAAAAAATCAGTTTAGACCATTACTACAGGCTAAAGGTTAAGTACAATCATTAATCTAGTAAAAAATACACTTCTGTCTGCAAAAGCAAACTATCTATTAAGTTCGTGTTAAAAGTAGGGGGAAATGCCTGAGGGGAAGAGATCAGTGCCGAAAACTTGTTTATATAGTCAAACAGTGTTGTTGAAACAGCAATGTCACTGATCTGTGTGCTCGCTGCGCATACAACTTTGGAGTTCACACAGTACCATATTAGGAATAAGTGCTGGATTGAGTCAAATAGAGACAAAGAACATTTGTTTCTCAAAGCAACAACTCCAGAGCCTCAAGGGACAAAGTGAAATCTAAGAAATGTTGTGTCAATGGGCTTGAAAATCAGATGTTGATGATAAGCTTTATGTTCTATCGATGCATCTGCTATCTAATCATGTGCAAAAGCACATGTGCTCTTTCGTACGAGCAGGGGTACTTTGAACTTCACAGCTGTCTGATCAAAGGGGACGGTCTTTTGAGTTTCCACAAACAACCAATTCCCTGATCTGTTGTCTCAATCCGCGCCTTCAAATTCAATCACGCCAGATTACATCCTGCTATAAGGAGCCATAACACATGTAAATATAATCTGCCAGACAAAAGTCTAAGGGCTATGAAACACCTGTTCTTTTTGATGGATCTGCCCCCCTCATTCTGTGACGTCCCTTTTTATCCCAAGCTCGCATTTGAAAAATGATGATAATTTGGCCTGACCCTGGAGAGAAAGGGAAATGTCCATCTCCCACTTCTTATAGCCATTAAACTGTATAAAATTCTGCCATTTTGAAGAGCACTGCAGCAAATCTCTGACAGGCAGGTTAAAACTGGATCAGGCTTTGCAACGAAAGCTGCAGAGGCCCCTAAAGCTCGCAGTAAATAATACAAGATGTCTGTGAGGTGCATCCCTTCCATCTAAGGACTGACTGTCCTCATGCTCACCTGATTGGACATCCAGTGGGTGTTTTATTCCACACAAGCCTAAATCCGCTGCCGTCTGCTCACGCTGCGGTAATTAGAGCACCAGCGAGCGTCAACGTCTGAATGACCAAAGAAAATTGAATTTTCCAACTTCCATGTCCATGTTTCTTCATTTAAAGGTCTTATTATCATCTATTCTCCACCGTTTACAGCTCACAGCTTGAGTTTGAACATGTAGTAACAATATGAACTCTTTCCCGTGTCCATATAAGAGATAAGAGCGATTGCAAAGCAGTGCCGTGTTGTGAAAGCCCTATGGCCTGTGAGTAATTCATCTCCAAGACCTCTTTCCTATATCACCCCACTCATCAGCAGAATACCACACCCAGCAGTAGGTCCCACCACACAGACTAGTCATCCTCTGTGTATAACAGCATTCCGGTTGGGCCCAACTGAGGTGGACCTCTAGGGCGCATCTTCTCTGGCACTAACAGTCAAGCCATTCTACTAATGGCTCCCTCAGGCACCTTCCACTGATATCAGTGAACTATATATGTCTATTATCTGCTCCCTATGTGCTCTTAATGCAAGAAAAGCAGTGTCTGATACCAAACCCCTGCATAAGGCTTTACATATTAATGTGTGTTATACACTGTAATGAAAGCAAAACAGCCCCTCCAGCGCCACGGATGCTCCACCGAAAGGTGCCGCGTAAATCGGGAAAGCTCTGTGTCACCTTAAGACCAAAGTATTCGTGGTTTGATGTATTTGTGGAAGCGAGTGGGTGTTTACATCTTTAGGCTTTCTGTCATTGTGAATTAGTGGGCGTCAGGAATTGTAGGATGCACTTATACATGTCAAGAGCTCTGCAATGGGAAAACAGAGTGGCGTTTTTAGCATTAATTTGCACACAGACATTTCCTGCCTATGCAATTAGACCTACACGTTTATACTTGTATATTTTTAAACAGAAACTCATTAGAATTATTTTAGTATTGTATTTAAGTCTGTAAAGACAACCAGTGTTGATGTGTGGGCAACTCTGTGAAGGCAAGAACGGAAACAACCGCAGGTCCCCAACAATCCCAGCTTTATTGGAGTTTTGTCCAAACTTGAAGAAAGAAACACTCTAGTGTGCCTCACCCATCGTGACGACTCTTTCATAAGAGACGCCCCCAAAAACATTCCGGTCACTCCAAGAGCAAGACAATTCTGTTGTGACACTAGCAAAACAAAGCCATACACTTCACATGAAAGACCATCACTACAACCTACTCATGACCCGACTTCTAAGTAGGCAGTATTACATGAGCTACCACCAGTTGGCAACTGTCCTGTGTCATGTGACTGGCCTTTTGTACACCATCATGCTGGCTGCCAGAGTCTGTGGGCATTTAAAAACTCGGATTTCCGCTTTTAAGCTGGGAATTTGAGTGAAAAGCAGTTTTCCATTAAAATCTGAGATGTAATGTAGTTTGATTATGAGAAAAGTGTGAATCTGCAATACAGAGTTTACAACATGAAATCCGCAGAAAGTTTTCAACACAGCTTAGCCTGAAGACTGAAAGTACATACGAGAAAAAGAAAACACATTACTAGAGACCTGTCACAAAAAGACTGTCTGGTGAACTGTTTTCTTTGGGTGAAATAACCTGAGGGAAATACATAAAAAAAAATCAATAACCCATCATGGGCAGGTTAACTTCCTCAATGAACCTCCAGCAATGTTTGTCTTCCTCATGAGGGTCTCACTGAGAAGAACTGAGACTGTACTTCATCCATGATGTGAAAATATGACATGTAAACTTCATATTTATAGATCTAGGTCTGGTTTACACCTGATATTTCACATCTAGGGCCTAAAATGACATGGGGTTTGATCTCCTGTAGAGGCTAGATCCTGCTAGACGTCTTCTAATCAAATCCTACAGATAAATCTGGTGCAGTGGTATCATAAATGCAAGGCAAATATTCAAATGACTGTAATGAAAATGCTAATGTAACCCATTGAGATTACTCCTGCTTTCGTCCAGGCATAGAGTCTAGAAATAGGGTCACACACAGCTGCGCTGCATCAGGGGAGACTCTGAAAAGCACATAGAGTTCTGCAAAAGTACATGAAAGGGCTAATGGAAGAGGGAGAAAACATTCTGTATAGTGGGACGAATTCAAGTGTTTGACATAGAATAAAACTGACTCTAGAATTTTCTTTAGTGATTGCTGAAATTTGCCCTGTGGCAATAAACAACTACTGTATCCAGAGCTTGTCTTAGACAGTTAAGCACACTCTGTTTGAGAAGGGCTACCTAAGCCACAGATGGACACTGCATTGTTGATTAGAAAATCACAGTATTACTGGGCATGTAAATGTGGATAAAACCTAGTGAGTGAATTTATAATTCATATCAGAGATCCATGCTGCAAGTAAACATTTCAGGAAGTCATCTAGTAGGCCTCTAAAAATCATCCATCACATCACTAATCTAAGTACCACATTAGTGCAATATTTTAGACATATAGTACCATAGTAGTAATACCAAGTATCTCAGCGTACCATATAAATACATTATATTTATAAATGTGGTAATCATTTAGTAACACAATACCAAAGTATTGATTTGTTTTCCAGTATAAATGTCTAAAAATTCTTATAACAAGTTAACTTTACCTGAGAAACAACACTGCTTCACATATTAAGACATCATCACATATCTGCACAGGCATATTTTTTAACTTGTTTATACTTAATATTAATGGGGGAAAAAGTTCAGTTTATTAGGACAGTAATACACTCATATTAAAGATAAATTCTCTGAAATGTTTTAATACCTTATGTACAGTTGTTTCTCTAGTAAATTTGTCTTGTTTTAAGAATTTTTTTAATATTTATATAACTGGATTTTAATACAAAAATACTTGTTAAGAATATGCTTTTTTGTATTTCCCAGATTACATCATAACACTCCTTCCTTATTTAGACATTTCCGACACCTGTTTGGGAGTGTCTATAACCCAATCATTTGCAGGTCCTCACTAGCGAAAGGAATGCTAGTGTTTCAAAACAGTCTTTGTACCCACGTTTGACACGTTCACAAAAAACTGGAATGTGGTAGAGGCTGGGTACAGGTTATTTTAATACAATGAAACAACAGGGAGGAGTGCTAACAATTACTGCGGCATCAGAAGAACATTTAGAGCCAGTTCAAGATTAAATTCAGTTTACAGAACAAGAATGGAAAGGTGAATGAATTGGACAGTGTATAAAGGTAATTCAGTCCAAGAGCAAACTACTACCACAGTCAGTTGAAATTGCCCAAGACTGACAAAATCCAGAACAGCAGTCAAATGTTGGTAAAGCTTGCCAAATCAAAGGTTCATTGTTGAATTAGGTCATAGTCACAGAGTGCACGTTTGGAGATGCTGGTTGGAGTTGGAGTTTTCGAGAGGGTAAGAGAGTCAGGTGCTCGATGAATTACAAGAGAGACAGAGAATCGATGCATAGTGTCTTTTGGTGTGGTTACTGTCCCAAGCAATAACATTCTGTACGGGAACACTGTGTATTGGCGTTGTTGGCATAGGAGCCAATAGTCTCCTCAGACATCTCTGACAGATGAATAAAAGAGCTTTGTATTAATAGTTACTTTTTTTAATTGCTAGAAGGCTGTTATGTAAAATACTTATTCATGCACACAACAGCAATTCTGCAATTCATGATGGGTTTGTATTAGGCCTACAGTCCTGTTGTGCAAGATTCTCTTCTAGAAAAAAACTGCTGTAACATTCCATAGAACAAGTAACTACAGTATGACGCAGCAAAATCTCCGACAGTTACTCAAGCATCACAGTAACACCTAACAGACCAGGAAATGGGTCAATTCAGTCCATACGATTCTGGGGTGATTCCTGATGTGTAATCACTGACAACACTTGACCCAGACTTGTAATTAAAACTTGACTGCAAATATCAAAACAGTTTAAACTGCAGTTTTCGCATTTACATTTAAGATCCTTGATTCAAAGTAATTATATCACAATTCGGTCTGTGCCTAATACAAAACTGTAATTTACATGTATAACACAAGTCATACAGTATGGACTAAGGATGCACTGATATGAACATTTCGGCCTATACGATAATTCTTATTATTTGAAAAGCCAATAACCGATATTTTGGCCGATAAATCCACATTTTATATAATTTTTGAGAGCCTGATTATAAAAACAAAAGTCTCACCATGTCCCAAGCAAACAACTATAATGATGTCCTCATTATAATTTTATGTAGCCTATATGACAGACTTGCGAAATCATATTTCAAGCAATTTAAAACCATCATGTCGAACAGTGCACATCTGAAGTGTCTCAGCTGAAGGAAATAATCCATTATTTATCGGCTTTAATATATCAGCCAAATTTTCTTATTGGGCCGATAATGATAACATTAAAATGAACATATATCGGCCGATACTGATATGGTGGCAGATATATCGTGCATCCCTAGTATGTTTAAATCCACAATACAAGCATCTAAACTGAAAATAGCCTTTCAAATATATAGGTGGAGTACAGATCTAAAGATAGAGCACTAGATTTCTCCTGGGTTACTATAATCCAGCTTATTCTTTTGTTTACTTGCGTCACTAGGTGCTGCTTAATAACAGATCTTATTTATTATCATATTTTAATTAACAGGAACACCAATTAGTGTCCACCAAAGTAAGTCAAACAATAATAAGTCAAAAACTACATAAAGAAACAGAGTATATGCCATATTTAAAATGTATATGCTGGAAGCTAGGGCACACCTTTAGCAGGTCTATGTCTGTGTACCGGCTGTTACACCATAGACTTGCATTTTATGATGCTTTAGTTTACATGTTCCCATTTGCCCACTGTAAGTCCCTGCCAGTCTGAGCTTGCCCTCCCCTGATGTCATGTTGCTATGGTAAGCCTGGTACGCTCCCTTCTCAAAACATGTGGAAATTTCCTTAACACCCAGTTTCAGAACAACAATGTGGCCAAATATGAACAAGAAACTCACTTATTGCATAATCTGAGATTTCAGAAATTAGTTCGGAAGTATAATTACTAATTATAAATATATAATCCAAATATATTTGGAATGGGGCTCAGCGATCAAACAGGCTGTCATATATTTGAAATTATTTTACAGGCAATATAAAAGTAAACTTGTGAATATCACGCTGATTTTAATGACCTTTTTATTTGGCCGGTAAGTTTCCCTGATAAGACCATATCATTAGACTTGAGCTGGTAGGATTGATCAATTCAAAAATCTGATTAATTTGATCCTCCTAATAAATAAATAAAAAATACATAAACTTTTAACCCATGCATTTCCGAGAATTTTCAGAGAATACATAAAAATATCAAATATCGTCAAAAGGCTGAAAAATATTGAGCCAAATCACTCCCAATTAGGATGTGTGTTTCATCTACAAGATCTAAAGACCAGTCCAGAACCATAGAATAATGAACATCCAAAATGTTATAGTCAGGTACATTCGATCTAAAGTACACTGTGTGCGTTATATAATCCTCAAATGTACTCGCCAGAGGAGAGGCTGAATCTAACACCAAGAGCTTTCTGTGCTTTTATTTTTATGAGGATGATGTGATATTCGAATAACACACCTGCAACTTTGTTTAGCTTGCAAATATACAGGCCAACCTGCAACCATGCAAATGGTTCCTGCAGTTGCCCTACTAAACTCATGCATACTACATTGATTTACACCACTTTTAATTGAGACCAAACAACCATTTCACACTATACTGTGCCATGTTAGTGCTTCAGAGATTAAGATAACTATGTCCCAGAATACAAAGGTTGCGTCCACTTAGGTCCATTTAGGACACATGAGCTTTAATACGTGTGTGCAACATGCTACATCTTAATGCCTCGATATAAAACAACAGCAAAATGATAATGCTAGTATGAAGCATTTCTCCAGGATACCTTATAAAAATCTAGTGAAAGCTTTAATCTTTCTCTAAAAAATGAGAGCTATTAACCAACACATATCCAAGGTGATAACAGTGGACAGCATAAAACGAAATGGCCACTTCCATTAAAACAAGGATAGTTCATCTAAAAATGAAAAATTTGATCATATAAGATGTTTAGAACCTGTGTAAATTTCTCTATTCCAGGGATTCTATGAGAATTGAGAAGTCCACACCACAGTTATAATGAAAACACAAAGGAACAGCCACCTGACAAATGATAAAAACATTGACAGCCAATCAGAATCCATCCGATTTTAAGAGTTGAGCAAATAAGTTTAACTGCAGCAATGCATGCTTATAATAAACAGAATAATATTTTCCCTGGGTGTGAAGTACGCTAAAACAGTTGTGGCTATAGTTATCTTTATAGTTGTTGCGCATGGTGTAAAAGGGCCTTTGCTCTCTTATGACTGAAGGAAAGAGTTTTTGTAATAACAAACATGGCTATCTTTTAATTGCTGTGAGACTCTTCAAACGCTGTTGCCAAATGCTTATTCACGCAATATTGCAAATCACAGTTTATCTTAAAGCCCTGTTGCACAGCATTCTCTTCTAGAACTGACGTTTTAAAATGCCAAGTTCCAACATGTAACTACATTATGAGTATGACACAACAAAAACCTCTTATCTCAGGCAGTTACTCAATCATCACATCTAAAAGACCAGGAACTGGGTCAATGATGTGTAACGAAAACTCCAGGACCCATTCATGGGAAATGAGTGACCAGCACATTGTTCAAAATTTCTCCTTGTGTGTTACACAGAAGAAATGCAGTCATGCAGGTTTGGAACGATATTACAGCAGAACGGTAAAAAATTGCTAACGTAATGAACACAGGCGTCATTTACAGAACACACTAAAGTGAATGTACATCTATAGATTGTCCTCCAAATAATCTATAAAAGAGAGTTTATGTTACAGCAGACTGAGGACTATAGTTACAGAAAATAGCATTCTAAATAGCACACATCCTATCCATGGTCCCATATTACCAGACAACTCAATGAAAGGGTTTTTTAACATTTGATGCTAGTTGAGCTCTTAGCTGATGATGGATTAGTACGGGTACATCATTGATATCAAGACCCCTTCTTTCCACAGTCTATCCCCTTTCAGTCCAAAATTGACATTGATCTGTTACAGAGCATTCCCAGACTTCCTCACGTCCCCAAAGAGAGATGGAGGAGCCAGATGAAGGACCTCTGGGGCTTCAGGAGAGGAAACAGCCCTTCTAATAAATACAAGTGTGCCCTGAGCAAGGCAACAGACAGCGCTATAAAGTAATTGGAGTGAAAAGAGCAAAACATAAACTGACGATCTTGAGGCTGCAGCCAATTTATCGAGCCACATTCAGAGCTAAAGCCTTTCTGTAAAAACCAAATCAAATTATATTCCTGTGATGTTTTATGGTATCTCATTTTACTCTCTCTCTCTCAGTGGATTTCAAATGAATAGACTAAAAATGTGCAGTTTCTTCAAATCTGATGTCAAGTGAATTCGAACCAGCAAACTCCGACCAGAACATCTAAAAAATCATTTCATTGCCGCTGATTTGATTTTATGGCTCAACTTCACAGCGACAAGGCAAATGATAGAGAAAATGTTTCAGTAAACAAGCAGACACAGAGCCAATTGTCTAAACTCGCTGTAAAGACCATGTCAACCCTGCATATTTATGATTTCGAACGAGCATAAAATTATGAGTGGAAATGAGAGGAGGCACAGCTGACTGACACAAGCTGTTGGATGTGGGAAGTCATTTCATGGTGTAAATACATTTGCCTGACTCTGTCAAGTTAGGTGACTCAGCCCATATCACGGAAGCTGAACACATAGTACTGCAGTGCCGCACATCACGACAACTGCGAGCTCGCCTGCATGAGAACTGGTGCAGTATAATGTGTTTCAAAACCTTCAAATGTTCAGATTTTATGAAGTGAATGTGTAAATGTCAACAGCAAAGATGCAGCGAGGCGGAGAAACAAACTGGACTGAAGGTATTGTTTCCCATAGCATTTATATAAATTATAGAATAATTAGAATTAATACAGAATATATAACTACATATCTGTCAGGCCGATAAATCGGATGATATCGAGCCATTGGGCCATTCTGAGATTATCAGCATCAGCATCATCAAGTTTCATACTGGACAATGCACAATTGTTTGCATCAATTTTGGATGAATTTTAAGTACTATTAAAATACAAATTGGGAGCTATGTGTGCACATTTGAATGCTGTCTCTGGCAACCCCGCTTCACTCGATTCATATTACTCATAATAAATATTTTCAAATCAATATTTTAAGCAACCATGTATTGTAATATGCACGACAACATGAGGTAAACTGGTCATTATTGCGAATTAATATGTGGCTCTCTGAAATAGCTACTCAATTATGATACATTGCATTATAATAATTTAAGTCGACTTAATACTCTATTGATTTTTTACATTTTTTCCACATAGATCAAAACATGGAATAAATTGTATGCTAGCCTACTGGACAGAGCATTTTGAAGATTAAAAATAAAACGTAAATCCAATTTAGTTTATCCCTAGAAGACGTTCCTGCATTCATCACTTATCTGCAGGAATACAAATAGTGTTTATAAATCAAAAAAGGTGCGAAGCTTATGCTCTTCAGATCCTCCTAGAGTGTGGATGGTGAATTATTAGTCGTGATCTGAACAGCTCCACTTTGCGCAGCGGCAGCAGTCAGTCAGTCAGTCACGTGCACGCCCGGAGGAGGGAGTGTGTGGCTGTCGTGGACGCGCGTCAGTGGTCCCGCCCCTTTTTCATTCTACTACGTCTAAAGGCGGCGAGCGAGCACATGACTGCAGTAACTGTGTTCTATAACTCCAGTCACGAGGATGGAGTACTATTACACTGTCCAGACTGCGCGCTCACACCAATAACCCGAAATGAGCACATTTACAGCGCTTACACTATTCCCGCTGACACAAGGACAAAGGACAAACACCACCGAGCGCTTTCTCACAGCGTCCAAATGTTTTAAGGTGTCCGAAAACGAGTCTGTGACACCTGACACACAGTATACGTAACGCGCGATTTATAAACATGCACAATTAAATTCGATTTAATTCGCGATACAAAAATCATAGCATACTTTTACAGCACGTGCAGAAAGCAGTCGCTTTCCGAATTTAAATGAATTAATGGCTGTGTTCCATGCCTCATCCATGTCTAAACATTACTATGCGTATAATTTCAGTGATGTAACGTAAAAGTGTCCGTATGTTTCAAAGTAAGCATTCTAAGCGTTATATTGTAACTCCCTATTCTGCGTGTATTGTATCTATAAATAAACATTTTGCAGTGCGACAACAGCCTGTTTGACATGACAAGCACGAAAGTGCAAAATGCACAGCGTTAATTTATTAATATCGACAGCACATAGGCTACTAGCACGTGATGACCGGATCGTTTGACTACTATGGCACCAAGCTCTTGTTCTGTAACAGAGTTACGCAAACGCTTACGAAAACAATACATAAGTCAAATGAGCAAAGAGTTCCGATCTCTACACTATATTGTACAAATATACTCCTATATCACAGCTGTTTGTAAACATGTATCCTACCGCGGATTAGTTTGTCAACTTTATACTGGCATACTGCGTTTGTTTAATAGCTTACAGTTTAGCTCAAACAAAACAGGTCAGTTATGAATACTGTGCAATTATTCATTTTTATCCTGTAATAACTGCATCAATATTAGTACCTGTACCGACTAAAAATTACTGTGATGCTTTAGACAAAAAAAAAAAAAAAAACCAAAAAAACCCATTAAAAAAACCCAGTTCTCTTGATCTGTGTTTACTTTTCATCTCTCACAATGAACTCGTATGGAATCAATGCGCTTTCGTTATTCAAACTACAAGATCCCATCAAGAAACTTAGTCAAGTTAAGAGCTCCCACGTGTCACACACTCACACACACACACACACAGAGACCGGGAAATTGGTGTGATTTTTGGCAAACTGTCGAACACACTTGAACTTGTTTCATTACACTTGCGAAGTCATTAACCTTGCTCTAATCGCTAATCCTCGAAAGTAGACTTAAAAAGAGCGATTATTTGTACATTATTCGTCTATAAGACACTTTTCGCATGCGTGCATTATTTCCTGTGAACTCCACGTGAAGCGCAGACGTCAGGGACTCCAGACGCCGGCTGAGACGCTGTGACAGCATCGATGAAATGATGGAAGTGTATCGCGCCACAGACAGTAACATGCAAAAATACACCCGGGGAATAACAGCCACGATTCCGTTCTACCAGAAATTGTGCGTGGCTTACCTGGCTTCCGGAGTTTTCAGTCAAGTAATTGAAGACAAATGAAGAGAGCTCCTCATCTAACAGTGAAGCGCAGTCCGCCATCTTCTAGAGAATGAGAGGAGAGGAGCCAGAGAGCGCTGCTATACTGCTCTCCCTCCCCGCATGCAGTAATGATCTCTAACCGACCGAGGGCAGTGTGCTGAGCTCTCTGTGCTTCCCAATCATTGCTGGATTAAATAAAACCGCAGAAACTTGAATTATTTGAAGGTGCAGGTGGGTTTAACACAGGTTGGTGGCTGAAGAAGGATGCATGTTCCTAACTGCAACTGAAGCTGCTTTTGCTGCCTACATTGCGGTGTCTATGACTCATTTATGATATGTCTAAAGTCCATGTCAGCTTTGTGCATATAATATATAGCGACCACACAACCCACCAAAGGATGCATTTGTTTGCATCCTTTAATATACAGTTTGCATACACAATACAGTAAACACAACATACAATTTTGGGGCTTTATGGTGCCCAAAAACATAAGCATAAGCCAATAACCGTGCTTGGTTGGTCTTTTGTATCAGCTCCAAATTCTAAAGACAGCTTTGTTAATCATAGTAGACATTTATGGCCGGTTTCACAAACAAGGCTTAGGCCTAAGCCTACTCTAAAATGTACGTGTGAGCTGTTTTAACTGAAAGCCACTTGCACTGACATTGTTTTGTCTCAAGATGCACACTAATGTTTTTCTTTTTCTTTTCTGAAGCACGTTTATAAAAAACTACTTAAATGCCCTAATTGAACTAAATCTTAATCCTGGCTTAATCTAAGACCTGTCTGTGAAACCAGGCCTTAATGTTTAAATTGGTGAATTTAGAGTGCTTGTTTGATTTAACAAATGTACATCTGACTGATCATTACATTGAATTAACAATTATACACTAGCATTATATAATTGGCCTTGGTCCACTGTAAATATTAGCAAAAATATTATTATTTATTATTATTTAACTGTACTAGAGAGTCTTTTGACTTTATATTTGAGGCACTTATCTTTGACCCTAATAAGTAAAATAATGAAAAAAATATGATAGATAAAAAGAAGTTGAACTGCCTACTGTAAGCCTGGTCCCAGCTTATGGTGATAAAGATATATGAGTAGAGCATTCAAATCTATGAAAACAATTAGGGTAATTACCCTGTAATCAGACTCATTGATTGGCTGCTCATGTCAAGTGCAGTTTTACAGTCACTCACAAGCTTTCGCTATGATTATTTTATTTTGTTATTATTCTATTTTGACAGCTTCAAGTAACATCAATGTTATTTATCATAAATCGAGCTACTTAATTGATTGAGTCATTTAATTCAGAGTGAAAACCCAAAGATCCCCAGTTGACTCTTACTCAAGAGAAGTTTAAGAGTCAACTGCCATATAAAAGATTAGCATCTAACACATAAATCTTATAGATATTAAGATAAACTTTTTACAAGGCAAACTAATAAATCTGAATTGACAAGCCCTCGAAGGACTATTACAACTTCTCAATCAAATCAGAAATTACCCCAAGGCCCCATCAGTCTATTGAACTGTGTGCTGACTGGACGGCTATCGACCAAACGCATGCTGTTTGAATGTTTGAGGTCAAAGCAAAAGTTTGATTCCAACCATGCCTCTTTGAAAACACATTGCATACAAAATATTATGCTCTTAGACACTTGATCGATAAAACGTAGGTTGTGCTAATTCTTAGAGCAAAAAAAGAAAACAAATGGGACAACAGATGCAACGAAAACCAAACGTTCAGTGACATTCGAGACTGAATTTAGAGTGGGAGTTACTTAAGCCAACAAGCCCACCTTCCATAAGAGTGTGAAAGGTCACCGGGGGGGATTTGTCCGCCCTGAGCGTCTGGAAGGTGTCTGACAGCTGTCAGGCTAGGAGTTTGTTGTCTGTTGGAGTTATCAGTCAAGAGAAGAGTCCATTTCATCAGTCATATCATTTCATTGATTATGCCCCAATGTATGGAGGTCAACAACATTGTGCCTTCAGCTGCAGTTGTCCGAGGACAGAAATCGATAGAATTCACACATTGTTTTCTGATCCTGAAGCATGCATGACGTTTTTTCATGTTTTTGTTTGCCTTGATCAATGAGACAGCATGTTGCATGTGCTGGTGTTGGAGTCTATGCACACTGCAGACATCTCTCACCGTGCTTTATGACTGGAAGGTGATTTAATGGGGGCCTCCGTGTGAATGGACAGGGCACTGAGAGGAGACAAATCAAAGAGCACACTTGCTTATGCACCAAGGGCTGTTGCAATAAATTTATGAAGATTGTCACGTTGGAACATTGGTTTCAATTTCAGAATGACACTTTCAGAGTCCCGATGTTGTGGAATACCCTGTTGGGGAGTCCATATTAGACTGATTGACTTAATACATGTACTAGATGGTCATTGTGAAGTATATTCTGCACACTCAATTTTAACTGCATCTTGCATCAGTGTTTACTGGCCTTCTTATGCCAAATCTCATTAATGTTTCCTTGAATACAATAAGAAATTTGCATTTCAGGGATCAGTTAGTTTTTTCAATCCAAAAAAATACTTTGAAAAACCTTGGAAAAGAAAAAATGCTGGCAACTGAAGTCAGCATGTTTCCTGCACTGCATGTAATGTCTGAAGACAACATTAAACGCTTTATTCTGTTCAGACTGAGCTATTTTAGTATCTTAACAGTTGTGTCCACGTAAACAAATGGCCCATACTCACACCTTATACAGTATGTGGAGAACGATCATCAGCTGGTCAGACATCAACAGCAGGCATCTTGCTGAAATGATGTTGCACTTCAAGAGTGATAGAGACAAAAAAAATGCAGTGTTTATTCATTCTTGTCAACAGAATCCATTGCTCAGTAATACTATTTAGTGTCAGCTCCTGAAGATCAAATGCATTATCCATTTATTTGTATTACATATATTAAAATTATACCATGGTCTATCTGAATACTCAATTCGGATTGGCTGGAAGGTGTGCATTAAAGCCATTTATAAAACGGATAGTTCCTGTCCTTGATTCTGATTGGTTGAGCAGCGTTCAAAGCCGTTTTAAATTACTCAACAAACATACACTTGTGACTGCATTACATTAGTATTACTGAGCAACTGCCGTTTGTGATTCTTTGTTGCTGCATGTGTTGCTTTGCAATCTCTTTGGAACTACATTGCTTGTTGGAGGAGTAAATGTGTTATAACATTATATTTTTTGTTGCTGCATGGTGTTTATTTTATGAATACAATTTTTATGGAGTAACCGTTTTATAAAAGCAATAAGCCCCTTGATGCCGTGTTTTACATGAATTTAGAACAGCTAATGGGGTTTTAGGGCACTCCGCTCTGCGTTGTGCCTAACAACGGCCCTTAGCTGTACTAAATTCACTGTAAATCACAGCTTTGCAGGGCTTATTGCTTTATTAATGCACAGGTACACTGTAAAAAAAAAAAAAGTTTAGAAAACTTAAAAGTTTAAGGCAACCAGCTGCAGGACATTTTTGAGTTTTCTCAACTTACGTGTTTGAGTTATCTCAACTTTTCTCAACTTTTTTCATGTTAAATAGTTGAATAAACTTTAAAAACTGAATTTGTCATACAAAACGTAAGTTGGATTTTTTACAGTGTAGTTCCAGTCAGTTTAATTATCAATGCACTGCTTTCGTCTGTGCATTAAAATCATTTAATGCACACATAGCCTTGGATTATCCATATTTGCCAATGAAATAATATTGGAACTCAAATGACTTAATCATATATAATGCCATATACTGTATATATATGTATGTTCCAAAAGTTGTATGGTAAAAATTATTTTCATGATTTGTTATCACAACTTTTTTTCTTTTGTCAAAACAACTTAGATAATTAATGTGGTTCAGATAACATAATATTTTGAGTTTCTGTTGATTAAATCAATCTCCTTCATTGTATTAACTCAAATTTATAATTTCAATGAACTCATACTTTTAAGGCAACCAGGTCAATTACTTGTTAACCAACAATAATTTTGTTTAAAGTTGTGATGTTTTGTTTATTACTTATGCATGTTCTCTTTTGCTGATTGAAAGGGAATGCTCATTCTAACCTTGAGCATTGCTAAGCTATCAGCTCAGAAGAGCAAGCTGATCCTGCTTTAGAACTACTGGAGCATTTAACTACAGAAATATGTGACTTCATTATATCCTAAAGGGTGAAGTCTAACTCGCAGAATGACCTGAACAAAATGTGCCACTGTGTATGGCATTTACAAGCAATCTGAACTACAAGGCATAGTTCAAAAAAAGCCAAGTCGTGATTGGAGGAAATGCCTGGGATACTACAGATATGCAAAGCATGCAAGGCAAGACACGCTGTGATTGGCTGGGGCTCCTGCTGTCTCTGTGCATAGTAGGAGAAGGAGTGAGTGGAGTAAAGCAGGCTGCATTAGAGACTTGCTTCCATGAGCAAACACGTGCATGCTTGTCACATGACTCCTTTTTCCATTGCCGCCTGACCGTGCATAGTGCTTACGCTTGCCATGTTGGTTAGATGAAAAGACAAGGATGATTGCACAGGTGAAAGTTGAAAGTAAAACTGTCAAATCTTACACAAACACTCAGGAGCAAAGGTGAAAAACAATTTGAGCAGGCTATTGCCATTTCCCCACCTAAATATTAATTTGAGACATATAAGGAATAGGGAAAGCATGCCACAATGAAGTGACCAAAAAATAGAGAATTATTTTATTATGTTGAATTATATCCTACTTGCCAACCAGTAAAAATTTTAATTTTGCCATGCATCTTCATAAAAAAAAAAAAATATATATATATAATTAATATTTATAAAAAAATATTAGAAATAATAAAGCAACTGTGCACTGGTGTGGTGGATGTACCTGGAGACTTTAAAGCAGCATCAAATACCATATTATGTTGCTGATCACCATATTATTAACTGATTATATGATTAACTGAACCTTGGTTGAGTGAAATATGTTTGAAATATTGACCTAAATCAATGCAGCATCTGTTGTGGTGTACATTGATCTTGGGCACACACACGCACGCGGGCACACACACGATTCATGGGGCCTTTCAATAGACATTATAGACATACTTTTATACTGTACAAACTGTATCTTCTCTCCCCTTACATACCCTAGCCCTAAACATACCCATCACAGAAAACTTTCAGCCATTTTACATAATTTTTTCTTTTAATTGTTTATATGTGTATGATTTATAAGCTGTTTTCCTCATGGGGACCAAAAAAATGTCAACCCCATAATGGAAATTCCAACCCCATAATGTAGGGTTTACAAGGCCTCAGTATTAAGTATTAAGTATGCCAAGTATTAATCTATATAACTTAGATAATATTTTTTCGAAGGTGAAATAACTTTAATCTGAGTAACAAATGAAGATGGTTGAAGTGTATTAATAATTAATATTTATTGTATCTTCAATTACCTTCTGTATATGTAAATAATGAATGAATTCTCCTTTAGAGATATCAGATTTAGAAATTAAATCTTTAAAGGAGATAAACTTGTTATAATAAAATAAATGAAGATGAGTAATACCCCTTTGACTCCATTTACAGAAATAAATAATCTTTTTGTTAAAATAAAAGTCAGGGTTATGCCAAATTGGAGAATGCATACAGGGATCCATCGTAGATTTGGTTATTTTTTTTATGTTACATGCAGTTAATATTGTAATAACTAGCCTATAACTTATGCATAATTATAACTAACCCTAAACCAAACTAAGTACATGTCATTACTTAATATTACTCAGTACTTAATGTATAATTACAGTCTAACAATAACACCTTAAAATAGTGTAACCAAACGGTCTTGCGACCCACCTTTGGGTCACAACCTACCAGTTGAGAAACATTATTTTAGGGTGCTTTCACACTTGGTTAGATTGCCTGGTCTGAACTCGAGTTTGATTGCTCCCCCTGCCCCCACTGGACTGTGTTCACATTATATTATTTGGGTACAAACCATAGTGTGTTTGCATCATCAAAGCAGCAGCGTAGTGTTGCACACCACACTCTTTTATTTGGTTTTTGAATCTTTGATTTTGTTTTCAAAGGGTCAGCACATACAAACCAAACTCTGACATAAATCGAAGCCTAAAGGACCCTTAAGTTAAATTGGGAAAAACAAAATACTTTAGAAACCTGCCTCAGTCGTCTTCTGGGAATAGGTGAAAGCCAAAATTGGAGGTTTGACCAAGAAGCTCAAATCCTCACTTTTATCTTTGACCTGAACTATCTGGAATTTCCCATTATTCCAGTGCATATCACAACAAGGGTTTGCTTTGAACAAAAGATAGAGGCCTTTTCTGTCTGGGGTCTGTGGGCGATTGACCTGCGGGGCCATGTGCAATGGTTTGAGAGTGTCTGAGCCTTAGTCATCCCAGCATGTGTGTACACTGCTGCATGTGTGGCATTCCATCACTAAACCTACCAGAGTCTTCAAAGACACACCCATCAATGCCTTCAAAAGTAACCCAAACACCTTTTTTTTTACTATTCAAAATGCTCTGTGTTTGTAAACTAGGCTTTGAGGAAAGTGCCTAAATTCAACATAAATATGCATTTACCATACTTGTAGCAACTGGCTTCTCCCCATCTGCATTTGCAGGAAAGAAGGTGGCCGTTATTGCTTCCGAATAATTAACCATGCAGTAATTATCAATATGGGTAGGAATGGTTGACACCATTGCTGCAAACCACCGGAAAGAAGTGTGTTATGTTTTTGTAGTGACACTGAGATGCTGATATCAGGCATGGAGTCCTTTAGGGAGTTGTTGACATGTGACTGTCACAGTGTTGGACAGCTGAGGGGTAGAGACCAGAAGGATATGCCCATCATGGTCAATCAGGATCTAAAAGATTCACTGTCCCAGAACGCCAAGAGAAGGTGCCAGCTGAGTTAGCTACATGCTATATAGCAAGGCCATCCCTTTCAGTCATCCCTTGAGTCTCTTGACCACCCAAGCGTTTAAAAATTAATGAGTATGAAATTTCCCAGACAAGGTTTCCTCTCCAATGAATATAAGTGGCTGGAACAAGACCCTTCTGGATTGGATTGCTAGTTTGTTTTAGTGGCAGTGTTGTAACAATTATCCATTTGGCAGTTGTCTTGATCCAAAACGACTTACAATCCATTCATGGTATACATTTTATCACTATACATGATCCCAGGAACTCAACTCAATAACTGCCTCCCATTTTGAAACCGTAACATCAGACAGGGTTGATTCGGGTCTCAGCTGGGTCTTTGTTTTGTGAAGGATCTAGTGTTATCAGGGCATGGGAGAGGTTGAGCTATAGTCTGTGCTGATAGCCCACCTGCTGAAACGCTGAGTGCACAGCCAGATGCCGCCCAGCCAAAGTAGGCCAGATTAGAATTGGAACCAATGTGCAGTCTAGTGCTCCTCCATTCTCACTTTGCACGCCCCAGCGCTACGTTGCTCGGCCTCCTCTGAGACACGCTGATTTATGGCCATGAGCACCAAGAGAGACAAATGGATCTAATCCCGACAGAACCGTTTCACAAGCTTAGTGACAAACACGTTTAGAAATATTGAAAAAATGCTTAACAATCAAAGTCATAAACATTGATCCTGTTCAATGAGAAGGAAGACCTTGAATTGCAAGCACTTGGAGACAAGCAATCGCACACACATACACATGTATGAGTTCACCGCATGAAAGAACCCACATTGGAGTGGAAATCTCTATAAATCTCAAGGACACAATAATGTGCTTTTTGAAGGACATTATATGAGTTCAGTAAACTGTCACCTTAGAGGGGGAACAGATGGAAGAGCAGGTAAGAATGGGAGATTTTTTTTTAGTTTTTAGGTTTTTGTTTTACATTTATGCAATCTTGGGTAGCCCAAGGGCCTATCTGGAGATATCGTGGGCATATCTTGACATTTACACAATGAAGAATTATCAACAGAGCAGAGCTTGAAGGAAGGTTAAACAGTGCAAAGGGAGTCTCTCTCCACATGTGACATTCACACCAATTTCGCTTTGCTCATGACTGAGCAGTAGGATCACATCACTCACAGTCTTCCAATATCCACCACCAGACCCACACTTTCAAACACATTTAGCATAACTGACTATGCAAAGAAAATCCACACAATAGCCTGTGATTACCTAAATGATTGGTTGCTTTGAGCCAGTCCCATCAGGATGACTGCAGATTGATGGAAGGAACTGACCCCTAGCCTCTCGTTTTCTCTTCCCTTCTCTGCAATTCCTTGCCACTTCTGAGCCAAGAGACATGGACCCTGATAACCCTACCTTCTTATCACAGAAGCACACTCCCATGGTGCTGAATCCGTAGGTAATTGAATCATGCACAAGGCTATTTGTATGATTGTGAATGGTATTTAAAAAGGGGACTGTCAGGTGGTGACTGGGTATGCTGGCTCCCTCTCTCTGAAAGATGCTATTGGTCCAATCCTTGCTGCAGTGGTTAGTCATATGGGGATTATACAACAGCTACAATTCACTTCATTCCATCTTGTGCTCACCAAGCAGGAAAATGGAGTTAAATATATCTGGTGGCATCTCTGGATAGGTCAAGAATACGTTTGCACCAATGAAGATTATCGCATGTAAACGTGACTCACTTCCATTTAACTCAGACCAAGGATGAGAATCATGGATTCTTTCATAACTCTGTTACGTAAGAGGCTTCACAGATTAGTTGTTCCCTAAAGATGATCTTTTCTCCCATTCACATCAAAGTCTTAAAGAGCTTGATGTGTACATTTCCGACTGCTAACTCCTTCATAACCCCTTTCGCTGTGATGATGAAGCAGGAGAGCTTGACTCTTGAATCAGGCCATTAGGTGAGCTCCACAAGATGCCGTTTGAAATATCTTATAACTTACATTTGGTCTCTACATTACAATCCCATGTGACTTAGATAATCCTTGACAACCAAAACAAAGCCGTTCATCTATTATCGGGATGGCTCGGCTGGGGGCCTCCAGCTCATATGCCCACATGCTGTCAGTGTTTTCACCAAGTGTCCGACCCTCAGCAACTTTATTATCACAAAAAATAGGTCTCCAGCAGACAGATTCGCTTACCGGGGAAGGTATCGAACCAAACCGCTTAACTGGTTGAAATGACAAACTGATGAGTTTTCCATTGGGATTCATAGTAAATGCCTGTCCCTTGACTGGAACATAGATGCTTTGCTTCATCAAGAATATTACTGCAATTAGGAATGGGTCACTATTCTTGTTTCTCTTAATGGGGAAAGATGTCTAATGCAATGTCAGTGTCTTTGATTTCCTCTGTCTGTCTCTCTCAACAGCTGTTGTTGGAGGTGGACCAGAACACTAGCTTACTAAGTCTGCTTAATGTAAGCACAGCTCTGCAGGGTAGGGGGAGGGTCTTTGGCTTCAACCATTGGCTCATCCTGCCCAGAGGACATCAACCATCGCAACATAATTAATGTGTATTTGCTCATCTGTTAAGGTACATCCGTTGACCTTAGAGATTGAGGGGCTTGGCCAGTGGAAGAGTGAGATGTGATGAGAGAAGTGAGGAGAGCACAGGAGTTGAGCGAAAAGAATGATGCTAATAAAACCAAAAGAAAACAGATAAGAAATATATATTGTATTGTACTACCTATTGCATACTCCCATTGAAACAAAGCCTTACCCAGGAGAACTCTTCGTGAGCTGCTGCTATGAGATGAGAGCTTTTGCAATTACACAAAGATTATCCAGCACATGACCCACTGAGAAATCCCCAACCCCACAAAATCGGCAAAAAATAAGCTAGCACAAAAACGCAATGACAAAACCTGTTCTAGTTTTGGAATTTCATGAAAATAAAGCCAAAAAGATGAAATATGGGGAAGTAGGAGTTTCCCTCCTTAGGGGAGTGTGAGAATCAATCAGGTTGAAACAGGTCTATGACAACACATTCCCAACAAGACAAGGAAGTGAATCCTGATTCATCGGTGGAGGAGGAAGTGCAGCAAGCTCAGGCAAGATCCCCCCCTGCAACGCAGACATGGTCATCTAATACTTTAGTAGACACATTCATCTTCCTGTCTCTCTCTTTTGGACATATCAAGAATAACACAGAAATCAGGAACATAATTCTGCAGCCCTTAGTTTTGGTCCTATGAAACATGACGGCTATAGACATTTGATATTCAGCATGGAATAAGGAGCAGCCTAACTTAACTGACATTATTGTTATCAAGTTTTGTTATTACTGCAGTACTTCATACACATCTTTAAGCAGGTTAGTTGAACTCTGGTCACTGTGATAGAGTATGAGGCCCATCCTTTTTTCAAGAACTGTAAACGTGGAGTTTATCTTTTTTATAATTGAATACTTATCAAATAGGAATGATAAAATAAGTATAAAATAGCCTTTGAAAGAGAGCAAAGGGTAAAGAGCATGTGTGCCAATAAAGACTACATTTACATCACCTTTCACTCGTAAAGCTTTGTGATGTCCAAAATAAATGCAAGGAAAAAAGAGAAACCAAAATCAGAATAAAAGGAACAGAATAACACACACACAGTTTATACACGTCATTCTTCTTTGCTATTGTGTTTTTCTGTGTAAGATGCTTTCTGCATCTTATAACAAACCAGTATCAGTAATGTGATTTAATTATACTCTCAAATACTATAGTTTAGACAGAAACAGGAAAGCATCCAGATTTACAGTAATTATGTGAATCAAAACCTATTACTTTTTCCCAAAAGTTTTATGATAGCATGCAGCTAAGCGAATGGGACAATACTCTATAAGAATAAAAAAAGATAGCATTAGCAAATATTGCGTGAAACTATTTTGTTTTTATTGATACCTTTCGGATTGAATGAATATTGATATTACTGTATATACTATGAATCTATAAATCATATGATTTTGTATTAATATAATTAAAAAAATTATATATATTATTAATATAATATATTTATATGTAATAATACATTTATGATCAGCCTGTATTTGTCTTAAAAGATTTGTGATTCAACTGTATCTCTCTTCTAGTTCCTTTTTCCTCTTAGCCATCTTGTTTTATTTTTTATTTCAATTAATATTGGCATGACTGGCGTGACATCGTCATTTATTAATTATTCTTCTGAGAGGATCCAAGGGCAGCGCAAGTTTGGCCAAGTCCTGTGATATCCAAGACTGCCAAGTTCTCTGCTGCCCTCCACGCCGTGCAACCTCGGGTGACTTGGAATGTTTGCATTCATTATCTAATCTATCCTGATGAAATCAATCTGCTGATAAGTGTTGAGGCATTGAGGAAACGCTGCATACATCATAGAAGGGAAAAAAGTCATAAAAAAACGCTGTTGGTTATTGTCTACAAAAGAAAGTGGAGCTCATGAAATGATTCCAAGATGCTGCTCTAATTCCTTTTATCTACAGATCATTATTCACTAATGCTTTACTGCTTTATGGATGAATACCTCAGAGATTGTCTGATTATGAAATCACTTTACATGGAAGTCTGGAGCTAATAGACACCTGTGAAGGTACTAACAGGAAATGTGGAATGTTTGAAAGTTCTGTTCCAGATGAGGGATTGGGTGTCACAATAACTGCATTAGTTTTATTTGTACAGCAGCTCCAAATCACAACTGTCAGATCTCTCAGTTCAAAAAGGATCAAATTGAGATTTAAGAAAGCTCTTACTAGCTTTTTGTTCATTTAGTAATCCGCCCTGGCTGAGGTACGTCAAAGGTCAGTCGGCTTGGTTTTATGGCACAAGAAAAAAAAGCATCTGTCAGCAACCCAAGCTCAAAACACTCTCATTACTCAAGGACAACTGCCACAAGTGGAAGGTTAGTTCCACACGAATGGCCTGGAATTCCAGGGGTGTCGCTCCATGTCTGAGAGTCAGCTGCTCTGCCAGGGTGACCTCCAAGCCCCATTTACATCAGAGTGCCGCCTGCTCCCTGGGTCACATGTGGCTGTCCCATTTCAGCAGCGTCTTGAATAAGGATCTCTGTTCGGAACAACCCTCTCCCTCCCTGAAGTTTCTCCCCAGAGAAAAGCACTGAGTGAGACTCTGGTTTAGGTCAGTGGAGAAGCAGCCCACAGATCAATGGCTGTGCTTGGTCACATGGGGAGGGGGATGCTGGTGGAGATGATAAGCTTCCATCTAATTACACTGCAAGGCCATTTCAAGGCCGCTTAGACCCTTATTCACCACACCTCTGAAGGAATCAGCATTCATTCTGCTGCGCTAAAGCAGGTGCTTTATCAGAACCCTGCTGTAAGCTGTGTAAACACAGGAGAATCAGAACGAAGACAACAGAACTTGACAACTAGATTTCTTTTTATTTTCTCACCACCATGTTGCTAGGGCATTGCTCAATAAGCTAATGTCCCTACATTGTGAAACGTTGTTTATTAACAGTAATCATTACTAATTTGTGAAATTAAACAAGGGCACATTAAAATAAAGTTTGACCGAATTATGTTATTAACATTTTATTTTAAAAATAATTGTATTTTTTTATTTGAGAATTTATTCAAATAGCTCATTTGTTTTTCAGAATTTTGCATCACTTTGGGTCAAGTTTGTTTTGTTTTAAATGTGTCATATAAATTATTTTTGACTTGACCAATGAATAACAGTATATTTAAAAATATCTGAGAGAAATCTGAGAGATTTTTTGTCCCTCCATTGACAGCTACGCAACTGACATTTTGATGCTTCAGAAAGTTCATAAAGAGATCGTAAAATGAATCTACATGAATTGAGCAGTTTAGTCAAAAGAGACTCGATTTCTGAAGAGACTCGATCGTTTTATATGATTACCAGATTGAATTTAGGCTTTTATTCACATATAAACATTGATCAGCAAACATAAACAGAAGCTCAACCAAACCTCAATGGTTATTGCAGAAGCTCAAACGTGCTGCGTAACACGAGAATGAACCTCAATAAGGGTCTAAGGACAAGTTTTCTTGCGTGCGTCCGTTTTTAAAGCGTCTTGACTGTCGTACAGTCTGACATTAATGACAACTGAGATCTTACAGTGTGACATGGCTTTCAGCGATGATCATGTTCGTACAGTCTGACAAGCAACAATCGTAAAGGACTATTATAAATCGCAGTGTGCACCGACTTTGTAAAGTGTTTTTTTTTTTTTTTTATAAAATGTGAAAATCTATATTTCCTCTGGCTCACAGCTGTACTTTTCCTACCATGTGACTAACCAGAACCAGTTGCCAACTTCCCAGGATATTTGGACAGTTGGAGTGGAGGAATTCAAAACAAGAGCGTAGCATCCTCTTACCAAAGCACTGTGGCCACGCCTTTTGGACATTCCCCCTTGTTATCATAACGGCATGTAAAGGTTAAATCCAACATTGTTTGTTTAAAATACACACATGGATGATAGCGCGGAAAACAGACCTCACATGATCTTTAACACTTTGCAGGTGCAACAAACTTGTGTTGATGTGCGGGTAAAGCCCGTATAAGGCAGCTGTGCTTGTGTTGGGTTGTTACGAGGGTCCCATCTTGGTGCAAGGATGAAGCTATATGTCATGATCTGACACAGACAATTCAACTCACCCTGAGTATGCCAGAGATTTCAGTTCAGTTGACTCTTTAGTCATATGGGGCGACTGTGGCTGTGAAATGTTTCCCTGTGAACCGAGAAGAATAGAAAACAGAGAACATGGAAAACACATTGAGTTGTGCACACATGCACACAGCAGGTGTAACCAACAGATGCAGCTCCATTAGATTAGCTCATAAAGCAACGCGCTGCCGGTAATGTGAGGAGTTCAGCATGTTAATGCGACTCGTGCATCTCTCTCGATCGCACGCATGTGGAGGGTGAAAAATACTCAGTGCATTTAACACAACAAGAATAGAGCAGCTGGGAGTTTGGTGAGCAAGCGCATCTCACCCTTCAGGTTCTGTTTAAAGTTTAAACACATCCAAATGCGCAGTTTGGCTCCAGTCTGGCTGTTAGTGCATAGGCTGGTGTCAGTAGGGATGTGCATGCGTGCTTATTGTCATGTCATGTGATCAGCTCTGGAAATAGCCGCCTGTCACAAAGGAGGAATGGATCCGTGTGCCCTCTCCGGTATGGCGGAAATACAACTCTCAAAGGTGAACTTCAACCCCCTCCGTTCCCGAAATAACCAATGTAATTTCGATGTCTCACAAACAGTGCAACAGAGAAAGGGAAAGGAGCGAGTGAGTGACATGCCAGGAAAGAGCAGGAGAGCTGATTCTGTGAGAGCGAGAGCGATACGGTTCAGCTTTGGTTTCAGGGGATGGCAGCAGATTCAGGCCTTGAATCATTCAGTATTGATGAAGCGGATAATGGAACGCGGTACATCTCTACTGCATGTATGTTTGCCGTACAGACCTGCGAACGTGTGCTGCTGTGAATGTTTAAAGGGATGAGAGCAAAGAGACACATCAAACCGGAGCAGAACACAGCTATGTTCACACTGCAAACCAGTGTGCGATTCTTATTTATTTTCTTAGTAGCCGTTCACATCATATTTTAAATAAAGTTCATTACAGATAGTGATCTCATATTAAATATGAATTTAGATGTTTTGATATTATCAGTATTCATATTTTTTTCGGTTATCTTATAACTTCAATTCCTGCTTTTTTTAATTCATTTTTTATATTTCAATAGATTTTTTTTTTTTCATTTTTAGTAATTTTAGCATATTAAACGTTTTTATTCAGTTAGTTGCCATATTTCAATTTTTTAAAGTCTAATTAAAAATTTCTTTGTAATATTGTTTGTCAAATCTGTTATGGTCAAATTCTGTTACACACTTTCAACATTGTTATTCAGTCTTGTTATACAATTTAAAACCTTTTAGCCAAAACTTTAGCCACTTGCTAGCATAAATGCTAAGAACACATAGCACTAAATAATTCATGATTAAAAAGACTTTTAAACAACCCACTGTGTGATCAGTGATCAATTCGGTTTTCCTTTTGACATTGTGGTAACAGTTTTGACGTTTTACAAAATAACTCTTGGTGTAAGAACTTTTTAGATTCAAATATTATCTCAGAGAGAGCACACATACCTTTCAGTCTTCAGATCTTATCAGTGATGGAAAGTGACAATTTCCTGTATCTTGTGGAAATGACAAAAAAAATGTTTTTAAATAAATGAAACATTACCAAAAGAAAATTTTGATTACAAAATGAAACATGATGGAAAAATTGACTAAGTTAACACTGACTAATTCAGACAAGGAATCATGATTTTCAGTTATATAAGACACTTTTTATGGAAAACATTATATTGTTATGGCCTGTACCATCAATTCATGACAATGAGTAAAAAAAAAAAAAATTATTAAATAATTAAAAATATAACCAATATAACAGAAAAAAATAATGACTTTGGACACCAAATTATTACCTGCAATTATAGAATCACCCAACAACACTGATGTTAATTTTGGGATATTGCATAAAAAAGCTAGATAAAAACCCTATGATGTGAATAAAAATTCAAGACCATGCATAACAAACAATCAGAAAACATGTGCTTGGTTAAGATTAAATAAACTCCTTTATGTGTATAAAAAACACATGACAAACACGCTCCATGACATTATAGGCCTAGCTATTGACATAAAAAAATCAAAAACCAAAGGCTTTAGATATTTCTCATAATGTAATGAAATCATCAAGTTGTGGCTGACTGTAAGAGATTAGCTGCTGAAAATGGCAACATCTTGTTAACACTCCAAGGTTTCAACCTGCTAGATTCAATAATTTGACTCTACAGGCTAACAGTGGGAGCGATGATGAGCCAGACAGACTGTGGGTGAAACATATATTTATTTTAGAAGACTATGAGAGAGAGAGAGAGAGAGAGAGAGAGAGAGAGAGAGAGAGAGAGAGAGAGAGAGAGAGAGAGGGAGAGGGTGGGGGGTGGGGTAGTGTTTCCATCTTTTCCTTTGCTCTCCCTGTGGAACTGTTCCTGTCAGAACAGTGTCTCTGCATTAGCTCAGCGCTATACGCTTCCAGCTAGCTCAGCGAGGCTCACATCGTACCCCAGGCAACCCCAGTCACCTCAACACCTGGCTGAAGGCTTCTCATTAGACACAGTGCAAGCCATGCACCTGTAAATCAGGAGGGAACGCTTGCTGTAGGGCCATTCTGTTAGCATACACGCATAGAAACCCACTTAGAGGTTTGATTAACATTTCCAACATGACACAACAATCACTGAAGCAAAGAAAGTCGCATGTACTTTAGCCTATTAATATGTATAGAACGTTTAAAAGTTTGGGGGTCAGTATTTTTATATTTTATTTTAATTATTACTTTTATTCACCAAGGATGCATTAAATTGATCTGAAGCAAGGGTGTCAAACTCAACTCCTGGAGGGTCACAGTCCAGCTCTGCTCCAACACATACCTGTAGTTTCCAAATAAGCCTGAAGGATTGACTAGCTGGATCAGATGTGTTTAATAAGGGCTGAAGCTAAACTCTGCAGGGCTGTGGTCCTCCAGGAACTGAGTTTGAGTTCACTGATCTAAAGTGACAGTAAAGACACTTTAGATGCGTTCACAAAATATTAATTAAAAACAACGTATCTATGGCATTCATCTCAAACAAACTGTATTTACATACGCTGCTTCCTTCTAGCTGAGTGACACATTACCATATCCAACATAACTGGAAAACCAAGGAAAATAATATAGCCTGCTAGTTTGTAGTAAGAATGATTTATATGAAGGCAAACATTGCAAGCGTATTTGGTGGTTTTCATGATTCATGCAACTACATCCAATAAAGGAGTGACTATTTCTTTGTCTGCAACCTCTAGCGATTAAACGCGGATATGTACGTGAATGTGTGTGTTTTTGTGGGGAGTGGGTGGAACGGCTGCACTGACTCACTATAGCAGAGACCAAGATCAGCTAAAACGCTGATGACTAATGGAGAGAGAAGCTTGCCTTAAAAAAGAAGCAAGGAAACAGAAGAAGAGGTGGGCTTTGAAAAATGCATGCACCCCAAACCCAACACTGCTGGGTTTACCTCAACTGCTGCATTTCTCATAAGAACATGCAGATGTATTATTGAACAGCACAGTTCCGGCCCAGGACATAGAGGTCACCACATCAATGCCGTCAGCTGAAATAGCCAGAAGTCAGTGTGCAAACATGCACATGAGCAGCATGTGCACTGAGCTCAAAAACACTTCATTAGCATTGCCCTAAATAGCCATAAAGTCTGTCCTCTAAATAAAACTAGCGTTAAATATGCACGTCCTGTCTGGGATCTTTTTAAGAATGTAAAATTTAAATGTAAACATGAATAGCGTATGGGTGGGGCAGCCTGGTTGTATAAAAGCAATGTAGACATCATTGATGACAGGGGCGTTTTCTATTGCATTCAGTGAGGGATTTTTTTTTTTTTTACTCAAGCTCATTGTAGTAAAAGGGTTTGGCTGTGTTTGTAGGAATCTTCTGCAGAACTTTGGAATGATGTTAAAGTAGATATGGAGGCTATAAAGAAGACTTGAACTAGTTGCTACACGCTTTTAAGGTTAATGCACATAAATGTTACAGAAATATTCACTAAAGTCTTGACAACAGAAAAGCTACTGAATATATACACCATATATCCATATCCACCAAAGCTGATATAGCATGTTAAAGGGATAGTTTACTGATTTAAAAAAAAATAATTCTGTCAACAGTTAATCACTCTCATGTCATTCCAAATCCAAAAAGCTTTCGTTCATCTTCTAAACACAAATTAAGACATTTTTAATAAAACCTGAGAGACATTACTGTAAAATAATTTGGGTGACTCTTTTATTTTAGGGTGTAATCCTCACTATTAATAGTCACTTATTATCATGCATATCACTAGGATTTGGCTGTTTATTAGTACTTAAGCACAAATTAATGCCTTATTCTTCAAGACCATATTCTACATCCCATAATCCTACCTTAACAATACCTAAACTTAACAACTACCTTACTAACTAAGCAGTAATTAGGAGTTTGAGGCAAAAGTCATAGTTAATAGTTAATTAATAGTGAGAATTGGATCCTAATCTAAAGTATGGCCAAAATGTTTTGATACAGTAAAAACCATGATTGGTTTTAATTGGTCAAGTTAATTGGTTGACGTTCCCTTACTATATACGGTGAATTACTGTAATAGATCTAACCTTACATTCCCTGTAATTTTACAGCAAAATACTGTTAAATGTACCATTTTGGAAGTAAAAAGAACAAATCAACTTATAATTTACAGGGAAAAGTCATAAACTGACATTTTCAGAATTCTCTGTGCGATCTTTATAACATATGTATCTTTTATGTATCTTATGTTGTTAAATTAATGTTTATTGCCTTAGTGTCATGACTGTTACCATGATTGCATTTTGTATTTGTGTGTATGACACTGTGTACCACTGTATATATATTAGTATTTACTTCAACTTGTGGAAAAGATACTTGTGATGAGATTTGATTCATTGTGTGGTTTTCTCTTGGCCATGGTTTTCTCTTTCTCTTGCACCATGGCCTTGATAATTCATCAGAAAAGGGCTGTTGGATTTATCGGTTTATTTATTTATTTGTAAATTACTGTTTTAAATTGTAAAATGTACAGGTTGTTCTGTTAATATGTTTGAATTTTTATTGTATTTTTTTCAAAATTATTCTGGCAACTTCAGGTGCTGGGTTTTTCCTACCCCAACCCCCCAATTAAAAACGTTAAGATTTTGTTTTAAAGAAATCGTTAAAGTAATCTATAATCAAGTGGTTTAATCAAAGCATTGACACAATCGCTTTATATGATAAACAGATTTAATTTGGGCTTTTATTCACAGATAAATATTGATCAACGCACATACATAGAGCACATCAGATATGGTAAACAGTAGCTCAAACCTGCTTACTTGCACATTCAAGTTTATGTTTATATTTCATGTGCTCTATGCGTTGATGAATATTTATCACTTTTTGGTGGATTAGACTTTCAATGGAGGAACAGAGATCTCTCATCTTTAATTAAAATATCTTAACTTCTGTTTCAGAATGAACGAAAATCAGGTTTGGAACAACACAAGGGTGAGTATGATGACAGAATTTGCAGGAAAACTATCCTTTAAACACAGTAGCAGGGCATGATGTCACACTGGAACTTGCCATTTATATTGTACACCCTATTACAGGCTTTTCAGAAAATTTGAAACAATCATGAATCAGCCAAATAACACGTTACAACTTAAATTTGGAGGATAGAATTAACAAATGATCCTAAATTAAGACCTAGGCGTTTGAAACCAGCTTACAAAACCATTAAACCATTTGAGAAACTGGACTTTTGACTCCAAATCTTATAGTTACTGAGATGCATGTGACAACTAGAAATCTCCCCTATACTCAACTCTTCTAAATGAAAAAAAGAGGCATATTTCCATGCTAACTGCTAATGCTTGTAATTTTAATATCCAGAGGTCACAGCTTTCTTATCTGTGAAATAATCATTTACAGATTGTGCTGTCAGCTACAGGCTCACCTTTATCCCGATAAGCGTTCACTGTTTTGTTAATAGTTGGCTTTGAATGAACCATGTGGTCTGCTGGTTGACTTTTGCATGAAGGGCAAGTGGGTGATAAACAGGTCATGGAGGTAAAAGAGGCTGAAAAACAGAACCTGTACACATTAACTCAGGCTCTTCCTGGAATTAAGGGACCAAGCAAACGGTCTCTTGCTGGAGGCTGTGCTGTCATAACAACGTTATGAGCTACGCTATAGCTCACGGGATGGAAAAAGAAAATCATCCTTGCTTTATCCTCGCACACCACACCACACACGAGACGGTGTCTGATGTCACAGTGGGATACACTCTGGGATTACATCGTGCATCAGCTGGGAGGATGAATTAGGCAGGATAAACATCTGCCTGCATGCTTATCAGATTAGAGGCCAGAGATGGACCGTTGGAAATATGGAAAAGTGGTTTGGTTTTATGATTACGGTCAACTTACATTTAAAAATTATTTTTTCTATGAACTGAACCCTTAACATGTCAATCTGCCCAGTCAAGTATTAGATGCAAACAGCAGGACATTGGTGCATTCAAATAACAGTACTGGTTTGCACTGTCAGGGTTTTCCCTAGCTCTGACCAGTGAGGTTGGAAAGCACTGGAAGACTGTCCTGTCCTGTCTTGTCTTGTCTTTGCTGTGGATTGCTGGACTGCTGAAGCGGCCATCCATTATTCAGCTCGTGGGGATGGGCGGCTTTATATCCTGGGATTAAGAACTCAGCACTGATGAGCACATCACGCTCTCCACTGACACACATACACACACACACACACACAGCAGGAGGCAGGGACACAGAAAACACACCTCCTCCGCATGAGTGCATCAATTCTGGAGTGAAAGCCTGGATATCTGGATCGGAGCATCTAAACCTTGGCCATATCTTGAAGGCTGCTCTCTATGCGGTATTGGACGCGTATAATTCATAACACAAGTATCAGCAAGCGCAGGCATGAATGCATGACCAACATATTGCACTAAGTCCCAGGGTCAATACTTAGTCAGCATGAAATCAAAATTCACCCTGTGTATTTTCTAAATGCATTTTACAGATCTTATTGTGAACAATTCATCCATGGATATGTATCATTAATCAAATGTTTTGACCTTGCAATGTTTAATCAAAATGTCGACAGACTTTTCTCTGGTGATACGTGCAGCGACCTTAAAAGGACAGTTCACCCAAAATGTTTTATTCTGTCATCATTTACTCACCCTCACGTCATTCTAACCTTGTACAACTTTCCCACGTGGAACACAAAGAGAACTTTTTTTTTTTTGGACCACAGTGACTTTCATAATATGGACGAAAGAGTTGTTTTTGTAATTATATTTCATATAGACGGTGTAAGTGATCCTTGTGCCTTGCTCTTTAATGTCCTAGACTTTTACCCCTGGTTTCACAGACAAGGCTTAGTAAAAATGCTGTTATAACTGAATTTGACATGAAATATCTGAAAATATGTCAGTTCCATTGTTTTGTCTCAAGATTCGCACTGATAATGTTTTTTCTAAGGCATTTAAAAAAGCTAAATGTCCTAATTGAGCTAAGGCCTAATCCAAGCCTTGTCTGTGAAACCAGGCCTTAACATTGCTCAAACCAGTATGCCATGTCCATTTATTTACTTTAATTAGCTGTGTAATAAGAGAGATAATGTGCAGTCATGGTCATTAATAAAAATAAAAAAAACCTTTATGGATTTATTTTGCAATAATGACAGCTGACTGTACATTATGCCTTACTTACTTGATTCTTCCGATGTGAGGGGGTGGTTTTGAGCATCATGTTACATCCAGGAAGAGTTACAGGAAATAAGAACAAATCCATTTTCTTTTTTTGCATCAGCATATCAACATTGTTCCACCTTAGATATAGGTTAATAAAGGCTTAGAGCACGAGCAATCGATCGAGTTATGCAACGTTATCAAACAATCTCAACAGATAGTGTTCTGCGATCAATAGTAAAAGCATAAATCACAAATGCCAAAACATCTTTGGGAAAATATCCAGCTCTCACTTTAACCTACAGAGCATTAAATCTGTAGTGTATTCAACAGCAGTGCTGATCAGAAGAGCCATCTGTTAGATTAGAGCCCAGCCTACAGGTGTTCTATTCATGGCGTCTTCGCATCACTCATCACATACGTAGATGTGCAGAGGGCTTTTAGAAATCACACTGCAGCTCATGTTAAATTGCACATATATTAAAATTTAGACCCTATATTAAAGTTAGTTCGTCATTGCGGTTTTGGAAAATACAAACAGCGATGGTTTGTACCAAATATCTCTGACTATGTTCGGAAAATAATGTTTCCATACAGCAAAATACTGTTTTAAAGGTCACATCCTGATAGCGATCAATAATAGAAGTGGTCTAAATATTTAAGATTTAAACACCATCAACACCGAAATGAATGTGCAGCAGTCAGGTGGAAAAGGTCAGTGCTCTTTAAGATGTTTACATTCATTATTATTGTAATGTTATGTGCTTTGAGACATGAGGTAATTTAACGCCGTCTCTCGTGACGCTTTGCATATTCTGCTGTGTGTTCATGTGTGGCGTGGCTTTGGAGACGCACTGGGATCTTTCGAAGCTAGCTCTCCGAAATTGCCTAGCCTACCTTTAAAGGCAATATACAGTATGTAAACAGTATGGTGAATAAATATCTCAAAACTTAATATTCGATTTCGAAATTGTTTTCACATGAACTCTGCTTTAAATCAGAGAGTCTTTTACAGTTCTTTTGTATTTGTACGGTAATCATGTTTAAAAAAATTATTTTGCGGTTTCAATAAATGAATTATGATAAAAACAAATCGCTTATGAATACTTTGCCATACTAGAGATGAAACATTGAATACATTGCATTGTGGGACAAAGTATGCATATTTGTACATTTTGGCAAAGGTAAGTCAGTCATCATATTTCACGCATAGAGAAAATGTGCATATATGGATATATATAGTAGCCTATACATATTGAAAACAGTGCAGTCATAGTACCGTAAAAACAATCAAACAAACAAAATATAATGGTACAGTGTATAGTACAGGTATGACAACTATACTATATACTACTATATACACAACACCGTTCAATAGTCTGGGGTAAGATTCACCAAGAATGCATTAAATTGGTTACAAATGTTTTCTTCAAAGAATCTTAGAAGATTGATAATAATAATAAATGTTTCTTTAGCAGGAAATCAGAATGATTTCTGAAAGATCATGTGACATTGAATCCTGGATTAATGACTACATTTTAAAACATATTCAAATAAATTATAATATTTCACCGTATTACTGTTTTATTGTGATACAAAAAAAATGCAGCCTTAGTGAGCATATGTAACTTAATTTTTTAAAACCACAAACATTTGAATGGTAGTGTACATTATTTTGCATATTGCTCCAATAATGTGTAAAACCGTCTTAATTTTGACATATTGAATAAAAAAATAATCCACAAGATGTCTAAAAGTGTTGATATCACTGCTGGCTCATTCTTCACAGAAATCAAAGGTAAAGTGAAGTGTGTAAGAAATAGTCTGCCCCGACCCATATTCCTGTGGTTGATCATGTTCATTCCCCAAAATGGCTTAATTATCATAGAGAAGTCAAGTCAAGTCATCTTCATTTATATAGCGCTTTTAACAATGTAGATTGTTCCAAAGTGGCTTTACATTGATAATAGGAAATTAAAGTAACAGAGATTGTTTTGGCTTTACAGCAGCTCTAGAATAAAGTTATTGTCCAGATAAAGTTAGTTTGATTGATTCACTTCCGTCGCAACGATCATTGGTTATTAACTTAGGGGCCGCTAACACGACACCGTTTTAACAGAAAACTTCAAAAACGCAAACCAGTGAGAACCCAGATGGCGTGCACATGCACATTACGAGTTCAGTCTATAGGTATGCGCGTTTGAATATATGTGCGCAGGCGTGTAGTCCTTCCCTACAACATACAACATCAACCCTCAACATTCTTGTCTGGAAATTTATAATACAGAATTTGTATTGCTTCCGCGTAGCCACACGAACCGGAATTATCCTGACAACGCTTTATCTGTTGAGAGGTGAAGAACAAAGTCAACCAGTTTTATTGTTACTGCCCCATTTGAGTGGATCACACCATGTGCAAATGATTATCAACTGTAGAACGGGAGCAGGTGAGGTGAACTGAGAACCATCTCAGACAACGGGAAGTCTGAACTTAACATACGCTACAATAAACTTAAACGTCCTTATTTTTTTCTTACAAGCGCATTGCATCATGGGACACGGTAGCCCATATCCAGATGGTTCTGGTTGTACGTAACGTTTTGGCAAAATGTTAAGAAAATGTGCATACTGTGTAAAACATCCATACTGTAAAAATAAGATCGTTTTAGTATATGGTAAAAAAAATAAAAAAATTAATGTAAAATATATAAAGACAAAATAGTTTGGACAAGTTCATGGCCAAGAGAATGTGCCTCCATAGGGAATTTGCCCAAATATTTGTGTGACATTTGGACAGGTGATGTATATAGTCATGGGACCAAAAACTTAGTGTTGACAAAACTAAATTTCATCATCCTTTTTCCACTGTGTCAATGTTTCACTGGACCGGTTAAAGCGGAGGACGGAAAAATGTCTTCCGGGACTCGTGTCAGACATGAGTGCTGTCGATCATGATGTAATTAAATTAGGCTTAAGACTCTTAGGGCTCGGTTTGCCATAGACCGAACAAACCTGGGCGACTTCAGGCATCTGCAGCAGCACAACGCAAAAAGGGAGGGAGAAACGGAGAGCAATTTCCTTGCAAGCCATAATCTGACGCAAATCCCAGCAGGGCAGCAGGGAACAGAGGTCAAGCAACTGTGGGCACTGAAATGACCCTGTCTCAGTTTATGAAAACTCGCCAGTGCTTCAGCACTGCACTCATGCTGACCTGCCCCTCTGTTTCCATATTGACAGCAATAACAGTAAACCGAAGAAGAGTGCCGCTTGATGTCATTTCATGCTGATAAATTATTTTCTTCTGAAGTTCCTGGTTTTTAGTGACACTGTGCTCCACAAAACGGAATGATTTCAGAGTTCTGCTCACAGATATCAACTCTGTTTTTTCATTTCTTTGCCTCGTCATTTTTTCCCCCCATTTAATATCAAAGAGCTGTGGAGAAAATGACTGGTTAATTTAAATCTCTATTCGCCACAGGCGGGAAGTCGAGGACACCTTAACCTTCAGATATGGCGCGCTGCCTCAGCAAGTGTGTGGAGCGTTTCATTACTGCCACTATGGAAAAGCATTATCTGCTTGTTATGATTTGCAGGCAGATTATTACAGATGAGACATAAAAAGGAAGGATATTTATTTGTTTTGCTGCAATGGCAGACAGAGCAGAACAAAACTCCCCCTAGTGGTCACATTAGTAGACCATAAATACAGCTCCAGACAGTAATGGGATTCACAGTTCCTGCTTCAGCTCAAAGGCCAGGCGGTTATTACACAAAAATGGCACATTTTAATATACTAATACTTTATATTCAAGCACAATAGGATTTACATCTTCGCTCCGCCTGACTGTCTTTATGAAAATTCATTGAGTTAAAATGAGCAAAAGGACTTTGAATAGGCTAATTCAAAAAAAAAGAAAGTTAATTTTCCTTCATGACTTCTTGGGATTAGTTTATGTTTGAATCAAAACTGGTTTAGGCAGTGTTTTTATTTCTAGTTATCTCCTGCAGATTATTTACACTGAAAACAGGGTTTTGTTGCGGGCTGTGTTTACACTCTAATCATATTACAGTAGGGGCAAAACAATAAGTCCCAAGTTTGCAGTATGTTGTACATCTGTGTGCAGAGGGGCCGGTTTTTTAAAAAAGGCAGTAAATGCCAAGATTAGACTTCAAATTCCCTTCATCTGCACTAAAGATTATTTTGGCGAATTGAAACAGGTGTTTCTGCCAAGAGTGATTACTGTGTGACGAGCCAGAGGTGACCCCATAAACGGAGAGGTCTAAAAAAGCTCCATTGCGGTTGCTTGTGGTTATCGCATTCAGCCCCATGAGGAGCCGTAATCTCTCTGGGCTGCAGGCTGCATGGAGCACTGCCCTCATGACAGGGACCAACGACATTTTTATTGCAGTTGCATTCCTCGACTGTCAGCGCTATTGTGCGGCTGACCTTGAGATGCTGAGCAACCTTGACCAAGAAGCAGCAGGGCAGCTGCTACAGCGAATGTGAAAATGAAAGGTTACTTAATGAGATGGACAGATACCAGACCAACAGGGGGAAATGAAATGATTAAATGGCTTAAACGTGTGAAATGAGGAAGCTGTTCTTGGAACGAAGAATGATTGGTGGTGCTTGCTAAGGCATGCTTCACTATTACTACTGCTCATGCTTAAGGATTTAAACTTCACTGTGTAACTCGTCCCACTCAATTTGTGCTACAGACGTGAATGATACCAGAAATGGCTTGCTATGTTCACCCAGTGGACATTCAAACGAGAGAGAGAGAGAGAGAGAGAGAGAGAGAGAGAGAGAGAGAGAGAGAGAGAGAGAGAGAGAGAGAGAGAGAGAGAGAGAGAGAGAGAGAGAGAGAGAGAGAGAGAGAGAGAACCATTCCAGCAACCGCCAAGTAACACATTAGCAACCACCTATCAATGCCCTAGATACTACCCAGAACACCCCAGCAACCACCTTAGCAACCCCAGAATGCGCTAACTACAACCACAACACATTTAGCAACTACACAGAACACCCTTGCAACCACCAGAACACCCTAGATAATACATACCGGTAGTAACACCCAAGCAACACCTACCAATTGAAACTACCCAGAACCTAGGAACCATCTATCAGCCTTAACAACCAGCAGAACACCCACGCAACCACCAGACCACCCTAGATACTACCTAGAAACACCATAGCAACCACTCAGAACAACCTAGAAACCATCTATCAAGACCTTAACAGCCACCAGGACACCACAGCAACTACCTAGAATTGCACTAGCAACAACAAGAATGCTCTAACAACCACCAAAACACTCTTAGCAACCATATTAAAATGCACTAACAACAACCCAACGACACCTTAGCAACCCTACAATGCACTAACCACCACCACAACACATTTAGCAACCATCCAGAATGCCCTATTAACCACATAGCAACACTTTAGCAACCACAGAATGTACCTACCATCACAAGACATTTAGCAACCACCCATAACACCTTATTAACCACATAGCCATACATTAGCAACCAAAAGAAAGTGATAACCAGCAGAACAAACTAGAAACCACCAGAAAACATTTAACAACCACCCAGAACATCCCTGCAATGCCTTCACCAGCACCCAGAAAACCCTGGCAACCACCCATAATGCCATATTAACCACATAGCAACACCTTAGCAACCACAAGAAAGTGCTAACCACCAGAAAAACTAGAAACCACCAGAAAGCAACCAACAGAAAGTGCTGAAGCGCTAACAATCACCTGAACAAACTAGAACCCACCCTTGCAATGCCTTAACCACCACCTAGAACACCCTAGCAACCACATACCAACACCTTTACAACCACCATAATGTGCTAACCCCCAGAACAACCACCTAGAAACTTCCTAACAACCACTTATCAATGCTTTAGCCATTAAAAAACCCACTGAAAACATCTTCGCAAAACACATTGCAATGAATTTGCAATCCCCCTCCCAAACAATCTAGTATTGTGGTGGTAAATGTTATCTTTTATGCAAACATCTAGTTTACATTTATAACACACCAAAATGTTTCCCAATAATGCTAAACAGATCACATTAGAAACAGATAGATGCTTTTGGACAGACAGGTTTACTGACATTTAATGAAAGTGTGTTAGGAGCAGCTCCCTTGAGTTTCCATGGCAGACAGTTCAGTGTTTACATTCTGTTCTTTATTAATCTCCTCTGAACATTCTCAACGTTCCTCCAAGCAAGTTCTCAAAACATCACCATGTGTGTAACTAAACAAAACATAGTCTACCAACAACAGCTAAACCCAAATGATGTCTATTCGTTTTCCCATCAGGCCCATTAAGGTGCGGATGGGAAAAGCAACTAACTCAAGAAAAAGGAGATGATGGATTCGGGAAGACAGGAGTTGGGCACATGATCACTGTGTCTCAAAACAAACTGTGAGATCAGACTTGGGCAGGGTAAAGACATGGGATCCGCAGCAGCAGTATTCCCTCCCCTCTCCCGCCTGGATACTTTCCCAGCCACCCGCCTTTGGGAAGGTGAACGACAGGGCTATTTTCCTCACACTTGTATGAAAAGATTGCGCATGTCAGTTTTCAAAGAATGATGGCTGCTGGTATTTGAGCTGCCAGCAATAACAGCTCTTCGCCAGCACTGACGGGATTGTCACAACAGAAATAAGCAGCATGCAACCAATATTATGAGCATTCCTAATTAATACACAGAGTAAATATCTCTGAATTAATTAGAGGATTCTAGGTAAGTAATGATTTGACAAATCTAACGAACTGTAAAAGGCCTTAAAGGAATATTCTGGGTTCAGTTCAATAGAAAGCAGTGGAATAATGTTTACACACACACACACACACACACACACACACACACACACACACACACACACACACACACACACACACACACACACACACACACACACACACACACACACACACACACACACACACACACACACACACACACACACACACACACACACACACACACACACACACACACACACACACACACACACACACACACACACACGGGACTCTCCATAGACGTAATGGTTTTTGTACTGTCCAAACTATATATTCTATCCCCTTACACTAACCTGACCCCTAAACCTACCCATCACACAAAACTTTCTGCATTTTTACATTTAAAAAAAACGAATTCTGTATGATTTATAAGGTTGTGTACCCATGGGGACCTTAATTTAGGTGACACGACACAGTGACACGAGTCCCCATGAGTCTGTGTGCATTCAGAGTTAAGTCCCCACCGGGATAGAAAAACATCAAAAACACACGTTAACACACACACACACACACACACACTAAAATAGTCACTGTTTCTAAAGTATGGAAAAAAGACACTGGCAAAAACAGTGTCAAGGATTTTAGTTTAGACAAAAAATTAAATACTTTCAAAACTAGGGGTTAATACAAATAAGAATCATATACAGCAAGGACACATTAGATTCAAAACAAAAGCTACCATAAATAAACTTACAAATGTTTAAGTATTTCCATTTCAAATAAACTGTTCATTTTAAATTTCTATTTATCAAAGAATCCTGAACAAATATATCATAGTTATGTTGCTGTAATATCAAAAATATTAAGCAGCACAACTGTTTTTGACACTGATGAAAAACAAATTCTTGAGCTTAAAATCAGCATATTTCTGAAGGATTGTGTGACACTCAAGACTGGAGGAATGATGCTGAAAATTCAGCTTTGATCACAGGAATAATTTACATGTTAAAATACATTCAAAACTTTACATTATAAATATTTTACAATGTTACTGTTTTTACTGTATTGTTGAACAAATAAATGCAGCCATAGAGAGATTAAGAGACCTTTTAAACAAAAAATCTATTTAAACATTGTTCCAGCTCAAATAATATACAAGTTTTAACAAAAATAACTGAAAGTGCTTTTATAAGCATTTTTGTTATTAGCTTAACATTGGTTGAAGGGAAGAAGTGTCAGCCTCCAAGCATCTTTAACGCCTCGACCCAATGAAATGGATATAAGAGAACGTTCTTCTCAAAGATGCATCATTATGTCCTTATGATCAGAAGAAGGACAGGTTTCCAAAACATGACAGCCACGGGAACATTGGATACGAGGGCGTGAAATGGACTCTGAAAGGTCAACAGATCTTACCTGCGTGGGCGAGCGGATGCGTCACTTCATTCCCACCGCCATTATGATCCCCATTCGTGGCTATAGCTTCCTTTATGGCTATAATCTGCCTTATGTGTTTTCAAATAGATAGGATAGGGTCTCTACACAAACTGCATTATCATGCAGCGCAAATACCGTCTGCAAAGCTGAGTGGCTTCTTCAATCAATGCTTTTATGCGCTAAGATATGTTGAGCCTTGCCAAGTGTTCTCAGCTTGACAGCCCAAAAAATATGATACAATTTAAAACTTTTAAGATTATTGCAATCAGTACACAACCTTGAGTGGTATCGAACAATTACTAGATTCTTGAAGAGGTTTGTGTGCTAGTAGACAAGAATCAGTCTGGCATTAGGGCTACACGATTGGGGGGAAAACAATGGAGATTTTTGGGATAATTTCTGATAAAAAGTGTAAAAAACGTTTTATGCTTGTTTGTGGGGCTGCACAATTTGGCCCGATTTCTTTATTATATATCAATATGACTATAACATACTTAAATAATAATAATATTTTTGCTGTTGTTGACCACAGCAGTTTCTAACACTGGGAGAGGTCAATATAGATGTGAAAGCTTGCACACAGAAACGCGTTTCAGATCAAAGCATTCAGCCGAGACATATTTGAAATCCACATAGTAAAAATAATTGACAGCCTGTAAGTTGATCGGACAAGAGTGATTAAGTATCTCATCAGATTACCAGAGGTGAAAATGCGCTACAAACTAGAGCACTCATGAACATGACCCCTAAACATATACAAACCCCGCTCCTTTCCTTTTATTTTCCCACCCACCCCCCCCTGTTGATGCCTGACATCATTGACATTCTAGGCCAGCTCTGTTTACAAGAGCTTGAAAGGGAAGAGCAAAGGTGGAGAGATCTGAGAGAATGACAGGAATCTATATACAGGTTACTTATGTATGGTTTAAATAGAGGTGGCCGCAAAATGACGTAAGTCTCAAGTTTGATGGCTGTGGCGCTCAACATGGTTCTTCTCCAGAACTCACACATACACAAAATTAAGGAAAATGACACTCCGATGCAACATTTTGCATTTTATGCCAACCTGGGGAAAATCAGAGACCACTGCAAATGGAGGCCCCATGTTTGGATCCTCAGTGAGCTGAATTTTTGGATCTGTTCTTGCCTGCTTGTGCTGGACGGGCTCCATGACTACGTGGTCTCACACTAAAAGGCCAATAGGATTTAAGGGGACAAAAGTTCAACGGCCCAGTGTGCATGTAGGTCAACAGAAAGTCAACACATTCATCTCTATTTGCCAATATGATGTTTATGCACGTGACTTGAAAAAGATAGCTTTATAACTTGACAAGATTTACAACTTATCTCCATGTAAAAATGGCAAGACTTTCCACATCGTACCCTCTAAAAATACACTAGCCTCTAATGTCAGATAGGCATGACCATGACCTCTGAACTTAAGAAGCTTATGGTTCAGTCCTATAAACAGATGTGTGATCTGTTGAGTCTACATTCCCACTCACACAGACACGCTCAGAGGTCACTAAAGGAGGTGTCTGAGAAGTGTTGCTGTATTTCGCATTGGGACCGCAAGGGACTTTGAGTGTAAACTGTGCACCAAGTCCCCCGTAATGAGGGGCTTCAGCTGGGCTTAAAAGGTAGGCTAGCAATAGCGACCTAGCTTTGAAAGCATAAGATCCCACCCTCCCTTCAGAGCGTCTCCAAAACCACACCTCCTTCAAAACACATGAGATACAGCAGGGATCAAACAAAAGCATCACGAGTGACGGCATTAAACTACCTCATGTCTTAAAGCACATAACATTACAATAATAATGAACATAAACAACTTAAAGAGCACCGACCTGTACCACCTGACTGCTGCAGATTCATTTCAGCGTTGATAGTGTTGCTATTGAAAGGCATAAATTCGAGTCACGAACTGCTCTTCCAAATCTCTTCTAAATTACAATAGTTATGGCGAGAGCGCAACATAGGCTCGTTGATTTGGTTCAGGATGAACTGTAAAAGGCGGCTGCTGTTTCAGTTTCGGTGCTCGGTGACTGATGTCTGTCTAACTCATAGCATGAAACGCACTGATGACGTGTGACGGGTGCGCGGAGGTATGAAAATATACATGTTGATTCGGACCGAATGCAATGATTGGCCAAATATTTTATGGTCCTACACCTTCAACAGATGAGATATATACATATAAATACATTTAGACCACTTAACTTAGTGATTGCTGTCAGGATGTGAAGAGACTTTCAACCAGCAAGTTTTTCTGGAACAAATCGCCTATACTTTGCTTTTAACATCTAGGCAAGATAAGCTTTGGTGTGGGTTAAAGTTGGTTGTGCCACAGATCAGCTGACAGCCCTAACACAATCATGACACCAGCGCCAAAAAGTTACTAAATACAGTCTGAGCATTAAGCCGAACAAGGCCACAGTGTCTATTTCTACACAGCAGCTTTTGACAGGTCAACTTACACAAGCTGTTCTTTGCTAACCTCAGGCTCTGGCAGCAAGAGGATTCCTGATTGTGCCGGGACAAAAAGTCTTACTGGACATTGAATAAAATATGCAACCAATCCCTCGCTCCTACAGAAAAAAATCGTAATTAGTATTTTTGTCTTGTTTTACAGTAAAACATTTTAAAATACATTTACGTAAAATAATTAAAAATATATTTACTTAATTTCTAATATAACATTTACATAATATTTACATAATATATTAAGACTTATTTTGAGTAAATATATTGTGAATTAATTTTTCTTAACCCATTAGGAAAAGTATTTTTTTTTCTGGTTTTCATCATTTATGCTTAAAACAAAAAAGTATTAGCTATTATATAAGATATATTCAAAGATTTATTCTCAGAAAACATCTTAATATGTTAAGCAATTTTGCTTCTCAAGTACTGTAAATGCACCTCGTTTTAACAGTTTAGATATTTACTGGAAAAAATGTAGATAATAATAATAATAATAATAATAATAATATAATAATATTTACTTTTAGTAAAATAATATTAACTTATGTTATATTTAAGGCAGTAAGACTTCTTTTACATGAATATATCTTATATATCTTAATTAATTTCTTACCCCAACCCCAATTTTTCCATTTTAACCATAAATTCCACTGAATGCGGTTAGCTTTGAGCCATTGATATATTGGTGAAAATATTTTAATATCTCATGCAATTTTACTTTAAATAAATGATTTTTGTTTTAAAGATGTTAAAGATATCATTTCTGGAAAACAAGACAAAAATACTGAAAATGAACAAAGCTTTAAGGTTGTTCAGATCAGGGTTGTTCAGTGCCACAAAGACAACCAATATTTACTGCAGACTTATAAACCCCTATTGCATGGCTTATCCTCCGCTATATCTCCGTCTAATACACACACACAAACAAACATCTAAAGCAGGGAGTTAGAATACGGGTGTTAGGTTTGCTTGCTCTCCGACTAGGAAATGCTTCATAGTATGTAATGTTGTGAGGGATACATATATCTAATTACCGTAGCATATCCCCATGGCTCTTTAGCGAAGACGAGGAGAAGGGCCAGGGCAGGATTTGATGTAATGTGAGAGACGCCACCTCCCAGAGGAGGAAGAGGAACAGCACCTGCAGTTTCAAAAAGCTCCTACAGGGGGCGCCATAGAGGCATCCTGCCGACAAGCGGCTATTTTTAGACCATTGAATAGAGAAATGTATTTATAGAGCTTTGAGTTCTGTCGCATAGAGGAAGCAGTAGCTTTAGGGGTTCAGAGGATCAAAGCTTAGCTGACAAGCAGCTCTTAACGGAAGTAGGAGAGATTGACAGGCGGTGCACTCTTCGGACAACGAACCGCAGTGTGTCTACTCTGCCCGCAGCACGACAAAACACAGTCATCATCAGCCCTGCCGTGGTGACATTTGCACATTCTCACAGGAATAGCTGCACTTGGGCTAAAAGCAGCCTCCAACCCAATGCAAATCCCCAAAAGAAACCTCTGCAGTAGACAGAAACACTCAGCCTTGTTCACGTCAGTGTTTTAATCTGCTGGTCACAAATAGAGCATTCCGATGTCAGGCAGAAGATTTCAGCCAAAGCTGCTCGCTGTACAGCTTCTCAAAATAACAGCAGACATGTGAAGATATGAGATGGATTTCAACAGTTCTGAAGGCTTAATTCAAGACTGAAACAGTTCAATTTTAGAGTGGACATGAGGAATAATAAATAAATATCTCTTCAAAGTCATATGTGCAGATGATGCAATATTCAGGGGGTAGAATCACCAGGAGGAAAGCAGCTGGGAGATGGATCCCTGGTTAAGGCGATTGTGAAGATCAGATGAATAATACATGACTCTGTTTGGGGGATTAATCCAACACTGAGTAAAGGTAACTTCAAAAGGAGTCTTCACAGAGGATGCTCTGGTGCCTCTAGTGGACAGCAGATGCAACTGCAGGCAGACAGTTGTTTATGACGGACACTGCAGCAGATCCTCTGCACGTTTGAATCTTTCAATAAGTCCTTCATCACAGAGGTTATGAAGTAAGCAACACAAGAACAATGCAGTTCGGAATCTGCATGCAAGCAATACAAATAGCTTAACGTTTCAACATCATTACAGTGTCTTTGATATCCACCACCCAGTGGCTCCAAAGAGTATTTGGACATTTAAGACGCAATTAAAAATGTATGAATGTCATTGCATTAATAAATAAATATCAATCCAACCAGCACATGCAAACAAATCATAATCATGTGTATTTCATCACATTTACTATTAACTACTAATGTTTGACAACTAGAAAGTATCACTACACTTTATTTTATAGTACATGCACTTATGTGTACTTACAGTGTACTTACCTAAGAAGGTACTATGTAATATAAGGTAACTGCATGGGTTAGGGTTAGGTTTAGGGGTAAGGGCAGGGTTAGTACCTAGTTATTAACCAGTTAATACAATTACTATAATAAGTACATAGTATGTACATGGGGAAAAGGACTGTAACATAAAGTGCTCTCCTTTTTTGAGTGGTCGACTGATATAGATTTTTAAATGGTTGATAGCAATGCTGATATTTTTTGAGAGCAGGGCTCTTTTATATCAACCATTTTTTCAGGCCAATGGTTGATATAAAACCGATATATATAATATCATACAATTTAATGTAAAGATAGTAAATATCACATATTGCAATGAAATTTGTATTTATTTGATGTAATATTTACTAAATTGTAAGTATTTAGAAAATGTATCAATATGAAAAAAAATGACCGAACTTAATTAAAAAATAAACCTGCAAAATAAAAAATGTATACTTTAGATAGCAACTTCTTGATTCTCTAATCATATTATAGTATTTTTCACAAAAAGGACGTAAAACGTAAACTCAGTAATCTGGCAAATCTGTGCGCACTGGGAATCATATTTTCTCAAATAAAGACCTGCTTACGGTCATTTTATATGTAGCACAGCATAGTTTGAAGTGAAGAACTTAAAAGTTTGTAGTTCATGCGTTTCCAGTGACAACATAATTCTCCTTTCCGCATCCAATTTGGAGAACAGGAGATCCTAAGGCATTCTCATCACTGTCAAAATAAAAGTCTGCCAACATTTATCAGGCAAACAGAAAAACTCTTCAGCTGTTGCAAATATATTTTTTTAAAATGACAAATGATTGGCATAGGCAATATATTGGTCGACCACTTTTTTTGCCTTAATATTGAACCATATATCTATTGTTTAAAAATGTTCAACATCACAAACTTCTTTATGTGAAAAGTACTGCTTGGTGTTTTTATGATATCAGTTGGATTGATATTGTGTAATCTATGAATTATTTTATAGGACAATTAATTTGTGTCCTTATGTGTCCAACTACTTTTTAGATCAACTGTAAACATTTAAATAACAATAAAACTGTCCATCAAGTATTACTAAAATGGTGCAAAAGCAATAATTTTGTGAGAATATTTTGTAAAAGCTTGTCTTTAAGTCTGCATGTTAGTCATCTCAAGTAAGCTGTAAACCAGTGCAAAATATGGATAAAATCCATATTCTCAGTTTCTTCAATAGTAAGACAGTGAAGCAGACAAGTTAGTACCAGGGCAGCCAAAAGCATAATATCGACGGACGGCTGAGGTGTTGATCCAAGCGGTAAGTGCAGGAAACGGCACACTCCACCAGTAGCTGTGCGCTACAACAGCATGTCTGCATGCCCCTGCAGCTCTTCTCTCATTGGATAAAACTATCTCCCACAGTAACAGCCCTGAGCAAAGCGGAGATCAAGTATATGGACGACCACTCCACAGCAGGGCGCAAGCACCACTCCAGTACATACGCCAGTCAAATGACGCATCAAACAGCAGCCATCCGCCCCCCTCACGTATGAAGAGCCCTAAAGGGAAAGTGCTTCTCATGGTCTGTGTGTTTTTGGATACTGGCTAGCAGACTCATAGCAGCAGCAGATGATGTTTTGTCAGGGATATTATCCACAGCTAGCGATAAGGGAAGGTGGGTGAGGCGATCACAGCAGGGAGGACGGCAAGGTAGTTGGAGGGGACGTAGCCTCTCTGGCCACGCGTCTCCACCAGACTCCATTCCTTGTTTCCACGCTTATCGTGAGGCTCCACCACCCGCACCGGCTCACCAGCCCTCAGAGAAATCTCCCGACTGCTCCTCGCAGTGAAGTCATAGCCCGCATACACCTGCAAATGGAGAACGGAGAGCGTTTCAGTCTGATTGGTAATAAGAGGACTTATTTTCTGTGAGTTCTGAGAGTCAATGGCTGCGTTTACACTTGGCATTAACATGCGACCTGTATCTGGATGTTGTCCACATACACATTGAAAAGGTAAGCTTAAACGCGCTTCTGATCGGAATGTTATCCGATCAGCGTGTCCAGGTTCGGAGGTAACCGAGGACGCATTGTGATCGGATCTCAGTGTAATGTAAACGCAATCCAGCCATCGTGTCTGCATTCATAGGTGGACGTCACACAAAACCCCGCCCACTGTCATTATTCCCCCCTCCTCTCTCCAGGAATTGCTGCACGTAGCTGTGTGGTTTTGCGAAACAGTCGAATGTACAGTACATCGCAAATATACTGAAATGTTTGCCTTCGTACCCGAAAGTTGCAGAACCATTCATTTTCTGTAAAGAACGCACATTTTTCCCAGCACAGCTGGCAACGTTCTCAGACCCATACGTTTCTCTGTGCCGTTTCCATTACGGCATCTATCCACATTATTAGCACTTGCAGCCTCTTCATCCTCTTCATTCTGCGAGATTTGTAAAATGTCCCCCGAATGAAAACTGGTTTTAAAAGAAAACCCACCACTTCAGGTTGACTTTGCACCAGATCCATCCTTTTTTTTCTTTTCTTTTTTTTCCCGTGGGAATGCGAGATCCAATCTGTTATCCAGATACAGAAGCCACTTGATAAGGACAGGTGTAAACGCACCGTGTCCTGATTGGCTTATGATCCGATCTGCTTGATTGGATCACGGTGATCGCACGTTAATGCCAAGTGTAAACGCAGCCAATGGCAAAACCCACACAAATGGCAAAACCGAATAAGAATTCTGTCTAGAGAATGTATGTGTTTTTTGAGTGCTCTGTCCAGTATATGCAACATCTTTTTAGATTTGAAAGTTGAGTGGTATTTAGTGTTACACAATGTGCTTGAGACATGTTCAAGTGTTAAGAGTGGGATGTTTATGATATTACAGCTCATAAGAGAATAAAAATAGCTCGGTGGAAAAAAGAAAAAAATGAAAGGATAAATTAGAGGAAGTGCTCCCCCCTGTGGCTAATACCCATAATGCTTTATGAATCATGTTCATTAGTGGTGTTTGCTAAGGCTAGCATCACTATTGATCACACCTTCTCCCAGGGATTTGAACAAATCTCTAGCCCTAAAAGTTGAATGAAAAAGTTGCAGCAGCAGATCTATCCTAATATCAATAACATGCATTTAAAAAAAATAGGGAGGGTATTCATTTCATGCCGACTTTACACAAAGTGATATTGGTAACAAAAAATAAAATAAAAAATTCATTAACTAAAAAGACTAACATAAAACTAGACTAATATATTTGGTAACACTTTATTTTACAGTGTCCTTGTTACATATGTTACATGTACTTACCATAGTAATAACAGTATGATTTATAATTACATGCAACTAACCCTCAACCAAATCCTAGCCCAATAGTAAGTACATGCAGTTACTTAATATTACTCAGTACTTAAATATATAATTACACCTTAAAATAAAGTGTAACCATATATTTTAATGACTAACTAATAAATAAAAATAGACAAACTCATTTTAGTTTTGAGACATGGTATATTTGTAATTCATAGCATAAATGTCTAAATAAATGAAAAGAAAAATCTATTCAAGAGAGCCCTAAATCATATCTAGGGAGATCATTTTTTGCCAATAAGCAACGTCATAAATATGCTAAAACCCCCCCAGAACACCACTGTGGCGAGTTCTGCATGGGCAAAACACTCACATTCTCTTCACATTCTTTTCTTGAAAAACAATGCTTTGTAAACGCAAAGTTATAAAAAAAATCCACTTGAGACTACAAAAACTGGATATATAATTGATCTGGGAGCTGTAAATGTTAGCCAGTCGTGTTTTCTCACAAGCTGAAAGAGAATTTCTGCACTGTCACAGTCACAATGATAAACAACCTGTGAAGGTTGTTCAGAAAAATGTCACATTTTTATAGTCACAAAAGCAGTGTGTCTCCCGCAGTCAGAATCTGCCTCCCACATTATGCTTTCCTAAACATGAAGCCACAATGATATGGAACCATTTGACTGTCAGATCAAGCAGATGACTGAATCAGAGTGTGTATGTGTGGGTGCCGTGTGTGTGCCGCGAGTGTGTGTATATGTGTGTGTGTAGGTGGCCGTGATCGAGTATATCACTTCTTCTGACAAGGAGCGGCAGTTCATTTCTGTTCTTCCAATACTGAATTCACAAATGCGGAAATGTGTGATTGATGATCATGAGATACGGAAAACCTGCCATCAATCTCAAAAGGTCTCGTTCTGTTTGACACACGAATCAGAACCAGTAACTAGGCGGCCTTATGACCCGTCAGTCAAAGCGCATGTCTGTGCCTGTGTGTGTCACTCACCTGGAAACAGGGCGTGGTCACGTGGTTTAGGAGCGGCTGGGCTCCGGGTGTGTAGGAGTGCCTTCGGGGTCCTGGACCGGTGGGCACGACGTTCAGATGAGGAGACTGTGGAGGGTCAACGGTCATCTGGTGGTAGCGTGTCAGTTTTGAAGCAGGCACATATCCCCTCGGGCCTGAAGAAAATTAAAAACAAAGTCCTATCAAGACACTCAAATCCGCATATTTAAATAGTTTTATTCTGCAGATTGATGAAAGCGGATTTGAAAGAGTGCTTTAACTGTACTTGACCAGCAGATGTCAGTCATAACATTACCAAAGGCTTTCCACAGCAATTGTTGTACTGGTAATACTATCTATACTGGGTATATGATATTTTTTATATATACTTACATAAAATGAGACCCAGAATGATCCCAGAACAACATTCCTGTCCAAAAACATAGTCCTAACCCTATTCCTACCCCTAAACCTAACCCATAATTTATCCCTTTAAATCAGAGGGAAATGATAGAGGTGAATAAGGAGTATAGAAGTGTAGAACCCACTAACCCGTGTTGTTAGCCTGAACTTGACATTAACTGTAAACCGATACCTAAAATCTGACTGGCTGATTTATGTTCACCTCTCTGGGTCCAAGGAACGTACTAAAATCAAAACATTAACTACTAAGCAGTGCAACAGAAATGATATGAAAAGCAATTTTAGACAAAATATGAATGTTTAAAATACATTTAGACTATGTTCTCTAGCACCACTTTATTTAAACAGATTAACTATTATTACAGTACACCTCCATTATTGCCATTAGACCTAATCTTTCCATTTTGTAGATGCCACACGCTATGAAAATATCACTGCATTAAAGTAAGTGTAATTTGTATTATCAGATGGTTTATATTTTGCTTTAAAGCGGTTTAATCAGATGGATTTTATATTGCATTAGAGAATGTGAAATCTATGTTGGCAGAGGGGTTGTTCTGAGCATTAAAGCAAGTTTAATTTAAGAAAATACCCTTTTTTTGCATTTGCATAACTATTTTCCAATTTGTTCTTAGTTCCATTTGCATGCAGAATATGAGAGAATCAAATGGATCAATCTTGTTCACCCAATAATACATGTTCAGGTATAAACTGATTCCAGCTCAGTTGTCTTTAAATGCACTATGACTTAATTCTCCACAGTTTTCCACATGCCAGTTTTACCTCCTGCATCGACCAGCCAGCGGCGACGGTCTCCTCGCGTGTCCATCTCACTGACGACAGCTACCAGCTCTCCCTTACTGAGGGTCAGGTCAAGGTCACGGGTGCCCACCACAGGGCCTGTCAGCTGGTAGATCTTCTCCGAGCCATGCTTAGCGTTCAGAGCCTTGAGACGCTGCTCACACGCGGGACTGGGCGGCTGAGACGTCACAGACATGAAACAGAAAAACATGTTTTATTTAGTACCTAATCAGATTTAACGTGATATTGCATGCAGCTGAATAAATTACATTTAGAATGAAAATGTACATGAAGTGCAGTAATTACAGTGCTGGATCACTTTGAACTGAGAAACTGAGAGAGGAAATGAACATGATAGGAAGATACTCCAATGATTTACATCAGTGATCTACATTTTGATCCCTTTCAGGAAACACGTAGTACTTCTGAAGATTACAGGCCATCTCTCTGTTTAATCCTTCTGCCTTCACTCGAAACTTATCAGGACTGATTTCTTAGTAGGGCTGCGCGATATTTGGAAAAAATTACATCGCGATATATATTGCGATATGAAAACAATTTCACCAGATGACTTGAATAGCACTATTTGGAAAGAATGAATCATTCTAGAATGACTGAGGTGATTTTGTAATGAAGTAAATCTGCATAGAAAGTAATAAACAAATTAAAAGCAGGATATAAATGAAATAAACAGTGCTTTCATTTTTTTCAGGTAAATCTAACTGTATTCAGGTACAGAGTCAGACATTGAATAATCAAATGTAAAATAACACTGCATAGTCTTCACTGTATAAATTAAATACAATTAATTTAATGAATTATCTTTGTTAAAGCAGCAAAAGTCATTCTTTTTTTTTTGGTGTTTGATTAACATCGGTGACAAACAGCTGCGAGTATATTATAGGGTATATTAAGACAAATGCACGAATCCAATATAATGAATGATATGCATCCGTTTTCTTTCTCAATTGTTTATAACACATAACCGACTGTTTATGAGGATATTCACCTTGACGGGCATTCTAACTTAATTTTGAATTCTTGTGCCCGTTCAAGCTCAGAAATAAGAGAAAGCACTGAACTTTGTGTCTGCCCGGCTCTGTGCGCACACAGAAAACAGCGCGCAAGTTCCAGTCTTCTTGTGCTTGATGTTTAAACTTACAGGACTTAAAAACACATGAAAATGATAAACTTTCACTCTATGATGGTTAAACTTTGCAATTAATCCGCGAATCACAAGCGTTACAGGCCGGGGAGCAGCTGGCCCGTACGGATCATGAATCACGGATCAACTACGATGCCTATTCTTGACATCGCACATCCTGCGATGTGACTATCGTGGATGCGCACATCGCGATATCGATGCTAAAACGATACATCGTGCAGCCCTATTTAGTGATGGCAGACATGATATTGATTAGAACCCGAACTCTGAGACTCTGGGTAATATCATCTGTTTGTGTCATTAGCTGTAGTGATGGTCTAATGCCTATGACATGTTTCATATTTCATTCTTCTCTGTCTGTGATGTCGTGACAATGGTGCTGTCTCTGCTTACCTTGACAGAAGATTATATTAAAATATTTACACAACATGAAATCATAATGGACTCTATTTAATGTAATAAATGCTTCTAGTCTTAATTTCCTTGATTAATCAGTGAACATTAGGAAAAAACATTCATCTCTTCTCAAACAGCTTTTCTTTTCTGATAATTAATCTTGACCCATAAATATCATAGCTTGGTTTTCACAAACCAATCAAGTTCTGAGGCATGATCAAGCCCCGTCCCCAACATTTTGGTCAAATACACTACCATTTTGACCGGTAGTATATTTTTGCTGTAATTTGCGTTTGACTAAATAAAAAGCAGCTGTTTAGGGCCACCCGTAATTCAGTAACCCCAGGACATGACATATTTTACTACGGTATGTTCGAAATTAATGGATGAATTGATGTAAAACACATGAGGTCTAAATTAAATCAAGATGAATGAATGGCTGCATTTAGCTATGGTTGTATTCAACACTGTCCACAGGCACCGTTAAACTGCAGTAAGGGGACAAAGTGTCCCGTAGGAAGATGTCTCCACCCGGCAACAGACAATAGTGCGTCTCTGTGTTGGAACTGACCTGCACAATGGGAGCATTGAGCTCCTCTTGAACACTCTGACACAGGCTCTCCATCCTCCTCGAACCCTCCAGCACCGAAGTCTCTGCCCACTTCCAGAACTCACCAGCTTCCAAATAACTGTGTGGGAGCTGCCAGGAGACAAGAGAGCAATTCATAAACACTGCCAGCCTACAAAAAGCTAAATTTAATAACACTTTTCCAACCACATGCTTGCAGTGTTGTTCAGTGGTGGATAGAATGTTCAAAAGTTCCTGAAATTGATAGGTATTCAAGTGTAATCATGAGGATGACACCTTTGTACCTAAAGAGTGCATGTTAGTACCTCAAAGGTACATATTGGTACCTAAATGGTGCATATTAGAACCTTTTAAAGGGTAGCGTCCCAGTGAAAGCTTTTGTACCTTTTTTTCTGAGAGTGTCGTTTCTGATCACAGTTTTTCTCATCATAGTTGCCCACTGTAGTTTGGTGCAGGTGTCAGAAACGCCCTGTCCTTGCAGCAGATCTTTGTTTGTGTGTGTGAAGGAATTCCTGGCGCTGTTTTGACCCCTTTACACATTTGATAAGATCTTAACGAGTTCTCAACTGGTAAAAATACCACATTTAGCCCAGTAGGCAACATTATTTTGGATGTTCGGGAAGTTCCCAAATGTAAAATTTTAGATTCAGTGTTAAAAATGACAGTGTGAATGCTAAGTGAACCAGGACTAAATGTATCATTTGGTCTTTTGGTGCGAAATAAAAGAACCACGAGAACCAAACCAGAAGTGTGAACTAAAACTCACTGTATTTTGTCCTCAGCCTTTAGTAAAACTTTGAGTATTTTTATCTTTTCCTGTAAAAAGTACCTGATGGGTAAAACTGGTGGCGAGCTGCTCCATATCCGCCGCCAGGTCTCTCTGCAGGCAGCTGAAGGCCTCTAGCGTGGCCCACAGGAGCTGAAGGGCTTTCCCGTTGAACTGCGGCAGCTCGGTCAGCAGCAGAGTGTTGATGGTCTTGTAGGTGTTAGCTATAGCTTGCTCCTCAAAACTCAGGTTACTCTTCTCCTCGATTAGCTCATAGTCCAGGAGCTTGTCTTGACGTTTGCGGATGAGGTTTCGTGGTCCTGCCATCAGTTCTTGCAGTGAGCTCAAGGGCTTAAAGACTAGTGTCTTCAAACGACTCTCCTGTAAGTAGCAGCAAAAGTGGAGGAAAATAGATGTACAAATTAAGTTCAGGAGGCAAGATACAGTACAAGAAATGTACATGGTTAATTTAATCAATAACCAACAACCGATCGATGATATAATTTTTTATTTTTCATTTTTACACGTCACTTTAATGCATAAACCACTGTCTTCCTCTCAAATAAGAAGCATACTGCTAAAAAGGGTGCTGTGTGTGACCATTTCAACCATAATTTCAGTGGCTGGTGAACAGTTAAAAGATCTTGGCACAATTTGTATCCCTACATGATACATGGTGTTTTTGCAGCTGTATTGGTTCTAGCAGGGTTAGACATTGATGAATGGAGAAAACTAAAGTGGCGAAAAGAGGCACCACAGAGAAGAAATACGGTGTCATGACAAATGTTGGTGATCCAGACTTTAGTCAGAGATGCCATATTTAATTTGACATGTACAAAAATGAGGCAGTGAGGGATAGAGGTACAGTGTGTAACAGAGAGCTGCAGGAATGAGTCCTAAAACCTGGAAACGAGTTAACATATTACTTACGGTTCAATTGGTTTAAAGTCAATGGGGTTTTTTATACGTTTTTTTTTTTGTTAAATGCCAAAATAAGGTCTGTAGTTCACACAAACTCAAGATATTTTGAGGTTTTATCTTACAACATAAAATACATCAGTAATCCCCTTTTATGATTTTTTTAAGGCTTATGTGTCTTGAAAAAGGCGGTTGCTAACAAGTGCTTAAATGGGACTACAGAGGTTGTCGGTAACATTAAGGGCCAGATTTACTAACAGCTTGCACCGGCACAAACCCTCTTTTGGCGTTAAAAAACTACTGTCAGGATTTACTAAAGACACATAATGAAAAATGAACACTGAAAAGGCGTGGACAGTTATTTTTGTGCCTGACCTTGCGCTCGCCAATTTACTGGTGTTTGCGCACTATTTATTTAACTCACAAAAAAAGCATGTCTTAAACCAGACGCTAATTTGCACTCCTCTTGGTAGATTGCGTTGGTCATTATGGAAATGGCTGCGTCTGTGTTCCCTAAATATCATCACGCTGAACAGGTAAACTCATCTACTCACTATTCCGTTTTTACTGTCTTGTTTGTTGTTGTTGTCTTGGAAAGCACCGGTATTTTAACTTAAACTAGCTTGAAATTCATAACGTGTTAATTGTGAAAGTTATCTTAAACAAAACATGTCAGTTGTTGGTCACAGAGCTTATTTTCTGCAATTATCCAAAAGTCAATGGGAAAATCCTTTGGCCTATTGTGATGCTTATATCCGGTTTGCCTACAAAATTACATCATCCCTGTACCACTCCAATATGTGTAAATTAATATATGTGTTAAGCTCATGCACCTGGGTGTTGATTGCTCAGTCATAATCTCCAAGAAAAAAAAATTAACATGACCTAAGACTTAATTTTTTTAGGTACAGTACAACATATTGAATAGTCATTCTGTCCATTCACCTCCTTGTTTCATTCAAGCCAAATAAAATGACGTATACTCAATTAAATTAAAACTCTTATTCTAATTTTCACTAGAGAAGCTGTAAAGCTTGAAGATGTATACTAAGGATTTTAAGTTTCCCTCCCAAAAAACACAACTTAGTTTGAAAGATTCACAAGAACTAAATCTCTCGGAATGTTCCTAAAGGATGTGAACTGTAATCTCCTTAAGGTCTTACATATGAGGGGTAAATCCACTGTCTGAGTGCTACTGTGATTTCTTTAGAGAACAAGGCAGTTTTCTCCCCTTCCAGATCGAGATCAGCTTCCTCTGGTCTGCAGCTGAGGAACCGCTGCACACAGAAACAGAGCTCAGACGGTTAAATAAATCTTTACAAACACTCCAAGTGCACAGCCGTAATCTCAACTTCACAATTTTCAGAAACCCCTTCCATCTACCCTGGGATCAACCCTCACACATTATTTTCCTTTCATTCACCAGCTGGAATAACAATGGAAAATGTTGAAGAGTTTGATCCATGGGCGTACTTGACTTGACATTGAGGGAACACCAAAACAAACGAGAAGATCAAATCTTTAAGTTAATTTGTAACTATAGCCATTAAGGGAAAGAACAGTAAAAGCAAACCTGTAGATGGTGGAGATAAGCCTCCATGTTATCATGAAGCTCTGAGACGCCCCTCTCCAGGACAAAGAAGAAGCCGGCAAGAGCATCATATTCTTCATCCTTTACCTATGATGGGATTGATTTACAAATCATCACTTAAGAATTATTTGTAAAAAGACATCTTATGTGGCAATGGTGTCTGATGCTTTATGGAAACAATGTGGTTCTTTCAACATGCCAAACATTTCTGTTCCTTTGTTTACACCAAGCATTGTTCTTCAGTGTAGGGTTGGGTACCGAAACCGGTATGTAACTGGACCGAATCAAAATGCAGATTTTGGTGCCTCATTTCGGTGCAACTTAAATGCCTCAGCTGTCTGTTGAAATATTTGCTCTCTGGTTTTCCGAAACGGACATAAGAAGCATCATCACCGCATGTGATCGCTAGTTAACCCTTTGACGCATATGATTGTTCACACCGGTGTGATTAGAATGTTCAGATCGCATGATCATCAACTTCTAAATTCAAATTTGCGTTCGCGCATTGGCTGGCGCTGAGCCAGAGACAGACGCTCTCATCGCTGTCATATTATATCACAACTATTCAGTGTTTTCAACCACATAAGGTTTATGTTAGGTTTCAGACATTTAAATACACATAAGTACTAGTAAAATAACATTTATAGTTTGTAAAATACACACTGATGTCTATGGAAGAGGCAATAACAATCCTTTCAATTATAAATTGATGACGTGTTTAGATAGGCTACACATTGTGTAGGTAACTATAAAATTGACTCTGTTCTTCTCAGACTTCACCAGCCACTTTAATGCTCACCTTGTGCAGGACATGCAATAAGTCAGGAGAGGTGTCGTATTTGGCCAGAGAAGGCAAAAAATAGTGAAAGAATTGCTGAAATCTAAAGCTGGTTTGTAGCATACCGAATACAGACTACTTTGCTGTTATTAGTACTGTGGTGTTATTTAGTGTTAAATTATTGTATTTGGGTTAGGTGGCTTAGGTTTTATTGTGAATTTGTTATGTAAATTTGTTGTGTTTTTTTTTAGACTACTTATATTTATATGAATTTCTCACATTTTGAAATAAAGAGTTTGAACTAGAAAAGAGATCAGATATTCTTATTCGCCCTGCTGATAAAGGGGGTTCGATTGTTGTAATGAGTACTGATAAATACAACTTGAGTATAATGTCCCAACTTAATGACAAAGATTGTTATACTCTATTAACTCGCAATCCCCTAGAACATCATAAAGCGGAGATTGATCAGCTATTGGAGAAGGCACTATATAGGGGTTGGATTACTGAAAAATAAAAAGATTTTTTAACTGTAAAACATCCTGTATGTCCCATGTTTTATGGACTTCCCAAAATACATAAATCCCTTATTGATCCACCACTCAGGCCCATTGTGTCTAGTATTGGTTGTCTAACTGAACCTTTGTCACAGTACCTCGACTTCTTTTTTGAAAAAACATGTATGTGAATTAGCATCTTTTCTAGGCGATACATCTGACATATTGAGACTTTTGGATTTGTTTGAATGTGATCATGATTTTATGCTGGTGACATGTGACGTGCAAAGTTTGTATACATGCATTCCTCATGAAGCAGGGACTGAGGCATTACTACACTTTTTTGAAAGATGGGCCACTGATATAGCTCCTCCCAATGAATTCTTACTGACATTGTCGGAAGTCATTTTAACAATGAACTATTTCCAATATGCGGGCCATTATTATCTACAGAAGCGTGGGGTCAGTATGGGGAGTTGCTTTGCACCGTCGTATGCATGCCTAGTAATGGGTTTATGGGAAGCAAAATTTATTGGTAACCCTGTGAACAACCTATTCCTCCCTAAAATCCCTTTGTGGAAGAGATACATTGATGATGTTTTTTTCATTTGGATGGGGACTTTGTTTGAATTGGAGAACTTCATGGCTTATATTAACTCTACCACATCCTTTTTGAGATTCACAGTAGAACACTCCATAGAAAATATTAATTTCTTGGATTTGACTATTTACAAAAATTCCCAAGGAGGTTTAGAAACATCGATCTATCGTAAACCTCTTAGCAGAAATACCCTCCTCAGAGCAGATAGCCATCATCCGAAACAACTTATTAAAAATATTCCTATTGGCCAATTTTTACGGCTTAGAAGAAATTGTAGTAGCGATGCCGAGTTTGAGCAGTAGAAATGACAGAGCGCTTTCGTAATAGGGGCTATACTGAAAGCGACATCTCCGCAGCCTATGAACGAGCCAGATCGACGCAACGATCACATCTCTTGATTAAAACCAAACGCGTCTCAAAGCAAAGACTTTGCTTCTCCACAGATTTCTCTCATATTGGCGGAGAAATAAAGCACGTTATTGAGAAACACTGGCACATCTTGCAGAGCGATCCAGCTCTTAAAGATATATGCGCAGAACCGCCGCGCATTTATTTTCGCAAACCCATGAGCATCCATAGTAACGCAACGTCTATTATTGTTGATGCCTTGTTCGAGATGCATCGGAGCAGCGTGGACCGATCAGAGCTGCGGGAGTGTTTGGAGATCATACGACTCCTTGTGCTTTTTGATCGCTTTCGCAGTGCTTTGATTTCATGTGCTGATCGTTCTGCGAGAAGCCGATGCATCTCGAACAAGTCTGGTGTGTTTGTGTTTGGCGCTGCCGCACGCGCGTTGCTGGGCAACATGATACGTATGCAGTGACGTAAGATATAGCTCTGTTGTGGTTCTCTGGCCGGTGGAAACGCAAACCGGTTCTTAGTAAGCTCGTCAGTCGAACCAACTCCGAACTGGCAATAGCTCCAGCTCTGAACCAGCACCCGGTTCTTGTTGGTGGAAAAGGGGTATGAGAGATAGATAGGTTGGTTCACACGACTATGAGCCCTCCACTAAAACCTACGTGGTTGCCGGCTCCTCCTTTGGGTTTCTATAGATGTGCATTGTACTCATTGCTCTAACTCAAATGATACAAAGCAATTTTTCCATCCTCAGTCAGGTAAAAAATACTAGATCAATTATTTTATTAATTGTAACACCACCCACGTGATTTACATGTTGAAATGTCCATGTGGTCTGGTGTATGTAGGTCAGACTAAACGCCCCCTTAAATTACGCATTGCAGAACACAAAGCAGCAATTCGGAACCGTAATATGGATTATGCAATTGCGAGACACTATGTACAAGCTAATCATGGCTCTAATGCGTCCTTAAAATTTTGGGGTATCGAAAAAAATTCTACCCTCCCAACGAGGTAGCGATATAGTCAAGTCCCTACTTCAAAGAGAGGCGTTCTGGATTTTCACTCTTAATACAGTGGAACCTAATGGTCTTAATGAGGAACTGGGCCTCTCATGCTTTTTATAGTTCACATTTTGAGGCACATGTATACATGTTTCTAGCCGATCTGTATGTATATTTTGACATTTATATGTTTAAAAATAATAATAATAATAATAAAAAAAATAAAAAAAATGTATTCAAATTATTTTATTTAGTTTTATTTTATTTATTATAATATATATGTTTTTCTTCTCTTGGGTCTACACCTGAGTGCTTGTATATGATTGATTAATTGATGTACCACACCCATCTAGGCCTGTGGCCAATGATTTGAATTTTTGATTCTTTAAAATCTGTACATCGTTGCCATTGATTATTTGAATCTGAAGAAGACGCATGGGCCACGAAACGTTAGTCGTTTTGTACCAATAATAAATTATTTAAAACTTTGTGTGCTCCGGTCCTGTTCCTTGGTCCTAGCTAGACCTTGGGTTTCCTCTCTTGACTTATATTTATATATTTACTCTAAAATGTTAATATATTCAATTTCAAGAATTATTTTTTTTTTTTTTTTTTTTTTTATAAAAAAAGCCATTCTTTAATGTCATTCACCATCGTTTTGAGGCTCTCTTTTTTTTTTTAAGTATCGAATTTGGCACCGGTATCGAAAAAAAACCAAACGATACCCAACCCTAAATGTTTGTCAGTTACCTTTGGCACCATTCCTGTCTCATGCTTTATGTACTGGCTAAACCGGGCCGTCTTCTTGGCAATGCTGTGGCCACTGAGTCGATTGATCTTGTCCTTGATGGTCAGGTTCTCGGTCTTCTTGTACTTGTCAGCTGTGACAGTCAGAGAATGAGGATAATCAAGCAAATGAAAACCTCAAGCATTTCATTCATGTTTTCATGCTATTATTAACAATGGATTTGCATACTTTGCTTCGGTAAGCTTTGCTGTCTAAATTGCGTGCATGTTCTCACCGACTTCACGGAAGCGTTTGTATTCATTAATCCTGCAGTTGATCTGGACCGCAGTGTGAGCGGTGTGCTCCAGGATGAGGTAGGCTGGGTGTTGGGGGTCTGTGTGTTTCTGGATGGTCTGGAGCAGCAGGGGGTAACGGGCGATTCTCTGAACCGGCATCACCAGGAAGAAACTCAGAGTGGACGCATTCACATCAGGACTGAAGACAGACGGGATCAGGGGTCAAAAATGGAAGGAATGTTGGGTAATACACTGGTGTATTTGTATAGGAAGTCATTGTGCGCTCAAGGAGTTGTTCGAGACATACACAACACAACATGGTTGTTGTTTATGAACTTACGCAGATGACTTGATGATTCGGATCATTTCTAACCACAGGGCCTCTTTCTGTTTGTAGCTGTTCTCTAGAGCAGTGATGTTGTTGTAGTTGGCAAGATATTCCTTATAGGCCATCTCTATATCTTGAGACAGACTAAGGAAAGAGTCACCTGAGAGAAAGAACAAGATACTTTAATAATAAAAAAATGTATAATATAAAACAAGATTTACATCTTTTCCATACAACATACAGTACACTACCGTTCAAAAGTTTGGGGTGAGAATGATTTTTCTTTTTCTGCATTAAATTTATCAAAAGTGACAGAAAAGACATTTATAATTTTTCAAAAGATTTCCATAAAAAAAAAAAAAAAAGGTTTTCTTTTGAACTTTGTTCATCAAAAAATCTTGAAAAAAGTCTCATGGTTTCCACAAAAATATCAAGCAGCAATGTCTTTAACATTGATGATAAGAAATGCTTCTTGAGCAGCAAATCAGCATATTAGAATGATTTCTGAAGGATCATGTGACACTGAAGACTGACTTAATGATGACAAAAAAATCAGCTTTGCCATTAAAAAGAAAAAATGAAATTCTAAAATATATTAAAACAGGAAAGTTATTTTTCAATGAAATAATATTTCACAATATTACTGTTTTTACTGCCTTTTTGATCAAATAAATGTAGCCTAAGTCAGCATAAGAGAGATCCAAACAAAAGGAATTTACACACAACATTCTAAACCTCAAACATCATTATGCTCATCTTGAAATTCAAGTTCTAGATTCTTCAACCATGAGCTCAAGGAAAAAATATGTTAACCCGCAGGTGGGCATGACACACAGACAGCATGACTGAAATAACTGAGCAAATCGAAAGTGAACTGGAAATTCCAGTCTGTCTGGCTGTACTCACAGAGAGTTTGCAGGTATTTTGGGTCGCTGTGAGGTATCTGTGCCTGGTCCAGGAGGCTCAGGAGTCTGCTGGAAACATCCATCACTTCATCAATGTGCAGGAACATGTTCTCTAGGTTCGGTGGAGGAGGCTGCAAGGGACCCAATAATATATGATATAATTAAAGCTCGTTTACCTACAATGGTTATACATTTCAAATATGAGAGAAGCAAAATCATTTAGTCCCAATTATGAGCCATTTCTGCTTTATGGCCCATTCCCTCCTGGTTTGAATCAAATATGAATATAAGTATTATTCAATTCGATTGATTATTCTTATTATATGATGTCATTATTATTTTTTATTTACCTTATTTCTTTAATATTACTTCTTTGTATATTGTTTGTTGTTTATGTTTGCTTGTTTTTTGATCATGTCATAAGTTCTTGTTTTTATAGAAGTAGTATGTTGGCCTGTAACTAATGAAAGAACACATTTACTTAAAGTAGAGTTTAGAGGCTAATTGTTGTATTATTTGATTAGATTGTTAATGTGTTTATATAGGAATGATAGAGTGCTTCAATGGTATTCCAGTGATGGTGGAAGCAATACATATACAACACAGAAGGCAGTTGGTCATGTAAATAACAGATGTGTGGCACCTTAACAGATATTTAATGAATGAAAGTGACTACAAGAGAACTTGTGTACCTGGAGTTTCTGCAGGTTGCTGTTGATGGTGACTGTACAGAGCTGCATATGTTTCAGGAAGTTCCTCTCAGTCTGCACCAGCTCCTCTATAGTCATGAGCTGTCTCTGAGCAGCTCTCTCTCTGGCTGCTGTCTCCTCTGTTGCGGCCCGTGCCTTTCTCTCTTCTTCATTCTCTTCCTCTTCTGCAGGCTCTTCCAGGGTGTCGTTCATTTCTTTAGTCCCTTCCTTCTCCTCTATGATCTGGTCCTTTGCCATCAATCTTACATTTGCCTTCAGCGAATTCGCCATAGCAGGAATGCCTAAAATGCATAAAGATGGTTTAACAGCTTTTACATTTCTAAACAACTTAATAGGTAGCACGGTTTACCTGTCCGATGGTAATGCACAATATGTATATAACCCTTAAGATATTCAATTAGAAACTGTGTTGTGTACTTGCACAGTAAAATAAAGACTGTAGCTTGATTCAGTGTTATTTTAGTATTTAAAAGTAATTACAATTTTTGTAATTCTGTTATGTGTTTTTGCCATTTTATTAAGTTTATTCTGCTTTATTTGTATTTAATTTTCAGTAATTATAGTACAAAATTAGCCATTTTGCTCTGGAAACTAACTGAAATAAAGTTTTTCATCTAATATTTATATTCCATTTCAGCTTAATTACCAAGAACTTTTAAATAGGGATACACGATATTGAATAAAAACGATATGTGATATTCGATATGCGATACAGCTTAAAGTGTGTAAAAAACTTAAATTATATTTCAAATTATATAACCTACATACATGTTTCACATTCTTTTTGTCAGTAGAAAGCATTCCTACAACTTCTGAAAGTGTACAGCAGTTTTACTGTAGCATAAGTAGTAAGTGTCATTTTTAACATCAGTGTGAAACGGGAGTTTAGGCTTTCATAAGGCCTACATTAGGTTTACTTAACAGAAACTGAATAATCAAATGTAAACACAAAACACTGCTTAGTCTTCACTGTATGAATTAAATACATACTGATTCTTATTAAAGCTACAAAAGTTATTCAGTCAAGTGAGGGATTTTGTTCATGACACCAGTTATTGCAAGCCGTTATGATATACATATCGCGATATGTACATTTGCAATATTTTGATATCTTGCGCAGCTCTACTTTTAACAAATTTTAAATAATTTTAGTTAACAATCACTTGATTAGGCTAAAACCTACTGTTGGTTAGTAACACATGTAAACACACTTACTTGCACTCCCACTGACAGACACTGTGCATTTGAATAATTTGAACTCAAATAGCCAAGTCTTACTAAAAAATAATGACTTCCAATTGCTGTCTAGCTGCAATAAGTTGTCAGTGTGTAAACGCCCCTTAAAAGAATGCTGATCTTGGATTGTATGAACTGCATGAACTTCCCTTTTAAGCTCATTCATCACAATTATGTTAAAGCTGACCATCAATCAAGACTATTACACACATAAACCAGACTCGGCCATCACACTATAAGGACCACCCGTAAAGGGCTGAGTGCTGTGTATTGTCACCTCCCAGAGGGGGTGAAACACCATGTGTCTGAAGACTTGCACTTCCACGGATGATGCTATCAAAGACAGCTTTTGATTGCAATTGTAATAAAACGTACATGTATATATCCAAAAAAGAAACAAACTCAAATCAACTGAGGACAAAGTCTGACTAAGCAAACTTTTATGATATTTGCACAGTCATTGAAGATAATTAAAGGTTCATAGACCATCAACACCTCTGTTACAATTCCAGCTACACCCACAAGCACATAGAAAGATATGCAAGCACATCTATACACAAACAAAAACTAAGCACAAATTGCACCACATCCGTAGCCATTAATAAGGAAACAACACACTTGTAACAAGTGCTCAAGACAAGCACACTCAAAGTGAAAACCACAAACTCAGCATGTAGCGCAGAGCTTACGCTCGCTCACTAAGAGCTTTAACAGTGGTGCACTGCAGTATGGCAAACCCGTTCTTAAGGACTAAAGAAATGACAGGTTTACTACAAGAACAATCCCCCCCAAAAAAACAAATGCATAATTACCTTTACAGAATGGGAAAAACTAACCCTTGGAGTCTCTTGCACTGGAAAAAATGAGGTGTTCAGCTGGGGAAAGCCCAGGCCAGACTCTCAGACTGGTGTAAGTTTGTCCACTGAGTCACACTGCAGGGCCTCATGTGGCACGGGTGTGTGAGGGAAGGGGGGATGGGTGGGTCAGTTGGGAGGTGGGATTTTAGCAGTGGGGATCCCGGATAGGACACACACTTTAATGAATACACAGATTGACTGCAGTATCCATTGGGAAAGAAGTGACGCCTGTGCAGGATGAAGCTGATTGGATGGCAGGAGTTCAAGAACTGGTGTACAACACACTCAGCTGTGCAGCAAATGCAGTAAACAAAAGCCCCATGTGGCCAGGAAAGAACACGCCAACTTGAGTGAGTCAGAGGTCAGAGCTGTTAAAAAACAAAAGCCAACTATTTTAGACACATTCTTCATGATGTAAATGGACACAAAGTGTTTTTAACATTAAGATTTTAAGTAAAAATTTGCACAAATTGAGAATATTTAATCAAATAAGTAACACTTATACAAGTTTGAAACCCCATTGAAAATTTAGGATATTTTTTTTTACTCGTTTAGACCTTGAAATAAACTGAATTTTAGGATTTGGGATCTTGCACTGTAGTAAACACAAGCAAACTTGTCTTCACATTGTTATGCTGTTAATGTAATTAATAATGAGAAAAAATACTGATGTATATTGCAGTATGGAATTGTATAAGAATTTTTTTTTAGTTTTTTTTTTTAGACAGATCTCCATTTGTTTTAAGCTTTTTGCAGTTCAATAAAAAAAAGACTTTAAAATCTATAACTCAAATGCACTACAAGTCACTTTAGATAAATGGATGGATACATGTGCCAAATTTAAAGTACAAATATTCAGAGTAATTTCGCAATTAATATGAGGTTTGTACTCATAATAAATGTACATACACATAACATAAGTATTAGCCTAGATAACTTTGTTTAAAGTCATCAGGAAATCAAAATTCACATTTCCTATTTTTTTATGGATTGCAGGATATTATAAATGATTTAAATTCATGTGCTCTCAAAATCTTTAATCAAAATAGCTTCCCCTCCCTTTTGCTTTCTGCATCTCTTCTTCTCTGTTTACTGGCGTGAGGGCGGGACATCCTGTGACTCATATGAGGTTGACCAATAGCAAACCACAACCATCCAATCAATTCCCAGGGACAAAATCAAGTCTACATTCTTTCTTGCTCGAGAAGACGTTTCATTCAGACATATTTCACAATAGGGAAGAAAAGACTATCACAACTTTCATTTCATGCTGCCTTTTAACTAGTTTTAGAAGTATAGCATGTCACACTGCAGGACAATGCCTAAAGGGATAGTTCACCCAAAAATGAAAATGATGTTGCATACCCTCATGTCGTTCCAAACCTGTAAGACTTTCATTCATCTTCAGAAAAACAAATAAATATCTTTTGGATGAAATCTGAAAGCTTTCTGTCCTCCATTGACAGCTACACAACTAAGAATTTGACTCATCAAAAAGTTCATAAAGAGATCGTAAAACTAATCCATATGAATTGAGCGGTTTAGTCCAAAATTTCTGAAAAGACACAATCACTTTGTATGATGAAAAGATTGAATTTAGGCTTTGATTCAAATGTAAACATTAATCACCTTACACATCAGTTGTGGTAAATGGAAGCTAAAGCATGTTTGCTTGACATGTGAGTTAATTCTCGTGTTCCGCAGCACGTTTGAGCTTCAGCAAGAACCAATGAGGTTCATTCTCGTGTTACGCAGCACGTTTGAGCTTCCGCAAGAACCAATGAGGTTCATTCTCATGTTCCGCAGCACGTTTGAGCTTCAGCAAGAACCAATGAGGTTCATTCTCGTGTTACGCAGCACGTTTGAGCTTCAGCAAGAACCAATGAGGTTCATTCTCGTGTTACGCAGCACGTTTGAGCTTCCGCAAGAACCAATGAGGTTCATTCTCATGTTCCGCAGCACGTTTGAGCTTCAGCAAGAACCAATGAGGTTCATTCTCGTGTTACGCAGCACGTTTGAGCTTCAGCAAGAACCAATGAGGTTCATTCTCGTGTTACGCAGCACGTTTGAGCTTCCGCAAGAACCAATGAGGTTCATTCTCATGTTCCGCAGCACGTTTGAGCTTCAGCAAGAACCAATGAGGTTCATTCTCGTATGTTATGCAGCTCGTTTGAGCTTCCGCAAGAACCAATGAGGTTCATTCTCATGTTACACAGCACGTTTGAGCTTCAGCAAGAACCAATGAGGTTCATTCTCGTGTTACGCAGCACATTTGAGCTTCCGCAAGAACCAATGAGGTTCATTCTCGTGTTCCGCAGCACGTTTGAGCTTCTGCAAGAACCAATGAGGTTCATTCTCATGTTATGCAGCACGTTTGAGCTTCAGCAAGAACCAATGAGGTTCATTCTTGTGTTACGCAGTACGTTTGAGCTTCTGCAAGGACCAATGAGGTTCATTCTCGTGTGTTATGCAGCACTTTTGAGCTTCAGCAACAGGTTTGTTCTTGCTAGTCAAGAAGGTTCAGTTGAGCTTCTGTTTCTGTTCATATGGATTAGTTTTACTATTCCTTTGTGAAACGTCAAAGTGGCAGTTGCGTAGCGGTCAATGGAGGGAGAGAAAGCTCTCAGATTTCATCAAAAAGATCTTCATTTGTGTTCCGAAGGTGAACGAAAGTCTTACAGTGTAATCTGAGAGCTTTCTGTCCCTCCATTGACAGGTTTGGAATGACAGGGTGAGTAATTAATGAAAGAATTTTCATTTTTGGGTGATCTATACCTTTAAGGTGTCATGTCAACTGCACAAAACCTCAGACTGCAGCCTTAAGAGGGAAGTGGAGGTTCCGTGTGGGTATATTTTCTCAGTTTATTTATTACCATAACAATAAGAAAAGTACACTGTATATATTTAACATAGGCTATATTTTGTGATAACACACCTTTAGTGATAACAAAACAAATAAGAAAAAATGCAAATAAATTAAATTGGTTAAAATTAAAATGTGAACTCATACACTCAATCCTCACTTAGTCACATAATACAAAATTCCACATTAAACATCGTAAAACAAATAGTTCACTCAACAATAGAAATTATGCTACTATTTCCACACCCTCGTGTAAGTGTAACAGCTCATAAATCATTTTCAATACAATTAAAGTAAATGGTGACTGACTGTTATGTGTCATCTTAATTTTCCACGTAAGAAAGTCAGTCACACGGGACTGAAGCAAAATGAGCTTGAGTAAATAATGGCAGGAGTTTCATTTTGAGTGAGCTGTCCCTTTAATGTAATGTTTGAAATCTCGAATGTAGCATTAAATGTATGACACGTTTGCATCTCACCTGTGTTCTTACCTGTATTGTGTTTACAGCGGAGATTCCTCGGACGTAGAACACAGAAACATCGCAACTACGAGCACTTTAACGCTCTGCCAAGTTTAAGCCGACCTCGAAAGCGAGACTGACTGATGTTGCTTTTAAAACCTTGAATGCCACCTGTTCTTACGGTCCTCGCGCTCAGGAACAGGTTCACGCGCAAGGCCCTGCGTCACGCATTCCGATCATTCCGCACGAGTGGCTTAGTCATGAGAAATATGACATAATTTTTTTTTTATTCGCATATTAAATCGGACGAATGCTGCAGAGAGACATCTGATGCGTTGATTTCTTAGAAATGTTAGTAGCCACGCAGTAGTGGTAAACCAGCTGACAAACCGTTGTTATGGTAAAGGTTATCTGGGAAACAGAGACATCGCGTGGACGCCTGAAGTACAGCTACTGATCTCTTTCATGTTAGAGTCGGATCACTCTATCAGTGGGAACAGCTCAATGCTTATGGAATCAAATAGATGTACAAGTAGGCTACACCTCAAATTCGGTTTTCAATAACGTTTTCGTAATATTTGCAATGTTTTAATTTTATATTACAGGCTTTCATTTTATATACTGTGTGTGTATAAAACCACATTGCCAGTCAAAGGTTTGGCATTTATGTTTCTCATGGTCAATATCTTAAGTCTCGACTAAAAAATACGAGTTTTTTTCTTCTTTTCTATACAGTAAGATGTATAAACAAATATAGCTTACTTAAGAGCTGTTTCCACATACACTCCACTAGTGTGGGTTATAACACTAAAATAAAACATAGACATATTGGTATCACTTTACAATAAGGTTCATTAGTTAACATTAGTTAACTACCTTAGTTAATATGAAATAAGAATTAACAATAGGCCTACTTATTCAGCATTTATTAATCTTAGGTCATTAAAATCAAAGGTTGTATTTGTTAACATTAGTTAATGCACTGTGAACTTACATGGACAATGAACAGCTGTATTTGTACTAACAATCACAAAGATTAATAAATATTGTAACAAATGTTTTGCTCGATAGTTCATGTTACCTATGCATTAACTTGTTAACTAATGAACCTTATTGTAAAGTGTGACCGACATTTTTGAATTTAGTCCATTAAAATTTGTGTGAATTTTTTGTCCATCCTCTTACTGCCCCATAAACCAGACAATCTTACCACAGTTTTTTTTTCTTTTTTCTTTTCACATTTTCCATATGCCTTGCTTGTCATTTACAGAAGGCTTACAGACAGTAGATTTTAATAAAAGCACTAAAAGAAAAGGAAAATGCTATAAAATGTTCCCTATACATGCTAAACAGTTTACTTTTCCTACAACAGCACCACAAATCTTCTTAAATTGTTCTTAGAAAGGTCTAATTTTGCATCCAGTTGACAGGCTAGCCATGACATTTAACGTAAAGTAAAAAATGAGATAAGTCGTGACTACGCACATTTAATTGTCTGACATTTAGTGCATTCCACACATAACTCTTCCATGAATGCATGTTTGATTCCAACTCAGATTGGAACCGCTGGTTTCCTGGTTATTGATATTGGTGAGGTAAATAGCTTCTTCCGAGAAAAAACTATTCAACACATGAGAATGAAGGCACACATTATAGGTCAGTTTTACAATGCTATGGCAACAGATAACAGCCCAACCCTATCAAACAAACTACAGCACAGAAACATTATGTCCTCTAACCACCAATGCAGTCAACACTAAACAAGAGTAGAGTGATAAAAAATTGCTTTTTAAAATGAACATTATGAAAAATACTGTATATAATCATAATACGTTCCAGGCCTAAACAACAAGACATTAAATTACTGGTTTCTTTTGGTAATGATATCACCACTCTCCGCATACTGTATATATTTGATGGGAACATCTGTCTTTGGACAAAGTTAAGCAGAAATCCCTTAAGAGGGGATATTTTCTTTAATTTAGAATCATTCATTCAAAATGAGTATGGGTGAATCACTCACCAGAAAAGGCTAATTTAGTCCTCTATCTCCTGATGATCCCCATCATTTGTAGTGTGATAGCCAACAGCATGAGTCACCTTTGTCATTTATATTAAGTGCTGACCATTATGTCCTTTGAGCACTGGTAAATTAGTTTCTCACCAGGGGGTCAATTTATGTAAAAAGTCTCACCCTGACAGCCAATAAATGACAATAAACATCCCATGTTCCTGTATTCACCAGGAGGGGGCAGTATGAGCAAGTAAAAGCATTTGGAAGCAGCAGCGAGCCTTTCCTTAATTAACTGAACCAAAAAGAGGCGTGATTCATTTTATCAGGGGTTTATGTTTATAAAAAAAGTTTATGGAATATGATCGTCCATTTATTTTCATACGCTCCACTGATTTTCATACTCTGCAACAGGCAATAGACTGAAACCTATTCTTTTTTTTTTCTTTGTGAGGGTACGCCAGGTCCAATGAGTCAAGAAAGAATTGGCTACCTTTGAAGTTCAACTTAAAAAAAAAAGTAGAGAACCTGGACTAATGCACTCCAGGGCTCGTTCCAGCTCTCCCACATGTTCTTGCCCTGTATTTCACTATACCACATACAGTATAAACACACACACAGAGACTCATACATATGAATTTGCGGTATAAAGTCCCTCGAAACACCCAAAATAAACACCATCCATAGAGCGAGAGCCTCATATTGAGCAGGCTGTCGTTGTTAATGTAGATATTTCCACGTTCTATTTGATTTTGTCATAATATGTGTGCCCATGTAACGGGTCATAATCGACCCGCTCCAAGTGGGATTCAAACTGGGCTCTCTGGCGTGGGAGGCGGGCGCTAACAAGGACGCTAAAGATTGCAGGCTCTTGAGGCTATGGGAGTGAGGCTTAAACGCACAGCTCTTACTGGCCTACGTATATTACATTTCACCCCCCTAAATCTCACTCATCCTTGTCAACGGCATCAAATGTAACCAGTACTACTCGACCCGCTCCGAGCAGGACTCAAACTGGGGTCTCCGGCGTGGGAAGCGCGCACGCTAACAAGGACGCTAAAGACTGCAGATGCTAGTGTCAGTCACTAGCGCACCTCTTGAGGCCAGGGGAGTGAGGTTTACATGCACAGCTCTTATTGGCCCACGTCTGCTACACCCACACACATAAATATCAGTGAATGAGAAGCGACCGCCGCTAAAGCAAGTAAACAGAGAGCTCATTCCTCAGGGGTGGGTGTTCAGATTGATTGACACTGCAGTATTGGAACATATATCAACAGCTGCCTTTTATTCACCTGCCAGACAGAGGCACGGTCCACAACCTCCTCCTGGCTGTCTCGATTCCTGTGAAGATGTGCTTGAAGATTGGTAGAATATCCCTGGCTCACAATTTCCTTACCTGAGGGATTTCTTTGTGAGTAAGACTTGGTCAGATAGGAAGTAGGTCATAAGTGAAAGAGAGAACTGGAGCAGGAAGAGTTAGGGGTTGTTGGGTTTGAGAGTAAGGCTTCATTTTTATTTTACCACAAGCAAAAATAATCTCTTGGCTGGCAGAGACACCTTCACCCAGAGCCCATTAAAACATGTCAACTGTGTCATTGATTTTTGGTTCGGCCCGCCATTGATTGGCGTCTAAGCCCAGTCAGCCCACATTTGCATAGCCGCGTCCCATAAGCTGCTAATTGGTAGTTTGCCAGCAATCATGGCTGAATGATGTGAACGAGCAGTCTGGGGTGATATGAGGCAATTGTGGTTTATTTGCAGCTAAGGGGTATCCATGTCAAATAAAATATTGCTGGCCTTCTGGCCATGGTTTTTGCTTATATAAGTTACATGTTTATTGCCTTGTCTAATTGTATAATCGAGATTCAGCACAACACTCTGTCTCTTAGTCCAAATTTAGGTTGTAGGGAAACGTGGCCGTGCATGTCATGCCGTACATTGGTTTGGCAGCTTTAACAAACATGTTCTCTCAAATAAAATCAGGGAACGCAAGATAGAGGGGAGAAAAGAATGAACAAATAAATAGAGTGGGGTTTGAAAGTCTGAGTACTGGCGAAAATCCTTCAATTAAATATGTTTGTTCCGTACCAATCTTAAATATGTAAGGGATAATGTGCAGTCAGCCGTTCATTATATTTTCATTAAATAAACCCCAACTGGGCGATCAGGACCTCAATGCAAAACTGAAATTATTTTAATAATTTTACATGTAAGTCAGTTTTTTTTTTTTTTTTAATAAATTAAGACTTTTATTCAGCAAGAATGCATTAAATTGATCAAAAGTGACAGTAAAGACATTTATAATGTGACAAAAGATTTTATTTCAAATAAATGCTGTTCTTTTGAACTTTCTATTCATCTAAGAATCATGAAAAAGTATCACGGTTTCCACAAAAATATAAATCATCGCAACTGTTTTCAACATTGATAATAATAAGTGTTTCTTGAGCATCAAATCAGCATATTATTATGATTTCTGAAGGATCATGTGACACTGAAGACTGGAGTGAAAGATGTAGGAAATTCTGCTTTGCCATCAAAGGAATAAATTACATTTCACAAGTATTTTCTGTATTTATGAACAAATAAATGCTGCCTTGGTGAGCTTGAGAGTCTTTCTAAAACATTTAAACAAATCTTATCGAGCCCAATTTTTTTAACAGAATCGTATGTTATTTTAAAGCTCCAACTAAGAAATAATATTCTATTACAATATACAAAACAATAGGCCTAGTGACAAGGTGAACATGAAGGATGAATAGGAGATATTCACAGCTGAATGTTAGGACAGACCAATTCGAATAAAGTATTATTAAGTCATAAAGTTTCTTTGTTTTTATTTTATTTTATTTTATTTTATTTTATTTTATTTTATTTTATTTTATTTTACATAGAACTGTTCAGGTTTTAGATTATATTTAGATTCTGACTTACATTTTTAATATGGCCTCAGACTTTTGAATGCCATTTTATAATAAAATAATTTTTCAGAAGCATGTTTAATCAAAATGTTTAAACCAATCCTACTAACGTCCTTCAGTTTTGAAATTGAATGTAAATCTGAGCTATTCTAATTTTGTTTAAAGACATGGTGGTCAGTTGCTATGCAATATATTCATTTAAAGGTGAAAATGGATGTCCTGCAGCATAAGAAACAAGGCATACACTAGCCAAGCCACTATTGCGTAATGGTGCAGGCAAGAACGAATGTAGGCATTTATGAAAGAATTCAGTCATTTCTGCTGTGGTTTGAGCCTTTTTCCTTTTTCTGGACTTTTAGGGCACAAATAATCTAAAGCGGTTGGCAGCACAATTTTCAGGTCCTTTTCAAGGAGTTTCTCAGTGAGCACATTTGACCTCAGCCTTTCAGAGTAGAGAATGCAGAATGAGAATAGATAAAGACGCATCGGTCAGCCATAGTGCTCTTCCTCTTGCACATCTGGATCTGAGTTGGATAAAACCAGGTACCCAGAAAACTGGCCCTGCTAGGTAAAGGGGGCTTTTTGAGGAAAGGGGAGAGATTTACCATGAGCTGGGGAAATAAACCTGTATTAAACTGTAATAGGCCAAGTTGTAAAAGCATTACATTCTGCTCAACATAGCCGGAGGGTACCTTGGCCGACCCAGAAATGACTATGTACAGCCACGCAGAGTTAACAAACTCAATGAGCAGTCATACACACCGTAATCACAACCGTGTGGGTTTCTTAGTCACCGCTCAAACACCGTGCCACATGTATCTCTCGCATTGACCGTCTTCCAATCGTACACAATGGGCAACTGTTGGACACTCCACATGTTCATGTGTCATTGTTTAACTCATGAAAGTGTTACTTGCTTGTGCATTTGTGTGTGTGATTGAAACCTTGGAAATCTTTTGACATGATTATGATTATGAAATGATTATGACATCTTCTCAAAGGCCCCCCATGATGCATGCTGCTGATTTCATTAGCTAGCATCACAGTCCATTCATTGGAAACTGCGATTTCCTACATAAGTTTTTCTGCTGTGTGTAAAAAAACAAATAAAGATTTTTAAAGATTTTCTCCCTTTCATCCCCCCCCCCCCCCCCCCCCCAATTACATACTTGAGGTACATTGGGAGGGAAAAACATGGTAGAACAAACGGCACAATAACAGTAAAAAATCGATGTCCAAAGTAGACACTACATGTTTTTTTTTCTTTTTCTTTTTTCTGAGTCTGTCTGCATCCCACATTACTACAAACCACACCCCTACAAGTTACAGCCACTACAAGTTTCGCCTCCCGCAAAGAAACAAGCATGAAACAATCTGTTTAAGTACATTTATTTTTCTTTATGTATGAAATGTAAGGCTAACATATGAAGTATGAAATAAAAGCAATTAGTAAAACATAAAAGAAATGACACAGGAACCGATCAGTCTGCTTAACGCCTCTTCAAGTCAAACATACCTAACTTGTAGTTGGGGGTCATGGTTTGTAGTGCTGCAAGATGCAGTCGGGCACTCTATATCAGTGCACACTGTTTCTGAACTCCTTGAAATGCCTCAGCTGGTCTTGAATTTTCTTCTGGGAACGAAAATGTCACAATATTCCTCATTTAAATAATTCCCGCCAAATACATACGTAAAAAAGAGGGGCGAAACCTGGTTGAGATGGGTTTAGTATGTTGAAACCAGGGGGGCAGGGTTTCATATTATTTTGAAGTTTCCCCGGGCGCCGCCATTGGCTAGCGGACCCCTACCTGCTGTTAGCATCCCATTGACTCACTTTGATAGCGAATAACTTTACATCTGAGGCGTTTAAAGACTCCATTTGTCCATTATTTATTTCTAAAGAAACACGAAAATGTATAAAAGGCTCCATTACCTTGTAGCTTCTGTTATGGCCCCGTAGAAGCAATTTTTGTAAAAATAGGCTAACGATTGCGTCATAACCACGCGACTCTCTGTCGCACAGTAGAGAATTACCGTATGGACAGGAGGAGAAGCTCGCGGGCAATCGGGGGGATGTGGAGGCAAAGTGACAAAATAATTAATCAGAATACATAGCAAAAGTTGCTCCTGCTCCTAGCTTATGGACACCTCCTACTCACACTCTCCGTCTCTGCAAGTTTCGGAAGGGAATGATTCATATTTCTCTTGGCACAGCTACTAGAAGACAGACGGGTTGCTCACGTCACATCTACGTCGTCAAGCTCAGTTTGAGTCTGCGCAGTACGCTCGACCCCCAGGAAGTAAGAGCTTCTAATTGACTTCACTTGTCTCCGTTGAATCCAATGGGGTCGCTGTGTCCAGTTTATATACTGTCTATGGTTGAAACTCGTGGTTACGGTAAGGGGCGAAACACACTCGGAAGTTGTTGACCAATCACAACACACTGGTCCAGCTGACCAATCAGAGCACAGTGTGGTTTTCTAAAGGAGGGGCTTCATAGAGACAGGAACTAATCAGGGGTGTGTTTCCCAAAAGCATCATTAGCCAACTATGGTCGCAAGTTCCGTCGTTAATAGCATAGTTTAACGAGTCGGTGTTTCCCGAAAACATAGTTCTAACGAACATTCGCAAACAGCATCGCAAAGTTTGTGGTCTGAACGACAGCTCTCGACCTGTGGTTAGAAGCATAGTTTCTTGTTTGCATGACATGTGGACTTAATAAAACCTTATCTTGAGCCAAATAAGCAAGCTGACATTCAGTAAAATCTATATCTTTTATTTAGAATACATACAAATGTCATTTACGTCTTTTAGTTTGTCAAAAGAAGAAAAATTTTTAAAAAAAAAATCATGTTTTCCCTAACATAAAAATAATGTTAAAGTGTAAAAATAGCATTTCTGAGAAACAAATTTCACTGTATTTACCAAAATTTGCTGAGATTAGAGGCATCAATGCTTTGAAACACATTTAAAGATGTGTTTAAGGCAGAATAAACAGAGAACTGTACATTGAGTTTTTTTTTAAATGTACTTATTATAGATTGACAAAGCCTATTCATACTATATACTATTTATAATATTTTAATTGGTGTATTCTGCCTATAGCCGCCTGCTGACTGACACTGCTGTGCAATTATTGAAATGCTTTTTTCGTTGTTAGACTATTTCTGCAATATCAGCTATTTTAGATAACCTACCCCCACAGAGTAAAAAAAAAAAAAAAAAGGTACCTTTATGTCATTTTCTGACCATCTTTAGACCTTTTCTGGACACAATAAATGGCAAAGTGGAGCAGATTTTATGCAACAATTCCAAACTCTGTGAGACTACTGATTTTAAGGTGAAGACATAATTTTTGTTATTTTGACATCCTATCCTTTATGTTTCCCATGAGAGTAATACTCACAAACCTGGATCACAGGCAATGAGATGCATCATTACTTTGATTTTAAATATTCCGTCTCCAAACAAAACCATTATACCAGCCTACACCAAGCAGTGAGGTCACTCAAACTGACCGACCTGTTTAATGAGTGTTGAAAGATACTCTAACGTCAGAGTTATGACTTCATACTCCATACTTTTCCAGTCTAGTCCTGCTGCACTGGGCCTGCCAGGATAAGTCAGAACATTTCTGCCACCACACTCGTAAAGATCATGTTTACCGCAACACTCATTAATTATAAGAACACACATGCCTGTCGCTTAAGCGTTCACAGAAGTAAATGTGCAAAAATGGAAAAGACAAAAATAACGAACCACTGAAATATTCTGAGTCAAACTGCACAGGGTTGGCAGTGTTTCGTAAGCAGAGGTCTAAAAGGTCATTGCAGAGAGGTTGGATTGAAGATTTAAAGCTGCGTTGTTCCCCAATCACACCCATCAAGCTGGTACAATGCATTTATGGGAGAAAAGCAAGCTTAACACAAACACTATTCCTGCGACAAGGTGACAAACTCTGTGTAGCATTATCAGAAGCTTTATAACTACCATTTGTCATTTCATTTCCAGCCTGATGGTTTGTCTCAGAGGAGAGAAACTGAATTTAAAGTAAGAGAAAAAAAAAGCACAGACTCTTTGCTCCATATGCGTCCCATGTTGCGTTAGGTTTGCCTACCTGTAAATCATCTGTCACGATCCATACTTATCAACAGTGTGTCCAGCATGAAAAATGTATAGGTTTGAGCATAGCAAAAGCATTCCACACCGATGTCGTTTCTATAAATTATTAAGCATACCATTTTAGTGTCCTTTTATTTTCCTATATGACTAGCGTGCTGATTTAAAGCCCTCTTGTTTTTTTGCGCCCCTTTATGTGAGATTACTTTCCTCATGTTTTAATCTTTTATGGGCTCATTTCTGCAAAGAGGCCGCAGTACATTAATGTTCACTCTCTCACCTGGAATTAAAAATGACTAAACCTTTGGCCAGGCTGTTACCTCAGCCAGTATTGTTGCACATAAACTTACCACAGGCCAGGATGGAGTGTGCGTTTTTGTGTTTGTTTTACCATATCTCAAACACCCTGGTTTTTCCTGACAACAGATATGAGACAAAAGAGCTTTTTGCAATGGAGCACTAAATACTTTTTCCTCCGTTGACAGCGTATGGCTGTGCAGACTGCAGCGAGGCACGTTTCCTTTATCACGAAAGATAATCAGGGAGGGAAGGTGACTATCATCGCCAGTGTTCCAGCTCTTTCCTCTTCCTTTCCCTTTTCAGGATGTCAGCCCAGTTCCCCCTGGATGAACTACACAAGGCTCGGCGTGACGGGGCCCGATCTCGATCCCGCCGCTGGATAACGTGCTCGTTTTGCGGTCAGATCTCACCGACAGGAGTCGAGTCAACAAAAGGGCATTTCTTTGCACAACACCTCTGACAATGACCGCTTTTCTCATTGACGACTGTTGCTAAAGCACATGCAGGGAAAATACGTCTTTGAAGTGCTTGCAGGTGATGAGTGTAATCTACCTTGCTTATGGAGGAGATTCACAGAAGAAGGGGAGATAAGTTCTGGGAGAGCCCCTCGACCAGCTGATAACACACTACGCTGTATGTTTTCTGGTGTTGCCATGCGCTCTCCTCTTTGAACCGCCATCTCTATTCGAAGGCCATTCATCTATGTTGTCACACAGTCAATGTTGTTTACCCTGTTGCTATTTCTGCCAGTGTTGTTGTTGTGGCACTGCATTTTAAGAGCTCTGTAATGAGAAAGAGGGAATGCTTTGAGAGATTTATCAAAGATTACTAGTCCTGGCATGAATCACTGCAGCATTTTACACTATATTCACAGAATTCAGGCCCTTTTATGAGATGTGTGATGTTTTTGTTTTCTGTTATGGGGATAATAATAAGGGAGCACAACGCCAAGTCAAATGCCAATGGAACAAGGTTTGGCTGGTTAGCGTGGTTATATTATTTCATTGCAATTCATCAGCTGAGAAACTGTCATTGAGATGATTGAAAATGCAAACGATGATGCAAAACAAGTTACTGTGCAATCTGTGAGTGTCAACATCAGCTAAAACATTCTTCAAAATATATATATTTTTTCCATTTCATTGAGGAAAGCAAGTTGTACAGGTTTGAAACAACACGAGGGTGAGTAAACGATGACAGCATTAACAAAAATTGGGGGGTGAAGTAATAATTCATTTCTCCACCACTACAAACCAACCCTTGGCTTATTTCAGAACACTTCTCCCATTATATATACTGTATTATTAATTAAAGATATGACAGACAGAGTAAGATTATGCTATTCTGAATTCAGCCCGTTTTCAAACCGGTTTTCTGAACACTCTGGTCTGTGTCCGAAATCACGTATTGTGAAAAGTAATTACTTTGCTACTATTAAATCATTCCCCGCCATTGATGGAATTTTCCGGCAATCCATGTTTTCACTGTTATATGGTAGGGGGCGCTATTCCGCATCTTCTAAACGAGTACAGAATCTACAGATCAAAACACAGGAAAAGAAAAAGCAGAAAAAAGCGATAGAAGCATTGCCTATGCACATGTAAAATAGCGCAATCAACAAACATTCAACAGCTTATGAATCAAAACTGCTTAATGTTACCGAATGAAATATTGACCCAGGATGAGGTATAGGACTGTGCAAGTTTTGGGGGTGTTGATGGACTCAATCTACTCCATGTTTTTAATCATTGTTCTGAATCCGATTCAAACATAGATTTTGACAAAAACACAATTTTCTCTGCATTTTGTTCAAAATGTTGCTTTGCTTTGAAACTTACACAACATTCAAGTGTTGATAAAAAAAATAATGCATGTGTGACCCATGTTTTTTGTTGTTGTTTAAAAGCAGAGGCTCTGTTCTTTCTTTTGATAGCATGTCGAGATATTCAAACAACAAAATATTCTGGGGGCCGTGAAATTTTTGTGAAAATGATAAAAGTAAATGCTGTCACTGACTGGCAACTTTAAAATAAATAAATAAAATATAATAAAACAAAAGCTGGCGGGGAAAGAGTTAATTTATGAGCAGGTGCATAAGAACATAGAGCGGGTACAGCCAATTATAACTTGAATGTGTGGGGCTTTCTGTGTCCTCCAAAAACAGTCCATAATGCTGCTTGATAGTGCAAACTATTGCAAATTTGCCATCGTAATCACAAAAATACCGGTTTGTAGCGCAAATAGTTTTACCGTTTACTACACTTTGTTATTCTTCTAGTAATTTACCTATAGCATCTAATGAATCAAAAGTCTCACCTACTGTTTATGAGTACTGTGAATTCAGACATACTACTCTTTTCAAATACTTTTCTTCTTATAGGGAAGTATGCATATTGGGATACAGCAATGTTTTAATAACATTGCGACATTATTTATACTTTTTGGCGAAATCAACTCCTAAATGACTTATTTGTAGTTGTCTCTGCATATTAAACTGTGAGGGAAAAGTATTTTAACATCCCCACAATTACACACTTCAGCTTTAATAAAAAGAGCATAGTGTCTTCATAAGTCTGTTCTTTCAGATGTGCTTCTGGGGATCATAATGTTCAGCAGATGTAGTACTCAGCTCATTTCTCCGTTATATGGTCCAGCCCTCGGTTTTCGTCTGATTTCTTATCAGTCTGAACCACCATCAGTCCTCTCAAGAAAAACACAACTCCTTCTCTCCCTAATTTAGATGTTTTCCAGACAACCTCGTAATGCTCTAGCACTAAATGCCTCCACCTCACCCAAGACCTCGATTTATTTGGACCAGCTAGTGACAGACTTGTGCAATCAAGCTGTTCAATGTGATTTAAAGTTAAACACAGAGATAATGAAAAAGAATGTGTTTGTTAAAAGTAGGGTAGGCATTTGTTTTTCATAAACACTTTTTGTTATTGATTGAAACTCTTCACATCCTGATAGCAATCAATAATAGAAGTGGTCAAAATGTTAAAAACATGTATATCTTTTGTGGATATCTGAGGACCAAAAAAATGTTGGATCAATCATTGCATTCGGTCCGAATGCAATGATGCGATGTACCTATCAGTGTATGTATTTCCATACCTCCACACACCCTGCTCGCGCAGACATCACATCATCAGCGCAGAGTTGTAGACAGTCACAGAGAGCCACAAACAAACAGCAGTCGCCTTTGACAATTTCTCCTGAACCAAAACAACAAGCAGCTGCGTTCACGCCATGTCATAACCGTAATTACGAGATGGCAACCCGTGACGTTCTATTTATGGACTCGGATTTATGCGGTTCTATGTCAACAAATCAACGCCGAAATGAATCTGCAGCCGTCAGGTGGTACAAGTAAGAGCTCTGCAAGTTGTTTACATTTATTATTACTGTAATTTTATGTGCTTTGAGACATGAGGTAATTTAACGCCGTCTCTCGTGACACTTTGCAGACTCTGCTGTGCTCATTCATGTGTTTTGAAGGAGGCGTGGCTTTGGAGACTCTATGAAAGGAGGGTGGGATCTCATGCTATTAAAGCTAACTTGCTATTGCTAGCCTCTCCGAATTTGCCTACCCTCATGCTCCTATATGATGTTTCTGGTAAATAAACAACCACAAGAAACCATTCACAGAAATCTAACTTGTGCATAGTTAAATAAAAAGTAGTGTTTTGCTGAATGTAATATAGAAGCTCATCTGCTGTTGCTGTTACAACATCTCTGCCATAAATTACTTTCATTTAAGGTATCTGCAGTTTAATATCACAAGCATAAGTCACTAGGCCTATATATAAAGCTGCTACTTTAAGTAATTTTTTTTTACCTGATCTGGCTCTTAAAAATGATTATCAGAATGATTTTAAATCCATCTTGTTTTGCCTGTGTAAGCACACATCGGTAGTGTATAATCTTATTCTAAACTAGTGTCGGCCTCTTTAATCAACAGGCCATATGAAGTGTAATTTCTCAAGCTGGTTTCTCCTGCAGTCAACTGAAAACTAGTAAACGGAATCATTTTTTTTTGACACAGTTTGCAAATATTATGACAAGCACGTAATGTTCCACCTTTAATTCCTAAAATATTCAGTAATCGGCTTTTGCAGCTATAAAAATTGGTTTGAGTTTTATGTTTGAGTACGTGCCAAATGTACATTTCGCTCTGGCATCCACAGAAATGATACGGCAATTATTTTTCCCACTCAGGAATCTCAGTAGTTATTCTAGCCATGGAAAAGGAATCTCTGAGAAATGTAGCCACACAGGAAGAAATGTTTCACGTCATATAAACTTCAGAAAAATGTTATATTTTAACTTGATCAATCTCAGGAAAATACTAAATGTTTAGAGGGGCTGCATTCCATAAAGTTCTCAAAAAACCATTGAGAAACGATTATAGCCATAACAGCTTTCCGGTTTTTCTAGCTGAGAAATGTTCTGGTAATAAACAATTCCTTAATAGCTGAGACTATTGCAGCCAGAAAAATGCCTTGCATTCTTTGAGTTACGCCAATCAATTATGCTTTATGTTTCAAGTCGTTAATTAAATCCAGTCAATGTCCTCATTTAATCTGACAGATGTAATGATATCATAGAATGTAATTCTCTTTATCAAGAGCCAACAAAAATATCTGGGACACACTCAAACCATGCTCTTATGGGAATTCCTGATGCGTTTTATTGCTTGATTAATTCTGATTGATTTGCATATAAGTGTGACAAGCAATAACACATGCAATAAATCAAAAGCAAAATTTATACAGGAGTAGTGGAATTACGCAAAACCAAAATAGCTTTGTCGAGCTCCTTAACAAACCAAGGCTCCATTCCAGAGTGGTGTGAGAGATTGATGACCAAGCTTTGGATGGGGGGTGTGGATTTGGGGGCTTCAGAATGCTCATAATTATTGGACTGCTGGGAAGGTGCTGAGGAAACAGATTGTGGCCCAATGGCAGACTCAGTGAGTCCGTAGCCTATAAAAGTGCTGACGCGTCACTTTTTTTCCAAAGTGAGCTGTGTGAGGAGGAGCAGGGGGCTGGGAGAGGGGACATCCTGGTCCCCATGCATCCCTCCTGCAGTCTAGATTAGTGTGTCCAGAGTCTTTATCTTCATTTCACTTCTGCCCATTGTGATTTAAGGGAAGCACTTTCAGCAGAACTGAGCTGCCTTAACAAAACAGCTATGTGGTAAACGGCAAGTGTCTGGGCATGACAGTGAAAGCGTTCTAGACTGTGGCGCCCCATGAGGTCGTGATTTATCCCTGAGCAAACAATGTTAACGTCTGCCTGCATGCCTCAAAAATATCTGTTTGGTTGCCAAATTGGATGCCATAGGTGAAGATCATTATTATAGTCCACAAGGGGGCAGCGTTCTCAAAAATACGCATCAGTGATGCCAACACATGGGGCAAACAATATTTGTGTTGTATTCAGTGTATATTTTACATTGCAAACAAGTGTTTGAAACATACCCAGGTGAAAAGGAAATATATTTAAATTGTGCTTTTTTGGACATACTTAATATATTTAAATTATAGTATACTAAGTGCAAATTAAATGTATTATTTTGAAACAACTTCAAAATATTAAGTGTATTTCAACTGTTGCTTAAGATCAATTTTAAGTTATTCGCAGTATATTTTACTATATTAAATTGTGCTAAAATGGAACCACTTCAAGTACATTAAGTGTATTTCTGTACAGTTCATTTAAATGTGCTTCAAGAACATTTCATTAGCATTTGAGCTCATTAGAAATGTATTAGCATTACACTACTAGTTTATTATAAAGCAGTTTTTTTTCAGTATTCAAAATGGTATATTAAAAGTACAAAAATAATTTAATATAAATGTTGATACACACACTTTGAAATCAAGAACACTTTAATTGAATATACTATCTTGTTGTGTACATAGCAAAATAAATACCTAGAGTACAGTAGTAAGTACAGCAGCATATATAATCTCTTGAACAAAATATAATACATGAAAGATCAGTGAAATGCTATGGCAGTGCTATATTGATACATTTTTTGTAGAACATTTCTGTTATACCTGTATTACTGAAAACTATTAATATTACATAACTAAATAAGCATCACAAAAGTTACGAGAAAACAATATGCAGAAGTGAATAATGCATTATTTACAAATTTAGGCCTACAAACGGCTGAACCAAAGAAACAGATGAGTTTAAATGTCACATCTTCATCTCCAAGTGGACGGTCACTTATTTGAGTACGACTTGCATTTCCACAACTGAGGGCTTGTGATTCAGATACTGTAGTGTATTTGAAGACTGCTTTATCATAGGATCTGTGAAAGGGAAGAAGAATTTATATAAATTGAACCAATGTTTAACATTTTTGTATTCATGTTTGAATATGTGTATTATAATTTGCATAGATATGCATTAGAATTCCGTTGTCTTCTCAGTTTACTTTTCAAAGCTTTGACTATATCCTCATCAAGCTAGACATGAGTGTCCATTTTTATCCTCTTGTCTGTCGTCACTATACAGCACTCTATGAGTTACATTGAACATAAGATTAGAAGAAGCCCAACACCACTTACAGTGAGCAGAGTTCCATCAAAAAGTCACTGATAGTTATTTGCAGCAATAAAGCAACCTGTGAGTATTAGAGGGCATGTTGTATGTTGTACACTGATAATTGTGGTTTATTTAAACCTAGGGTATTTCCCATGAATGTGTTTATTGTGGTCATGCTAACATGCACTCTCTTCATCTCTGTTAAAAAGATTTAAGGAAATTAGAAGTTGTGCACAATATTGTATGCCAGGTCAACTAGGATAAGTGACTTGCAGCTTTACCAAAAAACAATTAAATAAACAGATTTTTACATCAAATGTCTCAAAGGAAGCACAAATTAGCCACCTGAAATGGACACGTTGCTAACATTTCCTACCAAGATTCCATTAGGCCTGATTCAAAAATCTCTATAACAGAGGTGATATGAGATTAAACCATACTTACTACACTCTTCTTTGCTTGTCTCTGCACTCAGATTTCAGTTTTTCTGAAATCTGAACCGAGACACTGCGTCGATACGACACTTTGGGGAACACCCTTAGCGTTACGCATCTGAAGTATGAATGAAACTAATCCAATCCTGATTGGTGCTACGTCATGACGTAACATGTGGCGGCATACACAGAAGCTACAAAGGGACGCCGGCACACAACAGAGTTAGCTTCTGCAATAAAGCAAGTTGCTCCCAGGCAGAGGAAGGCGTGGCGGAGGGACGCAGTGTCTCGTTCTCTTCTCAGGGAACAAGGGTTACAGTCGTAACCCGAGACGTTCCCTTTCGAGGGAACTCGAACTACATCGATACGACACTTTGGGGAACGAGTACCCGCTATGCCACAATGAGCCCTGCCTGTCCCAGTGTGAAGCTGCGCACAGGCACACTTAAGATAAGACTGGCATAGAAGGAATGTCCAGGCTATAAAATCTGATAAAAGTATGAGGGGTGGCCCATCCTGCTGCATCGCACACTTATTGGATCGGGGCCCCTGAAAGGAGGTCTCTTGAGTATGTCATGCCTCTGGTTGAATGAGCCCTCATGGCCAAAGGTGAAGGCAAGCTGCGCATCTGATAGGTCATAGAGATAGCCTGAATGAACCAGTTACTGATGGTCTGTTTGGACGCGGGAAGCCCCTTCTTGGGCGACCCGAAGCACACCAGCAACTGGTCTGACTTCCGCCATGAAGAAGACCTCTGGACATAAATCTTGAGAGCTCTGACAGGGCAGAGCAAATTAAGTCTTTCTCCATCCGCCATCACGTGAGATGTGAGACATTAGATGGCACTTTAGGAACATAGCCCGGCCTGGGATGCAAGATGCAAGATATGCAATGGCAGCCATGTACACCTTTAGTGTGGACGGTGTAAGACCAGCTGAGAAGCAATCTTGGAGGAGCTCCAGCACTGAAGCCAACGGGCAGTTAACTGGGTCCACCTCACACTCTCTACACCAAGTGGATACACATTCCACTCTAGGCCGTACAATCTCCTCGTGGAAGGAGCTCTGGAACTGAGTATGGTCTCAACCACTCCAGCCGACAGGCCAGCCTCTAGGTACTGAGCCCCCTCAGGGGCCAGGCCCAAAGTTTCCACAGGTCTGGTCGAGGATGAATAATGAGCCCCCGGCCTGTGGAAGCAGGTCCCTCCTCAGAGAGCAGAGCGATCGGGGGAAAAGCGTACTGGTGTAGCCTCGGCCACGTCTGTACCATGGTATCCAACCCCAATGGGGCTGGATGGGTGACAGAAAACCACAGTGGACAGTGGGACGTCCCTCGAGACGCGAACAAATCCATTTCCACTGGGCCGAACCTCTTGAAAATCGACTTCGCCACCTCGGTGTGAAGTCTCCATTCCCCGGACCTAAGCCCCTGCCTTGACAGGATGTCTGCTCACTGATTCTGGTCCCCTGGGACGTGCATTGCTCTGAGAGATCACAGTTTCCCCCTCGGACCACAGGAGGATCTGATGCGCCAATCTGGATAGAGGGCACGATCTTAGAACCCCCCGATGAATCAAGTTGGAGACCACCGACACATTGTCTACGTGGTGACTCTTGAGGTCTGGGAGGAAGCTCCTCAGAGCCCTGCCATCCATGACCGCACCCCAGCCTGTGAGGGAGGCGTCTGTCGAAACGGCTTTCCGGCAACATGACGCTCCCAGCACACGGCCTTGGGACAGAAACCAAGCTTTTTTCCACATAGATAGAGAACAAAGGCATCTGCGCATAACCCTGATCATGCAGAATGGGCTCCCCCTCAGGGAAAACCCCTTGGTTTTCAACCACTGCAGGGCCCTCATGTCAAGTCAAGTCAAGTCAAGTTTATTTGTATAGCGCTTTTCACAATACAGATTGTATCAAAGCAGCTTCACAGTATTAAATTAAAATAATACAACAAAGTTTGTTTCAAGAGGAATTTATTGATTGATAAAATTAAATTAAATATGCCCAAAATATCCCCAACTGAGCAAGCCAAAGGCAACAGTGGCAAGGAACCGAAAAACTCCATCAAGTGACCTAATGGTGTCCTAAAACTCCATCAGGTGACCTAATGGAGAAAAAAAACCTTGGGAGAACCCAGGCTCAGTCGGGGGCCAGTTCTCCTCTGGCATTTATGAGCTAGAGGCCGGATTGTAGTTTGAACTGTAGGATTATATGAATGCCTGGCTGAAGAGATGCGACTTTAATCTAGTTTTAAACTGGGAGAGCGAGTCTGAGCAACGAACAGTATCAGGAAGACTATTCCAGAGTTTTGGAGCCAAATGTGAAAATGCTCTCCCTCCTTTGGTGGTTCTGGATATCCTAGGTATGACCAAAAGCCTTGAATTTAGTGATCTTAAAGAGCGCGATGGATTATAGGGCGATAGAAGATCCGTTAAATAGACTGGAGCTAAGCCGTTTAGGGCTTTATAAGTCAGTAGCAATACCTTGTAATTAATACGGAACTTTATAGGTAACCAATGCAGTGATGATAAAATCGGTGTTATATGATCATATTTTCTTGATCTCGTAAGAACTCTAGCGGCGGCATTTTGGACTAACTGTAGCTTGTTTATTGAGGATGCAGGACAACCAGCTAATAAAGCATTACAGTAATCCAGTCTCGAGGTCATGAATGCATGAACTAACTTTTCTGCATCAGAAACTGATAGCATATTACGTAGCTTAGCAATGTTTCTAAGGTGGAAAAAGGCTGTTTTTGTAACATATGAAATATGATTTTCAAAAGACAGGTTGCAATCGAGTATAACACCCAGGTCTTTTACTGTAGAGGATAAAGTAACAGGACATCCTATGATGTTGAAGTTGTATTGTGCGAGGTTTTGTGGGCGGTTTTTTGAACCGATAAGTATTACCTCTGTCTTGTCAGGATTTAATAAAAGAAAATTACGCGTCATCCAATCTTTTATATCTTTAACACACTCTGTCAATTTGGAAAATTTAGCGTTTTCATCCGGCCGTGATGAAATATATATTTGAGTGTCATCAGCATAACAATGGAAACTAATTCCATGTTTCCTTATAATATTTCCAAGTGGCATCATATATATGGAAAATAACAGAGGGCCTAATACAGATCCCTGCGGCACTCCATAGTTTGCAGCAGGCCGAATGGAATGACGTTGGACGCTGCTGCCATGAGCCCTAACACTCTCTGAAAATGTTTTACAGTGATGGCTTGGCCTAGCTTTATCCTGGTCACCGTTTCCAGGATGGACTTGATCCGTGCAGGAGACAATTGTGTAAGAGACAATTGTGAACCTCAGTAACTTCCTGTGAGATGGAATGATGGATATGTGGAAGTATGCGTCCCTTAGATCTATCATGAACCTCAGATTTGATCTGACTCACGATGATGGGAATAGTGAGCATCTTGAACCAGAGACCGATTCAAGTGCCTTATATCTAAAATTGGTGCAACCCCCCATCCTTTGCCAGCAGGGAGTTTCCTTCCTGTTCCAATACCGACCCTGCACTGGGTCGACTGCAGTCCACACCACCCCGCTGAATTTCGGTGGGCGGAATCGTGCTGCAGCCTGTAACCCTTCTCTTGTACGCAGGAACCAACGAGAAATATTTGGCTTGCCATGCTTTGAAATATTCTACAAAGGGAACCAGCCTCCCTCGATAATTTCGGGTATTACTCGAGATTCGTTCTCGATCCCCTGAAGCGGCTCTCCGGCAGGGTTTGGTCGAAACGATTCTCGATGTGGGGACGCGTTAGCATGCGTCCGCTGGAAACCGATGTTTCCCGAAGTGCACTTGATGGCGGGATACAGACATCGTTTTCCTGAGGGCTCCTCAGAGGGGAGGCTCTTTTGGTTTCGTTATCGACACCCTGAAGCAGAGGACTGGCAGGGAAAAATCGAAAACGATTTTCGATGTGCGGATGGAACACTGCCTGGCCGCAAGCCTGTGGGGCAGACAGAGCAGCGTGCATTCGCTGCTCATCACTTTAATTCCTCAGAATTAAATGCAGCCATAAACACTGGATAAGTGAAACACGGTCTGAATGGTAGGCTGAAATAAAATATCTAACTTCTTGAAGTCAGATAATATTCCATCATTTTAATTTCTTAGAATTATATGCAGCCATAATCACCAGAAAATACTGTTTTAATATTTATTTATACGGTCTCGTAATTTACATGCTGCCTCTGCAACGCGAGATCACAGCCACAGAATCTTTATTTTGATCATAATGTCCATCTACCCATTATGTCCATATTAGTGAAGATAATATATGCTTTAATCACAGATTGGATTTCTACAGACTAAGCGTTCTTCTGAAATTCAAGCCCTGAAACACGAACAACGGCAAACAAATCACGGCCAGAGGATCACACACTAAGACAAATAAATGCTGTTTACAAAATAGCGATTTGATCCAGAGATATTTAGAGGATCCAAAAATGACAAAATCATGTCAGCTACTCTTTAAGTGAATTTATAGCGATGGCTTTCATTGCAAGTCATGCTATATCATTATGTGGTTAGTGGTTACATTTATGCCTCCAAGCAACTGAGCCAACCCAATTCTGTTTAAACAAAAGCCTAATTTTCTCAGAATCTGCAGCTCTAGACCTGCTGCTTCCCTGAGATGAGCAGCAGAAGAGGCCACGGTTCAGGGGAGAAAAGTCTGTACAATGAAATTGTGTCCTACTGAGGGCCCTTAACATAAGCCACATTGCTTTGTCCATTCATCTCCGCAATGGCCGGTTCAGCACCTCCTGATTTTGGGATGAGGATTTTGGCACAGCTGTACAAAACAACAGCCTTGGGGTAAACCTGAATGACATGTTTTTCATATAAACTATTGAAACCTTTTTGGTCTCCCTCCGCTTATTTTTTTTCGGCTCCTTTTTTTTTTCTTTTTGTCCAACACTAATCTCTCATCTTTGACAAGGTCCAGATGTTGCCTTTGGAGGTGCTGGAGTGAGATTCACTTTCTCTCTGCCTAATAAAACGTCTAATATCTGTTGACCAGGTCAGTGTGTCTCCATTGATCATTTATTGCTAAAGGTTTTCATACTACGTTGAAAGAAAACTAGCCATGCGGGAGTGCTGTGTGTTATATATTATAACATATCTATATGTATATCTATATGTATATGATTAGTGATTAGTGCATGCTCACATAAACGCCTGCTTAAATGAAGGTGTAGAGTAGTTGAAGTGACATGCAAGATCACATAGTACAACTGACTGAATAGAGAGAAATATGTCCCTTCTTCCCATTTGCACTGCTGACCTGTATTTCCCTCCACAGTCAGTTGTGTTTTTGCCATGTGATCCATCACTCAGTTATGTTATCTGGCCTGTTATTGTAAAGAGACAACAGCTGTCGGTACCGGAATGGGATAATTCTCAAACCTTTCAACCAATCCTAGAGGAAATGCCAAATCAAACACTAATGTCAATGATGTCTTCTTTAATTTCAACCACATTCTCCATTCACAAGTAAACATTCATTTAAAACATGAATTAACTACATTAATATATCCATTTTATTGCATTTCTGTGACCGTTTAATTTACTGTCATCATCTCACTTGTGGGGTGTACGTTTGCTATTAGCCTATTACATATTTCTATAATCTCATAGTCTAAACCATTTTCAAACTATATAGGGGTGAATTCAGGGTGATTTGGACACTTTTTGCCATTGAGATAACTTGCATTGGGTTGCATTGGGACAGGGGATGTAAGCAGGAATGGTAAGGTCGGTACAGGTAACAGGCAACTTCATACATCATAGGCCTCAGAAATCTGAAACAATAAAACTACATACTGTATATATGCAGCTTAAAACAAAACATAAAAACATAATCCAATGTATGCACGTCATTACATACATTGTCATCATCAGTTGAATGTGTGGTGGACAGGACAGGTAAAAACATTCTGCTGTGACCGCACTTTCCTATCCTCATTAAATAATACTACAAGAGACCGCTTGAAAAATAGTCTCTCTATCATCTATTTATATACAACATCTCTCATTATTCAAAACATGTGATGTTTCTATGGAGTTTATGAATCTAAAATCATATGGTATATAGCCTATCATATGGTACATCTGTGAATTGTGTTTTGTGTTTGTGAAATGCATTTTATAAATATATTATTTTATTTTATGCTCGTGAATTGCTTTTTGTGAATATATATATAAAAATGTGTGCATGTGAATTGTTTTTTGTGCACATGAATTAGGTTTCATGCATGTGAAATTGGCTACGCATGTGTGCATCATGTCTTTTGCGTGAATTATTATTGAGACTAATCTCACTCCATAACCTATGCATCAATCTGCCCCTGTTTGGAAATGTCATTTTCAGGTATGCTCAAAATGTGAGACTAACAGTTAACACTGGTTAAAGTGCACATGACCTTTACGAGCCGTAAACGCCATGTGCATCGATCATTGGTTATAATAGGCATTATAATAGGTCATACACATAAAGACATCGGACCAAGCAGACTCCGAAGGAAGCGTGGAAGGTTCGAATTGCCCCGCCTCAATGTGACTTCACATGCACGCAGTTTTCTTACTGCTTTTAATAAAATATTACACTGGTTAAGTTGTAGAGAACCTCATTGGTTCTCGCACATCAAGCAAGCATGCTTGAGCTTCCATTTACCATAACTGATGTGTGGGTCGATGAATGTTTATATGTATGGAATGCACAGGATTGTGGGATATTAAAGGCAGTGAGGAATACATATATGATGCCTTCAAAAATCAATCAGATGAAGGTATCTCAGGAGACATGAACTGAAGTAACATGTGCCTTGATACCTTCCTAGCTTGTAATGCATCCTCCGAAGGCAGAATTTTTTTAAGCTTTTGAAGCCAGCCACCATCTCTGGTGCCATACTTCTTTCTTCGTCTTTTGTTTAATGGTGATTTACATTCAAGTACATATCACCATCTACTGAGTGGTTGTGCAATCATTTTACAATCTTTTTATTTATTAGTGTGAACAAGAATTATGTTGTTTGTTTGATGCTAAATATATAAATTGTCACAGTTGTAAACAACATATTTCTTCTTCCATGAGGGGGTCTGGCGTCATAACGTCTTTGTTTCCAGGCAGACCGGAAATTCTGTAGAATTCAACCAGATGACGACGTTGAAACTCCCAAAGTGTTTCGCATTTTGTGTGCCTTATGCATCAGACATTCAACCAACGGTTCTGCCAAAGGCTGAGAGTTATCCGTTGACTTATGCTTAATCATACCTGGGAATGACTATGACGCATAACCTGCTTTCTGGAATACCTCCCAGATAGAAGTGTTGGGTGTACAGTTCAGTAAGGATGGCCTACTGGCTTGGTCTCTAAGGAAAAATGTACTAAGGAAAAATAGAAAACAGTGAAGTTTGTAAACCTAATGACAAATATAAATAATTACAGCAAATATAAAAATACATTGCAAATGAAAATATTGGCAGGGCAAGTATACAAACAAAAAGAAACATGTCTGAATGTATAAGTAATCTGACACTATCAGTGTATCATGGAACATACTTTTTTGTTTCATACTCTGCATGTCTGCCGATTATTATGAATGATCTTATTTCATCATGTACTATGTGAAATTTGGCTTAAAACATGCAGCTATTTGCTGACAACAATAAACTCATAAATTGGTGCATTCTTTTAATATCAAAATTAGCAGAAGGTCACTGGAGAAGAGAACTATTGGTCTTTGCTTTTGGCCATACGCGTTGTGGCATACATACTGTTTAATTTTGTGAGGAAGCAGCATGTGTTTGTTTTTCACACTGCTGCTACTCAAACTCAAACCAGTCCAGATCTGTAGCCAAAAAGCCTTTTTGTGGGGTTTGTTTTTGCCCTTTGGCCCCAAAGAACTGGCACTTGTGGATAGTAGAGGAAGGGAAGTCTAAAATGGTCCTCAGGAGTATCTTAAACATTTTTATTGTCATTTTAGAGTGTGTGTTTTGCACTGCCAAATGTGTTTTGGCAAACTGTTTTCCTGCAACTATTTGGCAGTAAAATGTGTAAAGGAATAATTTTTGGGCTGTTGTGAGAGCAAACAGCTAAGCGGGAGTTGTAGAGGAGAGAATATCGACTGCTTGAATTCCTGTTAAACAACAGTAAACAAATTAACCTGCACCCGAAGCAGCTTCTATTCTGAGCTCTTTTTAACTGTGAACAATTTCTTCAAAGAACCCGGCAGATTAAAAGCCTGTTACATAATGTATGCTTGTTAAATAATCGTTAAAAAATGCGTCCAATAGGAATGCTTGGCTTTATCAGAAGCTGAAATTGCTTCCAGTCTCAGTTGAAAACTGACTATTATATGGATTTAATGCTGGCCCCATGCAGAGGGGCTTTTGGGAACGCTCAGCAGGTGTCTTGCTGATTATTATCTGACACCTCAGTTTTGGATAACAAGATTCATACCATACACCACTAAAGCTGTTTCAGCTAACACACTGTTAATACTCCTTTACTTTCCAGACCTTGCATTGACTTTCTGCAATTGTCCTCCACAAGCGGTGAAGCAATTTAACATGGTTTTAGTCACAGATGTTGGCCTCTTAGTCGTTTGATATTTATCTGTTATATTATTATTATTTTTAAATTGGCAGTTTGTAATGTTACCCAATCATGAGTGTAATCATGTTTATCAAAAGTTTTTAAAAAATGAAAAGGGGGAGAAAAAAAAAGATCAGTCATATTTACTGTAACTGTCAGACCGAGATTAACCTCTACCACCGCACCAGCTGTTGATTATTTCTCTGTTGCCAATCTTTGGACAAGTTTTACAGTAGCATCCAATCTATGGCAACATGGTAGCAGCCTTTCATCCACAATGTAGTTTTTCTCACTTTGATATCTGGAAAAGAGAAAAGCAAGATGTATATCTCATCATGCCTCTATGTGGGGGGTGGAGGGGGGCATGATGAGATATCATTCTTTCAGTTTTCTGTAGTTTGATGTCAGTGGGTTTCAGACTCCCACATCAGTTACATTGCCACTGAAAGACTGTTTACAAATATCTCCAAACAAGATGTTATCCTGCTCCCCACCCCCAGTGGATCATCAGTAAAAAAGTGGGTAGAATGGCCCTAAAATTGACTTTATCTTTAACGCAGACCAGATGAATGAGGTGAACCACTGTGAGGGGTTTAGTCTGATGGCTTTGGGACTCGTGATAAAGACTGCCGTTTGAAGAAAAGCTGAAATCAAATCTGTATGTCTTATCTGCAGTTCTCACTGCCTCTTTGATCAGACTGAAGCAGCAGTGGGACATGGGGACGAATGCAAAGGTCTTCTCCCCAGGACCAATATGTTCACATTCTCTAGCCCTTGGCATGGCTCTTGAACCCTGGCGCTCTGAAGAGCACTCGCCCGGTCCTAAAACACGCTAGATACACTGGCATCCCCCTCTCCCAAACCCGATATACACATCTGAAAGCAATTCTAGGTCTGTGTGTGGGGGCTGCCGGATTCCAGCAGGACCCCCTCACCGACAGAAAGGAGGGAGGTAAAGCATTGGGAAAAACAGGGATGGCAATTAAACAATCGCTGGCCTTTTGATGGAATTCCCAGTGGAGTTAGTCAAAGCAGGATTAATCACGGGACTAATCCTGGTTATCCCACCACATATCTTTTTTACAAGCTTGTACCATTTCCTTATTATTATTATTATCCTGGGAAAGGAAATCGATGACAGGTAATGAAAACTGAAACATTATGAAAGTACAAATGGGTTTTTAACATCCCTATGTGTTAAAACTGAAGGCATACCACTTGGATTGTGATTCAATAAACTGGCCTGAAATTACTGTGCAAAGCATCCTAATTAAAATCTTAAAATTAAGTATAAAACTATTATTAAGAGCCACCACAGAATTATTTTGCTGCTTAGCCTCCCCAGTTATCAGCTCATGGCAAGCATTGTAGCCTATTACAACCAGCAATTTAGTTTACTTTCTACCCAAGCGACTGGAAAATTACATAGATTTATATTCAAAATGACTACGTTGCCTTTGTAAAAATCAAGATAAATGAATTTTCTCCCTCCATGTCACACAAATTTTGCTAACTGTAAATTTTAACATATGTTTTTATCCTAACAGTTATCTGCTTAATGTAACATCAGTGCAATCTTATAAACTTGGTCAAAGTTTCCTGTTCTCATGCAGCATCATTTATCAACCTTTTTAGATGGCGTGTGTATAATTGTCGGATGTGTTTTCGGTAACACACAGACAGACACATATGGCTGTGATCACGTGTGTGTGTGTGTATGTGTGTGTGTGTTAGTGTGTGTGTATTTCTTCCATGTCCTTATGCGATGAGTCAGACAACAGCATTGATGTTTTATGGTACAGCTCACCCAGCCTTGGCAGGAGTAGACAGAGCGATACACAGGATGAATGTTTTACATCATGTGTTTTACGGCCTCATTTGGAGACAACAGCTTGTACTGTGACCTCAAGACAAACACCACTCCAGAGGCACCCCATCTTTAGAGAGAGAGAGAGAGAGAGAGAGAGCATTCAAGAGAGAAGAAAAGAGGAGGCCCCAATAAAAGAACATCACACCTGGAGCTGAGACACCCGACACTAGCCTCAGTTTCCCCTGCTGGCAAGTTAGAAGTTCTCTCAGTGGCTAGACGTCTGCTGTAACTTGAAGCATGTGGTGAGATGCAGTAGCCCAGTGCTGGGACTCTTCACTGTCATGAAAAGGGACGGTTTTATTTGATAAAAGGAGCTGGAGATTAAAGGGACCTGAATGGACATCCTCCAATGGCAGGCCTTGATTTATGATGCCAGCAGGCGGAGGTGGCAGCATGACAAATAACCTGCAGAGAAATTGGAATGTCATTTCTCTTCTCGAGTCTGGATGCGTTCAAAACACGACGATATGCTCTCAGATGTAGGACTGCAGAGCTGAGGTCTTGTGGTCACCGTTGCTGCAAAGTTCACCTGTTCAACTTGTATTTTGTGCTTCATCAACAAGGAACCTGCGTCCATGCATGTGTGGATGTGCAAGGCAAGGGTGTTAAAGACAGAACTAAAGCATGATAGTGACCCAGCAGCTCTTTATAGATAACCCTCACTATTGGGGCCAAGACTATTGCAGGTGCACCGTACTCAATCCCACCAAACATCACATGTTCAATATCAGTCAAGTCAGTTAAGTGTTTATCTTAAAGCTCACTTGGCACAGTGCATTAGAGTCAGCTGAACAGTCCACATGCATTTTTCATCATTCCCTACTGCCTTGAATTTGGTTCAAGGTCCCATTTGATGGTTTGATTTACTTGAGTTTCTGTATCACTCAAAAGGTTTATCTCCACAGTTTGTATCAGCTCCTTGAGCATTTGTATTAGGGGCCCCCTAACTCTCATGGGCTACAGCAAGACATCTGGGGGATTGTGCCAGTTACATTCTTTCCAATCTGATAGAGGCTGTTATCGGTCTGAGATGGAGGTGCTGAGTATGAGATGCGTGTTGGGCTTTACAGTAACATCAACACATTCCTGCTCAAATTCCTCACGGCCAGTGAAAACACTGCCGGTCCGATAACAGAAAGGGCAATCAAAACAGCGATAAATCGTGCCGGATATAAAGAGCAGCAAACCAAAACGTAGAGGCTTCAAACAAATACTTTCCCTGGCAGTGTTAAATGCCTGTAATACCCTCGACTGGGACCATTTCAGCTTCACTGACTGTGTTTTTTTTGTGTCATTGTCTCTGCTCCCTAGATCGACCATGTGCTGTTTCCAAACGGCAGATGTAAATGAGAAGACAGTACCTATGACTAAATTACTGATCAAGGAACCGTCAATGTGAATGGCCTTTACAGAACCACGTTGCCCTAGAATCCAGAGCAGGAATGTTGGCTTCCTAGAGCACCAGTCCCGGAATCGCTCAACCTCTTGAACTCTTTTTGAGATCTTCCACATGGTCACCATGCCTGCTGCTTTATTCATAATTGATAAGATACCGATTTGTCATTGTTCAACAGATGCATTTTCTTTCTGTGCAGACTTTATATCCATCAGCATGGAGAGGTCTTAATAGCAAGCAGCAGGGCCATGCTGGGCTTGCGCCCCCCTTCTCCTCCGCCCCACACTGGGCCACGGCAGTAATGGGGATCATTGGGAATAGGTCCATGGTAGAAGAACAGAGGCTTACCATTGATCCACCATCTACTCTCCAGCGCCACTCCCACTTCAAAGCCACATAATGAAATTCACCTGTGCTAGCCAGCCGGGGAAGTCTTTAGTAAGAAGTGTAGATTGAGATAAAGGATAGGAAATTCAGAGAAGCAGGAGCTTTAAATGAGCTCAGCAGTGATCAAGAAGCTTGTGAGATGCACAGGGAAAGCAGGAAGGCCGAGAAGACTTGTTGGCTCAGTGGAGGTCTGGCAGAGACCTTGCAGAAAGCCTCCCTCACATTAGATTAGCTTAGTTCAGACACTCACTGAGGCCCTCTCGTTGGCCCCCTGCTCTGCCCCCAGTGAGGGGTGTTTGCTATTAGCCACTGACCTCTATCCATTCACTCTTGCCGAGTCTCTGCTCCTGCCTTTAGATCTGCCACACTAATCAAAAGAAACCTGGCCTCTTAATCCCGGCGTTTTCTTTTCTTCAGACATGAATTATGAACTGGACCCTAAATAATGTGGGGGGGTTTTAGGATATTTATTATAATAATAATATAATAATAGCACATGCATTCAATAGGATAAAAGTCACAGACATTCATAACCTCAATTTAAAATGTCAATATGCACCTAAGCTGATGGGAAATAAGGATTTACTTATGAACTTCCATTTTTTTATTTGACATCTAGAGGGAAAGAGTGAGTACATGTGACAACAAAAGAGAAAGTTTTAGTCCACGTCCTTGTGTTGGGGCAAACTGTTTGATTTTATTTTCCCTATCATCTTGATATTGCCGATAATAATATTTTAATATTATATTATATTATATAATATTTTCATAATTCATAGTTGTTGTTCCTGGGAGTAGGTTTCTTTAAGTAACCCAGCTAACAATGTGGTGTTATTTGCTTTTTAATGGCCCTAATTTAGGCAACTTTCCAGTCGTCCTTTAATACAGTAGTCTATTTTAATTCTTAATAAATATTACATTTGTTACATTACTGTTAACCTTACATTATACGTACACACATGCAATATATGTGATGCGATAAAACAGCAATTTCATAAAAAATAAAAATTGTCTATGCTGTAGTGTAAATGGTGCTATATCTACACATGGGTGTACATTAATCGCTTCAAAATTGTTGCTTTTTGAACAGAATGCCTGCAAGTCAAGCATTGCGTGCTGCCTTTCTGGAAGAAAGCAATTCAACCACCTGATCGTGAGGATTTAAAAAAAATATATATATAAGTAATAATGAATTTACCTTTTATAAAAAGTATAAGTGTAAACTATTTAGTTATGTTATTATGAAGCAATGCAATAATTTGACTTTTTTTTATGTATTAATATTTCCCAAAACTAGTCCTGAATCTTGCCAAAGTCATATACTAAATAGCTGGTTCACAATTAACCTCAAACATTTGAAGATCATTGGTCATCACATCATTCTATAGCAAGGCTTCTTCAGAATTTGTATAAAAAATTTGAAAAGCACATTGTCATGCTGTGTAGCTGTCTCTGGATTTGTCACTGATTTATCATTTACAGGATTTGGAGAGATGGTGGACCCCAGAAACAGTCATTGCCTCTGACTCTATTTTATGATTTTATGGGCAGTATCCCATTTACAGACCACACTCACAGTGGTTGGGCCAAGTGCAATTAACATGACTGTAACCTTGACCAGGCTGCAACACTAAATCACTGATGTCATCATGTGGGGGATCCGGTATGTAATAGAAGATTGAGCTGTGATGGCCAAGAGCTCCTGAGCAGTTAAAGAGTAAAATAATGTATTGTAGTTCTCTACACTGTGAAAAAATATGTTTGTAATTTTTACAGAAACTACAGAAACTTTTACAGTTAAACGTACAGTATGGAATTTTTCGCCACTAGGGGTCGCTAACCTATTTACAATAACAAAGGCGTAGTTTGATGACGCAACATTTGCTAAGAATTATGGATCTTGTCGTCAACGTCAAGCCGACCGATCTAATCTATGGATCTAATAATGTTTATGGATGACTGAATACATCGATTCTTTTATCATGACTGTGATATGAAGCAGTTCGGGATTGCTAAGAGACAGCTATCAGCTATCATATAAGGAATATGGACATTTCATTCTACCGAACTAACGTTACATGCGAGTGCAGAATTACTACTCACAGACACAGGTCAGTTTATTAGACAAATTAAACTTGTGAGGTAACGCAGCGTTGTTTCACTTGGTCTAACATTACACTATCACACTAAACTGCATTTGAATGTGTTGAAATGTATGTGTTAGTTTGTCTGTATGAGACTAGCAGTAAGCTAGATCAACATTAGAATAACATACAGATCATATTCTAACATTTCATCATGTTGAGCTATATAACATTGATTAGTTTTATGTAAATGTGCTCACCTGTTTAATAAAGTACATGTAGAAGCGGTCGAAGTCTCGGACGTGGAGCTCTCGTTTATATACTGTCTATGGGAGCTCTAGGCATCTCGAAAACACCGCGCTGATATTGATTCTCGTTTTAGTTCTCCTCTTGTATCCAAAGTCTGCTTGCCATGGTCCATAATGTTTGAACGAAACAACAACAGCGTGCAAATAGACATTGCGAACTACCGTCAGTCGCTTTGGTTACTATCAGAGGGCTCTGGTTGCCATGGCAGTACGAGCGGAAACCAGGGACAACGCGGATATGACGCCATTGACGGCGACAAAACGGAAATAAAGAAACGGGACGTTTCTCGAATTAAATTACAAATTTCTCCTGGTTTGAAAGTTGTTGGAAACAGTCGGGATAATGTAAGTACACAACTAAAAAAAAATATATAACATAGATATAGTGATTTTTGCTATTTTTAAAGCAAAAAAGTTACATATTGTGGCTTTAAAGGCAGGGTAGATCATTTGATCCCGAATTTTTTTGTTTTTGTTATGCTGGTTGAAAGTCTCTTCACATCCTGATAGCAATCACTAAGAGGATAAATGTCACTAAAATGTAACCTAGGGTCTTTTTCTTAATCTACCCGAGGCAAACTTTAGTTTAAAAGCATAATTAGAATGGAAACACCACTTTTAAGTTTTCGGTCAATTTTTTTATTTATTTTTTGGTCAAAATGCTTTTTGAATGGGAGTGCTTGGGACACTACTATGATAGCATCAAAAACCGCTATTTTTAAAACACTAAGAAGGCTTGACACACCATGAAACTTTGCTCAAAGTATTACCAGGGGCTCTACACATGAACTCGAGCATTGAGAACATTATTTGTGTACACAGAGTTTACTAAAAAGAAAGATTTTGAACAACTCACTGTAGCTGTGTCCGCCGGCATTTTGACAGTCAAAAATAGTCGATCTCCGAATGCAACGTAGCAGGGAGGAGAGTAAAGATGGAAAGCTCCTAAAGCTTAGTTCCATATAAATTCACGGATAATTAATTGTTTTGTCGTCAGTGAAAATCAATATTGACCTTGTATTTGAAAAAGGATGCTCATATAAGAAGCAATACTAAAATTCAGAGTCAGTTCATTCGCATTCGGAGATCGACTATTTTTGACTGTCAAAATGGCATTAAAGGTGCTGTAAGCGATGCCGGGAGTCGTAACTTCTTGTTGACATTCGAATTGTTGTCAAACAAAACGGAGGCTAGCTAGACCCTCCCTCCTCCTCATCCCGTCTCCTCCCTCCTCCCCTCCCTTCCAATATTATCCGTAGTAGTCACTACAAAACAAAGTTAAGTTTTACTGATACTTCATTCAATGTGTAATGTCGCTAAGTTAGATAAAGGGTTTTATATAATGCAGAACAGAATGCAGAAAAAGAGAAACATTATTTTAAAATCGTTTCGCCACCTGAAGCTATAACTATAGCTCCCATACAAGGACGCAATAATAGCAAGATAATGTAGCTTCGCGTTTCCCAGTGAGAATAAACAACGGCGGCGTCGTAAACAAAATTTGTCAACGTTTTCAACAGCCTATAAATGAACATTCAAATTCATAACAAACAGTGAATGAAACAATCATTCACACAAATTGTTGCCCTACTGTGAATTTGCTTGATCATTTACAATAGAGATTGATCGCTAGCTGCTAGAAACATAATGTTATATGTTGTATTCACCAAAGCTAACGCTGACTGCATAGTTCTAGCTAATTACATCCTTGTGTTGGTTTGGCGAACATGAACGTCAGTTTAGAAAGAAATATGGATTTACCTGTTCTGCAAAAACAGAGCAACTGAATGTGGATTGGAAGCCCTTCTGCCGGCGGAGTTCTCGCCACCTTTAAAAGGTTTTTCCGATGTAAATTCGGTATTTCGCGCGTTCCTTATCCTCGTCCCTTATCCTTGTCCCTCTTCTTTACAATTTGTTCATCGGACACCTCTTTGGTCGTGTTTCGGCCATAATTCAAACTTCCCTCTTCATGCTTCTCTCTCCTCCACACCCCCTTCATGTGCACGCACACTAACCCCCCAAACCCCACCCTCAAATACTTCTTGTCGGTGATTGGCTGGAGCACTGTTTGTTGTGTTTCATGGTGCGGGTGAGCCCAGTTTGTTTTTGTTGCCGTTTGTGGAGCCTGGGCTGTCTACAGAGACCGTGTTTTTTTACAGTGTGTTCAGGGGACAGGCAGCTAGCGGATAGTGAGGAGATGTTTGCTGTATGTGACAAAAAATGTTTTGGCCTAAAAAACGCGTGGCATCGCTTACAGCACCTTTAAATGTTTGCGAATGCAATGATACGATACTATTGGTGCCTTCACGTGCTATGGAAAAGATGATATTTTCCACTTGTGAACTGGCATTTACCAGTGTGTTGTGGTCAAGTGCTTTTGTTGTCGTAATGTAGGTAAAAAAAAATTGGACTCACAGATCCAGAGATTTGGCTAAAACAATTTTAGATTGCTTAAGTCAGTAAATCATGGTGTCACTGGCATACACTACAGACAAAATACATTCACGTGAGTAAATTGCCTGACTGCTCATTACTAGGAGGCTCCTTGACTGCTAGCTAGCATCTGCTCTGGGTAGGTAACACCAAACCATAACGGTATTTTTAAAACTGATACTGAGTGTTAACCCATTATATTACAATTGTTAATGACACAACATTTTATAGGCTACAAAAACGATCCGCTAACAGTAGCAAAAAACGTTTAGTTGTGTACAATGCTTATTCACGACTCTTGCGTTGCTCTCCGCCATTTTAAAAGGTCAAAGTTTATCTCATCTCGGCAACTCGTGCATCAAAATATTCTACGAGCTGCCCAGTGGAAAATACCACATGAGTGGGTGTTCATGTGCATTTTCCACGTCGGCTTTTGGTATTTACCATAATTACCATAGCACGTGAAGGCACCATATGTCCTTCCTGCCAATGTATGTATTTCCATACCTCCGCACACCCTGCTTGTGCAGACATCAGGTCATCAGTGCGTTTCATGCTATGCAGAGTTAGACAGAGTAATCTTGTAATTATTATTATTTTTTATTTGTTTATTTATTATATGTGTATAGTGTTTTGTGTAATGTGAGTACTTTACTGTCTTCATGTATTGCTGCTAATGCACTTTAATTTCCCAACTGGGATCAATAAAGTACTACTACTACTACAGACGTCAGTCACAGAGAACCGCTACCGAAACAGCAGCCACTTTTTACAGTTCATCCTGAACCAAAACAATGAGCTACAGGTCGGTGCTCTTTAAGTTGTTTTTTGTTCATTATTATTGTAATGTTATGTGCTTTAAGACATGAGGTAGTTTAATGCCATCACTCGTGATGCTTTTGTTTGCTCCCTGCTGTATCTCATGTGTTTTGAAGGAGGTGTTGTTTTGGAGACACTCTGAAGGGAGGGTGGGATCTTATGCTTTCAAAGCACGCTTACTATTGTTAGCCTCTTCGAAAATTGTCTTTCTTGTATTATTTTAGTGTCATGTTTGTTACTCTGGTGTATGTGTATGACCTTGTTCGTCGTCTACATATAAGTACTGGCCATGTGTTTTATGGACAGGCCACTTACGCTGAGCTCTGTAAATTACATAACTGGTACGTCATGTGTTAGCTGGGAAGGATTTGTATGTATTTATGATGTTCATTCTGTTGATCAGGAATGGGATCATGCTGTATTCATTGGTTTTAGTAAAAGTTCAGGTTAGTATTGTGTATTTACCATGGTAACTTTAGTTATGTTGTTTAATAGCCTTGCATTATTTTTTATATTCATCATTGTTAGTGATATTCTTAAAAATGTGTGTATTTTAAGTAAAGTGGGACGGTACTTGTGTTTGTCAACCATTTTTTGAGAAATAAATTTGCTTGGTTCTGATTCCCAAAAATTTGGGCCGGGGCTTAATGACCATGCAATAAGTTGACCATTGACAACAACTGTACAGGCACCAATCTGCCATTCTGTAATACCTGAAACATTGCCATTGTATTTTTTATTTTATTTTCTGGCAATAACAGCTGTTTGTTTGTTTTTACTGTAATTTGAACAGGACATTTTTAAAGCATAGGCCTACATTTATTTACACATTTGAATTGTGAATTTGGGATATTATTCAGTGGATTACAAAGGGTATATTCGTCTTGAATATGTAGGATGGTTCCCTGAGGTGTTTTAAGTTTGACTCTACATGATACTGAAGGCTGTTACATTAATTCAGTCGGACCACTTTCTCGGAAATAAAGGTCCATTATACTTTAAGAAACTTACAACAATACAATAATTAATGTAATGTTGTAATGTTAAACAAAAAAAAGGTGCAATAATAACATTGAAGATAAATTGAACAGATGTCCAGACTGCAATCCCTGTGAGCGCAAGTTAACCACTGGGAACAAAACTAGAGGCCAAGAGTTGTCAGACAAATAGGTGGAGCTGAGGATGGTGGAGGGTGATAAAATATCTTGTAGCCATGCAAGGAAAGGCAGTTAAGAGAATGAGGACATAAAAACAGCTTTTATGTGTTTGTATTGAGCTGATAGATGTCTTGAACAGCTGTGTCACTTGATTATACTGATAGAAAATTGACCACTAGACATTTGAAATCTTTTAACTTGATATTAGACATTGTGTAATCGAATTCTAATGTCAGTATCTTAGGGTTTACCTGCTAAAAAGACAATTAGAGCAGCATGAATTTCCATGCTGGTTTATCCTAGACAATGAGCCGAGCTGTCATTCATCACCACTGCTAACTAAATCTTGTCACCTGGTCTGTTTGTGGTGCCACCGTTGTGGCATGTGTTTCTGTGGCCTTCCTGATAAGTGTGGTAGTCTAATTGCTGTGGTTTGTCAGCAACTGAGAGAAGGTGGGCTAGTTTCACAATTTAGTATGTGTGATATAGCTGTAGTCACTCCTTCACTGACTCACTACACAGGCTAGCATAGCAAGTTTAGAGCAAAGTGCTTGGTAACGTAGAGCTGTGCAACAGCAACTCCTAGAATCGTTTTCCGTTCTGCATTTGAGGTCAATATGCAGCTGTGACTCTTTAGTATTAAATGACCATGTACTTGATACACTGTACTCGTCTAGTCAACACTTTGACCGGAACAATGAAGCACATCAACTCGGTCTGTCACAGTTTTCAATCATTTTTTTTTTTTTTACAGAAGTTCTGAGAAATGCTTGCAAATATTATTTATTTTTGTACATGGTCGTAATCTAGACTAATACTTTTTCCTCTCTTTGGAGTTTGCACCCAGTGAACATCCAACATCCAGTCGCATTCATCACTCAAAGCAATGCTTTTGGGAATAGCATAGTTATTAGAGCAACTCTGCAGAGAAGGCAGGACACTGTTATTTCAGGACCTAGTAAATGACAACTGGGCTTTACACTAGGGGCTCTGGTCTCTGGAAGCTCCATATCCCTCTGTGGTTCTCCCATCAGTCTACAGAGAACCTGAGTGGAACTGGCAGTTTAAACCAGGAAAGAACAATTTTGTGCTGGCCTCCCTTTCAACTTGGACAAAGTGACATGTGGAAATGTGTTTGTAAGGCCTCCGTTTTTACTGTGACTATTTCCCTCTCTACTTTGAAAAAGGGATCAAAGACAGGAGTTGGAAGTAAGTGCCCATGCTCTGACACATTGAAGTGTAGTGCTTATTCAGATGGTGCATGTTCAGATCTGGCCTGCAACATTTCCTGATCCCATTTTTCCTTCCTTTTCCCTATCATTCCCTGTCGTCACTTTATGCTAAATAAATGTGGCAGAAAGCTAGATAGACAGATGATAGGACATGCAGTTCATGGTTGTCATGTTTAAGATCTGGCCCTTCAAACCTGAGCCTGTTCCTAGCATCACTTGCCAATCCAAGTTAAACAAAACCAGTCCAAGAATTTTAAGATTATTTATTTTTGTTATAAATCATCCCATCAGTTACAAATGGTTATTTATAGTCTCTTCGGATTAGTCGAAACTTGGGACAGGCATGGCAAGGCGGGGAGGGCGTCCCCTCTCAAAATGATGATACAAAGTGGTGATATAGTTCAAATCCAGCTATAACACATCCTGACAAGCTGAAGCTGCCGTTGATAATCACTTCCTTCACCTCACTGCCACATCCAGAATCCACACAAACCCTCACTTGAGAAAGAAAACGGCAGGGAGAGAGAGAAAGAGAGAAAGGCAAAACCATTGCACTGGACCAAGGCAGTAGCAACACACAGCTTACTTCACATATTTAGGCAGGTGGCATAAATTAATGAAATCAGTCCTGTGGATCACACCAACAATAATCAAAAGCATATAGCCCATTCAGACCAATGGGGCTCCTTTTATAAGCCACACTTAAAGCCCCAACAGCGAATTGGCACATTTAACATCCTATGGAATCCTGTCAAATTCCTGTTTCCACATATGCCTTGCAACACTAGTGCTATTGTTAAAGCACTGCATTTGGTGGTAATCGCTGTCGAAGTTTCCAAAAAAAGTTGCAAAAGCAATGCTATCCCCACACAGTGTCCTGAAGTAGGCCAACTGATCTGGTTCAATCAGCCTCAAGACTCTTGCTTCAGTGGTGCACAATTGCGGTTTTATGGACTGGAGTCCTTCCCTAGTCATTTTAGTCACCACACAGTGTTGCGTTTGCTCAGCTCAGCCCTTTTCTCTCATCTGTTTTCTCTTCCTTTGTACAGTGGAGCTGCTGTAAACATAATATCAGGCTGATATAGCCAGAGCCTCGGTGCCCATGTCAGACTGCGACCCGCTTGCTTGCTGAGGGATTGTAGTTCCCACTGCCAGTTCAGCTCTGAACATTGTTTTCTTTGGGACCATTCCACTTAAGGCATTTCCAGCCTATTCAAAGTAAACAGCAACACAGCTGCTAAACTCTCCTGTCAATGAAAAGGTGGTTGGCATTCGACCTCCTCCTTCCAGGGTTCTCCTAATAATGCACGGCATTTCTAATTTTCTCATGTTGACAAAAGTCTGAGTGAGAAAAGGAGGTCATTGTTCAGCCTTGTTGAGTCTTTGTGTGACTTCACCCTCTCTGAACTGTGAAGCTTTCTTAACCAACCTCTCGCTGCTACCAACAGAAACCCCTCAGCTCTCAGTCCTGTTACCATTCTCTCACGAACAAAAATCACTTTTTCAAGTCGGGTTAATTAAAATGCCTTGCTGGGGATTTCAAATTTAGCTTTTTTCAATGGCTTGTCCTACACACCCCTGTTCTGTTCCCCCAAAACTTTGTTTCTTAGATTTAAATCTGTGAAACCCTCAAAACCCCTTTGTGTTGCATTTGGCATCATTTCGGTTCCCTGAAAAACAAAACAAAAAAAGCCAATGGGGGGAAACCATGTGACCAGCCAAGCAGGAAAGTGATAGTCTTAGCAAAGCTTTGATAATTAATAACAATTTCTGGTCAGACAGAATTTCAAGAGAGAATAAAAAACAGATCGTCAGGCAATCATAGTGCTGTGAGAGATGGATGCTGGCCAGCAGAAGGTCAGCTCTGTCGACCGCAGTCACATAAAGACCGAAGGCTGCAGTGTCTACAGTCCTAGCTGTGATGTCTACAAATAGCTCTCCAATGGCCAATCACTAACGGCTTCTCCTAGCTAAAAAGAATAAGTTCAGTCCAAAATTTCCTAAAGCCTCCCTACAGAGAATCTGATGAATGCTGGTAGGACGTCACTATGTAAACAGCTCTTGAGTAGCAGGCTTGAGGAGTTGGAGGTCAGTGCATGTGGCCCGCATATGCTGGACTCAATCAGGACGCTGATCTCAGAGGTTGGTGTTAATTACAGATTATTACTGAACCACAAATGCAGACCGGGCAGGACCGTTTGGCCGAGGAGAATCTTAATAATGAGTGACGGCTTTGCAGTATGTTTGCAACTGTCTATGAGGTCACAGTTGGAGATGTCAAGGTGAAAATTAGATTTTCTTTTTTTGATGGGTGTTTTTTCGCTGAGATGAGTGAGAACATTAGAGCTCTACGCAAGTAGCCTATAATCATCCAATCACAAAAACCTTATTCCCTTGGATGGATATTGGTCTAGCCCCTGAGTGAGTCTCTGGGAACAGTCACGGGATGAGTGTAAAGTTTATCAACTGCACTGAGAGACTTGCATCTGACCACATGAACATTACTTCTCCATCTCCCTGTATGCAGATGAAATTCCGGCCGAAGGAAAAATCGAGGCAGAAGAGCCAACAGCTGGCCGCTCCTCTTAGCTCTTTTGAGTATTCTGGTCCATGATAACTCCCTAGTAAATTGGATCATCAATCTTCCAGTCATACCGATGGAAAAAGTCTTACATTGTAGCGTCAGGGTTAGCACCACATATGGAACTGTTTATAGGCTAATCCTGATAGAGGCACGAGGAGCGGAAGGGCACCAGATAGATCCCACCTCCCACCTATCCAGTCCTCATCCCATTCTCTGAAAAAGATAAACCATATTAACCACTTCCACATTATAAAACCTTACTGATTTCAGAGCTGAGCCAATCTAATTGTGCACTTCCTATCCCTTGAAAGAAAAAGCTTGGATGTTGTTGTTGGAGTTTCTCCTTTCACTTTCATTCCCATTGTTCCTGGTTCACACTGAGTGGCATTACGTAGAGCGCACGTAGTTTTGCCTGCCAGCCGTGAGTAATTGAAAAGGAGCGAGTGAAAAATTCTGTAGGAATGTTTGTCTCAGAGCTCGACATCAAATGTTGCAAATTCTGACATCAGAGCCAGGTCAAAGATCAACTCGGTTAAAAAAAAAAACACCTCAGGTTTGGCATAACCAATGATGTCTGCAGGGCTTTAGCAGTTCCCATGGAATGTGAGCTTTTAGAATTACAAACAAATCATTCTGTGGCAACATCTGGCCATAGTTTTTCTCCATGTGCTTGTTTGCTAAAACTGAAGGACAAAAATTAAAAAGAGTGTATACACCGCTAAAGCTCTTTTACCGTTCTTTAAATTAGCGCACAACAAAGCCGAGCATTTCTGGCTGTCTGAAACTCATGGGGGCCCAAATCCTGACAGCGTGTGTGTCCGGGGGACCCCAGGCTGTTGTTCCTGGCAGGCCCCTGTCACAACTCTCCACCTCCCGATACTCTCCCCTCTCCGCCTCCCGCCGCCCGCCCGCCCCTGTTCATACAAGCTAGGACAATGTGCATGTAATTAGCAGTTCTATGTGGCAGAAGCTGGTGTCTTGCTGTCTCATGGGCACACGCGGCATTGGCTCTGGAGACTCACACATTAGAAGCTTGGGCCTCTGGTTGAAATGGTCACTGTTCAGACAGCAGGATGCTACAGAGGGAGGCTGTCTTTCCAATTATCACCCAGCAGCAGTTCACAGAGGTGCCAGACAGCAATGCAAACAGATGCCTGAGAGAAACAAGCAGCTTCCCATTTATGTTCCGTTTGCCAGTCACTTGTGGGAAGGAATTAAGATCCATAATATATGGGTTAACAGTGGTTGGCTGGGATACAAACGGGACAAAAGTGGAAATCTATGAGCCATAAAGTCAATTTTGCTGTGGAATTAAAGATTTGACTGTTTTTTTCAGTTCTGTGTGAGCTAAAGGAAGAAAATTTCCACCCAGGAAGATGAGAAATCCTTCACTACTCTTCTCGGTTACAAAGCTACAGAACAGGATGGCAATGTAAAATGCATACAAACTGACAAAAAAAGGGAATATATGGAGTGAGAGAAAATCTATATGAGATTTCCCCTCACCCAAAGCAAACGGATAGGCTGAGAGATTTACGTAATTGCTGAAAAGTTTGGATTTCTTTTTATGTTCAAGTGTTCCATTTAAAAGCAGTCTCATGTCTCATGGTATGCTAATGGCTTTTTTTCCTCAGACAGGTCTTTGGCTAGCCCTTTCCCTTCCCTGCCAGAAGTGCTGGTCTACACCATCCATGCCAAGATTTTCCATAATCTGGCCACTCACTTTCCATTGGGTGCAATACATAAAATGGAAAGGTCAGTTTAATGTCAACTGTCCGGCCTTAACTCACAAAACTTGTATCATTTTACAAATAAGATCCTTTGTTTTGACATTTATAGTGCATTTTTTATTGCTATGTGTAGTTCAATGAAAACGCAGGTCAATTCAATTTGATGACTAACCTTTTAACTTATTTCAACTTTTTTTTCAGCGAAGCCAAGTTATTATTAAAATACAAGTCACAATCTATTTTCTTACTCACTTCGTCTTATTTGTAATGTCATGCGCTCAGTTTTTAAACGCATTATGACTTTGTATGTTTAGCCTAAGGGCAGCTGTTATTTTTTTCGAGCTCTCTAAGCGCACAAGGATCCTGCCTGTAGTCCAGTCCTCACTCATGACCGCAGAGAATTAAAAAGAAAATGACATAATACCCTTCTCCCTAATGAAGACATACATCTGAGTACGTAAGACAGAGATGCTTCTTCTGCCGTATAGTCTGATCGTGCTCAAGAGTGCAACATGGCTGTTTGGGGGTCACTGTATGGGTACGAGTTTTTTACTTGAAGGCCTGACCCTAGAGGAGCTGACAGACAGCTCAACACATGTAGAGTATTGCTCTCCTTATCACGCTCATTCTCCACAGTATTCCACAGGTGGAAGCTCTCTGGACATTCCTCACTCCTGACGTGAACAAGCGAATAGAATAAAGCAGTCTGTAAATCTGGCACATCACCCTTATTGACACAAATCATAGATTTATGGACTCACGGCCATGTGTGTGTGCATTAAAGGAAGTGTAAAGCACATGTTTTGCAGCTTAACTTCACACACGTATACCTGCAGCCTTCCAGCAAACGCTTAAAGCTTCACTCCGTAGTTTAATCGGTTAAACGCTGTGCTCAGATCCTTAAAGAGTATTTTTAAAGAGTACTTGTTTAACATGTATAAAGAATACTTGTCAACTCATTTACCAGATTAATTTACCTAATTGATTTATCTTGAAAGCAAAGCATTACACTGTAAAAAAAAATAATAATGATATGATTAATAAGTTATGACAACATATGTTTTTACATTGCTTTAACACATCAAAATAAGTGAGATTCAACTCATTAAGTCAGTTTAATGTAATTTAAGTTGAAATGACTTAAACATCCACGTTGATTGTACTTAAAAATTTAAGGCAGCAACTTTTTTTTTCTTTCTTTTTTTACAGTATTACCTATCTAGATATCTGTTGTCTTTTTTTGACTGGAGGAAATCCAGTGGTTTCTCATTGTGAGGAGGGAATTTAGATTTAGTAAGATGAAGTTTCTCACCAGATGGGGGCACTACGACTGCAAAATGGGCACCAAAAACCATGAAAAAAAGTCATGTAAAATATCTCAAGAGTGACAGAACTCAAATTATCTGTACAAAAAGTATCTGAATCTCGGAATCATTGCATGGTATAGCCTCGTTGAATACAGTGCCATTATAAATAGCATAATAACAATTTCTCAGTTAAAACAATTGTTAATTGGTTATGTAGTTATTCATTCATTATTATTTATTATTATTTGTAATAATCACTTCACTAAGTAATTACTGTCCAGTAACTCACTTTAACCTTTCCTGGTGGTGAACAACCTACAGGCTTTTCGCAATATAAAATCGTATCTTGTTTTCATGTCTTGTTTTATGAGAATTTCTCGCTTTTGTCATTTCAAAATGCAGCTGAAAATAATGCCTTGTCTTTTTTGAACTGCGGTTACTAATTCATAACTTTGTGTTCTTCCACTCAAAGTTAACGAGCATTTGGTGTGGGCTGAGTAATTTGAAGCAGTCCCAACAACTTCTCGAGTCGAGACCCCAAACCTATCCCTGAATGACATCACGCAGATGAGCCAGTAGGAGTGTGGAGCGCAGAGTTTGGGGGCTGGAAATCAAATAGGTACGAGCTCCGCTGAAGTCCCTCTATCACTATCAATGAAGATTTGCATGCTGGACCTAAAAAAAAAAGCGGAATTGGTGAAGGATGAGAATGAATCACTTTGGACATTCTGAATGATTTTGCGGACTTTTTATGGGCTTTTCCTAGGCAGCGATGTGCTTTTCTAACTTTTGATGCGCATCTGTATGTTTCAGTGGCGTGGAGAGACATACAACTTTACGTTTGAATGAGGAACGCTTTTTTCTGTGTATTTCGAGAAGTTTTTAAAGTTGGAACTATAGTTCACCGTTAAGTTTTTCCCTCGTTCCACTTGTTTGTTTTTTTTCTTCCCCCGCGGGACTTAATTTTCTGTGGACAAGACGCGGATACATTTTTTTTTTTTGGTTTTGTTTTTCATATAGCCTACGCATTAGTTTGTTTGCGTAGTTTTATTGTTTTTGAATTTTGTTCTATTGTTATTAGACTGCTATCAGCCTCAGAGGATATATATGATGCGGTGGGTGCAGTATTGGGGGACAGTGGCTGTGCTTTGCGGACTGCTGTGCTCTGCTGTCAATGGATGCCCGCATAAGTGCAGTTGTTCGGGCTCTCATGTGGATTGTCAGGGTCAAGGCTTCAGGACGGTGCCCAGGGGAATCCCGAGGAATGCCGAGAGGCTGTAAGTACGCCTATTATCGCGTTATTTGAACACCGACAATATAATGACAGTGGCGAATATGTCGTGTCAACGTCGCAATTATATGTAATGAGAGGGAGATGCATCAATTTTTTGACTTGATGACTTGTAGTGTCTATTTTACACATATTGAATGGTAGGCTACTATTATTAAACACAATGTAGTGTTAATTAACATCTAAAAATAATAAGTGCAAGTTGTTTTGCAGTTATAAGTAATTATTACTCCCTGGAGACCAGTGACACAACTGCATGCTTTTACTAAAAGGTTACATTCCCCCCCCCCCCCCCTCCCCTGACTACAATTTTAACCAGTGCTCTAAAAATATTTTAAGTTGCATATAAAACAAAGATTATAATAGGACATTTCACAAGAAAGTACTATTTCAGTCCTTCACTTCCAAATTTGTAATTTCTTGCCGTTTCTTTTAAGTTAATTCTGAAATTTACTTGCAATTTCTGAGTGAAAATTGTTTCTATATCAAATTTTCTCAGTTGCAAGGATTTTTAAAAGCAACTAAATATATACAATTAAATAATCAATCAGTAGGCTACATCAGTTTAATAATACATCAATAATAGGCTCTTTAAAATACCTCATCTCTCAGATGGACAAAGGGGAATGAAACAGCTCTGGTCATGTGACTTTTTACCCAGGCATGAAAAAAGTGTTCACATGAAATCAAGATTTTTCCTTGACAACTCTAACACATCAGTATATTTATGTTACCAGTTGGATTAAATGGGTTAATGCACTGTATTTTGTGTAATATGGGCATTGTTGTAAAATGTTACTATAGTTTTTCTTATTAAGATGTCTGAAGTTGATACAACAAATAACATGATACTTTTTATGTTATTTTTGCTCAATTAAACAGGCAGTTGTTATCCTCTTTAAACACTGTTATGACAGTATTTAAAGAAGGTCAGTTTAGTTCTTAGAGTCAAATACAGATTTAATACTTGGTGTCATGTTTTTCTGTAGAGGATGTACATACATTTTAAGTACTGTTTAGTTTAATTTAGCAGTAATTCATGCAGTATATAACTGTCAAATGCATGAGTTCACGGTTCAGTGTTCAGTGCATTAATTTGAGTGTTTGAAGAGTTTGGACTCGAGTAAAATCGCATTTCATTAATTCGATTCAGATTGTTTTAAATGAGTGTTGAGATATTAACTGCTCTTCATATGTGTCCACATCTGAATGTTGAACAGCATTGCATCTGATTCTTTCATCCAGGATAATGAGTTTACACAAACATTAACATGATTAATGGCCATATGGTGTGAGTGTGTGTATGTATCTTGGCTGTATTAGTTGGGGAAGTTGGGGAACCACAAGTCCGTTGAGGGGCGCACTGCAGCTGAAGACTGACTCTCTTATGTGTTTAGATTACTTCTAACCACTGGTGATTTTCACTGAGAAAATATCCTTAATTTCCCTGTTTCCACCTGCGGCACTTCTGTCATGATAAGCCATGGCAGTTCTTTAAATATCATAACCATCTGTTATAATATAATATTTCGTTTTTTTGGATTTGATAGGAAAGGCATCCAGTCTGTTCAATAGCCAGAGGTCTGGTTGAACCTTCCAACCTTTAACCTCTAAAGGTCTTTTCAGTGGAATTTTTCATGTGGAGAGAAAAATAAATAAGGGTCATGACCTGCGGTATATTGGATTTGTTTTAAAATATACCATGTCAGGTTGCGTCTTGCTTAAACTGGAGACAGATGTAAGTCATTCACGGAGTGCAAAGTATTTGTTTAATGACTTTGCATATTCTTATAGTATGATTTTATTCATCGAAAACAAAGCAAATCATCCAAAACTTGCACCAAGCTACGGCATCTGTAACATACATGTACTGTAGCAGTTTTAAGGACTGCTCATAGTCCGGGAGGACACGTCTCCATGTCTCATGGGTACGATTAACACGCCATCAGGTTTCCCAGAGCACCCTGGAGTGTTGATTTAACTGTAATGACTGCACCTCTGCCCTAAGCAAGGCCTAGTTACCCACAATTCCAGAGTTCAGGCACATTTCCCTCTAATAAATGTGCATTTATTTGAAAGGCTTTTCTCTCTTTGACAGCTCATATGATTTTGCGCTCATTAATAGCTCCTGTCGCAACTGTAATATCCCCTTTCAGTCACTCTCTCTCTCTCTCACACTCTCTCTCTCTCTCTCTCGCTCGCTCTTTCACTCTTTCATCTCTCTCGCTTTAATTTGCACCAGTTACGCACACACTTAGTAGCGTTTAATAGCAAATTCTCTCCTCCGGAGTCTTAGGCCCTCTCGCAGTTAACACTTCAGGAACAATGTGGCACTTTGTGGCTGGCGTAGTGTGTTTGGTCTGCTGGATCAGGAGAGAGAATGGCAGCATTCCCTTCCTCTCATCACACTTTGGGTCTCTTAATGAAGTTTCGGTGTGAAACCGCCAACTCCTGCTTTCCCAACTGGTGGCTCCACCCTAGATCGCATATCCGTTTATCAGCATTTGCTTATGCTGCATGTCATTTTTTTATTTTTTTATTATAGCAGTGAGTCAGTCAGCGGGATAGTGTGTGTGTTTGTTGTGTTGGTGTTGGAGCGAGTCAGGAGGTGGGTTTGTGGTCTCCGGTGCCCTGCTGACCTCAGTGGGCATATGAGGAGCATATGTGAAGTCTCTCGCTCAGTGAGCGTTCACACACTGCAGCCTGCCAGACAGCTGCTGGCACTGATTGTGGGCAACGACTCAAGGGAACGATTCGCCACCCAACCTTTATGTTTTCATGTACGGAAAATGTTTAATGTGCCTCATTTCAGGCACTGCATCAAAGCTTAATGCTGTCTTTGGTGAGTCTGGGAGCCAGCAGACCCCTTGTCACAAACGTCTCGAAGAGGTCACTCCGAATGTCCCGGACTCAGAAGTCTGTGAATCTTCCAAGCTTGTGTCACGGAAGGCTGGATTTGATAATGTGCACGCCTCCGGGCCATTTCGGGTTTACGAGGGCTCTTGTTTTGCGGGCTTTGTCGCCAAAGCAACACAAGGGCTTCGTTATTCTCATCAGCACATCTTGTTAGTTATAGCTTAGTGTAGCTAGAAGTGACAGTGTTTATCCTAAGCTAACAAATATGAATAAAACCGTGTGTGGTTTTATGATTTTGTTACTGTGATGTAAGTTTCACAGACTCAAACATTGGGTTGCAGCTAGCAACCAGTAAACAAAAGAATCAAACCAAAATTTCGGAATGATTTGATCAGGATTTTACTAGGCTTTTGGTACTCAGAGAGAAAGCGGATGTGACTCTAATGAAGTGTTGGGGAGGAAAAGTAGTTATGCCATTAACTGAATTTTCAGAAGTGTGACAACTTTTGTAGTAAAAAGCTCAGACAAATAGTGATGTGGTGTGACATTTATTTGAGTCCCTACACATTTTACACCCCGTTTGCTCCATGTAGTATTTAGTTAAATGCTGCTGTTCATTTATGAATGTAAAATATGATTTTTCTAACTGGTTGTATGTATTTAGTTTAGATGTATGTTTATTGCTGTTAATTACTTCCAAATATATTATCTGATATGCAGAGCTTGATATCAGAGCTTGATTAATGTGGATTTCAGCAGTGGCAGCAAAGCCGCCTTAGTACTAAACTGAGTTCTTTTTCGCTGCTTATTAGGCTTAAAAAGTCAAATACACACAAAATAATGTCAAGATGCCGGTTTTGACAAATATTCTCATAAACACAGTCAGTTATGTTTTAAGTGAACGTAAACAGTTGAGAAAGAAAACGCACGTGTAACAGTGTAATGGATCCGTGCTTCAGGTCTTAAAGTGACAATATATCATTTACCTAATATAGTTACCATACCTAATATACCTGCAGCCAAATTATGAGATAATATAAAAAAAATCTATATGGCAGTTTTTCCTCATGCTATCAATGTCGAAATTGTGGCTAGTAACTTTGGTAAACCACTAGCCACAGTGGCTGGTGAGCAAAAAAGTTAATGTCAAGCCCTGATGATATATGTCAAAAAGATATTGTCTTTCACATAGATTCACATTCACAGGAGTTTGCTGTATTTCATTTGTGGCTTGTGGTGTAGCTATATAGCTTGACTGAAATCTAGCCACTTTAGCTTAGGAAGTAACGACTTCAAAATGAAAAGTCCCCTGTTTAACATCAGTTACAATGGGAGAAAAAAAAAAGCCTTTTTTGGAGAAATTTATACAGGCAACACAATTGGAAATAGAGCCAAATAAAGCCAAATAAATAAACCCATGGTGGCCTGGCACAGAGACTTTTGTTAGATATGGGGACACTCGTCGGGACCCACAGTTTTGACTGCTGTTCCTGCCTGGTAATGACGTCTTTGGGAAAGATGGTGGGCTGGGGGGGGGGGGGGGGGGGGGGTGTCCTTGGTTACCCCTGGAGTCCAAGATGAGACTTGTGTTATTGATGAGCCTTTTGTAGCCTGGCTGTCATATTGACTTTCACACAGAAGTGTTGAAGATGCCCTTGTCACCTCTCAGCCAAGCGTTACTCTAGTAATTTAAGAACTCATATACTGTGAAAGAACACCAGGCCGTCTGCGCTATTAGCTGTCAGGGTTTGAAAATAAACCATCCAGGGGGCAAACGTTCAAAAGAGGAATATGAAATAATTCATTTTTGTCCGCTCTGCTTAGTGTGAAGTGAGAGTCCTTCAGTGGAGAATGCATCCAGACATGGCTGTAATGAAAATATTTACTGAATGAAACTCTTCCTGAGATGGAAACTGCCAACACTGTGCATAAACAATGCAGAGAAATTCAAAGGCGCATTGGCTTCTTCATTTTCACTGCCTTCATCCTGAAACTCCAGTGATGAGTTGGCCTTTATCCCCATGGAAAGACAGTCCAACCCCCAAATCCAATATGTCCTTAGACAGATTGTCCAAAGTCAATAAACAATCATAACTAGTCATGCTAGGTAATCAGGAATAAGAGATTACATTTTTGTGGTTTTGACTGCTAACATGCAGAGATTTGTCTGTGCAAAAAAAAAATTTGTATATGGAACCCTGTGATGGTTTCAAGGAATATGGAATCGTTAAGAGCTTTTGAGGTGGTAGTAATATGTCAGGAGGTGCACTTTAGGAATTCTGGGACAGGACTGCATGTGTCCAGTGGGGATGTGTGGTAGCCACATGGCTGCTGACTGCATGGCTCATGGGAGATGAAAGAGCGGTAATAACCCCCCCCCCCCCAATTTCACCTCGCACAAGTGCAAACGAAAAAGCGTTTTGGGCGAAGAACGTCCAGAGAAACTGGGAAAAGGAAAGTGCTCTTTTATGGGTGAGTGAGGAGGAGGTAATGAGGCATCTATCTGTTTGAAATGCACAAAAAATAATTACACGCTGTTACATGAAAGTTATTAAAATATCCCTATCTGTGTCTATCCTTAGCATCTGCTTTTTAATTTTCAGTGTCACATGAATGCCTTAGTGAATTACTTCAGCAAAGGAGAAATGTTAATTAATACAGTCATTTAATAAAGAGATAATAGGTTGCAGAAATTAAAGTGTTCTTCCGTTGACAGTTATGACAGTGAACTTGTTAATTCAAATGCACAGGACAAGCATAATCTCATGTGGTCTTTATCTGTGGTTATCTCAAGGCGTTTAGTTGTAATTAATCAATAGATATGAGAAACATAATTTGTTCTTTTGATGTATCGTCTATCTGTTCTGATAATAACTTGTGCATCTTATGAGGAGAATATTAATGTGTTAGTATTGATAAGTGGGACCCTCTAATACTGTACATCTAAGGCGTCCAAACCAGAGGTCCAAAAGGAAAAACGAATTTAAGATTCCAAACAGCGATGAGAAGCAGCGTTCAAGAGGAAATGGAGCATACCTATCAGCTTTTGAGAACTAGACTAGCGTGGCTTTGAGGAAAATAGCAGAAGATTACGACAGGAAACACATTGAGAGGCAGGGTATCATATGGGAACAGGAAAAAACAAAAAAACTTTTGTTTTCATGGACATTTTTCTTGCTCGACTTTGAGGTCTTAGGGTACTTTGGTCGCCTGGGGTGTTGCAATTGCAGCCTGACACAGTCAAAATAACCTCCAGCCAAAAAGATTCTTCTCTTTGTCCGGTTTCGTTCTGAATAGCACATTTTACCACAGTGGTTTGCAGGCTTATGACCTGGACGAGTCGGGTTGAGTGGTCTAACGGCATGCGTGGGTGGGGTGGGACCCCCGAGGGGGGCGCATTGTTAGAGCAGAACACCTGCCGTTTGAATGGGCACCTTATCCCCTCAACAAATTAAAACAAACAATAGCCAGTAGGGGGCTGCCATATCTGTGAACTCCACCTTGTCAGTGTGACCGGAGGTTTGATTGAGTATCTAGAGGAAGTAAGACTTAGTTTGCTCCCCAGGCTGTTAACACGTACTGTAAAAACTGACACGGTGAGGATTGAAGTGAAGGATCGGGAGAGGAGGAAATGTTATTAGTGGGATTACATTGCAAGCAGGTGAGAGGATACGAGATGAGAAAACTACAGAAGGGAGAGCTACATGGAGATTAGGACGTGAAAACAGAAAGAGAGTGACGTGGAGAGACTGGGAATTTGTGGGAACACTGTTTAGAATTATTGAGAAGTTAAAAAAATCAAGGAAACATGATGTTTAGAATTATTGAGAAGTTAAAAAAATCAAGGAAACATGATGCATTAAGATTTTGGAGTTCAACTCAGATCCTTTGAATAATGTACATATCTTTAAGTGTTGAGGTCTATTTGCATATGAAGATATTGTATATTAAAGACGGCATATTTATTTGCAAATGGTTAATGAGTTAAGACTGATCGACTCTGATGAGGTCTCCCTCTGACTCAATGGACTAGTTAGAGCTGTTTACAACCTTTATGAAGCTTGAACATTTTAGTCCCCATTCCTTTAAATTGCATTAAATCATATTTAGTGCTGTTCAAAATGTTGGGGTTGGCAAGTTTCTAAAATGTTTTTGAAAGAAGTCTCTTATGCTCACAAAGGCTGCATTTATTTGACTAAAAATACTGTAAAATCTGTAATATTGTAAAATATTATTATATTTGAAAATAGTTTAAAATGTAATTTAATCCTGTGATGGCAGAGCTGAATTATGGCAGTCATTGCTCCAGTCTTCAGTGTCACATGATCCTTCAGAAATCATTTGAATATGCTAATTTGATGCTGAAGAAACATTTCTTCTTATTATCAATGTTGAAAACATTTGTGTTGCTTCATATTTTTTGTGGAAACTCTGATACTTTTTTTCAGTAAAAAAAAAAAAAAAAAAAAACGTCTCGGGTTACGACTGTAACCCTTGTTCCCCGAGAAGGGAACGAGACACTGCGTCGTCGTCGTGACGACACTATGGGAACGCCCCCAGCGTAACGCATCTGAAGCATGAATGAAATCTGTCCAATCCTGATTGGTGCTGCGTCATGACGTAGTAGATGACGGCATGCCCGGAAGATACAAAGGGACGCTGGCTCAAACACACGTTAGCTACTTTGCGATGAAGCAAGCGCTCTGAACGTGGTAGGTGTGGCGGCGAGACGCAGTGTCTCGTTCCCTTCTCGGGGAACAAGGGTTACAGTCGTAACCCGAGACGTTCCCCTTCGAGGGAACTCGCACTGCGTCATCGTCGTGACGACACTATGGGAACGCAATGCCCACTATGCCACACCGTAAGCACGCCACCCTAGTGTGAAGCTGGGAGACCAGGCACACTTAGGACGCGATCACTCTGGCGCCAGGCGTCACAGGGAGTTGCAGACTATAAAATCTTATGAAGGTGTGTGGAGTGGCCCACCCAGCCGCTTCGCAAATATCTTGAAGCGAGGCTCCAGAAAGGAGGGCTACCGAGGAGGCCATGCTCCTGGTAGAATGAGCCCTCACAGCTATAGGTGAAGGCAGACTGCGCACCTGATAAGCCATGGCTATAGCCTGAACAATCCAATTACTGATTGTCTGTTTGGATGCAGGCAGCCCTTTCTTGGGTGAACCAAAGCACACCAACAACTGGTCTGACTTCCTCCACTGAGAGGACCTCTCAAGGTACACTCTCAGGGCTCTGACCGGGCAGAGCAGGTGAAGTCTCCCCTCTTCCGCCGTCACGTGAGGTGGAGGATGGAATGCCTGAAGAACCACTGACCGTGCCACATTAAATGGTACCTTGGGCACATAGCCCGGTCTAGGGTGTAAGATGGCCTTAACCCCGCCAGGGGCAAACTCCAGGCAAGTTGGCGATATCGCCAAGGCCTGGAGATCTCCCACTCTCCTCAGAGAGGTGATAGCAAGGAGAAAGGCCACCTTAAGGGTCAGGTTCTTTGCCTCAGCCGACTCCAGTGGCTCGAAGGGGGCCTCAGCCAACCCCTCAAGTACCACCGCCAGGTCCCAGGTTGGGACTCTGGAGCGAGCCGCAGGCCTCATCCTCCGAGCCCCACGGAGGAAACGTACAACCAGATGGTGCCTCCCCAAGGGCCCATCACCTACAGGCGAGTGGAAAGCTGCAATGGCAGCCACATACACCTTGAGTGTGGACGGGGTAAGACCGGCGGAGAAGCGATCTTGGAGGAACTCCAGCACTGATGCCTGAGAGAGAACCACAGTGGACAGTGGGACGTCTCTTGAGACGCGAACAGATCCACTTCCACTGGGCCGAATCTCACACACATGGCTTCCACCACCTCTGGGTGGAGTCGCCACTCCCCGGGCCTGAGCCCCTGCCTCGACAGGACGTCTGCTCCCTGATTTTGGTCCCCGGGGACGTACATCGCTCTGAGAGACGACAGTTTCCCCTGGGACCACAGAAGGATCTGGTGTGCCAGTCTGCATAGAGGGCGCGACCTAAGACCCCCCTGATGATTCAGATACGCGACTACAGAAGTGTTGTCCGAGCGTATCAGGACATGGTGGCCGCGGAGGTCTGGGAAAAAGCTCCTCAGAGCTTTGTAGACCGCCAGCATTTCCAGGCAATTGATGTGCCAAGAAGAGTGCCGGGTCTCCCACAGACCTCTCGCAAAGCGGCCGTCCATGACCGCGCCCCAACCAGTAAGGGAGGCATCTGTTGAAACGGTTTTCCGGCAACATGATGCTCCCAGTACTGGTCCCTGGGACAGGAACCAAGGTTTCCTCCATATGACGAGAGAACGAAGGCATCTGCGCGTTACTCTGATCATACGGAACGGATTTCCCCTCGGGGAAAACCCCTTGGCTCTCAACCACCACTGTAGGGGTCTCATGTGTAGCAGGCCAAAAGGTATGATGTTGGACGCTGCTGCCATGTGCCCCAGCAGTATTTGAAACTGCTTCACAGTGAGGTTGTGGCCTAGCTTCACTCTGGAGACAAACGCCTGTATGGAACCCACCCGAGCAGGAGACATTTGTGCCCGCATCGTCGTGGAGTCCCATACCACTCCCAGGAACGTAGTCCTCTGGGAGGGCGTCAACACGCTTTTCTTTGTGTTGAGTCTCAGCCCCAAGCACCTGATATGAGCGAGAACGACATCTCGATGTCGAACTGCCATATCGTACGACTTGGCTAATATTAGCCAGTCGTCCATGTAATTGTAATTGAGTACACGAATGCCCTGGAGCCTCAGCGGAGCCAGTGCTGCATCCATGCACTTGGTGAAGGTGCGAGGGGAAAGAGCTAGGCCAAAGGGAAGAACCCGATATTGGTACGCTTCGCCCCCGAAAGCGAACCTCAGGAACTTCCTGTGACATGGAAGGATGGAGATATGGAAGTATGCGTCCTTCAGATCTATCGTGACGAACCAGTCCTCGAACTGGATCTGACTCACGATGGCTGGAATTGTGAGCATCTTGAACCTGAATCTCCTCAGAGAACGATTCAAGTGCCTGAGATCTATTATTGGACGCAACCCCCCATCCTTCTTGGGAACTATGAAGTACCGGCTGTAGAACCCGGACTCCCTGTCTGGCAGAGGAACACGTTCTATGGCCTCCTTGACCAACAGGGATTGAACTTCCTGTTCCATAACCCGAACCTGCTCTGGGCCGACCACAGTCCAGACCACCCCGTTGAACTTCGGGGGAGGGGAGCTGAACTGCAGTCTGTAACCCAGCTCTACAGTACGCAGGGCCCACGCAGAAATATTCGGAAGGCATGACCATGCGCCGAGATAATCTACTAAGGGAACCAGCCTCTCGAGGCTGGCCTCGGGTGTCAACCGAGCCTCGTTCCCGACCCCCTGAAGCGGCAGGGAGCAGTCGAGAATGATTTTCGGTGTGCGTACGCGTTCGCTGCCCAGCCGCAGGTCTTACTTGAGGCGGCTGGAGCGGCGTGCGTGCGCGGGAAATCAGTGTGGCCCGAAGCGTACTGGACGGCGGGAGCACAGCACTGATTCCCCGAGAGCTCCGGGACGGAGGCGACCTCAATCGTTCCATCCCGGGGGGGACAGCTCTCAGCGGTGCGGCCACGCCTAGGACCGCTTAGAGGAAGCCTTCTTCGCCTGAAGGACGGTCCTCAGATCGACCTTAGGCTGGGAGGGCTTACCTCGAGAGCGTCGCCTCCTTTGCCAGGCTCCCTCAGGAGGGGCGCGGGCGGCGACACTCTCTTTCTGCACCTGACGGTGCAAGGAGCTGGTAGACAGCTGAGACTGCCCTTTTGCGGCAGTCTTCCCCGAAGAGCTAGGACGGCGAGGGAGGTACTGATGGAAGGCAGCTGACTGCTTTTTCACCTCCTGAAACCTCTCGACTACGGAATCAACCGCGCCGCCGAAGAGGCCAGAAGGCGAAATCGGAGAGTCGAGAAGAAAGTGCTTCTCCCTCTCCTTCATCCCTGATAAATTTAGCCAGAGATGTCTCTCTACGCATACCAGACCAGCCATAGAGCGGCCGATTGCACGGGCCGTCTCTTTGGTAATGCGTAGAGATAAATCAGTAGCCTTCCTCAGCTCCAAAATATCATCAGGTTCTCTTTGAGGAGATCAGCTTGATAGGCCTGCAATACCGCCATGGTATGCAGGCAGCTACCAGCCCGCCCGGCCGCCATAAAAGCTCTGCCCACCAGAGAAGATGTTTCTCGGCATGGCTTGGTGGGCAATACCGGGGCCTTCAGGGAAGATGCGGCCTCGGGAGAAAGATAGCTCGCGAGAGCTTCCTCTACCCGAGGGATCTTCCCATAACCGTGCTCAGCCGCCCCCAGTACATTAGCGAAATCGAGCACTGGGGGATTGGAGAGCCTGGCTGAATAAGGTTTTTCCCACGACTTGCACAACTCATTGTGCAAGTCAGGAAAAAACGGAAGGCCCCGGCGTGGAGGCTGAGCCCGGCGCTTAAAGAACCTCTCATCCAGTTTACTAGATGGCTGGACTACAGGTTCTTCCTGTGGCCAATTTATATTTAATTTGGCCACAGCGCGGGTCAAAACCTCCACCAGCTCTTCTTGAGCGGGTGTATGAAGCGGTGGATGGGGCTCCATAACACCCGCCTCGATGCTCACAGCATCTGACCCCTCAGAGCCTGATAGCTGAAGCATCGGTGCCTCCACCTCGCGGGAAGAAGCCGCATCGCGGGCTTCCACACGAGGCGGGAGAGCGTCAGAATCTTCAGACGAGGACTGGGAAGATGACGAATCAGTCCCATGTCCCGCTGAAAGATCCATCTGGGAACCCCATGATCTGCGGCGCCGCGCTGCCTCGGCAACGGCGGGCCCAGAACCACGAGGCTCGCGAGCTTGGCCGAGCTGATCAAATATAGCAAGCCGCGAGCGCAATACCCTCAGCGGCAGCTTCTCACACTCGCTACAAGCGGCTCCCTCGAGAGCCGCTCTAGCGTGCTGCACGCCGAGACAATGCACACACATGAGGTGTGTGTCCGTGCCCGAAATGAAACGTGGACACGGGTGCACACACCTTCTAAACTGCTCGCTTGCCATTGATAATAATGCTTGTGAAAACTTGGACAAACAACACCAAATAAGACTCACAGAACACAGAGCGCTTTAGCTGAAGAGCAAAAAGCTAACGTGTGTTTGAGCCAGCGTCCCTTTGTATCTTCTGGGCATGCCGTCATCTACTACGTCATGACGCAGCACCAATCAGGATTGGACAGATTTCATTCATGCTTCAGATGCGTTACGCTGGGGGCGTTCCCATAGTGTCGTCACGACGACGACGCAGTGCGAGTTCCCTCGAAGGGGAACTCAAAAGAACATCACTTAGCCTATTTGAAAAAGAAATATTTTGTAACAATAATATAAACATATTTACTGTGCTGTTTGCTCGATTCATTATATGTCATTGCTGAATAAATAATGTTTCTTTAAGAAAAACAATCATACTGAACTTTCGAATGGTAATCTACCTCAAGAACGATGATAATCATCAACCCTGTTAAGTGAAATAAGCTCTTTACATTACCACACAACAGAACACGTTAAAAAAACAACAACAGGATAAATAAAGTCAGCAAACAGTAAAGCAATAATCCTATTACAGTAATCTCATCATTTATTTATGCTGCAGTGCATGCTGGGAACTCTCAAACTCTTAACATGCATAATTAGCAGTTGTTTAGACAACTCTGGGACATTTGGGAACATTTTTGTGGGAACATTTTTCTTTAACATTTCTTTATTTTTTTTTTTAGATAATTTACATGTCTTTATCTTTATGCTGAAAAGTAAGTGTGAAAGATTCTGTCATGTTTGGTTTTAAAAGCAGATGAGGGCCTTGTTTCTAAACCAAGTGTGCTGCCTATCTAGACCACATCCTTTTTCTACTCACATTTGATGCCCAAAAATGCTGCCGCCATCTAGAAGAGGATCATGTTTTGGACTCCATGGTCTGTAAATGGCCTGTCCCCTGTAATATGTTTCCTATATGGCTCATATTAGTCTGCTTGATGTGCGTTTTGTGGTTCTGGGGGAATCTTTTGAAATCCAATATGCCTTTAAATCAGATTTATAAATGTTTATGTATATTATGAGAAGCACACTGAGACGGCCTGATGTTAGTGTGTAAGTGTATGCGTGTGTCATCTTATATCACTGTATATTTCTCAACGGTAATCTTTTCAGTGTGGCTGTGTGGCTCACAGAGGAAGTCAGTTCGTATCCATAGGCATGTATACTCATTTCAGTGAGTGTATACAATTTTAGACAAGCTTGAAACAACTGATAAAACAACAGTCTGGGAAAAGTATAAGATATTGACTAGAGTGGAAAAATACTTAGTTTGGTCATATATAATTCACTCAGATGCAAGAAGAGACGTTTTCCAAACAAAAATGTTTCCATGCAATCTGTCTCTCTCAAGCAGTTTATTCCCACATTTCATTCGCTTTGCTTACATACAGAACAAAATATCATTCCTCTGCCATTTTTTTTTAGCCTTTAGTCGTCTTTTTTTTTGCATGGAAAAGAAAAAGCAGATAAACATATTGAAAGAAAATAATTGCATTGTATACAGTTATCGTACAGACACGACAGAACAGAAAAGGGCAGGTGTACACTAACGTGATCCCGAGCCATGTGCGTCGTGTGTGTGTATGGGAACGTTTAGAGTCGAGGCAGAACAATAGCAGCATGCTGAAAGTGAGTCGCCTCCAGCGCAGTGAATGCGAGGCAGAGTGGCGGAGCTGATGTCGGCCTCTCAGACTCAGTAACCCGCAGCATGGTACTAATGCTCGCTGGCAGACGCCAGCTTTGAACAGCGTTGCCCCGCGGGCATCTGGTGCGAGTCGGCCGTTGAGGCTCTGCCAGGGAGCCTCTGTATTTAAATTCTCTGTTTACTGACTCTGCTGTGAGCTGAGACTTGAAAAATCGTGTTTGAAAGCATAAGTGAAATAAAAAGCTTTTAACTTTTTTAACCCTCCCCCCCTTTTTCTCTCTCCAGGGATCTGGACAGGAATAACATCACCCGGATCACCAAAGTGGACTTCTCTGGCCTCAAGAACCTACGCGTGCTGTAAGATGTCACTCTGTATCTCTCGCTCTTATGGTTAATCCTTCCTTTAACTCCCAAGTGCCCCTCCTCTTCCATGTTGTCTTTACAGTCAAAGCCATCAAAGGTTTCGAGGCTGAAAGCCGGGAGGATTACGGCACAAGTCATAATAAAACAAACTGACATTTAAACTGAGTAAATCCGACACGTTTAACATGACCCTTTGACTGAACCTCGCATGAAGTCATTGCCTTAGATGCAGTCAATCTTCAAACCTGTTCTTGAGTTTGAAGAATATGTAACAATATATTCCATACCAGAAACGTGAACTTTTAAAATAAAAAAATGACGGGACGGCTGCTAGTAGAGGCTCAGGTCAGTCGTGATCTAGCGAGTTGGGTTCCTCTAGAGAAAGTGTTCTTGCAGCTTAATGACTGTAATCATGTATTTCTCCGTGCTGTTTTCTTCCTGAATGAAAGCCCGTAAAAAGAGAGGAATGGAGATAAAAATAAACAAGTGAAAAAAAGAGGAGTAAAATAAACGCCCAAGAGAGCAGTCGTAAGCAGAGGCAGTGGCTGGCGGGCTGCACAGAGGCAGATTAAGGTGGCTTGTGATTAACGGCCATGCCATGCCCCAAAAGCAGCCTCTCCCTGGGACCCGTGAACAGCCTCGGCACCCCCTTATCTCTCTGGAAGACATGCACCGTATGATAGCGCAGGACAATCCTCCAATCACACCTATGCACTCTTCATGCACGACATGCACCCTGTGACATATCATTTTCCCACGTGAAAGTCCTCAGAGAAGTTTAAGCTGCACTATAATTTAATATTTTTCAAGATTTTTTAAAAATACTGTACAAATATCATAATTATTTGTTTTTTAGATATCAAAATGTTTTTGGGGGTTCTCTCCACATGACATTTTACAACCTGAACTAACCTTGCCTTGTCATAATTTCGCCAAATTATCTGATATTTTAAAGTCATCCTGAAACGAGGTTGCGATAGTCTCTTCTCCCCTATTGTGATGTATTTCTGAATGAAGGACTAGGGTTTAGATCTATCTATTTGCAGCTACAAGCAAGCAAACAAGTGATGGGCGACACATAGACAAATACAAGTATTCGTAGTCAAGTACGGGCACAGGGTCGAGTAGTGATGGGTGATTTCGAAACACTGCTTCATGACGCTACGAAACTTTTGCGAAATTTTTTTCCCGAATCAGTGGTGTCAAATGAGGTAATGTGCAATGTATATTATGAAAAAATAAAAGTATTTTTTTGTCCTTTGATGCATGTAAACATATTCTAGGAGACCTCCAAAACAAAATTAGGAACCTTTAAAATAGCATAAGAGGGGTACTTAGACTTTCCCACTCGAAATTCCTCAGAGAAGTGCCAGCTGCACTGCAATTTGTCCTTTGAAATCATTTATCTTGTTTTCCCCCCACACGAGTCTACATGTTGCTTATACCATTTGACTTTGATTTGATTATGAAGTAAATTGTTCATAATAAATGAACAATAGCTTTGAAATTTAAGATTGACCTTACCTTGGGTCATAGATTGTTTCCATTCTAAAGTCCTCAGGGAAGCGCCATCTGCACTGACCTGAGTCCTGCCTATAAACCAGCACTTGGTTAATGCTTAAGGCAAGAATAACAAAGACTATTCCAGCAATACCATGTGTCTTGCTTCACCCTTTCAATTGAGAGGTCTTCTATTCTCCTTGTCAGCCCCTGTGAAAGCATAGGTGTTTGCCTGTGTCCCATATGTTTCCATGCAAAACTTCAAAACATTTCTATAAAGATGAGAAAGACAAAGAACAGAAACAGGGAGAGATGCTGAAAAATGAAGAAAAAAATTGTTATTATTCTTCAGCACACACCAAAACCCATCTGGTCAGGATCGAAAGGGATTACGTTTAATGCCAATACATAAACCATGGTGGGGTTGATCCCCTATTTGTAAGAATAAGGCAGATTGTTACTCAGACTTAGATTTATGTTTTATACGCAGACTATATGATATGTTTGTTATCAGCAAAGAATGCAATTATTACGAATAAATCAACTTAAGCCCTGATCGCTTGTGTTTTTGGCCTCACCATGCTGGATCGTGCCTTAAAGCTGTGGTTTTCATAAAAAAGACCTTAGCCAAGTGTCTCATCTTTTCCTGAAGGAATGATATGACAAAACATGGACTATGGCTGTAAAAACAGTTGCCTGTCTAAACATTTTCTTTAAAAACATCATTCATAAGCCCAGAAAGCGGAAGTCCACTTTAGAGACACTTTAGGATGTCTTTTGCTTCAGGGGGTTGTCTCTCTTTCTGGGGGATTGCTTGTATTATCCGGTGCCGAATATAATTTAGTGGCTGTGTGCGTTCTATGCGAGTGTCTGCATGTTAGTTCTAATTCAAAGAGACTCAAATATAAACAAGAAATAGCCATGGAGATGTGCTGTCTTTGTAATGCATCTGGAAAATTTTAAGGGCCCTGAAATATGACAAAGTCTTCAGAGTAGAGGAGAGCTCTGAAAATACCCTCCGGAACGTTGTCACAGGCATGCTGGACACGAATGAGGGTCTGCTGAGGCAACCGCACACTTCATAAAATCAGAGAAAAATCTGCTCTGGTTTTCATGAGAAAAAGGCAGTTTGCTTATCAGTCAATGTTGTGAAGTCTAGTCCTCTTTCAACTGTCATTTCAATCACTCTGGGAGGCTAATCAATGTCAGTTGAAGTTGAATCGCTGGAGTTGATTGAATAATGAAGTTCTTTTTTTTCCCCCACAGACATCTGGAGAACAATCAAATAAGTGTGATCGAAAGAGGAGCATTTCAGGAACTCCGACAGCTTGAGAGAATGTAAGTATAAAAATAGAGGAAATGATTGAACTCACATGCTGTCAAGATACATATTCCACATGTTTCTGTATGTGTGTTTTGGACAAAATAATTTGTAGCTGTTTATGAGCAACACATTGACCTTGTCGGTTTTAATCTGAAACATCTTCACAAATGCGAAAGGAACTTTGAGAATTTGGAGGTGACCTCCATAACTTTCCCTTTTTAAGTCCAGTGGGTTTTACGTGCTTGTTTGCCCCCTGACATCTGGAGCGCAGCCATTTGCTCTTTTCTGGTGAGAATCTTAACACTTGCCAGTGAAATTGACCATTGGGTCAGACCAAACATGCTAGCTATTACTGCAGTTGGACAAGGTCAAAGAATGTCTGGACTGTAGCTTGCCTGTGTTAGCATCCTTGAGTTTGTTTATGTGTGAATGTCTCAGTGCGTTTCATTCCTTGTAAATTTTTGCACGGGTCTGTCGGTGTTTAACCGAGTCTGTTGGCAGCTGCCGCCACGTGTTAGAGATGAATGTACGTCAAAATCAGCAACGTTCATGAAGAGAACCGAAGTTTGTCAGTCTGTTTACCACCTCTGAAGAATCTGTCTCTGTGGAGGTTTTGTGGGTCTGGTTTATCTGGGTCTTAAGAACTACATTCCTCAATGTATCACTCGTATTTGGAATTTCACAGCATTTAACTCAATGACCCACTCTCGGCGGCGAGACGGCCAGTGTGTCCACATGCATTCCCTCCATCTGACACTCGAGTGTGACTTTTTGTTGTTGTTGTTGTTGTAACCCAGCAGACATATAAATAGCTTGACCCCACTATAAGAGCAAGTGCTTTAGAAATACTGATACTGAAACAGAAAGAACAGAAAGGATGTCATGCAGCATGTTGTGACTTTGGTGCAAAAAAATAGATAAGATTTATAATCCATGGTTTATAAAGGGTCAAGTTTTGAGGTAACCAGTCCCATTGATCCCTCAAACTAAGGTCAATGACAAATCGAGTATCTACGATAAAGAAAACATGTTCCAAGGTCTTAGAAATGTACTCTTTGTATTTCATTTTGTTTTATATGGTTAAAAAAAAGTAAACTTTTATTATTTTTTTATTTACTGCATTTATCTCCGAAACGGTCAGAAAATAAAACTTAAATTTTACATAATTTTTACGATTTTTTTTTTTATGATGTTATGTGGTGTAACCATCAAGTGAAAAAGTAACATATTTTACTTACACCTTGAATACATGTGAGTCTACACATCTTTTTTAAAAGGTTTGGGGTTGGTAATTTTAGTTTTTATGTGTTTGAAAGTTTCTTGCTCACCAAGGCTGCATTTATTTGATGAAAAATTTGAGACATGCTCAAAGACATGCTCGTCATACAACATGTACGTTAAAGTTCTTGAATTTGTGAATTGCAGTTTTAATGTATTTTTAAATAAATCGATAGAATTTTACAGTAGTCACTGTCCCACAGATTTGTGTAGCACAATTGTAAGATACCATACAAGTCAGACAGAATGATGGTTGCTGTGAATTTGTCTGTAGTTGATGCTCACTAAGGCCGTGTGTCCACCAAAGCGGTTTTTCCAGAGGCTAGCATATTTTTCCAATTAACGCCATATGAGCGCCACGTTTTTTAAAACTCCAGCAGCGTGACGAGGAGCTGAGCGTCTATTTCACACTGAGCTCTGAGCGCTGTGCGTTTTTTACCGGTTGCAGAGAGTTGAAGAATGTTCAACTATGGGGAAAACGCAACGCTCATCACTGTCCATTTTTTGCCAGCCGTCAAAACGCAGTGGAGGAGGGGCGGGACAAATGCCACACCGACCAACCACCACATCCTGCTTGTACAACGGTAACAGACGAAACAAGAGCCAGAGCAAATACTTTACATCAACATTTTTATATAGAAACAATACATCTGTGAAATGAGATATTAGTAACACTTACGCGGATCATAGCAAGCAAACCAGCTCAACTGAAAAAAACTAAAACCAAAAAAACGCTGCACTGCCGAAGCGCTCTTAAGCGCCCACAGCTAGGCGTTTGCTGCAGAGTGCCTGGCATTTTCAGCTAGCTAAAAACGCTTTGGTGGACACATGCCCTAAGAGAAAGTCAACTCTTCGCTTGTAGAATGAGTCTACTTGAAGACTACAGCCAGGAACCAAGTCATAGAGGTTGTAGATTCTCAAAAAGAAAAAAGAAAAAGTAATGTTTCTCCTCCACATACCTTTGGTTTGCTCCATGACCCTGCATCATATCATCAAAACCCATTCTCCCGTGATAAGGGTCATACCAAATCCCACAGTCCGTCTGGCCAGGCTCATGTGAGTGATAATAGCCTTTAAAGAGCACTACTGGAGATAACCTAGGCCATCTTCAGAGGAAGTACATTTATTTCCCATCAGCCCCTGCACAGATGTGACTCCTGACCCCAGGATGTAGCTATTGGCCTGTCGTGATGTTGCTTATCCTGATAGCAATGCTGACCCGGCTTGTTTCTTCAATCAGAAAGATGGATTGGTCTGTCCGTGTGTCGTTTGTGTTTGCCTTGTTGTCTCATCCATCTAGGTATTCAGATGCCTGCATGTCGATGTGCAAGTCAAACAACCTTTCCATCTTTGTTTGGTTTTCGCTCTCTCTTTTTGCCTTGGATAATCTAACTACACAAACACATACCCACTGATCTGTGCTCTGCATAAGGTCATTCTCACAGTGTCTTACGTTTCGTTTCTTACCTCCTGACGTTTTGACCACACTAACTCTTGCCCTTCTCCTGTCCTCTCTTCCTCACAGCCGCCTGAACCGGAACCGGCTGCAGGTCCTGCCGGAGCTGCTGTTCCAATCCACACCCAAGTTGGGCCGCCTGTAAGTCATCGCTTCCCTTTGATATCAGTGCCTGGAAAAGCTTGCGGTCAAACTTCCCACTGTTTGAATTTTGATCATTGTACTGGAAAGGATCTTGCTTAAATATTTGACTTTCCCAAACACTGTTTAAAGGACGCTGTCAGTGCAGGAATATTCTGTGTTATTCCTTCAGCCTGTCCAGATGTGATTCTTTCAGATGGACCAGGAGTCCCAGCCAAGCTTAATGTGACACAACCTCTCCCCGTGCTCTTTATGGAGAGGAGAAGGTGTGCTGGAGGGAATATTTTTCTTGGATAAACGAAATTCTTATTCTGAATATTTTCCTGCTCTGCTTTGAATCAGGGACATGTTTTGGCTTAGCCGTCGGGGAATACTTCATTTATGAATTTAGAGTCGTCAATGAAACTAGCGCGATCAGGTCAGGCCCGTGCCGGAGCAAAGGTTAAGCTTTACAAGTGTTTATTTGAAGCCGATTGTGACACGGTAGTCACTCTAGAGCACCATTAAGTTCTGCAAGCAGCTTTGTGTTTCTCAAATGTTTCCATGAGGCAGAGACGATTAGATTGGTTGGCCCTGATGCTGGCATTTGAAGCTTTTTATGTAATAGTTTCCCTGGTTTGAAATATTACAACACACGAGTGTCTTTGCTCGTCATTCATAAGCTACTACATTTGCTGATATACTGTATGGCACATGGTTGGTCACAGCAGTCAAGACTACAAATCTTTTTTACAGCCAACTAATAGAACATGCATTTTATAGCTTGATATTAAAAGGCATTATGGGGACTAGCATTGGAAATTACAGTCTAATTTCCACACCAATTCCTGCAGTTTCATGGAAGAATACTCCAGTGTTAATATTCTGACTGATACCGACAAACTAATAATTATTTTATAATCGATCATGGCTGATAACGATAATAAAATAAAGTTTGTCTAAAAATAAAAATAAAATGATAAGATAAATATATCTTGTGTCCTTAGTTTCATGAAAACATGAATGCATTAATGATATTACAAATATTAATTTGAAACTTGTCTGTATTTTTATCCATTGAGGAACTGTCAGTGGACTTAGGACATATTATTCTTCTTTCCAACAGCAAATCTAAAGTACAGCATATTTGCTCCCTCTTGTTTTAACATTTGCTAAATGTAAACGGGAGTATGCCTAATGAAAGTTGTTTAGGGCGGGAGTGGTTTATGGCAGGGCTTGTAACCTTGCCTTGTCAGGGTTCGCTACGCTGGTTGATGTTAGTGCGATATGAACGGCCTCACCCGTAACCTTCCCATTAAAAAACCTCAAGCCCGGCCAGCTGGGGAAAGCAAGCCGACCGTGGCGCACGCAGGAAGGGTTAGGCGGAGCGAGGCTGGGGCTGACCGTGGCCAGCAGGACTGGGAACGCTGACAGGGGTCAGGGAAAGGTAAGGAGCAAGTTTTAACGCTGAGTAAGACTGAGGACGGAGTGGAATGAAATGGGAGCAGAGGGCGTGGCGGATGAATAAGGAAGGGAAAAGAGAGGATGGTAGCCGTTGGCCGACGAAGACAGAGAAAGACCGGTCTGTGGGTCGTGGGGGAAAAGCCCTGCAGAGACGTGTGCGGTAATGACTGCCGGAGGCCCTTTGTGGTCAGCACTCTCTGCAGCCTGGAAAGATTGTGGTTACAGTTACAGATTTCACTGTGTGGACTCAGAAACGTACCTCATACTCAATGCAAGCGTACTTATACACCCTTTATCCGGGGGTTTGGTCAGGTTTCTAGATGTTCTTCCACCCTTGCCCTGTTCTTAGAAGGCTAGATCTTTCTGTCTAGCCGTTGAAACCGAATATTGAAGAGCGAATGACGAATTAGAAGGCAGTCCCGAACATGCCTGCTCCTATTTATTAACGGTGCAGCTAAATGGGCCCCTATATTAACTTCAGTTCCTGTTCTGAGACAGGACTCTGCGCTGGTAATGTAGGATATTTCGGTCAGTGATACCCATGAGACTCAGTCACTCCCTGCCATTACCCAAAGCTCAGGTTGCATGTGATTGGTGCATTAAGAGGAATAGGAAAGCAGAATGCATCATCTTGTCTTATGTCCCCTTCCCCTCAGCCAATTTTAAACTTTCCCTCTTTAATCTTCCGGGTACAATTATCCCGGCAGAGGCGAGCAGTTAGCCAGCATGAAATGACCACCAAACAGCGGCGATGGCCTTTCATAACTACATAGATTGATTGAATCTCGAGCCTGATTGGAGTGTCAAGGTTGGATTTTACCCTCCCTAGATTTTGCGTCACAAAGTACGTCTTTTGTTTTTCTCCTTTCCCTGACAGGTTTATGTTCCTTTTGAGCGTTTGTTTTCTTTTATTTATCAGAAACAAATCGTTCTCCCTCACATCGAGTTTTCTCCCCGCGTGTTTTGAGGGGTTTGGCCTCCTCAGCCTTGCAAATACAAACCATCTTTCAGCTCCAGACTGACTCTCAAACATGACTCCTGAAGTCTGCAGCCTCTCTGAAGCTATTTAGCTCAGTGGTTCCCTTAATGAGCTCTCCATAGCATGATTTAAAATAATTGCAGTTATTTTGCAAAGTGTACTGTGCTTTTAAAGCCTTGTAATGACATTTTACGGCACAGTTAAGTGATTGGTTAATGACTTATTTACCCTGGACTCTGCAGCTTTACCTTGGAATATCATTCTAAACCTGCATGATATTCTTTCTCTTGTGGATCACAAAAGGAGCATTTTTTGTAGAACGCGCTGGTTGCACTTTATAAAGAATGACAACTGCTTTTAAACCATAAAAAGTCAGTGAAACAGCATGAAAGGACAATATGCGATATATTCAAACTCTGCCGTAGTCAGCTTTGTGTGACAAACCAATTGAAATTTATTCACTAAAAATCTTCCTTTCCAGTGGCCTGTTAACTGTTGAGACCCAAAACTAAATAATTTTTTGACAGTTTGACAAAGTTTGATAAACTCACTTACTGAATGATTCGGTTTTGGAACGTGAACTGATTCTTTGAAAAGATTTGAATAAAAAATGGTGTTCTTAAATCACAATTTCTCTCATGAACTCTCTTAAATGCTTATGAACTGAGAGCAAGGATGTAGTTTCAGTATGTTCTTCCTCATAACTATTGTATGTCTTTAGAAGACTGGAAATATAGTGCATGATTCAGAACTACTTTTACTGTGCTTTTTGTCATTTTGGAGCTTGACAGTCCCAACCCTCATTCACTTTCATTATAATGACTGGCCAGAACTGACATGAGGGTGTGTAAATAATGACAGAATTTTCATTTTTGGGTGAACTATTCCTTGAAATATTTGGGTCCAGAAAAGCTGTAATAAAAACAAGCAGTTGGGTTCTGCTGCTGTATAAATGATGATTATCAAGTAATAAGGGATAATACTGAAACTCCATGTCATTATATTGCTGTGTAAAGCAATGCAAGTTTTGTCTACCCACAATAGCTGGCTAATAATTCAACATGCCCCAAGTACATAAACCATAGAGCTCTGGCTCAGGGCTTTCAGAAGTGGCCTACTGATTGTTTTCAGAGAAATGAACCCTCTCTGAATCCAGCCAAGCGTCTTCCAAAATAGGGCTGCGCTCAGCCAGTTTCAAAAAGCTAGACAGCTTTGTGATTTACTCCAAAGACATATTTAGATAAATACAAGCTACAAAGACTTTGGAGTCCTGACAGAAAGCCAACTATATACAGAAAGCTCAACGAAAAGCTTAACTTTTTTTTTTTCTTGAATTGTACTGGCTTCCCAGGGTCGTGAGCTGATTGATGTACACCGGGGAACTTTGAAATTCACAGTTTAGTCCTGGTAGTGGGATATGGGTGAGCTAACCCCCCAAAGGCAGATCACTCAGAGGAAGCTAATATTCTCCACCAAGTTCCTACCAGAGAAATGTTAATGACCTGCTGTGCTGTTCTTAGATGTAGGCAGTGGCATTTGCCGGTAGCTTCTTAACCTTGTCAGCCTCGAGGAAACCGTGTACACGTGGGTCAGACAAAAACCAAAGCGGACATCTGCCTAAGGCACTGCCCACGCAGCACTTTCTCTTTCTGCTGACAGGATGAATGAATAAATAAACCTGTTTACACTGTTTTGGTGAAGGAATTTAGTTTCATAGCTTTGTTTCGTAAAACTGCTACAGAGACTGAGAGAATGGCAGGTATTGAAAGTGTGAAATAAACAGTGAAACTAAATTGTTTAGATAAAATTAGGGCTGGGGGAATTAACGCGTTAATCTTTGCGATTAATTTGAGATGTTTAACGCGTTAAAAAAAAAAAACGCAGCACTTTTTTTTTTGCCTCGTTTTAATGATTTCCTGTTGCGGCTGCTATTGAAAAGCCGAAAATATGGGGATCGGGTTTCATTCTCGCGCAGCTTTCATGAGAGCGGGTCTTTTCCCCTCCGTGTGCGCGGCCGCACTCTCCGTTCCGTGTGTGTGTGTGTGTGTGTGTGGGCCATAGGTGTCGGCGCGCTGCGCTCTCTGCTCAATGTTCGACTCCGTGTTTGCGCTGCATGTTCTGCTCTGTCGTTCACGGCCCAAACGCTCCAATCATGTACCGATCACGCACTGGAAAAGCAAAGTCCGCTCAAATAAGGTGAACTTTCTCTGTAGACTTCTGTTTGCTGAGCTGGTATAGTATTGCTGGGCAACAATGTTAAAGGGATAGTTCACCCAAAAATGAAAATTCTGTCATTTACTCTCGCTCAAGTTGTTCCAAACCTGGAGTATGATTTCCTTTCTTCTGCTAAACACAAAAGAAGATATTTTAAAGAAGGTTGGTAATTAAACAGTTGCTGGTCCCCATTGACTTCCATAGTATTTTTTTTTCCTACTATGGAAGTCAATGGGCTCCATCAGTCGTTTGGTTACCGACTTTCTTCAAAATATCTTCTTTTGTGTTCAGCAGAATAAAGAAAGTCATACAGGTTTGGAACATCTTGAGGAAGAGTAAATGATGACAGAATTTTTATTTTTGGGTGAACTATTCCTTTAAAATTACCTGCTCTGATCACATTTATTTTTATAATTAGTAAAAGAAAAAATTGAAAAACAAATCTTAAATTGATTATGTTGATTGATTATTGAAAAAGAATAATACATTGATATATTGATGTTTAATATTATTTTAATATAGGGCTATTTTCTGTTCTTTTTTTTTGCGGTGATTCTAAGTTTAATTATTGATGATTACAAGCTTGGAGGAAATGCAATTAATTGCAATTAATTACAGCAAATTGTGCAATTAATTAGTTAATTTTTTTTAATCGATTCCCAGCCCTAGATAAAATGTTTAAGCTCACAGAAAGAAAGCCCAACTTAAGCTTGTGTGCTGGTTTTAGCTGGTTTAAGCAGGTTTCCTTGCCTGACCAGTTGAAAAGTGCCCAAATCCCCCCTAAAACTAGTCAGCAAACTGGTCTGACCAGGCTGGGAGACTAGCAAACCTGCTTAGGCTGGTTTGGTTTAAGATATTTGTCTTTGTCAAGAATGTGACTTGTATTTAAGTTCAGGTCAGAAATGTGTCTTGTTACTGACATTTAAGTTGTAACTGTTCAAATATGAAAGCACACATCTTCAGGATCAAATACATACCTGCCCATAAATTGCTACCAGTAAGTCAACTTTTTTTGTACTATTGAAAGATGTGAGCATGAATATCTTCTGTATGCAGATGTTCAGGTTCAGTCAGCTGCCAGATTCTCTCCTACACCACAATGTGTAGTTTGCAGCTGTAGGCAAAATCTAGAAATCTGCTGGCAGTATATTTTATTGGACGAGAGGTTTATATGTATGTTGTGTGCTGTGCACCGAAATATCCCATTACATGTGTAAGCAATTTAGCATCCAAATAAAGGAAAATATGCACGATAGGGGGAATGGTTAGTTAGTAAATTTAGATACACTTAAGGCCTCCTTTTCACATTGTTGGCACAAGGTTATGTGAAATAAGTTTGTTTAGTTTCCTCTGTGGTTTATAAAAAGTACAATCTGTGAAGACCATGCAAAATCCAGTGGCAGTTGTGAAACCGTAGAAATTTATGGTCAGATTGTTGAATCCGAGAGGTAAAAAAGTCATTGAGTTTTCACCGAAGGCTGTTGACTTATAGTCTCGTTATACTTTTCCCACTTTCACAGCATGTTGTGGAGTCATATCCTCTCCCTGGACACTGTTTGTGCCTCACTCAGGCGCTTGAGATCTGGTGGTCTGGATGACAGGTTGATTCAGAGAAATGGTGGCCTGTGGGAACACAGTTTGCTGTATTTATGGGGGAGATGAGGCAGGTCTGTAGCGTGAGTAAATCTCTGTCGTGGTGTGGGGCCCACAGAGCCACCCAGTGTTCCTGAAGCTGCACTGCTGTGACTGTTGGACTGTGGGGATTCTGCTAGCGTCTTATGCTATTGGTGTAGAGCAGCCCAGTGTCACTCACGCACGCCTCCATAGACCCACCAGAGAGAATCATAGGTCACTGACTAGCCTAGAGTAAACTATTGATTCATTTAGAAAAGCCTGATTGTTAAAAATTAACCTAAAAAATATGTGCTGTTTCCTAATAGAAGTACCAGATGTTTTCAATATTGAGTATGATAAGACAAATCTGCACTGCACAGAGATTGTTTTAGATTAGGTTTGTACTGCTGTGTTCAAGTTCTGACTTTTTCGCCTCTTCACTGCAGTTTCATTGATTATTTGACGCTGAATCCTCATAACTCTATTAATAAGCTTAGCTAGAGGCAGGATAATTACTATCATTATTTCGTTATTGATTTCATGTTACCCTGCGTAAATGATGTTGATAAAATGTCTTACAAGGCTGTTGATGAAAGTAAGAGAAAATCTGCAGGGAAGTTGTAATGACGATTGATTTAAAAGCTCACTAACATGTCAGATGCTTAGAGATACATTAAGGTCAACATGAAATTACTTTTTTGACCTTTTAATGCTGCCTTCACGTGCTATCGGAAATTTCCTACTTCCCACTTCTGAAGTCATTCATGTCCATTTTTTAACTAGGAAACTAGTATTTAGCATAATTCCGATACCACGTGGCAGCATTCGTTTTTAGTACGTAGTTCCAAGTCTTTTAATGCATGTGGCAGCATTAGTTTTTAGTACGTAGTTCTACCAGAAAGACTCGGGAGGCAAAATAACTTAACAAGTATGCATTTATTAACAGCCCAGCATGCAACTATTATTATATAAAGTTCTTTGGCGTAGGCCCTGTCCGTAGCTCGCAATCCGAGGGTCCGGAATCTGCATTTCCTGCCTGAAGACGAAGGCAGGGGCGCAGCCGACCCCCTGGGAGGTATGGGAAGGGACCATCCTGGTGGTGGTGGGGAGGATGGACGGGAAGGGACCATCCTGGTGGTGGTGGGGAGGATGGAGGGGAAGGGACCATCTTGGTGGTGGTGGGGAGGATGCAGGGGAAGGGACCATCCTGGTGGTGGTGGGGAGGATGCAGGGGAAGGGACCATCCTGGTGGTGGTGGGGAGGATGGAGGGGAAGGGACCATCCTGGTGGTGGTGGGGAGGATGGAGGGGAAGGGACCATCCTGGTGGTGGTGGGGAGGATGCAGGGGAAGGGACCATCCTGGTGGTGGTGGGGAGGATAGGGAAAGGGACCATCCTGGTGGTGGTGGGGACTCAGACATGTGTAAGTACCGATCTTTTATACTACAAGTATTAGAACACTATTGGATAGATGAGAAGGTAATAAGTGACGTAACAATTGAGTCTTCCCGGCATAACTTATGCTAAAGTTTCATTTCCAAGTCTTTTAATGCATGTTTCATTGATATGCATTGGTAAGTTAATACAAAGTTTTTTTTGTTTTTTTTTATCTTTGTAATGTATAATCAAAGTATCATAACATGCGCCACCTCGGCTGAATTCACGAAGCCATCTTTAATTTTTTTTTTTTTTTCATTCTTGTAGAGTTTCAACTGCCAATTTCCAATCTTAAGTAGAGGGCTTATTCTAAAATATTCCAAATAATGAAAGTAAAATTAGTTGCTAATGCAATTTCTTGTTGACTTTATAAAACATAATAGCTGCAGGACCTTTCGCATGCGGCTTTAAGATATTTTATGACGGCTCTTTCGGAAACGGCAAAGGAAGATATTCTGTTCAAATACTCAATCTGCGTTTCAGTTCACAAGACCTGTAATTGCTAACATGCATAATGCGAAATGCGTGCATTTGTACTTCATTCAAGTCTTCAGAGTGATCTGCATTCTGGACTCGGCCAAGATGTGTCTCAGGAGAAAGAGCGCATAGATAGAGTATCCCTGTCTACAGAAGCAGAGAAGACCTAATTCATTGTGTTGATTGAGGGCGCCTATAATTTGGGAAATAGTTTGGGGCCATTATGTGCCGGGGTGTTTATCACAGGTGGTTCCCATGACGACCGGTTGAGATCGTAATTGGATTTAAATGGGCAGAACTGCTTGCACATGTTTGAAAGAGCATGAACGAATGCACTGCAGTGACCATGCACTACAAGTTTCCTTCTTTAGCAGCGCAGCCTCCAGATGAACCTTCCTGAGTTTGAACCTACCCTCTCCCTGAGTTTGAAAAATTAAAGGGCTGCCGCTCTATCATCACTATAGTCCCATTAACATCACCCAGACGCAAACCAGCACACTTTGACTGTGTAGATTTAATCTGTTTGGTAAAGATCACTAATGCTAGACCACTTATTAAGAGCCCGGGGTTAGAGCTACGTGTGTGTGTGTGTGTGACCTAAAACTGTGTACAAAGAACTTTATAAATGTGTTTATACATACTATTCAAAGTTTTAGAAAGTCTCTAATGCTTACCAGGATTGCATTTATTTGATTAAAATGCAGTAAAAATAGTCATATTGTGAGATTTTATTACAATTAAAAACAACTGTTTTCCATTTTAATATATTGTAAAATTTAACTTATTCCTGTGATGCAAAGCTGAATTTCATTACTCATGAAAGCATCATTACTCCAGTCTTCAGTGTCACATGATCCTACAGAAATCATTTTAATATGCTGATTTGCTTCTCAAGAAACTAATTATTATTATCTTTTTTAAAGTTGTGCTGCTTAATGTTTTTTTTTTTTTGTGGAAACTTTGATTTTTTTGCCCAGCATTTTTTGATGAATAGAAAGTTCAAAAGAGAATCAGTATTTATTTGAATTAATTGTGTAATAATGTAAATGTCTCTACTGTCACTTGATCAGTTTAATACTCCTTGCTGAAAAAAGAGATAGATAGATAGATAGATAGATAGATAGATAGATCGATAGATCGATAGATCGATAGATAGATAGCAGGGTGGTTAGTGTTCTGTAGTATGGACAAGATTGAAGAGAATGAAACCTAATTTTGCAATTGGTCATATTAAACCAATGCTAAGACCGGTATTGTGAATCTTGTTGCATTTAGAGCCATTCTAGTAATTGTGTACATTAGACGTCATGGTTTTATTTAGGTTTAAAGTTTCCTCAGGGTTGTTAAACTGTTGAACCCATCTTGATACCCTTGTTACTGGAAGTATTAACCATGCCGTTTGTTTTTGCAAGTGTGAACAAAGCACACAACGAGTCCAAGGAATGTTTTTTGTACAGAAGTGTGCATCTCAGAAAAGCCAGGGTGAGTAAAACAACAAACAAAGCCCCATTAATGCAGCCGAGCTCATCCTGACTAGATTCCTCCCACTGGCAGCAGTGCTATTGCCCTTCACAAAAGGCAAGGAAAGAATTCTGACAGGCCAGCACTTTTTTGCACCGCACTGCTGTGTTTACAAGAACATCTGAATCAACAGCAAGTCAAGCCTAGCTTCTGGGCTTGGCTTTCGCATAGAAGCACTTGTCTTACGGATGTCAAGATGTTTGAGATCCCAACGAAATCGCTCTGGTCAAATGTCAGAGCTTTTTTGACATGCCTGAGATGGCAGAAAACGGCACAGTCAGCATGGCAGATGCTGCGATTCAGGGTAAGTTAGTCACTGACCCGGGCATCCGGAACGGGATGTACAGCTTGCCCCACCACACACACACACACACACACACTCCGGGGCTGGTTTTACAGTGAGAACGGCATGCTAAACAAAACGCTCTGGTCAGTTTATGAGAGTGAAAGAAAGCTAACAGTTCGGGTTCACTTCCAGACTGCCCTTCTTTTATTACGGACTCAATTGTCACTTAGCTAATTACAGCTTCTTTTTATGATTTGAGGCCACGCTCGCAGCCAGCCTCCTTCAGGCAACAATGGGAAGGTTTGTGGCGCGCAGGGGACCTAAGTGAAAACAGACGCTTCTCCTCAACTTTCTCGTTATTGTTTTTCTCTTTTATCTTCCTGTGCGACTCCACAAAGCGAGTTCAGATATTCAAACCTCCATTAGTCATTCTGACCACCGCATTGTGAGGAGTTACTTGGCTGAACTCGAACGCAGAGTGGTTGGTCATTACGCACCCAAAATGCACACTTAGGCAGGCCGCTAGCTGAATATTCATGCCTCATTGCTATAGATACAACATACTTGGGAACGCTGCAACAGAGTGTTTGGACATCAAATCTGGGAAATATGTGCAGATAAATTGTTACATTATGTTGTTTTTTCTCCCCGCTCTGTCTCTGTTGGCTCCATTTTACTCGGCACGCCAACATAAACTGGGCCCCAGAAGGAGTTCATCTTAGATTGCTATGTGTTTGCATGTGCGGTTTGCTTTGTGTTGTTTCTGGCACAGGTTTGGATGACGCTTTTGAATGGGTGTGTATGAGATGAGATGTAATGTTTACTCATAGCTGGACAGGTACTTGTCTAAAAAAAAAGCAGTAAAGAGGGGAACTCCAGGATACAGAGGGGCCAGCTGTGTTGAATTGTGCCACCATTTATGATCTTAGAGTGTATATTGTACCAGGGGGGATTTGATTTTTGATTTTGATAAACTAATCCCTGAGGGGAATGATTGAAGGGGGTGATTTGAAAAGTGGGGAGGCTGGAGATGTAAAATTTCCCCTACAAACCCCAGTGTTAAGGTGAGGTCACATTAGCAAAAATTTGGTGAAATTTCACAGGCAAAAAATGGTCCATTGTCTGTAATAGATATGCATATATATAGTATGTAAGTATGTACTATATATAGACTGTATAGTGTAGCAATGAATGAAGCACAGCTCACACAGAAGTCACTTTTAAACTAAGAAACTTTGTGTTGTCATCGTGGCGATTTTTCATGATAAACTGAACGTGATATCTTTCACCCGCATGGATTATTTTTTTTTTTTAAATGACTGGATTTGTTTGATAAAATTTGCAGAACGTAAATGCACGTTCTGAGTTTTGTTTTTAATTTGTGTGAAGGAAGACAAAATGGAAAATACACATTATGGCGATACGCAAATATGAGATTAACTAGATGCATATGAACAACATAAATGTACTGTAATATTACTGCTGCTTCTGCACAAACTGACGCAAATGCACAAATTAAACTAATTCAAAATAAGTTGTTTCATGAATCTTCTCCCTCTGAAAGGAATATTCTGAACCTCTTCTTTAACTTGTGTCTGTATGTTTTTCCCATTAGCCCTTTATGATGAAGACATTTTTTTGGTCTGTGTAATATAAAAGCAGTATATAAAAATATTTGAATATTTGATTAATATCTCTTCAAATAAAATGCAGTTTTTGTCAACTAAAATTGGATGCCATTTTAGTCAGGCTAAAATTGACTTAAGAACTATGGCATGATGAATTATCGATTAAATTAAAAGGATACTTTAAAGGATGCTTATGTCAAAAGACAAAAAAAAAAAAAAAAAAAAACTATGCTTTGGTGGATAACACTTTTACACAGCTATTTCATTTCAATAATCAAATAATTACTGTAAACTAACACCAAAGGCGTGTGAGAGAATGAGCTGTCCACCCAGCCTTTTCTAGTGACCTTCAGCACTCTGCAGATGTTGCCTAGAAAAACAAAACAAGAGTTTTTCTTCCTATGATCTGGACTCTGGAGAAAGATGTATGTGATTCACTGCCTTCCTACACACTTGGCTCACAAACAATGAAAATCACACTATGAAGTGACAGCCACGTGGCCCAAGAGCATCTGTAATCATAAGTAGATCATAATGCCATGTTTCGCAGAAATGGCTAACTTAGCTTTCGAAGATGAAAATAACAGAGCCGGAAAAGCCTAGTCCATATTTGCCTTGGGAATCTTTATCAACAGTGGCTTAGAGCAATATACAAACAACCTGAACAAAAAACACACATACTAAATGAAAATAAATAGAGGCTGCACTGAAGGAGCCTTTTCCCACTGCAGACGCTTCAAAGGAAAAAAGAGGGACGATTATGTTTCTTACAAAGACATTTGTGTAAGCGAACAGCATTTAGCAAAGATGACAGTGGTTTCCTCGTGGAGCTGGAGGGAGAGATGAATGCGAAACACGACACACTGTGATCAGCGCCAGAGCCACATCCAATAAACTATATGTCTTATTTACAAAGAGCAAAAAAATGGCTTCATCCTAAAGTGGGAATGGGAAAAACACAAACGCACGTTAAAGAGGAGGTTGGGGCAATTCTTTTGCACCCAAAGTGTGTGCTGGGGCGAGGGGATTTTGGGAGATGATTCCAGAACAACATGTGTCTTGTTTGACTTGGGCACACACCACCACATTACTTTCCCTCGATCTGTTTTCTCAATTTCATAAAAAATATATTTACTTGCACCTATTAATCATGGAGAAAGAAGGGTAATGCTAAGTGAAAACTGAGATCCCTAATTCCCAGAGTCTCGATGACAGTGTTGCAACGTTATAAACCAAAGAAAATAAAAGTTTAAGTCTTTTTCGTTCGGCTGCAAACCACAGAAAAATATCTGCAGATTTGGCTTTTTTTTTTAGGACTCCAGGTAATTGGATGTGCAGTCGTCATGTGACTTTACACTGAAGGTCCACTGGAGACACTGTCCATTATTAAAGTGACTTGGAAAATAGGACAGCATCAGAGTTTGGTTAGAAAAACAGTGCAGCGGTGAAAACATTATTTCATTTCAGGCTTCTAAGTTAACAGTTTTGATTCTTTTCTTTTGGAACATGAAAAGAGAAGTTCAAAATCATTGTAAAAAGTAAAATCAAGATGGATTTTTCAATTTAAAATATTTTCTTTGGAGCATGTCTTGATAAATTTGTCATTACCGCAACACGCAAACTTTGGCCCAAAATCGGAGAATCTTCTGAGAAGCTAAGAACTTTTTAGTAGAGCAATTCAGCATTTTAGTGAGCAAAAATAATTGCTTACTGAGGTATTCACTTTATACATTATAACTTATATTTTACACATTTTCTCTATTTTCTGTATACTATACTTAATAGACCAATTTGATGAAAATTCTTAAAAAATCAAATAAAACAGAAAATTGCTTGTAATATTTATCTTCACTTACACTACCATCGATTTTCATAATATAATTTTAATATTGATATTACAGTAATGAAGAAATCGTCACTGCCATGCTCATTTTCATGATATTTACCCCAACAGTCAAGAATTTCCCCAAGAGCACATGAAAAAAAAGAAATGGGGCAAGCAAAACATCAGTGACAACTTGCGAATGAAGAGAAAATATGCCACAGATTACAGCCACGTCAATCTTATCTCCCTCTTAATACCCTCCCCCCTGAGGAGTACATATGTCAGGATTTTATTAGGTGTGTCCAAATGTTGATTAGCTGTTGGCTGAGGAAGCATTTGGGAAGTTTTAGTGGTGCTGCTCAGTTGAAAGGGTGTCCTTTGACTTAACATCATGTGTGTCAATAGGCCGATCCACCTATATATTTACTGTGTGAGACAAGGGGGTAAATCTTAATGTCGGTTGTTCTCGACACCTATATCCAAGAGCGTTAGCTAGGGGTGGACATGACTTGAGTGCTTTGCAGTCATCTGGTGCATACGTGATGACCTCAGAGAGCATATTTTGCATTTCTCCCGTTTTTTTCCAAGCGATGCATCAGCTCTTCACATTTAAAACCATGTGAGATTGATTAAGTTCCTTTTGTGGCCCTGACAACCGCTGCACACAAGGTGCTGCAAAGTCTCCAGGCATCACTCCCTCATATGGTCATACTGTTTTATGAAAGGTGTCTGGGCACTGTCATGTTGGTGGATGTGTATGTGTGTGTGCGTGTTTGAAGACTTCTCAGAAATATAAGGAGCCAGAACAGCACAGTCCATGTGGCGTTAATGGTCCTTAGAGAGGGTACATGTCTAGGCTACAGGCTCAGTAATCACCACTGACCCTGACCGGCAAAGTGTTTTTCTTCATGTGGTTCAGCTGACCTCTTCTATCTGCACAGAAACAAATCTCAGCGTCTCATTAGGCTTCATGTGTTTGTTTCTGTAAGGCTTTGTAATTGTGGGTGATTAGCACAAGCAGTGAGCCATTTGTGGATGTTCTGTGCTTCGAGACTGGGCCGGGCCTCGATCGCTCTTATCTCAACGCACGGCTGCGTAGTAACACTAAAGTATTCGCCATTTCCTGTGGCCCCGACAATTAACCCCCAAGATTCTCGACACGCTAATTGAGGCCATGTTCCACCTTTAACGCTCTTTTAACGAAGCCTAATCAAGGCGCCTGAGAGACCGCTAATGCACGTGCGTCTGATTTGCTTCCAGACTGGCCCAGTTTTTAATATGACGGGAGAGAGTTATGGCTTCCAAAAGGAGGCCAGCACGAAGTGGCAGACGCTGTTTTTTTACAACGTGTCAATGGAGCAGTTGACAGACCTGTGGTTTGGGGCTTCCATTGTCTCCCTTGAAAACGAACATTTCAAATCCTGGATTATTTAATCCTGCTTAGTTTCTATCTGGACTCCTGAGGGAAGAGTGCAGAAAGGTCTGGTTTAGGGCTGCCAAAAGCCACACTCGGAGTTCCCATCTCCTTCCCAGTGCCAGCCACCTCCCGGAGGATCTTTGAATAGCAGGAATAACGGAGACAGACATGAGGAAGGGGAGAGGGGAGTGTGGTGTTGTGATATCACGGCAGCAACATTTACAAAGGCAGGAGACATCCTTCTCCATTGACTCACTGCAGTGGAAGCCACTATGGGCAGCTGCCAGGCGTCCTCGGGATAAACAACTCAAATTACATGGTGTAATGCCTGGGACTGTGAATTTCACTAAGCAAAGGCTCTCTGATTCTAATTATGACATTCATTAACGCCAGGATTCCTGGAACAAGGGCTTTAATCCTGACACAGCCCCCCAAAGCTGCTTTAATTCTGTGGGCTGGCCTGGAATGGGAAGCCCGGTCTTGGTAGACTTGTGTGGTTCCTGTAGAATCATTACTCTGTCAGTGTCTTTGGTCATTAAATTAAATTTATTAAGTCTCCATTCATAGTGTATAGATTTCCATTCGTATGATTTGGAACAGATCTTATCAGAAAATAGAGAAAAAACAGTAGTAAAGAGTAAATTCAGTAATCGGCATCAAGGGTTGCAATTGGTACTTTGAACAGTATGTAAATTGAAAATTTAGTTAACCGTCCTAAATTTGCACAGACATTATACTTTTTAACAAACCTCATGTAATTACCCCCAATGCTCTGAGAGTAAACCATTGTCTAGCACAAAAACAAAAACAGTTTCATAAATCTCAAGAGGATTTTTTTATCATTGTAAATCTATCACACCAAACTCAATCCCTTAAGAACCTCCCTTGGCTCCAGGATACCCAAAGACAGTTGCTAAGGAAACACTGCTGAATACTTGACATTGGCTGTGGTGGCAAAACTGTCGCCTTGTTTTTTGATGGTTCACATGTTTGATGATTTGCTGTAACATTCCACTGGCAGACAGGAGGCACCAGGAAGATTCAATATGTGGCATTTGCTACCATCTGTAATGTACCATCTTTGAGGGAATGTTTTATAAAATGACTTGGGAGCAAGCTCTGCTTTAGAAGATTTGTTGACCCCAAAATAAAACAAAGTCTGGTCATTTTTTCTCACCCTCATGTCATTTCAATCTTATGACTTCCATTCATTTTTCTGTGGAATGCAAAAAAGAGGAATTTTGAAAATACTGTTCAGTATTTTCCATTCAGTTACAATGAAGAGGGACTGAAGTGTTCATGCTTCGAAGAGGACACACATGCACCATAAAAGTGTCTTCAGAGTGTCATACGAATAGTCTGAAACCTTCTGATTACTTTGTGTGAGGAACAGACCAAAACTGCTACTACAGTCAGTGAATTGAGAACCAAGTCAGTACGATTCATGAATGAAGCATTCACACCAGTTTTGTGTACAGCAAGAACCGATTCATTGAAAAGATTTGCCTGAATGATTCATGATCATCTTTTTCTCACAAAGCTATTGTATAGCTTCAGGTGTCTATAGTACAGGACTAATATTATGATATTTGTTTTGTCACTTTGGATCTTGACAGCCCCAGTCCTCATTTACTTCTTATGTTATTAAAATAATGTCCAGGGCTGCGTTTCCCAAAAACATCGTAAGCCTAAGAAGTTCGTAAAAACGATCGTACTACTGATCTTAATATTATGGTCTGTTTCCCAAAAGCATCGTAACTTAAGTAGCACTTGAAAAACTTCGTAGAACTATGAGTGCTCTGGAGTAATCGTACATCCCCAAGTGCATCGTAAGAAGACAGATTTATGAGGTCACCTGCAGGACAACCGGCAGATTACACTTTTATCTAGATTTAACAGATTACACTGCAAAGTGAGTACAAATAAAAGGTTTTGTTTGTACTTTTTTATTGTACACTTTATTGTACTTGTTTTTTGTTTAAATGAATGTAGCTATAAATTAAATAATAAAAAAGGGAAGAAAAAAATACACATCTAAATTAAATGAATGAACAAAAAAAAATCATAAAAGAACGAAGTAATGTGGGAAATATACTTTAAAGACGGCAAAATATGGATGAAAAAAAAAAATATATATCTGTCAATGACTTGCTGACGTGCACGAAAACCAGCCATGTATTGGGCATTTCTTGCAGACCACCTTCCCTGATCTTTGAACACCTCAGGTTGCAGTTAGTTTGCAATGTCCACCCAGATGTTTTGTTTTTCCTTATTTGTATGGTGTCCTTTAAATCTGTTAAAAATAACATCTTTGTTTCGCTCTATCTCCTCTAAAATTAGGCCTACATTAATTTCATCTTTTTTGAAAGGTATCTTTTCTTGTTTGTTTTTTTGTTCATACATTTTGTCAGTAGGCTATCTCCCCCTGAATGTAGACTTTAGACTTGTCTTGATTGCTAATCCACAGATGACGATTATTAGTTTAAACCTATATTAAGGCTAAACGTTCAGAATACGATTCCATATAAGGTTATATTTCAGCACTTCGCGAATGGACAGCGACTCTTAAGTAGCACGTAAAACGCGTTCTCGCGCGTTCATGTTAAGTGCATTTTTGGGAAACGCTCGTGGAATTGCTGCGAGCGTTCGTAACCTTGCACGTAGAGAGCGCTCTTAAGAGCTAAGATACATCGTTATCGGGAAACCCGGCCCAGGTCATTCCTAAAAAGTTGTCCTCCATCAAAGAAACAAAGTCTTAGAGGTTTGGTATGTCATGAGGATACATAACGCATTATTCTGTCATTTGTTTGAATGATTTAATACTTAGGGTGCAAAAGTTCAAGGAGTCTGTGCCATGTTATTGTTACTTTGGATGTTTTCACAGCTTTGAAGGGAGTACTTTACATATTTGTCCCTTGAGGGTTTCCTGATAATGAGATAAAGCATGGTGCATGGCCGTTTGATTGGCATGCCTGCTTTCTATATGTAAACGGTTAGCTCTGTAACGTAGCGTTGTTTGTTTTTAAAGTGGCAACCCTCGATTCAGGCTGCATGGCATCATTGCCTTCAATTAGCCTTGAGAATGTCCTGACCTGCAGTGTCCTCTCACACAAAACACATTGCATATCATAGCACTTAAACACAATCCAATCAGAGCGGGAACAATTTCTCACTTTCAGAGCGCATTAGCTTACAGACTGATTACAGCTATAAGTACTTATTTCCAAGAATTAAACTCTCTGATGCTGTCGCTTGCTCCCACAGTCACACACACACATTAATCACCCGAAAAAATACCCTGAGTTCCAGTAATAACCGAGCACCATCCTTAAGTAGCACAGCCCTGCTTCTCAATAAATGAGCCTGCTCAGTCCGGAAGAGCTTTTGACTGTGGAGATGAAAGGCTCTTTGGGGAGCCTGTATTAATGAAATTTGCTGAGTGAAAACTGAGCCGCCTGGCTGGGCCCCGCCAGGCCCTCACCTGGTTACACTCGCTCCTGGCCCAAGGTCACGGAACTGGAGCCCTGACAACACTTCCTCCCATCCTCAGAGGCACAGCGCACACACATTCATGAAACAGTAATCCAATTCCTGTCTTCCAAATGGACTGGGGGAAAATAGATCTGCTTGTTTTGTCACTCTGACAAATGGTTTGAGATGATATTCCATCTAATATTTATATTTTGAACCTTATATCACAAAAGATTATGCTTAAAGGTAGGGTAGGCAATTGCGGAGAGGCTAGCAATAGCAAGTTAGCTTTGAAAGCATGAGATCCCACCCTCCCTTCAGAGAGTCTCCAAAGCCACGCCTCCTTCAAAACACATGAACGCACACAGCAGAGTCACAAGAGACGGCGTTAAATTACCTCATATCACTAACCACATAACATTACAATAATAATGAACATAAACAACCTGGAGAGCTCTTGCACCACCTGACTGCTGCAGATTAATTTCAGCATTGATAGTGTTTATGTAGAAATCCGAGTTGGAGGACGTGATATGTAGAATGTCACGGTTGCCATCTCGTAATTCCGGTTACAAGTTACAACATGGCATGAACGCAGCATAAGCTCGTTGTTTTGGTTCAGGAGGAACTGTAAAATGCGGCTGCTGTTTTTTTTTTTTTTGGTGCTTGGTGACTGTCTATAACTCTGCTTAGCCTCATGAAACTCGCTGATGACGTGTGATGTCTGCGTGAGCAGGGTGTGCGGAGGTATGGAAATACATGCGTTGACAGACAGGTAGGACATCGGACTGAATGCAATGATTGGACAAAAAATGTTTTGGCCCTGAGACTTCCACAGAAGATATATGATCATGTTTTAATATTTAGAACACTTCTATTATTGATTGCTATTAGGATGTGAAGAGAGTTCCAACCAGAATAGCAAAAAAGTGTTTATGAAACAAATTGCCTACCCTACCTTTAACCGTTACATGCCACTCTTGAGTACTTGATTTCGGATTAGTCAATCACAGCATTCTGCAGTCAAATATTTGTTCATAATGTCTGCTAAGCTATAATTAACCAGAATGACTGTAAATAAGCCAAGCTGGTTACAGGTCTCTCTTATTACTCCAAAGTCAATTTTCCCTACTAAAAAAACTGCTTAAGCCAGGCTCCCAGTTTGGCGAAGTTGGTGTTTAGCTGGTTAGGCTTATGTGGTCAGCTGGTATCCCAGCCTGAACAGTTGTAAAGTGTCCAATACCCCTTTGACCAGGCTAGGAGACCAACTAAGACAAGCAGACCAGCATATTATTATGTTTATCTTCCTGCATTATAAATTAATATCAACTCAATTCAATATTTCACATCCATTTATTTATTAATTTTAGTATGTGTCTGTGTAATAAGCAAGATAATGTACAGTTCGCTGATTGTTATCGCAAAACAAGCCCCTTCAGATGAAGGTCAGGGTTATATATTATGCTTTCATTATACAAACTGCACATCCAGTGCAGTCTTTCTGCTTATTTAGCTTGCTGATTCTGTGTAAGTTTTCGAGAAAAAACATTTCATAAGAGTCTCACTCCACAGTAGCAGTGTGAGGTTGTAAAGGCAGTCATTGCATGTGGTTATAAATAAATCCTATAATCAGAAAGGCCGATTACCCTGGAAACCTAATTATCCAAATCACAGTTTGTTGTCGTGACAGTTGCTACAGTCGTTAAGCGGCGTACGGGACCAGCTGCTGCAATGCTAATTTTGTTTATTTATTATTTATTCATTTAATGAGAGACACAAAATACCCTGATCTGTTTTGAAACTCACTGACGGCTCCCTCTTCGTGCCATGAACAATTCATGAACGCTTTTTCAACACCGAGACACTCTAATGTGAGAATTTTACCAAAAAGGTCAATGTACGCTTAGCATGTCCTCGTGCTGCTTGGCAGGTACTGCTTTTTATTCTCAGTAGACCAGCGGTGCCTAATGTCATAGTGTGAATAATAATACACACTCCAAAGAGACTGCCAGGAAGGAAACTCGCTCCAGACTTTAGCAGTTTGAGGATAACTCTCACCCTTTAGTTGCTCTGAAGCACTACGTGTTAATAACTAATAGCTGAGATCACAACACTGTCAGTGGCTTGTATCTCAAAAGTCTAATTAGATCACTACTACAGCGCACATCCTGATAAGAGCTGCATAGGTTTTTTGCATGGCTAAAGGCATGGAAATCGTAAATAATTTAACGATTATGATTCCAAATCCTCTATTGATTCTGTTCTTTAATTATTCCATTAACAATTCTTTTAGTACTTTAGATTAAAAATATTTGATAAAAGATCAAATTGGGAGTGTATATTTAATAAAAAATTATTCGGGAATTGAATTACACTGGTTTCACTTTATTCTCTATTCACTAAAAACAACCCTCTCGTTTGTAACATTCTTCTGGAATTGTACTCTACCGTTTTCGCTGTATGTTTTTGATTCTCTAAAGAGAATCGTTGCATAAATGTGTGGTCACATTAGTGAAATTTTTGCACATTTTCGCTAGCAAATTTTTATTTTATTTGACTCTTAAATTGTATTGTTAGACTTTCTCTAATAGATTATGACCAATTGCGCCGATTAACACTAAGGAAACGTCTATACCAACGCCACCATAGCGAGAAGTGTCTGTCCTGTGTGAAATCATAAGAGCAGCACTAGGACGAAAGCACCTGAGACCCCGGTGTAGAGTCCAGGTCCAGAGAGTAAAACCTGACGAATTTATGCGGTGAGGCTCACCCTGCCACATCACAAACGTCCTGGAGGGCACTCCTGACATTAGAGCCTTAGAGGCCTCCATATGGTAGAGTGGGACCGGACAGCCATACTGCCCTACAAAACAAAAGGGCAGTAACTGCATTTTTGGTCAAAAATGAGTTATTATCATTTTCATGACATTCAAGGCATCCTTTGTTATGTGACAAAACATCTTATCTCAAATGTGTGTCATTTTGGAGAAAAATGGTAATAGTTTTTGGAGAATCTGTAGTTACTGCCTTTTTCCTTGGTATGGTGCCACGTTTTTGGTAAGTAATACAAAGCAAGTTTGCAAAGCAAGAATACAGTAACTGCAAAATAGGGGTAAAATATCAAATTAAATATGAGGATTGATATGTACAAAGAATAAGCTAATATAAAGTAACAAAACAGCCACATGTCCAATAATCTACCTACAACTACTTAGGCTGGATGACAGGATAACTTTAAAGTCATTTTTCTCAGTTCTGCACTCTGCGTAGTTACTGCCTTTTTGCTTTGTAGGGCAGTATAGGTGTCGGTTGTCCGGTTGACTCATAAGCAGGTGAGATAGTCTCAACCACCCACTTGCTCATTCTCTGCTTAGATGCTGGGGACCCTTTGTTAGGGGGCCCAAAACATACAAACAATTGTTCAGCTTTACGCCACAGGGCAGCTCTGTGGACATTGGCATCCAGTTCCCTAACTGGGCACAGCAGATTGTTCTTTTCCTGGTCCGAATCTTAAAAAGGAGAAAGACAGAAGGCCTGCAGTACTATAGATCTAGCCACATTAGTGGGGACCTTGGGAATATAGCCTGGTCTAGGGTGAAGGAATGCTCTAACCAAGTCAGGCGCAAATTCTAAGCATGAGGGTGCAACCGACAATGCATGTAGATCTCCTATTCTTTTAAGAGATGAGATGGCGAGGAGGAACAGAGCTTTCAAAGTAAGAAACCTAGCTGGCTCCTCCCCCAAAGGCTCAAAGGGAGCCTGGGAAAGGCCTTAAAGGACAATGGCCAGATCCCATGTCGGCACCCTGGTGCGAGCTGCAGGCCTCAGCCTTAGAGTACCACGGACGAAACGAGATACCAAGGGGTCTTTACCCACAGACATTCCACCTAAAGGAATGTGGTAAGCACCTTTGGCCGCCACATAAAACTTTAAAGTGGATGGGGATAGACCTGCGGTGAACTGCTCCTGCAGGAAGTCCAGCACTGTACCAACCGGGCAGTTAACTGGGTCTAACTGACCGTCAATACACCATGAAGTGAAGACTCTACCATAACCATAACCCCAACTCTCTCATGTGGGCCAGATCGACATCTCGATGCCGAACCGCCAACTGATGCGACTGAGCTAGAATCAACCAGTCGTCTATGTAGTTCATGATGCGAATACCCTGCAGGCGCAGGTATTGGTATGCTTTGCCCCCGAAAGCAAACCTCAGGAACTCCCTGTGATATGGAAGGATGGAAATGTGGAAGTATGCGTCCTTGAGATCTATCGTGACAAACTAGTCCTTGAATATGATCTGTGGCACAATTTGTCTCAGTGTTAACATTTTGAACTTCAGCTGCATGACTGATTCGTTCAGAACTCTCAGATCCAAAATGGGACGCAACCCCCCATCCTTCTTTGGAACAATGAGATACCAACTGTAAAACCTGGTTTCCCTGATGGAGGTTCCAAAAAAGGTTCTATGGCCCTTTTCTCCAACAGGGTTTTCACTTCTTGTTCCATTACCAGAACCTGCTCGGGGCCCACCACAGTGGATAGGACCCCCATAAACCTGGGCGGGCGAGACCCGAACTGTATTTTGATAACCCTTCTCTATGGTCTGCAGGACCCAATGAGAAATATTTGGCAGTAGCTTCCACGCTGTCAAAAATTTTTACTAGAGGTACCAGTCTCTCGAGACTGGCTTCTGGATTGTGTTGTTGTTGTGCAATCAGTCCGACGCCCTGTAACGTCGAACCGGCAGGGAACGACCAAACTGACTGCTCTGGGACCCTCCTCGGAGAGGACGGGCATCACAGGACCACTACCAAACCAGGTGGACCCTGAGATATGTGTTTGCCGGAGACCGCTGTGCCCTGAAGCACACGTGGTGGAAGGTTTGGCATCGTTTGCCACCAACTGGACAGGGGTGGGAATTACAGTTACAAGTTACAATAGATTACCCTCAGTGTAATCTGTCAAAATGACGGACGGCCTTCAGGATTTTCCGTCACTGCTAAATATTAAATGATGTTAAGAAATATAAAAAATCAGTTAATGATGGAAAATATTCAGTTAACGAGACATCTTGCTCACACATAAGTCAATTTTCAAACCATGTAGATTTCTTTTGGTCAACATGGTGAATTCCCTTAATTAACTTGAACCTTTTGCTAAATCTGATGTGGGGAAATCTTTTTCCCTCATGCGGAATTTCCAATCTCATGGATTCCTATGGAAATGACTGGATTTGGCCACGAAAATGTACCGACGGATGATAAATGTGAACGCACCTTATGAGTCATTCACTCAGGAATTACACAACACTGGTTTTGCTGCAAATCACAGTGAGTTTCTGCCTCAAATGAACACACAACACACTATAATGTATGTAGTCAGCGATTTAACCTGAAAAGCATTAAGCTGTGTCTCTGACGGAGAAATACCGAGCCCTGCTCTGGGTATGTTACTCAACACAGGGATGACAAAACATCTCTTCCTCTCTCACTAGAAGCATGACCGTTCCGCCAAACTGGCTGACAAGCTGGCAGCGTTGAAAGCCAATGGGGTCCCGGGAAAAAGAGAACCAGGTGACAAAATCTGAGTCTCCTTTACCTCTCAGAGGTCCCTTTCTCAAAAGTAACAACAAGAGTTTCTGAAACAGTCAGAGGAGGTGGATTTTTTAGGAGAGTGAGGGCCCTGCGGGTCAGCCATGCGGAAAGGCTTGAGTGCTGTTTTAGGAGCGAGGTCAAGCATGGGTGGTGGGGGATTTGACAGGAAGTAAAATAGGAGCCCCATCAAGCTCTCTGCCTGATGTGACCTGTGGAGACATTTGTCTGTGAGTGTTAAGAAGAAAAAGAGTCTACCTGGGGTTGTTTGTAAAAGAAGCCACTTATTTTTTGTCGACTGCTTTATTCTAGGGCTCAGTGTAGTTTAGAAGATGATACTTCTAAAGTGTTAATATTGGTGTTAATATTGTGCACTTATTGGGTTAATAAGTAAATTTTCCAATAAACACTTCACAGAGGTGTGTCTAACAAAGACACGCTCACATTTATTTCAGATAGTGTCTCTGGGTGCAAGAGAACCCAACCTATTCCTTGCCAAGCCCATCTCCCCTGACATTTGTTTCCAATCAAAACTCCAATTCCCCCTTTTTCCAGTTCAAAAACCTGCAATAATAGAGTTAACCTTTGAGCTGTACTCCCCTCACTCTGAGGCAGTGGCTTAAAGCTGAACCATACCTAACACCAGCCTCTGGTAACCAATTTACTCAGATCTAAGCCTGAGTTATTGCCATTGAAGGGCATTCCTCTGGTCCTCTCCTTTGCTTTGTACCTCTCTTTAACAAGTGACATTATTGTCCTCCAATTACGCTTTTAAAACTAGAAACACAATCTCAGAGAAGTCCCGTAGACGGATGTGCTTTGTTAGATTTGGGCTACAGTTTCCAATTGAAGTCTATTTGAGTTCTTTTGAACCTAATCGTTCTGGGAAATTATTTTGCCTGGTACCACTTTGACATTTTCGTCAAGTCATATAAAATGGCTCACAGAGAAATATATCTTTACGTTGTTCAATGAATCAGAACTTGTGGGCCAAGCACATGATTTTGCTTGAATATAAATTCAATCAAATGAAATCTAACCTATTGATTTCTCCTGGTTGATTTAGCCCAACTTCCAAAGACGATTAATCTGATGTTGGAAAGCCAAAAAACATATATCTTTTGTTGTCTCAAAATGCTGAAAAACAGGACATCATTGCTCACTTTAAGTGCCACAGCTTGTTTTCAGAAATGCGTGTCCGCCAAAAAGGCCAGCCTTTCTTGAAAAAGTCGAATCTCATGTTGATTGTGTCCTTGTTTTGTTATTGGGCCTGAAGAACAGGGTCTTGTTTTGTTTTTGGCCTCTGAGGGCATGAGGTGGCAGCGGTCCAGAGAAAGACAAAGACCTGAGGCGCTAAACAAGGCTTGGTAGGAGGCCTGCCTCTCTCCTCCCCGTTTCACAATCAGCGTGTGGGCTTCAGGGTGGCTGACAGCCCAGCAAGCTCTAGCCGCTGAATTATGGAGCCTTGTGGCTTTGAAGAGAGACAAAGTCCCCTGTCTGGAAGCTCCAGACGAGAACGCTGCATGTTTACCACTAAGACACCACCGTCTGTCCTTGCATGTGTGAACTTGAACCCTAGATTGCATATGAAACTGTGCAAATGGATTTAATCTTGATTCATAGAAAGAACCCAAGTAGATTTGGTACCATGTTACATAAACTGCATGGCCATTATTCATTTAATCTCAGAGAACATGTATGTGAGTGGTGTGTGTACGTGTGCTGGCTGCTCCACTGGCCCACATAGAGAGCGTTAGTTAACCCGCTGCAGTCTGGGCTCTCCTCTCAGGCTTTAAACAGCTGTCTGTGTTTGCCAGCACATCCTCCTTGGCTCATTTCGGCTCCCCCTCTCTTGCAGTAATCACAGCTCTGTGCAGGGCTAAATGGAAGGGTTGGGAGAGAGCACGCAAGCCTGTGGTCCCTCGCTGGACTCCTCAGCTGGCCTTGTAATGCTCACTTAGTCCTGCAAGCTCCATATGCATCTAAACACAAACACAAGCCCTGGCAGAGACACATCATCAACCAGACACACACACACACACACACACACAATATTGAGAGTTTACAAACACACATGGATTAAATCAAATAAACGTGTGTTTTGGATATATGTAATATTCATACATATGCATACCAAAGCATATAGATTCGGTAAGACTGGACAAGGCTCCATATCTCATGGCTGTATTTATTTGATCAAAAATACACACAGTAGTATTGTGAAATATTATTACAATTTAAAATAACCATTTTCTATTTTTTTTTACATTTCTTTATACATTTTAAAATGTAGTTTATAACTGTGATGGCAAAGCAGAATTTTCATCATCATTGCTCCAGTCTTCAGTGTCACATGATCCGTCAGAAATCATTCTAATATGATTATTTGCTGCTCAAGAAACATTTATTATTATCATTGTTGAAAACAGTTGTGCTGCTTAATATTTTTGTGGAACCCGTCAGGATTCTTTGATGAATAGAAAGTTCAAAATAACTTTTAAATCTTTGTAACACTACCCTAGTGAAAAAACGTACCAAAATGTATTTAAAATACATTTATTTCATACTAAGTATTCTACAAATCAATTTACATATTTATTGTCATAATGCTTGAGGCTTACTGATATAAATATTATAATTAAACTTTATTTGGAGTACTTCTTTATTGCACAATGCTCATTTCTTAATATTAAGCCTAAAATGTGTATCAGTAAGGCTATAGTATGATCTCTGTTTAATACTATTGTTTAAATGCAAGATAGTTGAAGTGTACCTAAAGCATACTTGCAATAGTTCCACTTTAGCACAATCCAATATACTTAATATATATCTTAATGTATATCTTTAGTGGGACCTCACCACTATTTCTGGATAACTAAATTAGTTGTTCCAATTTAGCAGACTCAATTTAAGTATATCAATTTAGTATACCAAAAGTACAATTGCAGGGTATTTATATTAAGTATATAAAATGTATTTGTAGTATACTTTTAGCATAAAATAAATTTATTTCAAATACATTTTGGTACATTTATTTTTCACTATAGGGTATACATTTATTTATATTTGCTTTTTACAAATTTAATGCATTCTTGCGGAATGAAAGTATTTATTTCTTTAAAATAAACATTTGAATTTTATTGTTTATATAATAGTACATGCATATATGTTTGCGTGTGTGTATTCTTATCTTCCCCTGTCTGCTGATTTTGAAGTCACTTCTTAGGATAGCTAGTGAGACAGAGAGAGAAAACAGACAACAACCAAACAAGAGGAAAAATATAGTCACAGAGTGATTGCTGAGTGGACCTTAACTCGAAACCAATCCTTCCAGACATTAATGATTACCAGAAAGCACCACAGAGAGTTTATAAAAAGGCACTCTGTGAGGGCAGGAATTGGTATAAATGAGTACATTACAGTGCATTACTCTGAAATCATTGCTAATGCACATTAACTGAATAGTGTAGTGTGTCAGAATGTGTTTGTGTGGAGAATGAGGTCTCTTGATTTTACTTAAGAACCAGCAATCTAATTCGGTCTCTTTTTATGTGTGCACTTGGAAGAGGCAAAGCGGTACCGGACAGTCACGTGTGCACCATGAGCTGCCATGGTAACTTGGACAGGTCTGTTTGTGATTCACCCAGCTGGGCTTTAAATTGGTCAGTATGACTGCATTACCACCACCTGGTCCCAATCAGTGAAATCTATTAGTGAGTGGCCATCCGATGTCTTAAGGTACGTTTACACACAACGATGTATTAAAACGGAAAAGTGTTTCCTTTGTACAGATAACAGCATTATCAAAATGATCCCCGTTCACACGGATCCATGGAAACAACTAATAACGGTGTATTATTCATGCCAGACAAGTAGTTGGCGATGTCACTTTGTAAAGAAAGACTACAAGACTGCGCTCATATGCAGTCTTTTACTACAGTGCACTCAAACCGAACACAAATGCCTATAGACACAAATTACATAATCTATAATTTTTTTGTCCGATTTTCATTCTAAGGATGTTAATCTTAATAATGATGTATTATTACTTTGTCTTCTTGGTAAATTTCATCTTCACAAATCCAGATACATTCACTGTAATCCAAATTTTAGAATGTTTTCCTCTGATATAAAGTCCCTTTTTACTTCCTTTAAGAAAATATCAAAACCTTTGAACACAAAAGCTTCGAAAACATATATCATCCTTAAAGGTACACTGTGTAAGAATTTCTCCCATCTATCGGTGAAATTGTATTTTGCATTCAAACGAATAGTGCTCTCTAGCAGCTCGCTTTTTCAAATACGTGTTGCAACTACGGTAGCCATTATGTACCAAGAAGCTATGACAACATGTCTTCCGATAGCACTTCATCGAGCTTAACTATACATGTTCTACTGTTATGCTGCCTATATAATGAATTACACAACCAATAAATGAAAAAAAGCTTGTAATTTAGACCGTAACATTGACTTACCTGTCGAGAAGAAAGCAGGCAACTTCAGCGTCCCTTTCAAAGTCTTTCTCCTTCATTAGCTCTTTCCACCTGGGAAAAACGATCTCGATATTTACCCTCTTTTTTTGAATTCGCCGATCACGTTTCCTTTTAAATTCAATGTTTTGCTTTTTTGGCAACAAGGATTCCTTTTCCTGTGGCTCGGCATAAGTATGATCCTGCATTATGAAGTACCGTGTCCATTTCAGCTGGTTTCAGTCACGTGACGCTGGTTCTGAACGGAAACGCGTTGTGGAAATGTGTTGAGGTAGGCTAGTGCTTTTGTCCCTCTCTGCTATTATAGTTTTTCAAAATGGCGGAACGACATGGAAGCCTTCTTGGACTTACCCGTCCAATGTTTATAAAGATAAGAAATTCTTCGCTTACAAGGATAAGTCAGATCATTGGCAGAGGTAATTTTACACCAATGAGGACATACTGTATTTACGAATAAAGACATTGATTTTAGCTAATTAAATGCTTAAAAACTACACAGTGAACAAGTCTGTTGTAAGGAACCTTGAATTTTTCACGATGACAAAATGTTATATTGTGTTGAGTTGTGTAATTCTTAAAACCACTTGTGATGATGTATGTATCCCCCCCCCCAAAAAAAAAAAAGCGTGATAAGTGTGTCGTTTTCAAAAAGTTTTCATTTTTCCAAGCCACCAAAAGCCATGGTCATATAAATGAATGGCCAAAACACATAAAAAGTCTTCCGTTTCAAGTTGAAAATGTTGTGTAAATGTCCCCTCAGATGATGCACAGCCATGGGATTTTAACAGATGCACTCATCCTACATTAGACAAATCGCTCCAGAGAATGGAAAGTGAGATGGTTTTGTTTGGGGAGTTGATGAGGGTTATAAAAACTAGTAGTTCTTGCTTCCAAACCCATAGCAGGAATGTTAATACCCATTTTGGGTTTTACCTGGGTCCTGCAGATCGTATGCAAAGCTAAAGAGCATAAGAGATCAGCATGCGAGTGGCCAATAACACCATCTTTCATGCTGTGAGGTAGAGTTATTGGATCCTTACAAAGGCGCTCAATTTAACTTTGCCCTTAAAACCCTTTTGTTTGAACCCCTCCCATGCCAGTAGGGTGCTAGTTACACATCTAGAGAACAAATCCACACACAACAGCACAGCCCGCACATCTTTGCAGCTGTGTCCGCACTAAGAGCTGATTGGGACTTCTGTCTCCTCTACAGAGGGAAAACAAACTGCTTGTCAAACGACTGAGTGGCTTTTTTCTTTTTTCTTTTTTCTTTTCTCACTGCTTGTTTGTTTTTGGGCTCTGGGGCTGTAGAGGCCCTGGCAGGGCTGTTTGAGTTTTCCCAACTCTAATGAGCAGGAAAGGAGGCTGTTTCTGTGTAGAAGAAGGAGATTGGTTCACCTTGCTGGTCAACCCCTGCAAAAATGTCCATTGTTCCTATTTGCTCTGAAAGTACGAAGCTCTAAATGGCTGTTGGTTTTCAATATGTGAGCAAACTTCCTCCAGCAAATGATTTTCCAGGGGCGGGAAAGAGTGACAGAGAGATAGCACACCCTTGTTTGCTGGGCCACCAAACTGTTAAGCCTCATTTGGGTGGGCATGTTTCAACGGTGGCTGTCATAAATACTGATTGTTTTGGACCAGGACAGCCCAGGTGCGTTCATTGTGCCGTAAGCTGTTGCGGTAAGAGCCTGTTGTTCTGCACTAGTATCGTTTTGCTTCCCATAAAAACATGTTGCTCAGTGCGGTTAGGTCACAAAAATGGAGCGGCTTGTGTGGGGGACGATGGCACGAAGAGCTCATCTGACACATGATCTGTTCAGCATGTAGTGCATTACAGTGCACTACACCCTCACTTTTATACGTCCTAATGTGGGAAGGAAAATAAGGGCAGCCACCTTCATGTTTCAGCAGTCATTCACTTTCACTCAGGCAATCACATCACATGGAGGTCTTTAACAAGGTTTCCAAGTATCTTCGCTGTTAACTGTTAAATATGGAGGGAGGTAGCCTTAGACAAGAGTAGGCATCGGCACATGTGAAAATATCAGGAAAGGAATATTGTGATTACAGTTTCAGTTTAATTGTTTAGTTTATAATTTTTTTTGTCAGGGTCCAAAATTATCACTTGCCAGAACTCGAACTCGGGGCGCCCAACGTTCTGTTGTGTTATGTCAGGGTGCTACCCACAAGGTTATGTTTCTTCTTCATCAAAAATGTATACCCCAAAAATATACCACATTAACTCCTGATAACAACACACTAAAGCTAGTGTTATACTTTCCGTGTGCGCGAGTGCATAAGGGTCCGCTAGGGTCTGTGTGACATAAAAATAGTAATCGGAGTGTATACGCAAAGGCTCTTTGTGGACATTCGCGTGCCTCCCATTTTTTGTGACCGTGCGGAAAAGTACGTGCCGTCACAAGGCTACAAAGTACCAACAGCGCATGGGCTGTAAAAACAACATGGACGTCGAATTTGAAGAGAGGCTGTGTGAATAAGTCCATTGTTACCCGTCGTTAAAACAATATAAAGACAGCCAGATGTGCAATAATTTGTGGAGGGAAATTGCATGTGTGGAAGTGTACACGCCGGTCTACTGCGCATGTGTGGAACACATCCACCGAGCGGAACCCAGCATACTGTACACTTTTAGTAATATAAATACAAGTAGTCCGCGTCTGTGCTGTACGCAGCTGTCTGTGTATGCGTCCGAACTGAAGTGTAATCGAGGCTTTACTGTATGTGGAATATTCTGTACGTTAAGCCACTAAAGTAAAAACATGAGGAATAAAAATCGTAATGGTTGTACTTAGTGGTTCGGTTGGGAAGCACAGTCTCACTCACATTCACGGCATTGCTGCAGCTGTGACGCACTTCAGTCCGCTTTTTGCTGTCAAAACAGCACTTTGTAAAGAATAAGATGTTATTTTAATATAGTATGATACAGAGATTTCCAAAATTAATTAAAATAGCACTTCATATCAAAAAGGTTGCCGACCCCTGGTTTAACGTTTTGTGTGAGTATAGTATATCTTAAAGGCTAGGATGTGATGAGAAAACCTGACATTGCTATTTCTCTGTCCTGTAGCATATTGGATCATATTGAGCAGATGGACCATTGTGGAAAAAATGCTGAAAAATATGTAATAAAGTAATGAGACCGGTTAACTAGCTGCTGCACCCCAGCCTACAAAGGTTAACATTGGTTACTTCAAGCCCTAAATGATTTAATGAAATGTAGTTAGATATTGATCTGGTTAGCATTTCTACATGACAAAATCAAAGGTAGTTGAATTTGAAATGCATATCTAGACATTTTAAAACATGTCTGACATTATTGATTGATTTACATTGCCTGGCCAAAAAAAAAAAAAGGAAAAAAATTGGCCAATCATAGACTCTTAAGCATTTGCCTATTTAAATTCAAACAGCACTTTTTGGGGGTGGGTAGTGTATATGAGATCCAGACATCAGGAAGATCCAAACTCAGTCTGAAATATTTCACGGTGCTGTTGTGAGTTTGATAGACTTTGGGATGAGGAGAGCTGGAGGATTTGGAGGTAGAGCTTGTCAATCCCAGTTCCTGTGTCCAGTGATGCATGGTGAAGGCAGCTGACCCCAGGTGCCCTGCAGGTGTGCTGGGGACGAGTTGACTGGAATGTGGCCTCACGCTGAGAGATTCCCATCAGCCCAGCATTCCTGAAATGGGGAGGGGACAAAGGGGCTCTTCTGTGATGGCGGACTTTGCTGAAGCCCCCAACTCACCTTGACTGACTGTAGATTATTGGCCTGCATACTGGAAGATATGTTTCAAGCTGTTTCCAAAACAAATCAAGTGGAAACAGGTGTAGGTTTTCAGCGTGCAGTGTATCATCTATATGAGTAGTCCAAATAGAGTTTGTCCAAATAGATTTGCTATTTTGCCAGGGAAGGAAGTTACTGTGCAAGAGAAAATGATTGTGGAGTGGAAACCTCAGTTCTCAGCAAAACTTCTGGTGCTGCATTCATAAAAGTCTTCTAAAGAAACAATTTAGGGAAGTTCTTAAAGGGATAGCCAACCCAAAAAGGATTTTATTATGTGAATAAAAGCCTAAATTCAATCTGTTCATCATATAAAGCGATCGAGTCTCTTCAGAAAATTGAAGACGATTCTCTTTATGAACCTTTTGAAGCGTCAAAGTGGTAGTTGCATAGCTGTCAATGGCGGGACAGAAACCTCTCAGTTTTCATCAAAAATATCTTCATTTGTGTTCTGAAGATGAACGATAGTCTTACTGGTTTGGAACGACATGATGGTGAGTAATTAATTACAGAATTTTCATGTTTGGGTGAACTATCCCTTTATGGTAAATTTAAACAAAGTTTATGCCAAGTATAATTCTTGTACATTCTTAAATTCCCAAATATTTTCTTAAAAGAACTGGTGCATCTTAACATGTGTCCTTTTTTTCAGTAGAAAGTATGGAATTTTTGAATGAATGTGTGTGTCTTGAATGAAGTCTTTTCATTTTAAATTACGAAATAAAAAAGATAACTGTAAAGAATGTTTCGAGAATCTGGCCTCTGATAAAGGTCAGTAGGTCATGAACCTAGTTGATTTATGTATTGGTCTGTCCAGGTGTCCTCTTGCGCCTTGTGTGAATTATAGGCTGCAATGATTCCAAAGAGAACATTTTCCCTCAAGAACATTCACTCTTCTGCTAAACCATTTGAAGCCTATTAGATTAACTGCCACAATATCTCTGGCTTTGGATTAGCCTGTGACCTAATCTTCAACAGTCATTTTTCACTTCCTCTACCCAGTTCCCTCAAAGGTCAGAAGTCTTCAGCCCAGGGTTGTGCTTGTCCATGGGTGATGGCATCTGATGTAGATCTGCATCGTAAATCCCCACTTCTACACATCTGATTTGCTTAAACCCATGTGCTAATAACAGAACAGAAATGATTCGATTGCTATTAGAATGCAGGTCACGTCTGTATCAGCAGCATATTTGCGCTTGACCGTTTCGGTTTTTGAATAGTTTGACTTCCAGTTGAACCACGCTGTCCCACATTTCTTTGTCTGGTACTTAAGCGCTGATGTATGGAAGGAAGCCTTGTTAAAATTAGCCCCGAGCAGTTAGATTACCTGCTGTGACACCAAAAACACCTCACCTCGAACAACAAAAGAGCTTAAAGGAATGCGAGCAATGTGGGTTATGCCACACTTTACAGCCTTTCGGCCTCAATTCCCCATTGTTGTGGAATAAGCAGTGATGAAGTTGAAAGGAACGAAAACAGCCACACATTCATTAAGTTAATGAATAAACCATCACATATTTGTGAAACACATTCACGATCAAGAGGACGACCATAAATAATAAATAGACCTCACTCGGTTGCTCAAAGCAGATGTGGCGTCGTAAAACTGACAGTTGGACTGTGTAAAAATGTTTTTTGCCTCCAGCGAGGGGGGGGGCTGACAGATCACGAGAAACCGCAGCATTGCATTGCCAGATCGCCATGTTTTGGTGGAAATCTAAACATTTACAATGAGAATGTTTTTGTGCAAAGAATGTAAGAGATATAACCGCATGATGTTCATCCCTGCTTGTTTCTCTGAGGAATTCATTTAAATATTAGCTCTGGGCAAAAACAAATAGGATTGTGGAGAGATAGGCCCCCTGTTGACTGCAGAGATGGGCGGCTCTGCAAAGACACAAATATTTTCGCCGATGGTTTATTTTCCTGTGAGAAAACAAACACTGTGTGGTGTTGCTATGGTGAATGGTCCTGAGTAAAGAGCGCTGGCAGTCGAAGGAATTGGAGTTTTTCATTACTTCGGGGGTGGGAGGACGAGCCTGATGCTCTTGAACGGATCACTGCGTGAGCTTTTATTGAATACATCAGAAACCCACAAATGAGTCGTAGAATGTTGTACCCGTAAGGATAATCTATCTATCTATCTATCTATCTATCTATCTATCTATCTATCTATCTATCTATCTATCTATCTATCTATCTATCTATCTATCTATCTATCTATCTATCTATCTATCTATCTATCTATCTATCTATCTATCTATCTATCTATCTATCTATCTATCTATCTATCTATCTATCTATCTATCTATCTATCATCTAATTTATACCATAAGCTGGTGTCACTGGGATTTGACCTTGCTCAAGGGTACAGTGGTGATATGGTTTGAACATGCAACCTTTTGGTTAATGTATTATAAAAATGATATTATAAAAAATCTTATATTATATTATCCCTCCATTGACAGCTACGCAACTGACACTTGTTCATAAAGAGATCGTAAAATGTATTGAATGAGGTTCATTCTCACGTGTTACGCAGCACGTTTGAGCTTCCTCAAGAACCAATGATGTTCATTCTCACGTATCAGGCAGGTTTGGTTGAGCTTCTGTTTATGTTCGCTGATCAATGTTTATATATGAATAAATTAATTTAATTTAATTTAATTCAAATAAATTAAATCTGTTAATCATATAATGCGATCGTGTCATACAATCTCTTTATGAACTTTTTGAAGCGTCAAAGTGGAGTTGCGTAGCTGTCAATGAGGGACAGAAAGATATCAGATTTCATCAAAAAGATCTTAATTTGTGTTGCAAAGATGAACGAAAGTCTTACGGGTTTGGAACAACATGAGGGCGAGTAATTAATGACAGAATTTTTTTTTGGGGGGGGGGGCGAACTATCCCTGTAATTCTGAAGTTTTCTGATGTCATGCAGTAGGTTTGTGTACCAAAATTAAATCATTATTCAATGATAATCTTCCCCTCTGCTGATATGTATCTCTCCCTAATCACATTAAGATACTGAATTTAACAGCATATGGAGTTCGTATTAGTGAGTAAATAATGACAGAATTTTTTTTTTCGGTTGTAATGTCCCTGTAACTTTCAACAAAAATCAGGTGTCACGATAAATGCCAGAATAACATCAGTGTTTGTTTTATTCACCCTCGTTGTCTAAAATTGACTATTATATTTATTTCTCAGATAGCACATTTATTTTCTTCTGTGGTGAGCTAACAGTCAAATGTCTGTGCTAGAAGGTTTTTTACACTCTTGATGAGACTAGATTTACAGATGTAACTCCTTTACAGAAGTATGCTGGCCCATGGCCAAGTGGTCATATTTACTCCCAGTTTGGAGAGAGCTAGAGTGAGTCACATCAAAACCCTAGCATAAATGTCTATTCCAAATGTTCTTCCCTATCTCAGAACACTTAACTGAGTTTCAGGGTTTTTTTACGGTGTCTTTCACGAACAAAATATTCACATCAAGATTGGCTTTTTAACAGGTTCGGCATGTTTCCACGGCACTTTAGTCATTGAGGAACACACTACAAATACATCACTTAATTACATTAGAGCTCTAAATCTGATAATATCTCCATCTGGAATAAATAAGTGATAAATACATGTGATAAATGTTTGATTTGCCCAGAATAACCTTTAATGGGAGCCAATGCGATGAGAAAAATGTAAGAACTTCCACTTGTTATTCTTCTGAAGGTTTAATTTTAAGAGATGTTGAATTCCTGCTGTTAACTAGAGTTAGCAGTCAATCATTAGCTCGCTGTATTATCTTTGGGCTTTATTAAGGACATAAAGCATGTATGTGAGTGTCAGTCTTTTGAACTTCCCAATAGAGTGCAGATGTTACTCAGATCTGTATGAATCGACTGGTATCTTCAGAGATAAGATCTACAATTCTCGTAGGCATGCTGTAAAAGACTTGTGTGTAAAAATTGGCTGATGCGATATCTTTTCTCGTATCCAGCATACTTTATTACTGGTAAGAGACAGCTGATTCAGTCAAAAGAGAATGTCAGAGGTTGCGTAGTTTGACAGCAGGCTGTGTTTTCCAGACAATGCATGTCTTTAAACATTTAGTAAAGCTTTTTGATAGAATGATGTCTCCTGGCTCATGCTGCATGGTTTTGTATAACAGTTTCCCTGTGATCTCCGCAGAGGCTTTGTGTGCACAAATGCATGAGTGTGAAGGATTGCTGGGATTGTTCTTTGTTTAGGTGTCAGCATGCGTACACTAGATCCTTTTCTATCAACACCTAACTGATAACTTTTCCACACCGATTACACTGACAGACCGGATGTGTTGGACTTAAATCAGGGTCAGGAAAGAGGTCCACATTTAAGATATTGAATACCTCCATATGCAAATAAAAAAAGATAAATTCAATGCACAAGCTTAGGTTTCTATATGCTTAACACCACATATTTGAAGATTGTGTGAGATTTATATTGGATTTGAGTGTTTATGTTGAGTTAATCTTTAAGTGGGTAAATTTCAATTAACCATATAAGAACATGACAAAATGAAAAGAGAGAAACAGGAAATGTTATTCCTATATTTCTAAAACAAAATTTTTATAATATGATTTGTATGTATTTTAATATTTTTATAATTAATCACATTTCACCACCTCCACCCCAATACAAAAAAATATATTTTAAATGTATTATTATTTTTAGTATTAAAATATAAAATTGGTTTGTATATTAAATATAATAATACAAATTGCTATTTTTTATAATATTTGTTTTGTTGACGTTAATTATGCTGATTTAAATAGCTAAAAACTGTTTTTTTGTTTGTTTTTAAATTTAATATGAACGTTTTCATGTTCATTATATAATAACACTCGAATCAGTTCACTATGATCTGACATTGATTTTGGAGTTTCCTTTTGTTTTTCCAGCAGGTTCGGATCTGTGTTAGAGCACCCAGCATGAGTTCAGGCTATAAGCAGAGATAAATTGGTTTCTCTGTTTTGATATCATAAGTAAATCAGCTTCTTGGCTTAATGAGAACTGTTGAAACTGACACTTGACTGACACAGGGAGATAATAGGGCAGGAGGAGCTTTGAAGCTATGCTGACGGCTACCTGACGAACGCCTGTGAGTGAGTTGAGTGACCTTTGACCTCTCAGCCCAAACGCAGGCATAGCTGAGCGTCACCGGGCGACCTGTCACTAGCGACCCTCTCTGGTATTTGCACCCATGAGAACAAACCTAGTTGGACCCTGCTAATGGTCTGTTCTTGCAGGATTTTCTAGAATAGTTTATTCTGATCAAATATTTTATATAAATATATGAAAATAGTTTGCATAATGGCTGCTAAACTAAATAATAAATCAATAAAAGAGGTCTATTTCTGCTGTAGTTTGTTCAATGTGACAAAAAATGCAATTTACAATTGACAAATGCAATTTACAAATGCAATTGACTTGCCAGAGCTCTGTAGCGAATTGCTTATATGGTTGTTTTAGCTTTAGCAGTACAGCTTTATGGGCTGATAAATTGAACGCACGCTGTCATCTGCCTCTGACACTTGTGCAGGCAGACAGATTATGAGATGTGTTGAAATTGTTTGACATTACAGTGACACATACAGCTTAGATATTTTGTGGATTCCCCCACAAACCAGCTGCCGACTGGCTGACAGTTAACAGCCACATCCCATCAGCGACCTCGGTTATATACGGTCCCTTCATTTTGCCTCTGGAACAACAGTTTACTACATGGCTGTTTCTGCTGCTTAATTCTCAAGGTGCCTACCTCTTAGATGTTTGAGCGAAATTACAGCCAACTCAATTACAGCAGAGGTTCTGTCTGTCTCTATGTGTCCGTGGACCTCAGTGGTTTGGTGATCACCAGTTTTTGACAAGCAAACATGATTTTAATGACAGCTGGGTTATAATAATTAGATTTCCAGATGCAGGGAAATGGTAAGTGCTTTTTCTTAAGGTTGTCTTCCCCGTGAAGACCAACACACCACAGCTTGGTGAACCCATCAAAACATGATCTAAAGAGAATAAACCGGAATCGTCCTGTGTGGCTACATCCCCCTCTTAATTAGAATTTTAATGACCTTAATCAGTTGTTCTTGGAAGTATGTGGTTCCCTTATTCTTCCCGGCTCCCATCAAATCCCTCCTAATCACTCCGGCCCAGCCTCTACATGGCTAATGCTTCCTGCATCTTTTATCTCTTAATAAGAAGATAAGACATGGAAATTGATTCATCTCCTTTCACTGTGTGGAGTATTAAGCAGATTATTATTGCTGTGATAATTACTTGGCTGTGCCACTTGCCACTTTTATTCTGCATGGTAAGAGGGTTTTTAATAGGTCAGTACCCGCTTTTTACCTCAGCCAGGCTTTAATGAGACTGAGACGAATCCCGAGAGTAATTTAATAAAAGATACCAGCAAATTTATTTGCCAGGTGTTTGTACAAGAAAAAAAGCCAACAGCTCTTTCTTCTGTTTTTTTATTTTTTTATTATTATTTTTATCTGTAATTAAACATTGATCTTTGAAGAGGTCATTCAGGAGAAAGAAAAAAGCAAGAACGGCCAAAATTCCTTTTCCACTTTCTCTCTGCTGCACATACCATGGAAGTGATATTGTAAAAATTAACAAAATCTGTGACCTGTTTTGACACATAAACTATGGTTGCTCAATTATGTGGTGTTTATTTCCATTCCTGTAAACATGCCATCTGTTTTTCTTGTTTTTAGGGGGATCAGTTGTTCCCACAAACCAGATCGAGCATATTTGTATGTCAGTCTGTGAAGTTCATTTGAGTCAAATGTATTGAATGGAGACAGTGTCCACCTTACTCAAAGTCCTGAAATCCCCTTTCAGCGAAGGGGAATGGCAGCACGTGGCTTAATGTTTCATTCATAGCCGATGTGAGTGCAAGTAGGCGACGTCGAGTCCTAAACACCTTGTCCAGAAGCTCCCAGCATCACTCACATTGCAGCAGCTGCCGCTTGTTCACACCGTGCTGTGGCTGAGTGTCTGACCTCCCTAAATCCTGCCCACGACGCCACATCTGAACAGCGGTCAGAAGAAATCTGGGATAAACCTCCAAGAGCGGTTGATTTGTTAGGTGTGAGAGTAAAGACAGAGACAGCCCATTTCCGTGAGCGATACAGAGCCCCATTCTCTGCTCTCACAGTACGACTGGCCAGAAACGGCACTGGCCTGAATGGCCCTAGCGGGACCACTTTTTATAAAATGAATATGTAATTCAACATTTTCAACGGTTTCAATGGTTCCATTTTTCTTTCTTTCAATTTTTTTCACTCCTTTGTTTTGTGAGGTTTTCTCTGGTATGCTGACATTAGTCACTGTTCCAGGTCTGTTGCAAAACATGCCAGGTTCATGATGAAATATTTGTGTTGGGACTTTTTTTTTTATGTTGAAATGCTCTTGAGTGTGTATCAACGAATGAGAAACATATGGCCCCTAAAACGTAGTCGAAAACAAATGTTCGCATTCAGCTGTCACTGGGTACCTACTTTTATGGGGTAATAATTTACAAAATAGTGGGAGCTGGGTGCTAATATCTGGCATTTCTTACTAAAATAACTCACCATCGCACCTGAGGCAACAGCGATGGAATTTAGGTGAAGTTGAAGACCACCCAGAGGTAGCTCCCCACCTGTATGAAGGTAGTTTTGCTGGTCAGATCGGAGAGTACAGATCGGAGCCACTTTGTCTAGTCAAACACCTCCTCTGACCCCCGTTTAATCGATCCGGACACAATCCCCACCGTGTTTCCTGCAATCCCATGCCACCTAATTCCATCCAGACAGGCTTGATTGAACGTGCCAAAGCGAGACTCCCGCAAATGGAGACTGCCGTTGATTGCTTCAAAGTGCCGTTGACCCTTGACCTTAAGGGTGAAGTTTTTAGATGCTCTTCCAGGAGGCATCTCATTCCCAGATCGGATAGATGAGTCACTTGTCAGTGTGGATGGGTCAGGCCTGAGCGCTTAGGGTTAAGGAAACTCACAGCTGCTCTGCTGTGGCCTTTGATCTGAAAGTGTTGTGTTAAAAGCTGGGCCTCGTCCGGGATCCTCTCTTATTCACACAACAGTAGGAGGTGTGGGACGCCAGGGAGCTTCTTTGAATTTTATTTGCTTTTTATAAGCGCCTGTTTCAGTGTTGCCATCAAGTCTGGGTGACGACATATCAAAGAAGGCACAAAAATCTGAAAAATATGAGTGATGTTTACGACACTATTTGCAGTTGATGCATATGGTGGTGTTTACTGTCTGCATCTGCGTGGCTGACATCAAAAGAATGAGTATTACTTTGATTTTACGATTTTGGAATTGCCATAAAAGAGCTATTCTTCCAAGCAGCTCGGCTATCAATAAAGACTCAGATTATCTGCTCTCATTAGTTTTTCTGGTTAAATTTATCTTTTTTTTTTTTTTTCATTCAGTAAAATTTCTGACTCCCGTTACTGAGAAGGTTAATCCAAAGGAAAGGTCTTAATGCTTAACCAAATGCTTAGGTGTTGATTTTATTGGAAACAGCTGGATTATAAGGACGTGTTGAAAGAAACCAAACATAATATTTCTTTGGTGGTTGTGAAATTCTACTAGATGTATAGCTGAAGTGAATTGCAGTTGAAATATTTGTCCTGCAGGATCTTCACTTCCTTAAGCATTATACCTGTACATTCATCACACCCTATTTTGTCAGTTGTCCTTTCCTCACCCAGAGCTCTGAACTGTTGTGTTTCACACAAACCCATAGATTATATATTATGTGTGCAGATAGCTTTAATGCATGAGAAGACCTTTGTTACCCCTTAATAGAAAACTTTAAGGCACCTCACAAATATATAGTGAGTAACATGTGTTTGGGAACTCTGCCTAAAACAACACATTCCCAAACTCTGTGGTGCCCCAAGGGTCACGTTAAAGGGACTGTGATGAAGGGGGTAAACTAACGCCTCTGTTCACAGCTTTGTTACCTCACAATGTTCTGTATTTCCTTTTCACCCTCTAGTATTCTTATTTCTAAGAGCAGTTACAGTGCTTTTCACTAATTTGATCATTTATCATCCTAACACTCAGGAACAGAGACTTTTCACATGTTGCATTCCAATTCACAGGGTCCCTACTCACTGAGCAGGCGATATCTGTCAATGTTCACTTCACTTGACAAAAAATAATTTGTTATACCCGATACTTCTAAATTAAGTGATATAGTAAATGTGTGTTGTTCAATTGAGTCTTCTGTCTCTGCCTCTTTTCCGTAGTCTGCTACACTGGCTACTGTACAGTCTTATCTCCTTGATCCGGTGCCCAGAGTGAGAAACTGAGAGCTCTGATCCCGCCTCCTGCTTAATTGAGAGAGCTTGGAGGTTTGCTGGCCCTGTCACTTCCGATAACTCAAGCTGGCCAATCTCAGACTCTGAAGTCCTGCCCATCTCTCTTTCTCTACCTCAGGGGGTGTTCTTTGGTGTAGGCACACTCAGTAGGACCCATATATGGTCTTCGACAGCTGGGGTCCAGATGCTCCCTTGCTAAATGTGTACGACAGGTCCTATCAGTCCTATTTTTGATGGAGGGCAGCATCTCTCAATACACCTTCAATCTTCCTTATGGGTACCTTGATACAGGGCAACTGAATTCTATATTTCTTTGTATCACTTAAAAAAAAACAATCGAGCCCTGATTAGTCCAACTTCATTCTGAATTAGTTTATTGGTAAACAGGTCTTGTTGGGTTGGACTGCATGGACAAATTGACTGCCGCTTCCTACCTGGATCCTCCCTTTCTGATTCTATGATGCTCATCCGAGGTAGTCTGGCGTGGATAATGATTGCTTCAAAAGGACTGGAACTAATGCAGACCAGGTTGATCAGCAATTCATTTCTTGACTAAAAGAGACGTACTTCAAGAACCATCAGAAAGTGGTGTGTTTTTCTCTCTGCTTTATTTCAGACATAAAATAAATTATCCAAATATTTCAAGGGGGTATTGAAAAGGAAAGCATTCATGCATTTTGATTGAGCAGGTGTTTCTCATTTCTTTTACAATACAGAACATCTGTGGACTAGGTTGAAGCACATTCAAACACCCTCCAAACTAATCCTCCACCAGCCCTCCTTCCCTCCCGCCAAGACCACCACCCTTTCGTTTAATCTTTGTTTTGCCTCTTGAACAGAATCATGATTATACAATAGCGTGTGATGCATGGAATTAAAAAAGATAACAGATTTCGGACACATTGAGGTCTTATGGAAACATTGAGCAGTTTAGAAACAATGACGCCCATCGTTATGAACCTCTCAGTGGAAAAGCTCTACAAAGACTTTGATATGATAGGGTGGAGGCCCTGATCTGTTTCCTTTGAAGGATTTGTTATTTTGCAGTGCCCTCTCACATTTTAATGACGTTTTTCAATGTGCTACAAAGAAGTAAATCCTGCTTTGGCGATCTGTCCGACCACGTCCATTGGGATTAGATATAGTGCATCGCTAAATATTTGAAAGAGAGAAAAAACTCTTTAATGCATTTCATTCAGTTTAGGGTTGCAATAGTTCAAAGTGTTGGGTTTATAGATTTGCATGTTCCTCTAAATGACTTAATTTATCCCTTCTTGGAATAATTTTTATGGTTTTGATTCAAACCGCACCATTCACCAATCTCAATTGCTTGCCTTATTGTTATTCGATTTGAATCACGCCACTGTTCTTCTTGTTCACTGTCTGTTACAATGCTTTCTGATTGGCCTGTCCATCTCACTGTAAGAGGGATCAAAGGATGAAGGTTTGAGAATGGCCTTGAGTGAGACCGGTTCTCTAGTTTCACTCTGTAAAGTGACAAATTCATCATTATCCATCACATACCTTATTTCCCAACCATAGTAATATGTATGCAGTGTAGGGGAGTGCTGTAATACTAAAATATTAACACGTCGCCACGTCTAAGTTATTCTTTTGATGGTGATTAGGAGCAGGTGTCAGGGAGCAACTTGACAAAATGGAGAGCCTAACACTGTAGCTCTGAGTACATGATGGAAGCCTGTTAAAGTGATTTATGGGCTGGAGACCCCTATGTTTGCATAATAGACTGAACAGGATAAATGAACCAGAGATGATTTCCACGTGAAAGAAGGCAGAGCCTACCTATTACATAATCACCATCGACCAAAGGTAGTACGAAGGTAGTATTCTTCGTAGAATACTTCGTAGTATTCACGGCCTACTATTTAACGTACAACTAGTTCACATAGTCTTGATTAGTATGTGGGTGGGTTAGTTGAACTTTTCAAGACTACAAAACGGAACCTTGATAACGATAGACTGTTTTGGCAGACAGGCCATTAAAACGCAGCAACCAGGAGTTTCTCTGAGAGGTTATTATCAGTGGACTTTAAAAGCTGGGGCTTATTACTATTCATCAGCTGACAAACCCGCCCATCCCCTCCCTTCTGAAAGCCCTGAATCTGATTTATTAATTGCTAGATAGGCCTTGTGCAAACATCGAGTGGCTCTGTGTAAACAGCTTTAAATTAATAACAGACTATATGTCCATTCAAACCCTGCTATTACAAGCCCCTCACCTCTCATTGCGTTTCAGCATCCTCTTGACTGAAGCACTAGATTGCCGATGCAAAACTCTTGTCAGAACTGTCCTGGTGAAATTTCACATATCCTGCTCTGTTTACAGCAGCCATTGTGTGGTACACTTGCAGGTGAGAGCACAACAACATTTTTGTTGTGCAACAAGCAGTGATATTCATGTCATGCAAATGTCAACAAAAGGGATTGTTCATCAATTCCATTGTGTAATCCCATCATTCAAATAAAGCCCTGAGATTCCCTCAAAGGAAGTTAGTGAAAGTTGATGTTTAAAGCACTTGATCGTGTCATATACATGTCGATCTCTTGAATTTGCCTGTCACTTCCTTTTCGCCCAATTCCTAGCTGTGGTTTTGAAGCCCAGAGGGACGCTCATCAAAACCAGTCTCCATCCACTGGCAATGTTTCCGGCAGCTGTCACAGGGGCTTTTCCAATTCTTCCTCTGTCAATTCCAGCTTTATGAAAACCTCCCGTTCTGGTCTGTAAGACAATCATGCAGCCGATCAGCGATTTGTTACGTCTGATGAGTTCCCCAGTGGTAGAACATTCCTAATCGTCAGTTCTCAAATACAAAGCAGGCGCTGAACCCTGTTGCGAGAGCTCTAAACAAGTGTGAAAAAAACAAAAACAATGTCAGGATCATATAATGATTCTGTGAGCTTGTGCTCCTTTATTATTGAGGCAACATATTATTGTGCTTGTTTGAGTAATCGCTGAATACTTTTTGCTTGTTTGGGTGGCAAAGACTTGGGTTGGCTCTGAATACTCGTAGAGTGTATTTAGACTTTGGATGATGAACTGAAGGCACCTTCTTATTATAAATGGATGTATTTACCTTTAGCACTGTTCTAATGAGCAGGAGGAGAGCCCAGAGATGTGCTGACGTCAGCTCTAATTTGAACAGCATGGAAGGTAGGGAAAGCAGCCACACGCTCCTAAAGGGAGTTCAGTGAAAGTCTCAACAGGAGTTCAGTTCAGCGTGAGGAGCAGGAAACTCAAGTAAGCTAAGAAGTTGATTTGCACTTTACTTCTCAGATTTAACTAGAACTTTTACATCAATTGTACATCTTCAGATAAATCCCCAGTTGCGCCATCAAAGCAATGTTTGTGACGAAAAAATTAAATCGGACGCTCCACGCTACTCCTTACCCAAAGACAAATAAAGCTTTTGTGCAGTGAAGGCATGGAAATTTCCATTTGGGACAATTAGCTGTGCTAATGAGGCTCTCCATTTGTTTGCTACCATGTTTGCATAATTTACAGGTCATTAATACTGTACTATGTGCATCAGATTGTGCAGCAAATGTGGCTCTTTGATGATAGTATCTTGATAAAGTCTTGCCACTTTGGCTTGTTTGGAATGGAAATTTTAAATTATCATGTTTCAAAAACTTGTTTTCCTGGCAGAGTTGTAGTCAACATATTGGTTAGTTTACAGTTGTGTACATCTTGCTCCATATCAACCAATCTGGATGCAGGCTTGTAAATACAATATCCTGAATGTGGTTACTGAACTTAACCGCCTTGTTCGTAGAGTTTATGGTCTCGGTGCGCATTCTTAATTTCCAGACCGCTCACAGTGCTGTATGCCAAATAGACAGTCCTTTCCTGCCAGTTCATCACATCCTTCCGGCATTACAAAAGCATGGCATTGGAGGTTTCAATGAACGTACCAGCATAGGAAAATATCCAGGAAGGAGAAGTCGTCAACTGATGTGATTCATGTGCTAGACCTCCATGTCTGCCTGCCTCTCCAGGCTCCAATTTGCTAAGAAACACTGTACTTCCGTTACACTTTCACACTGAAATCAGACCAAACATAGCTTGTTTTATCATCAGACTCCTTCAGATTGACAGGCTCTGCCTTGCAACATTGTGTACTGAAAGGACTAATGTATTCCTTTAATGAGCCTTGACTAGCGTGCTCCCATACTCCCAGGTGCTTATAGAGCACTTCATTTGGATTGGACAGCTTGTTTTGCTACTCAGTTTTCTGCCCCCTGGGGTGACTGCCACGAGCCGAGGAACGGTGCCAGACCTCTGCCAGGTAGTCCTCTGAGAGAAGAGATTGAGACTTGGCGTCTGAGCCTTTCTGAAAAACAAGGGTTGGGAGAGACTGGCATAATCTCTTCACTTCTGTCAAATTTATAAAGATTACTTGAGTAAATCTAATCCAGGACCTCTGTGCCGTTAGTGGAGACCAGGGCAGGGTGCCAAGGTACATACTACACCACAGGCTGTTGCTCTATTGGCCACCCACTATCATGTCAAGGGCTCCTGCAGATATCTCCTTGTAATCCAGTGCTCTAAAGTCTACACAAATCCCTCCAGCCTCATCCAATTCTTTTGGATCAAAGTGCTTAAAGACCAACAATCCACCATCTCCCATTTTTTTTCCATCGGCCTCCCTCTTGTGTTAAATATTTATATATTTTTTATTATTTTTATTTTATTAAATTTTTTACATGTACATTATTATCAGAGAGGTGGAGTGGTAGTTATTGCATGTGTTTGAACTAGTGTTGTCACAATACCAAAATTGTATTAGTCTGTACTAATACCAGTGATATTTCACAATATTCAATATCATAAGCAGAAATTGATTTGCTGTTGACCACACCTTTTAACTTTTATTAACTTTTATTATTTCAATTAAATTGAAATATGAATGCAAATTAAAATGTATATAAAATTTATTACATAAACTTAATAGCAGTCTTCTTTCAGCTATAATATAATGGGCCCTATCTTGCACCCAGCGCAATTGACTTTGTACACCGACACATGTATCATTCCTATTTTGCACCCGTGCAAAGCGGACTTTTCCCTCCTCAGACGCACGTCGGTAAGTTAGGAAATACACTTGCGCTCCCCAGGGCGGTTCAGCGCAAAGAGGAGGCGTGTTCCGGCGCAAACGTTCCTTCATGCTATTTTGCAGGTTTAGAAAACAATTGTGCCACTAACCAGGAAAAAATTGTTTAAAGTCAGTGGCGCTTTGCGCATGTTATTCATATGCTATTTTAAGGGCGCATGCTTGGCCATAATCAATGTAGCGTGTGCACAACACGCACTTTGATTCTCTCATCTACACAGAAGCAGCAGTTTTCATTTTTGCAAATCATACATTATTACGATAGATAGATAGATAGATAGATAGATAGATAGATAGATAGATAGATAGATAGATAGATAGACAATTTATTATAAAAGCATACATCTAACTTACACATTTACCCAAATTATCATACGCCTGTTTAACCGAAGTTAATTTGGGTGGGTTTCTCCATCCCCAATGTCCCTGACGAGAACGTCGGTCTCTTCGGCTGTGAACCGCTCCTGGCGCGCGCCTGGCAAATCCGCCGTTATAATAGGAATCCGCTTTAGACCAAGCGCGCCTGCTCTTAAAGGGAATGTGAGATGTCGCTCTGATTGGTTTATTTCACGTTACGCCCAAACCACACCTATGAATAATGAAGCTACTTCAGACCAACCCATTTTAGATTTGCACTGGGCGCAAGAGGCATTTATCCCGCCGGGAAAATAGCAACAGCGCCGAGACCCGCCCACAAAGTTACTTGCGCTTTGCGCTTGACACTTGCGTTTCAGATCGTTAAAATAGGGCCCAATATGTATTATTATATTTTTATATACTTATTTTTTGTTTAGTTTACTTTATTATCCACATTGTGGAAAATTGTCTCTGGCTTCACCATACAAAAGGGTTCAAACAATATATAAGTATACATAAAAACATTAAAGACAATACAATTTTTTTTTTTATCAACAATCATTTGTATTTACAATTTTAAAAGCATGAAAAAATTTATATATATATTTTTTTTTATTCTATAAAAAATATAGACCATTTAAATTATGTTCTTACTCAAACCAAAGTGATTTAACCTGATCAAATACAACCTTTGTTGAGCTTTCTTGCTAATGCTCTCTATAAAACTAAGTTGAGCATCTATGTATGTCCCCAAATACTTAAAATTACAAACAATTTCACTTGGATTTCCACCAGATATTACAGGTTACATTTCCAATGTATTCCGCTTATCACTGAATTATTTAAAGTTAACAATGCATCATCTGTACCTCTAGCTTTTTTTTTATGTGAATTGCAATGCATCTAGAACATCACTCACAGAATTCATATAAATTCACAGCTTTTTAATAGTCATTATTGACTAATACTGAAATACCAGTATTTTTGCTGATGTATCTATGAATTAATTGCGTAAACAGAGTTTTCTTTTTTAATGATCAACATTAAGAAAAAAATTATATATCCTTTTGATTTCAGATCTGTTAGTGTTCTGGCACCAAATAGCTGCACTGGAAAATAGTATTATAAAATATTATGAAATTTTTTGGGGTCAAATAAGAGCTTTGTTTCATATTTTGCCCACAGCATTTTGAATGGTATTGAGAATTCTTGCATTTGACATCAATATTACCTCCCTACCTCTCATGCACCCCTCTCCTCACCTGTTAATCGCATGCGTGTCTCTGGGTCAATGCGTATTCAAATGTGCTGTCAGCATAGATCTTTCGGGACCATAGGCACAGATGCCATTGAATTTCTATTCAGAATTTTGATTGTGAGTGAGCCAAGTGGCCGCAGGGGAAGACTTGCAGATGTGTGTGCGCCTTCTCCCTGCAACTGTTCTGCCATCTTCCAATCTCCAGCTTCCCACCTGCAACATCCCATCCCATAATATCCCTGTTTACTCTTGGTGTGAAGCCAATCCAGTGATGTGCACACATAATATTGAGGTGCAATTCATTACCTGACCTTGAACAAACAATTGATCTTTTTGAAAGATGGAGGCCTAGTAGTGTGACCATAGAGTTTCCCAAAGCCAACCATGATCGCAAGTTCCATCGTTACCAATAGAGTTAAAGATAACTAGCGGCCATAGTTGTCTAATGATGCTTTCGGGGAAACGCACCCGATCAGGCAACTTTAATCGGCTTCCGGCAGCTTGATTACCTGACGTATTTTAATTAACCTGCCTGCTGGATTGGGCAAATGTAATAGCTCACAGATGTTGCACGGGCCCCAGTTGACACCAAAGACTGTCCCTTCTTTGAAAGGAGAGCAAACATATGGTGAGGAGCTTCAATTATATGAAGATATACATTGTCAGTACAAGCCCCCTATTGACAATCAGCAGTTTTCCAAAGGGGAACAGGGACTCATTTCAAGACTATAAAAAAGATGTAATCATAAAGTCATGGTCCTGTTCTAGTGCTTTTGATGTGCTGGCAAGTCGAAAGTCGATTCTGACACATCAGAGGAAATGTAGGAGGTGTTTTCAGTGCCACAAGGCAGCCATGTTGTTAATGATGTTGAAAACAAACGACTGAAATATGGCTTCTCGTCAGAGTCTGAGTAAAAGCAGAAAGACTTTCCTGTGTTTCTTTGTGTTTTGGAACTATAACTCACACAGGACATTTTGACTAGCTGAACATAAAGCTCAGTGTGGGATGCTTTTTAATATGCTGTGGTGCCAAATTACAAAGGATGAGCCATAGTGCTATGATTTATTTCACCTTACGCTCTGTCCAGTTCAAACCATGTCTAAAAAAGGAGACGGTTATAAAACATATTTTACTATTGGGCATGGCTTTCCCATCATCCTCCAGGTTTTTCAATAATCTTACTGTCAGGTGCTTCTTTCCCAGCTGAAAGGCTGATGCTTCACTTGTCTCAGCCAATTTATTAAGATCATACAAGAATAAAAAAACAAAAAACTAAAAACTGTAGAAGCTCCTCAGAGAGCCTGTTAGCAAAGACCACTGGTCATGGTTCAGAGCTTTACAGAGCTCCAGCTAAAGTCCTTATGCTAAACCTCCGAAGAACCCGCCAATTACAATGATTCCATCCGGACATCATGGGGTCGTATACTTCAGAATGTCAAAGCGTATTAGCAGAACTAGATATCTGCATTTCTTTACCTTTTTTAAGCTAGTCAGTCTCTCTAATTCACAGAAGAAGCCAAGGCAGTTGTAGTAGCCTACTGCTATTCTCATATAAAGTCTTTCAGATTTTCCAGTCGTCTTGGTCTCAGACTGGTCTTTTGTTCAACAATCTTCAATGAGTGTGTCTCTGGCAAAGTTCAAGAGCATATGATGGCGTTTCCCTTAACATTACGGAGAAATGTGATCTGGAAAATTGGGTGAACTATATTGTTACTTTAGTAAAACAATTTAGTTTATCAGTGTGGAATTACTTGCGAGTCCTGTAGCCCAAGGGTTGAGAAGAGTTTGTGAATGAGGTCTTAAAAAATGGAGATGATTGGCAAATTGCTGATCTAGAGTGGCTAGGCTTGTTTCCACTCATAAAGAGCAGTAATGGAACTCATTCCTACCCCTGGTGTCTAATTGGCAGATCCCAAAGCATCCCGTTACACAGGGTACGCATAGCGTGCACAATTGCAAATCCTCAGTCTTATTGTAATGACTAATCTTTGGTTCTAATTTGGCAGCGGCAAGCTTAGTGAGGATAATTGTTGATGAAATGTTATTTTGAACAGAAAGCTGTACATAACCCTCAGCCACTTAGTTGAGCTAAAAGGGGATTTTACAAACAATAGCTAAACAAAAGAACACGATGTTTGAGTACTGAAACTTTTCCCAACAAAACAAAAGTGAGTGAAACAGCTTGAGTATGGATGTGTAATGTAATATTTGTTTTTGTTAATGACAATTAAAAATGTCAATGATAAAGAAAAAATGGAATACTATGGTGTAAAATTAAGTAAAACGTAATAGCTTATTTTCCTCACACATTCAAAAAATGTGAGGTTACCCATTTTAATAATTGTTTTCAAAAAGTTTTTAAATATATTTTTCAAGGTAAATTTCTGTCTGTTGGTTGCACCACATTACTTTTTTGGCAGATACATGTTTTTGTGTAAACCAACAGTGAAGATGTTTTTTTTTGTTGTTGTTTGTTTGTTTTATTCCGAGAAATAAGCATACGTTTTCTTTCTTCATTGTGGTATCAGAACAGTTGTATCATCCTGACATTTTTTACTTTATGTCCCTAATAATACATTTAATTCAGAAATTAAAAACATGCTAATAATTATAGAATGCAATTAAGTCATTGCATGTATAAATTGGATTTTAAATGTGTTTTTGAATACTTTTGAATTAATTTGACTAAAGTTGAAAAATTATGTTAATTCTTTCCTCACCATTTATGACACAATGCTTTCCCGGCATTGACGGAATTTTCCGGCAATCCATGTTTTCACTGTTGTATGGTAGGGGGCGCTATTATGCATCTTCTGGAAGAGAACAGAATCTCCAGCTCAAAACACAGGTGAAGAAGGCGATGGAAGCATTGCTCATGCACATGTAAAATAATGCGATCATCAAACATTAAACAGCATATAAATCAAAACTGTCTAACGTTACTGAATGAAATGTCAATCCTGGAAGAGGTAATGACTGTGAAGCTTTTTTGATATATTGCATGTTCAGTAATACAAAAATATTCTGGGGGTATGAAAGTTTTTTGAAAATGATAAAAAAATACTGGCAGGGAAAGAAAAGGGAGGGAGTAGCTATCATGTCATTCAAAGTGCATCACTTCCTGTCAGTTGACATAATTTCCTCAAACTGCTCATTCTACATCTCTGTGTGTGGGACTGGGTCCTGTGGGAAGGTGTTGGAGAGGTCAGGATGAGAAGCTCTGTTGGGACACCAGTACTGATGAGAACCAGGTGGCTTCAGACAAACATTTTCATCCTGCATGTCAAGGCCACCAGGGCACTCACACACAGGGCACTGGGTCCACATCTGGGAAATAAACTAGAGCATGATGGGGCATTTTCAGTGTGTCTTACTTCTGCATTTAGAGACGAGATGTCTTGTGCTAGATCTTTAGCGAATGTGCTTTTCAGGATATTCGTATTGTCAGCAGATCTCATTTCTCATGAGCTGCATGAAACTTTAATGTCTGCTCAATATCTAATTCTAAGTTAATCATATAGAGGGTAGGGAGTCTTGCCACATGCAGTTGTTGCTGATCTGTTGGCACGAAATGATACTCAAATAACTGCATGGAAGCTCACATTGTTTTTGCTTTTTCTTTCTGGAGCCAAAAAATGAATGTGCCTCCTAAATCTGGGTAATATGGACCTCTAGAGCAGCAGCAAAGATGGAAAATAATGCTGTAGACTAATACCACAGCAGTTAATTAAGCAAATGTGCTTGTGCGATACAGCCAAAGGTCTGCTGAAGCTACGTTTAATGCTATACAGACCCAACATGCCTCACAAAGCATGTTCACAAAGGGCTTATTTGGTTTGGTAGGTGTTAAATACATCTTTGTAACATATTTGTGGCTCTCAAGCTGTCCTCTTCATTCCTTTTTCATTTCCTTTTAAGTCATATTTCTACAAAATGGAGAGCAAATTACGCCCGTCTCTTATGAATTTCATATTTTGTTGCAGATGCCTTTGCAAGCCCGACGATATTTTTTCATCTCTTTTTGTTATAAGGCTTCAATCATTCCTGTTTAAGGACCTCTGAGAAAAGCATATCCTCAGAACCAGCGGGCCGGGGATACTGCAGCTTTCCGTCATGCCCTTAGAAGCATACCGTGGATCCCTTTTTTATATTAAATGTTTAAAGCAAGGCATGCTGATTGAATCAATATGAAATTGTCCAGTCACAGATGGTGGAGTTGATATTAAACTGGGCAGAACCTCCCCTAATCCAGTATGTATGTCCCTTTTCTTTTCCTTTGTGAGAGTATTAAAAACATCTTCGCAGTAGATGCCTCTTTCTTGTTCCTCATTGGCAAAATATTGTTTGCCCTTGCAAAGTCATTCCACAAATTGGTCTCGTATGGTGAAACAGTGCCAACAGTCTTAATTGCTGCAGATGCATGACATCTCAAATTTGCATGTTTAAGAGTGACGAATATAAATAAATTGGGGTCCATATTGCGGGTCCATCAGCTTCTGGCAAAAAAGCCAACCCGTGATGCCTCAGGTCAAAGCCAAACCAAACTTTTGTTTTTTGTTTTGTTTTGTTTCTCTCCATTTCTTCGTTCCTATCCTAAATCGCCCTTGTTGTTCAGATATGAACAATTTCTAATTAAAAAAGAAAAAAAAAAGTCTCTTCTCTTCAGATGTTGCAGACATTAGCCAGAAACAATCCCTTTTTAATATCCTTTGTCATAAAGTGGGCATTTTCATGGGCCCAGAGTTCAACAGAACACATCACAGAAGGCTTTCAAAATCACACATAATAAAGATGCTGTGAGTCGAGATGCAGCGTTGCCAGAAGTGTTGAAAAAAGCTCTTTCCAGCCAGCCTGAACTGAACGCACAGTTTTGGATGACGTCTGACAAGAGCAACACTATTTTAGGCGTCTAAGCCTTTTTTGGCCTTTGGAGCCCCACTGAGCTCAGACTATGGCATCCTGTCAAGCATTAGTATTATCATCTGCCCTGAGCCACAATCAGCAGTGTTAGCTTTCACAGCGAGACTGATACCATCACACACAGTGTCATGTAGAAATGTAGATGCATCACGCATACGGCTGGCAGATGTCTGGATTTCAATCAGGTGTTGGGGTGTAGTGTGCAGAAATTAGCAGTAATGCCCATGAACACTGAATTTTACTGACAGACACTGTATAACGTGTAATTTCATGTGTTATGAATGTATGATAGTCTACGCTGTTGCTGACTGTTACACAGTCATTACAATACATTTCTCCTATGTGTGTAAATAAGGAAGAGTGGGCATGTAATTAATAGTTGTTCTCCGTTTTAAACTCTTTAATCTAAATAATACTTTAATAATCTAAAATAATATTTAATAAATGTAGATTACTAGTATTACTTTAGATTAATTCTTTATTTCTGTTATTGATCACACATTCTTTTATACAATCTTTACTTTATAAAGAATGTATATATATACACATAAAGGTCAATGAAGGATAACAGAGTTCAGAGTCTCTCACACCCACTGTCTTGTGCGTCAGCCTAACCACAGTGGCTGGGAGCTTTCCTGTATACTTCAAACAAGAACGTAGGAAAATGATCACAGGATGTGTTTATGTGTGTTACGCCGAGCAGCTGTGCTATACACAAATATCACCTATTGAAATAACGGAGACAGTGGTTCCTTTTGGAACGACAAGGTCTGCTATTTAGACTGTAACTAAGCATGGCCCCTTTTAAGTCAATGGAGGCAGAGTAGTCAAAATCTCTGAAAAAATTCAAGATTTGGTTTCGATGACTTATTTGAAATCAGGAATAAAAACGAAGAACAACTGTAGCGTATATTTTGCTTCCTTTTAACCATAAGATGGAACCATTATGAAAAATGTGATAGACTCTTTTTAACTGAAAGATGGGACTTCAGCTGCCATATTGAGCGTTATAATTTCTCCCATTCATTTTATATGAGTGTCTCCTTTCCCTCTCAGTCTCTCTGTTATGGTTAATTTATTCAAAGGATTTGAGATTGCATTTAATAAAGTTTTGTTCTACACCATTTGGCGCTGCAAGATTAACCAAGATCTCTGGATTTCATTAGAATTGTGCCATGGTATCCTTACCTGCAGGGTCTGAGCTATGGAGACGTGGGCCTAGATCTGACTCCATGCGTAACCATGGGTTAAGAGCTCTCCTGTGTTTCTTTGTGGGTGTCTTACTGCCTGAGGGAAGCTTATTGCACATTGTAAGCAGCTTTTGTTCTGTGAATCTGAGGAATTACGCCGAGTGCTCTTGTCTGTCTGGCATTGTCCTGATAGACTCAAATCATTGGATGTGCTTAACCAGTTTAATTATGTTGATGCCCTCTCGTCTAGACCCAAGGCCTGAGTTTGCACATAACTACAGGTCTTGATCCGCTCTCCGGTTGTCAGGGGCCAGAGGTTATCCTCACTCACTGATTTCACACCCTCGCATGGCTCACTAACCCCAGCTATTGATTCCCGGATGCCTGCAGTCCCTGCGGGTCAGGATCACAGATAGCTTCATGCTACACTAACCCCACCTTCTACCCCTGTTAAGTTGAACCAGCTTTTACTGTCCATTAAGAGAGATAGAAGTAGTTAGGATAAGAGTTGGGACCGCAACAGGGTCCAGACTACGTGCCTATAGGCAGGAGACCAGGGCGCCACCATCTCCACCAGACGCAACCACAGAACAACCTTCTAGCTGTCTGGAATGTAAACACCTTGACTGGTGTTTGCTGGGGAAAACGGGGGGCTGAAACTGAAAGCTGGAGCGTTCCTTTGTATTTGAAATGCAGCCACTGATTTTGTTGTGTGAGGTGTTTTGTTTCAGTCCCAGGCACTGATAGCATCATTTGGAGCTGCTCCAGCTTAAATGCCGCCTTCCTTGCCTCAACCCTTTGCGTATCTTGAAAATGTTGTGGGTGCACCCTCTCATTCTGCCACTTCTCTTTCCTCAACTCTTTAATGTGTCCAGAGAAAGACTAATGACCAGGCTTTTATGTACAATCGCCATCATTTACCAAAGTCATATCCACTGGGGATGCTGCCTCGTGGAATGCTGTGCTATTCTTACCGGTGTCATCCATCAAACGGCTTGGCAGCTTTTGGCTTATTGCTCTCCACATTACTCTGAGTCTGCAGGGTCCCTGGGAAAGGCTAAATGACAGGAGCAGAAACTCTGACTGGGGCTTCAGGTCTCAGTGCTCATGGGGAAGCCCTTGGAATGTGGGGCTCTAATGGCTTAAGAGGCACTTTGCAGAGGTCTGACCGACTTTTGCTGAACAGGTTAAGTGGAAGTGTCGCCACAGACCACTACTAGAGTGAGAGTACCATTTAACACATTCACTTGAGGTCTCTGTTTTACACACACACACATGCCTGAGCTCATTAAATTGTTTGTCCGGAGCTCCTAGCAGGGGTGCTTTCCTCTGCCCGGTGGCGCCATAGCCACAAAATAACCTTGGATTCAAGCAGACCTGCGCCAAAGTGCTGACCTGGCCGAGGTCACCGGTTCATAAAGCCAGCAGACTCTGCAGTGACCTGTGGGTAGTGTTAATCTTTACACAGCTTTTTGTTGCAGTCATAGTTTCTGTCGTTTAATAAAACCATCCTTTAAATTGTTTAAAAAAGGCAATTTTACACACATTTTTGTTGACAAAAAAAAGTGCTAAATTAAATATTTAAATAATTTACATATTAATTTGAACATACCTACGAAATTAAGAATTCATTCCCACAACCTACTAATTTGTTCCCTAGTTAAATTATACATTATTACTACATTATACTAATTTGATATTTCGTTTTTATTTAGTTCAATCCTGGCCACGATGGAACAAATTAGTATGGTAACACTTTATTTTACAGTGTCTTTGTTACATATGTTACATGTACTTACCATAGTAATAACAGTAAATTATGCATGATTACATAATTACTATACCTCAACCAATCCTTAATCCTACCCTAACCCTATAGTAAGTACATATTGTTAATTAATATTACTCAGTACTTAAATATATAATTACACTGTAACAATGACACCTTAAAATAAAGTGTAACTATTAGTACAATGTGTTAAAACGTTCTCACAGAAAGAGCATATTTGCAATGTGACATTCTGAATATTACGTTTACAGCTGTAATGGTTAAACCCCCAACATTTTTTACTTGAGTTTAAAAAATATCAGTGTTCTCTTATTTTCATCAGCATTATGCAACAATTAAAAATAGTTTAATTAACATAATAACGCACGTTTTTTGTCTTCGTTATCAGTGTCAAAATCAAACAAACTCTCCATCTAATGACCATTTTTGTCAGTACTGTATGTTGTTGAGATTAACACTGGCCATGGGCAGAGTCTCATATGCTGCTTTTAGAAGACGCTATAAATCCTGTAATGGGAAACCCCTACACGGACACAACCCTCAGCACCTGCACACTCCACCAAACTGCACCACCCACCTCTGGAAACCTGTTGCCCAGTGCCACGCAGCAGCTGTCCAGAACCGACTGGACTTCTGTGGCCCCCAGACACAGCTGGAGAGGTGGAATTTCAACTAACAGGGCACAGATTTATTTATTTCGATTTCCAGTAAAAGCCTTTTTGTGATGTTTTGGTTGGCACTCCGAGCTCTCAGGTCTGTGTCCAGGCCTGATTACTCATCATTTGGAGAAGGAACCGACCTGTGGATGTCTATTCTAGGAGAAGCGTGTGGACAGACTGACGGGGTGTGTGATTGATGGGGTGGAGAGAACTGGACAAAGGAGGCAGTGGTAAGCTTGAGGTTTCATCTGTGGCCGGGAGGTGTTGAGAGACTCGGCACAACAGGATAATGGCAGCGCCACAGGCGGCTGCTGACCCCCCACGCCCACAGCCAACCCGTATTTTTCTTAGCTTGTTCTGCTCCATAAAATAATCGGCCCACTGTCAGGGGCTGTAATTTGGCTAATGTGTAGCTCAAGGGCAGAGGTGACCTCACAACCAGCCATGGAAGCAGGATGTTAAATCAGTTTGGGCACAAAAGCGTGTCTTTGGCGTTATCGGTAGGGAAATTGTTGCATAAACAGTAGAAACCGTAGTACATGTTTTCCACACATACTGCACCAGAAAAATGCTAGGTACTACGCATACTTTTGAACACACACACACACACCCACAAATGTGTCAAACAGAAGGCGCCTTAGAGCACAAATCATCCCAATCATTGGAGACCCACTGACTCTAATCTCGCTCCTAATGAGACAGGGCAGAATGGCTCAATTTTCCAATGGCCTGGAAAGCCTCCGAAAATGAGCTGAGTGTTGCCTTGGCACAGACTCTCATTATGTCTGTTTGAAGGGAGAGGAGAAAGAGCGAAAGGACAGTAATGTGAAAGAGCTGGACTGCCTTCCCAACAGCGAGCCTGTTAGCATGCTGGTATTTTAATCACATCCTGTCATGCTTCATTTATCCTTGAATATAATGTCCCCAACAAAAAAACAGGCACACTTTCATAATTGATACGGTCGTAAGCATAAGGCAGCTATAATCAGTACATTGTCCACTTCAGCCATATTTAGACATGGCCTTATTAGTACAATCTGTGGCTATAGAGAAACACAAGGGCCGAGGGAAGTCTTTTCATCATAAACGGCCTAAACAAGCTGTCAAATATCAGGACGTCGCTTCTTAACGGAAGGAGCTCTGATTTGTGGAGAGGCGTCTAATAATGTTTGTATATTTTGGATTTTCATTTTAAGCCCAGTCAACTGGTGACTTCTAAACATTTGGAAATGCATCATTGTGTTTTGGCAACTGGTTTGCATGGAGCACAAGACTCAAGTTGATTTAATGGTCTGTAGGTTGTTTAATAAACCTCAACCTCATGCTGCAGAGTTTCTGCAGGACTGTTGCGCATTAGGCACAAAAGGAAAGCTTTGCTATATGCCAACACATGCTATAGGTCATGTTATACAAAGCGCAATCAGACCTCCACAAGAGTGACATGCAGTGAATATCATAATGGTATGTGTGCTGATAATGTTCTGAAATACCCTGTATAAATAAGTATCTATTAATTTAGCATCATGTGCTAACTGCCTTTAAGTTCTGCCGATTCAGATCCAGAACAATCCTGTGGAGGCATCTGAGGCCCTGTTTACACCTGGTATTAAGATGCATTTGATCGATTGGATCACAAGTAGACAAAGGAGACACATACTCGTTAACACCTGGTGTTTTAATCCGTCTCTTTTGTCCACTTTCAACCACTTCTGTCCTGATTTCTTTGTGGGGAAGGTCTTTGGCCGGGTAAATGTATGTTGTTGTTTTTTTCAGAACTGTCAATCTAATGGACAAAATAAACGATCGCAATTTACATATAAACGTGCACGGAGACGACGGAAAAACACACGGAGAACATCAGCTTTCATTTCTGTTTTGATAGCCACAAGACTACGCCAAACGCTGTGAGTGCTTGTTAGAAATCAGGAATTTGAGAAAACATTGCACTTGGGACAGTATTCATTTTCAAATCACACTTGGGTCTCCAGCCGACAGTTTAAATCCTGTCTGGCTAGCATGCTTCCCATTATGTTTACGCATTAGGTCAGTAGGCGAAGAGTAGGCAGACTTGTGGCTGTTCGAACGCATTTGACCACATGAGCGTTTACACTACTAAAGCAATCCTGTCTAATGTGTTTTCGACTACCTCTGGAAGAGGTCGAAAGTGGACAAGCTCAAAACTTTTAGACCCTGTTTACACCTGTATTTAACATCGTCCACTTGTGACCCGGTCGACGAAAACACATCTTAATACCAGCTGTAAACAGGACCTGAGGTGCTGCATGAATGAAAATGACTGAGATGGCTCCAGTCAAATCCAGCCAAGACAGAAGGTTCTTTGGAGGAGATTCACTCTTTTGAGGAATTAGCAGTGTTAATCCTTTGGTATGGCTAAATCTGCAGTCTCTGTGGCACCGCTAAGAGTCATTACACATCATCTCCTGCCGTTTAGTCAGAAAGGGCCAAGATTTACGATTCACATTCAACCTAATACCACCACATAGGGTTTTGTTAGTGTAATCTATGTTCCATAAAAAAAAAAAAAATCACAGACCAGTTAAGCACTAACCTTGCACTGCAGACGATTCTAAAGATTTGATTGGTCATGTTAATCACAGCTAAACAGTTGCATAGTTAATCACAAGCTAAACTCTAAACTAATGTGCAGTTTTTTTTATAACTTTTTCTAAAAGGAATCATCTGACGAGAACCTAACTGCATCATGGTTTTCACAGAACTTGGTAAAATGAGCAGTGATAGTGGAGGGAGTTGTGAGAAGCTGTTTTGTACATCTGTCTGTCAGATGGCTGAGCTGTGAGAAGGTCTCCTTCATCCAGTTTCATCACATTGTGATTTAAAGGTGGATATTATTTACAGTGCAGACAGAGTCTCTTAGTCAACTCTCAGTCTGTTAACCCTGCTGATTTAAACCAACTCGCTCAGACCTTTGCACGCTCATGTACAGTGGGGTCCACTTGTGGAAATGCTTCTTTTTTTGCATTTTGCAAGTTCAATACAAAATGATAATTACATATTATATTACGCTAGAACAATTTGAGTGAAAAAAATTATGTACATCAATTTCAAAAATAAAATCTTTAAGTCAATGTGGTCTCAGTGTTTTACCCCACGGTATCACTGACACACTTGCATATACTCATACATAGGATATCAGTGCTCGTTGATGCAAAACCAATTAAATAATCACAATACCATTATTAGAGCAGCTGATGAAAGATTATCATGCTGAACTCACATGACACTTGTCAAAAGAATAGACATGTAGACGCTTCGGGTGTTCAGCAACTCATCAATTCAGACATATCAGTTTTTGAGAATTTATCATTCCGGTTTAGTCAAACATCCTTAAGTCCTGTGAGGACGTCTGAGATTTCTGTTCATCCTCAGAGCACTGAAGAATTCCCTGTTTTATCCTCTCGGATATCCAAGATAGCCTTCAGAAATTATTGAAAATAAATTGAGGGTTTATGGGTATTTTTAGGATATGGAGCTCATCAGAAGCAGGAAGAGATGAACCCTGCTGGGTTTGCATAAGGTGAAGGAGTTCCTTAACACTAAGCAGATGGCTGAAATCCATATCTTGGAAAAGTGCAACCATGTGATGAGGATGAGGAGAGGAACAATGGGGAGCTGGAAGGGTCATTTCAAAGTAGTGATATTATAGGTGAAAGAGGGTTGGGGTAGCATAATGGGCGCCTCGAGGAGATCCAGCATGAAACATAAAAGCACTGTGATCAGGTCTTCAGCATGGCAGCACACCTCTCAGCTGGAAAGAAAGATGGTGGAAACTATAATAATGCTCTTAAAGCGTCTATGACCGCAGTTAGCGCAGCGCGACGGGATTAAAGGATTCTGTGCTATTGTGATAAAGTTGGAGGCTAAGTGCATCAGGCAGAGCTCTGGTTTGGGAGGCCATTATGGGTGCGATTCCCTTACGGAGCTATCTTTAACCGATTAAGGGTGTCAAAAACATTTGAGCCAGGGAGATTTTACCGCTCCCATGGAGCCTCCCACATCTTGCAGTGATCTGCAGTTTTATTTGCACCCCCGGCCTCTGTTATCTTGTATGCCCTTGTACATCAGCCTGGGATAAAAGAGCTAGAAAAACCGAGGGTTAGAAAACTCAAAAGATTGCTGTTTAAACAGCACCTATTGTTCCCATAAGAGTTTTGTCCATTGGTGATGAGGAACACATGGCCTAGGGGCGGCACAGAACAACTTACATGGATCAACTTCATTATATCAGCCATGCAGCTTTAGCTCAAACAAGTGAATGTGTCTTTTCCTATGCTTACCTCACAGATTTATTAGCGAGCTAACCTATAATTTCCTATAAATATGTCCAGTCTTCTGAGGAAAAACAAGAGTCATTTTGGACTATTATGAATCTTGTTAGTCCTAATGGTTAGCATTGATGTTTGGGCAGGCTTATGCATTACTGTTTGTCTCCAGCAACAAGAAAACGATCTCTCTCATTGACCACATCAATGAACCACCGCAGTGCATAATCCCTCCATACATCTTGTACATTTCATTATCATTTCAAAGGTGTTTGAAAAATTACGCCTCCGGCCCAATCCTGCCGCCAAGTGGGAGCGTAGTTAAACGATCCGGCGACCTCAATTACCGCAGAGTTAAGCAGATGATATTGTAATTATTGGCTGCCAAACAAAATCCCACATGCACTCATGCGCAGGTTGGCTCGGCAGCAATAAGGCACCAACCGGGAGGGCAGAGAGCAGACCTGGAGAGTTTATTTATATCATCAGTTCAATTACCGCTGGTGAATCAGAGCCTCCATCTGACGGTTAGCGCGGTCATAAAAAAACAAATGTATTTATGCACGTGAATTAAAAATGAGAACCGAAAAAGACTCAAAGGAAAACGAGACGCTCTATAAAAATTATATCAAAACTCCAAGGTTTGTTCTTTCATTTATAAGCATCAGCTGCTTCACATTTCCTAAACTGATTGGCATGAACACGAGTGTATAAGAAATTCAAAACAGACTCAGCTTTTTTTCTGGGTGGAGCACTGGGATCCTTTAGGAGACAATCGAAAAGAGGATCTTACTGTTTCGGTATCTGTTTCAAATCTGCAACAGTTAACTTGCTGGAAAGTGTCCTTAACAAATTTTGTGGTGTGAGTGCACTACAAAAACATGACCAACCAGAACGGTAAGCAAGCTTCCTGATTGTGTTCCTGATTGTGAGAGTGTCACATGCAGGGTTGTTGTTCTGGAACTAGTGCGATAGCGTGCTAGTCTCTTGCTGCTTATTCTTTACACTCTGTTGCGCTTTTTAAATTATTTATTTATTCACTACATAATACTGATGTTTACAGACCTTTCCAGGATATTCTTAGGTAGGGGTATGAACGATCCTGGTTTGAATTTCTCTTAACAATTCAGGCTCCTTAACAAATCTTTTAGCACCTTTTTATATATATATATATATATACACACCATATATATTTGGAAAAGAAGTACAATTCTATTTGGAAATGATGGGGTAATGGGAGGTAATGAAATCTAATAATTGGCCTTATATATTAAAAAAATATATAAACAAAAAGTGGTAACATTTCTTTCATATTTTAATTAAATACTATAACTTTTCATAGACAAAACCCAAAGAATTTTGTAAGTGCAAACCAGACAATGGGGTTTTATGCAAGCACTTGCTTTTAATTGCAAATCTTCATTGATGTGGCAATATGATTAAAAACTTTGCCCAACGTTAACAATTTATTGTTTTGTTGGTGGTCTTGATGAAAGCGTTTGGCTGTAGTGTTGTTTTTTTAGGGTTGCGAAAGCTTGTGATTTAAGAACAGGAAGAACTTTCAGTGGATTGGTTTAATTACGTTCATCAGATCAAGGGATGAGACTGTTGGCTCATATCAGAGTTCATGTTTCGTCATATGTGAAATGGGTACTCTTTTTCTTACGGTGCAGGAGTATAGTAGCTATTGAGTTGACGAGAAATCCTCTTGGCTGAAATTGACATTAGCTTGCAGGGATGTGGTTAAGGGACCAGAAAGGGGGGACAGAGGGAGAAAGCCCCTCTATTTTCACTTTGGTCATCAAACATGGGTACGCTCTGGTTTCTGCCTGTCTGTCATTTCTCTAAGTGCAAACAGATCCTTGTTTGGCTTCCAAAAAAAGGACCAAGACAGCAATACTGATTGCAAGGAGTCTGCAAGGGTCCTCTCTTCAACAGTTAGTACTCTCAGGTTGTATGGGTGTGTGTGGGCAGTTGTATGTGTGTGAGGTTTGGACTTCTGGGAGATTTGTCTTGGATGAAATTTAAATTAAATGAGGCGGTTTAATGAGTTTGTTAGCTAAACTCTGCAAAGCCATCTGGCAAAGGGCACCAGGCCCTGGAGGCAGTACTGAGGAGGTTTGTCCCACTGCCTCAGTGTTGTCTAGACACACTAAAATCTCTGTACTTGTACACTAAAGAAAACTTGATCATACTCAACGTGGCAAATATCTATGTTAATGTCTTGTTATCGTTGTAGAGAGAGCAGATTTGTGTTTTAATGTCCTCAGTTAAACTTTTCTTGTTTTCATTTTCATTGACTGTATAATAGAGAAAAGCCAGGAAATGAATAATGGAAAGATATAAGAATGCAATCAAAAATATGAGCACCACATCTCAGTGTTTCGAGACACATGTGTGCCATTTGGTACACCTGCTCTGACACATAATTGGGAAATTTTAATTCAGACACATGCAGAAAGGAATGATTATAGTAGTTGTGTGAAGAGTTGTTAACCTACTTGTCTGGCGAAGCAGGGAAGTTCATGGATGGCCAGGTGGGGCCCTGGAGCTCTTCAGCTCGAAGAGCAAGGCTATGACCTATGAAAACAGCAGGAGGGTGGATGCTGGTGGCGTTTTCATGGATAACCTTGACTTTTGACTTTAGCCACCAAGAGTGCTGAGAGCAAGTCAAATTTTTCCAGCTGCTGCATAACCCAAATGACGCTAGATGGGTCTGAAATCTGTGCTCAGAATTTAACCTGTACGGTTTAGCTTCGTCTGTAGGGTTATTGTAGTTCTGGAAGTTTTTTTTTTTCCGTTTTTTTTTGTGTGCTTCGAATATTATTTTGAATTTTATTTTATTTACATTGGAATGGTCAATTGTGTTGTATATTTGGACAAGTAAAATTTTGGGTTTTTAGTTAGTTTCAGCATTAGTTTTAGTCTTCATCCGTCAGCACAAAATTAATCTGTGATGGTTTTTTTTTGTCAATCAGACTGCTGCTCGTTTTGTAACTGGGTGTTTTATTTTATGTGTTTGTTTTATCGAAAGTATTTTTCTCTCCTAGTTTTTGCTTCGTCTTTTCATTCAGTACAACAACCTTCTGAATTTAACAGTCATTGCACAAACACTTCTCAATAAACCTGGTCTTTGATCTCATGCTTGTGTTTCCATGAATAAAAACACAAGCATCTGCCATTCACCCTAATGCACACACACATGCTCACATATTCCCTCAGCCCTTTCATTATGCACACACACAAACACTCCTCCCACCTCTGTCATTATTTATCCACATACACACTCTCACAAACACACCATATTCCCCTCAGGTTCATTATTCAAATACAATGGCGGCCTTCTGCAGCTCGATTGCAGGTGAACAAGTCCATTCCCTCAGTGCTCACAGCTCAATTCCCTGAGCGGTGTAATCACTGGCCCTTGCTCCCACCTCTGTAAATGTCTGGTCCTAAAGCTATGATTAACTTAATACCCATATTCGCTCACCGTGAGAAAGCTTATATAAAAGCGCACGCTCGTACCGGTCAAAGCAGCCCCCATCAGCGAGAAGTACCCACAGCATGACCAGATGTCCTTCAGAAAAATGGAACTGCTATAAAATGCAGTCGCTATACTGATGTGGGCCGCGCTCTCGTGAATGTGGCGGCTTTAGGGACACTTGTTGTAGCGTTCTTAAGGTCTGTCCCTGTTGCTCAGTCCCCCTGCCCCGGAAAGCAGAATATGTAGGAGCTAATGGGGTCTAAGGAAGGTGGAAATGTGGCCTGAGGGGCTGCAGCCGGCGTGAGGGGCCCTGATTTATGATCCAGCACATAAAATGCTCAGTAATGCCACGCCACAGCTGAACTTAATTTCAGCCCCGGCCTGGGTGTTAACAAGGGTAGACAAGCTATTTAGCAGAGGTTTAACACCACCACGGGCTGTTGTTGTTACAGTAATCTGCATAGGCGATTCAAGAGTCTCCCTGCGCCTCCACTCGCACCTGGTTGAAATTGTCACTGGGGGCGCGTAAGTTCGAACGGGGGCAAAGTGTTAAAGTCATCGACTCATTCCACGCTCAAACGAATCGACTCAACTTCCTCCTTAACCCTAAGCCCCCCCAGCCAGCCCATGTGTAGACCCTCGGGGGAACCATATCTTTAACTCTGGAAAGGATGCTGATGTTTATTTAAATACGGCCTCATCAGTGGGCCTTAATAAATCAACCTGCCTTCATGATGTCATAATCAGTGAGATCATCCCCTGTAGAGGTGAAATTCACCATCTATGGAACATTCCACCGGCTGAAGCACAGCGGGGCTTAACTTACAGCCCTGGGGAGTCACACACACTGATCAAACCGGATAATGGGGAAAAATGAACGGCCGCAGTCAAATATCATATTAACCAGCCATTGTGGATGGAAGGGCACACGATGTGTGGCAAGGCTGCACATTACCTCATTGTGCCAACGTATTCCCAGTTGGCACAACAAAGCATTCTTAACATGATTAGTTTATAGTCCAACGATTTCCACTTTCCAAAACATGAAACAAAGAGTTTTCATCAGTTGTTTTTCAACTCTAAATGACCATTTATTTTTCTCTGAATAATTAGAGCTCAATTTCGTGCTCATCAGAGCTGTAATGGAAGGAGGACGAGAGGAACTGGGCCTCAATGTCTGAGGCTCTGGCTGAAGCTCAAGATTCACAAGGGAAATAATCATTGCACAGCCTTATATTTGATCAACGCTAAAGGGCCCAAGGTTTCATGTGTAATTTCTTATGGTTTATACATTTAGCAGCTGGAAGGCTCTTGGGTAGGATCTAACCATCCTTTAGACTTCACATTCTTGGCTCGCAGAGAGACAGAAACCAAAGCCGACTGGTTATTGTTGGAATGTGTTGCATTGAAAAGCGATAGCGTTGGCCCTTGAGTGACGCTTAGAAAACAAACAATTACCAGTGAGCGACGGACGATAGCGTATCTCTAGGACTGGAAAGACAAGAGCTAACAGCCGGTAAAAGAGGAAGCCGGCATGGCAGCACAGGAAATGTTGTGTTTATGCAGAAGGTGTTTTAGCTAAATTAGGGGGTAGTAACAGCAAGAGTCTTCGGGATAGCAGTTAGAGCACAGGGAATATGGGCACTGCAGTATAATTATGATACAGAACCCTCAAAGATACACCTTAGTGCGTTGTCTAGCTCTAAAAGGTGCATTTCAGTACATATTAGGTACTAATATGCAGCCTTTAGAAGTATAAAGTTGTCCCTTTAAGGGGGCTGCCCAAATACTGGCCTGGCATGAATAATACAGCGTTTTTTCACGGATCCGTGTGAACAGGGATCATATATACAATGGTGTGGTCTATACATGAAAAATGCAAAGGAAAAACGTTTCCATTTTTGTACATCGTTGTCATGTAAACGTACCCTTAGGTTAGTTGCTTGTAATTATGCATAATTTATTATAGTAAGTACATGTAACGTGTGAGTACATCACCTAACCGTGGCACAACTCATAAAGCCATATTTCAAGCCCAAACAGACAGTGGCAGGGAGTGAATAGTGAATTCGATATCATTTCTTTGCGTAAGGCAGCAAAGGGTTCTGCATGAGGGTGAGGGAGGCAAGATGTTTGTTGTCACAGAGCGGCCAGCTACAAGAAGACTGTTTGGCCAGCATGTGGCGGTGTGGCTGATTTGATTAGGAAGTCGGATAAACTGAGTTTCGACACTAATCTCAGGAAGCAGTTTACACACAGCGGCCGGGCAACTGAGGCAGCTCGCTGTCCCCATTATAGCAACACTATTGACAAAAGCCATTTCTGTCACTCATTCCCCCAATGCGCATTTGCTGTGAATCAATTGAGAGTGCTTGCAATGGCACATGGCCATCTCGAGCTGATTCTTTTATGACATGCACATGGATACTAACATGGGCATCACCGTGTAGGTGGGCAGTGATCTGCTCACTCCTGCTGGTTTCTTGTTTTTAGCGGCCAGATAGTGAACAGAGCATTGGATCTTTGTTTATGGGCAAATTGGTCGGGAAATGATTGGGAACGCTTTATGGTCATCCTCCACTGGCAAGGCAAATGAAGCACAGACAGTTGAGTAACAGAATGTAAATACTGAATAAAACTGCCGCTCCCTTTAAACCGCATCATCTGAATACTTGGCCGTCTCTTTCGTTAATTTCATGTCATTGTGGTCATTTCCCATGTGTAAATTTCCATTTGCGAATGTGTTTTTGAAGTTTTTAAAAAATGTATTTATTCCTCCATAACTATTGCTTACGGTAGAGATGCACAATATATCAGTACCATAATGGTTACTGACAAACGGTATTTGATTTCCTTCTATTTATTAGTATTGATCAATATTCGATATTTAATTGTTCATGCTCATTTTCCCTATTTTAAATGTTTAGATGACCTTTGCCATCTTCAACTGCTCACTTAAGTTTAATCTTTAAAAATATGGATAATTTAATAACAGTTAAATTTAATCTTTAGCAAATATTACACATATTTTAGTGTTTCCTTTTTAATTTAGTTAGTCGTATACTAGTTTGTCTGTTTATTGGTTATTGACCATGGCATGAAAATAATTACTGACTTATACAGTAGGTATTGGACAGAATTTCAATTGGTGCATCCTTCTTTTTTTTCTGTCTGCAGCTAGTGCTGAATATCCTGATTTTTCCTAGCTACTGTGGTTAAGAAACCACATAATCTGATCCTGTGGTCCCAGTGCCTCTCCCTGCAGATACCAACTGCCACTGTCTGGCTGAACCTGCAGTGTGTTAATGTGGTCACATCTAAGTTTGTGGATAAAGGTGGTGGCTTCCTGGGCACCATACCTATACAGCCTCCTACATCCCTCCACCAGAGATTAATTTATTGATCGGTTGGTTCAGTGGTGGAGAGAAGCCTGGGGGCTCCATCTTGTGGTCAGGGATGCATCTGCATCTTTTGTTCTCTCTATGTCTGTCTCTCTCACACTCTAGCCTTCCTCCCTTTTCTCTGTCTTTTATTGTTCTGTTTCTCTCACACACATTCTCATGTTACCATAAATAAGCCGAAGAGGAATAATAGAGAATACATTCTGAATAGATTTGGAGATACTGGGAGATCAAGACAAATGTAAATCTGACATGATCCATGTGTGAAATTAAACCTTCAAGGAAGAAGAAAAAAAAAAAACTGGAAATAAATTTCTTCTCTAATTTTTAACATTTAGCATCTTCACTTAAGTCATGATCTGGCTCTTTTCACCAACTTTGGCGATTATTCACAAATGGAAACGTTTGTTTGTCCTTCTCTGCTGGGTGGCCATTGTTGGAAAGCAGAACAATATTTTAAAACATGTTAAAAGAAACTCATGCTGATTAGGGCCCCGCGGGGCCTGGCCTCATGTATTAACTCCAAGTTGTTCTCTCTACCTCTCTTCCTCTCTATGGGCGCAATTACACTTTTCTCAGGTTTGGTTACATGTTAATTAGCGTGCTATGTTGACCTTCTTAGACTCATATGTTGAGTAATTACAGAGCATGTAAACCTATTTTGACAATAGCGCTCTGCTTTTTTCCTTCACAGATCTGTGTCCAGATTTCTGTGAAACATGAAGGTTTTTGCATGGCACCCACGGTCTCCTGCTTGCCCCCGTAACCTCTCAAAATATTCCACCCTTTTCCACTTCCACGTTTCCCATTATTAGATTTAGAATAAAACCTCCTGGGCCCAATAGACTTAACAGCCCCCATTTATACCACATAATCATTCAGTCCAGCCTGCAGCTACAATTGGCTGGGCACATGATTTGTGATGTTGTGTTATTGCGTATGCGTATTCTGTGCATTTCTGTAATTGAATACTGCTGAATGTCATCCTTCTATATATATTGACTCAGCCCTCAGTATGTCACAGGTGCACGGTCACGCCTCATGATCAAGAGCCCCAGACCCACCAATCAGATGTAGGAATTAAACGGCTACGAGGTCTTGCATTCGTCATTGGTTTTTGTGGACAATGCAGAGGATGGCAGGTTGAGGTTTGCCAGATATGGCCGACTAAACCAGTTTGCCTGTAATTTGATTAGCTGGACATTAGCCATTTACCCACACTAACTGGATTACTCTCATTTTAAAGAGCTTAGGGTTATTAGCTGGCCGAAAGCAAGCAGCCACCCCTGCTTTCTATTCAGCTTCCTACCTAATGCATTTTAAGAACCTGACAAACAAATCTGATCTGATTCCGTTGTTTTGAGTTGACGTGAAAAGGGTTTGAGCTTGTCGATTTGAGTTCGGATTTTTGTTTGTTTGCTGAGCTGTGTGGTTCTTCTTGTCTTAAAAAAAATGGATGGATGGATAGATGGATAGATGGGGCAGATGGATGGATGATGGATGGATGTATAGGGCGAATGAATGAATGGATGGATAGGGCGTATCAATGGATGGATGGATGGATGGATGTGGCAGATGGATGGATGATGGATAGGACGTATGGATGGATGGATGGATGTATAGGGCCAATGAATGAATGGATGGATGGATGGATAGGGCGTATCAATGAATGGATGGATGGATGGATGAGGCGAGATTAATTGATTGATAGATAGGGAAGATGGATGGATGGATGGGGCAGATGGATGGATGATGGATAGGGCGAATTAATGGATGGATGGATGGATGGATGGATGGATGGATGGATTGGGCGTATCAATGAATGGATGGATAGATGGGACAGATGGATGGATGATGGATAGGACATATGGATGGATGGATAGATGGATAGATGGGGTAGATGTATGGATGATGGATAGGATGTATGGATGGATAGATGGATTGATGGATGTATAGGGCGAATGAATGAATGGATGGATAGGGCGTATCAATGAATGGATGGATGGATGGATGGATGGATGGATGGATGTATAGGGCGAATGAATGAATGGATGGATAGGGCGTATCAATGAATGGATGGAGATGGATGGATTGATGGATGTATAGGGCGAATGAATGAATGGATGGATAGGGCGTATCAATGGATGGATGGATGGATGGATGGATGGATGGATGGATGTGGCAGATGGATGGATGATGGATAGGACGTATGGATGGATGGATGGATGGATGGATGTATAGGGCCAATGAATGAATGGATGGATGGATGGATGGATAGGGTGTATCAATGAATGGATGGATGGATGGATGGATGGATGGATGGATGGATGTGGCAGATGGATGGATGATGGATAGGACGTATGGATGGATGGATGGATGGATGGATGGATGGATGTATAGGGCCAATGAATGGATGGATGGATGGATGGATAGGGCGTATCAATGGATGGATGGATGGATGGATGGATGGATGGATGGATGGATGGATGGATGGATGGATGGATGGATGGATGGATAGGGCAGATGGATGATGGATGGAAGGGCGGGTGGAGTAAAGAATGGGTGGTTGGGTGGGATAGATAGATAGATAGATAGATAGATAGATAGATAGATAGATAGATAGATAGATAGATAGATAGATAGACAGACAGATAGATAGACAGATAGATAGATAGATAGATAGATAGATAGATAGATAGATGAATGGATTAATATTCTATAATTTATAACATTTATAGTACGAGATGTGAAGGAAGTGTTATCTTTTACACACACTCACTCACTCCCTCACACATACACACACAGCGCGCCCACACCTGTCTCTTCATCTCAGAGGACAGACTGTTTGGGAATAACACTGTCTCTTTTCATCCGTTCACCCTGGGAGTGACTTATATTTCACCATTAAAGGTGCTGCTTTAGTGTGGAGTGTGTTTCCGTGCTCTCCTGTATTCATGTAGACACAAACACTAAAAACATTGCTCTCAAGGCCCCTTACCACTACCTCCAACCCCACCTGCACCACCTGCACTACTGGCTCAGTAGTTAATTGGACAGCATGGCTCCTGGTCTCCGTGGCAACTGTGACCTGCTGCAAGATGGATGGAAACTTCTGCCTGTAAAGCCACCGAACCCCCCAGAACCCCCCACCCGCAGCCAATCTCCTAATCTCCTAGTTTTATTTATGAGTGCCGAGTGGCCCCTCACCATGGCCGGAGCGCGACTCAGCTGTTGCCTCCAACCCACTCACTTTAAAAGCTCTTAAATCCTATTGTCTGATTAGCAGCCTCATCCTTTCTTCAACATCTCCCTTTGTTTTGGACGGCTCTGCTATCAAGTCTTTTGTGAGGACTGGGAAAAGGACATTGCGGTCTCATTCTCTATCCAAAAGCTGTCCCATATTGAAATCAGACATGCACTCTCCTCATCTCTTATAACTGATGTTTTATTGTGACTATAAATGATCCTAAAAGCTTGTTGTACGGCTCAGGCTAGGTCCAGGGCAAGACGACGCAGAAGAGAGAAAATTAAACCAAATGGCACACGAAGAATAAAAGTGGATTAACCAATAACAAATCACCCTCTGCGCCCAGCCTCTCCCCCTTTTTTCTTCACTAACTCATCTAAATTTGTTTGACATCTTTTGGGCCTGGAGCCAAAAAGGCTTTTAGAGCCATAAAGTGTATGGATCAGGATAAATCACATTAAGCGATCCAATTTAATTAAAGCATTGACAAAACATAATAGATACTAAGGCAGGGGGTGGACATTTTCTATTTATAATATCCATACACGGACTCTTTCTTGGATGCAGCGGAGGAATGTAGAAGCTTTAGCAGAAAGCTTTAGACACCCAAGGGAGCGTTTGAGCTCATTTTCTTTGATTTAGACGCAGCCTTCACCTCCCTCCATAGTGACTCCAATTGCAAGTAAGGACGGCGTAATGAAGCGAGCGCTGTCCCGGTTTAGCCGGCGTCAGCTCTTAGGATGATCAATAGTGAAATATTTTTATTCATAAAGCACTGAGTTAATTAAATCAAGGAGTCTTTGGGCTACATGTAAGACACTAAGCAAGGGCAGTTAAACGACTGTAGAGGAATACAAAGCTGACACTGCCGGATACTGATCAGAGAACAAGTTCACGTCCTTCTTTTTCATTTCATGTCCATTCCCTCTTCCTTCCAGCGAGTCTGACATCCTGGTGTTCACTAACTTGCTGCTGTCACAAAAGTTGAAGAGGCTGCAATGGGTTTTAGATCAGTGTGTTTCACCATCCTGTTCACATCAAAAAACGGCTGAATGCTTATGAAAAAAATGCATTATATATGATTATTTCCCTTGACATTGTAATCGCTGTTTATTAAGTTTAATAGAATTTACATTAAAATAAATTTGTGATGTTTTGATGATCCCATTCCATTAAAATCACTGAAACGTCTACATTGCACTGTACAATCAGTCTGATTTTCACAGTGTCTGCACCTTTTTGATTATAATGGGAACATTTTAGTTTTGTTACGTGTCGCTTAAATGTACAGTATTGAGTGTTTTTGTTGTGTGTTTGTTTTTTTACTTTTTAGACAAAATGTACAATAATGTTAAAAAAATGTGGGATCTGATTTAAAAATAAAATAATAATACTGTTATTCTGCAATTGCATTTAATTGATCCAAAAAAATTACAATAAAGACATTTATAAAGATCAGTTTAAAATAAATTATGTTCTTTTTAACTTTCTATTCATCAAAGAATCTTGGAAAATAGCACATCATAGCTTCCACAAAAATATTAAGCAGCATAACTGTTTTCAACATTGATTATAATAATAAATGTTTTTTTGTCCTTTCAAATCTGCATATTAGAATGATTTCTGAAGGATCATGTTACACTGAAGACTGGACTAATGATGCTGATAATTTAGCTTTGCCATCACAGGAAAGAAAATACATTTTGTCATCACAGGAATTAATAATATTTTAAAATGTATTATTTATGTATATATTATTATTTTAAATTGCAATAATAGTTCACAATATTACTGTTATTACTCTATTTCTGATTAAATAAATGCAGCCTGCATGGGCGAGAGAGACTTTTTTCAAAAACATTTACTGACCCCAAACTTTTGAACGGTAGTGTGTTTTTTGTCCATAAATTCAGTCTATATGTGTCAAACGCATATTTGAGAAAAATACCTAACCCTAACTATTATATTATAAAACTGCATCAATAATACATTGATGGTTTTAAAGTGAAGCTGAAGAGTCACCTTAATAATTCATGATATCATATGGTAGAATTACATTTCTTTCACAGAATTTTTACATTTTTATTTCCTTTGATTTCCAATGCATTAACTTGTCTGTATTCCTAAATAAATAAATAAATAAATAGTTCAAATTGGAATAGACCTGTTATCAACATGTATTTCATGTAAACGCCATAATCATAATCACTATTTTTCAGACATGAATACTTTATTTGATGTAACTGGCAGACGTAACTGTATTAACCATCCCAACTGTTTGGCTTCATCATCCTATATGCAGCGCAGCAGGTGAAAGAAACCTCCATCTAAAGATCAGTAATGTGACTGAACGATCCGGCGCACTTTCACATTTGCAGCCAGCATGTGATTTGTTGCTGGTTCTGTGCCACCTGCCAGAACGTAATATTTACATCTACTCTATTCCCTTTAAGAGAAAGATTTCAGTGGAGAGACTGGAATAATAACTTCTAATAACTGAAGGAAAGAAGAAGATCTGCTGGCTGGTGATTCGCGCAGAATGAGACAACAGAGAGATAGAGCGAGCGGCATGGGTCCAATGAAAAAGCTCCTCTACTCAGTGTAATTAAGAACTACTGTCATCCTTAAGGCCAATTACACTATACGGTCTTTCAGGGCCAGAAATCCATAGTGTTTTAATTTGCCTCCATTTTTAAAAGTGGCCATAAAGCAAAGTGGAGACTCCAGCCAGCAGCGAGCGAGCGCCGCCCACCACGACCATAACTGGAGCTGTAAAAGAGTGAAATACGAGGCTGCAACGGGGTCACTATTTGTTATTCACATTTCTATATATCTTTATCGAATAAGTGTTACATGAATTGCCGTTCCAGTGGGAAAAGGCTCCTCAAATGCAAAAATAGAGGAGGAGGGGGAAAGAGTGCACACTTTACGGTAGATGCAGCCCGTCATGTGAAACTGCCACTCGATATGGATATGGACTGAAGACGTTTAGGGTTTCATAAAACAAAATGCTTATGGAGTGCCCGAGGGGGTCATCTTCTTTCTCCTTGTTTCTGGCTGTGTGTTTAATGAAAGAAAAAAAATCTGAAATGTGCATCTCATAACCTGTGCAAACGGCATCCGACCCGTTCAGCTTGCTGTCGTAACCTGTCAGTTCAGGGAGTCACAGTTACGGCCTGATTCCTCACGACACCAAGATGAAATCCGAAGGGCCAAGGGTGTATTGTAATACTCTCCCTTTTCTTGTAGGGCTGGTTTCACTTCAGAACAGTCTTAACAGCAATTTGAAAGTGACCCCTATAGCTTTTAACTGGTCATCCCTGAAGCAGTCGGGTCAGATGTATTATGACAGCAATGCGGTTGGCCCCAGTTATGAGTGCTAAATGAATAATGTAATGTAATATATCTAGCGTGAGGAGCTGGAGGGTTTTAATAACCTTTCACCTTGCTCTTTGTGATCAGGTGTGTACGCTCAGATGTGTTCGACCCATCTGTGTGTGATCGCATGAGCACGTTCGAGGGGGATCTGTCATTGCTGGCAGGACTTAACAGAAAGCGTGTAGGAACCCACTGACAGGCATCGGGGTCTCTGCGAGAATCTCGGACTCTAGATTCAATTTGGCATGCAGATAACAGCCCTGCCAAGAGCAAGAGTGAAAGCAAGACAGCGCTTGGTAGATAATGAGAGAGGCACGGGCATGGTAGGAGACGTATCAACGGTCCAGTCACCAAGCTGGGCTGCGGTTTGTGCTTGATAAGATAGATGGAAGGAGACAGATGTCTGTTTTGACTTCACGAGAAAGAAAAAACGAAGGAAAGAAAAGCCCATGTGCTCTGGATCCGTGCATCATGAGAACCGTTGAAATTACACTCGTGTGATATACTGTATCAACAAGCAGTCCTATCCAGACGAAGATTAGATTTCTCCAAGGGCTGAGTTAGCCGAAACATAGTAAGTAGTTTGCTCTGTAGTTTATACAGAGAGGGCAAAAACATAGCCATGTTTGATTTTAGAAGAGATTAACATCATAAAGGACTGTGAAACACAAATTAACCTGACCTCCTCTGGGAAACTCAGTCCTGTCCGTGAGTGACTATGTGGGTGTCATGTGTGACTGTGTTAGAGAGTGAGTGTACACTTGTATTTGTCCATAAAACATTTGTGCAAAATAAGTTTTCACGTAAGAAGGATACTGTGCATATATGGACCTGAGAAGCTTTTGTGTGTGTGTGAGTAATAACTGAAAGAGACCCTGTCACGGCCATCCTGCATTATTTGAGTTCCTACTGTAAAGTGATGTTTAAGTTTCCTTGACTTTCTTAGTCAGTCACTCTTTTTCTTTGTGCTTTAAACAGAGAAAGAAAACAACAAAAGTGAAGCAAATAACCTTCTTGTAAAAGCGCACCAATTCCATTTGTCAGTGAAGAGATAAGAGTGACATTCGTAAAGCGTAATAAGAAAGAGAACTGACCGACATACCCTCGATACTTTTCACTGTTTTGTAAGGCAGCAGCATATTGATATTCCTCAAGCATTCTGCTTAGGACATAAAACATGCTGTTGGTAAAATGGATGGATGGACTCTGCTTAGGATTTTAGTAAACAGTAAAAACTTAGCCCAAACTTTCAAACTTTACTTTGTGGTTAATTTCAATCTAAGGTATACCATCCATCGCAATTCTTAAGCAAAAGTTCAAGATTCAATTTTGAAAATCTGATTTACATTGACAGATTACTGAGCTTTCGAAATGTAACAGACATATATAATGACCTACTATTGGCCTTCTCTTCCTTGGATATATTTAACCATTTATAGTTGATTCCTACGTGCATCCGACTGAAAACAAGATGTGTGCTGAGTGTCATGACAGCGGCATTTCAAGTAGCATGTAGCGCTTCATTCTGTCTAACATTTGCTTGTGTGTGTGTGTGTAAGGATATATCCTCCTTGCTGCTCGACTCTCATATCCTTGCGTGTTGCTGAGCGTTTATCTGTAATATGTTTTGGCGTTGCCAGGTTGTCTGGACATGGGAGCCGTAATGGAATCAAAGGGAGATTTATGGCAGGCATCCTGACAGTCAGAGAGAGCAGGGCCAAAGCCAAATGAAATTAATGAAATTTGCAAGCAGATTGCTAGAGGAGGGGGACCAATGCAGCTCTGTCCTTTAACAAACACGGTTTGGCTCATGTCTGGTTTGAATCTGTATCTTTAACTTTAACTTAAAGCATTAATTCAAGCTTCTGTTAAGATGGCCAATTTGACGCTAATGATATAGCAGTGTATACCAGATTGAGTTAAATTTATTGTATATAAAACATTTTTTATAAGTATATTATGCTATTTCTAGTTTTGTTTGCCAACGGGGTAAAAACAAAGATCTATTTAAAGTCTATTTATAAGAAGCCTTAATGAGTCGATTTATTAAAAAGGTTATATTCTCTGAAATCAAGACATAATACGTTAAGTGATAAAACAAGACAAAGTATTAATTAGGAACATTATCTTTACACTTTATGCAGTGAACTGCATCGCTACAGTATCTAAATGGACAAATTAACCTGTGTTTTTAAAGATTCTTTGGAGAGCTTGTATTCATTCTGAAGTCGCATATATTGTTTCATTATCCATGCGTAATTAATATAGTGTCAAAGCACATGAAATATGTGCATTTCTACATTTTTCCCAGCCAGTATAATTCTCATATCTCATAAACTTCTATTATCTCTTTATAGTTTCATGTAATTCTTCATTAGAAATCATCTAATTCAGCCCGAATCCTGTGGGGCTGTTTTTTTTTTCTTCTGACATGGAGTTTCTCTCTGTCGCTCCTCAGCTACGGCACTGCTGAGACTGATTGCGTTTCATAAGTGCCTTTATTTGGGATGATTTGCCTTTTTGTAGAAATAATGAAAAAGGTTCCACTGAGTAAACAAAGCAATAAAACATTTATTAGCAGTGGAAGTGCTGTAAAGTACTACGCTGTGCTCTCGGCTCGCCGAGGATGTACGAGTTTAGTGCTTCGCCATTCATGAAGAATTAAAAAGCCTAGCCAAAGAGAAGTTTCCTCTGTGCTCCTCTCCATCTCTGCACTTTATCTGTTTTGCATTTAGACCATCAAAGGCAACAGGGATTCGCTCATGCCCAGCGTGATGATGGTATAAACAGCGGTCCTATTTTCCCACTCTGTGGCATACGAACATGGGATGTTATGAGTTTTTACTCTGCAAATGTTTGTTCTCCTCTGTGCACGCGCTGCAAAGTTCGACATGAAGGATACACAAAGGAACACGATGCTCGAATCAAGCCTGCCAAGAGTGCTGTAAAGAAATATAGAAACGCAGGATTGTGGAACATGTCAAAAACCATCAAGAACAGTTAGATGAAATACCATAGCCCCTTATTGCAAAGCAAAACATAGTTATTAAGATTTTTGCCATAATAAAACTTGATTGGTTCGAGGCAAAAAAAAACACGTATCCAGTTCTGGCAGGGGGCTGAAAGAGCCCAATAACTACAGTTTTTAATGCTCCTAAGAGGAAATTGCTGGCAGTCCTGTACTTGATACATCATTACGTCCCACGCACGAGCTCTGGCAGAATTCCTCGCTGTGTTTGGATCCGCGCCTGATTGTTTATCAGTGAAATTGGTTGTAGCAAGGTCAGTTAAGGTTAGTTAACCCACGTGGTGGTCTGTTCGTCTTATGTGTGGCAGGCATGACTCCAAAGCAGATGCTTTGATTAGCTGGGCAGATATTCCATATCTCATTTGTTTCCTTCTTGGCCAGTAATTGCATTCTGGTTCTCAAATTATGTTTGCCAGCGTGAGTCTACAAACAAACAAGCTTAATAAAGTTAAGCACAAGCATTGTGACATGTCAAAAATCATTTGGCTCATAAGCGAGCATTAAAAATGCCAGGCATTCATTTTGGTGTAGAGCTACTTTTGTCTGTTTGCTTTCTCGGGTTACTCAAAGTGCATATGATTGCTTCATTTTCTACAGGAATGAAGCAACGATTGCGGGGCATACCGCTATGAGGCCTTTCATTACAAAGTACTGCTTTAGAAATGTTTTTCATTAGACCAACACACACACACATAGAGTGATAAAAGGCTATACGAATAAAGGAGGATGTGACATTTATGGTCAGTAGAACAATATGGTTTCAGACTTCAAAGCAGCGGCGTATCGTTCCAGAGGGGCGGCAGCAAACCGTCCATCTTCCTCAAGACGCTTTCTCCCAAAATGTGAAGTGGCTTCAAACAAATCCTAATATCTTTCTCTTTCTCTTTCTTATCTCTCTCTCCAGGGACCTGAGCGAGAATCAGATTCAGGCTATTCCTCGTAAGGCTTTCCGAGGGATCACCGCCGTCAAGAACCTGTAAGTGTTTCTCCCTCATCTCCCCTTGCAACCATTGGCACCGCCGTGACATTCGTTTGCATGATTTTACGGGGCAAAAAAGCCTTCATAAACTCTCCTTTCCCCTAAAGCAGTGAGCCAAGGTGTGATACTCCACATCAGCACATCAAACTGCAAACGAGACAGTCGTCCACCGCGTTTAACGAGTCTCGTGTTTTATTCCAAAGACAGATAAGTGAAATGAAAGATAATAATCTCTCTCGCTGGAAGAAGAAAATGTTCAAAAGCAATGTGCTAGGTGGCCTACATGTACGCTCCTCGAATCATTTGTCATAACAGTTAATAAGCTTAGCGCTGATGAAAATTCAATTAATCAGTATGGTTCAATAAGATGGATATCTTCAGGATATTGCCAGTGAGTAATGTTCCACAGCCATTTGCAATTACAGTAATGGCTTCTGATAAATCTCCTGTAACAGTTTCAGGAGCTGATCTCGCTACTGTGGACTACACTCTAAAAAATAAAGGTTCCAAAAGGGGTTTTCACAGTGATGAAGGGATGTGCCCGAAGCCGAATGCTATGTTCGGGAAGGAATTGATGCATTCTACGGAGCCCCTTAAAATGACATGGTGATGGGAAAAAAAGTCGAGATTGAAGGAAAAAATATATTTCAATGCTTTTGCGTTCTCTCGCAATTATATAGTTGGGTGATTATATTGTATATAATTTGAGGGTATCAGGGAGTGCAGGGTATTGAATCAATTGAAATCGTTTTTGAACGCACGCTCGCTTTTCGAATTTGGTATCACGCGTACTCTGTGTATATACCTTATGCGCCAGAGAAACAAGTGTGCAACCATCTTAAGAATTTTGTGTTTGAACTTCCGATTTTGGCGGTAGCTCTCTATATTTCTATGGCATCGCTGTCGAAGAGTAATTAGCTGGTGAAGTGGATTAACTTATTGTAGAATTAACAAAAGTTATCATGAGCAATGTAATGTTTGAAGCGGATATCATAACAAATGTCAGATTTTTAAAAGCGACAAGTTCATTCATAAATTCGTAAGATCTTACCTTCATGCTGTGGAAATACAAATATGTATTTACCCTTACCTTCTGCGGAAGACAAAAGTGCTGAAAAGGGGTGGGGCTACATAAGGTCTATAGGGAGCGGCGATACTGACCACACATTTTACAAGATAAGATCTGTTGTGCACCAAATCCCCCGACATCGTCCTGTCGGTCATCTCTCCTTTCTATCTTTATGTGATAAGTGAAATCTGATATACAGTAATGTAACCGACTACACCAGCAAGCCTAACCATGTCCCTTTAGGGGCTCCATAGAATGCGTTACTCATTTACCATGCCTTTCCGAATTCAGATTTAGGACTTGTGACTAAATAAGTATGTCCGAAATCACAGTATTCATAAAAGAGTAAGCAAAAAGTACCTGGATGACCTATTTCTTCCGGCAAGATTCCCCGGGTGAGGATTTGTCTATGGCAGTGAAGTGGAGTAGCTGACGCTGGTTGGTCACATGATAATGACAACATGGCAAATGTAGTACGGGTTGTGAAGTAAATATTTATTCAAAATAAATACATACTCAAGAGAGAATGCGATTTCGGATGCAGCCACAGTCCGAAAGTTTCTTAGTTTGAAGAACATAATAATCTAAAGAATAATCTAAAGAACCCTTTTCTGCTATAAAGAACCTTTTGTACAGTGGAACATTTCCATGGGTGTTAAAGGTTCTTCATTGAAATATAGAAGCCAAAACCTTTTATTTTTAAGTGTAGAGGGGCTTATTTAATAGTGATTTAAATTAATAAATACTATCGCTTTTTTAAAGTAAAAAGCATAATCACCCAATTTCCTGGGTTCAAACCTTTAAGAACAGAGCATTGACTGGTAGTCTCCAACACGCCTACAACAATAAACATTGCCTTATGCAGCTATACTTCAAAGCCAGTCCCAGGAGCAGCGTTCCGATAATTCCCTGTAATGAATGAAGGACACAGTCTTGAAGTCGTCATTAATGGGAAACTTTGGTTGAAGTCAGAGATCAGCTATGGTATGCGGCCGTAGCGTTCGTGTGCATTCCCTGGCTCGAGCGCTCAGTGAAGTTCTGGGCGGTTTTGTCGCGATATCTGATGCCGGCTTTGTAACAAAGACTGTTTTCAGATGAAGTCTTTCCCACTGTGGGCTGAGAACCACGGGTCACATCATGCTCGATATCTCGGAGAGGTGTGGAAATATAGTTAGCTTTTGTTTAAAGACATGGTCATGCTTTTCAGTTGAAGAGAAAGAAGAAAGGAAAAAGTGGTGGGAGAGTTTGAGAAAGCCAAGTATACAGTATAGCCATAGTTCACTAGTAAGTGAATGAGTAGTCATTTAACAGACTTAAGCAACATAACATTCACAACGGGATTTAACAGTGCAAAGGTGATAGCTCATGGGATTGAAACTCTGTTAAGTTACAAACTTACTGTATATATTCAACCACTGGGTCACACCTCATCAGTATCATTTTCAGTGTTTAATTTTTATTCAGGGTGGTCTTTTGAATCAGTGTATTCCTGAGTGACACGCGTTTGTGCATGAATGTTGACTACCACCCGCCCTGGTCAGATTGAGTTAACTGATTGTCAATACTAACTCTGACCTTATTGACCCCTGTCAAATGAGTCGCAGGCTGCAGGAGCGTCGTCAATCATCTACACAGGTCAATAACTCTCTGCAGACACACTTAACAGATACAGTATGAACAAACAGCATTGGAATATACAGTTCTGCTCACAAGTTTACATACGTCTTGCAGAATATGGAAGATGCTAATATATATATATATATATATATATATATATATATATATATATATATATATATATACAGACCCTTTCCAAAAAATTTGAATATCATGGAAAAGTTTATTTATTTCCATAATTCCATTCAAAACGTTAAACTTCCATAGATTATAGATTCAGGGCCCACAACTTAAACGATTTCAAGTATTTAGTTGTTTATTTGTACATAATTTGGGCTTCCAGCTCATAAAACCAACGGAAACAGGATTTCAAAAAATTTGAATATTACATGAAATCACACAGTAATTACACAGTGATACCATGGTCATTGAACCAGGTTTTGGTTATTTTGGCAGTGTGGGCAGGTGCAAATCCTGCTGGAAAATGAAGTCAGCATCTCCATAAAGCTTGTCTGCTGAAGGAAGCATGAAGTGCTCTGAAAATGTTCTGGTAGACGGCTGCGTTGAGTGGACAGCACAGTGGACCAACACCAGCCGATGACATGGCTCCCCAAACCAACACAGACTGTGGAAACTTCACACTGGACTTCAAGCATCTTGGATTGTGTGCCTCTCCATTCTTCCTCCAGACTCTGGGACTTTGGTTTCCAAATGAGATGCAAAATTTGCTCTCATCAGAAAAGAGGACTTTGGTCCACTGTGCTTTATTAAATCCAGAGTCAACGCAGCCGTCTACCAGGACATTTTCAGAGCACTTCATGCTTCCTTCATTTTCCAGCAGGATTTGCACCTGCCCACACTGCCAAAATAACCAAAACCTGGTTCAATGACCATGGTATTACTGTGTAATTACTGTGTGATTTCATGTAATATTCTAATTTTTTGAAATCCTGTTTTCATGGGTTTTATGAGCTGGAAGCCCAAATTATGTACAAATAAACAACTAAATACTTGAAGTCGTTTAAGTTGTGGGTCCTGAATCTATAATCTATGGAAGTTTAACGTTTTGAATGGAATTATGGAAATAAATAAACTTTTCCATGATATTCAAATTTTTTGGAAACTGTCTGTATATATTTTTTATTTAATTTTATTAGCACTGCCCTTTAGAAGCTATACTTATGATAATCATGTTAACGTCAACTTATGAGCAGGACTGTAATACAAATTATGTCATGAGATGACTTAATGGTAACGTTACTTGTAAATTTGACACCATAATATTTATATAATATAATAATATAACACGTTGTCATCTAACACTCACTGACAAATTAATCGTAATCATTCAATAACACTTGAATGTAATTTTTAGCAAATTTTACATTGAATATATACACTGTACAAATAATAATGTTGTGATTTATTTTTTTTATTTTTTTATTTAGACAAAATGGTATACAGTTTGAAAACTGCCATTTATTATTATCTGCAATAACATGTACATAATTATTATTTGTATCTTCATTGAAATTGTAATGGTAAATAATGTGGCAGTTGGGTCCATGATACATTTTGAGAACTTTGTACATATAGCCTACTTATGTTGCATAAAAAAATAATGTAACATTACTTTTCATAAAAAATTAGCTATGTAATATTATTTGTTATTTTTTATGGACAATATTGTAATGCGTTACTTTAAATTGTAATATTCCCCAACTCCACGTACAAATGCAAGCTTTTTTTGTGAACATTTTTGTGGAGCATGTTTTCCCCTGATGTTCTTACAGTGATGTCTATGGTGTTAGACAGTGTTTGAGTGCTCATCACATCACTGTCATGTGCACCGTCACACTCTGATGGATGAATGATAGGTACAGGTAGGCAACACTCATTTCGTCAGGTAGGGCTTTTTAGAGGTAAGAAAAAGGACTAACAAGGATTGAGCGAGAAGGATGGATTTGTACGTCGGCAGCGTGTTTCTCTCCCACCGACCTGCCTCTGCAACGCGTGGCAAGGTGACTCTTGATTTAATTGCTGAAATCATCCAGCCCTCGGTTTTTTTACGGGAAGGAGGAGGAAAAAAAATGGACAGGCAGCGTTCCAGGAATGAATTGATTTTCTCGTATGCTTTTCTACCTTAATGTCCTCTATTTGAAAATGGCTATGCACGCTTTGAAGGCAGGTTGAATCTCCATCTCTTATATCGCCCTCACATTTCCACAGTTTTACAGGCTACAGCATGCTGGAGTCAGCATCCGCCTTTAGCCAGCATCCTCCACCTTTTATAGAGGGGCCATCTGGATAATATGGTCAAGATGGTTCATCCAGCTAACGAGAGTCTATGTTGCACCTTATTAAACCAGACACAATATCTCCGTCTGCCTTTATGGCTTTAGTCATGCCCTCCTACTGTTCACCAGACATGCTGCGCCAGTCATGTTAACCTCGAGAAGCGTCAAGCGAGGGTGATGTCGTAGATTCCCTCATCATATGCATGTTCGAGTCCTTCTGCGAAAACATGCCTGATGAGCTCTATATCAACATGACGTGCTTGTGTCAGCGGGGTACGTTTCCCATTAGAACAGGTGCTGTATGAGCAGTGGATTCATGGGAAATGGCTTACACACATTCATTCCATTGACATTTGTTATTCATAGCAGATAGAGAGGCCGTATGGCATCTGCACATGTAGGGCACACAATACTTCATTACCTGAAACCGAGGCATCATTAAGAGAGCGGCGGGTCCTGTACGGCAAACCATCAGATACGTGGACACTCAGATTTTTACCCCTTTGTGGGAGGCTCTCATCTGTGTGCTAATAAAAGCCTTTCTATTTCATGTTCCTGTACCCAGATTGTCACTCTGACCGCGCGTGGGTTTGAATTATGTCCGAGAGGGCGAGGTTCAGTCGCTGCCCGCTTTACAAGATTCTGCGCCTAGCAGACGGGACTCTGCAGAAGGCAGATCTCAGCTTTTCATGTGCACTGCTGATGCTGAAACACACACTACAAATGATCAGTGCATCAGTGTGGTGTGAATGACACTGATCCCACGATAGCCAATCAAAAGTTTGCTAGCTCTGGGAATCACTTTCTCAGGACACCCCTCCAAACCGAGGCTGTCCTTCTGTTAAATTAGGACAAGAGGCTAGACAATATGAGACCAGATAAATTTAGACAATAAGACCAGATGAAATGAGACAAAATGAGAAAGAGGAAGAAAATAAGACTGAAGGAGAAGACAAAATATGATAGAAGATACAAAGTGAGATGAGAGAAGAAGTGAGACAAGACGGGATGAAATGAGACAACAAAGTGAGACAAGTCGGAATGAGATGAGACACAGTGAAACAAAACCAGTAGAGACAAGAAGACGCAAGGCATCAGCAGTGTGATACAGACACAACACCTCAAACCACACTTGATTTGGTGACCATGAAAGGTCACGTACTGTACGTCTGTTACGAATATAGACTGAATATAAGATTCATATTGTGAAGCTCTGATCAAGCATCAAGGCTGTGACGGTCAGTTCTAAGTCATTTGCTGTGTTAGTTATCGAGCGTGAATGAAATACGGCCATGCGGCTGCTGGTTAGCATCACCGACTCTGACAGATTAATAGTCTAGTGAAGGGAAGGAAGACCCATATCTGTTTCTTTCTCCCGTTCACTCCAGATGGGACACTGGCAGGACGAGAGCTCTAAAGTGCCAATATGGCTCATGACTGAGATGATTAAAGGCCAATGTAATTAGAGCAGGGAAATTAAAACTGGGACTTTCATTACCCAACACTACCATGTCCCACCTCTCCAAACAATCACCAAACATGCGGATATTCACACATACCACACGCTCGCAAATGTACTTTCAAGACAGCTATTCGCCCTTGACTATATTCAGTATTATCATTGCTCAAAATCTATAGCACATAACCTCTAGAGATCAACTTCACATGTTCAGATAATACAGACAGTTATGGCTCTGAAACCTGATTGAATGAGCTATGTTTGAATTCTACATATAATGTGCCAAGTATTCATAATATCACCTGCTGTTTGGCAGTTCACTGTATTACTTGCCAGTGGAATTTTCTATATTGTGATTATTATTAATCAAGAAATTAACCGTGAAGAAATAGCTTTTTGTTTCTGAAGTGCTTTTCACCATTCCATTCAAAATCCAGAAGGTTTTAATCAGTCACTGAGTATAGAAAAATTATAGTCCAAGGCACTTCTTGTAATATAAATGCTAAAAAGCCATTCTTTTAAAGCATTTATATAAAAATATGTGCCTTGTGCAATAAACGACAGCTTATCGTGAAATAATGACTTAAAAAAAGCCTTTCTGCTGAGTTGTCCTCGGGCTGTACGCAAAAACAATCAAACCAGTGCACCCTGATTTATGAACAAATGACTATAATGAGCTGCTTCTTTTTAGTGTAGCCTAATTCTTGAACAGATGAGCCAATACTTTTAATGAATGGTTCAAAAAGTCGAGTAAGTGCTTTGAATCAGGTTGACAAATCCTTCACTGTATTGAATTTATCAGAGTGTTTAATGAATCAACCTCTGACTCTCTTAATGAACTAGTTATTTTCAGTGATGTCCATATATGAAGAAAGTTTTGTGTCGGCATCATTACAGACTGATGCTCATTACAATGTGTCATTAAAGAGACATAATTGCTTCAGGTTTTGTGTTTTTGGTAAAAAAAAATTATATCTTATTTATGTGTGTACATATATCATTTACAGTATATAACATAATTGTTGTTCAAGCCATTTTATAAAAATCAATAAGCCAAAGAGGCTGTGTGTTTCAGTGATTTCACTATGATTAAGAGTCGTTGTAACACATGAGGCAAATGTAACACATTCACAGTTTTACTCTCAAGGCAAGTGTCTCTTTAAAGTCTTCATATATTTGGATGAAAAAATAGATATCATAAAAGACAAACATTTAAAGGGATAGTTTCCAAAAATGAAAATTACCCCATGATTTACTCACCCTGAAGCCATCCTAGGTGTATATGACATTCTTCTTTCAAACGAATACAATGGGCTAATTTTCATTTTTGGGTGAACTATCCTTTTAACTTTAGCATATAAAGAGTATTTAATTTTCACAGTCATAGTTAATGCATCTGCTGTGGGTGGATGCCATACAGTCTGTCCCATCAGCAATTATGGAGACAGATGCATGTCTTTTAGAAACGAGGGATGAATCGCCATAGATGCTCCGTTCTTCTTTATTACCCATCTCTAAAGACGCAAAGGCACAGTGTCTGTCATGGGTCAAATGTCACAGCAACCCTGTTTGCTGAACAAATGACTTAAGAAAAGCGCTTAGATTCCTTGTTCTTTATTCAAGTCTCTTTCAAATCCATCTCTTTTAAGAATGCAGAGAGGGAGGGGTAAATAGGCAGAAGGAGGGGCGGATAGCAAAGTCTGCAAATTAAAGTAAAAGGAAAAAGAAGCAAAAAGGAAGAAGTGCCCCTCACGTCTGCTCGTCCAGCTCCATGACCCCAGCTGATTTACGAACCCCTTCCTTTAATGAAATTGTTTCTTTGACAGAGCCGGTAAAAGCTTGTAATGGATTGGCTGCTCTAATGTAATGAAATTACTCCCATTCTGACTTTTAAAAAAAAAAAAAAGAAGAAGAAGAGGGGGGGAGCAGACGAGCGGGTTGGGGGGAGAAAATGCAATTAATATTTACAGAGAACTGACAGACGGGGTGGGCTGTGCACTATAGCCAGCCTCCCATTCTCTCTCTCTCTCTCTCTCTCTCTCTCTCTCTCTCTCTCTCTCTCTCTCTCTCTACCTCTCTTTGCCCCCACACTCTCAGCAGTGTGGCAAAAAGAGAGAGGATGAGATAGGAGGAGGTTATAGCCAGACAGGCCACTTTTAGCCAGCTGGTCCTTTATCCCGACTGCGGTGAGGAGAGAAGAGTAGCTAGGAGATGCCCGTGTGTGTGTGTGTTAGTGTGTCTACCTCCCTCCCCGCAGCCCCCACCTCTCCTCCTCCTCCCTCCCCTCAGCCCCCACCCGCTCGTCTGCAGACCTGCCGCTGACTTCTGTCTCTCATCTGCAGGCAACTGGACAGCAACCACATCAGCTGCATCGAAGATGGAGCCTTCCGAGCCCTGCGCGATTTGGAGATACTGTAAGTCCCCCTCCCGCCTCCTCTGCGGGGTTCTCTCCTCTCTCCTCACCTCTGCTGTCCCTTTCCTCTAACTCTGTCTGTGTGTTTCTTGGTTGTTCTTGAAGGACAAACTGTGTTGCGTTGTGGACCTGTGGCGCATAGTCTGGTGTCACCCCGTCCGGTCCGACACTGTGGCGTTTAGCATGCAGCCGCCCGTGCGACAGCTAAAGTTGCTCGTTTGTCATTGTGCTGCATCGTTGCCGTTAGAAAAAAGTGTTCTGACTTTTCTGGGTGCACCTTACCATTAAAACCACCGCCGTGCTGTGTGTTTTCTGTCTAGAATGTCTGTAGAATTGTGTTGTCTACTTTAAACCGGGTCTTAGACTCACTTTGACGATGAGATCTCTCTTCTGTTGCCTGCTGGGAAGTCTTCTCTGGCTCTCTGCGTTCACCTTCATCACTCACATCCTTAATCTCAGAACAGGTTTAGTCAGAGTTCATAGCAAATTCTTTGATAGCACTGGATTTGATGTGTTTGTGAGTGAGTATATTTTTATACCTTGGGTATACCCCGAATTGTCCCAGAGAGGCTGTGAGGCAGGAAGCGGGACATACGGGGGGGGGTCTAACCGCCGCATCTCCATCAAGCCAATTGGCAGGGCACTAAGTGCCAACCTCATCCTCCAAATGAGCGCCGCTCACTGGGGACCCGGAGTAAAGCCACCCCCGCCATTAATTCCTGGCTCCAGAGGACATGGCAGTTACATCATTGTTAGGCAGGTTTTTCGACATTGTTAGCAAGGTGTACAGGTGGTGAAGGGAGAATCAAAGAAGGAAAAATAGTTACATCTTTCATCTTATGCCCTGTGTCATCTTCTCGTGACCAGAACAGAAAATGACCTTATAAAACAGGAGCTCGGGAGCAGGAAAGTGTGAGTAAGTCGGGAATCAATTTTCATTAATAATACAGAACCTCCCTAGATTCTACCAAAGACCTTTGCAAGCCAAGGAGAGCAGTGGTACATGAATGCACATCACTTCCCTGCTGATTGAGGCGTCTCTCCACCCCTCTGGAGAAGATGAAACACACAGTTCTGCAAATGACACTGTATCATGGCTAAATATCCCCATGCGCTGTAATCAAGCTCAACCTTACACCTTACATCCATGTTCTCCAGTAGCAGATTCAAAATTCTGCTAACTGACCATTACGGCTGTGCAATAGGGCCAGTTTGTAAGAATATGACATATCTAGGTAATTGATGGCAAAATTAAGGAATGGCTTGTGGTTTAGGTGCAACGATTTAGCCACAAGTGATAATGCTTTGAGTCTCAATGTGAGGATAATCATTTCTAGCATGAGTTATATTACAACCCAGACTTACCTTTGTCTTATGGCTGATCTTTCTGAATGGCAGATGGAGATATATCTCATTTATCACCAAAGAGTATGATGACTGTCAATGAGATTATCGTGAGGTCATAAAATGAATCCGTAAAAGGGATTTTACAGGTAAAGCATCTTATATATTTAGGTTAGTGGTGGAGTTTTAAGTGGTGTGCCTTCAGAAATGTCCAGGGGTTATACAATAGACACGTTCAAGCACCGCAGTTTATGTTTAAAACAGTGTTGGATTATAGGAATTCAGGGCAAGCATGTGTATTTTTTTTATGTAGATTAGTATAATGTGACATCTGGAGAAATAAATGAAAGAACGGAAGATAAACATTTAAAAAATGTGATGTTAATGTGTGTTTTTGCAATTCATAACACACTTGAGGTGTAATTTAAGAGTCATATTAAATGCATTGTTTGAGTGAGAGGCCAACCGAATCTTTTAATCTCAATGATCGTTAAAGGCCTATTAAAATAGATGGTGCACTGCGACATAATTGAGAGAATTGAGCGTCCTTTTCCATCATTCGCTGTTGGGTTTCGTGATCGCTGTAGTATTTTTGTGATCACTATAAACAGCGACTAAAAAAATTGCAAAGCAGGGAGCTATTTAAACACTTCCATCGGGTTTCGAGATGGTGATCAGAGTGGAGATTAGACAGAGCAGTTCGCGGCTAACCCTCCTCCACAACTAAATGACTGCCAGTGATTTAACGCCTGCCAAACTACACAGAATTAATGATCGGCCCTTTCTGCTGATGAATTGTAATTTATATTTAACATAACTGTGCTAATGACTGAACTAATGACTTCAAAGCTATCTCGGACATTTTCTCACATAGGACGTGACTTGCATCCCAATGAGCTGAAGGAAGTGCGGTAGGCAGCACATTGATGTGTTCTCCATCTGCAGAGCACCTAAACCTGCCTAATACGAAGCACCCCCTTGATTATTTTCCATTTATAACTTAGGTACTGCTTGCGCTTGCGCTTGCTCTCATTTTAAATTCTGATCACTATAAATATACACCTAATCGAGCCAGTTTATCTTTCCATTCTCGCTTTAAATGTATATGTGAGATAGACTGTTCATTATAAGGTGTCCACCTTATCTTTGTTTTATTAGATTCATGAAATTCAAGTTGGTGTGTAACTAAGAACATTGGTAGTGTTTCTCATTTCTAATTTCAAATCAAATTTTATATATAATATTTAAATGAGGTTCCATGTGGTGTGAGAAAAACTGAATATTTTTCACGGGTATATGACTCAAACTCAATTTTCATTCATACACCATTGTCAAATATACAGAACATTTTTATTTGCTTAAGTGAGTTGAAAAATAGTTAATAAGATTCCTTAGCCAAGTCATTCCAGTGAAATGAAAAATCGCTGTTTTAAAATAATGAATAAAGGCTAAGTGTTAAATAAACTTTAAACCTTTCTTACAATAAGGAGGACAAAAAACTAAAACTATAATTCAAAATATGTATATTCAGCATAAGTATGACCAGTTTTAAAAAAAACATTCATAAAGCCAAAGAAAGCATAAAGATTGTTCAACTGGTCAAATATCCGAACGGATATATTTTTCAGCAGGGTTACGGTGAGCATATTTTGTTCTGATATCTGTTCTTATTGTGTTAAGAACACTATGAGAAAGTCTCATGTAATCTGTTTCACATTATGCTAAGAGCAATGTGTATGCTCTCAATGCTTGTTTTTGTCTTTAAACACTTTGCTCTTTTGTGGAATCTTTCATAATATGTTATTATCGTCCTTCCGGGCTATTTTGTAAAATGTGGTTTAAATGTGAGAAGGGAATTTTAAGTATTGTGAAAAAGAGCATTTTGGAAACTCCCCATATACCCTACTCAGTTTTGTCTACACACACCACAGCACTCTCACAAGCGCTGGAGCCTCTGCATATTTTATAACCACTTTTGTACAGAAAATTCTGGCTCTGAATCAAATGTCAAATCATGTGAATTTTTTTGCCCCGCTGTGTCATTTTTTATGAGCAGGGAAGTGCTGAGACATTTCCATGCCATCTCCTGAAGGTGACTTTCCTTCCCACCATGCATTGATAAGAAGGCCCAAATTTTCGCATTACCACTGTCCTGTCCTCCTGCCAAATGCTGTCATTTGTCAATGTGTGCACGGCACATTTTTCTCGACAGCTTGGCACAGACCTTGCTGGTCGAACTAAAGTGAGTTTAGCATGATAGCATGGGCACCATGCCCCAAAGGGACGTCTTTGCAGCTCACCAGGCCTGGTCGATACGCACCACTCGGTACTATGGCCTCAACAAAGCCATCTTCTCCATTTAAAACCACAGATGTACTTCTAATCATAAGTGCCGTTTAATGAGTGTTTCACATTTTTATTTAAAGAGACTAGCTTGTAGTACTATGGCATGCCACAAAATACCAACCAGGGTAAACCTTCTGTGTATTTGTTGTGTGTTGTCAGATTAAATGTTGATTGTGTAAGGGAGCGTGAGGAGGCGGATTATTAATCCTAGGTACAAAATGGCATTGGAAATATGCTGATTTGGAGAGGCTTTTGCATTTCTGTGGTTACGTTGACGTCCCAGGATTATTTTAGGGGGAGGCAAGTGGGCGTTTGATCGAAACCTAAATATATTACGAATGAAAAATCGTGTATTTCATATGGAAGGTTTGAGAAATATAATTTTCTTATGGTTAGGGCTTATGGTTTGGCAGTTTTCTACCTTTATAATGTCATTTTCTCAAAGAAAGACCTTTTGAATGTTCCTCTTGGCAACGATAACACTGAGCTTTGCTCTTTTCGGCCCCTGCCGCCCCTTATCCTAATCATTTCTAACCCCTGTGCTCCTGTAAAAAACATTAGCTCTTCTCAGATTTAACAAATGTCCTCTAGCTGGTGCAGTGGGTCCCACTTTGGGAACTCGGGACTGTAGATTCCCTTGAATCAGATATTCCATGCATCTTTAATTTCTAACACGAGTTGGCCTCCCTTTGGACAAATCAGTCTTACTTCTGCAGGGCCTGATTGAAAGGTTGTCTTTAGTCAATAGATGAGTCTTTATGTGACAGACAACAGGCAGGCGGAGGGAGAAAGGGCAAGCTGATGGCTAAATGAGAGGATGGATTAGGGGAGTGGAGGGGGAGAGAGCTGTCATTAGCTCACAAACAGCACTTTCGAGCACAGGAAATTGCCTTGCCACCAGACATGGCCCCATTGCGTTATCTTTGTGTGGTCTACGCCAAAGCTCGGGGAGATGGGGAGGGGGCGGGCTGGAAATCGTGCTTTTCAGCAGTCGGACCCTTGCGCACAATTAATCATTCGCTCCTGGATGGCCAGAGAGAGGAGGGAGGCCGACGGAACAGCTTAGATTCAATCTGTCCTCATTTGCGCTATAATGGCCTCATCAATGGCAGGGGAATCGTGTCTGTTTTCGGTGTTGTACCCGTTCTTTTCGCCTCTCCTCCCGTCCTCTCCTCCATCGAGGGATGGAGAGCTCTTTCTCTCCTTTCAGAGGAGGCAAAGGGTTGGTTTATGCAGGCATAAAGCTTCCCCTTTTTTGTTACAAATGCTAAGCACTAGTTTCTTTTTTTTTTAATAAGCCTCCACTTGGACACAAACCACATGAATGCGATTATGAGCAGAGATCATGTTATTTCTCTGTTTATTCTCAGTGGGTTTATTTGAATTAGCGGAATAACATCTGATTGTGGCTTTGTGCTGAAGCTGAACTTATGATGCTAAGCTAAACAATGGCAAAGATTTCCATCCTACGCACACGAATTCCATCACACTGCAACAAGTGGAGCCCAAGCGCTCATAATGAAATTACGCTCCATCTGGAGGCACTTTATTCATTTGTTTTGACTCGAGGGCCCGACGCAGGGATGCCCTTTAAATGGTTGCTCGGATGGACGCTTGCATTGCAAACTCACAATTGTGCTGCAGTAGCGATAATAGTTTCCCATGGAACCATGACAACATCACAGACACGTTGGCTCACATCTAGTTTCCAAGTCATATATAGACATGGTTGTGTACTCCCTATTCTATACACTTGCACTCGGTTTCACACCACATGAAAGAAAATATGGATTGAGAAGATAAAGAAAAGTTGAGCACAACACCATCATCTATCACATTTATGTATTTAAGAATGCAATTCAGAATAAGCATCAGTTACCAGGACAGTTACTTTCTGAGAAGTACACACTCACTGCTTCAATCCTGTCATGTCAAATAACATATGTCTTTGCCTCCTGATTTCTCAGGAAAAGTCAGATATCGGGAGCACTTCAGTTATTTCCCTGCAGTCCCCTGCATCCACCAAAACAACCTCTCTCTTATTTTCTAATTTCAAAATATTCTGGCTCTGAAAATGCTGCCGTCTTTTAGGAGTGAAGTATCCAGAGACCCTCTCCAAGTCCTCTAATGAAGGCCCGAAGAAAGCCTGAGAGCACTTAAGACCCCACTGTTAAGCTTTTTGCAACTGTGGGAAAGCTTTCTTGACATAGAAAAGAGAAGTAAAAAGAAAACGTGCCCCTCTGAGACGGTCTGAAGACTAAGCGTTGCGAGCAATTAACAGCTGCCTGGTTCTATTGACGCCTGCATCAATAGAGCTTTAAATAAAATCATAAAGTTACACAGCCAAGCTGTACAGTTTGGTTTTTGTCAGGTCCCGCATTGATTTCATTTCATTTCAGCTTGGATGCACTTTCTCAGGAGTCACTGTGGATGTGGTCATTAACCCTGCAGCACGTTGATTTTGCTTAACACATTTTTGATTTATGGTCAGCTACAAAGCAACACAGGCGAATGACTTTATATTGCTGGTGATGAAGACAAAGGAATTTTAAAGACTCAAGGTGATCTTCAATTATCACAAGTGGCTTTTGCAAGAGTTGCTCATGCTGCGCTGTTATTTGCTGAGATCCCACGCTGCAGCAGTGGGCGGCCCTCTGCACTGCAGAAGGCTGGATATAGGGAAGACTGACAGTCTTGTAAAAGACAGCAAAATGGGCTCTACTTAAAGGCCATTGGTCTAGTGCTCATTGTTTCTTGTAGAAAAGCTTAACTCAGCCAGAGCCAGAGATGTCCATATACATAAACAGGTGCAGTCTATCCACTGAGACACATGAAGGTCATCGCTCCGGGGCATGAAACATGTCAGGTTTAAGCTGACTTAACGTGACTGCGACGCCCAGTCCAGCTCCAGCTTTTTCAAATTACAATTGCATGAAGGAAATCTATATGAGATTATTTTTACTCAGGGCTTCTAATCCTGGGCACCGGATGGCTGAAATATGAATGAGCGAGCGAGCACTACCACAGCAAGCACAAGCTGTTCGGCGCTCTCTGTGGATCCTCTTCCCTTCTTTAACAGTCCTTCTTCAGGTCTCAGTCTTTTCTTCATTTTGTTCACTGTTCGTTTCTTAACTTGCATCACCTAACTTTGGAGGATGCTCCCAGAAGAGAGTGAAGGTTTCACAGATAGGAGTGAATCCTTCCTGAGCAAATTACATTTTCCCTTGGTGATGGTTTGGTATTACAGGCTTTTACCAGGGCGTTCCTCCCTTAGGCTTGCCCAGAGCTTCTTCTATTTACATCTCTACAGAGCAGCAGAGAACAGCAATGAAACCTCTGAGCCACAGCGGCCTTGACAAGAGGTTCGCTTTCTGGTGCGGATTTGGTCAACTCCTCACGAGGGTGATTCCTTCACCCTGTGTGTAATTTGTGTGGAATTTTTTGTGTGTCTATGTGTAGAATAACAATAATTTTCCATTCCATTTAGTTAGTTTTCTTCTTTCCCTCACTCATAATAAAGTGTTCCACCACAGATCTGAGCCAAAATCAGTATTCAGATATCATTTTAAGTCCCACAAGAATGTTATATTTTAGAGGGATTAGTTTCCCTCTGATTTGTACTGTTTTATAGTACCCACATTCAAGAAATGGACCCAGGCTGGGATATTTCCATTGGTCTGAATTGTAAATCTGATCACTCAAATGGTAAATAATGTAAATAGCTTGTTTGTTTACCACAGTGTTTAGACTGAACTACATGGCCTTGAATAAAAAGCAAGACCAGCTGCTGGTCTGATCAGTTGAGAGTATTTGGTTTCCATTAGCTCAAACAATAGAGCATGGCGTTAGCAAATAGGTCAAGGTTAAATTTCCAGGGAATGCATGAAGAAAATAAAAAAGTATAACATGAATGCAATGTAAGTCACTTTAGATAAAGAGTCTGCCAAATGCATACATGTAAATGTAAAATGTAAATCATGGAGGGGCCTTTAGAGAATTCACTCCAAAATTGTCTGTCATTAAACCTTTCATTAGAAGGAACACTCAGACCCCAAACCCGAGTTGTAAACTGAGTTGGCGTAGTCAGCGGGATTCAGCAGTTTCTCCCCACCAAGCAGGAACCATTTAAAATCCTAAATTGAGAGATCCCAGACCGTTTTCCAAGAGGTGGAAGTACAGGAGGCTGTGTGTTCTGCATGTGTGTGATAGGTTTGGGGGTTATGGGGTGGGATGGATTGATTACAAGATTAGGTCAGCTAAGTAGTGCTAATCACAACTGTGGCTGGTATGACAGGAAACA